>NC_135498.1:205605280-206805280 GCF_052857255.1 Amblyomma americanum
GGGATACAGCCTGTTACGTTTTGATGATTTCGCGCCACGTTGGCGCCGCCTCTTGTTATGCAATACTTCTCGCTATTCGGTTTTTCTAATTGGAGATATCAGTGCTGCGACTACAAAGTTCGCATCATTGTTATTAAAAACAGGTCTCGTTCGAAGAAATTAGCCGCAACAAGTAGTGACGTCGAATGATGCAAAGATGTTGTTGTTCTTCAATAATAATGCTCCTGGTTGTTTGCTAAGCTGGCGACACGCTGTTACTTGCGCAGAGAACACGCCCTTCAATTGTGCTTGGTTACTTACAGTTATGTTACAAAGTGGTCGGTAGACGCGCACAGAAAAAGCTGCAAACTTTAGCTCTAAAACAGGCCGGAGTCTACACCAAGTGGGATCAGCTTCCGACTAGTCAAGGTTCTAAGACACAAACTAGAAGTTTAAAAATGGGAAATCACGCCAGAAGCCACCACCAAGCGAGGTGTCTGCCTCTCGCCCTCAGAGGCAGGAATGCGCACGAAGCCGGATATTCGTCAGCCTCTGATTCGCGACCGAATGGTACCGTCTTTTTCAGTCCCCGTAACGCAACTGTCCTAGCTGTCTCTAGGGCGCACGCATTGAGCCCATTTCGGACCAGTTTCTCACTTCTTACTAATCCCTGATCTTCCTGCTCTCTCCCAAAGAAATTAAACATTTAAACTTAGGGAAAATCACAAGTACTCAGGCGCCACTCCAACAGAACGGAGTTAAGAGATAGAAATCCCCGCACGTGCGTGTCGCCTCGGTTCCGCTGGCGCCCCAGCGCTATGGCCCAAGCCTACCCGTGCAAACAGCAAAACTTGTTTTTTGGCCGGACGCGAAGACACGTGATTTCTCAGCATGCGGTCCCCAGTAGCCATTTCCAGCGGCTTCGATTCCGAGCGCAATGAGGGCGTCCTCCGGAGTAGTGTAATCACGCGAAGCGAAAGGCGATAAATAAATAAAAAGGGGCCCATTCAAACTGCGATATTTCTCTTTGAAATTGACACAGTCTTCCCATTTTCGAAACTGTATTCCGAATATCTTAACTAAAACTGAAGGTATTACAGACTATCTGTGTCCCATATAGAATGCCATTAGGAATTCACCACATATTTTGGGCTTCAAGTCTAGTCAAGGAAATCGGTTACAGTATTGGTATATCACCGGTTATTATATGAAACTGATCAGCCGGTGGGGAAGTCGAAGCTAGCGTAGGCAGCGACCACCGCTTCATCATATTATGCGACTTTCGGTGGAGCATAGGGCGCTTTCTCTCCACGTATGCATGACGCTAGGCATAGGCAAAAGCCAGATGTATGTGATTAGAGACATGGAGGGCAATGTAATTAGAAATATGGATAAGGTAGTTAAAGTAGCCGAAGAGTTCTACAGAAATCTATACAGTAGCCAATCTAATCAGAACGCCAATGATAGAGACTGCAGCGAACAGGAATGCGTCATCCCGCCAGTAGGGAAAGGAGAAGTAAAGAAATCCTTAGGAACAATGGAAAGGGGAAAAGCAGCTCGTAAGGATCAGGTAAAAACAGATCTGTTGAAGGACGGAGAGGAGATTGTGCTAGAAAAACTAGCCACCCTGTATACGCAACGCCTTATGACCTCGACCGCACCAGAAATTTGGAAAAATGTAAACATAATGCTAATTCATAAGAAAGGAGATGCAAAGAACTTGAAAAATTACAGACCGATCAGCTTACTGTCTGTTGCCCACAAGGTACTTACTAAATTAATCGCTAATAGAGTCAGAGCAACATTAGGCTTTCATCAAACAAATGACCAGGCAGGATTTCGCAAAAGATATTCCACAGTAGATCATATTCAGACTGTCAATCAGGTGACAAAGAAATGCGCGGAATATAACCACCCCCTATATATAGCCTTCATTGATTATGAGAAAGCATTTGACTGAGTGGAAACCTCAGCAATCATGCAGCCACTGCGCAATCACGATGTAGGTGAGCGCTATGTCAAAATACTGTAAGGTATGTGTAGGAACTGCACACCTACCATAGTCGTCCATAAAGTCAGCAATAAAATTCCAATAAGGAAAGGCATCAGGCAAGGAGACACTATCTCGCCAATGCTATTCACCGCCTGTTTAAAGGAGGTATTCCGAGGCCTGTATGTGGGAGCAGTAAGAGATAAGGATTATTGGAGTATACCTTAATAATCTGCGATTCGCTGATGATATTGCCTTCGTACTCACTCAGGAGATGAACTGCAAATCATGATCAATGAGTTAGACGGACAGAGAAGTACGGTGGGTTTTAAAATTAACATGCAGAAAACCAAAGTAATACTCTACACTCTAGCAAGGGTGCCGTAGTTGGCAAAGGGCAGCGAAGTGCTGGAAGTGGTAAATGCTTATGTCTACTTAGGGCAAGTAGTGACGGCTAATCCTGATCATCAGAAGGAAATAACTTCAAGAATAAGAATGGGGTGGAGCGCATATGGCAAGTTCTCTCTGATCATGAATAGCAGGTTACCAATATCTATCTTTAAAGAGAAAAGCACATAACAGCTGTATATTACCAGTACTCACCTACGGGGCACAAATGTGGAGGTTAACGAAAAGGGTTCAGTTTAAGTTAAGGACAATACAGCGAGCCATGGAAAGAAAAATGATAGGTTTAACTTTAAGGGACCGAAAGCAGGCAGAGTGGGTGAGGGAGCAAACGCGTGTTAATAACATCCTGGTCGAAATCAAGAGGAAAAAATCGGCTTGGGCAGGGCATGTACTGCGAAAGCAAGATAACCGCTGGTCCTTAATGGCAACGCAGTGGATTCCTAGAGAAGGCAAGCATAGCAGGTACGGCAGAAGGTTAGGTAGGCGGATGAGATTTGGAAGTTTGCAGGCATAGGGTGGGCGCAGCTGGCAAACGAGAGGAAAAATTGGAGAGACATGGGAGAGGCATTTGCCCTGCAGTGGGTGTAGTCGGGCTGATGATGATGCATGACGCATTGTAACTCTTCAAAAGTGTGTACCCGGCCAGTGTTGTCACAGTGCTCAGAGAAGTTATAAAAACCTTGGAGGACGCTTAAGCTTCGCCTTTAGAGTGGAACGCGACAGCGTGTTGCAGCACTGCCAGGGAGTCCATGGAACGCCATCGCTTTTTCGGCGCGACGCCTTGCCCTTTAGACAAATCGCTCTGCTTTCTGCTTTCACTCCCTCCTTTATCCCTTCCCTTACGGCGCGGTTCAGGTGTCCAACGATATATGAGACAGATACTGCGCTATTTCCTTTCCCCCAAGACCAATTATTATTATTATTACGTACAGTGAAACGAACGCGTGGCGCGGCAAACCACGTAGAAGCGCTGCCAGGCGCTTTGCCAAAACGCGCGGGACTCAAGTTGCAATCTTATTTGGTCGGCACACAGTTCTCGACAAACCCGATGCCACGAACGCCAGCATAGCTTCCGCGCCGAACGAACGGGCAGCAAGCCGCAAGCTTCGTGGTGAACGGGCTTTGGATGTGCGCTGCGTTCTTCGCCACTCACAGCATGATTACTGCGTGCCCGCACGGCCCCACAGCGACTGAACGAGACGAGCGGGAGGCGCTGCCGTCGCGCGCTATCCGTTGGGGCAGTGGCGTACATTGCGAGGAGGAGTAGGGAGAGGAGGAATTTTCCGCTCACGGCCAACGCCGCCGACACCGGCTTTTCTGCGACACGGGGCCCTTAACGCTCTCGCGTTACAGTTTTGACGTGAAAATTTAGCAGAAATCAGTAGATTTTCGTACATTTTGGGGGTCACTTGTTGAAACACGTTTTCTTTTTACGACATAGGTTATTCGTTTATTACAGTGCAAAAGAGTGATAATAGAGAAGTGCCACTCGTAATTTTATTACGACAGTGGGTTGCCGATGGTGGTGGTAGCCGGCCGAACCGCCGAACCAAGATATATAGTGCTCTAACAAGGAGACACTTGCCTGGCAGTGTGGCGGCTGCTAGTGCAAAGGAAACTGCGGTACTGCAGTCAATATTTAGATTATCAGCCGCGAGTATTTCATGTCATCAGAGTGCAGAGCAAAACAGGTAGCAATTATTCCTGGTAGGGATGGCGAATTCCCATATCTAAGCCTTGTTTCAGAAAACAAATTTCGATTTCAACTCTGTGAGGTATCAAAGAACTGGCTTCAGCGCAAAATAATGTTGCTACGAAATTCCACAATAAAACCAAATAAGAGAACAATCTCTTGGTGGCGATGGTGGGGTTTTTTTCATTCAGACTGTGAGTAGTTAAGACCGTCCTATCTTCATGCAAATAAAAGTTTATTTTTCATACCGTATAAGTGTTGTTAAATTATCTTTCACTGACAAAAAGTACTAAATTAATAACTGGGAGAAAAAACAACCAGTGTCTTATAGAGAATTCTTAACCTGTTCACTGACAGAAAATATCACACAGTATAATTCAGTGACACAACTGATTAGTGACTAACCTCTAGAAGTTCAGAGTAGCAACGTGGAAACTAGTCCTTGCTTGGACCTTCATATTGGCTGTGTTTGCGTCCTGTTTACATCGTACCCGGCAGTGACTTTTCAAATACCCTCTCAACAGCTGAACTAAAATGCGTTAAGGTGAGCATGGCCGACACAAACATCAGGAGTGAATGGAACACCGCGGTTCTATCTCTGCGTCTCATTTGGAACACTGAGCTCCAGAACTCTTGCAAGTTTGATTCTGTTGTTATATCATGTCTTCGTTCCTGAGGATTCATCATCACCATAATCATCGTTAGCCTGACTACGCACACTGCAGGGCCATATCTCCCAGGTCTCTCCAATTAACCATGTCCATTGCCAGCTGCGCCCCACATATCCCTGCAAAATTCATAATCTCATCCGCCCACCTAATCGTCTGCCGCCCCTGCTACCCTTACTTTCTCTTGAAATCCACTCCGTTACCCTTAAGGACCAGTGGTTATCTTGCCTCCGCATTACATGCCCTGCCCAAGCCCATTTCTTCTTGATTTCGACTAGGATGTCAACAACCCGCGTTTGTTCCCTCACCCACTCGGGCCGCTTCCGGCCTCTTAACGTTACACCTCTCATTTTTCTTTCCATGGCTCGCTGCGTTCACCTTAACTTAAGCTGAACCCTTTTCGATAGCCGCCACATTTCTGCCCTGTGTGGGAGTACCGGTAAGATACAGCTCTTGTACACTCATCCCTTGAGGAATATTGGTAAGCTGATATTCATGATCTCAGAGAACCTGCCATATACGCTCCATCCCATTCTTATCCTTCAAGTTATTTCCTTCTCACTATCTGCCCTAAGGGCATTCCTTTAACAATTCTAGCACATCGCTACCAATTCTGAATTGCTGTTCCATTGTTAGCCTGTTGAACAGTGTCCTTGAGCGACTGGTGGCCACAACAATGAAGACAACGGTGGTCAAAAGATCGACAGTACACGTAAATGGGCCGGTTATTTTAGAAACGTAATTCACAAGCATAGGTGTCTGGGACTGTTGAATCATTATTCAGGGAAAAGTGTTGTGTTGGGTTTAATGGCGCTTAAGCCGCTAAGGCTATGATGCACCAAGCTAAAGGTATAGGAAAATTGTTTTCTGAAGAATTTACGAATAAGAAAAATTATGGTGGTGTAGAAAGCTTCAGAAGTTGTTTCCTTGTACCTAGTATTGAAAGCTGAACTAGATTTATAAATGGCTGCTATTAATAGCTTTAAAGCCGGTCGGGTAACCTAAGCAGTAGTCCTTGACAGGACAAGGATCTGGAGGCTCCCAACCAATGAAATAGACACCTCGGCCTTCTTAGGAAAGAGAAAGTGGCTGAGGTGTAACAACAAGTGGAAAATTCATAGTTTATCAAGAGAACCACTTCTCTTGAAAAGTTAAAACAGTAGACATGTAAACAATTCCATAGTCACTTAAGAGCTACGCAGGGTGAAATGGAATGCGTTGGTTGTATAATACTTCTCTCTTAGTTTTTCGAGTTTTGAGCATGATAATAAAATATAGTGTAGTGTGACCTCGTCTTCACATCTTACACAAACAGGGTTGTTTTGATTACTTAGTAAAAAATTATGTGTCACGTGTATGTGTACGATGCGGAGACGACAATAAATTATTTCTGTAAAACGTTCCTGATGTGTACAGGTCTTCCATTAGCTGAAGACAGGCTTTACAAAACGCAGCTTGTTGTTCATTTCATTATCCCAAGCTGTTTGCCATTTGGCCTTGTGTGTATTAATTTCATACTGTTTTTGTAGGGCACGCTGACTTACTCAATTTCACGCCTGCGAGCTTGTGCAGCACATTTGTCGGCTCTTTTATTAACATCTATTTCAACACGGCTCGGCACCCAGCAGAATTTTATGATACATCCATGTGTTGTGACCTTTTCTATGTTATGCATTATGTTTCCTATTAAGGGTTCGACGGCATATGTGAAATGTAATGCCCTTAGCAGGCTAAGTGAATCTGAGTAAATTATGCTGTTTTCCAAACTGCTATTTATTAATCTCCTTAAAGCTACAGAGACAGCATAACGCTCCGCCGTAATAATGGATGCACAGTTTGGCAGCCCTACTATCATTTGAGAGTTTCCTAGCACTACCGCATTTCCGACATAATCTGCTCGTTTTGAGCCGTCAACGTAAAACTATGTGTAGTGGGCATATATTTCTTGTAGTGCCCGGTAATCATGTAATATGTGCTCGTGTGACGTTTCGGTATTGTGTTAATGTAAAGTCACACACAGTGGGAATGGAAGCCTGTACCATGGGTGCAGTGGGTCATACCTTGAGGTGACAACAATGGAGCCCGCACTGCAGCATTGTAAAGAAAAACTGATCTCTATCACACATCTGCTCAGATTTCTTGGCGGAAAATCATGGGTATTGTCGATTCTATCAATGCTGCAACTCTACAGAGCACTCTTTTTGGGATTTTTGCGGTATAGTGCACCAGTGCTTTCATGCACATAGAAGACGAATTTGCGTGCCCAGCAAGCTATACAAGACCAGGCAATTCGCACATGCCTGGGTCTCCTTCGCAGCGAATCAACAGTTGCTACCATTGCAATCGCCCAGGACTACCGACTCTCAACGTATATAACCCTTAAAACCCTGCGGATCCACATACGGCATCTAACAAGGATCCCACAGCACCACCTTGTGTCAGTGGCGAATCCAAGACCACACGCAGCGTTTTCAAAGGTTATAGCAGCCCACCAGTCGTCCATCCCATCGCAGTTCACCCCGGCAGCACAACCTTCCTCTGCGTTTTGGTGTCTGCGGGAGCCATGCGTGCGCCTTACACTTCCGGGCATAACAAAAAAATCGAACTTAACGACACCAGCCATTAAAAAGTTGACGCTCTGCCTACTCCACGCCGCATATAGTGACCGCACTCATGTGTATACAGATGATTCGGTCTCAGGTACAAGTTCAACCTACGCTGTGGTCATTCCTGCGAGACAGAGCAGTATTATTCAGAAAACTTCGCTTCGGACAGCCTCCAGCGGGTCAGAATTGGCCGCTCTTCGTGCGGCTGTGCAGTACATCGGTGCACAAACACCCCACAAGTTGGCTGTGTTCCGTGACTCAAAAGCAGTCTTACAGTGTCTTAATTCTGCTTTACGCCATGGCGATCACGATCAACTCGTAGCTGAATTAAGACATCTCCAACACCAGGCGCAGGAAGAGGGTCATGACATCGTCTTCCAGGGGATACCGGGACACTCTGGCATTGTTGGAAACGACGCAGCTGACGCTACAGCTCGAGCGGCTCACAGCAGTGCCAACATTGTCTAGATACCATTGACAAGAGCCGACGCAGCAAGACATCTGCGAATGCTTGGCCGAAGAGAGCTTTTAGCGTCATGGTCCTCTACTAGCAACTCCACGTGCCGTCTACACCGCCTAGACCCCTTACTCCGACTCAGTCCTCCGTCCGGCCTCTCACGCTGCGATGCTACGCTTTTGTGTCGCCTGTGGCTGGGAGTGGCGTTCACAAATGTCTACTCCAACTTAATCGCAATGCCAGACTCTACTGCGTGTGAGATGTGTGGGTGCGATGAAACTATAGAACACCTTCTTTGTAACTGCCCTCGGTTTAAGCGTGAGCGAGCACTCCCGGCTGCAACACTCCGTCGTTTAGATCCTCGGCCCCTTACTGAAGCCAAGATTCTGGGTCCTTGGATTAAGTTTTCATCGCAGAGGACAGCTTTGAAGGCACTTTTAAAGTTCTTGAAGGAGTCAGGACTGAGCGCAAGATTGTGAACAATCAGTGTGTGCCCTGCTAGTAACGGCCAACGGACACGTGGAAAAGTGATCATCTCCCTTTGTTCTCTCCCTTTTCTATCTCTCCCTCCTTTCTCTTTCCCACGTGTAGGGTAGCATGCCGGGCGCTGCCTAGTTAACCTCCCTGCCTTTCCGTCTTTCTCTCTCTCTCTCTCTCTTGGCAACAATCCTCGAAGCGGAGTAGCAGAGATCTGACTGGGGTTTGTTGTTGAACAGTGTTCTGGAGGTGCAGTCTTTAACTCACCACTTCGTGAACTTCAGCGTGCACTCCCATACACCCTTAGAGCGTGTGGGGGTAGCGGTCTCGGTCGCAAAGATGCCCTCGATTCAGCGTGGTAAGCTCAGACGGAGACCAGCTACCAAGTGACAAAGCGGGTGGTCGTTTGGTGCCCAGCTTTCGCCGGTCGCAAGCGAGAGAAAGGATCAGAGCCAAATGTTCACAAAACAAAACAATGTTTATACAGCGAAGATACGATACAGAGGATTTTACAATCACTCGTACGAGCACATAGGAAGTGATTTACAAATACAATGCAACTCGTGCAAACTAACAATCGAGAGAGATTACAATTCAACAAAATCTTTGACCTAGAGTGAACTAACATAGAGAGAGATAAACAAACAAAACACAATTTGTTCACCGGGCACTGCGACTGTCCGGCGACCTGAGGAGCACGACGGGGCCGTCCCGCAGACTGGCGCACGTTGCCTCGCTGGTCCGTGGCTGGTCGAGAGGTGTTCTCCCGGGAGTCGAGCGGGTGCGCTTCTCAGAAGATTAAACGGCGGCTCGGGCTGACAGACAGCGGTTACAGCTCCTCATTTATAGACGCGATTCGCGTCTGTTCGTTCTTCGCGTCAAGGCAGGCGCGCACATACACGCAGTATCAACTGCACAAGCTCCTTCGCCTTCTCGCGCCGTGCACGCGACCCCATTGGTCGAGCGCAGAGACTGCCGGCGAGACGATTGTGGGTGCTTCTTGCGATGCGAAGACGCCGGCGCGAGAGCGAAGACGAGAGGGTATGCCATTACCGCGATCAAGGTTGCGCCGTGTCCATCGACAGTGAGTAGAAACTACTCGGACATTCTAGAGAAATCGACGCCGCGCGTGGCCATGTTTCCTTTGGCGCCGCGCAGGCTAGCTGAGTGGAAAGGGCAGCAGGAGATGCAAAGCTTCGGGCTCTCTGGGGTTCCTTCTCCGCTGTTTTTATTTTACAGCGCGCGGGCGCGAATGCTTGAGCGCAGCGCTGTTTTTTTTTTTTCGAATATGCGCCGAATTTTGTGACAGTAACTATGAAACAACAGAGGTGTTTCAGCAAGGAACGGATTTTCAGGACATATGTGCATGTGAGCATAGTTCTTCTGTCTTTAAGGGAGGGTTCATTGATTAAGACATAGAGACTATTTATGGGGGATGTTCTGTGTGAGCCAGCTAAAAGACGTAAACCAAGGTTCTGCACTGGGTCCAGTCGTTTCAGATATGATGGCATCGCGGACCGAAATACAGCGCATCCATAGTCTAAGGTAGAGCGTACTACAGACCTATTGATTTGTAAAAGACATGTTATATCAAATCCCCAGCGTTTTCGCGACAGTACTTTTTGTATATTGAGAGACTCGGAGGCTTTCTTTTTGCTGATGTTTATGTGGGGAAGAATTGTGAGTTTATTGTCAAATGTTATGCCCAAAAATTTATGTTCTTGTTTAACTGGAAGTACAATTTCATCTAAGTGCAAAGTGGGGTCAATCTGCAAACCTCTTATGAGTGAATAAAGAACAACAACTGCTTTTTGTGTTGACAACTTAAACCCATTTCGTTCAACCCAAACCGCAAATCTGTTTAATGTGTATTGTATCTGTCGCTCGCAGGTTGATAGGCTGGATGATGTGCATGCTATTTGGAGGTCATCGACATATAGAGAAAACATAATTGACTTTGGAACAGTTTTAGCCATGCAATTTATTTTCGCGACAAAATGGGCAGTACTTAAAACGCAACCCGGCGGTAACCCGTTCTCCCGAATGAATTTTTGCAAAGGATGGAGCCGAAGCGTACATAGAATGAACGGTCAGAAAGAAAATACTTAAGGCAGTTCAGCATCCTTCCGCGAATACCTAGGTCTGCTAGGTCACAGAGGATCCCAAACCTCCAAGTGGTATGATAAGCCTTCTCCATATCAAAGAATACTGCTATGTAGTGTTGGCTATGTATGAATGCTTCGCTGAGTGTATTTTCAAGGCCGATGAGATGGTCAGTTTTTGAACATGATTTTTTAAATCCACACTGGTGTGTATCAAGAAGTTCACGATATTTAAGAACAAACATAAGCCTAATGTTGACAACACTTTCAAACGATTTAGCGAGACAGCTAGTAAGGACTATGGGCCTTTAACTGCTAGGGGAGGTTGGTGGTTTTCCGGTTTTCAAGAATTGTACAATAACGGCCTCTTTCCAGGATTGGGGTATTTCTCCTGAAATCCATATTATGTTTAAAAAACCTCAAAAGCGTTTCTACAGATGGCTGAGGAAGTTGTGCTAGCATTTCAAAATGAATTTCATCAGGGTCGCGCTCAGTCTGTTCGCCGGCAGAAAGAACTCTTTTTATTTCATAAATTATTATTAGACTTGTAGGCTTCGTTTGTGCAGGCATTTGTAGGAAGTCTGTTTCTCCATGGTGTTTTTGTATTTTAAAAATTGTTTGGTAAAGTGTGAGTAACTGAAAAAAACTTGAGAAATCTTCACCTAAGACGTCTTCTTGTTCCTCTATACTTGATTGTGCACCACAGAATGTTAGAAAGGGAATTGTGAAAGGGGAGGAGCCGCCATTCAGTTTACGAACTTGCTCCTATATTTTTTAATGTAATATAACTAGTTATAGATGACATGTAGTTTTGCCATAAAGTTTTCTCTGCATTGCAATGGGTATGTAGGGATTTTGCGCGCGTTTTTTTAAAGCTTATAAAATTTTCGGCTGTTGGATACCTGTGAAAAATACCCCAGGCTTTATTCTGTTTCTTTTCGGCTTCTCTACAGTCTTGGTTATACCAAACCTTGCGGTTTTGGCGTACTACTCTAGAAGACCGAGGAATGGCTAAGCGTGTCGCAGCAATTTTAAAGGCTGCAAACAGTTCATCCAGTTCGTCTACACTAAGACCTTACGAAAAAAATTTCTCCGGTGTAGCATTTTCCTGAAATAATTTCCAGTCAGCTACGTGGAGCTTCCAACGATGTGGTTTATTTGGAATGATTTATGGTGGTGATGACAAGTTAATTACTATAGGAAGATGATCGCTTCGATATGGATTGACGAGAAAATTCCAATTAAAATCAGTAAAAACGAAGGGCGAACAAAAGGACAGGTCCATGCAACTCATTTTTCCTGTGCCTGGGGAGCAATATGTTGGTTTACCTGTATTTAGCAGGCTAACTTCGTTGCAAAAAAAAAAAAACCCTTCTAAAACTCGACCTATAGTGTCAGTTTGTTTACTTCACCAAAAACCAGAGTGGGCATTAAAATTTTAAGCTCTGGCAGCTGTTTTAAAAGTGTTTCTATGTCATTTAGTGTAACTGTTTGATGTGGCCCGAGATATATAGAGCATATTGTAACAGTTTTGAATTGCACGACAGTCACAAGTTCACTGTTAGTTTCAAGCTTCATTTAGTTGGTTGCAACACCGCCTTGAATGAATATAGCAACACCTCCAGAGAGCCTGCTAGTTTTCTCCCTGTCGCAACGAAAGACTTTGTATTTCCATAAAAATTCTGTTTAGGATGCTTTGCTTCTTCAAGGAATGATCCCACAGGGGAGTGTCTAAAAGATCTTTTATATCATTGTAGCTATTGAAAAGTTCACGGCACTTCCACTGTATTAGGAATGCCATTTTATGTGGCTTTTTCTAATGGAAGAAGCGGGAGCCTAGGTTTCAGGTTTAGGGGGACCCGTAATTCGGGTCCTTCCTTTGTTTTGACGGTCAAGTGAGCTGTGCCACCCGTGCAGGACTGGCGTGCCAGATGATACATCCATCGCCTCGGTGGAGGCGCTGGAGGCCCGCGGGGATGCCGCGCGTGTACGTACTTCAGGCGTCCTCCGAGAGAGAGAGTCTAATCATCCGCCCACTCAACGGACTTCGAGACCTTGGAGGTGGCAGGGCAGAAGGAACGCGGTGTGGTGCAGCACGCCCGCGCACCACATCCGTGAAGTTTTTTTTTTTGTGAACTTAATAATAATTCGTCTTTGGCGAAAGGAAATGGCGCAGTATCTGTCTCATACGTCGTTGGACACCTGAACCGCGCCGTACGGGAAGGGATAAAGGAGGGAGTGAAAAAAGAAAGGAAGAATGAGGTGCCGTAGTGGAGGGCTCCGGAATAATTTCGACCACCTGGGGATCATTAACGTGCTCTGACATCGCACAGCACAGGGGCGCCTTAGCGTTTTTCCTACATAAAAACGCAGCCGCCGCGGTCGGGTTCCGTGAAGTTCAATGCGTTTTTTCATGGAAGATTTGTCGCGGTTCCCTGAAAGTTATGTATTGCTTTGCCTTCATTGTTATAATTTCTTTCTCATTCTACCATAAGGGGCATGATCTTGAGTAGGAGGAGTGACCACCTTCACAGTTGGCACAATGTAGTGTTTCGGCTTCACAGTTTTCAGAAACGTGCTCTTGCGAGGCGCATTTCGCAATGTTTTCCGACTACGGCAGCTCTGTGAGCCATGACCGTATTGCTGGCAGTTGAAACACCGTCGCGTGGTTGGGATGTAGAACTAAGAAGGACAGACACATATAGGACAGACATAGAAGGACTGAAGGCCGCCACATTTTTTACTGTAGGTGATTGCCGGTAGGGTACAGCTGTTGTACACATTTCTATTGAGGAATATTGGGAAAATGCCAATCATAATCTGCGAGAACGTGCCATGTACGCTCCACACCATTCTTATCCATTTAGTTATTTCCCTCTCATCATCACGATCATCTGTCACTACATGCGCTAAGTAAGCATGTTGTTTTACCAGTTCCACCACATCGCTACCAATTTTGAACTGCTGTTCTCTTGTTAAGCTGTTGAACATGTCCTTGAGAAACTGGTGGCCACAGCAATGACGACAACGGCAGTCGAACGATATGAAGCACACGTAAAAGGGACGGTTCTTTTAGAAATGTAATTCACAAGCATAGATGTCTGTGATCGTTGGATCATTATTCAGGGAAAAAACGAGGCGCAAAAAAGGCAAGAAGTAAGGAAGGCAGACACGTATAGCGCTAACAAGAGTGTTCGTTCCCGACTGCAATAACGACATTTGTGATGTGCGGCACTTCTTGTGGACGTGCCCAGTGACGGCTGCTATCAGAAAACGGCTCCTCAGGGAGGTGGGCCTGTGGTGGAACCGCGAAAGTGACTACGTGAAGTGGACTATGGACAACCGTTTCATTAGCAACCTGTGCGACTACCTCTGCGCAACGGTTCTTCACTCTTTCTTTTAACTTTCAATCACGTGCATTCCTCCTCCCCTTCCTTTTTCAACTTTTGCCTCATGGCACACTTCTCGAATAAAAAAAAAAGACAACTGCAGTTCAACGATCGACAGAATACGCATAGCAGCTCGTTTTATAAGAACTATAATTCTGAATCGGAGATGTTTGGGCTTGTTGGTTCATTAGACAGGAAAGAGAATGAGGCACAAAAGAGACAAGGAATAAGAAGGACCGACACATACACGTTAACTATAGAGTGTCCTTGCGCGACTGATGGCAGCAACTACAACGACTATGGCAGGCGAACGATCGACAGAGCCCGCTAAAAGGCTGGTTGTTTTAGGAATGTATTTCTGAAGGACAAATGTCCGGGATAGTTGGTTTGTTATTCAGGGAAGAAAATAGGTGCACACAAGATAAGGACCAACACATACAGCAATAAAGAGAGTGTTGCTTTCTCAACTGGTGGACACAGCAATTATGACTACGGCAATCGAACGATCGACAGAACATGCATACGAACTGGTATTATAAGAAACATAACTCCGAAGAGTAGTTGTTTGGGCTTGTTGGTTCATAATTCAGAAAAAAAACGAGGCGCAAAATTGACAAGGATTCAGGACTTACACATAGACGCTAACCAGATTGTGCTTGCGCAAAGATGGCCACAGCAATGATGACTTCGGA
This sequence comes from Amblyomma americanum, assembly GCF_052857255.1. NCBI lineage: Eukaryota > Metazoa > Arthropoda > Arachnida > Ixodida > Ixodidae > Amblyomma > Amblyomma americanum. The sequence continues at coordinate 205,619,742 of NC_135498.1, forward strand.
TGTCGAATGACTGAGAGAAAGCTCAAAAGGGCCGATTGTATCAGAAATGTAATTATAAAAAATATATGTTTGAGCTTGTTAGTTCATTACTCAGGGAAGAACAAGGCGCCAAAAAGACAAGGACTGAGGACAGACACAACATCACTAATGAGTGTGTCCAACGGTTACCACTGGAGTCGGAAGATCGACAGAATACGCAAAAGGGCTGGTTTTATTAGAGACATAAATTTGAAGAGTAGATGTTTTGCTTGTCGGTTAATTATTCAGGAAAAAACGAGGCGCAAAACAGACAAGGACTCGGAAAGCCAGATATATACACGCTAACCGGACTATCCTTGCGCGACTGGTGGCCCCAGCATTGACGACTATGGCAGTAGAACGATCGATAAAACATGCATAAGGCAGGTTGATTTAGAAATGTATTTGAGAAGCGTAGATGTATGGGCTTGTTAGTTCATTATTCAGGAAAAGAAGGTGGTGCAAAAGAAAGGGACTGAGGACATGCACATATATGCTAACCATACTGTCATTGCGCGACTGATGGCCACATAAATGACGACTACGGCAGTAGAACGATCAACAGAACACGTTAAAGGGCCGGTTGTATTAGCAAGGTGATTGAGAGGCATAGATGTCTAGGACTGTTGGCTGAAAATTCTGGGCCGCAGCGGTGCCTCAGTGGTTATAGCACTCGGCAGCTGACCCGAAAGAGGCGGGTTCGATCCCGGTCGTGGCGGTCAAATTTCGATGGAGGCGAAAATCTAGAGGCCCACGTGCTGCGCAATGTCAGTACACGTTAAATAACCCCAGGTGGTTGAAATTTCGGGAGCCCTTCACTAAATGGTTCCTCATAGCCTAAGTCGCTTTGGAACGTTAAACCCCATAAATCAATCAATCAAGCATAATTCTGCGAAAAAACGAGGCACAAAAAATAAAAGAGCTGAGAATGACAGACACATAAAGCGCTAACTAGAGTGCCTGTTTGCGACTGCTGGCCACAGCAAATATGAATACGGCTGTCGAACGATCGACTGAATATGCATGAGAGCTGGTTTTATAAGAAATATAATCCCGACGCGTAGATGTCTGAGATTATTTGTTCATTAGCAAGAAAAATTCAGGCGCCACATAGACCAGGACTCACGAGGGTAGACATAAACACGCTAACCCGAGTGTCCTTGCGCGAATGGTGGCCACATCATTGACGACTACGGCAGCGCCACATAGACCTGGACTCATGAGGGTAGACATAAACACGCTAACCCGAGTGTTCTTGCGCGAATGGTGGCCACAATATTGACTACTACGGCAGTCTAACTATAGACTAAACACGATAAAGGGCCGGTTGATTTAAAAATGTAATTCAGAAAAACAAATGTTTGGGCTTATCGTTCATTACTCAGGCAAAAACGAGGCACTAAAAAGAAAAGAACTTCGGTGGACAAACACATACAACGCTAAAGAGGGTGTCCATTCGCGACTGGTGAGCACAGCAATAATGACTACGGCAGTCGAACGATTCACAGAACACACAAAAACAAAGTTTTATAGTGAATATAATCCTGAGGAGCAGATGTTCGGTTATTGGTTCATTATTCGGAAAGAAAAACCAGTCGCAAAATAGACAGGTACTCAGAAGGACAGACACGTACAGGCAAGCCAGAGTGCTATTTACCGACTGCTGGCCACATCAATGACGACTACGGCAGTCGAACGATCGACAGAATACGTGAGAGGGCTGGGTTCATAAGAAATATAATTCTGAAAAGTAGATGTTTGGGCTAGTTGGTTTATTCAGGAAAAGAAACGAGGCGCAACACTGACAAGGACACAAAAGGACAGACACCTACAGCTCTTACAAATATCGGTGGTTGTTTTAGTGATCATTTTGTGGACTTCCGTCAACACAGTCATTAACATGGCAACAAAATGGCCATACATCTTATTGTTGCTTAATTCTTGCATAGTGTCACTCCTTTCTGTTGACCACCTGTTGAAATATGAAGAGTTGAGAAGTCCTTGTCCTTTTGTTGATGCACACAGAAAGATGATCTTGTTGATCCTCTGTTGAACCGTTGCTGAGTTGAGAAGTTGCAGCCATTTTGTTGCTGCACATATAGAGGCAATCAATCCTGCGGGAAAGACATATGCAAATGCAGTTTGTGGCGCACGTACCTGCATGTACGGGAAAAAATGTTAAAATTTGTTTTATTCGCAAAACATAAGAGGTGCCCAACTAGAGCCGAAAAAGTTAAAATTTAAAAAATAAACTAATTAACAGTTATATGCTGCAGCAGTTGGAGGTTGCTGGCGGTCCATTACAGTAGAAACCCATTGTTATGTTCCTCACTGCTGCATTTTCCGAGCTGTTACTTTTTTTTGCCGGTTCGGTGAAAAACGTATGAACGGGGTTCAATGTAATGAGGTGTGTCAGGTAGCGTACGAGGCTGTTTGTCACATGGCCCGCTCTGGCGTTGCTGCAGCCGGCCCACTGTTGTGGCGAGCCACGTAGCTCGCCAGGCTATTCTTGATGTGGCCTGCACTTGCGCAAGTGTTCGGAAACTTCCTGCATGTAAAGCCTGAAAACAGATATAGCGATCTGATGTTTCGGCGCAGACGCTGCGAGGCGCGAGCCATCGTACAGCTGTCCACGTGACCAAGCGCAGCCAATGGGCGTAGCGGCACCGAAGAGAAAACCAAGAAAACCAAGGCCGGTCTCGAGGGAGAAGCGTTTGCGGGTCGGTAGGCTGGAAACGCCGATTGGTCGGTGGGATGCGTGTCTGCGTGACGTTTTTTGCGATTCGCCCTCGTTCTCAACCGGATGTGGGGTCGCCGCGCCTCACTCTGCCTGTCCCTAGAGTGCCTAGGGAATCGCTAGGTCCGGCCGTCCGCCGTGCGTGCGTGGTCCGCGGGCATTCCCTTCCCTTCGTGAGCCTACGCGGCGGCGCGCTCGTTTCGGGAGCTCTCCAGGTATCGCTTTTTTGCGTGGGGCGCTCGTCGGCGACAGCCAGCTGAAATTTCTGTACAGTTCCCGCTTCCACGACATTACGACGACCCGCATAATGGTACGCATTCTATCTCAAATTTCGCTTCATGTAGTGCTGTACCGCTTACCTACATGTCTTGCGCATTCCAGGACCTCATTTTGCTGCTGCAGGAGCACGTGGCTAGTGTCGTGCTGGTGTTCAAAGTTTTGCCACGCCATTACGACGAACCACATAAGGCGCGGTTTGAGGACCGCCGGCGCCACCAGCTGAACCGCCGTCTGCCAGTGCAGTGCAGCTTTGCTTAATTCCTTAGAGACTTCTCGCACTTTATGGAAATCGACGGCACCGTGAAAATTTACATATTAGACATCGCTACAGCATTATCCCAGCGCAGCGCGCCTTTGTTTCTTTGCGTTGGCAAGCGTTAGAAGCGCGCGCCGTCTCGCGCTTTGTCCAAGTCGGCTCTAAAACTCGCGCTAGGCCTCGTTGCCGGGTTGACAAAGTGCATGGCTTTGTTCCTTTCAATGGGAAGCCTCTGCCACTACAGTCGGCGCCCTTAATTTTATGATCGCTGTCAGCTTCAACAGCAAGTCCAAGAAAAGTTATGACGATCGCGCGGTGTGGAAATCGGCGGCAGAGACAAAAAACTCATGCTTGTAGCTACAGGCTTACCCAGCTCCAGTGCGCCTTTGTTTATTTCTGTACCGACTTCTCGCGCTTTATAGAAATCGACGCCAGCCGTGAAAGTTTACATATTAGATCTCGCTAGAGCATTAGCCCAGCGCAGCGCGCCTTCGTTTCTTTGAGTTCTAACTTGTATGCAGCACACCTTTGTTTGCTCGTTACTTCTGTTCTTTTCAGTCGTTTCCTGAATCCGTCCAAAGAGCCGGGCTAGTTGGATGACTGTTCGCCGTCAATGGAACCACATGGCGATCGCACTGCATACAGCACGACTTTGGTGTTAAATAAAAACATCAGATGTCGAAGGTCATGGTCGTGTCCGAGGATTGCTTCGACAGCTGGGGCAAAACCATGGGGACCGCACACGCTGTGTCGCCGCTGCCAAGTGAAGAGGCCCTTCTCGGGGCCGCCTCAGTGTTTCCTGGCAGATCACGCGCTTTGCACCCAGTGCACGTTTTCTCCACATTTACAATTATATAGGTCCTTCAAACCCTGCAGAAAGCTTGAATTAGGAACTGCTAATATTAAGATGCTGCATAGTACTTGAGAAACAAGAGCGGCTACAATGGCAAAGGGCTGGAGTTACACGCAATTAAAAAAACGTTGGGGGTACCCAGATAAAAAGCTCAAATGGTTTTGGACAGGACTCCTAGTTATTCGATATAAAAGACTCAAATAAAATATATTCAAGAGTTTATCAAGGTTTTTGTAGAAATATACTCTAAGCACTTTTCCTTCAAGAACATTAAGCAGTCTAAACGAATAAGAAAACCATGTATCACGCCAGAGCTCAAAAGAATGATAAAGCGCAAAAACAAGTTGTATCATGCCTTTTTGAATAATCCCTGTCTAGAATCTGTAATCTTATTTTAAAAAACAACAAGAAATTAACTAAATGCTGAGCTTAGGCGTGCTAAGATTCTGTATCATCAAAAACTGTTCTCTGATGTTAGAATGAAATATTCACACGCTGTCTGGAAAGTTGTAAATAACTTGTTACGTCGTAATACGAAAAATGCGCAACTCAACGAATAATCTATAAGGGCTCTGAATTATCCGGTCAGGCTCTTGCTGACCATTTCAACAGCAATTTTTAACTACCCATTTATCTATGATGCATCTACCTGAAGTTCCTTCATATTGTAGCCCTTTCGAAAGCCTTTTCCTTGAGCCCACCAGTGAGACCGAAGTATGTACAACCTTTACGAATTTAAGTAATAGCAAAGCCTTAGATGTTGGCAATATTCAGATAAAACCAGTCAAATATGTACTATCTTTTATTATACCTGTGCTTGCATACATCTTCAATTTGTTAATTGAAACGGGAGTTTACCCGGAAGAAATGAAGAAAGCAAGAGTGACAGTTGTGTTTAAAGGGGGAGATAAAGATGTAATGTCCAATTATAGACCAATATCTGTGATTTCAGTCTTTTCAAAGGGCTTGGAAAAAGTAATCTTTTCCCGTGTAGTGAACTTTTTTAATGCAAAACAAATCCTGTCTGATGCTCAATTTGGCTTCTGAAGGGGCAAGTCGACGGAAACAGCTATGCTATCACTTAAGGAATGTATCCTGCAAAACATTGAAGCAGGTATTCTCACTGTCGTACTCTTCATTGAATTTAGTAAGGCTTTCGATTGCTTAAACCATCAAATTTTAACTCAAAAACTTTCTCAAAACGGAGTTTGTGGAACACCTTTAGACCTAATGAAATCATACCTGCAAAATCGAAAACAATCTGTCTATATCCACAACCATCAGTCTTGTTTTCTGGTGGTACGAAATGGTGTGCCGCAAAGCACCATTCTGGGCACGATGCTTTTTAACATCTATATAAATGACATTGTGCATATTTATAACAAAGCGAAATTTATTATATACGCCGATGATAGCAGTATACTAATCTCTGGTCACGACATAAAGAAGTTAATTGAAGAGTGCAACGTAATCCTTACGAAACTAGAGAACTGGTCCTCTTCTAACTGCCTCCAAATAAACCATACAAAGACTAAGGTAATAATTTTCCGTGCAAGGAACAGGCCAGTCGAACTACAAGAGGCTCCTAAATATGCAGGTCAAGAAATTCAAGTTGTAGACAGCCACAAAATCCTTGAAGTTACTTTCTCGTCGCATCTCAGGTGGGATCGGCATGTGGAAAATATTTGCAAGAAGCTCTCTTCAGTAGCAGGTATTCTAACACGATGACGATGGCTCCTTCCCACTCACGTGAAAATTCAAATTTATCATGCTCTTTTCGGTTCCGTAACTCTGTTTGGGCAACCACCACAAAAACAAATATGATAAAAATGCAGGTTCTGCAGAAGAAAATGATCCGCTACATTGCAAACCTTCCTTATCTGTCTCTCCAACGCAAACTGCTTTTAGAAATTATAACATAATTCGTTTTGAACATATATATGTTTTTCGCATTCTGAAGTTCTTTTACCATTTTTCTCCTGCTTATAGAGATTTCTTATTACGTAGTACACATTTAAGGACCGCTTCGAATCGACTCTACACCTGAAACACCGATCTCTGGTATATTCTATATTTTCGAAATAATTATAAACTACAAACGCTTGAACACAATTTACCGACCACTCTTAATAAGCACAAAATTTTGGCTAGTGTTAAACCAAGCGAGTTAAAAATGTAATTTGTTAATATATAGCCAGGTTGCATTTTATGTGCCTTTGTTGTCTGCCGGTGACATGTATGCCTATTGAGTGTTTTTTTTCTCTTTATTTTTCTCGGGTCTTTGCTTTCATGTGTCTGTAAACTATTGTTAGTGAACATACATGCTTATTGTTTTCATTGCATTTAATCTATATGTAACTTGCTTCGTTGTTTTTGTGTTTGTTCTAATATATATATATATATATATATATATATATATATATATATATATATATATATATATATATATATATATATATATAGAGAGAGAGAGAGAGAGAGAGAGAGAGAGAGAGAGAGAGAGAGAGGTTTAAGAGAAGTGGGCACTTCTACAGCGACACATTTATCAACGTTTCGACCGCGGTGCGGTCTTCTTCAGGACTGTAGTGGTCTCGCGTCAAATGGACGTTTTAAGTTTGTGAGCTGCAGAGAAGGGCAAAAGTAGTGTAACAAGCAAATAGCAACAACAGCTCAAAAAATTGAACAAAAAGTTAAAAAGATAACGATAGGTGTGTGGGTAGCAGACAGGGACAAGATTAGGGGACGAAGCAAAAAAGAGAAAGAAAAGAAAAAAGGGGATGGGACTATTATAGTAAGGAAGGACGGGGTAAAAATAGGAGATGGCAAAACGAGAGAAAGGGAGAGGAAGATGGTGCGGGGGACATGGGCAGCGCGGCAATCACAGCGGTACGAAAGCAAAACGTGCAAACAAAAGACACAAACAAAATGCACAAACACAAAGATGGGCGCCGCTGCAGATGCGCGGCCAAAGGAGGGGCCGCTGCGCAAATGACACTGGCAGCGACGAACAGGCCAAACCAGGCGCCTTTTGGGGGGGGGGGGGGCTAGAACGTTAAGGAAGGAGTGGGCTACGTTAACGAGCACATGTGTAAGAACTTACTCAGGGGGTTTGGGTTCCTCTCACTGGGCGGGTCGTTGAACCGACTTCGTCGGGAATACTTGCTTGTAGTGGAGGAGGACTGGGCTAGCTGTGTACAAAGATTTCAAATTGTCGAAAAAAAGTAAGGAAAGAACGTCAAAGCTTATCAATACGGCACGAGGCAGGATAGTGTAAGTAAGGAGGGGTATGATTGCCTGGGATATACACTAGGAGTTATAAAGGGTTTATCTGAGTTAGCCAATTAACGAGAGGTGTAGTATTATCTTGTTTGGAGGTCGTGAATAAAAGAAAGGATACCAGGCTTTTCGATAAGACCTTCTTGAATACTATTAAACTTGTGGATAAAATAGAATTCACGTTGTTCACGTTCTCGCCTGTTTTTGAAGCCCCCTTAAATAATTGTTACTTTTAGTTGGTCAAATGGGTGTCCTGAGTTTACATGCTTGGGATAGGGGAAGGTTTGGGAGAGACTTGGTCTGTGCGCGGTGATTGTTAAATCGAATGCGGAATGCAGTGTTTGTCTGTCCTATGTATTGCTGGTTACACACAGTGCATTCAAGAAGATAAATAATGATTGATGAGTCGCAGTCAAACTTGCCGTTGATTGAATGCTGGAAAACTGACCTCGTACTAGTTGCGGAACATGTAGTCTGCATGTTCTTGCAAACTTTGCAGCGACCTTTACCACAGGGCTGGCAACCATATTTTGGGGTTTTGTGTTCCTTGGAGTGGACTAGATGGTTCTGAATGTTTTTGGCACGCCTATAAATCACGCAGGGTGCGCATGTAAATATTTTCGATAGTCGTTGACTTTGCTGAAGAATATTAAAGTGCTTATTAAGAATTCTGTTTATGCTCGGTGCGTTACTGTTAAATGTGAGAATAAGGTTTGTAGTGTAATCATTTCGGTTATCTCTTCGGTGCCCCTGGAGTATTTGACTACGGTTCAGATTTGAAGCTCTGCTTATGGCGTCATCAATAAAAGAACGCGGATAGCGCTGCGTTAAGAGCACGTAAACATTTTTTAATGCTTTTTATACGTATATGTAAACTTTTTTTTTGTTGCTTGAAGTGTGTTTGTCGTGTACTACCATTTCAGAGGCGCTTGGGCCCAGTCAAGCTGATTTTTAGCAGCTTTTAGCCCTTGCATCTCTCTTGGATGTAACTTGCATTCCGTAAAAATGAAATGAAATTTCATTTGGAACAGAAAGACAAGGTTTCATTTTGCAGTGTAAGCTTGCATCTCTAGAATGAACAGAGAACGTTGCCTCACACTGCTTGGGATTGTCGTTTGACCCCTCGTTGACCCCACGGAAAGAAAAGGACGTCTCTAGGAAACCATTTGCCGGATCTTTCCTCTGCTTCAGGAAGGGGGGGGGGAAGGGGGGGTTGATGGCCTCCCCTTTGTCGGGTTCGCCGCGACACGCGACGCACGACGGACAAGACGACGACAGAAAGCGGGCAAAGCTGCCTTTCCGAAATTAACCGTGACTTGCAGGTGCCTATAGCTGTGTTTGAATTCCAGGGAAGTAGCAGCCGACCTCTGAATCCTCCTCGCCCATTCCCACGGGGCTCCGCGTGCCATGTCGCCATGTGCGGTTAAAAGAGCAGTGTGCAGAGTTTAAATGAAACAAGTATGAAGCTATACAATGAAGCCAATTACAGACAGCTAGAGGAATTTCAAGAGCATGCTGTGTGATGCTAGTTATCTCAGTGAAAACTAATGCAGCCAACTATTATTTCGTTTTTTTTTTGACCCAACGGACACGAAAGGTCTGAAGATGATTTAGTACCAAACACATCGGTGCATCAGTTGTGATGCCTGAAAAAAGTTGTACCAACATATAAATGCCCATGTCGTGATAATCAGGAATACCGAAGAATTAAGGAAAATTAAAACATTTTTTTTTGTTCGGGCTCACACACCTGATACAAACATCTTTATACGTAGCAATTTAAATGACTCTTAGGAAGATTTTCGGGTAAAAAGTACAGTATGGCAGAAAGGAGTCTTTAGAAAATGCACTGTGTAGAAATGGCCATACCTATTCCATCTCATCGTTCGATAAATGTAACAAATACCGTGCAAAAAAGCTGGCTGCATAGTATAGTTGCAAGTTACTGGTTGCAGACCGTTCTGAAATCACTGGACTGTGATTGCTTATGCACTGCATGACAGTGCGTGGATTGCAGAACAGTTAACCAACAAAGAGCTGCTTGTTCATATCGTTTACCACACATATAAACATCATCAATGAAACAGGATGCTATGTGTAACTTTTTGACATGTTCCTTTTTGGCACCCCCTAAAAATGTTTTCGCCTAAATGATCTGGCTTGTTTTGCAACAATATAACCACGGGACTGCTGTAACTTGCCACATTTTCAAATTGTATGAAAATCATTGCATGTGAGGGGTCACAAACCTATCCAGTTTCTTTAAGGTCCCGTTGCTTTGTTGGCAATGCTTGGACAACCATGGCCAGCTTTCCGCATTCATGTGCACAGGGTATGCCCATTACGTGCATGCCTTTCCACCTAGTAATGGCTTACATTGCAAACAGACAAAAACAACACACAGAACACAAGTACAGATAGTGTTTGTAGTCCACACTCTTCTTCACCTCAGTAAATATGGCACATACCCACGCGGGGGGATTGGCCAAGGTACAGTGGAGATTTGCCAATGGAGTATTTGCGCGGGGGAAGAAAAAGACGTGAGGCGGCGGCGTAGAAGACTGAATCAAGATAAAGATAGGAAAATTCAATTAAATTTAAGAAATAAGAATTACCAGGAATAGAATCAAGCATTTTGGGCATGCGACAGAATTTTGTATACAGCTAACAAGGTAACCGATCAGTCGCACTTATGTAATCATGAAGGTAGCTACAAACACTGCTTAACGGGAATTCCTTGGCGCTCGCACCGAACGAGAGAAGAACTGGAAGAGACAGAGGGAATCCTAACCTCGAAAGAGGGACCTCCAAATACTGCTTTCCTTGAACTGCGAACCGCCGGCAAGAGAGGAGAAAATGATCTAATGTTTCAACTTGCCCACATGAGACAAAAAGGTTTGTCGCAGCGAAACCGTGTCGGTGTAAGTACAAATTTAAGTGAGGGATTCTGCACCGCAGAAGCGTCATTGACACCTCAAAACGCCTTTATTTACACCACCGGACATCCCATGGGTAATTTAAGTGGTGAAAATCCACGGTATTGAGCAACGGATCACTCAAGCTGGTTGAAATATGTTGGAACCACTGGAAACCTGAAGTTTCCAACAGAATGAGGTGAGGGACGGGATAGATTACAGGAGCGCTGAGAGCTGACCTTGCCAATAAATCAGCCACCTCGTTGAAATAGACACCCGAATGCCTGCAGGTACCCGGACAAAGCGGATCTCACGCACTGTGCAGGGAACAAAAAACCTAAGCGGCCGATTCATTAAAGATTTTCCGGAGTTTTGGAGAGAGCCTAAAACTGAAAGGCAGACTGCAAGAATAAGAACCCGTGCTGCATGTCTGGGAATTTTGAGAAGAACCAAACCAATAGCCAAAAACTCTACGAAGAATTTAGAAGTATAATCAGGGATACGAACGGAATAGCTCCAAGCCAGATCCTGCGAATATATCCCAATCGCCGCCTTCTCACAACTGCCGAACGCATCAGTGGAGAGAACAGTATGATGAGGAAAATTGTGTAGGTGTTCAAAAAGAAGACCATTTAGGATATTTGCGGGCATATGTTTCGCATGAACGGGTAAATATGGTCGTAATAGAAGAGACGGGGTCAGCCTGCGTATCAGCATGTCGTTGCAAGGAGATCAGATCAACCTGAAGCGGAGCTTGCGTGAACCTAACTTGCGGAAGCTGATAGCCTGGCCAATGTTGCTGTTGTTAGCCTATCAAAAGATGGCACATACACACACTGGGCGATCGGCGAAGAATCCGGTGGCTATTCATCTGTAGTAAATTAACAAAAAAGAAAACCACGCGGGAACGCAACACTGGAGGATGTGCTGAATTTCAGGAACAAACCATGCAGCAAGTAAGAAAATATTCCTAAATCAGATTTTACATTGCATAATGAACCATGACTGTACCAAAGCAATGAGATATAACTGAAGCATTTCATTCCTTTCATGACAGAAATAAGTTATGAGGTTTGTTGAATAATTTAAGTGATTTTTGATGGCAGCTAGTACGGGTCATTTCAAGTTATAGCTCAAGATTACAATCACATCAGATATGATGACACGCATGCTATGAAAGCAATATAATTTTTTTCCTTTTTTTGTGAGAAATGCACAGGCAGTTTCAAGGCTTGCTTCATAATTTAATTTCTGACGTATACACAAAGGCATGCCTATAAATTATTCGTGTGTTACACTAGAACCAACACCACTTAAGTTGGTAAATCATGTTCATTACCTGGGTGTCATTAATAGCAGGCATATACTAATGCTGCTAATCCAATAGAACAAACAGCGGTTTTATGAAGAGTTTAAGTAATACATGATACCGTTGTGTCCTTCAGGTAATGAACTGTGCGGCAGTTTCAGTTTCTCTTCTCTTATTTTCAAATTCAGTTCTCTTATTTAAGTTTCTCTTCTTCAGAGTTTCAGTTTCAGTCACATGCATGTTGCTTGACACCGCGTATACGGGACGCAGGAAAAGTAGAGGGTGGGGGGGGTTGTCGAAAACTTGGCGTCAGCATGACATCGTTCGCTCCGGTGTGTCGTTCGATCTTGCATCTACAATACAACAGCGTGCCGACGAGGTAAACCTTTACTATGAGTTTCACGGGATCTTACGCCCCCTCGTACATTCCTGGGAACACCGGGCCCGCCACCAATACCATGGAACCAGTGGAAGGCACTGTTTTCTACCTACTTAGAGGCGTCTGGCGCCTGAGTTTGCTGCATCCTGGCGCAAAGCTATGCTTCTGCATTCGCGCGGCGTCGAAGGTTAGCGTCGTTGAGGAGCGCCTCCCGCCACGGGCGCAATTTTAAAACGAAGGAACAGGGACCTCAATTAAATGAAGTTACGAAAGGCGAAGATGTGTTTCTAACCGCGCTCAACACTTGCGACCGTCTGTTCTCAGCAACGACAGAACGCCACCGTGGTTCAAGATATGTTTACAGAACCCTGGTGAGCCTGTCAGAGGTTTATATTGCTCAGTTACGCGAACTGGCGAAGAATTGCGACTTCGACAATTCCTGCCGCTCCCCTCGACTGCTCGGTGAACAGGGGCGACATCGCGTTTTTTTCTCTCTCTCTCTTTACTACTCTTCCTTCCTTTTCTAGTATTTCTTTTTTGTGCTCTTCTTTTTAGCATCTGATTGTTTGTTGCTCTGTTCATGTGGCGGACATGTGTGCCAATTCCAACTTCTTAAGAAGGGGAGGAAGATCGCTGTAACTTCAGTCGTGATAAAGGACAGGATCTGTCCCAAACGTCGACTCAAAAAAAATCTGTCTAAATGAAGCGTTTCTCAACTTTGCACACACACACACACACACACACACACACACACACACACACACACACACACACACACACACACACACACACACACACACACACACACACACACACACACACACACACACACACACACACACACACACACACACACACACACACACACACACACACACACACACACACACACACACACACGCGCGCGCGCACGCGCGCACGCGCGCACACACGCACACACGCACACACGCACGCACACACGCACACACACACACACACACACACACACACACACACACACACACACACACACACACACACACATATATATATATATATATATATATATATATATATATATATATATATATATATATATATATATATATATATATATATATATATATATATATATATATATATATATATATATATATTAAGGAAGCCAACAGTCACCGAAACCAAGGTGCATAGGGGAATGTTTTCTATTTTTTATTTTCTAATGCCAATCAATTGTTGTTTCTTTCAAAAAAATTACTTATAAACCAGCAGAAAAAACAACCATGCCGCCGGTGGGATCCGAACCCACGACCTCCGAATATCGCGTCCGGTGCTCTTACCAACTGAGCTATGGCGACAGCTGTCCAATCTGCTGCTTTCGTGGGTATTTATGTTTTGCGTGTAAGCGAACCTTGAGAGTGTTCACCAGCGCCACCCTCGTCCATAGCGGCGGACGTAGCACGTCCTGTAATACCGCAAGTGTGACGTAGAACGTCTTCTAACGGCGAGGGCGGAAACTGTGCGAGAGCTCTCTTATGCTACCTATGGCATCAAGACTGCCAGAACCGAGACCCCCGTTAAGCTATTAGCAGACAAGGCAAATGAAGTGAGGGGCTCGTTTGACAAACATATTAAGGAAGCCAACAGTCACCGAAACCAAGGTGCATAGGGGAATGTTTTCTATTTTTTATTTTCTAATGCCAATCAATTGTTTTTTTTAAAGAAAATTACTTATAAGCCAGCAGAAAAAACAACTATGCCGCCGTTGGGATCCGAACCCACGACCTCGGTTCGGAACCCACGACCTGGGATTGATAGTCTTTCCCAAGGGAGAAGAAAAGGCCTGTCTCAGCCTACTTGAGTGCTAATGAAAGGTTTTTATATATTAAGGCATTGCTCCTTGAATACCTGAGTTAAATATAAAATCGGCTTAGTTTACCCATGCTATGCTTATGTAATGCAACGCGTGTTTAAAAGCACAGCTTCTGACTAGGTAAATATAAATCTTCTAGGCACTCACTGATTTTTGTTAGCAGCATTGACAGTGTTGATAAAGTTGAGTATAAATGTTGTTGACACCTGTCGTATGCAGTCAGCAGCATCGACAGTGTTGACAAGGTTAAGCATAAACTTTGTTGATGCCCGTTGAATGCAGTCACCAGCATCAACTTTGCTGACAAGGTAAGTATAAAATTTGTCTACAACCGGTGATTGCAGTCAATGGCACTGACGGTGTTGGCTAAGTTTAATATGAATTTTATTCGCTGCTGTTGACTGTAGTCACCGACCATTAAGTTTTCGTTGGTTAGTTGTTGATTCCATAAGGTGTGAACACTTGGTCAACGAAATGGTGGTGCTGATTTTTTAATGGAATGCTAACGAGAGTGTGCGTTTGCGATTGGTGGCCACAGCAATGACGACTACGCGAGTTGAGCAATCGTCAGAACACGTAAAAGGGCCGGCTGTATTGGAAATGAGATTCAGAAGCATAGATGATTGGGAGTGTTGGTTCATTACTCGGGGATAAACGATGCGAAAAATAGATAAGGACTCAGAACGATTGACACATACGCGCTAACCTCAGTGTATGCGCAACTGGTGGCCACAGCAATGACGACTGCGACAGTCGAACGATCGACAGAACACGAAAAGCCCGGTTGCTTTAGGAACGCATTTCAGAAAGCTTTTTAAATATATTTTTAAATATATATTTTTAAAATATATTTCTGAAAAGTAGATGTTTTGGCTCGTTGGTTTATTCATGAAAAAAACAAGTTGCAAAATAGACAAGGCCTGAGAAGAACAGACGCATGCACGCTAACTAGAGTGTCCTTGCGGGACTGGTGCAGCAACGACTACTACGCATTCTAAGGATCGACAGAAGACCCAAAAGGCCAGTTGTTTTAGGAATTTATTTCAGATTGATAGCTGTCTGGGATTGTTGCTTCATTATTCAGTACAAAAAGGAGGCGCAAAAAAGTTAAGCACTTAGGAGGAAAAACGCCTAACGCGCTAAAGAGTCTCCGTTCGCGACTGGTGGCCACAGATATAACTACGGCAGTCGAACGATCGACAGAATAGAAAAAAGAGATGGCTATACACGAAATATAATTCTGAATATTAGAATTTTTAGCTTGTTGGCCCATTATTCAGAAAATAAACAGGCGCAAAACAGACGAGCACCCACAAGGAGCGACACATCGAGATAGGCCCTGCGAGAGTGGTGGCAGCAACAACGACGACTACGGCATGAACGATAGACAGAACACGCAAAATGCCTGTTGTTTTAGGATTGTATTTCAGAAGGATAGATGTCTGGGATTGTTCATTACTCTGTGAAAGAACTAGGCGCAAAAACGACAAGGACTGAGGAGGACAGTCACAACGGTAAACAGAGAGTCCGTTCGTGGCTATTGGCCACAGCAATTATGACTACGGCAGTCAAACAATGGACAGAATACGCAAAATTGCTGGTTTTGTCAGAGCTATAATTATTAATAGTAGATGTTTGGGCTTGTAGGCTGATTATTCAGGAAAAGACTAGGGGCAAAATGGACAAGGACTCAGAATGACAGACATGTACACGCTAACCAAGGTGTCAAAGCGCGACTTGTGGCCACAGCAACGGCCAGTACGGCAGTCGAACGAATGACAGAACAGGTAAATGGCCGGTTGTATTAGAAATTTAATTCATAAGCATAGATGTCTGGAGTTGTTGGCTCATTATTCAGAAAAAAATGGGGCGCAAAAAAGACAAGAACTCAGAAGGACAGACACATACATCGCTAACGAGAGTGTCCGTTCGCGACTGGTGGCCACAGTAATAATGACTACTGCAGACGAACGATGGACAGAATACGCAAAAGGGCTCGTTTTATAATGGATATATTTCTGAAGAGTAGATTTTTGGGCTTGTTTGTTCATGGTGATCATGATGCTAGGATTTTATGGCGCAAGGGAACCTAAGGCCAAAGAGCGCCAAGTACGAGGCTTTTGGTCGACTCAGGTTAAAATATATGCAAATGATAAAATCACCACCAGGTGCATAGGGCCTAAAAGTTGTGAGAATATGCATGTTTATAGAGTGTGAAGTGGGTGCCTAAATATCCGGTGGAATAGCTTAAAATGATGCATAGCTGCTAAAAGTTGTTTTTTTGAGGAGTTATATAAAAGACCAAGCCAGGTAGCCTCCACCACAGTCCGTGCTTGAGCAATATGGGTGAGGCGTCTGGCAGCTATTGGTAAGCTCGGCTCTCTCCTCAGCAATGAGGAGGTGCTGAGGTTACATTTAATCTGAAATGTATGGTACCAAACCTACATCAGTTCAACATTAAAAAACGCTATCCAATAAAAACATGCGGTGATCACCTAAAAATAATTAAGGGTGCATTGGTATTTTAAATGTTTAACGTTCTGGCAAGTGCTGTCGTCTTTGTGTATGCAGTCTGAGGCATATGATTAATGTGTGGACAACTGAGATGTGGGTTCCACATCTCGCGCATTGTGGTGCCGGAGTATCCTTTAAAAGGTGTGAGTGTGTGATGTATCTATGTCCTATCCTCAGTCAGAAGAGAGCAACTTCTTTATATCTATTATGTTTTTTTTGTGGCATACCTCCCAATCCATTGTTTTATTTTATGCAGTTTGTTGTCTGTTTGTTCATCCGAATCCTGCTGCCACTCTTTGCTAAGTGCAGTCCTAATATACGACCTGAGGTCCTGGTCTGTAAGTGGTTTTATATCCATCCTACTCAGTTCGGCACCGGATGCTGCAAGCCTATCAGCTTCTTCATTTCCATCTATTCCACAATTGCCTGGTACCCAGCATGCTGTAATTTTAGGGTTAAATGTGTGTGCAGACATAACGCATTTTACGATGGAGATCATTACGGTGATTTTGCAGGGTTTCCCACAAGACAGGGCCATAATAACACTTAAGGAATTTGAGCAAATAACAGAGCTTTAGACTTTCTTTTCCAGGGTGAATCTAGCAGCGAACAGAATACCGTGGCATTCCGCACAAAATATGCTTGTGCGTCTATTCATTGTTTTGATTCATAAAATTGACAACTGAACAGCACATGAAACTGAGGATGTCTCTGAGGAATTAGTTTAAAACGCTGTGCACTGATATTTTGATTTTAGAGATAGGAAAGCTGTTTTATGCCTATTGGTGATGATGCCAACCTCACGAAAAGATGTGTCGCAGTCAACTAGATACACTTCCCAGGGTGCAATTATGTCTTTAGAGGAATTTACCAGAATGTAGGAGACTGGTATGTTGTCTTGGAAAAGTGTCGCGACTCAAAGAGCAGTGTACTAGTTGGGTTCCGAAACAGCGCGTTGCATTGATGATCAGCACGAGAGAATACCTTCGAAGCGTACGTTATACTTGCGTACTTCCGTCTTCATTCAAGGGATCGGTCCACCTCAACGCAAAAACTGGCATGTGGACTAGAAATGAAAGCACCTGTAGCCAACCGCAGACCCAGGTGGTACACAGCATGGAGAATTTTTAAGGTGCTGTACCTGCTGACTCCTACACTACTGAGCCGTAGTCTATGCGTGATAGAACTACACTATTGAGAAGACTCAGCAGGCAGTCTCGATCTGTACCCCAAGACTGGTGGGACCGAATCTTTAAGGTTCATTGATTTCATGCATTTAAGTCCTACCTGCTTAATGTGTTTGATGAATGGAAACTTTTCGTCGACTATGACGCCAAGAAATGTGTGCTCTTTTTGGACAGCAATACTCTGCCCGTTAAGTGTGATGTCGAGTTTAGGTATATTGCCACGTTTTTTTTGTGAAGAGTGCGCTTAAAATCTTTGATGAGTTAAGCTTAGGTCCGTTTTAGTCGGCGGACTTCACTATGTTGTTTACTCACAGTTGAATTTTCCGCTCAGATATGGACAAATTACATGACTCGTAACTTATTTGTATATCGTCGGTATAAACGGAGTAGCATATAAATATCAGCAGGGCGCTCTTTATTAAATTCATTTTCAGGATAAAAAGAGTGCAGCTAAGAATGACGCCTTTAGGGACACCATTCTCTTGCATAAACTGCTTGGACAACGATTTCCCTACACTGACCTTGAATGGTCGTTAAGACAGAAAACTTTGAATGGTGGACAGCATACTCCCCGATATACCAAAGACGAACAGGTCACGGATGATACCATAGCGCCATGTGGGGTCGTAAGCTTTCTTTAAATTAAAGAAAACAGATAAACAGGGCGGTTCATGCACAAAGGCGTCCCTTACGTAAGATTGGAAGGCAACGAGCTGGTTGGTGGTTGACCGGTTAGCTCTAAATCCAGCTTGGTACTGAGCAAGAAGACGGTTGATTTCAAAAAATTGCACAAGGCGACGATTTACCATTATTTCAGAGTTTACATGAAAAGCTGGTTAGGACAATTGCCCGATAACTGGCTGCAAGCGTGGCGCCATTGCCTTGCTTTAATGCCGGGATAATAATCGCTTCATTCCAGGCTTTTTGAAGACGTCCAGCAGCCCATATCTTATTAAACAGGCACAGGACAGTTTCAAGGGTTTCTCCATGAAAGTGCCTCACTATTGCATATGTGACCCTGTCAGGACCTGCTGAGGTTCAGCTGCTACAAGTGCCTAAGGCAACTTGCAACTCTAGTAAAGTAAATGGGCTTTTGTATCCTGCTACTGATGGCCTTTCATCATTGTGAACATGTTTGCGCTACTCAGCTAGCTTGCCTCTCAAGAAATCGGTATAATCCACTGAGCTAAAAGCGTATTCGAAGTGTTTGCCTAGTGCATCTGTTGGGGCTCCAATGTATCGCCAGCAGTGTTACCAAGAGGAAATGAATGTGAGCTATGCCCTTAAAGTGCTTTTAGTCTAATGCACACTTTATGTGTATCTGTGCAAGAATTTACAGAAGGAAGGCATGAATGCCAACTTTCCCGGTCGGATATACGGAGAGTACGCATGTCATTTGCTTTAGCTCGCTTAAAGTTTACTGTGTTGCCAGCTGTAGGATAACGGCTGAACTTTCACCGTGCGTTATTGTCGTCCCGACGAGCTTTCATGCATTGTGCATTCAACCATGGCTTTCGTTTGTTTCGTATTTTACCTGATGTCGATGGAATGAATTTCTGTGCAACATCTGTACTATGCAACGTGACCAAGGATAGATGGTCACCTATACCTATGTTTGTATTTGATGAAAAGGGCAATGCTGAGAGTTCCCGGCACAGCTTCTAGCCAGCAACCTTTTGTTTAAACATTATAGGATTATTTACTCTGGGATTTATATTTTCCGTGTTTTTATTGAAATGAGGAAGTGGTCACTCCTATGGTGGTTATTAATAACAGCCCACTCAGTAGCTACCAAGAGCAATGGAGAGCCAATAACAAGGTCTATCGCCGTGTATGAGCTCTGTGTTACATTAAAATGGGTTTGTTCTCTTCTTCTGAATAAGAATTATTCAGATGAAAGCAGGTATTTCTCAATTAGCGTACCTTGAGAATCGATTCTATTACTTCCCCATAAAGGGCGGTGTGCGTTAAAGTCGCCAACCAACAGGAATAGCTCGAGTAGATGGCCAATGAGATTTTCGAGTTCGTCAATGGACAGGGAATGATCTGTGGCGATATATAAGGAACATATAGCTATTACTCTGCCGAAAGTTAGGGCTCATATTGACACTGCCTCTAAATCAGTAGCCAGTGGAAGGCATCGAGAGGAAATTGAATTCTGAGCCACTACAGCAACGCCAACAGATGAATTGGCACTGCCTTGCCTGTCATTCTTGTATACTACATATATTTGTAGAAAGTTTGTATGTGTTCGTTTTAAGTGTGTTTCTTTTAGGCAAAAAAATGTTTGGATGATATTGCGCGAATATTTTTATAACTAATCCGGGTTATTAAGTAGCCCTCCGCAGTTCCAGTGAATAATGCTCTCGACAGCCGTATTACTTTGTGAGAAAGGGGAGACTTTTTGTGGGTTATTTAGATGTCGCCGCCTTTATCAAGCGGCTTGAGTGGAAGATGTCTTTTTGGTTTGAGGTGGTCTAGGAGGCTCCGCCTCTCTTTGAGGAGCTCCCTCAGCGCCTCCGACACTGAGGTGTAACGTCCATTGCTTCCTGTGGAGACGAGGAAGCAGACGTCGATTTTTCAAGAGGGAAAGACTCCCTCTCATTTGTCTGTTATTTCCCAGAGGTATGGGAAAAGTTCTCTTCTGGGACAGGGAAGTTTGGTGCAGCCGGAATCTGCTTGGCGAGCGGCCGAAGTGGGCGCGAATCAGCGATGCTGAATTGCGTGACCACTGTGACGAGGTGCCGCTCGGCCCCCCCGGCGTGCTGCGTCAGCGTAGGATCTCACTCGCTCACTCATTACCAATTGCATTAATGAAGAGTGAACAGCGGAACAAAGGCGGGACAAAGGCAAGACAAGCGCTGACTAGCAACTGAGTTTATTGAAGAACGAAAAGTGGTAATATATAGTGAACGTAAACAATAAAATATAAAAACAGAAAAAAACGACAAAAGTGGGTATACAACCTATGCCATGTGAAACTCCAGATATTGAATTTCCTTGTCACTTAATGTCACAGAAGGATTGCTGATGCACTTTTCTCCTAGATTATGAATGTGATATGCTTCCATGATTTCTCGGGTCACCTTGTTTTTATGATAGAACAGCAGTGCTGTCTTCTTGTACAGCGGTTCGCATTTGCCTTTTTGTGCACCGAAACTTTTTCCTATGAGCCGGGCCATCTTTTTCTCGTTTTCTCTAATTTTCTTTTTCTTTTCGTGTTTCCACTTGCAACTAGCGCAATGAGCGGCAGCATGGCAAAGAGGGTGACTTTTTCTTGCGCCTTCGTGCTCTATTAACCTCTTATTCAGGCATCTGCCTGTTTGCCCAACATAGGTGGCACCGCACTTGAAAGTTATGTGGTATACAACGTTTCCTTTGCAGTCAACAGAGGGTGACACATGTCGAACCTGGCAACCAACCTTCTTTGTTTGTTGTGCCTGCGAGACTTGTTTGCACATTGCATTCAGTTTTCTAGGGGCAGAAAATACATCGACGTCGTACCTGCCTGCAACCTTCTTGAGGCAATGCGACATACCATGCTTGTAAAGGCCTACAGCCAGTCTTCTTTTCTCCTTCTTTTCATTTGAGTAACCGCTCTTAACACTTTTAAGAAGCTTTTGTGAAGCCCTAGAGATGACACGATCAGGGTAACCTTTAGCGCGCAACCTGCAGACTTGAGCAGTAATGCCGTCAGCAATCCTTTAGTGACATGTCATTTTCAGGGCTGATTTTAGGCACGATAGTGCAATGCCTTCTTTGATTAGCTTGGAGTGACCCGATGAAAAGTTCAGTAACGGTTCTGCAGACCTCTGTCGATAGCTCCAGGAAACATGTTCAAGTTCAATAAACAAAGCCACATCTAAAAATTGAAGGTGATTCTCATCGAGGATCTCGGTGGTGAATTGAGGGCGCGTCCATATTCGTTGAAAAATTTCAAAACATCAACCAGCCTTTTTGGGAAGCTGCCTGCACGGGTGATAACCAGGTAGTCATCAACTTTCCTGAAAATATGAGTGACCAAGGCTTTTGACGCACTGTTTATGCCTCTGTCAACACCGCTAAGGAAGATATCAGCCAAAATCGGTACAACTCTAGATCCTACGCAAACACCGGCTGCTTGTACATAAGATGTTCCTTGCAATTCTACCACGGTCGCAGACAAATAAAACGACACAATTTCTAAAAAGCTTTCAATGGACACTCTGCATTGGTCAATAAAGGCCCATTCATCGTTATCCTGGGTAATGCACCTCTTCACATGCACCTCTTCCCTTGGTGCAATGGTAATATATAATAGAGAAAACTAGAAAAAGATGGCCCGGCTCCTGGCACAAAGTTTCGCCGCAAAAAAAATGCACATACGAATCGCTGCACAAGAAGACAGCAGTGCTGTTCTATCGTAACAAGGTGACCCGAGAAATCAGGCAACCATATCACATTCATAACCTAGGAGAAAATTGCATCAGCAATCATTTTTGTGACATTAAGTGACAAGGAAATTCAATATCTGGACTTGCACATGGCATAGGTTGTTTACCCCCTTTTGACGTTTTTCTGTTTTTTATATTTTATTTTTACGTTCACTATATATTACCACTTTTCGTTCTTCAATAAACTCAGTTGCTTGTCAGTGCGTGTCTTGCCTTTGTCCCACCTTTGTTGCTCTGTTCACCTACCAGGAATGCTTACCAACTCGCCCTAATCTCAGCTTTACTCCATTACTCCAACCTTCTTCAAGGTTGCTCATGTGTTGCATGTTAGAGTGTTGCGCTGCCAAATTCATTTGTGACGAATGTTACATTGTTGCAGCCATTTTCTATGCAGTTTCTAAATGAAACATTCTATAGTTACATGCACTGAAAATAAGGGAAGCAGCCAGTTTAATTTTCAAACAGTTATTAAAAACGCGCCAGAAGGAGCCACAGGTCACGGAGGTGTCGACAATTTTGCGGAAATGTTTAACACTCCTGCTTACTCCCTTCATGGCTGGATTGCCTGGTCATAAGGTCCGCAGCTGCTGGAGCTGGTGCCGAGCTGGAGGGAGTGGCTGCATCGAGGGCAGGCCCAGGCATTGTCCCAGCCAGCGCCTCAGCCATACGCTTTGTGCGCCCCCCCCCCCCCCCCCCCCCCGGTCACAAGTTGAGTTGAGTGAGTTGGGGTGTTGAATGCATCAGGTAAGATTAGCCTTGCTTATTCTACCGGCAACTTCTCCACCGTAGCGTCACTATCTCTTGTCGATGTACTCTTATGCCTACTGGCCGTCGATCTTTTCTTTTTTCGTGATGGCATCTGTAGATAAAAACCGCGAAAGGAAAAGTTATTTGGCAAAATGCATTTTAGCCAGTAGCAGCTAGGATAGCTAGTTAATGTAGCAAGGATTAGAAATAAAACCGTCACCTGTAGCCACTGTCCAAAGCCTTGTTAATATAAAAGCTTTCTTGCCCTTCTTGCCATGCAGACTGAACTTTAGCTGCACGAGGATTCTTATGATGGCCTTCATCACGTTGGACGCAACTTCTGGCAGCTTACAGCTCCGAGCCGGACTAGCTGCCGGCACTGAAAGTCCTAAGCAAATAATCATGAATGTAAATTTATTTAAGATCTCAATATAGATTGTTTTCTGCGACAAAATAAACTGTTCGGCTAGTTGGTCATGCATTTGGAATCTTACAGTGCCAAATAGAAAAGGAACAAGCTTTAAGAAGCACGGTGATCAGACAGCTCTAGCTACTGAAGTACTTGGATGGTGCGCAAAAATATCTTTCCGTGCAATTCGCAAACCGAGCAACGGCTATGTGCGCAAAGCGACGTTTAACAAGTCTCACTCCACAGTGAACATGCCACGTGACATTCTCTGCCCCGCCCTGCCCTCGGTGCTTGTCTACGCCCATTGCTTTGGTCTAGAAGGGAGCGAGGTCACATGGCAAGTCAGCCGCGAAATGAAGAAATTTGATGAACGTCACTGTTTGTACATAGCCAGCACGCGACTTTCGAATTGCGCGGGAAATGGCCAGAAGATGTTGAGCCACAGCGATAAAGGTAAACGCTTTCCATTTTCCAAAACCACATGCTGCTAAATATCTCTAATTGCACCAAGCCTGTAATTGATAAAATGTTGACTCTCAAAAAGTTGTTCACCGGCTGAACGCTAACTTTATTCACCTTTTTTTGTGGTGTCCACCAAAATTTGTATTATTTTGTCGAAAAGCCATCTTTTGAAATCAAAAGCATATTTTTAGAAATTAGTGAGAAGCTTCTCTGAAACATGTGGTGACGTGTGTGTGCACCTTCCGAGTAAACTTCATTTGCTAGTCAGTGCAGTGTGATCGTCTTCGTTCTTCAGATTTATCCTTTAATTATCTTTTTTTTGAAGAAAAACAGGTTTTATTGCATTCTAGTCATAAACTGAAGTGAAAGCTAGCGCTGTTCTACTTTCAAAGCCCTCGCTTATCAAGTGCCTGAAAGAATACGATGCCTCAACATAACTCTATGCTCGAAACCCATCGGGTTTTCCTTCAGATCCGTACACTAGTAGAGCGCACATTAGTGATACATGCAATGGATGGCGCTAGAATAAAGGGCAGACAGTAGGCTTCATAAGTTCTGTCGCACTGTGACTGCTTTTAGCTAGAATATACAATAATTGATGTTGTCGAACCAATGTTCAAGCATCAAGAATGTCTTCAATAAAGATTACAATACCAGTGCACAGCTCCCTCGGCTACCTCGAACTCTTCCATTGATTCAGCCGGCAGCTACGGCAGCTCAGGGTGTCGTGCGATGCAAGCAGCCGTTGCCGCAGCTGCTCCACTGCTGGCGTTCCACGCAAACCTATCTGCCAGCAGATCTGTTTTTTGTTCCAGCCTTGTCAGGAACTGCAGCGTGTCCCTATTTTGCTGTCTAACTACAAGTAAGAGGTGAATCATCCGCTGCAGTGTAGCTGGAACACACCCAGAATTTCTTAGACAGCATAGAGAATACAGCTGACATGCATATTGTCCAATTAAACAGTCAAGAGCGATGAATGAATCACAACTTACTCACTGAAATTAATATAATGCACAGCTGGGCAACAAAAAAGCAAGACATCTGAGGAAATTTGTTGTCTTTCGAATGCCACAAACTACCAAGGCAGAAGCATATATCTCCACTAAAGAAAATTTTAATATGAGCGGAGTCAGAAACGTGCACTTGGTACTGAAAGAGAGCACCATTCATGTAAAAGAATACGTCGACAATGCATTCTACACGAATCCCGATAAAGAGAAATCTATATAGCAGAATCCCGCTTAAACGGAGCACTAGCCTTATGATTTTCCTACCGTTTACTTTTGACTCCTTTGTTCTCAGGCGCCCCGAACGGAAATCGTTTTCTGCTGAATGAATTTGGCACATCAGCAACATTGATTGATTCACCGCACTGTTTTTTACATTTTGAGAAGTTTTCTTTCAACGATAGCGTACACAAACAGTAGCAATTATAACAGACACAATATTATAACCTCGGAACCTCGATCACTGTCATAAATGTAGTTCGGGAGGTTATTAGTAACTGTGCCATGTTAAAACATATGCACATCACCATTTTCTTTCAGGTCTGTGCAAGTCCATTTGTATCTAATATCTACGTGATTTAAAATATATGTAAAATAATGCAACCTCAAGATCAATCTTACCGGTTATGTCCTCAGTTTCCCTGTTCGATAGGCTGGTCGCTCTCGTCGGCGTTTCCTATCAGAGCCAGCGCATCAGCAGTAAAGTATCAACAAAGAATTCCAATATGCGAGGTTAGTAACCATCAAGTCATATGCATATATAACTGTCATTAAAAGCTGCCACTAGCTAAACATGCTCGAGATAGCTTTAATAGTTATGTTTTAGACTTGGCGACGTTGCAGTAAAATAAACGAAAGGTGGATCTCCTGTGAAAAACATCGATGGCCAGTTATTGTCTTAATTTTGCATTCCTAACTTGTAACACTTTTTGAGTAAATTCATCGAAGGCTCTGCAAAAATGCAGTGGTGTATAATGCCAGCTCATAATAACGACAAAACCTTTGCACTTTATAAAGTGACTGCGCGGTGTGATAGCAACGAAAAATTGCGGCTACCCACAGTGGAAGAATGTCAAAGCTTTGATGCCTACTCGACACTGGTCCCCTTTCAAATTTGGCGCCATGGTTGTTCTCTTGTTCGATCGATTGACTGGGCATCGAATAACTCTGATTATACCCTCGTTTCATCCCGGCAACCATTTCGAGCTTTCAAATTTTCCGCCACGCTTCCTTCCCGCCCACTCACTATATACCCGCCAAGTCTATTTACCCGCCCATTGCCTTTTGCTTCTCATTAATATTCTAACTGCCTCTAATTTTTCATTCTTTTTCTATCTCTGGTTACCTATCGATCACTTATCACTGGTCACGTGATTGCCCATTTCGTGCTTTCAAACTTGGCGCCACGCCTTGGCTTCATCAAAACTTTCAGTTTTTTTTTTATTTGTCGCTACGCTGTAGCTCCGCCAATTTCGGCCCTTTGAAATTTCAAATTTGCGAATTTGCTCTGACTCAGCCCACGTTTTGGGCATTTCTGGCTCTAATTATTTAACTATTCATCCGATTTCAATTTTTTGTTTTCAGGCAGCATTGTCACATCACCCTCTTTCGATCACAATCACTCGTTTGACGCTATCTCTTTCTGAGTTCTCACAACTGCTGCCGGCACATTTTGCGGACACGATCCCCGCAGACACAGCTTAGTAGAGGTTTCGGTTTAATAAATGGTACACCCTAACCAGTGGAAACACATAGCCGCTGAACAAATTATTTGCTTCAAATAGACACACGCAAACGAAACTGCAGCAACTGTTCACAACCCTAGCTACAAACTAGTACAAAGTTTGCTTACGAGGTGTGGGCAGCCTTGCAACACCTTCAGCACGCTGTAGGTTGGAAGGAGCCTCAGTCGCTACACATAAAAAAGAAAAATGCATGCCTATTTATGCACTTAGGTTACCTCCAGATATTCAAGAGCAATTTGAAATTACCAGACATGTCTGTCTCAATCGCAGATGTGCATTCTGCAAGGCGCTCTTTTTTGCTGTTTTTCTGTATGTGCCTCAAAAAGGTTTAGTAAAAAAAGTAAGATCGTCATAATAGAAAAAGGCATGTGGTTTACGAAGTCAGCAGCCAATTGAAACACAATATCATACACAGCATCCCTGAACCATATCGAGCAGCAAGTTCAGACAGCTTACACAAATATAGGTATATGGCATGATATAAACATTAAGATATACTTGCACTGTCCATAATCTTCAAACCATGACAATGAAGCTCAGGTCACCTGAGGCATGCAAAAACTTCGACGTAATCGCTATATGGTCATTTCTTGTCATTCAAACTCTGGGACAGGCTTGCATAAGATTTGATGTGATTTGAAACAGAAAAAAGCAGTGATCATACTGTCAGTTTTCGTAGGCTTCACGTGACCTGAACACGCATCGGATGTCACAATTTTCGTTCCGCTGTTGAAACCGAAACATTTCAGTTTTAAAATATTTACGCTTGTTGGCTCAATCCACGTGGCTGTCTGTTAAATACTTTGCTGCGCATCGTTCCATAGAAAGAAAAGAAAACTAAAATATGGTGTCTCAGCTAGATTAAGGCACAAGGTGCGCCCGGAAAGGAAGAATACGCCACGTTCCACCAGAAGAGTTGCTCACATAATGAATTCAGTTGTATAATGCACTAAACATACGCTTGCAGGCCTGAGAGTCTTGGCATCGCCGATAACTTTCCATCACAGCACACAGGCAAGAACAGGCCTGTATATGTTGCATAGTGCAAAATAAAAGATTTCTACACTGTATTACTTACGGCAGGTATTCATGACTATGACAGGCTACAGGCCCCAGCCGCTGTTTAAATCTTGCTCCCCTTGCTTTTCAGCAAGAGCCAATACCTCTGAGTCTCTAACCGAGGTGGGCCAGAATCACTGGCTCCTACCCTCAGAAGGCAATATTACTGGAACGGCTGCCACGCTGTCACTTTCTTGACGAAGGCGAACGACCGCAAATGGCTGAGCCATCCTGCACTGAAAAAGGAATAAAATCCGCTATCGAGATAGAAGGGAAGGGCCCACTCATTCGATATTATCAGGCAGTGTCAACGTGGAAAGGTGTAAATTGCAGAGAAAAGCACCGTAAATAAGCCACGTAAAGTTTACAGGATAGGCTTGCGGCTGTGCAGAAGCACACAAATTTCACTGAATACTCATGTCTTCCAAGTGATTATCTATATCATGCATTCGCTGCACAGAACCTGCAATAACTCTCATGTACCACAGACATTACAAAGACATTAGAACCAGGACATTATTACATTGTGAACATTATATTCTTTTCACATACTCTAAAGGCCCTTTTGAGGCATTGCATAAGGGGGGTGTACAATTGCAAATAAACAATACTGCACACATACTTCTACAAGAAACACAAATCCAAAACAACAAGAAAAATAAAAAAGTACAGAAAATTCGAAGTTGAGCATAATCAGGAATCGAGCCTTCCTAATCAGAATGTGTTTGTAAAAAACACTTTAGTTTTTGCACAAAGGCGTCATGATTTAAGGTGAATACAATATCACCTGGTAACTTGTTCCAATGATGAACGGCAAGAAACAATGGTGAATGACCAAAGAGGTGGGTACGTGCAAACATGGGTTCGATTTTGAGAGCATGATCTAAGCGCGGAAAGATACAGTGGGCGGGTCTAATACAGTAACGAAGCGACTGAAGAGTGACTGTGATAACATCTGTGAAAATGTGATAATAGTGCTAGTATTCTTCTCTTTTCAAGTGATGGTAGCTTTAGCTATGCTTTGATTGCAGTTAGGCTGGAATGACGTGAATAGTTCGTAGTTATAAATCTCGCTTCTTTATATTGTATTGACTCCTGTTTGTGAATTAAGTACAATTTGTCCGGGTTCAAAATTAAGGATGCGTATTCTATTTCTGAGCAGACGAGGGTAGTGTAAGCTAAAAGCTTGGTGGTAGGATCAGCTTGGTGCAAGTGACGTCTGATGAAATCAAGTGATTTAGATAATCTACTGACAATTGCATCGATATGGTTATTCCATGTTAGATCAGACGAAAAATAAACACCTAGGTATTTGACTGTAGAGACACTCCTAATGGAAATACTATTCATGAAATAACAGTGATTTTGAAGCTGATTATTGGTGGTGAATGTTATAGTCTTTGTTTTAGAGGCGTTAATTTGCATTTTCCACTGTTCACATCAAGTGGTGATTCTGTCCAGGCCTGTCTGCAAAGAGTTGGTGTCGTCAGGGTTGGTAATATGGCTATATATAACACAGTCATCAGCAAATAATCTAGTAGTACAGGTAATAAATTCACTAATAGCATTAATGTAGATCAGGAATAAAATTGGTCCAAGCACCGAGCCTTGCGGCACGCCAGATTTTGCCGCGGTTGAAAAAGAACAACACCCATTTACACAGTCATATTGTTAACAATTGGTAAGAAAGCTAGTAATCCGGGTAATAATATGCTTGTTAATGTTGATATAATTTAGCTTCAGTAATAAACGATAATTCGGTACCTTATCAAACGCTTTCGCGAAATCAGTAAATTTAGCGTCGATCCTTAATTTAGCGTGCACAGCATGTTGAAGGTCGGTTAATAATTCAAACTGCGTCTCACACGAAAGACCATGTAGGAAACCATGCTAATTAGGGGAAAAGAAGTTGTGCTCGCTTAAGTATTTCATAATGGCAGATGATATGATATGCTCTAGCAGTTTGCAGGTTATACTGGTTAACGAGGTAGGTCTGCAATTTGTTAGCATGGATTAGTCACCTGATTTGAATATAGGAGCAACACGAGCAACTTTCCACGAGTCAGGTACGCACCCGGTGTCAAGGGTTTGCTGGAACAAGGCAGTAAAAATGTGAGATACAATAGATTTTGTTAATTTTAGCAGTTTAGGGCTTATACCGTCTGGGCGAGGCGACGAGTTAATTTGTAATATGTCAATAGCTTTCTCTATCTCTTCACGAGTGGTGATATTATTATTCATGGTGGCACTAATAGAGGTGGAGTTAAGATCAGGGGGGATTGGCATCTCTTCTGTGAATACGAAACTAAAAAATAAATTAAATTCTGTTGCTGCTTGTGATTGCAAAATGTGTTCGTTATCCTTTATAATTGATAAATTTCTAGCTGGGGTGTTAGGATTTTTTACTTTCCAAAATTTCTCGGTAATACTTCTTAATAAAGCCGATATATCATGATTAAAAAAAAATTTTCTTTAGCTGCTCTTTCTTGCATACTGTTGCATGATTCCTGTGACGCACCATTCACTTTGGAGGCTGTCTGTTTTGCTCTAGAGTATAAATGCTTTTTATTGATGCATCGCTTTACCTGTGAAGTGAACCGTGCATTGTGGGTGAATGGGATAACGGTAATTTTTGGAATTTATTTATCTCTCAGTTCAATTACATCGTCATTGACTGTTCTTAAATTTGCCACGCTTTCACGACAAAGAAATGTTAAGAATTATTCGGAAAATGACGAAAGCTCGCTCAAGATTTGGTCGACATTTGCTCGCGTATAATCGTGTATGTGCTTATTTTGCATTTCAGGCTTTTTAATTGGTAGGACATACTCGCAATGTAAGACATTATGGTCGCTAATGCACTCTATTACGTTCACATGCATATTTTCTGGCTCAGTTGTCAGCACCAGATCTAAGACGTCAGTTCCACGCGTTGGACAAGATACGGTTTGGGCCAGACAAAACAAGGAAAGTAATTAAAGGAATTTCATACATTTGCGTTGTCTTGTAACACTGCTGGGTGCGCACGCGAGCCAG
Organism: Amblyomma americanum; assembly: GCF_052857255.1. Taxonomy (NCBI): domain Eukaryota; kingdom Metazoa; phylum Arthropoda; class Arachnida; order Ixodida; family Ixodidae; genus Amblyomma; species Amblyomma americanum. Next base: position 205,650,215 of record NC_135498.1, read on the forward strand.
TCTATTCCAGGACCGTTTAAATCACCAGCCAGGATTATTTCGGCGTTCCGGTACTTGTTTTCAAGAAAACTGAGTGATTCGCCGAGGTCGTCAACCGACTGATTCCGTGCATCTGGCGGACGGTAACATACACCGATGGCACAAGCAACAGCGGTCGATAGGTGCACCACAACCCACAAAATTATCAAGTCGGAGCCGGTGTATACAATGCGAGCTTGAAAGCAGTTTGTGAATGCAATTAAAACACCACCATTACGAGAAGTCGGCCTGTCTTTTCTAAACGACGTGAAACAGCTTGATAGTGAAAGTTCGTTGTTCGTAACATCAGGCGATAACAAAGTTTCCGTGCCAACGATAATATCGGCAGCACTACATTCAGTGAGAGCGCACAGCTTGTCTTGTTTGTTTAACAGGCTTCGGAAGTTGGACACGATGATGAACAGTGCCCCTTCAACTTTACCGTTTCTGAATCATTCGGTGTTGACCGTTTCGTGCTTCTCAAGTAAAACTTCCCAGCTAAAGTGGCTGCACATCGCTCTTCAGGAAAACCTCGCCATCCATGAAATACGTGCCCTATTTGAAGAGTACTGCATTCTCGCCTTCTGAAGAAGCTCCGGACGTCCTCCCACCATCTGAGGCTTCCTGGAAACTATGCATGAGTGCAGCTGAGCTGGGCATTGACGCTAGGTTTACTGCCTCCGCTGCCACGCTGGCGGAGGTGGCTCTGCCGGCATCTCTCGTGGCAGCACCTGTCACGCAGTCGACACCTGATCCGCGGCGCCAGGTCCAGCTTTGTGCTCCCGGTTAATCGCCAGATGCACCCCTGCTGCCTTCCCGAAATGCCGAACTGCTCGTAAGTGAACTGCCCCCAGGACCAATGGCCATCAACTCTACACCACCGGATGGGCCTCAAACCACACGGCATGATGAATCGGGCATTCCAATGGACTTATCGGCACCTCTACCAGCGAAAAATTGCCCTCGTGCAACTTACAAGCGTACATCAAACGACAGATAACCGATGCCATCTTCGGCAAGTGATGGATCCCAAGGTAAGCGCACTTGTCTTACGATCGAGAACACGGTGGAGCCTACACCCGGAACGTCTTCTTACAAAGTGACCATTACATCACTGGCCAACGAAAGCCTCACGGATCTACTAAACAAGATTTTACAAGCTAACTTGGACGCGTGCCTCGGAACCAAAGGTTTTCCGGGGTTCACAGCCAGGACAAAGTCCAACAACATTGCAGTGTGGCTTCCGGCTCTGACTGCAGTAAAACGGCCGCAAACGCTCACCAGTATTTCACTAACAAGCGAAATCTCAGTGCCAGTACAAGTGTATTTAGTTGAAGGCTCCGACTTGCAGCACTGTGTCGTCTACAACGTCGATATCACTGAGGAGCAAACTGCACTCCAGCGTGAGCTGTGCTGTCCCACGCACCGTGTAATCCAGGCACGACGCATTATAAAGGGGCGCTCTTGCATAGTCACCTTGCAAGGTCCTCTGACACTACCAGCCCATCTGTACTATTACGGCTGTATTTTACGGCCTCGGCCATATAGACAGATTGCGGTATATTGCTAAAACTGCTTCCGTACTGGGAATATGCGCAAATCCTGCCCCTTCACTCATGCCGGTGAAGGTACATCGCAAGGGAAAGTGGCTTATCGATGCGGCCTTTGTAAATCCGACGACCACGAGATGACATCTCCGAGCTGTCCGACAAAACAAAAGGCAACAGAAAAGGCTCTTTATCGAATGAATAAGCATTGACCAATACATAACAGTATAACTTCATTGCAGACATCCAATCGGTTCGCAGCTCTCCAGTGGGATGACGACGAGTGGCCAGAGATCTCTGAGCACACCTCGCATGATCCTTCAGCTGAGCACCCTTCTAACGATACTGTGCGAAAAGAACGCCTCCGAAAACAGCCAACAAAGCCGCGCAGTGTGCCGGAACTACCGCAGGACGATATGGCCGCAGTCGACGAACAAATCGCATGTCTTTTAGCGGAGGTCACCAAGCTCCGGCAACACCGTGTACTGCTCCCTCGACGTAGACGGGCAGCGGAATCGTCCGCCACATCTGTAAATAGCGCAGCAACATTGCTTTCCTGCCGCCAATCAGTGCCATTTCCTGCCGCCTCTTGCCAGATTACCGTAAATTCCACTCGACAACTCTGCGATTTCTTTGCTCCGGTTAATGGTCAACCAGTTCTCCAACTTGACGTCCGTGATTCTACAGCGCTTGGGCTAGTAACCAGAAATGGCAAGTTCCAGTCCTGCGGGTGTGCTGCAGTGAAACTGCAGAGGGATTTCCACGAAGGTGGGAGAGCTCAAGACCAGACTACAAATTCACAAGCTGCAGGTTGTGCCAATTCACAAGTTGCCATGTTGCTACAGGAAACAAACGCCTTGCCATCGATTCCAGGCTTCAGTGCCTACTGTCGAGTACAAACTGCTGCTCCCCCGGGAAAGGCGGCGGTGTATGCGGACTCACGTTTTCCGCATGTACGCCTTGCTCTCGAGAACTGGTGCAGGTCATATCAAGAGGTAGTGGCAGTGGCTGCAAAATTCAAGAAGAAAACTGTTTTGGTCGTTTCATTTTACGTTAGAGCAGCCGGTGGTGCTTCCTCCCGTATTAATCTTGGCTGGTTAACAAGTGTCCGTCGGCAGTATCCCGGGTGTCCGATTTTAGTCGGAGGCGAACTTAACGCCCCTCACTAGGATGGGGAGTACCCCACTTCTAGCCCTCGTGGCAGGCGTCGGCGGGACGCCTTCACGGATGCCCAATTTGTGCTGCTCAACCATCCTGGGACAGCAACAAGGCCAGTGCGTCAAATTCGCAGTGCTTCCTATGCACCAGAGTTCACGTGGTGGTCGGGTCTGGGTGCTCCCTCCAGACACATGGAGCCCGACTGCTGGCTCCATCTGTCACCATCACCGTAGCATCATCGGCCTCCACACTTTGCATTTACGACCCTTACGCTACAAATGTTGTGTGATCAACTGGGACAGTTTTCGCTCCTGTATAGACAATCTCTGCTCAGACTCTTCGCAAATCCTTGTTGAGCGCATACAAACAGCGCTAAACAGTGCTACAACTACCACCTGGACTGATGTTGGTCGACAGGCACCAGACTTCGGCCTTCCTTATTTGTGAGCGGCACGCCATCAAGCGGAGCTGGCTGCTACGTGAGACCCTTCTTTGTCGCAGTCACGTACGCGATTACACTGTCTCACACCTAAGGCACGTAAATATAACGCGACCTCTCTCGACTCGAGAGGCATGCGTGGTGCGAACAACTTTCCGCAAAATCTTCGAATGCCTCTCTCTGCCAAATTTCCGTAGAATGGAACGCGGTCGCCGTTCAACTGACGCCGCAGCAACCGCATGCTTCGCGCCTAACATGGCGCCAGATGATTTGGTCAAAGAAGGAGCGCGAAATTTTGTCCCAAAATACGATGTTGTGCCTTCTTCAGCCGCTAGTTTTAATATAGCAGGCATCCCAGCGCATGTATATCAAACGCCGTCTGATGTCGATGCAGATGCAATTGCCTCTCCGTTATCTATGCCTGAGTTGCTGGCTGCGATGTTTGATGCGAAAAGAAAAACAGCGCCCGGCCCGGACAATATTCAGTACGAGGTGTACAAGAACCTGAGTGGCCCTGCACTCCCTCAACTACTAGACACCATTAACAAAATATGGTTGGATAGCGTAGTGCCCGAGAACTGGAAATCCGCTGTCGTGATTCCTGACCCGAAACCAGGAAAACCTCCGGCGGACCTTGCCAACTTGCGACCTACCTCCTTAACTCCTTCGCTGTGCAAGCTGGCGGAGAAAATGCTAGCCACATGATTGTCATGGTGGCTAGAGCAGCACGGTTTTTATCAGCCAGGACAAATCGGCTTTCGTCCATATATTGGTACATAGGACGGGTTGGCTGTCTTCGCATCTGCAGTTTTGTCATCTGTCCGCTGCCCTAATGTGTGCACTGTTTTAGCAATGGACGTTGAAAAGGCATATGGCAACATCAGTCATGCAGCCATTCTGAACTCCATTTACATGCCTCATCTCCCTCTGAGAGTGCGTAGTTTTGTCGAGTAATTTTTTGGAAGGGAGAAAATTTGCAATACGCCTTAGCGCTGAAGTCTTCGGACCATTTGTTCCTCTCTGCGGCGTGCCCCAGGGTTCGGTATTGTCGCCTACGTTATTTAATGTTGCTTTCATCCCCCTGGCTTGTCACTTACAGGACATCTGTGGCATAAAAATTCTTCAGTACGCTGACATCACGGTGTGGAGTACTCACCAAGATCTCCGTACTCAGGAGGCTGCCCTTCAATCTGCCTTGGATGTTACCTGTAATTGCGCATCACCCATTGGACTTCAGCTATCCGTGCATAAAACAACATACACATCAGTCGCCAACCGCTGGGGACGCCGTGAACTTGCTGCAAGTCCAATTCGTTTTGTCTATCAGGCTCCCCCTTACAGGAACGTCCGAGTGTAACAATCATTGGCTTAATGATTCACCAATCAGGATCACCGAATCCATGGCTTTCTAGAGGCAAGCTATTCAGACATTGGGTTTAATTAGAAGAATTGCTCCTAAAACTGGTGGCGCAGGCTCATTCATTGCACGGCAATTGGTGAGGGCAGTTCTGCAGCCACGTATTGTTTATCAAGCCCAGTTTCAACATCTTACAAGAGCCCAATGGGATCGCCTTGAAGCCGTCAACCAAGAGGCTTTGAGTACCATTACGTGCCTTCCACGCATCACACCGGTCATAGCTTTACAAAACAAAGAACAGTTCAATACCACTGATGAGCAGGTGCAGCAGCGCCGTGAAGCGCGCTGCCTTAAGGCCAGCCAATCGCACTCCACGCATGTACTGAGGACTTATGCAATGTCAAACTCCATTCTTCAGCCACCAACGCCAGTTCTTCCCCCATGGAAGTTTGTACAGCTCACCGACAACAAACCAACAGATAATCGCCGACCAACATCTGCTAATTCGGCATCATTGCTTCGCCAGAAATTTGAGGAACAAGATGCTTGCCTGCCTGATGGATCCACTGTTGTCGTCGTAGACGCAAGCATACAACACTGCAAAGCAACAACAGCTATCTACTGTCCGTGCAGACCTGCTCTGAATCAAACCTCTTGGTTTCAGCTTACGGAACGCCCTTCGCCCTTTTGTGCTGAGCTCGTTGCAGTTCAAGAAGCACTCTGCTCAGTGGCGGACATAGCTATGCACCCTGCGGCCAGTGTTGGCATCCGCACTGACGCCCTTCAAGTTGTCCGGTAGCTACGACGTGTTAGCCGCTGTCCAACGACATGTCAGGACACCCACCGGCTCGCGGCACGCATCCCGCGGCCAGTACGTATTGAGGGGATCCCATGGGATCTGCTGACCAATCAAAGCCACGCAGATTTAGCGACCCGCCTTGCGAATACAAACTCAACAGCGCCTCGGCTCCTTTATTTTGACAATTTTGCCCTCCTTTCATCAAGAAAGGATCTCCTCCGGTGCCGCACACGTGCTCTCATCCCTCCGTGTGCGGTAACTTTCCACCGCGGTCTTACCCGTGCAGACGACGTTGCGCTTAGGAGGATCCGGGTCGGGGTTGCCCTCACACCAGCCGTCACTCGGAAGTGGCCTCAATACTGAGATTGGTTTCCTCGGCCAGGGTGTCCGATATGTAAACACGAGGACATTAAAGCCGACATACATCACTTACGTTGGGACTGCCCAGCTCTCAAACCTGCAAAGATCCGGCACCTGATGGTAGCAGGTCTTTCACCAAGCAACCCTGCTTCATACACTGCCTGGACGCAGGGACCGTTCCATCGTTCTCTACTGGACTTCATCAAGTCAGCTAACCTTTTTCAAATCACTTAATCTCCACTACTTCACTCATCACACCTTCACCAATCATTGATGCCCTGGGGGAATAAATTTCGCTTAAAAAACAGTAAATCTACCCGATCCTGTGAGCTATCATATACATACAGCTTCCTACTAAGAACCTTGTCAAAAAGAAGCCTAAATTTTTCAGTATCAGATTCCCGTTACCCGCGCATAGAATCCCGGAGCTTTTTACGTACGAACTGAATTCTTGGTGAAAAATCTTCTTCAATTCAGACCCGGGACGCCTATATGCCTTTGTGTTTGCGAGCGTTCCTTAACATGTTACACTTGTCTTTGAAGTTCAAGAACTTTACAACCATTGGGCGGACGTGACCTTGTTTATAGTGTCCTACTCGGTGAGATCGTTATATTTCTCCTGCCTGGACGTCAAGATTTGCCGATATAAATTCAGTGATTACCTTTTTTGTGTCTCCAATTTTCTTTTGAGTTTTCAACAATGCCCTTAAAGACCAGGTTGTTCCTGCGCATCCGGTTATTCAGGTCGTCAAGGACCAGATTTGCCTGCCCTGTTTGCTTTGACTCTATAGATTTTAATTGAGCCTGAGATTCATTTATCGTTGAGTTCACGTTATTGACGTCTTTGCGGCGGTCATCAACGACAGCAAAGCGATCCTCAATTGTTGAGAGCCGTCGTTTGATTTCTGTGACGTTCGTATAAATTTCTTTCAGTTTACAAGATGTTTCCTTTTGGAACTTTTCACATGACGAGGCTAGTTCTTTCACAAGGGATAGAATATGCTCCGATTTGTCCGGGCCAGGATTTGTTTCCACGTCACCAGCACAATCCAGTAGGTGCGTGACAGAGAGCAGGACAGTAAGTAGGCGCCCATCAGGTTTCCACAAATGGTGCAGAGCTGATGACCTCAACCATACCGGAGGCTGTGAGCTCGTCTCTCTATCGCGTGCGACACAAGAGCCTATGCGGACACGATACGTGCGCAGAATGATACTCATGCCCCAGTCAACAATGCACACGTGGGGTTTGCAGCCAGTCACAGAAAAGTAATTCCCGAGAAAGGCGGGCACAGTCACCTACAAATGTGTGCAGGACCCGTTAGCCTCGAAAACACGGCTGCAAATCCCAATGAGCGCTTCTCTTCGAGGGTACTTATAGGTTGTCCAGGGGCGCTGTAGTCGTTGCTGATGGCGTCTTCTGCGCAGTGCATGATGACGGTCCCTTGCGCAGGTAGGCGTAGGCGATAGTAACAGCAGCACGAGGCCGCCGAGTATTGCCAATGACTCGAAATCAGCAGGAGCATGCCACTAGCAGGCGCCAAGCTTCGGCTCTTGAATGGTGGCGATGCTCGAACGAAGCGGAAACAGTGCGTGGATGACCTAAAAATGTGAGCAGGACCCGTTAGCATCGAAAACACGGCTGCAAGTCCCCATACAAAATCGCCATACAAACATACAAACAGAATATAACGTTAAAGCGGATTTGCAAATGGAAATGCAATGCTTAAATATTAAATGAACAATTATCATATGCTTATATTGCAAGCGCTGTGTCCCGTACATATTTTATTATTTCAAGTTTTTCATTACCAGGACATAACAGTTAATTCTTTTAGACTGTGCCCAGATAGAGCACACGCAGGCGAACATTTTTTAGCAAACCTATTTTAGTAAACTTAATTATTAAAGAGACTATGCAATAAATTAATTGAGATTACGTAAAGCAGATGAGAGATAGGCATTCGATCACTCGTCACACCAGGGCAAGAATTTTTGGACTAGCGTCAATAACAGCGATGATATTGTCACGTAGTGGTGACGGCAGTCGAAGCGGCGATGAAGACGGACGAAAGGGTCTTCTAAAAGAACTGTTTATTGGGCTGACTTGCACCCAAAATGGACTGAATTACTCGGCGGCGGCGAAGCGACAAGCGTGCTCGGCGGTCGTCGAACAGGAATGCCCGCCGCTGTCGGCCGTGCTCAATTTAAAGCTGATAGCGAACGTTCGAGATAAAGGGCGCAAAGTTACTAGAACATTCCGGAACAACGTAGAATCAGCTTTGCCTGGCTGCGATCAATCGAGATAAATCTAGTCGCGTCTTGCGTCGCAAACAAAGCGATAAGGTGGTGTCGCGGCAGATTTGAAAAACGAACAAACACTGCAAATATTGGCGGCATTACTCCCCTCTCAAAGAAGCATCGACCCGATGCATTAAAACAAATAATGCGACTAGTAAGGGAAAAAAACGGATCTTGCGAAAATAGAGCATGGAAATGCAGCGGCCTTTAGCGCGCATAATACGGCTTCAGACGGACTACATGGACAACTTCTGGTCGTACGCGGCGTCGCTGGGATGCAGTCATTGCGTCAGGGATGACTTCATAATCCAGTTCACCCAGCCGACGAAGAACCTTGTACGGGCCGAAATAGCGGCGCAAAAGCATTTCACTCAATCCACGGCGGCGAATGGGCGTCCACACCCAGACTTGGTCTCCTGGCTTGTATTCCACGTTGCGTCTTCGTAGGTTGTAGCGTCTGGCGTCGGACCGCTGCTGATCTTTGATCCGTAATCGGGCAAGCCTTCGAGCTTCTTCTGCGCGTTGAAGGTAGGCGGCAACGTCGACGTTTTCTTCTTCTGTAACGTTGGGCAGCATGGCGTCTAGCGTGGTCGTGGCATCCCTGCCATGGACGAGCCTAAAAGGCGTCATCTGGGTGGTCTCCTGCACTGCGGTGTTGTAGGCGAAGACGACGTAAGGCAGGATGACATCCCAGGTTTTATGTTCGGCATCGACATACATAGCGAGCATATCGGCGATGGTTTTGTTCAGGCGCTCGGTCAGTCCGTTGGTCTGCGGATGGTATGCAGTTGTCCTCCGGTGGCTGGTTTGGCTGTAGCGCAGGATGGCTTGCGTGAGTTCCGCCGTAAATGCTGTTCCTCTGTCCGTGATGAGCACATCGGGGGCGCCGTGTCGAAGAAGAATGCACTCCACGAAAAATTTGGCCACTTCTGCTGCTGTTCCGTTCGGTAGGGCTTTCGCCTCGGCGTAGCGGGTCAGGTAGTCGGTCGCTATGATGATCCACTTATTTCCAGATGTTGACGTTGGAAAAGGGCCAAGCAAGTCCATGCCAATCTGCTGAAAGGGTCTTGAGGGAGGTTCAATGGGGTTCAGAACTCCGGCTGGTCGTGTGGGAGGAGTCTTTCGTCGCTGACAATCTCGGCATGTTTTCACATAGTGTGCGACATCGGCAGACAGTCGGGGCCAGTAATACTTGTCTTGAATGCGGCGGAGGGTGCGAGTAAACCCGAGATGTCCAGCTGTCGGCTCGTCGTGTGAAGCCTGTAGAACTTCTTCGCGGAGACAAGTAGGTACAACAAGGAGGTAGGCTGTTTTGTTCGCTGTAAAGTTCTTCTTCACAAGGACCTCATTCAGCACACAGAAAGAAGACAGTCCTCGCTTGAATGAAGCGGGGGGTGAATAAACCTTGCCTTCCAGGTACTCGATGAAGCGGCGATGAAGACGGACGAAAGGGTCTTCTAAAAGAACTGTTTATTGGGCTGACTTGCACCCAAAATGGACTGAATCACTCGGCGGCGGCGAAGCGACAAGCGTGCTCGGCGGTCGTCGAACAGGAATGCCCGCCGCTGTCGGCCGTGCTCAATTTAAAGCTGATAGCGAACGTTCGAGATAAAGGGGGCAAAGTTACTAGAACAATCCGGAACAACGTAGAATCAGCTTTGCCTGGCTGCGATCAATCGAGATAAATCTAGTCGCGTCTTGCGTCGCAAACAAAGCAATAATGTGGTGTCGCGGCAGATTTGAAAAACGAACAAACACTGCAAATATTGGCGGCAATATAGACGATTAAAAATTACGCTCCTCATCTCCCCCTCAACTCGTACACGAGGAGCACCAGAAAAAGACAAAGAAAACAGCTCTGGGACTGGGCTTCGCCCATGAATACGTCATCCGCTGACGTTTATTTTGCAAGTTCCGGTTATCGCTCCTAGCCCCCCAGCAGCAGCGTCTGCAGCGTGGCGGCATCTCTCCGGTCACTTCGCCTTCCTGGACTGCGGCGCGCGTCGGGTTTCTTTGCTTGTCATCTGTGGTAATTAGCAGTAATAAACCCGAACCTCGAGGTGCGACTGCTCGCTTTTACGTCCGCGATGGGCATCGAGCCCTATGCGTGCGCACGAAGAGCCGTGCGAGTGGCTTCGGAACTCCCGACAGAAGGAGGAGGCAGAAGAAAATTGAAACCATATGCGCGAAGGCAATGCCCTGGCTCGCACTTGCCCGAGAGGGTCGCGCGGCGGCACGAGCAGACGATTTTCACGGGTACTGGATGTGTGCCCGTGACGTCGTGGCTGCCGTGGATCCAGCGAATCAGAGCGTGTGGTGGCCTGGTGACGTCATGGGTAGTGTGACGTCTTTGTTTCACGATTTTAGTTTCAAAATCGGTCACTGCGAGCACACCAATCCTCCCGCGAATTTTAAGAACACGGTTTTGAAAAGTTCATAATATATTGCCGGCTGAGTTCTGAACACTCATACTTGGTGTGAATGCTTCTTAGCATCATTTCTAAGCACTGAAAACATTTACAAGTGACTTTTTATTCGTTGCATTGTACCTTTAAGTGAAGGCACAGATATCTGAGAGAGTAGGGGAAAAGAGGGGCAAACATGCGCACGTCTCGGCTTCTCGGAACACCTAGCGGCTAATATACTTATGATGGTACGTCGTAATCGCAATAATATTTCTTTTCAGTTCTTGTTGACTTCTCATGTTCTCTCCTTGTGTTTTAGAACAAGGTAAATCAGTAATTTTTATCTCGCGCTGGTGTTTGTACTAACGCATGCACGTATAACACCATTAAAAAAAGGGAATGGTGGTGGTAGCAAACAATTCCGTGCAAAAGGAATAACTCGCCCATTTTCTCGCAATCACAGAATCTAGGGTGTTAGCCGTATTTGTTTTTCTGTCAGTGATAGTTGTGAACGCGCGATAAAAAAGTACGTTTTCCCACAAAATAATGCGGGTGTGCATTCCAGTCAAAATCGAAGAGATTTACTGCGTACTCCTAGTTGAACATACAACTTTGTACGTAGAGTTTCGAGACTGATTTATTTTCTTCTCTAGAAATGATTCCTGGTTCCTAGCCTGACTTTCGGTAATGCGGTCCTGTGCATGCGACCAGATGTTCAAGCAAGGTTAGAAATTAAACAACGTCGCGTAGGGAGGCTAGCTTTGGGAGCACATAGCACCATATCAGGGGGTACAAAGAGATAAGGGATGGGCGGCGTCGTTCCAGAGCAGAGAAGCTAGCAGTAAGATAGCATTTGAGGAACGATTGAGAAAAATGGGGGAAATGCAGGGGGCTAGGAAAGCTTTCAGATTCCTGTATGTAAGGAATGTTGATACGAAATGGAGAAAGCGGACTAGAAAATTGACAAGCAAATATCTGGACAGCAGTAGGGGGCAAATCAGCAGTTATCAGTTAAGGAAAAGATTAAAGAAACAAAAAGAGAGCTTTGTGTAATACATGAATACTGACAAAATTAGCACTGAGAACATAAAGGATTTTTAAGCAGGAAATTGCCAAATAAAATATCTGTGATAATTGTAGGGGAAGCTCTTTGTTGTTTGAGGCCAGGGCGGGAGTTTTGCGGACTAAAACATATAGAGACAGGTACCTTGAGATAGACACGTTGTGCGTTGCATGTGGAGAGGAGGAGGAAACGGCTGAACACTTGATACTTTTCTGTAAAGGGCTTCATCCTACAGTAGAAAGCAGCGGGGCCGATTTATCCAAGGCATTGGGGTTTACTGGCAGTGAAGGGAAAGTAGATTTTAAGCGGGTAGAAGTAACCAAGCGAAGGTTATCTGATTGGTGGCTAAAATCAAGAGAAGAGTAAAATTTCATAAGTCATGGCTAGGTGGCTTGAGCCACCGCCCGATTTAAAGCGTTCAGCCGTATCCATCAATCCATCCATCCATCCACCCACCCACCCATCCATCCATCCATCCATCCATCCATCCATCCATCCATCCATCCATCCATCCATCCATCCATCCATCCATCCATCCATCCATCCATCGATCCATCCATCCATCCATCCATCCATCCATATATCCATCCATCCATCCATCCATCCATACATCCATCCATCCATCCATCCATCCATCCATCCATCCATCCATCCATCCATCCATCCATCCATCCATCCATCCATCCATCCATCCATCCATCCATCCATCCATCCATCCATCCATCCATCCATCCATCCATCCATCCATCCATCCATCCATCCATCCATCCATCCATCCATCCATCCATCCATCCATCCATCCATCCATCCATCCATCCATCCATCCATCCATCCATCCATCCATCCATCCATCCATCCATCCATCCATCCATCCATCCATCCATCCATCCATCCATCCATCCATCCACGTTGTCACAAGTCGTCTCCGCATTCTATTGTGAGTGAATGTGGAGAGATGGACGTCCACCTCAAACAGCTTGTAAACATAAAAATTTGTGTGAAGCTTGGCAAGACAGCCACACAGACATATGAGCTGCTTCGTGACGCTTACGGACTGAACCATTATCGCGGGAGCGAGTTTTTGAGTGGCACAAGGGGTTCGTTTCGGGGAGAAGGTCGGTGGAAGACGACACAGGGCAGGGGCGCCCTTCAATTTCAAGGAATGAAAACAACGCGACTCGGATCAGGAAAATCATACAGCAAGACCGCGCCATTACAGTCCGCAAACTTCCAGATGCTCTCGACATTAGTAAGACAACATGCCACCAAATTTTGTGTGAGAACTTGGGGAAACGAAAGCTGAATGCCAGATTTGTGCCACATTCTCTACACAGGACCAGAAGGACACGCCGGCATTAGTGAGCGCTGATTTGCTCCGAGGATGCTGCATTCGTCGACAGCATCATTGCTGAATACGAAACATGGTGTTTTCAATACGATCCTCGAACAACGAGGCAGAGCGCCGAATGGCGGTCCACAAGCTCTCCGGCGTGGAGAAAGGTGAGGCGACAGAAGACTAAAACAAAGGCGATGCTGATAGTTTTTTTCGATGCCAGAGGTGTCATACACCACGAGTTCGTCCCACAAGGGCAAGCGGTGAATCAGTTTTATTTTCGCACGCCCCAACACACGCGTGATGCTCCATTGTCCAGATGCCCTTAAGTCAGGGCGACGCCATCGCCCTGACGTATGGGCATCTGGACAGTGGAGCCTTCTCTACGGTAACGCAAGGCCGCTCAGCGTGACAAAATTTCTCGCCAAGCACTGCATTGCTCTATTTCTCCATCCGCCATACTCGCCGGACCTCTCCCCATGTAATGTTTTCCCGTTTCCTTCTGTGAAGAGAGCCCTAAAATATCGTTGGATGGGGAGCATGGAGGCTATTCAAGACGCCCCGACAAAGGAGCTGACAGCCCTGCCAAAAGAAGCGTTTTCCAACTCTTTCCAAGACCTCAAGAAGAGTTGGAAGCTGTGTATGAACTTCAAGGGAGACTATTTCGAAGGGGTGCTGTACAAATGATTTCATTGTTAAACGAATTTTTTAATGGGCTCAGTCTCGAAACTTTACGGACAAAGGTTGCATATCCTTAATTACTACAAAAAGTATTGCAAAAAATTCTGGCACAGGAAGCCTTAAATAAATTTTGAATGCTATTTGATATTCTTACGATTTGAAAATTGTAATGGATCATCTGCAAGACTCCGCTAGTCAACATTTTTGCGTAGCAGAAACCACTGCCATGACGATGCGGCCCGTCCTAGGAGGAAAAGTCGAGTGCAGCGCTAGATATCTATTCCTAGACTCATGCGGGGTACTTTGACACAAGTGCCTTTCACCCTTCCTTTGTAACTTCAGGGAGGAGGGTGAATAGCATCTTCAAATCAATGGACTGTGATCTTATTCCCTTTATCCAGACAGTGACAAATGGCGGAACCCTGCAGGAAAGAGGTGGGGCATTAATCTCACAATAGGAGTCCCTATCAAACAACTGTAGAAAAAAATCACTTCTGAGCGGGGAAACCAATTATGAACGCAACTTTTTCATATCATGTATTAATTCACTATAACAACCGATATATCCGCAGATCACCCGATGGCAGTCTTGTATTGTTTTCTATCTGCGTTTTTGCTATCGTTGAAAGTATTCCCTATGGGTTTTCCATGGCAGTCTTAACTGTTCGATGCGATCAATGGAAACTTTTTAAAAGAAGGATTTTGCTACATGTCACAAGAAAGGACCATTATCTTTAATATTTCAGTAATAGTATCATACATTCTTCAAATTTCGGAAATTTATGTCGGACAATGCTGGACAAGCTGCACCCTACTTTTTACCCGATTTACCCAGCATATGGAGAAGCGGTTCGCATTATGCAGAGAAGCTGATTTTCAGAGTTTTGCAAAAGGTACATTATTTAAGAATGCATTTCTTGAAAAAATGTTCAGTTTGAATGTTAATATTATTTGTTAAGTTGTAAAGTTGTAATACAATTCACATCGCAGCATTACAGTACTTACTCTTATTCGCAACTATTATTTATGACACAACACATTACATTGGTTAGTTGTTAATTTTTACGATAAATAAAATTTTACATGAATACTTTATTGTTCATTGCTATCTGAGCATTCCTTTAAAGCAAGAATGTGCGCGGGCATCCGCAGCATTTACGTGGGCTTAGCAGATATCAGCAGTGCACCTAATTATTGTAGCTAAGGTCTTCAGCAATGCAGAGAAACCTACATCTAGGTTTAGCAGCCGTTGGCTGCACGAGCTTATCTCCGTGGGCCTGAGCTTACTCATGCAGCACAAGTTTGTTGCTATAAAATGCACCATCAATGCGCTGCAGCCGCTAACGATAGACAATGCGCAGCAATACGCGCAGGCACACCGATAGCTGCCGCAAGAGATGCGTAGGCGACCTCACAATGTCAAAAGCATCGCACTGAGTGGCAACCTTAAACTCCGTTAGAAATTCTTCGAAAGAAGTCTGCCCGGTATTGTTCTGATACAAAAGTTGCTAACTACTGGCACCAACCAATATATTTTAACCCAACGTATCGAGACCAACTCGATCTCTTGTTGAAAGGTGACTGAAATGCGAGCCAGCAGAAGCTCGGAGCGGCCTTCGCTTGCCCTTTCTTAACACATGGCGAAATCAATTAACCTACTCTGAGGGGAGCGTTCCCGGAGTCCTATTCACTCTTGCCTTTGTGAGTGATTTGCCATGACTCGACGTGGTGGCGCCTCGTCAACATGTTACGCTCCACGGCGAAGACTCTCATCTCTTCGAACGCAATTCTTTGGTCGGAGCGTTCGCAGTGCTCTGCAGGGAGGTTGCATTCCGAATTCATTCACTGGAACTGATTATTGGTTTACCTGATTTCCTAATAGAGGCTTTTTGTCTCGCCTATGTATGAGGGCTTGCACTTTGAACACGGAATTTTGTAAATGACACCCGACTGTTTTTCACTGGAGGCACGATATTTCGTTCGTGCTAAAAAGTGGCTGGTTGTTGAAACGGGTTTGTGAGGAACGCAGATATCTTGTTTTCGTTGAATGCTCTCCAGCGCTTCATTGACGTGCCTCACGTACGGAAGCACAATATGATCCCGTTTCGTTGTTTCTGTGTTGAACGACCTCCCTGGCCTGACGGCGGGAAACGCGTTGTGTAAAGCCACGTGTGTAGCCTTTCTTGTTTAGATGGGTGAACACGGTGGCTTCTTTTGCACAAGGTATCCGTCGTCTCCTCTCTTCTGAGGGGAACGAAGCCCATTTGCTCCTCCGAAGTGGAGAAAAAAGAGGAAGAAGAGACCGTGGTCGCCCATCTGTGTCCTCCATGCACCCTGGCCAATCCCCCACCGCGGGTATGTGCCATCGCTTCAAAGGCAACAAAAAAGACAATGGCTACACAAATGGATTTATTCAGCGTGTTTCTCGCCGTCAGGGTCCGAGGTCAGGAAGACCAGCAAATATGGAAATAACGAAACGTGCTCGCATTGCGCCTGCATACGTGAGGTACGCCAGTAACCCTGGCAGCACATAATGTTGCTATAACATTACAGCAATGCTACTGAAGTTGCCCTGCGTTGTACAAAGTTCACCAACTTGTCACAAAGTTAGGGCCATGTTGCAAAACGAGGAGCAATATTGCTACACTTACAACAGCGTTGTTTAAACAATAGGGTAGCGATGTTGCTTTAACATTCGCAAACCAACAGTGCTGCCATATTAAACACACAACTCACACCCAACGTTATGCCACACTATGTATATATAACATTCGAAAATGTTGCTTATATGTTTCCGCATTGTGTACGAAATCTATTGTTTCGAACATGTTATATTCACTGTCAACCCGAACAGCGCGCTGTGAGTCGAGCGAGCACAAATTGCTGTGAAGTCCCACAAAGTTACGGGGCGCTACGTCTCCTTGAGGTAACTTAGCGCAGAGAAACTTTCGATTATGCCGCGCCGCTCAGGTGTGATACGTAGTAAGTCTCACCCTTTTTACCACGATATAGGTGTGGGCTTGCGCTGCCGCTTTTTACAAGATTGGGTGGCCTGTGCCAGAAACCTATTCCACCCGAGACCCTGAACATTTTTGCCGCTGTACAGCTTTTCACGGATTTTCCTATATAGAGGGTGACTGACATAGAACACAAGTGTGCGTGCCTGCTGTATGGACCACATTATGCAGTTCTCCCCCTCCTACACACATATATGCAAGAAGCAATGCAAATCTGAAAGGTGCTTTTATCGGTGTTTGTTAGGATATCCTAGTTTCTATTTGCGAGCTGGGTAGGAATGTTATTTAGTCAGCTGACATCGATTGCATGTGTACTTATAGTGTGGCTAAAAATCTTGAATTTCGCCTCTTGCTGCAGGTAATTCATTGCACGTCTAATGCGTGGTTTTAGGTTCACACGAACGTGCATGGTTTCTGCATGTGTTTGTATGAAAGCAGGGGTTCTCAAACTGCATTTCGCAGGATGATTTTGTGGTTTCCACGGCACCCGAGTGGCCTTTCCATCCTTTCCGGTACACCTTTGGCGGGTGTGCGTGAAGCAGACATAGTAAATGGTCTGATAAAACTCATTTCAGAGCCTTAGCAGTTCGTAGGTCGTTCCTCAGCTTTGTTCCGTTGTCCATCTGAAGCAAAGATCTTGGCGGCACGCCAAGGCGCTTAGAGCCTGTAATGACACTGCGTGTCTCTGTTCTAGCGGACGCCAGTGGCAGTGGCTCGTCCGGCGAAATTGGCAGCATGCAAAGACATTGTTGCGCCAGGGCGCGTATGTTTAGAATGCCTGCAAGGTGATGTGGAAGGGTGACGGCGCACAAGGGAACGCGTGTGAACTCTGGCACTCGCCACAATAGTGAATTTCGTTTAACACTAAATGATGAAATACTTGATGGCGAAGAACTTGCAGCAAAGTTTAATGAACACTTTGCAACTCTCTCCTCATGTTCGCAAGCGGTTGACAGGAATGCCGCTAAAACATTCTTAAGCTCACAAAATTCTAAAACTGCATTCTTAGAGCCATGCACTAATGAAGAAATATATTCTGTTTTCATGTCTCTAAAGAACAGCAAGACCAGAGACATTGATGACTTAGAAATCAAACCTGTAAGATATGTCCTCGACCTTCTAGTACCCCAACTTTGTTTTATCTTTAATGCTTGCTTACAAGCAGGTACTTCCCAGAAAGCATGCAGTGTTCCAGAGTAAGTGTTATACATAAATCTGGTGAAAAAACAATTTATCAAACTATCGGCCAATCTCTGTGCTACCCATTTTTTCCAAAGGATTAGAAAAGGTTCTATGCAAGAGAATAATGTCTTTCTGTGACAAGCATATGATTCTCTCGGAGCAGCAATTTGGATTTCGTAAACGTCGATCTACAGATTTGGCCCTCTTAACGCAGAAAGAATTATTGCTTAAAGGTTTTGAGGATACTTACTTTGGGTGTTTTTATCGATTTCTCAAAAGCGTTTGATAGAATCGACCATAGAATCCTGTCTACCAAATTAGACCATTATGGTTTCCGCGGTATTCCTGGTATACTTCCTAAATCATATCTTAATCATCGCAAGCAGTGTGTTGTAATTAATGAATGGCGTTCTAGTGTACTAAATATTACTGCAGGGATACCACAGGGCAGCGTATTGGGACCGATACTATTTAACATCTATATAAATGATATAATAAATATTAGCAGACATGCATATTTCATTATATATGCAGATGACACTAGCCTTTTCTTCCAGACGTATGACTTAAACGATTTAAAGGTTTCCGCAAATACAACACTAATGAAATTGCTTCAGTGGACTAAAGCAAACGGTTTAGAAATCAGTACTAGCAAAACAAAAGCTCTGTTATTTGCGCCTGTGCAAAAAAATATTGCTAGGAATTTCAACATGCAGCTTGGACCAGAGGAAATAAAACTAGCTAGTGAAGCTAAAAGCTTAGGGGTAATCTTTGGGGTAATCTTTAATCAAAACTTAAGTTCGAATACGCACGTGGACCATGTGGCAGGAAAGCTAACGAAAGCTACGGGTTTGCTTTCTCGGTTCCGGCACATGCTTCCAGTGAAAATTGAACTTATGCTTTATAATTTCTTGTTTTCCCCCATATCAATTATTGTAGCCTTATCTGGGCTGACACAAGCCAACGCAACGTAAACAAATTGCGTCTGCTGCTGAAGAAAGCCATTCGTCACGTAGCAAATGCTCCCTATGATGCCCATACACAAGTACTATTTTCCTCCTTTAATGTGCTTCCTTTACAGCATGTCCACCAATTTAACCTCATTATGAATTACAAAGAAGCCATAAAAGATGACAGCGCCACTTTTAAAAAGCTTTGTAATCTCAGGAAAAATCCAGAAGCACCCTATCCCATTAGAAAAAGAGAACTCTGGTCAATTCCCTTTTCACGCACAAATTATGGCCTACACAGACTACAGTACCGCATACCGAAGTACCTTAACCTATTGGAAGCAAATAATATTGACATATGTAACATCTCAAAGAAAAAATGGAAAGAATACCTCATATCACAAAGCATGTAATTCTGCTATTTTTTATGATTCCGGAGTGGCAAAGACTGTATTTGACACAAATGTGCATTTGAATGTTCTATCCTTTTTATGTTTTCTGTCTTATTGTTGTTGTTAATCTGACCTGTAAATGACTTATGCGATGTTGTGTTTGAACGCGTGTATGATTATGGCGTTATTTAAGTTTTGTACATAAGTGCCTGTTGTCTGCTACCCATGCCAAGACAGGGGAACGAACCCCGTCAAGCTACTAAGATAGTAGCTTTTTGTTCCTGTCCCAGTGTTCTTTCCTGGCTTATTATGGAAAAAAAATGCTGAATAAAAGGGTTTGTTACGTTTACTCATGCGCGGGTTACACGGCCGAGTTGGTCGAGTCTTGCAAAGAAAGCGTACACGTCTCATGGGGCAATTTTTCCAGGGGATGCCTCTCAAAGCAGCCCCTCCACCCAATGGATGGCTTCAACCGCTTTTAATAACGATGCAGCTAACCTAATTGTTCCCCGTTCATACACCACCCCTTGCGATTACGCGCTAGTAGGCACAAGGGGATCGATCAAGGAGTGTAGGGGAAGAATCGGTTGACGCTTTGTTTGGAGGGCTTCCTTTGAGCACAATTTGCCGCTCATTCTTTAGTTATTAATTTTCTAGGTTCTTGCCTTGGGATTGGAGGGCTGAGTATGAGTGAGGGATGGACATTGAATAAAAACTGATTGTTGAGGGAATAAAACAGCAAAAAGCACATATGGTCCATTCACAAGCAACACCTGATTGTTGTGTGAATAAAACAGCAAAAATCACATATGGTCCATTCACAAGGAACACCAAACGATCGTGACGGTTGCCTCGTGTTGTGTTGCGTTTTATGACCCATAGGCAAATGCCATCATGCGCCAAGAACAAGGTACAGGAAAAGTCTTTTGTTGAATATTATAGGAATGTAAGAATCGCCCTGATGTAGAGGCCCACAAACGTTAATACTACCCAGTGAACACATACAAATATTAGAAATGGCTACTTGTAAAAGCTCTAAAGAGGCCCTGGTAAACTCAGTAGCTTTCCTAGGTTGCGCAAGGATATCGAGGCTCCCAACCAATCAAAATAAAAACCTCAGCCTTCTTCTCGGGCATGAGAAAGTGGCTGAGCTGTGCTAAAATTCAAACAAACCAGTGGGCTAAAAATTTATAGTCTCGTGAGAAATTCCGTTTCGTTAAAAAAGCTAAAAACACATGATATATCAACAATTGCATCATCTCATTAGAAACGGTGCAGGATGAAAAGGAATGTATTAATTACAAAACTGAGCAAAGAACTTTTTCCTTAGTTTTTCTAGTTTACCACAAGAAATTAAAATGTGGTTAATCGGAACTTCATGTCCGAATTTTTCGCAATCAGGTAGATTTTGTTTTGTCAGCAGAAAATTGTGTGTGAGGTTTGTGTGTCCTAAACGGAGACGGCAGATAATCACTTCCTTAAAACGCTCCAGGTGGTTGCAGGACTTGCATTCACTGATAACTGGTTTTAAATTATGTAGTTTATTTTTTTTACTTCAATGTCCCACGCGGACTCCTATTTCTGTCTTATGCTATGATGTATTAAGTTAATGCAATATTTTAATGGAATCTTTACTTCCTTCATTTGCTTGTCGCGTGCTTCAACAGCGCAGAATTCTGCTCTGTTGTTGCCTCTAATTCCGATATGACTCGGTACCGAGCAGAGTTTCAGGTTTTGGCCTTTAGCTGTGGCTATTGCTATGTTGTGTATGATATCCCCAAGCATAGAATGACTGAATTTCTAGAGTGGAGTGCTGTAAGTAAACTTAGGGAGTCTTTGTAAATGATGCTGTTAGCGAGATTCTCTTTTACTAATTGTTCAATAACTACATAACGGAGTAACATTCGGCAGTGAAGAGTGGTGCACACTGTGCTAGCATCACTGTATGATTGCAATTGTTTTGTACGACTGTAATTCCAACGGAAAATCTGTTTTGAGCCCTCTGTATAACAAGCTGTGCAAGTACTGTATTTTTCGTGGAGTGCAAGAAAAGTCTTGTATTATATGCTGTGGTGGAGTTTGTTTTTTGCTGAAATGTGTAAGAGAGAGATAACAGATTTCCGGGAAATTGTACCATGGCGGCAGTGGATCTTCCTCTTCCAGCAATGCCAGGCAATGTGTCCAGTACGCCGAGATTTGGGCACATCTCTTCAAAACGCAAGAGCAGCGGCCTGGTACTTTTCGGTTGGTTGTTAAACAGTATTCTGAATGGGCACTTTGAGAATATTTGGTGACAGTTGTGTTTAGGTAGCAAACGAATTTTTAGAATGTAGGAACACGTGAGCATCGTTCTTCTGTCTTTAAGTGATGGTTCGTTCGTTTATACATTCGTTTCGTTTCTGCCAGATCAGGGGATCACCGACGGCAGAGGTCCCTCCTCCTCCGGCTCCGCATCAGATGCTCTTGGACCGGGGCAAGGCTCGATCGCAAGGGTTTGGCCCTCACGGCGGACTGCTCCCGCTGTGGCCATACGGAGGAGACCACCGATCACCTCCTCCTCAAATGCCCTGCCTTTGCCATCCACCAGTCAAAGTTGGCTGCCTGCTACAGGGACCTGAGCCTTCCATCCGACTCGGCCAGTGCCCTTCTCTTCCTCATCGGCCCCAGCGCTTCCAAGGTGCTCCGGTCTCTCTTCACCTTCCTGGAGGAGACAGGCCTGGACGACTATTGCTAGCCTAAGGCGGCTGACTGACTGACTGATAAGACTGCGTCTCCCGCATCTTTATACTCCCCTTTTCCTCCTTCCTCTGAAACTCTATCTATCCTTCTCCTCTCTATCTGCACGCCGGCAGTGGTGGTGGTGCGTTAACGTTAGTCACAGGCCCGTGCACTTTCCTTTCCTCTTCCCCTTTCATCCCCTTACTACTGCTCTATGGGCGACTGTCTATGGGCGACGTCCTGTATGCGGCAGTGGAAAGTCGCAAGCCTAAATTATGTACTGGGCCAGCCGTTTAGCGTACGATGGACTCGCTGACCCATACTCTATACATCCCTAATCCTGGGTGGAGCGGACTACAGAGCGGTAAATTTGTAAGAGACATGTCCTTTCGGCTAACGAGTGTTTTTTCGAGAGCACTTTGAGTATGTTTAGGGATCGAGAAGCTTTCTTTTACAACGCATTTATGTGAAGCAGGAAAATGAGCTTTCTGTCAACTGTTATACCAAGAAATGTATGCTCATTTTTAACTGGTAACTATATTTCGTTCAGGTGTAGGGTGGGATCTGTGTTTATGCCTCGTCTAAGTGGAACAGAATTGCCACCGATTTCTGTGGGCAAAACCGGAAACCATTTCTGTCCGCCCATGTTGCCGGTTTATTTATTGTTCTTTGTATTTGTCTTTCAAATAAATGTTGATACATTAGAGGATGTACAAGCTATTTCAGGGTCGTCCATATATACTGAGTACATAACGTGCCTTGGGATTATTTTCGTAAGATAGTTCATTTTCACAACATCGAGAGATGTGCTTGGAATACACCCCTGAGGTACTCCGCTTTCCTGTATGAAATCCTTCAAAAGGGTTTTACCCAGGCGGACATGAATTGAACGGTTAGATAAGAAGTCTTTTAGGCAGTTCAACATTCCTCCTGGGATGGCAAGCTCGGCAAGGTCTTGAAGAAACCTGAACCGCCAGGCCGTATCATATGCCCTTTCTAAATCGAAAAAAACAACGAGACAGTTTTGCTTACGAACGAAAGCTTCTCGAAAAATATTTTCAAGACAGACTAGGTCATCTGTTGTGCAGCATCTCTTTTTCAAAACCACACTGATGGGCATCAAGAAGTTCACAGGATTGGAAGACAAACGTTAATTTTATATTAAGGGCACTTTCAAAGAATTTTGTGAGGCAACTAGTCTGGCTGTGTCTATAACTGCTTGGAGAGGTTGGGGATTTTTCAGGTTTAAGGAACGGTACAGTAATAGCTTTTTTCCAGGCTTCATGTATTTTTCCCGAAAACCATACTTAGTTAAAATATCTTAAAAGTGCCTCTACAGCAGGCTTGGAAAGATGGACAAGCATTTCCTGTGTTGGTCGGGTCCTAGTGCAGTTTTCTTACCAGCAGAAAGTACAGTGCTGATATCCTGGAGTATAATGAGACCATTATATTTTTCATTACCACCTCCACTTGTAGGGAGCCTTTGTTTTTCGGCTATATTCCTGTATATTAGAAATGACTGCGTATAGTGTGATGAACCGGAAACTACAGCGAAGTGCTCCCCCAATATGTCTGCCCGTTCCCCTAAACTCGTTTGTGTTCCAGGTGTTGTGAAAAGAGCAATTGTGAAAGGTGAGTAGCGGACAGTTAATTTTAGAAATTGCTCCCATCATTTTTTATGTGGTTGAGTTGTTTATAGAAGAGACAAGTTTGCCATGATTTTTCATCCTCCTTGCGCCGGATACCCCTCGCGTGTGCTCTCGCCTTTTTCAAAAATATAAGGTAATAAAAATATGACCCGAAATCAAGAAAAAACATTGAGCAAACAAAATCACCCTCAGCCTATTTAAGCGCACGTGTCTAGAGGTTACAAGAAAATCCGTGCCCGGATGGCACAAATGCTGTCAATTCAAGAGATGTGAAATTCCTGTAATCTCTCTAGTATGATCTCTGTGCGAATACAAAAAAACATAGCTGGCAAAGCACTTTGCTGCCTAGGTTGACTCAAGAAGAAGAACAAAAAGTGTGAGTGGGGTCTCTCGTAGTCTGAAGCATATACATTACATGCATTGAAGGAGCAAATGCAGCCTTGATCATCATACAAACTTTTGGCTTCTGCACATTCGACAAGTAAGTAGAGTTATGAGCGAGTTCCTGTATCCTGCGATTTATTTCTTCATAAAACAGTATCAAAAAAGAGAAAAACTGTGTTACTAGCGTTCAAATGAAAGTCATGAGAGTGGCACTTAAGGATAATGCTTTATGTCATGATAACACAGTGTGGCATGGTTGCCAAAATTAACCTACAGCACTTATGTTATTTCATTGCGATGTTTGCTTTAAAGTGTTTGGAGTTACTTTTAGAGCATATAGCAGTTTCTATGATCCCTGTACCGCTCTTGGCTGTCCCATGACATTGTGGGCAAGTTCTTGGCCTCAACAATTCTAGGTGTTGGGCCCATCCGCTTTTCTTTACAGTAGAAACTGAGTAGACGTATCAAAATACTTGAGCGAAGCCGACACTTCTCCTTCATCTGCACAACCATGCATTGGCAGCAACAGAGATTATTAACTCAGCCATGTAGCTCTTAGGGCATCAGAACGATCTCCTTTGCTTCTCTTGAATACCGTTGTTCTGGTAACTTCCCTTTGCTGGGTCGTTCACTCACCAGTTCTGGTATCACAGAGCATGCAGTAGGGCCTACAAACTTAAATTCAAGGTTGAGATTGTGTTTTGGCCAGTAGAAGTTTGATGTTTCATAGGCAGGAACTATTTAAAATCAAATAATTTGGGCAAAATAGCAGCTGTTTCAGGGAATATTTTCAAAAATTCTGAAAAATAGGCCTTTTGGGTTTATAAAAATATGGCTTCTGCGCCATGGTATTACTGCTATTGGCGGACACCAGAAAACCGGTGAATCGTTTTTAGTAGTAAGCTGGCTAATTCTTTGTTAAGAATCAAAATTATTAATAGAGTTAGGTGCCTAATTGAAATTAGATTTGCAGCCGGTTGTTATTAATAGTCATATCAGTTTATTTATTTATTTACTTATTTATTTATTACCTCAAGGACCTCTGAAATGGGGTATTACATGAGGGATGGGCATGACAGACTACAAGATGATGGCCTCAATCTTTTTCTTGAATTTGATTAGGTTGGTAAGGTGTATGGCTTCTGGTGGCAGATTGTTTCAGTCCCGAGATGATTTGACAAAAAAAGATCGGAAATGAGATGCTGTTCTCGAAGGGGGAGGATACACGCTCTTGCTGTGGTGATTGCGGCAGGAGAGACGATGTGCTGCTGATATAATTGGTGCCCCTAAAATGTATGAGAAAACAATGGAACGAGCATAATCGTGATATTTTTCTTCTTGTTTCAAGACTAGACAAAGAGGCTCTATATTTTAGTGAAGGCAGACTAGTATAATATGAATAACCACATTAAATCAAGCGGATAGCGGGATTTTGTATTTTTTCAAGCGTTGGTGAGAGGTTTCACTGACGAGGCTCTCATACTGCTGAAGTGAATTCTAATTTAGGTCCGTCGAAAGTTTTGGTAAGCTTATAATTTGATTGAAAGGGTAGCAAAACGAAGATTTCGACGTAGGAAGCCATGGGTGCGGTCATCGTCATTAACAATTTTCATTCTATGTGAAGACTATGTTTTGGTATGAGTTTGACGCAAAAGCCCAAATACATACAGGTAAGAACGAAACGCGCTTCAAAACCATAAAGAACACATTTAGAGGGAATGTGGGATTGCCTGCATTGGAAATAAATCACACATGTTTAGCAATATTAAGCGACATTAACCTATGCTTGCACCAAGATTCAATTCGGGTTAAAACTCTTTGAAGGGTGTCGGCGTCAGTGCTTCTAGAAATCGGCGGTAAATTACGCAATCATCTCCAAATAGTCTAATGATAGAGGAAACTTTGGAAGGAAGATCGTTAATGTAAACGAGAAAAAGCAAGGGTCCGAGCGTTGTGCATTTAGGACACCTGAAGTAACCGGAGAACGAGGTGACGACGATTTGTTAGTATAGAGGAATTGCTCTCTGTTAGTCAAAAAATTTTGTAGCCAGTTCATCACTAAATGATTAAGGTATGGACGCGAGAGATTTGGTAGTAATCTTTTCTTCGGTACTTTATCGAAGGTTTTTTCAAAGTAAAGGAAGGGCGCGTCAAGAGGAATATTTAAGTCAAGATGTGAACTAAGGTCATTGATGAAAAGGGGTTGTTGGCAATCACAGGAAAGTCCATTTAAGAAGCCATGCTGGTTAGGGTGAAAAAAATTGGCTGACACTAGAAATTTAATGACGTGAGAATAAATAACATGTTCTAATAGTTTCGAACAAATGCTTGTGAGGGAAATAGGGTGGCAATTCTTGCATGAAAAAGATGAACCTATTTTGGGGACTGGGACGATATTACCTATTTTCCAGTCTTGTGGCAGCACACACGATGGTAGAGACGGTTGAAAAAGGTTACATAAGATGACAGTAACAATGTTCTTAGTATATTTAGGACTTTCGAGTCTATGCCATCAATACCAGATGAATATGACACGTTCAATGATTCGATTAGTTTCATAATTCCACTCGTATCGAACAGAATGTCTGGCATAACAAGGTGATCAAAGGCAGGGAAGAATGGTAATTCGCCCTCAGTTTGCTTAGTAAAAACTGAGCAGAAAAAAGAGTTGAGTGCTACAGACTTCATGTTCCGGTATGAGAATGTTGCCATCGTTGTGTAATGTGAGAGTTTTGTGGCGTGTAGGATTAATAGTTTTCCAAATCTTGTTAGGATTGGTACGTAGCATAGACGGTAACAATGATGAAAAAAGGAACGTTTGGTTTGGCTTGCTAAAGTTTGGAATATGTTTTCTGCAGATTGGTACCTTTTCCACGCGCAAGCTGTATTCAGGCGTTTGGCGGTTCGAAAAAGTCTTCTTTTTGTTGTTGAGGCGCTTTAGTTCGTTATTAAACTAAGGTGACGATAATTTTTCGGTGATGGTGAGAGTAGGCATGTGCTTATCAATGAGTTGGTGCATTTTGTGTTTGAAGAAAGACCAGGAAGTTTCAGTAGATCGGCTTGAGATGTTAAGGACTAGCCACGCCCAAAAGTCGGACAGTTCTGCGTTCATGGCTGTGTAGTTCCCTTTGTCATATAAGGTTAGTGTCTTTTTCTGCTTTTTCAGGCATTGCAGTTTGTAGGAAAATGTGTTTAGTATTGCGGAGTGGTCACTAATCTCAGGTAAATGAAGGGGCGGTGAAAAGTTATTTCGGCGGGAAGTGAAAACAAGATCAAGAATATTACAAGAATGATCAGTTTGCCTGGTAGGGTTAGATACGAGCTGAGACATGCCAAAGGTTAGGTTCGTGTTAACAAAGTCTCTTTCGATGTTATCTTCGGATGTAATGGCAGGGAGGTTGGACCAGGTAATATCAGGAAACTTAAAGTCACCATAAAGAAGAATGACAATGTACTGTTGTGACGTAGTTATGACGCGGAGGGGTTCGTGGAAGTGAGCCACAAAGGAATCTGTTAGATCAGGTGGTCGATAGCAAACGCCGAGGATAACTGGAGGGAACGAAGCATGTCATTGAAGGAATAGCAATACTAGAGGGGATGCAAGGTTAATCTCGGAACAACGACATGAGTGATGAGCACCGATTAGTACGCCTTCTCCTCGCCTATTTATCCTGTCACTTCGAAAGATTCGAAATCAGGAAACACGAAAAGTATCTCGGAGTCCCCTACGGACAAATTTAGCAACGTTTTGGTCAGTGCAATTATGTTTCTCTCCGTCGTGCCACGGCCGCTCGATCTCCCTCCTTGGGAGCGGCCTGCCGAGTCGCGGAGCAGACAAAGGGGAGAGTGTGATGCGGCTACTTGCCATTTCGGCCGCTAGGGGCGCCAAGCATCGGTGAAACGCTCCCGGTAGGCCGGCGCGGTCGGAGGCTCGGAAGCTGAGGCTTTGTGTGTTTTCTGTTGCGTTTACGTGGTGTTCCTGTTCGAACTTCACTGCGCTCACGTACGTGCGTCGAAAACAAGCATTGTGAACTCTTTTTCTGAGTGTAGTTGCGCACAACACTGGCGAATAACCGTAAAAGCGGTGCCTTGTCGTACGCCTTCGTCGAGCGAAAGAATGCTCCTCGGTAAGCTCTGTTGCAAGTGCTCCTACGACGATTGCGTAAGCTACTTTTTTTTGCCAGATCCTCTAAGGGGTTTTCGATAATGCCTAAAAACTGTTGTGTGCCGCGCTGCCTATCAAATGCTGCAAGAAACCCGGAGCTTTGTTACCATGAACTACCGTCCAATGCAAACCTTCGGGAGGAGTGGTTACGCAACATCTCGCGGCAAGGTGGTGACAAGGGCAGCCAGTGGCAACCGAGCTCCAGAGCAGTTGTATGCTCACTGCATTTCAATCAGGAGGATTATCGACAAGGAACGAAGCGCAAGTTGCTCAGGCCGACGGCGGTTCCGACGAAGTTTCCCTTCTATCCCACATACAAACAGCCGGTGACTTCAAAGAAGCGGAGAACGCTTTGTCGTGCGCAACCTGACGTTCTCATATCTCAGACGACCGGCACTTTAGAAGGTAAAGAGAGAGGAATGAATGCGGAAGAGGAATCTGCACACTCAGATTTCAGCACTGAACACGGCGGAAGCGAAAGTTTCTGAGTCCAGTCAGCTGTAGCAGAAAGCCATTCTTCGGACGATTGCATTGGTGTAGAGGTATGTCGGATAAAGGAGTGTAAAGATGGAGAATGTCAGACGTCATTCAATTTGACAAGATTTTTCGACGAGACTAAAAGAAAAGCTCATCGCTTTGAAATGCAAACCCGAAGACTTAATGAGCGACTGCAAAAGCTGCAAGAAAGTTATGACGAAGTCCGCCAACGATTGAAACGTTATGAAGATGACCGAGCTGTGCAGGCCGCAGTGAACATGTCCAAGGCTGCAGCAGATGGTGACAAGACTGCGAAATTTATCTTGGAACAGGTCATGAACTTTGACAAAGCAAGACCAGCTTGGGACAAGCCAACATTGAGAGAGTGTATATTATGGAAAGCAACGTCCTCCAAAGGATACGACTTAGTGCGCGGAAGAAAGCTTCTGAAACTACCGTGCCGAAGCACGCTGCAGAAGTTTGTTGGGTCGTCTACGGGAGAGACCGGAGTCACAAGCCTCATCAAGGAACGACTGCAGGTAGAGAGGGAAGGTATGAAATCAGAAAAAGAAATATACTGCAGCCTCATCATTGACGAAATGTCGATCCAGCAGAAAGTAATTTATGATCGTCAGGTAGACAAAATATTTGGGCTGGTTGACACTGTGTGCGAGGCTAGAAAAGGTGCTAGTGAAGTGGCCACTAGACTCCTTTGTTTTGTTGTAAGAGGGCTGTCCACACCCTATGTTATTCCGGTCGGTTACTTTTTTACAAGAAACCTCAAGCATGACCAGCTCCTCACTATGACGCTAAGTATCATCAAGGCGGTTGAAGAGGCAGGAATCCGCATTGTTCGTGTTGTCACCGACAACCACCAGACCAACACCGCAATGTTCCGCGACATGTCCGAGGACAATACACTCCAACCTGTTGTTCGTCATCCAGTACGCGAAGGTGACCCTCTGTTCCTCTCATTTGATCCCAATCATCTCATCAAGAACCTGAGAACCAACCTGCTGGAAAGAGAGATGTTTGATGGTGTAGAGCCCATAAGAGGTGGTTTTTTCCTCCACACTTTATACGAGATTCAGGAGCAGCTGTTGGTCAAGCCGGTGCGATTATTAAGCCGAGCTCACGTGCAGCCAAACAATCTAGAAAAAATGAAGGTATGCCGCGCAACATTAATATTTTCACCTGTCGTAACCAACACCTTGGAGTACCTTCAGGAGCATCCTCACTCACACGAAAAAGCATCAGAATTCCGCGACTGCGGATCGACCACCGCATTTATGAAGGCAATAAGTATGTGGTACGATCTTCACGACATCTCCACTTGGAAGTCAAGGCAAACACCATTCGTCGAAGCAGATGACGATCGGCTAACCTGGCTTGAGGTCGACTTTATCAGCTTCCTTGAAAACATCAAAGTCCGAAGTGGGGAGTCTCGTGCGAAGTTCCTCACTAAGGAGACTTATGAAGCCACTGTCATGACGACGAGATCAACAGTCGCTGTTGTCGAGTATCTGCTGACTGATCTCGGGCAAGTATAAATTTCACTAAACTTGCTTATTTAATTGTAGCCGTTTAGTCCATGGCTCAAAAAAAAATCGAGCGCAGTACTAGCCTTTGATGTTCTCATTTAATTGTCGTTTTTTTTTTTTAGCTTCAAGTACGTGCTCACCCGGCCCTTTAAAAGTGACCCAGTTGAGTCCCTGTTCAGTTGCTTCCGCCAGGTCAACGGTGGCAACGACCGAGTAGACGCCAGAGCAGCTGTCTTCACGGCGGAAAAGTTGCTTAAGGCAAGTCAGATATTGTAATCAAACTGAATACTTTTTTCACGAACGGGTGAAAACATTTTGCAGGCAGGCATCTTGGAGGCTGCCAGGCATGGAAATGCACCTTCCAGCTCAGAGTGCCAAGCGGCACTGAGATGTGCGAACGTCACCTGCGAAGTGAAAAATCCAGCAGTTCCAGAAGATGCCCTGGCTATGCTTTGGAGAATTCAGCATGTCATGAAGTACGACGAAGTACCTTCGGAAATTGAGTTCGCGCCACTCACGTACTTGGCTGGCTACCTTTTTGTTTGTGAAAGAAAGGTAAGCATATTTATTTTGAAACCAAGCGGCGGTAAATTACGCACGTGATTACTTTTTCAGGTCACATGTCCTGAGTGTAAGCTGCTGCTTAAAGGAAAGCCTTCACGTGACGGAGCATACAAGTTCGTGTCCGGCCTTGACCAAGGAGGTCTGAGTTATGCGCGCCCTGAAGCTGTATGGCTGTGCAAGCTCATCTGCACGTTCGTCGAGAGGGCCCTTATGTAAGCAAAGCTTCGTCGTTGTGCACGTATTTCCAAACTTCTTTCCAATGCCGTGCTTCCTCGCTTGAAGGACTGCCCTGTGATGTGGTGCAAAGATTGCATATACCCGCAACACTGTGAAGAACTTTGTGAGATCTTTGTTAAGAAGCTGTTGAGGCCACTCCTAGCCAACTGGGCAGGAGACGTGAATAGCTCGCTGGAAAGTATCCTGAAACTTTCGCGGAAGCCTCTGTCCCGAAAAGTCTTGCGTCTATAGAGAGCACATGTTGGACGAGTGGTCTTATTAAAGTGTTTCTAGCTTTCAATTTTGTATGCTGCGTATATTTATTACTGTACCAAAGGTACACGAAGTATCCTTGTGCTGTTGTCAGATGTGCTGAAAGTCTCGTGAGGAGACGCATGGTTCGCCTTTAGCCCCTCCTCCTTGACATAATTCACAATATTGTCGCAAACTACAAGACTACAGAGCGAGCAGTGGTGAGTACAGGAGTGCTCGCGCAAGGCCCAGCACCATTAAATCATGCCATGGCCACTCGCCGTGTATTCCAGTCTTCGGCTCGCCGTCACGTTGCAACATGTATTTATGTCATGCATAAGCGGAAATGTACGAAAAATCGTTACTGCTCGCCAACTTTTATATACATCAACAATACTGAGTAAAAAAAACTTTCTGGTTATCTGAGGGCGCACTTTCTTCGAAAAAAGCAATAAGTGCGTCTGTGCCGTAAACAAAGGGCATGAGTTGAGCATGCGTGGACAAAACAATGTCATTAGTCGTTATGTCAATCTCAGTTGCGTGTTCTGCATAGCTTTGTGTGCTGCGAAATTTACCGACCACGCGGATATCGACAAACATCCGCGTACGCGACCGTGATCATTTTATTTGCGTTTCCAAAGGTGGAAATTATACCCGGCAACCCCGTTCCCTACTTTATACCATTGTGAATACTACAGGATAAAGAACCAGTAGATCGAAATGTAATTTTTATTAAATTTCGGAGCCCTAACTCACAGGGCTCTGAGGCCCAGTGCATACCGCGAGGGGCAGTGCATACACCATAAAACTGCAGGCAACGGTTCCGTTACAAATGCGCACACTGCGCCGCCAGCGCTTCTACTCCTTCACCGATAGCCAGCGCCACGGCCGCCGCAGCGGCGCAAGCTGGTACTTCCGCCATCACAGGCCGCGAGGCGCTTTCGGCAGGCCGCTCCCAAGGAGGGAGATCGAGCGGCCGTGGTCGTGCGAACGAGACTGTCGAGGGTGTCAAGTTTAGCGGGAAGCTGCGGATGTCAGTGTAAAGAATGGTCACCTGACGGAGCTTAGACATTTCGGAAGGGTCATTGAGTAGCTATGGATTGCGGGAAATGACTTTGTAACATGGTCTTAAGTGTACGTGGAGGTACCTATGATGAGCTTATTATACCAGAGTTTGTATTTTCAGTTTGCGGTTTTTCAAATTCAAGTAGCTGCTTCCTCGCAAAGAGAGTAGCTTTAGAGCAGTCCTCAGAAACACTATATCCACTGTCCTTTAGTTTGGTAGCACAGGAAAGAATTTTTTATTTTTTTGTTTTACAGTGAGCAAAATAACAATAATCGGTCTGTTTTTGTTAGCATCAAACTTTCCCAGTGTGTGAGCTCTTTTAATGTGTTTTGGGTTGATTGCCACGTCTTAGTATTTTTTTTTTTTTGCATACCTCAGTGACAAACTTTCCAGATCCAGCCCAGGTTTCTGGGTTAGCGTACTTTAAGCCAAAATATAATCAATTGGATGGCCGAAAGGTAGAATTTCGAAAACGTGATTACCCTTGTTGCTGTGGCTCCACAAAATTTGGCTTTTTTGATTAGTTACATGCATGAAAAGACTGCTTTCCCTGCATGCTTTACGAAAGCGTGCATTGTGTCTAGGTGCTCGAATATATTGGTTGAAAGTTAATTTTTACAAAATTAGTTAACCAGCTTACAACTTAAAATGATTGACCTGTTTTCTTGTGCTCGCCAACACTGGTAATACTATGCCGCAAAATTCATCTTGTTACCCCAAAAAGCTTAACTTCGAGTTTTCCCTGAAACAGCTGGTAGGCCATGTGAATGGCTTTGTACCTTTTCCTTTCTGTGATATGTGACAATTTCATTACTTATACTTAAATTATTCTTCTACCTATAGGTTTAAAATTTGTCATGTATATACGTGGCGGCTTAACAATATTGCAATTAATTCTCACAAATTATAGAGTATGTTTTGTGATGACTTTTACTGAAATCGGCGCTTATCTAAACTTCGGTGTTCTTGGTGTTTACCTTTTCAGAGGCAGTGAAGAAAAACTTACCCTCAGTGAATGAAGTGCAAGTCCAAACATAAGCAGTAGATTGGCTGCGCTACGCTCCGTCAAGGATAAAGGGAAGGTAGTAAATTGTTTCTGCAGAAGTGATTCACTTCAGTGCTTTAGAAAAGAGTTGTGGCTGCTACACGTATAAGATGCCCATTGGGCACACTGTGCTTGACGGCCCAATTTCTGTACATTTGTGACATGGTAACTTGGACAAAATTAGTCTAGAGAAATTATGACAGTGGCCCAATGGCTGTACTGAAAACCAGTAATTCTACAGACTACCTCCCCTTGAGCATGTTTTTCTATTTTCATATATAATGTCACTTCCAGATGTATTTCTGAAGACATAAGGTTGAAAACCAATGACAGGTGGCAGAGTAGGGAATATGCAATGCTGACTCACAAGTACTCTGCTTTGGTCACAGACACAAACGTATTCTGCGAGTCATGCATCGCCTTCCTGTGGCCATAGTTTTGCATCGAAACGAACTTAAATTCCATGTTTCGCATGCCTCATGATCTGTTTGCTGATGTAAAATTTTTGTTCTTTCAAATATTATATTATGTAGCATTCACTGATTACCTTCCTTATTTTTTTAACTTACAGGTCCCAGCCTACACCTCATGAGGTGCCGCAAATTGCCAGCTGTGCTGAGTAAAAGTACTTTCAGTTTTTGAAAATTGCTTATTAAACTTATTAGCCACAATGCACATTATTTTTGTCTATATGAGCACTACCTTTTTTACCAGTGGTTATCGATGGCTGGCAACAGTTTAAAAAAGCAAGAGCACATACAGTGTGCGATGCATGCTTATATTGCAATGTTGCTACAATTTTGCATTTATATTTCCAAAAAACATCATACAACATTGGTACAGGAGCTCAGCAATGATGCATCAACATTGCTAAAACATTTCACTAACTTTTTTGTAATGTGGCAGTCTAACGTTAGCTGAATCTGATTTCAAGTTATATTGTCCACGTTACTATACCAATGTGATGAACATTACTTCAACATTACTGCAGCATTTTTTGCTAACAGGGAAATTGTGGCACGCTTTTTATGTTCTCCCTTTTTTTTTCTTTCATTTCACCTTACTCGTACCGCTCTCCTTCCGTCTTTATCTCCCGAATTCCTTTCCCCACGCAGAGTTGCATGTCACGATTTTTATGCGCCGGCCATATTCTCTGTTTTTTCATTACAGGGTTTTTCTCTTTCTCTTGTCTCAAAAATCCGTTTCAATGATCAGTTGCTTTCTACCACGACTCAAACTATGCGCCCCAGAGAAACACAACCAGGCGACACTTACAAAGTCCTATGTTTTACGTGCTCGGCCTGGTACATAGTCTAGACAAAAACCTAGACCAGAGAATCAAGCAACATAAGAATGACGTCCAGTGAATGAATTCGAGAGGCAGCCCTCTCGCCGCGCCGACCACAGAATCGCCTCCGAAGAAGTGAGCGTTTTGGCCCTAGAGCGTAATCCGTTTACGAGTCGAGTCATGGCATATAAGATTCAAAAAGCGACGGCGACTAGGGCTTCGGGAACGCTTCTCTCCATGTACGTTAAAGGACTTCGCCACGAGCTAACAAAGAGAAAGCGCAGGCCGCTCCATGCCGCAACTAGCCAGCATTTCAGCTGCCCCTGAAAAAGGCACCGAGTTGGTCTCGAAACGTGGGATTAAAAATAATTTATTCGTAGGTGCGAATATTTCCCAACTATCTTGTTTCCATTCGAATATCTACTTCAACTATAGGATCATTGAACAAAATCTCAGCTTAAGACATGTTCTGCACCAGTGATGCCAGTTCGAGAGCATTCCGCCGAGCACATACTAGCTCACAAATTATATGCAACTTTCGCCGGTGCGCAATGAACCACCAGTTTGCTGCGAATAAAAATAAGAATGAGAAAAGTGAAGTCGACACCGGAGCCCTTGACGGTTTTTTCCTATCAAAAGCGAAATATTAGTCCCCAGGAAGAATTTCTTGAGGAGCAGCATTTAACAAAATCATGTGCAAAGTCTGCAATGCAATATAGGGATGAAAAATTGTAACTATAAAGGATTTTTTCCTTAAGAATTTCTGCAATTTTTAAAACAGGCTTTATGGGTTAGAAGAGCACATTATTTTCCACATAGCATTGTCAGCGGTGTAGCGCATCGGAAACAACTAAGACGTGCTCACTCACACTGGCAAGCTCCTTAGCTATTAACGAGTCACTAACTTTTTGATCACTACTTGTTTATTTGTTTGCGGGGCTTACCGTCCCGAAGCATCTCGGCCTAGGAAGACGCTATAATGGAAGGCTGCGGATAATTTCGAACACCTGGGGTTCTTTAGGCGGTATTCACACTGGGGACATCGGCGCGGATGGATGTGGAAAGGAGGTGAGCAACGTCACCGATCCGCCGAAGTCCGCTCCTGCTCTTGGATTCAAAATTCGCATGGGCAGGAGGGAGCAGCGGAGAGGAAAGAGCGAAGCGGCTGGGCTGCCGAGCCAGAGGGCAGGGGTCGAAAAGGAAAGAAGGGGCCAAAAAAATGCCTCCTATGGGGATGTGTTGTCTGGACACCAGAGGCAAAAACGGCGAAGGGGGAAACCGAAGGAAGATGAAAGAGAAGGAAGGGAGATGAAAGAGAAAATAAACCAGAGGGGGAACAGCAAAAAGAAAAGAAAGACTGCAGCGGGCTGCACACCACGCATACCACCGAAGGCCACATCTCCTGGAGAGACAGGAACCATTGCCTCTGTGACAGGGACTGAACATACCGGCCGAACGAAGGGTTTTCACCTTGGTCGGCGGCAGCCGCCGGCGAAAAACCCCTGAGGCTGCATCGCTGCGAACACTCTGGAAGGCGAGATGTGTACGCAGCCGCCGTCACTTATGGCATCGCCCGTGTGAATACCCCTTTAACGTGCGCGGACATCGTACAGTACACGCTACTTCT
The DNA here is from genome assembly GCF_052857255.1 of Amblyomma americanum. Classification (NCBI taxonomy): domain Eukaryota; kingdom Metazoa; phylum Arthropoda; class Arachnida; order Ixodida; family Ixodidae; genus Amblyomma; species Amblyomma americanum. The sequence continues at coordinate 205,686,206 of NC_135498.1, forward strand.
AGAATTTCGCCTCCATCGAAATTCTCCCGCCGCGGCCGGTATCGAACCCACATCTATCGAGCTAGCACCCGAGCAACATCCCCAATGAGCCACCACGGCAGCTTTTTGTTGTTTCTGTTAGGCTCCCTAAATGTTTAGGCGTGTAGATCACCGTAAGTCACATCCAAATCAGTTTATATAATTTCGAAAATACGGTTACCCTCGGGGCTAGTGGCCAACAAATTTTGGCCGCATTGAGACAAAATAGTGTACATGCGCTTTCGAGAAACTTGCAGGCAAAGCAACCTGTCCAGTGCACGTAGCTTGTCGAAATAGCCAAAATATATCCAGCCACAGAGCCGAGGCTAACGACGTTATCGAAATTTTCAAAACTGATATGAATATTACGGTGGGTTACACGCCTCTTAGTACTTATGAAGCCTCGCAATAATGGTCATAATTGATCATAACTGTTCAATTTTAGTTGAACAACATGCTAGTTGACACAGCTTAGCTGTATTCTGATGTACAAGATCACTGTAATGCTGTGCCAGACAAAGCGCTCTGCTAACTCAAGAAGCCTATTTTTGAAAATTGCCGAGCCTATCATGATACACCCTGTACACTTTTAGTAATTACTCAGGAGTGTACTGGTTTTTTCGAAGCACATAATAGGTGCATTGTTTTGCCTCTTGGTTGCATAGAAATAGTTATAGGGATCTTATTAACACCGGTCGTACCGTGCATGCTCCACTTTTCATTATTTTAATTAGCTCGCAAATATAAATTCATGGCGCTGACGGTGTCACCATACAGTGGCAGTATTTAGCAGTGGATATGACATCACTTGGTCGGAGCTTCATGATTTGACAAACAGTAATTATACTTCAAATTGGGTTAATAACTAGAGTTATGGTTTGTCAAGTTTTAGTGTTTTATATTACATCCACAAAACCAACTCCTTTGTCTGAGATAAAAGCGCTTTCAAGTAACGCTTAATGTTGCTTCCACTTTGAGTGACTGTTACAAAGGGTACGCAGCGTTAAACAGCAAAGGCCTTACGTTGCTAACGTTAAAACAGGAAGGTTGACTAAGTGTTCATAAAAAACGTTTTCACCATGTTGCTAGCCCTTAATAATGTAACGTTTAATAAAAATGTTACAGCAACAGTTTCTTTCGGTGAGAAACGCAACGTAATGAGGTCAACAGTTAGAAACATTTAGACACAGTTAGACAACGGTTGGATAACATTTCCAATTGAAATTGAACCTCAGCTGACAAGACATTGCAAACGTGAAGGAAGTGCACAGCTTGAAGGCGAAACTTCCGGCTGCTCTTTGGTAAGGAAATGAACCACTGAGGAAACCAAAAGCATGGGCAAAGAAATCTGTGTACACAGTGCCATGCAGCCTTCACATCTTTGCTACACAACCATCAATCAAAAACGCGAACTTCTTCATGGATACGAAAAGAAAAGACACAATAAATATTGCTGACTGCAATGTTTAATTCAGAAGGTACCCATTACCACTCAGTCGCGCCTGCTCTTCCTGCAGATAAGAGAAACGCTGTCGAAAGCAGCAAGCAGCCATAATTTTTGCAATGACAAGAATGATGTGCACCATCAATGCCAGAATGCAGTGTTCCCTCAGGATCCTGAGTAGAAAGTAATAGCAGTTTTTTTGGAAAGTACTCTGAAAGCATGAATTTTCCATCCCTCTTTTACTCAGCTAGCATTAATTGACACGACTCTTACTGTACTCAGCAGCTTTGACACGTGGGCCAGCTGACAGCCCCAGAAGACTGCTTCACCTTGTCAAGTTGCAAAAGATCAAGGCTAACTATAAAAGCAAAAATAAATAGAGGCGTTTCTTTATTCGCACTGTATTTTATATGGCACTAAGAATGCGGCTAAGACATGGCATGAAGATTGTATTTTCTGCTCAGTTACAAACCTTCTAGCCTGTGCTAACATACCACTGCCATGTAAATAATTAAAAATACCTGCAGTGTACAACATGCTTCAAGACTTACAAAACACTCCACCTATAAGGCTACCACATACCTCTTACATCCGGTAGAATTTGTATCAACCAATCTAGCTAGCCTGTAAGGTGAGGAGACATCAAGCCTCTGATATCTGGAGATGTGTACTCCCCATGTAATTGGAAGGATTGATTGGAGATGCTCCTTTTTGATGACACCAGAGTTGCTGTGTATGGAAGGACCAGATATGAAGGGGAACAACTAGACACCTAGTTTTTAAGCAGCACCAAAAGTGGGCAATGTGCCTTGGCTTTTCTTCTGACCATAAAGGGGTTTCATTTTTCATGCCTTGTGTTAACATAACTGCTTGCCCGTGCTCATTTTTGCTTGCTTGGAGGTGCTTTTCTGTGTTAAACTACAGTACTAACCCTGGCCTCAGTCCTCTGCACCTTCTTAGTTTTTTGCTAGTGTTCAGCTTAAGTCGTGTGCCAACTCATGCAGATCTCTATTTTTTTTATATTTCCAACTGTCTCCACCTCTGTCTTGTTCACCTCTTCACCCGAAACCTTCAAGTATGCTGTGTATAATGATCTTAATTAATCTGCCTATTACACATGTAGTTTTGTTAGTCACCCAATCCTCTGCGTAATGCCAATAGGCGCTGACGGTAAAAAAATGAGCTGAGTTGTATTGTGTTGGGTTTAATGGCGGATAAGCAACTAAGGCTATCATGCGCCAAGCTCAAGTTATCAAAAATTGTTTTCTGCAGATTTTTACGGATAAAATAATATAGCGGCGTAGAAAGCTTGAAGCGTGAATACCTTTTGCCTATTATTCAGTGCGAAAACAAGATTTATAAAAGGTTAACATTAAAAGTTGCAAATGAGGTCGGGTAACCTCATAACCCGTCCTTGGCTGGGCAAGGACTGGAGGCCACTAACAAATAAAATAGAACAACTTCAGCCATTTTCTCCGAAATGAGAAAGTAGTCGAGGTGTAGTAAAAATACAAACGGATCAGTGGGTGAAAAGTTTGTCTCTTGAGAAATACGATTACATTGAGAAAACTAAAAATACATGATATATCAATAATTGCATCAGCTACAAAAATCAGTGCAGGATTAAAAGGATTGCATTCGGCATAAAAGTGAGTAAAGTACTTTTTACTTAGTTTTCTAGTTTCACACAATACAATAATATGTTGAGTAACGGTACTGCGCAAAATAATACAAACATGGACAAGAAGGGCACAAGGACGGGCGCAGTTTGTATTATTCCATGTTCCATTCCATTTCCATGTTTGTATTATTTTGCGCAGTACGTTTACTCAACGATGTACGACCGACTCGCCCAACAACATGCACTCAATAATATGTGGTTAATTATAGCTTTGTCTCCGCATTCTTCGCAAAGAGGTTGTTCTTGTTTTGTCAGTAGGAAATTGTGCGTGCGGTGCGTGTGTCCTATACGAAGACGGCAGATAATCACTTCCTTAAAACGTACCTGATGGTTGCAGGACTTCTAATCACTTATAACTGGTTTCAAATTGTGTAGTTTGTTTTTTACTTCGTTGTTCCACGCGGACTGCCATTTCTTTCTTATGTTACTATGCCTTAAGTTAATGAAATATTTGAACGGAATATTTACTTTCTTTATTTGCTTGTCACATGCTTGAGCAGCGCATAAATTCTGCGGTCTCGTTGCCTTTAAATCCGATATGGCTTGGTACCCAGCAGATTTCGAGGTTTTCTTCTTTAGCTGTGGCTACGAATATATTGTGTACGATATCACCAAGTATAGGAATGACTGCATTTCTAGAGTGGAGAGCTGTAAGTAAACTTAGGGAGTATGTGTAAATAATGCTGTTAGCGTGGTTCTCTTTTACTTTTTGTTCAATAACCACAGAAACGGCGTAACATTCGCCAGTGAAGATTGATGCACACTGTGTTAGCCTCACTGTATGATTGCAATTCCCTTGTACGACTGCAATTCCGACGTAAAAATATTTTTTTGAGCCCTCTGTATAAAAACCTGTGCAAGTACTGTATTTTTCATAGAGTGCAAGAAAATTCTTGTATTATATGCTGTGGTGGAGTTTGTTTTTTGCTGAAATGTGTCAGAGTGAGATCACAGATCTCCGAGAAATTGTACCATGGCGGCAGTGGATCTTCCTCTTCCTGCAATGCCAGGCAATGTGTCCAGTACGCCGAGATTTTGGCACATCTCTTCAAAACGCAAGAGCAGTGGCCTGGTTTTTAGTTGGTTGTTAAACAGTTTTTTGGAAGGGCACTTTGTGACAATTTGGTGACAGTTGTGTTTAGGTAGCGAACGAATCTTTAGAATGTCGGAACCTGTGAGCATCGTTCTTCTGTCTTAAAGTGATGGCTCGTTCGTTTCTAAATAGAGACTTTCTATGAGCGACGTCCTGTATGCGGCGGTGGAAAGTCGCAAGCCAAAATTATGTACTGGGTCCCCCCGTTTAGGGCACGATGGTCTCTCTGAGCCATAAACTATACATCCATAATCTACGGTAGAGGGTATTGCGGAGCGACAAATTTGTAGAAGACATGTCCTATCGGAACTCCGGTGTTTTCGGGAAAGGACCTTCAGTACGCACAAAGATTGAGAGGCTTTCTCTTTCAACGCATTAATGTGAGGTAGGAAAGTAAGTTTTCTTTCAAATGTTATACCTAGAAATTTATGTTCATTTTTTATGGGTAACTCTATTTCGTTAAGGTGAAGCCTGGGATCTGTATGTATGCCTCGTTTTATTGAGAACAGAATTGCCACGGATTTCTATGTGAAAACCGGGAACCCTTTTTATCCGCCCATGCTGCCAGTTTAATTGTTGTCAATTGTATTTGTCTTTCACATGTTGACACAATGAAGGATGTACAAGCTATTTGAAGATCGTCTACATAGACTGAGTACATAAAGGACCTTGGGATTATTTTACTAAGATTGTTCATTTTTATAACAAAGAGGGTAGTGCTTAAAATACAGCCTTGAGGTGCTTCATTTTCTTAATAAAATTTGGTCGAAAGTGTTGAGCCCAGGTGGACATTAAATGAACGGTTAGCAAAAAGTCTTTAAGAGAGTTCAGCATTCTGCCACGTATTCCGAGCTCAGCTAAGTCGTCAAGAATCCCGAATCTCCAGATTGTATCATACGCTTTTTCTAAATCGAAAAAGACTGCAGCACAGTGCTGTTTACGGGTAAAAGCTTCTCTGACAGTATTTTCGAGACAGACTAGGTGATCTGTTGTAGAGCATTCTTTTTTAAAACCGCATTCATGATATCTAGAAGTTCGCAGGAATGAAGGAAAAAAGTTAATCATATATTGAGGACACTTTCGAAGGATTTGGCGAGGCAACTGGTAACGGCTATGGGACTTTAACTGTTAGGAGAGGCTGGTGGTTTTTAGGTTTAAAAAACGTTACAATAATAGCGTTTTCCCAGGCTTCAGCTATTTTCCTTGATATCCAAACTGTGTTAAATAATCTTAAAAGTGGCTCTACGCAGGCTCACAATGATTGGCAAGCATTTCATAGTGTATTTAGTTAGGTCCTGGAGCATTTTTTTTACGGCAGACTGTATTCTGTTTATTTCTTGGAGAGTAATTAAATTGTATTGCACCTGTTTATAGATGAAACATAAATCTGCCATGAAGCCTTCTCGGCAATGCTATGGATGCACCGAGCTCCAGCTCTTGCCTTTTTAAAATTTACGAGGTTTTCATGTGCTGGCCACCTGCGAAATTTACCCCAAGCTCTATTTTGCTCTTTTTCTTTTGCTTCTATGCAGTCTTTTGTCCACCACACTTTGTGGTTTGGTCGCACTACTCCCGAAGACGGCGGAATAGATAATTCTGCAGCAGTTAAGATAATGTTGGTGAACTTTTCGTTTATCTGAACAATGCTCAGGTTTTCTAAACCTATTTGTGTGTAAAGTTGCTTTTGCTCTAAATAGTTTCCAGCCTGCTAGATGCTGCTTCCAACACCGTGGTTTTGTGGCGATTATGTCTGATGGAGATAATAAGCTGATTAGTATAGCGAGATGATCGATACCATATGGATTGTCAAAGACATCCCAATTAAAATTGTTAAAAACAGAAGGTTAAGTAAACGACAAATCTGAGCATGTCATTTTCCCCGAGGTAGGGGAGCAGTATGTGGCCTTTTTGGTATTTAAAAGACGTACATTATTTGTGAGGATAAAATGTTCGATTATTTGGCTCTTAGAGTCACAACGCTCGCTTCCCCGAAAAGTACAGTGAGCGTTAAAATCCCCAACTCCTACACGTGGTTCTGGAAGCTCATGGATGTGTTCTTGTAGGTCACGAACTGCTACTGTAATATGTGAAGGGTTATATAGAGAACAGATAGCAATTGTTTTATTGATAACGATGGTGATCGCAAAGGCTTCAAGTTTTGTCTTGATTTTGATTCCTTGAGCAGAGGCGCCGCTTTGAACGACAATCGCGACGCCTCCCGAGAGTCGACTTGCCTACTCTCGATCGCGTCTAAAAGTTTTGTAATTTTTTAGGATATTCATATGTTGTGGACCTAGATTGGTTTCCTGAAGACACAAGGCTACGCGCAACATTGGTCCTAAAATAGCTGTTATGTCACTGTAATTTCTCGACAGGTCTCTTCAGTTCGATTGAAATAAAAAAAAACATGTTTATCTTTTGGAGTGGGAACGATATGAGATTTACTTATCTCCCAGGACTCGTTATGATGGGTCTGTCTTTTTTTTCGCTCAATATAGTTGTTCCGCCACTGTAAAGCAGGTGGAGTGGAAGTTGTATCCCTCACCTCACCGGAGGTGCTGGATGAACGTGGAGAGGCCGCGGTTGTGTTAATTTCAGGCCTCCCCTGACGGGGGGAAGTCCTGCGGCATGCCCATCTACGGACCGGCGCTGCCTGCTTTGACGGTGGCAGAGCAGCGTTCGCTGTCCCTGCCTGGGGCGTGGATGGCCCTGCCATCGCCTCGGTGGAAGCGGCCTCGGCAGGTGCCAGAATGCTGTGTGGTGCTACGTCCCTGCGCACCACATCAGCAAAGTTGCGTTTCGCTGTGAAGGCGAATGTATTGCTGAAGGCAAATAGCCTCCTCGCTTCTTTAAAAGAAATAATTTGCTTTGGTCTTTATGCTTATTAGTTACTTTTCCTTTTTCCAGGACCGACACGCTCAGGAGTACGCAGCGTGGTTTCCTTCAAAGTTTGCGCAACGTATTGCTACATCACATTCCTCAGAATAGGGGTCCATCGAAACGCATTTCGCGCAAGATTTTTGGCCGCGGCCACATTGTGAGCCGTGGTCAAACTTTTGACAATTGAAACTTCGGCAGGGATTTGGTATGTAGTGTCTGACGTTGACCTTCGCATATCCAACTTCGAGAGTTTCGGGCAAGGTGCTAGTGTTAAGTGTAAGGACCATGTTTGGTTTCGTTTATAGGAGTTTAACGTCTCAAACAACTCCGGCTGTGAGAGACGCCGCAGTGAAGGGCTCCAGAAATTTCGACCACCCGGGGGTTTTTTCACGTGCACTGACATCGCACAGTACACGGGCCTCTAGAATTTTGCATCCATCAAAATTCGACCGCCGCGCCCGGGATCGAACTCGCGTCTTTCGGGCCGGCAGCCGAGCGACAAAACCACTCTGCCACCGCGGCTGCAGGTAAGGACCATGTGTATCTATTTCCTTGTTGTCCTTGCGGACTTTGATTTTGTGGACGTCAATAACATTTTGGTCAGATAGTCCTTGAAGTATTTCAGCTTCTGTCATATGGATAAAGTCAGTTTCAGGTATTACACCTCGGACTGTGTTGAGAGATTGGTGGGGGGTCACGCAGACAGATGTACCCTATAGCCGCAATGTTTGAGTGTTTGGAACACTGGATAATGTCACGTAATTCAAGCAGTAAGTCACCGCTGGCCATTTTTGAGACCTTGTAGCCGGGGCCTAAGGTAGCGGTTAAGCATTTGGACACGAGAAATGGGGATATTACAGGAGCTTGCTGTTCTTCACTTTGACTGTGTATGACATGAAACTGAGAATGTAGGTTTCTTTTCTGAGAAAAAATGTTCTGCTTCGTTCCGCCCCCTTTTGAGAGAGCGATCAGGTTTTGAAAGTGGGGAGCCTTAAAAAACTAACTTTGCAGGTCATGGTGCCAGCCACACACCATGGAGCCCAACTATGGGACGGGACAGGAACTTGCAAGGAAGGCCTGCCCAAGCCAGCTGTACACCTTAATTATAACCAAATACGACGCAACTCACGGTGTTCGGCCACGTAAGGTTAAGCCTCGCCTCCAGGAAAAAGGAAAAAACACAGAAGTGAGTAAGAGACAGAAGAGTTGTGAGAAAGAGGGAGGAAAGTGAAAGATAGAGAGGAGGATAGGAAAAGGCGACTGCCGTTTTCCGCCTGTCGGGTCGGGCCGGAGGTGCCGTCTACAGGAAGCTGGTGCCAAAGTGGTGTGTTGCCACCGCTTAGGGGCGTTAAAGGTCCAAACGCTCGTCCTCAGCTCAATCACCAGGAACCCCTTTGCCCCGGACACGGCGATGCCACGCACGGCTAGGCGCGTGTGCTCGGGTTCGTGGTGATGCACTGCTCACCATCATCCCCTTGCGGTGATGTCCCTGCTGATGCTCGGCAACCCGTGGTGTCACCACTCCCCAACGCCTGCAAGCTGCAGGCGCCCCTTTGCGGGGAGTAAAGAAATGAAATGTACTCTAGCCTGAGCAAGCCCGCATTATGTTCAGTTAATTTCACCATTTCACCAGTAGAGAGCTTTTAAAGCTGCTAAGTTGAGCTTGACATGCCTATCACCGCTACACTGGAAAACAGCAGGCGCCAAGGCATACGTAACCACTAACGACCACAGAAGAAGCCAAGTGTTAAGTAATTCACTAACGTTCCTCGCATTTATCGCAGTGCACACTCGATGCTCAATAATTTATTACTCCATTAGACATCCTGCAAGGAGTGTGCGCTATGATGCGTTTTATTTGAACAAGGCACCACATTACAATGACAATCATTAACCCTGTGCCAACACAACACCAAATAAATTTCTACCCAATGAATGTATAGCTTACAGTGCCATCCACAGTCGAGTATGTTCAACCCTCAAGATCAAAATAATAAATAATAACATTTGAGCAGCCGCTCATTCCTCCCCCCCTTCCCTAAAAAATGAAAAGGGTGTTCTTCAGACGACACGTTAGTACGGTGCGGTTGTAATATTTGCGACAGATCAACTATGTGTGAAATTTAGATAGAAATAATTAACGCCCATGCATGCGGTTGGTTGCGAAGCGCCAGGGCGCGGGCAAACAGTAATCGTCTTCATGTATAGTGTTGTGTTGTGTTGTGTTGAGTTTAGTGGCGCATACGCAATGAAGGATATCTTTAGCCAAGCTCAAGGTATAGGAAATTGTTTTCTGTAGATTTTGGTGAAGGTATAAAAATATGGCGCTGTAGAAAGCCTAAAAGGTGATATCCTTCTGCTCAATATTGTGATAGAACCGAGATTCACAAATGGCCAATATTAAACGTTTCAAAGGAGGCTGGATAACCTCATCAGCCGACGTTGGCCGGGCAAGGAATGCAGGCCCCCAACCAATCAATATTAAAAACCTCAGCCCTTTTCTCAGGAGTGAGAAAGTGGCAGAGGTGCATCAGGCAAAGTACTGGGTCATGTTTTACATATCTTTAAGAACACCAGCTTCTGTTAAAAATCTAAAAACGCAAGACATGTCCACAATTGCATGTTTACCCAAGAGCAGTGATAGATGAAAAGGGATGCATTGGTTATAAAACGGAGAGAAGCACTTTTTTCGTAGCTTTTCTAGTTTAGAGCATGAAATTAAAATGTGATTGTATGTGTATCTCCACATGCACAAACTTGTTTGTCTTCTTTGGTTAGCAAAAAGTTGTGTGTGTGGCCTATACGGACACGGGAGATAACTTCCTTGAAACGTTTCTGGTGCGCACATGACTTCAAATCGCCTAGAACTGGTCTTATTAGCTGTAGCTTGTTATTTACTTCGCTGTTCCATGTGGTCTGCCAAATTTTCCTTGCCTTACATTGTAGTAATTTCATGCAATCTTTATAGGGCACATTTACATTTTTTATTTGCTTGCCGCAAGCTAAAGCAGCGCACAAATCTGCTCTTTCGTTGCCTTTTATGCCGACATGAATTGGTACCCAATACAGCCTTATGTTTTGTCCTTCAGCTATAGCTGTTGTGATGTTGTGTATGAGGTCGCTGAGCAGCGGAGTTATTGCATTTTTAGATTGAAAGGCTTTGAGCACACTTAGCGAGTCTGTGTAAAAAATATTCTTGCTAAAATTCTCATTTGCTTTTTTTCTTTGGCTACACAGATAGCGTAACATTCCGCAGTGAAGATGAAAACACACTATGGAAGTCTTAATATTTTATTCCAATTCCGTTGTACCACTGCACTTCCAACGTGAGCGTCTGTTTTTGAACCCTTGGTATAAAAGGCTGCGTAATTGTACTTTTCTTCAAGTGCGAGGAATTCTTGTATCATATGTTCTTGCGGAATTTTTTTTAAGAGAGCCTGTAAGAGTGAGATCACAAATTTCCGGAAAGTTGTACCATGGCGGAAGTGGGCCTCGCCTTGGAGCAATGCTTGGCGATATGTCTTGTACTCCGGGGTTCTGGCACATTTCTTCGAATCGTAAGATCAGTGGACGGGTAGCTTGCGGTTTATTGTTAAAGAGCACTCTAGATGGGCACTCTGTAGCGATGAGGTAACAAATACGTTTGTGCAGTGAACAGACCTTTAGAACATACGAGCATGTGAGCATGGCTCTTCTAAATGACGGCTCGTTGGTTCCAGCATAAAGACTGTTTGTAGGTGACTTCCTTTAAGCACCAGTTGAAAGGCGTAAACTTAAAAAGTGCACTAGGTCAAGTCGTTTCAAGTACGATGGCCTTGCTGAACCATATACTATACTGCCATAGTCTAAGCAGGAACGTACCACAGAGCGGTAAATTTTTAGAAGGCGTGCCCTGTCAGAACCCCAGGGTTAATATCAAATGACTTTGAGTGTATTCAGTGATCGGGAAGTGTTCTTTTTAAAGCATTAATATGAGGAAGGAAAATGAGTTTTTTGTCAAATGTCATCCCTAAATATTGTGTTCATTTCTTGCAGGCAACTTGGTCTCGTTCAGATGTAGGGCAGGATATGCCTGTAATCCTTGTTTGAGTGAGAAAATAATGGCTACTGTTTTCTGAGCAGAAAAGCGGAAGCCATTTTTGGCTGCCCATGATGCCAGTTTGTTAACTGTTAATTGTGCTTGTCTTTCACATGTTAATATGTTGTAGAATGTGCAGGTTATCTGGTGGTCATCTACATAAAGCGAATACATCACAGACCTCGGTATTATTTTGCTAAGAGGATTCATTTTTACAATAAAGAGAGTTTTGCTTAAGTACACCTTTGAGGCACTTCGTTTTCTTGTATAAAATTCCTCAAAAAGGTTGAGCCTGGACGGACAATAAATGAACGGTTAGACACAAGGTCTCTAAGGGAGTTCAGTATTCTGCCACGGATGCCGAGCTTAGTCGTGAAGAATCCCGAACCTCCATGTTGCATCCAATGCTTTTTCTAAATCGAAAGAGATTGCAAGACAGTAATGCTTATGGATAAAAGCTTCTCTGAGAGTATTTTCTAGACAGACTAGGTGATCTGTTGTGGAGCATCTCTTTTCAAAACCGCATTGATGGATGTCGAGAAGTTCGCAGAATTGAGGGACAAAAGGTAATCTTATATTGAGAACACTTTCAAAGGATTTGGCGAGGCAACTGGTAAGGGCTATGGGTCTATAACTGCTAGGAGATATTGGAAGTTTATTAGGCTTAAGAAACGGTACAATAATAGCTTTGTTCCAGGCTACAGGTATTTTCACTGATATCCAAGCTGTGTTAAATAATCTTAAAAGTGCTTCTACGGCAGGCTCAGAATGATGGGCAAGCAATTCATTGTGTTTTTGGTCGGGTCTTGGAGCTGTGTTTTCCAGTAGACAGTACTCTATTTCTTTCTTGGATAGTATTTCAATTGTTGTATTGTTCTTTTCCACCTCCACTTATTGGAAGTGTTTGTTCTTCGGTTACATTGTTCTGTTTTATGAAAGACTGAGTATATTGCAATGAAAAGGAAACTGCAGCGATGCGTTAATTCAAAATGTCTGCCTGTTTCCTTATGCTTGTTTTTCTGCCAGGTGTTGTCAGAAGAGGAATTGTGAATGGTGAGAAGTTGTTTATTTTCGAACCTGCTACCACATATTTAAATGTGATTTGACTGTTTATAGATGAAACATAACTCAGCCATGAAGCTTTCTCGGCAATGGGACCAGTGTACCGAGGTTTAGCTCTTGCATTTTTAAAATTAAAGACATTTTCATGTGTCAGATACCTGCTAAATTTACCCCAAGCTCTATTTTGTTGTTTTCTTGCTTCCTTGCAGCTTTTGTCCACCACACTTTGCGTTTTTGTCGCAATATTCCCGAAGACTGCGGAATTGCTAATTCTGCAGCCGTTACAATACAACTGGTGAACTTATCGTTTATCTGATCGATGCTCAGGTTTTCTTAATCTATACTTTGTAAAGTGGCTTTCGCTCAAAAAAGTTCCCAGTCTGCTAGGTGCCGCTTTCAGCGCTGCGGTTTTGTGGGGATTATTTCCGGCGGAGATATTAAACGGATTATAGGGATGTGATCGCAACGATATGGGTAGTAAATGACATCCAATATAGAATCGTTAGAACAGAAGGTGAAGTAAACGACAAATCTAAACAGGTCGTTTTCCCTGAGGTAGGGGAGCAGTGTATGGCCTTTTCCGCATTTAAAAGACATACATTATTTGTGAGGATAAAATATTTGATTACTTGGCTCCTAGAGTCACAGCGCTCGCTTCCGCAAAAATGGGAGTGAGCGTTCAAATCCTCACTACTAGATATGGTTGTGGAAGCTCATGGATGAGATGTCGTAGATGATGGACTGCCAATGTAAAATGCGTAGGAACATATACAGAACAGATAATAATTTATTTATTTATTTATTTATACAGAATACCCCTAAAGGCCCTCGAGAGGGTATTACATAGGGGGGGGGGGGGCACAGGCAAATGAACAGAGAAAACAAAACCACAAATATAAAACAACAAAAGCAAAAATAAGACACTTCGCATAACATAAGTAAGCAAAAGAATCAAAAGAGTGGCAGCGCGGCAAAGAACGAAGAATACTGCAGTATTAAAATTGTACAAACAGAACACTAATGCAATGAATCATTTAATAACATATCCTGCAATAACATACCCTCTAAAGGAAGCCATGAAAAAATAACAATGTATGCGAAGAGTTAAACAGTAGTTATTGAAGATATAAGATTAAAATATTTATCAGGATCAGTGGTGATTGCGATATGTGAAGGCAGAGTGTTCCAGTCAGATATTGTGCGTGGTAAGAATGAATGCGCATAGTTAAATGTTCTGCACGTGAAACGGTTAACTTTAAAGGGATGATCGCGGCGGTCAAAAATCGAAGGAGGCCAAGAAAAAAAGTCGTTATGAAGTGATGGATGATGATAAAATTTATGAAAAAGTGATAGTCGTGCAATTTTGCGGCGGAGACATAAATCCTGGAGACCTGCGCGTTTCTTTAAGGCTGTGATGCTGGTGTTACGTGAATAATCGGAGTAAATAAAACGAACGGTGCGGTTCTGCAATGATTCAATGTTATTTATTAGGTAGGATTGGTAAGGGTGCCAAACAGCCGAGGCATATTCGATTTGAGGTCGAATTAGAGCGGTATAGGCATGGGCACGGAGGTGAGGAGGAGCATGCTTTAGGTTATGTTTTAAGAGACCTAATGACCGATTAGCAGATGCAAGCATAAGGTTAATATGGTGGTTCCATGCTAAATCTGAATGAAGGTGAAGTCCTAAGTAATTATACGCGGTGACTAGCTCGAGTGAGCTATTATTTAAGGAGTATGCTGTTTGAATTCGAGACATTCGGTTAGTAAAAGACATCAATTTAGTTTTTGAATGATTAAGTTGCATAAGCCAGGTAGAGCACCATGCTGTTACTGAATCCAGGTCAGATTGAAGGGATTGGCAAACGGTGTTAAAATAAATTTTGCGATAAATTACACAATCATCAGCAAAAAGTCTGATATGGGAAGAAATGGAATCCGGTAAATCGTTGATAAATATTAGGAAAAGTAAGCGGCCAAGCACACTTCCTTATGGGACGCCAGAGTGTACTTGACTGAAAGACGAATTGTGGTTATTGACAGCTGTAAATTGAGACCTAGAAAAGAGAAAAACTTTAACCCATGCAATGACAAGAGGGTGAGTATTAAGCAGTGCTAGTTTCATTAATAACCGGTTGTGAGGTACTCTGTCGAAAGCTTTAGAAAAATCAAGAAATATGGAGTTACTTGAATGCCAGCATCAATCGATGAATGTATGTCTTGAATGAATCCGGCAAGTTGCGTTTCGCATGAGTAGCCTTTACGGAACCCATGTTGATATTTAAAGATAAAGTTATGTTCTTCAAGATAGTTAATTACCTGCGAGTGAATGACGTGTTCAAGAAGTTTGCAAACAGTGCTAGTTAACGAAAAGGGTCGGTAATTTAGTGGTGAGGAACGATCACCAGACTTGAAAATTGGCACAACTTTAGCTATGCGCCGGTCCAGCGGAATCACGCCTGATGATAGAGATTGTGAAAAAATAGCAGACAAGATGCGATGAATACCATCAGATGAATTTTTGAGTATTTTGTTATTAAAGCCAAGGTGATCTGATGCTGATGTTGTTTTAAACTTCCCTAGTAAGGATAAGATACCTGTCTCACTGATACATTTTTCGGACATTGACGTATTAGAAGTGCTGACAGAAATAGGAGGTAGAGGGAGATATTCACGGGTAAAAACGGATGTGAATGCGTTACTGAAAAGTTCGGAGCTTTCGGCCACTGGAACACAGCTGCCTTCCGCGTTGGTAAGAGTAATGTCAGGATGATTAGCGGGGTTTATTATCTGCCAGAACTTCCGTGGATTGTTTGTTAGCATTGCCGGTAGATCGTGTGTGAAGAAGTGCCTACGTACAGATATCAACTCAGACTGATACTCCTCATCACATAGTTTGTACCGTTGCCAAGATTCGGAGTGTCTGTTCTTGTCGACTTGCCTGTAAAGGCGCTTTTTCTTGTTATTAAGGCGACGTAGATGCCTATTAAACCAAGGCGCTGTGTTAGTGCATGGGATACTGATGACTGGTATGAATCTGTTAGAATAGCAAGTTTCACGCTGAACAGGTTCCAGTTCGTTTTCACGGAGCGTGGCGAAAAATCGTGAAGAAAATGATCGGCAAAGACTGACAACTGAGCGTTTATTTCACCGAAGTTTGCTCGGCTGTAGCACCTCATTTGTTTAGTGCGAGTTACCTTTTTATGGGGCACAAAATTCAGGTTACCCGTGATTATGGAATGGTCGGAAAGGCCTTCTAAGAGCGCAATGTTGGAGCAAAGGTAAGGATCACTTGTCAATATAAGATCGATAATATAGGCTGTAGTGGCGGAACGACGCGTAGGTTCAAAAATAAGTTGTTGCTAAGAGAAATCGAGACAGGACTGGAGGAAAGCCTGAGCTTCAGGATCATTGGCAGGAGCTGTTAATGACGACCAGTTAATAGCCGGAAAGTTAAAGTCACCAAGTAAAAGTAAGCTTGAATTCGGGAAACGACAAGTAAGATCGCTTAGTAAATTAGAAAACTGACTTGCGAATGAAGAATTCATGTCCGGAGTGCGGTAAATGACGCCAATGATGGCGACCGTGGGACCACAACTCAACTGAACCCATTCCGATTCTAGGTACGACGTGACCTCGATAGGCACAGCAGTGAGCACTTTATTGACAGCAAGAAGGACACCGCCACCTCTACGGCCCGTGCGGTCACAACGAAATATGTTGAATTCGGAGTCAGGCGAAAACGACATCATCAGGAACCATGTCTTTTAACAAAGTCTCGGTAAGCGCGATGACCGAGGAGCAGCATGAATAAATTAAAGTAGAAAGTGCTACCTTTTTAGAAATAACACTCCTTACGTTAGTGCACAGAAAACTGACATCGTAATTGGAGCAACGCTGCGCGTTTGGCCGCACGGGTGGTTTGCCAGCCACTTTACGGGAACTGGAAGGGATGCGTCAGGCAAGGGACACGCGCACTGCGCTACTGGTTTGATCATCCCAGAAATACGAGACACCATTGATAAGCAGTTTATCAAAAGACAAACGGACCTTGTCACCTTCTTTTTTTACTGATTTGGCATACTTCCACAGTTGGCTGCGTTTCTCACGAACCGTTTTCGAGTAATCTCGCGAAATGCTGAAATCGGTATTTTTGAGTTTATAGCCCTTACACATAAGCGTTTCGACTTCTTTTTCGTTGAACAGCTTTGCAATAATGGGCCTCTTTTTTTTCCTGAGAAAAACGGCCTATGCGGTGAGCACGGGCTAAGGAAGACAACGTGATACCAAGTTTGCTAGAACAGAATTCGTTCACATGACGCTCAGAGTCTTCCCAAGTTTCAGACTCATCAGTGTCCTGAACACCATAAAAAAGAATGTTAGACCGGCGGGAACGATTTTCCAGGTCGTCAAGTTTTACTTGAATGTTGAATACATCGTGTGTACAACTCGTGGCAGATACTGTGGTAGGCACTGACTGTTTTTTAAGTTCCAGTTCCTGCACACGGGTAGCTAAAGACTGTGCTACAAGGGATTGGAGGGCTGAGTATGAGTGAGGGATGGACATTGAATAAAAACTGATTGTTGAGTGAATAAAACAGCAAAAAGCACATATGGTCCATTCACAAGCAACACCTGATTGTTGAGTGAATAAAACAGCAAAAATCACATATGGTCCATTCACAAGCAACACCAAACGATCGTGACGGTTGCCTCGTGTTGTGTTGGGTTTTATGACCCATAGGCAAATGCCATCATGCGCCAAGAACAAGGTATAGGAAAAGTCTTTTGTTGAATATTATAGCAATGTAAGAATCGCCCTGGTGTAGAGGCCCACAAACGTTAATACTACCCAGTGAACACATATACAAATATTAGAAATGGCTACTTGTAAAAGCTCTAAAGAGGCCCTGGTAAACTCAGTAGCTTTCCTAGGTTGCGCAAGGATATCGAGGCTCCCAAACAATCAAAATAAAAACCTCAGCCTTCTTCTCGGGCATGAGAAAGTGGCTGATGTGTGCTAAAATTCAAACAAACCAGTGGGCTAAAAATTTATAGTCTCTTGAGAAATTCCGCTTCGTTAAAAAAGCTAAAAACACATGATATATCAACAATTGCATCATCTCATTAGAAACGGTGCAGGATGAAAGGAATGTATTAATTACAAAACTGAGCAAAGAACTTTTTCCTTAGTTTTTCTAGTTTACCACAAGAAATTAAAATGTGGTTAATCGGAACTTCATGTCCGAATTTTTCGCAATCAGGTTGATCTTGTTTTGTCAGCAGAAAATTGTGTGTGAGGTGTGTGTGTCCTAAACGGAGACGGCAGATAATCACTTCCTTAAAACGCTCCTGGTGGTTGCAGGACTTGCATTCACTGATAACTGGTTTTAAATTATGTAGTTTATTTTTTTTACTTCAATGTCCCACGCGGACTGCTATTTCTGTCTTATGCTATGATGTATTAAGTTAATGCAATATTTTAATGGAATCTTTACTTCCTTGATTTGCTTGTCGCGTGCTTCAACAGCGCAGAATTCTGCTCTGTTGTTGCCTCTAATTCCGATATGACTCGGTACCGATCAGAGTTTCAGGTGTTGGCCTTTAGCTGTGGCTATTGCTATGTTGTGTATGATATCCCCAAGTATAGGAATGACTGAATTTCTAGAGTGGAGTGCTGTAAGTAAACTTAGGGAGTCTTTGTAAATGATGCTGTTAGCGAGATACTCTTTTACTAATTGTTCAATAACTATATAACGGCGTAACATTCGGCAGTGAAGAGTGGTGCACACTGTGCTAGCATCACTGTATGATTGCAATTGTTTTGTACGACTGTAATTCCAACGGAAAATCTGTTTTGAGCCCTCTGTACAACAAGCTGTGCAAGTACTGTATTTTTCGTGGAGTGCAAGAAAAGTCTTGTATTATATGCTGTGGTGGAGTTTGTTTTTTGCTGAAATGTGTAAGAGAGAGATAACAGGCTTCCGGGAAATTGTACCATGGCGGCAGTGGATCTTGCTCTTCCAGCAATGCCAGGCAATGTGTCCAGTACGCCGAGATTTTGGCACATCTCTTCAAAACGCAAGAGCAGCGGCCTGGTACTTTTCGGTTGGTTGTTAAACAGTATTCTGAATGGGCACTTTGAGACTATTTGGTGACAGTTGTGTTTAGGTAGCGAACGAATTTTATAATGTAGAAACACGTGAGCATCGTTCTTCTGTCTTTATTTGATGGTTCGTTCGTTTATACATTCGTTTCGTTTCTGCCAGATGAGGGGATCACCGACGGCAGAGGTCCCTCCTCCTCCGGCTCCGCATCAGATGCTCTTGGACCGGGGCAAGGCTCGATCGCAAGGGTTTGGCCCTCACGGCGGACTGCTCCCGCTGTGGCCATACGGAGGAGACCACCGATCACCTCCTCCTCAAATGCCCTGCCTTTGCCATCCACCAGTCAAAGTTGGCTGCCTGCTACAGGGACCTGAGCCTTCCATCCGACTCGGCCAGTGCCCTTCTCTTCCTCATCGGCCCCAGCGCTTCCAAGGTGCTCCGGTCTCTCTTCACCTTCCTGGAGGAGACAGGCCTGGACGACTATTGCTAGCCTAAGGCGGCTGACTGACTGACTGATAAGACTGCGTCTCCCGCATCTTTATACTCCCCTTTTCCTCCTTCCTCTGAAACTCTATCTATCCTTCTCCTCTCTATCTGCACGCCGGCAGTGGTGGTGGTGCGTTAACGTTAGTCACAGGCCCGTGCACTTTCCTTTCCTCTTCCCCTTTCATCCCCTTACTACTGCTCTAGGGGCGACTGTCTATGGGCGACGTCCTGTATGCGGCAGTGGAAAGTCGCAAGCCTAAATTATGTACTGGGCCCAGCCGTTTAGCGTACGATGGACTCGCTGACCCATACTCTATACATGCCTAATGCAGGGTGGAGCGGACTACAGAGCGGTACATTTGTAAGAGACATGTCCTATCGGCTCCCGATTGTTTTCTCGACAGCACTTTGAGTATGTTTAGGGATCGAGAAGCTTTCTTTTACAACGCATTTATGTGAAGCAGGAAAATGAGCTTTCTGTCAAATATTATACCCAGAAATGTATGCACATTTTTAACTGGTAACTATATTTCGTTCAGGTGTAGGGTGGGATCTGTGTGTATGCCTCGTCTAAGTGGAACAGAATTGCCACCGATTTCTGTTGGCAAAACCGGAAACCATTTCTGTCCGCCCATGTTGCCGGTTTATTTATTGTTCTTTGTATTTGTCTTTCAAATGTTGATACATTAGAGGATGTACAAGCTATTTCAAGGTCGTCCACATATACTGAGTACATAACGTGCCTTGGGATTATTTTCGTAAGATAGTTCATTTTCACAACATAGAGAGGTGTGCTTGGAATACACCCCTGAGGTACTTCGCTTTCCTGTATGAAATCCTTCAAAAGGGTTTTACCCAGGCGGAC
This sequence comes from Amblyomma americanum, assembly GCF_052857255.1. Taxonomy (NCBI): domain Eukaryota; kingdom Metazoa; phylum Arthropoda; class Arachnida; order Ixodida; family Ixodidae; genus Amblyomma; species Amblyomma americanum. Next base: position 205,705,919 of record NC_135498.1, read on the forward strand.
ATGAATTGAACGGTTAGATAAGAAGTGTTTTAGGCAGTTCAACATTCCTCCTGGGATGGCAAGCTCGGCAAGGTCTTGAAGAAACCTGAACCGCCAGGCCGTATCATATGCCCTTTATAAATCGAAAAAAACAACGAGACAGTTTTGCTTACGAAGGAAAGCTTCTCGAAAAATATTTTCAAGACAGACTATGTCATCTGTTGTGCAGCATCTGTTTTTCAAAACCACACTGATGGGCATCAAGAAGTTCACAGGATTGAAAGACAAACGTTAATTTTATAATAAGGGCACTTTCAAAGAATTTTGTGAGGCAACTAGTCTGGCTGTGTCTATAACTGCTAGGAGAGGTTGGGGATTTTTCAGGTTTAAGGAACGGTACAGTAATAGCTTTTTTCCAGGCTTCATGTTTTTTTCCCAAAAACCATACTTTGTTAAAATATCTTAAAAGTGCCTCTACAGCAGGCTTCGAAAGATGGACAAGCATTTCCTGTGTTGGTCGGGTCCTAGTGCAGTTTTCTTACCAGCAGAGAGTACAATGCTGATATCCTGGAGTATAATGAGACCATTATATATTTCATTACCCCCAATATGTCTGCCCGTTCCCCTAAACTCGTTTGTGTTCCAGGTGTTGTGAAAAGAGCAATTGTGAAAGGTGAGTAGCGGACATTTAATTTTAGAAATTGCTCCCATCATTTTGTATGTGGTTGAGTTGTTTATAGAAGAGACAAGTTTGCCATGATTTTTCCTCGGCCTTGCGCCGGATACCCCTCGCGTGTGCTCTCGCCTTTTTGAAAAATATAAGGTAATAAAAATATGACCCGAAATCAAGAAAAAACACTGAGCAAACAAAATCACCCTCAGCCTATTTAAGCGCACGTGTCTAGAGGTTACAAGAAAATCCGTGCCCGGATGGCACAAATGCTGTCAATTCAAGATATGTGAAATTCCCTTAATCTCTCTAGTATGATCTCTGTGCGAATACAAAAAAAAATAGCTGGCAAAGCACTTTGCTGCCTAGGTTGTCTGAAGAAAAAGAACAAAAAGTGTGAGTGGGGTCTCTCGTAGGCTGAAGCATATACATTACATGCATTGAAGGAGCAAATGCAGCCTTGATCATCATACAAACTTTTGGCTTCTGCACATTCGACAAGTGGAGTTATGAGCGAGTTCCTGTATCCTGCGATTTATTTCTTCATAAATCAGTATCAAAAAAGAGAAAAAACTGTGTTACTAGCGTTCAAATGAAAGTCATGAGAGTGGCACTTAAGGATAATGCTTTATGTCATGATAAAACACTGTGGCATGGTTGCCAAAATTGACCTACAGCACTTATGTTATTTCATTGCGATTCACAAGGGTAGAAACTTGGGCGAGTCGGTAACGGTGATCCATGGAAAGTGAGAGTAGCGCAAAACGGGACAAAGGGACTGAGAAAGACAGACACAACACAGGTGCTAACTTCCGACTGAAAGAAACCAGGGCGGCCAAGATGAACGTAATCCGTGAGGGGAAACAGGCGCATGCGCCCAGAAAGATAATGAAAAACAGGTGAATGAGGATCTACGGATGTGCACGATTCAGCGTTTCTTTAAGAAGGCCAGCTCTCTTTTGGACAGGGAGATAGACGGCTTGCTTACACATTTATCGTCCAAGGCAGCGATACGAGCTGCTTCAATAATCTCTCGCGTTAACTGATCCCGGTGTCTGGCAACGATCGAGCACTTGTCCAGAAATGGCACACAACCACACTCCTTGCAGTGTAAAGCCAGATTACTGCCAGTAAAAGTTCTCAAGTTATTTTTGTGTTCGCGAAGTCTCTCATTCAAGCACCGACCTGACTGACCAACATACCGCTTACCACAAGAGAGAGGGATGTCATAAACAATGCCTTCAGTACATTTCACGAATTTCTTTCTGTGGTTAATGGTGCACTGCAGCTTTTGGGGACGTTTATCAGCGGGCAAAGTTTTTTTGGAAAGCGCACTTAGTTTTTCAGGGGCAGAAAAAACGACACGAACATTAGCTTTTGTCCCAATTTTCTTGAGATTGTGGGACAGGCAATGAATGTAAGGAATAACGGCAATTTTGTCTTTTTTTCTTTCTGAAGGCACGGACGGCAGTTGACCTTCCTGGCGCTTCTTCTTTAGTATGCCTTCGGCGACAGAAACACAAATATCAGCTGGGTAGCCTGCTTGATGGAACCTTGCGAGTTGAGCGTGAAAGCTCTCGCTGATGAGGTGGGGGCAAGACTTTTCCAGAGCATTCTTCAAGCATAAATTAATATTGCCCCTTTTAACGAGTTTAGAATGGGCAGATATACAGGGGAGTAGAGGTTTGTTTGCCCGAGGTGCATAGCTCCAACACAGGTGGTTGTCCAGGAATTTAAACCGGATATCAAGAAAGCGAATCTCGTTGTCGGTTGGCATTTCGTTAGTCAATAGCAGCGGTGAAAAACACTCTTGTACCTTAGCTAAAATACCGGATGCAACTTGCTCTAAGCACGATGGCGTACACTCAACAAGGAAAAAGAAATCGTCAACAAAACGAAAGATCTTGACGACATGAGGGCTGGTAAGCCTCTCTTGGAGGCTCCTGTCAAGATGTGCCAGATACAGGTCACTAAGTACAGGGGCTAGACAAGACCCAATGCATATTCCCTGTTTCTGAATGTGAGCAGCGCCTTGCCAGTTTATGAAAGTGGAGCGGAGATAAAAGTGTAGCAATTCTAAAAAACCACTGACGGATAAACCGGATTCATTCTGAAATGACACAGCGCCGAAATGATGGATCGAATCTTCGACAATTGTAAGCAGGTTATGATGGGGCAAGGAGTAATAAAGATCTTTCACATCAATTGAGAAACCAAGAAGGCTCTTGTCAGAAAGCGATTTCACAGCACTTAACACTTCCTCTGAACTACGTACTAGAAATGGGTCATCTATCGTCAACATGTTTAGTTTTTCTTTTAGAAACACAGCGATTGACTTTTGCCAAGTGTCCTGTTCGGAAACGATTACCCTTAAGGGAACGCCAGCCTTATGCGTTTTTGCGCTGAAAAACACTTCTAGGAAGAGGCGCTTACTACTTTCAATGCTGCTGGCTAGTCTTTCGAGATTAAGCTTGAGACAAAGTTTTTTTGCTTGAACCTTAAGTTTGGGAAGTGAAACACTTCTTCCACATTTAAACACTTCTGTTATGGCATGATTGGCTTTTTCATTGAATACACCGTGGGGAAAGACAGCAAACCCGCCCTCTTTGTCAGAGGGGATGACGCAAAGCGACTGTTCGGCTAGGTAGGACACGACACGATCCACACGAACTTTTGAAGGACGAGGCTTACAGTACTGTAGGACGTCTACGCCATCGGAGGTGCACCGGCCAGAGTCCTCTTTGTCGGCTAGGCGAGACACACGTCGCACCATGGAAAGTAGCTCATGCGGAGTCTTCGAAGTCTCCCTTGCAAACTTGGGTCCAAGGGACAACAACCGGTTGACGTCCTCAGGAAGGGTGACTCCTTCGGAGACGTATACGCTGTTGCATTTTCTCGACCCCTTAGGTGGGCAGAGGGATCGAAGGGATCGGAGTTGAAGTTGCCACAGGGCTTCAGTTGTTTGGTCCGCTAGAAGCAGATACGCTCGCAGCTGACGTTTAGCGGCGTTAGGTTCCAGTGCCTGTTGGAGTTGTACGGCTAAGTGCTCCCTCAGAAGACGTACATAACGATGACATTCAGATTTTACAATCTTGCATATTCTGCGGGAGTGCCCGGTGGAGGGGTTGAGACCGTTGAAGAGAAGTCTGACGTCGTCGGGTAGAATCCCGGAGCGGAGGCAAAAAGCTGCAGCACGTGCTTTGCACACAGTGGCAGCAATAACGGACACGGTCGCACATGGGCCTTGGGAAACACGTAGAAAGACGCCCGAAGAACTAGAAACGTAATTCACAAGGGTAGAAACTTGGGCGAGTCGGTAACGGTGATCCATGGAAAGTGAGAGTAGCGCAAAACGGGACAAAGGGACTGAGAAAGACAGACACAACACAGGCGCTAACTTCCGACTGAAAGAAACCAGGGCGGCCAAGATGAACGTAATCCGTGAGGGGAAACAGGCGCATGCGCCCAGAAAGATAATGAAAAACAGGTGAATGAGGATCTACGGATGTGCACGATTCAGCGTTTCTTTAAGAAGGCCAGCTCTCTTTTGGACAGGGAGATAGACGGCTTGCTTACACATTTATCGTCCAAGGCAGCGATACGAGCTGCTTCAATAATCTCTCGCGTTAACTGATCCCGGTGTCTGGCAACGATCGAGCACTTGTCCTCATTCACCTGTTTTTCATTATCTTTCTGGGCGCATGCGCCTGTTTCCCCTCACGGATTACGTTCATCTTGGCCGCCCTGGTTTCTTTCAGTCGGAAGTTAGCGCCTGTGTTGTGTCTGTCTTTCTTAGTCCCTTTGTCCCGTTTTGCGCTACTCTCACTTTCCATGGTTCATTGCGATGTTTGCTTTGAAGTGCTTGGAGTTACTTTTAGAGCATATAGCAGTTGCTATGATCCCTGTACCACTCTTGGCTGTCCCATGACATTGTGGGCAAGTTCTTGGCCTCAACAATACTAGGTGTTGGGCCAATCCGCTTTTCTTTACAGTAGAAACTGAGTAGACGTATCAAAATACTTGAGCGAAGCCGACACTTCTCCTTCATCTGCACAACCATGCATTGGCAGCAACAGAGATTATTAACTCAGCCATGTAGCTCTTAGGGCATCAGAACGATCTCCTTTGCTTCTCTTGAATACCGTTGTTCTGGTAACTTCCCTTTGCTGGGTCGTTCACTCACCAGTTCTGGTATCACAGAGCATGCAGTAGGGCCTGCAAACTTAAATTCAAGGTTGAGATTGTGTTTTGGCCAGTAGCAGTTTGATGTTTCATAGGCAGGAACTATTTAAAATCAAATAATTTGGGCAAAATAGCAGCTGTTTCAGGGAATATTTTCAAAAATTCTGAAAAATAGGCCTTTTGGGTTTATAAAAATATGGCTTCTGCGCCATGGCATTACTGCTATTGGCGGACACCAGAAAACCGGTGAATCGTTTTTAATAGTAAGCTGGCTAATTCTTTTTTAGGAAAATAAATTATTAACTAATAGAGTTAGGTGCCTAATTGAAATTAGATTTGCAGCCGGTTGTTATTAATATTCATATTAGTTTATTTATTTATTTACTTATTTATTTATTACCTCAAGGACCTCTGATATCGGGCACTACATGAAGGATGGGCATGACAGACTACAAGATGATGGCCTCAATCTTTTTCTTGAATTTGATTAGGTTGGTAAGGTGTATGGCTTCTGGTGGCAGATTGTTTCAGTCCCGAGATGATTTGACAAAAAAAGATCGGAAATGAGATGCTGTTCTCGAAGGGGGAGGATACACGCTCTTGCTGTGGTGATAGCGGCAGGAGAGACGATGTGCTGCTGATATAATTGATGCCCCTAAAATGTATGATAAAACTATGGAACGTGCATAATCGTGATATTTTTCTTCTTGTTTCAAGACTAGACAAAGAGGCTCTATATTTTAGTGAAGGCACACTAGTATAATATGAATAACCACATTAAATCAAGCGGATTGCGGGATTTTGTATTTTTTCAAGCGTTGGTGAGAGGTTTCACTGATGAGGCTCTCATACTGCTGAAGTGAATTCTAATTTAGGACGGACGAAAGGTTGGTAAGCTTATAATTTGATTGAAAGGGTAGCAAATCGAAGATTTCGACGTAGGAAGCCATGGGTGCGGTCATCGTCATTAACAATTTTCATTCTATGTGAAGACTATGTTTTGGTATGAGTTTGACGCAAAAGCCCAAATACATGCAGGTAAGAGCGAAACACACTTCAAAACCATAAAGAACACATTTAGAGGGAATGTGGGATTGCCTGCGTTGGAAATAAATCACACATGTTTAGCAATATTAAGCGACATTAACCGATGCTTGCACCAAGATTCAATTCGGGTTAAAACTCTTTGAAGGGTGTCGGCGTCAGTGCTTCTAGAAATCGGGCGGTAAATTACGCAATCACCTCCAAATAGTCGAATGATAGAGGTAACTTTGGAAGGAAGATCGTTAATGTAAACGAGAAAAAGCAAGGGTCCGAGCGCTGTGCATTTAGGACACCTGAAGTAACCGGAGAACGAGGTGACGATTGTTAGTATAGAGGAATTGCTCTCTGTTAGTCAAAAAATTTTGTAGCCAGTTCATCACTAAATGATTAAGGTATGGACGCGAGAGATTTGGTAGTAATCTTTTGTTCGGTGCTTTATCGAAGGTTTTTTCAAAGTAAAGGAACAGCGCGTCAAGAGGAATATTTAAGTCAAGATGTGAACTAAGGTCATTGATGAAAAGGGGTTGTTGGCAATCACAGGAAAGTCCATTTAAGAAGGCATGCTGGTTAAGGTGAAAAAAATTGGCTGACACTAGAAGTTTAATAGCTTCGAACAAATGCTTGTGACGGAAATAGGGTGGCAATTCTTGCATGAAAAAGATGAACCTTTTTTGGGGACTGGGACGATATTACCTATTTTCCAGTCTTGCGGCAGCACACACGATGGTAGAGACTGTTGAAAAAGGTTACATAAGATGACAGTAACAATGTTCTTAGTATATTTAGGACTTTCGAGTCCATGCCATCAATACCAGATGAATATGACACGTTCAATGATTCGATTAGTTTCATAATTCCACTCGTATCGAACAGAATGTCTGGCATAACAAGGTGATCAAAGGCAGGGAAGAATGGTAATTTGCCCTCAGTTTGCTTAGTAAACACTGAGCAGAAAAAGGAGTTGAGTGCTACAGACTTCATGTTCCGTTATGAGAATGTTGCCATCGTTGTGTAATGTGAGAGTTTTGTGGCGTGTAGGGTTAATAGTTTTCCAAATCTTGTTAGGATTGGTACGTAGCATAGAAGGTAACACTGATGAAAAAAGGAACGTTTGGTTTGGCTTGCTAAAGATTGGAATATGTTTTCTGCAGATTGGTACCTTTTCTACGCGCAAGCTGTATTCAGGCGTTTGGCGGTTCGAAAAAGTCTTGTTTTTGATGTTGAGGCGCTTTAGTTCGTTATTAAACTAAGGTGACGATACCTTTTCGGTGATGGTGAGAGTAGGCATGTGCTTATCAATGAGTTGGTGCATTTTGTGTTTGAAGAAAGACCAGGAAGTTTCAGTAGATCGGCTTGAGATGTCAAGGACTAGCCACGCCCAAAAGTCGGACAGTTCTGCGTTCATGGCTGTGTAGTTCCCTTTGTCATATAAGGTTAGTGTCTTTTTTTTGCTTTTTCAGGCATTGCAGTTTGTAGGAAAATGTGTTTAGTATTACGGAGTGGTCACTAATCTCAGGTAAATGAAGGGGCGGTGAAAAGTTATTTCGGCGGGAAGTGAAAACAAGATCAAGAATATTACAAGAATGATCAGTTTGCCTGGTAGGGTTAGATACGAGCTGAGACAAGCCAAAGGTTAGGCTCGTGTTAACAAAGTCTCTTTCGAGGTTATCTTCGGATGTAATGGCAGGGAGGTTGGACCAGGTAATATCAGGAAAATTAATGTCACCATAAAGAAGAATGACAATGTACTGTTGTGAAGTAGTTATGACGCGGAGTGGTCCGTGGAAGTGAGCCACAAAGGAATCTGTTAGATCAGGTGGTCGATAGCAAACGCCGAGGATAACTGGAGGGAACGAAGCATGTCATTGAAGGAATAGCAATACTAGAGGGGATGCAAGGTTAATCTCGGAACAACGACATGAGTGATGAGCACCGGTTAGTACGCCTTCTCCTCGCCTATTTATCCTGTCACTTCGAAAGATTCGAAATCAGGAAACACGAAAAGTATCTCGGAGTCCCCTACGGACAAATTTAGCAACGTTTTGGTCAGTGCAATTATGTTGCTCTCCGTCGTGCGAACGAGACTGTCGAGGGTGTCAAGTTTAGGGGGAAGCTGCGGATGTCAGTGTAAAGAATGGTCAACTGACGGAGCTTAGACATTTCGGAAGGGTCATTGAGTAGCTATGGATTGCGGGAAATGACTTTGTAGCATGGTCTTAAGTGTACGTGGAGGTACCTATGATGAGCTTATTATACCAGAGTTTGTATTTTCAGTTTGCGGATTTTCAAATTCAAGTAGCTGCTTCCTCGCAAAGAGAGTAGCTTTAGAGCAGTCCTCAGAAACACTATATCCACTGTCCTTTAGTTTGGTAGCACAGGAAAGAATTTTTTATTTTTTTGTTTTATAGTGAGCAAAATAACAATAATCGGTCTGTTTTTGTTAGCATCAAACTTTCCCAGTGTGTGAGCTCTTTTAATGTGTTTTGGGTTGATTGTCACGTCTAGTATTTTTTGCATACCTCAGTGACAAACTTTCGAGATCCAGCCCAGATTTCTGGGTTAGCGTACTTTAAGCCAAAATATAATCAATTGGATGGCCGAAAGGTAGAATTTCGAAAAAGAGATTACCCTTGTTGCTGTGGCTCCACAAAATTTGGCTTTTTTGATTAGTTACATGCATGAAAAGACTGCTTTCCCTGCATGCTTTTCGAAAGCGTGCATTGTGTCTAGTGCTCGAATATATTGGTTGAAAGTTAATTTTTACAAAATTAGTTAACCAGCTTACAACTTAAAATGATTGACCTGTTTTCTTGTGCTCGCCAACACTGGTAATACTATGCCGCAAAATTCATCTTGTTACCCCAAAAAGCTTAACTTCGAGTTTTTCCCTGAAACAGCTGGTAGGCCATGTGAATGGCTTTCTACCTTTTCCTTTCTGTGATATGTGACAATTTCATTACTTATACTTAAATTATTCTTCTACCTATAGGTTTAAAATTTGTCGTGTATATACGTGGCGGCTTAACAATATTGCAATTAATTCTCAAAAATTATAGAGTATGTTTTGTGATGACTTTTACTGAAATCGGCGCTTATCTAAACTTCGGTGTTTTTTGGTGTTTACCTTTTCAGAGGCAGTGAAGAAAAACTTACCCTCAGTGAATGAAGTGCAAGTCCAAACATAAGCAGTAGATTGGCTGCGCTACGCTCCGTCAAGGGTAAAGGGAAGGTAGTAAATTGTTTCTGCAGAAGTGATTCACTTCAGTGCTTTAGAAAAGAGTTGTGGCTGCTACACGTATAAGATGCCCATTGGGCACACTGTGCTTGACGGCCCAATTTCTGTACATTTCTGACATGGCAACTTCGACAAAATTAGTCTAGAGAAATTATGACAGTGGCCCAATGGCTGTATTGAAAACCAGTAATTCTACAGACTACCTCCCCTTGAGCATGTTTTTCTATTTTCATATATAATGTCACTTCCAGATGTATTTTTGAAGACATAAGGTTGAAAACCAATGACAGGAGACACAGTAGGGAATATGCAATGCTGACTCACAAGTACTCTGCTTTGGTTACAGACACAAACGTATTCTGCGAGTCTTGCATCGCCTTCCTGTGGCCATAGTTTTGCATCGAAACGAACTTATATTCCATGTTTCGCATGCCTCATGATGTGTTTGCTGATGTAAAATTTTTGTTCTTTCAAATATTATATTATGTAGCATTCACTGATTACCTTCCTTATTTTTTTAACTTACAGGTCCCAGCCTACACCTCATGAGGTGCCGCAAATGAATGAGGTGCCGCAAGTGAATGAATTCGAGAGGCAGCCCTCTCGCCGCGCCGAACACAGAATCGCCTCCGAAGAAGTGAGCGTTTTGGCCCTAGAGCGTAATCCGTTTACGAGTCGAGTCATGGCATATAAGATTCAAAAGGCGACGGTGACTAGGGCTTCGGGAACGCTTCTCTCCATGTACGTTAAAGGACTTCGCCACGAGCTAACAAAGAGAAAGCGCAGGCCGCTCCATGCCGCAACTAGCCAGCATTTCAGCTGCCCCTGAAGAAGGCACCGAGTTGATCTCGAAACGTGGGATTAAAAATAATTTATTCGTAGGTGCAAATATTTCCCAACTATCTTGTTTCCATTCGAATATCTACTTCAACTATAGGACCATTGAACAAAATCTCAGCATAAGACATGTTCTGCACCAGTGATGCCACTTCGAGAGAATTCCGCCGAGCACATACTAGCTCACAAATTATATGCAACGTTCGCCGGTGCGCAATGAACCACCAGTTTGCTGCGAATAAAAATAAGAATGAGAAAAGTGAAGTCGACACCGGAGCCCTTGACGGTTTTCTCCTATCAAAAGCGAAATATTAGTCCCCAGGAAGATTTTCTTGAGGAGCAGCATTTAAAAAAATCATGTGCAAAGTCTGCAATGCAATATAGGGATGAAAAATTGTAACTATATAGGATTTTTTCCTTAAGAATTTCTGCAATTTTTAAAACAGGCTTTATGGGTTAGAAGAGCACATTATTTTCCACATAGCATTGTCAGCGGTGCAGCGCATCGGAAACAACTAAGACGTGCTCACTCACACTGGCAAGCTCCTTAGCTATTAACGAGTCACTAACTTTTTGATCACTACTTGTTTATTAGTTTGCGGGGCTTACCGTCCCGAAGAATCTCGGCCTAGGAAGACGCTATAATGGAAGGCTGCGGATAATTTCGAACACCTGGGGTTCTTTAGGCGGTATTCACACTGGGGACATCGGCGCGGATGGATGTGGAAAGGAGGTGAGCAACGTCACCGATCCGCCGAAGTCCGCTCCTGCTCTTGGATTCAAAATTCGCATGGGCAGGAGGGAGCAGCGGAGAGGAAAGAGCGAAGCGGCTGGGCTGCCGAGCCAGAGGGCAGGGGTCGAAAAGGAAAGAAGGGGCCAAAAAAATGCCTCCTATGGGGATGTGTTGTCTGGACACCGGAGGCAAAAACGGCGAAGGGGGAAACCGAAGGAAGATGAAAGAGAAAATAAACCAGAGGGGGAACAGCAAAAAGAAAGGAAAGACTGCAGCGGGCTGCACCCCACGCATACCACCGAAGGCCATATCTCCTGGAGAGAGGAACCATTGCCTCTGTGACAGGGACTGAACATACCGGCCGAATGAAGGGTTTCCACCTTGGTCGGCGGCAGCCGCCGGCGAAAAACCCCTGAGGCTGCATCGCTGCGAACACTCTGGAAGGCGAGATGTGTACGCAGCCGCCGTCACTTATGGCATCGCCCGTGTGAATACCCCTTTAACGTGCGCGCACATCGCACCGTACACGCTACTTCTAGAATTTCGCCTCCATCGAAATTCTCCCGCCGCGGCCGGTATCGAACCCACATCTATCGAGCTAGCACCCGAGCAACATCACCAATGAGCCACCACGGCAGCTTTATGTTGTTTCTGTTAGGCTCCCTAAATGTTTAGGCGTGTAGATCACCGTAAGTCACATCCAAATCAGTTTATATAATTTCGAAAATACGGTTACCCTCGGGGCTAGTGGACAACAAATTTTGGCCGCATTGAGCCAAAATAGTGTACATGCACTTTCGAGAAACTTGCAGGCAAAGCAACCTGTCCAGTGCACGTAGCTCGTCGAAATAACCAAAATATATCCAGCCACAGAGCCGAGGCTAACGACGTTATCGAAATTTTCAAAACTGATATGAATATTACGGTGGGTTACACGCCTCTTAGTACTTATGAAGCCTCGCAATAATGGTCATAACTGATCATAACTGTTCAATTTTAGTTCAACAACATGCGAGTTGAAACAGCTTAGCTGTATTCTGATGTACTAGATCACTGTAATGCTGTGCCAGACAAAGCGCTCTGCTAACTCAAGAAGACTATTTTTGTATGCTCCACTTTTCATTATTTTAATTAGCTCGCAAATATAAATTCATGGCGCTGACGGTGTCACCATACAGTGGCAGTATTTAGCAGTGGATATGACATCACTTGGTTGGAGCTTCATGATTTGACAAACAGTAATTATGCTTCAAATCTGGTTAATAACTAGAGTTATGGTTTGTCAAGTTTTTGTGTTTTATATTACATCCACAAAACCAACTCCTTTGTCTGAGATAAAAGCGCTTTCAAGTAACGCATAATGTTGCTTCCACTTTGAGTGACTGTTACAAAGGGTGCGCAGCGTTAAGCAACAAAGGCCTTACGTTGCTAACGTTAAAACAGGAAGGTTGACTAAGTGTTCATAAAAAACGTTTTCACCATGTTGCTAGCCCTTAATAATGTAACGTTTAATAAAAATGTTACAGCAACATTTTCTTTCTGTGAGAAACGCAACGTAATGAGGTCAACAGTTAGAAACATTTAGACACAGTTAGACAACGGTTGGATAACATTTCCAATTCAAATTGAACCTCAGCTGACAAGACATTGCACACGTGAAGGAAGTGCACAGCTTGAAAGCGAAACTTCCGGCTGCTCTTTGGTAAGGAAATGAACCACTGAGGAAACCAAAAGCATGGGCAAAGAAATCTGTGTACACAGTGCCATGCAGCCTTCACATCTTTGCGACACAACCATCAATCAAAAACGCGAAGTTCTCCATGGATAAGAAAAGAAAAGACACAATAAATATTGCTGACTGCAATGTTTAATTCAGAAGGTACCCATTACCACTCAGTCGCGCCTGCTCTTCCTGCAGATAAGAGAAACGCTGTCGAAAGCAGCAAGCAGCCATAATTTTTGCAATGACAAGAATGATGTGCACCATCAATGCCAGAATGCAGTGTTCCCTCAGGATCCTGAGTAGAAAGTAATAGCAGTTTTTTTTTTGGAAAGTACTCTGAAAGCATGAATTTTCCATCCCTCTTTTACTTAGCTAGCATTAATTGACACGACTCTTACTGTACTCAGCAGCTTTGACACGTGGGCCAGCTGACAGCCCCAGAAGACTGCTTCACCTTGTCAAGTTGCAAAAGATCAAGGCTCTTAATAAAAGCAAAAATAAATAGAGGCGTTTCTTTATTCGCACTGTATTTTATATGGCACTAAGAATGCGGCTAAGACATGGCATGAAGATTGTATTTTCTGCTCAGTTACAAACCTTCTAGCCTGTGCTAACATACCACTGCCATGTAAATAATTAAAAATACCTGCAGTGTACAACATGCTTCAAGACTTACGAAACACTCCACCTATAAGGCTACCACATACCTCTTACATCCGGTAGAATTTATATCAACCAAACTAGCTAGCTTGTAAGGTGAGGAGACATCAAGCCTCTGATATCAGATGTGTACTCCCCATGTAATTGGAATGATTGATTGGAGATGCTCCTTTTTGATGACACCAGAGTTGCTGTGTATGGAAGGACCAGATATGAAGGGAAACAACTAGACACCTAGTTTTTAAGCAGCACCAAAAGTGGGCAATGTGCCTTGGCTTTTCTTCTGACCATAAAGGGGTTTCATTTTTCATGCCTTGTGTTAGCATAACTGCTTGCCCGTGCTCATTTTTGCTTGCTTGGAGGTGCTTTTCTGTGTTAAACTACAGTACTAACCCTGGCCTCAGTCCTCTGCACCTTCTTAGTTTTTTGCTAGTGTTCAGCTTAAGTCGTGTGCCAACTCATGCAGATCTCTATTTTTTTTATATTTCCAACTGTCTCCACCTCCGTCTTGTTCACCTCTTCACCCGAAACCTTCAAGTATGCTGTGTTTAATGATCTTAATTAATCTGCCTATTACACATGTAGTTTTGTTAGTCACCCAATCCTCTGCGTAATGCCAATAGGCGCTGACGGTAAAAAAATGAGCTGAGTTGTATTGTGTTGGGTTTAATGGCGGATAAGCAACTAAGGCTATCGTGCGCCAAGCTCAAGTTATCAAAAATTGTTTTCTGCAGATTTTTACGGATAAAATAATATAGCGGTGTACAAAGCTTGAAACGTGAATCCCTTTTGCCTATTATTCAGTGCGAAAACAAGATTTATAAAAGGTTAACATTAAAAGTTGCAAATGAGGTCGGGTAACCTCATAACCCGTCCTTGGCTGGGCAAGGACTGGAGGCCACTAACAAATAAAATAGAACAACTTCAGCCATTTTCTCCGGAATGAGAAAGTGGTCGAGGTGTAGTAAAAATACAAACAGACCAGTGGGTAAAAAGTTTGTCTCTTGAGAAATACGGTTACATTGAGAAAGCTAAAAGTACATGATATATCAATAATTGCATCATCTACAAAAATCAGTGCAGGATTAAAAGGATTGCATTCGGCATAAAAATGAGTAAAGTACTTTTTACTTAGTTTTCTAGTTTCACACAATACAATAATATGTTGAGTAAAGGTACTGCGCAAAATAATACAAACACGGACAAGAAGGGCACAAGGACGGGCGCAGTTTGTATTATTCCATGTTCCATTCCATTTCCATGTTTGTATTATTTTGCGCAGTACGTTTACTCAACGATGTACGACTGACTCGCCCAACAACATGCACTCAATAATATGTGGTTAATTATAGCTTCGTGTCCGCATTCTTCGCAAAGAGGTTGTTCTTGTTTTGTTAGTAAGAAATTGTGCGTGAGGTGCGTGTGTCCAATACGAAGACGGCAGATAATCACTTCCTTAAAACGTACCTGATGGTTGCAGGACTTCTAATGACTTATAACTGGTTTCAAATTGTGTAGTTTGTTTTTTACTTCGTTGTTCCACGCGAACTGCCATTTCTTTCTTATGTTACTATGCCTTAAGTTAATGAAATATTTGAACGGAATATTTACTTTATTTGCTTGTCACGTGCTTGAGCAGCGCATAAGTCTACGGTCTCGTTGCCTTTAAATCCGATATGGCTTGGTACCCAGCAGATTTCGAGGTTTTCTCCTTCAGCTGTGGCTACGAATATATTGTGTACGATATCACCAAGTATAGGAATGACTGCATTTCTAGAGTGGAGAGCTGTAAGTAAACTTAGGGAGTATGTGTAAATAATGCTGTTAGCGTGGTTCTCTTTTACTTTTTGTTCAATAACCACAGAAACGGCGTAACATTCGCCAGTGAAGATTGGTGCACACTGTGTTAGCCTCACTGTATGAATGCAATTCCCTTGTACGACTGCAATTCCGACGTAAAAATCTTTTTTTGAGCCCTCTGTATAAAAACCTGTGCAAGTACTGTATTTTTCATAGAGTGCAAGAAAATTCTTGCATTATATGCTGTGGTGGAGTTTGTTTTTTGCTGAAATGTGTCAGAGTGAGATCACAGATCTCCGAGAAATTGTACCATGGCGGCAGTGGATCTTCGTCTTCCAGCAATGCCAGGCAATGTGTCCAGTACGCCGAGATTTTGGCACATCTCTTCAAAACGCAAGAGCAGTGGCCTGGTACTTCTCAGTTGGTTGTTAAACAGTTTTTTGGAAGGGCACTTTGTGACAATTTGGTGACAGTTGTGTTTAGGTAGCGAACGAATCTTTAGAATGTCGGAACCTGTGAGCATAGTTCTTCTGTCTTAAAGTGATGGCTCGTTCGTTTCTAAATGAGACTTTCTATGGGCGACGTCCTGTATGCGGCGGTGGAAAGTCGCAAGCCAAAATTATGTACTGGGTCCCCCCGTTTAGGGCACGATGGTCTCTCTGAGCCATAAACTATACATCCATAATCTACGGTAGAGGGTATTGCGGAGCGATAAATTTGTAGAAGACATGTCCTATCGTAACTCCGGTGTTTTCGGGAATGGACTTTCAGTACGCACAAAGATTGAGAGGCTTTCTCTTTCAACGCATTAATGTGAGGTAGGAAAGTAAGTTTTCTTTCAAATGTTATACCTAGAAATTTATGTTCATTTTTTATGGGTAACTCTAATTCGTTAAGGTGAAGCCTGGGATCTGTATGTATGCCTCGTTTTATTGAGAACAAAATTGCCACGGATTTCTATGTGAAAACCGGGAACCCTTTTTATCCGCCCAAGCTGCCAGTTTATTTGTTGTCAATTGTATTTGTCTTTCACATGTTGGCACAATGAAGGATGTACAAGCTATTTGAAGATCGTCTTTCATAGACTGAGTACATAAAGGACCTTGGGATTATTTTACTAAGATTGTTCATTTTTATAACAAAGAGGGTAGTGCTTAAAATACAGCCTTGAGGTGCTTCATTTTCTTAATAAAATTTGGTCGAAAGCGTTGAGCCCAGGTGGACATTAAATGAACGGTTAGCAAAAAGTCTTTAAGGGAGTTCAGTATCCTGCCACGAATTCCGAGCTCAGCTAAGTCGTCAAGAATCCCGAATCTCCAGGTTGTATCATACGCTTTTTCTAAATCGAAAAAGACTGCATCACAGTGCTGTTTACGGGTAAAAGATTCTCTGACAGTATTTTCGAGACGGACTAGGTGATCTGCTGTAGAGCATTCTTTTTTAAAGCCGCATTCATGATATCTAGAAGTTCGCAGGAATGAAGGAAAAAAGTTAATCATATATTGAGGACTCTTTCGAAGGATTTGGCGAGGCAACTGGTAACGGCTATGGGACTTTAACTGTTAGGAGAGGCTGGTGGTTTTTAGATTTAAACAACGTTACAATAATAGCGTTTTCCCAGGCTTCAGCTATTTTCCTTGATATCCAAACTGTGTTAAATAATCTTACAAGTGGCTCTACGCAGGCTCAGAATGATGGGCAAGCATTTCAAGTGTATTTAGTTGGGTCCTGGAGCATTTTTTTACGGCAGACTGTATTCTGTTTATTTCATGGAGAGTAATTAAATTGTATTGCTCCTTTGCACCCCCACTCATTGGAAGTTTTTGTTTTTCTGTTATATTTTTGTGTGTTATAAACGACTGCGTGTATTGCGGTGAACTGGACACTGCAGCGAAGTGTTATCCCAAAATGACTGTCTCTTTCCTTATGCTTGTTTCTATGCCAGTTCTATGCCAGCCTTTCCTTAAGCTTGTTTCTATGTTGTCAAAAGAGGAATTGTGAATGGTGAGAAGTTGCCATTTAATTTTTGAACCTGCTCTAACAAATATTTAGATGTGATTTGACTGTTTATAGATGAAACTTAACTCTGCCATGAAGCCTTCTCGGCAATGCTATGGATGCACCGAGCTCCGGCCAGCTCTTGCCTTTTTAAAATTTACGAGGTTTTCATGTGCTGGCCACCTGCGAAATTTACCCCAAGCTCTATTTTGTTCTTTTTCTTTTGCTTCTATGCAGTATAGTAGAATGGAAAGTTGGGCGAGTTGGTATGCGTTCATTTTGGGTGGAAAAAACAGCGCGAAAGGGACGGAAGACAGAGAAGAAGGAAACCACACGGACGAGCGCCGACTCACAACTATTTTCGCTTATCTTATCAACACGTGATTTGTGTTTTGTTGTTTTTTTTTAGTACTTTTGTTTTTTAGTACTTTTGTTTTTTTTTCTGGCTGTCTCGTGTTTTTTCGGTTAATCACAGAGTTCTGAAATCGCGTTGTAAGGTTTTAATCTTGACTCATGATATCGTCTTAGACTGTTGTATTTCTGGGCACGTGCGCGAGTGACGTCAGGCCATGTGACTTTTTAAATATAAATGTCTGTTTTTTTCTGAATAAAAAATAGTTGTGAGTCAGCGCTCGTCCGTGTGGTTTCCTTCTTCTCTGTCTTCCGTCCCTTTCGCGCTGTTTTTTCCACCCAAAATGAACTTCTATGCAGTCTTTTGTCCACCACACTTTGTGGTTTGGTCGCACTACTCCCGAAGACGGCGGAATAGATAATTCTGCAGCAGTTAAGATAATGTTGGTGAACTTTTCGTTTATCTTAACAATGCTCAGGTTTTCTAAACCTATTTTTTTGTAAAGTTGCTTTTGCTCTAAATAGTTTCCAGCCTGCTAGATGCTGCTTCCAACACAGTGGTTTTGTGGCGATTATGTCTGGTGGAGATAATAAGCTGATTAGTATAGCGAGATGATCGATACCATATGGATTGTCAAAGATATCCCAATTAAAATTGTTAAAAACAGAAGGTTAAGTAAACGACAAATCTGAGCATGTCATTTTCCCCGAGGTAGGGGAGCAGCATGTGGCCTTTTTGGTATTTAAAAGACGTACATTATTTGTGAGGATAAAATGTTCGATTATTTAGCTCTTAGAGTCACAACGCTCGCTTCCCCAAAAAGGACAGTGAGCGTTAAAATCCCCAACTCCTACACGTGGTTCTGGAAGCTCATGGATGTGTTCTTGTAGGTCATCAACTGCTACTGTAATATGTGAAGGGTTATATAGAGAACAGATAGTAATTGTTTTATTGATAACGATGGTGATCGCAAAGGCTTCAAGTTTTGTCTTGATTTTGATTCCTTGAGCAGAGGCGCCGCTTTGAACGACAATCGCGACGCCTCCCGAGAGTCGACATGCCTGCTCTCGATCGCGTCTAAAAGTTTTGTAATTTTTTAGGATATTCATATGTTGTGGACCTAGATTGGTTTCCTGAAGACACAAGGCTACGCGCAACATTGGTCCTAAAATAGCTGTTATGTCACTGTAATTTCTCAACAGGTCTCTACAGTTCGATTGAAATAAAAAAAAACATGTTTATCTTTTGGAGTGGGAACGATATGAGATTTACTTATCTCCCCGGACGCGTTATGATGGGTCTGTCTTTTTTTCGCTCAAGAGAGTTGTTCCGCCACTGTAAAGCAGGTGGAGTGGAAGTTGTATCCCTCACCTCACCGGAGGTGCTGGATGAACGTGGAGAGGCCGCGGTTGTGTTAATTTCAGGCCTCCCCTGACGGGGGGAAGTCCTGCGGCATGCCGATCTACGGACCGGCGCTGCCTGCTTTGACGGTGGCAGAGCAGCGTTCGCTGTCCCTGCCTGTGGCGTGGATGGCCCTGCCTTCGCCTCGGTGGAAGCGGCCTCGGCAGGTGCCAGAATGCTGTGTGGTGCTACGTCTCTGCGCACCACATCAGCGAAGTTGCGTTTCGCTGGGAAGGCGAATGTATTGCTGAAGGCAAATCGCCTCCTCGCTTCTTTAAAAGAAATAATTTGCTTTGGTCTTTATGCTTATTAGTTACTTTTCCTTTTTCCAGGACCGACACGCTCAGGAGTACGCAGCGTGGTCTCCTTCAAAGTTTGCGCAACGTATTGCTACATCACATTCCTCAGAATAGGGGTCCTTCGAAGCGCATTTCGCGCAAGATTTTCGGCCGCGGCCACATTGTGAGCCGTGGTCAAACTTTTGACAATTCAAACTGCGGCAGGCATTTGGTATGTAGTGTCTGACGTTGACCTTCGCATATCAACTTCGATAGTTTCGGGCAAGGTGCTAGTGTTAAGTGTAAGGACAATGTTTGGTTTCATTTATAGTAGTTTAACGTCTCAAACAACTCAGGCTGTGAGAGACGCAGTAGTGAAGGGCTCCAGAAATTTCGACCACCCGGGGGTTTTTTCACGTGCACTGACATCGCACAGTACACGGGCATCTAGAATTTTGCCTCTATCAAAATTCGACCGCCGCGGCCGGGATCGAACTCGCGTCTTTCGGGCCGGCAGCCGAGCGACAAAACCACTCTGCCACCGCGGCTGCAGGTAAGGACCATGTGTATCTATTTCCTTGTTGTCCTTGCGGACTTTGATTTTGTGGACGTCAATAACATTTTGGTCAGATAGTCCTTGAAGTATTTCAGCTTCTGTCAGATGGATAAAGTCAGTTTCAGGTATTACGCCTCTGACTGTGTTGAGAGATTGGTGAGGGGTCACGCAGACAGAGATGTACCCTATAGCCGCAATGTTTGAGTGTTTGGAACACTGGATAATGTCACGTAATTCAAGCAGTAAGTCACCGCTGGCCATTTTTGAGACCTTGTAGCCGGGGCCTAAGGTAGCGGTTAAGCATTTAGACACGAGAAATGGGGATATTACACGAGCTTGCTGTTCTTCACTTTGACTGTGTATGACATGAAACTGAGAATGTAGGTTTCTTTTCTGAGAAAAAATGTTCTGCTTCGTTCCGCCCCCTTTTGAGAGAGCGATCAGGTTTTGAAAGTGGGGAGCCTTAAAAAATTAACTTTGCAGGTCATGGTGCAGCCACCCACCATGGAGCCCAACTATGGGACGGGACAGGAACTTGCAAGGAAGGCCTGCCCAAGCCAGCTGTACACCTTAATTATAACCAAATACGACGCAACTCACGGTGTTCGGCCACGTAAGGTTAAGCCCCGCCTCCAGGAAAAAGGAAAAAACACAGAAGTGAGTAAGAGACAGGAGAGTTGTGAGAAAGAGGGAGGAAAGTGAAAGATAGAGAGGAGGATAGGAAAAGGCGACTGCCGTTTTCCGCCTGTCGGGTCGGGCCGGAGGTGCCGTCTACAGGAAGCTGGTGCCAAAGTGGTGTGTTGCCACCGCTTAGGGTCGTTAAAGGTCCAAACGCTCGTCCTCAGCTCAATCACCAGGAACCCCTTTGCCCCGGACACGGCGATGCCACGCACGGCTAGGCGCGTGTGCTCGGGTTCGTGGTGATGCACTGCTCACCATCATCCCCTTGCGGTGATGTCCCTGCTGATGCTCGGCAACCCGTGGTGTCACCACTCCCCAACGCCTGCAAGCTGCAGGCGCCCCTTTGCGGGGAGTAAAGAAATGAAATGTACTCTAGCCTGAGCAAGCCCGCATTATGTTCAGTTAATTTCACCATTTCACCAGTAGAGAGCTTTTAAAGCTGCTAAGTTGAGCTTGACATGCATATCACCCCTACACTGGAAAACAGCAGGCGCCAAGGCATACGTAACCACTAACGACCGCAGAAGAAGCCAAGTGTTAAGTAATTCAGTAACGTTCCTCGCATTTATCGCAGTGCGCACTCGATGCTCAATAATTTATTACTCCATTAGACATCCTGCAAGGAGTGTGCGCTATAATGCGTTTTATTTGAACAAGGCACCACAATACAATGACAATCATTAACCCTGTGCCAACACAACACCAAATAAATTTCTGCCCAATGAATGTATAGCTTACAGTGCCATCCACAGTCGAGTATGTTCAACCCTCAAGATCAAAATAATAAAGAATGACATTTGAGCAGCCGCTCATTCCCCCCCCCCCCCCCCCCTTCCCTATAAAATGAAAAAGGGTGTTCTTCAGACGACACGTTAGTACGGTGCGGTTGTAATATTTGCGACAGATCAACTATGTGTGAAATTTAGATAGAAATAATTAACGCCCATGCATGCGGTTGGATGCGAAGCGCCAGGGCGCGGGAAAACAGTAATCGTCTTCATGTATAGTGTTGTGTTGTGTTGTGTTGAGTTTAGTGGCGCATACGCAACGAAGGATATCTTGAGCCAAGCTCAAGGTATAGGAAATTGTTTTCTGTAGATTTTGGCAAAGGTATAAAAATATGGCGGTGTAGAAAGCCTAAAAGGTGATACCCTTCTGCCCAATATTCTGATAGAACCGAGATTCACAAATGGCCAATATTAAACTTTTCAAAGGAGGCTGGATAACCTCATCAGCCGACGTTGGCCGGGCAAGGAATGCAGGCCCCCAACCAATCAATATTAAAAACCTCAGCCCTTTTCTCAGGAGTGAGAAAGTGGCAGAGGTGCATCAGGCAAAGTACTGGGTCATGTTTTACATATCTTTAAGAACACCAGCTTCTGTTAAAAATCTAAAAACGCAAGACATGTCCACAATTGCATGTTTACCCAAGAGCAGTGATAGATGAAAAGGGATGCATTGGTTATAAAACGGAGAGAAGCACTTTTTTCGTAGCTTTTCTAGTTTAGAGCATGAAATTAAAATGTGATTGTATGTTTATCTCCACATGCACAAACTTGTTTGTCTTCTTTTGTTAGCAAAAAGTTGTGTGTGTGGCCTATACGGACACGGGAGATAACTTCCTTGAAACGTTT
Source organism: Amblyomma americanum (assembly GCF_052857255.1). Taxonomy (NCBI): domain Eukaryota; kingdom Metazoa; phylum Arthropoda; class Arachnida; order Ixodida; family Ixodidae; genus Amblyomma; species Amblyomma americanum. The sequence continues at coordinate 205,727,682 of NC_135498.1, forward strand.
CTGGTGCGCACATGACTTCAAATCGCCTAGAACTGGTCTTATTAGCTGTAGCTTGTTATTTACTTCGCTGTTCCATGTGGTCTGCCAAATTTTCCTTGCCTTACATTGTAGTAATTTCATGCAATCTTTATAGGGCACATTTACATTTTTTATTTGCTTGCCGCAAGCTTAAGCAGCGCACAAATCTGCTCTTTCGTTGCCTTTTATGCCGACATGAATTGGTACCCAATGCAGCCTTATGTTTTGTCCTTCAGATATAGCTGTTGTGATGTTGTGTATGAGGTCGCTGAGCAGCGGAGTTATTGCATTTTTAGATTGAAAGGCTTTGAGCACACTTAGCGAGTCTGTGTAAGTAATATTGCTAAAATTCTCATTTGCTTTTTTTCTTTGGCTACACAGATAGCGTAACATTCCGCAGTGAAGATGAAAACACACTGGAAGTCTTAATATTTTATTCCAATTCTGTTGTACCACTGCACTTCCAACGTGAGCGTCTGTTTTGGAACCCTCTGTATAAAAGGCTGCGTAATTGTACTTTTCTTCAAGTGCGAGGAATTCTTGTATCATATGTTCTTGCGGAATTTGTTTTTTAAGAGAGCCTGTAAGAGTGAGATCACAAATTTCCGGAAAGTTGTACCATGGCGGAAGTGGGCCTCGCCTTGGAGCAATGCTTGGCGATATGTCTAGTACTCCGGGGTTCTGGCACATTTCTTCGAATCGTAAGATCAGTGGACGGGTAGCTTGCGGTTTATTATTAAAGAGCACTCTAGATGGGCACTCTGTAGCGATGAGGTAACAAATATGTTTGTGCAGTGAACAGATTTTTAGAACGTACGAGCATGTGAGCATGGCTCTTCTAAGTGACGGCTCGTTGGTTACAACATAAAGACTGTTTGTAGGTGACTTCCTGTAAGCACCAGTTGAAAGGCGTAAACTTAAAAAGTGCACTAGGTCAAGTCGTTTCAAGTACGATGGCCTTGCTGAACCATATACTATACTGCCATAGTCTAAGCAGGAACGTACCACAGAGCGGTAAATTTTTAGAAGGCGTGCCCTGTCAGAACCCCAGGGTTAATATCAAATGACTTTGAGTGTATTCAGTGATCGGGAAGTATTCTTTTTTAAAGCATTAATATGAGGAAGGAAAGTGAGTTTTTTGTCAAATGTCATCCCTAAATATTGTGTTCATTTCTTGCAGGCAACTTGGACTCGTTCAGATGTAGGGCAGGATATGCCTGTAATCCTTGTTTGAGTGAGAAAATAATGGCTACTGTTTTCTGAGCAGAAAAGCGGAAGCCATTTTTGGCTGCCCATGATGCCAGTTTGTTAACTGTTAATTGTGCTTGTCTTTCACATGTTGATATGATGGAGAATGTGCAAGTTATCTGGTGGTCATCATCATAAAGCGAATACATCACAGACCTCGGTATTATTTTGCTAAGAGGATTCATTTTTACAATAAAGAGAGTTTTGCTTAAATACACCTTTGAAGCACTTCGTTTTCTTGTATAAAATTCCTCAAAAAGGTTGAGCCTGGACGGACAATAAATGAACGGTTAGACACAAGGTCTCTACGGGAGTTCAGTATTCTGCCACGGATGCCGAGCTAAGTCGTGAAGAATCCCGAACCTCCATGTTGTATCCAATGCTTTTCTAAATCGAAAGAGATTGCAAGACAGTATTGCTTATGGATAAAAGCTACTCTGAGAGTATTTTCTAGACGGACTAGGTGATCTGTTGTGGAGCATCTCTTTTCAAAACCGCATTGATGGATGTCGAGAAGTTCGCAGAATTGAGGGACAAAAGGTAATCTTATATTGAGAACACTTTCAAAGGATTTGGCGAGGCAACTGGTAAGGGCTATGGGTCTATAACTGCTAGGAGATGTTGGAAGTTTATTAGGCTTAAGAAACGGTACAATAATAGCTTTGTTCCAGGCTACAGGTATTTTCACTGATATCCAAGCTGTGTTAAATAATCTTAAAAGTGCTTCTACGGCAGGCTCAGAATGATGGGCAAGCAATTCATTGTGTTTTTGGTCGGGTCTTGGAGCTGTGTTTTCCAGTAGACAGTACTCTATTTCTTTCTTGGAGAGTATTTCAATTGTTGTATTGTTCTTTTCCACCTCCACTTATTGGAAGTGTTTGTTCTTCGGTTACATTGTTCTGTTTTATAAATGACTGAGTATATTGCGATGAAAAGGAAACTGCAGCGATGCGTTAATCCAAAATGCCTGCCTGTTTCCTTATGCATGTTTTTTTGCCAGGTGTTGTCAGAAGAGGAATTGTGAATGGTGAGAAGTTGTTTATTTTCGAACCTGCTACCACATATTTAAATGTGATTTGACTGTTTATAGATGAAACATAACTCAGCCATGAAGCTTTCTCGGCAATGGGACCAGTGTACCGATGTTTAGCTCTTGCATTTTTAAAATTAAAGATATTTTCATGTGTGAGATACCTGCTAAATTTACCCCAAGCTCTATTTTGTTGTTTTCTTGCTTTCTTGCAGCTTTTGTTCACCACACTTTGTTTTTTTGTGTCGCAATATTCCCGAAGACTGCGGAATAGCTAATTCTGCAGCCGTTACAATACAATTGGTGAACTTATCGTTTATCTGATCGATGCTCAGGTTTTCTAAATCTATACTTTGTAAAGTGGCTTTCGCTCAAAAAAGTTCCCAGTCTGCTAGGTGCCGCTTTCAGCGCTGCGGTTTTGTGGGGATTATTTCCGGCGGAGATATTAAACGGATTATAGGGATGTGATCGCAACGATATGGGTAGTAAATGACATCCAATATAGAATCGTTAGAACAGAAGGTGAAGTAAACGACAAATCTAAACAGGTCGTTTTCCCTGAGGTAGGGGAGCAGTGTATGGCCTTTTCCGCATTTAAAAGACATACATTATTTGTGAGGATAAAATATTTGATTATTTGGCTCCTAGAGTCACAGCGCTCGCTTCCGCAAAAATGGGAGTGAGCGTTCAAATCCCCACTACTAGATATGGTTGTGGAAGCTCATGGATGATATGTCGTAGATGATGAACTGCCAATGTAAAATGCGTAGGAACATATACAGAACAGATAATAATTTATTTATTTATTTATTTATTTATTTATTTATTTATTTATTTATTTATTTATTTATTTATTTATACAGAATACCCCTAAAGGCCCTCGAGAGGGTATTACATGGGGGGGGGGGGGGGCACAGGCAAATGAACAGAATAAAACAAAACCACAAATATAAAACGACAAAAGCAAAAATAAGACACTTCGCATAACATAAGTAAGCAAAAGAATCAAAAGAGTGGCAGCGCGGCAAAGAACGAAGATTACTGCAGTATTAAAATTATACACACAGAACACTAATGCAATGAATCATTTAATAACATATCCTGCAATAACATACCCTGTAAAGGAAGCCATGAAAAAATAACATTGTATGCGAAGAGTTAAACAGTAGTTATTGAAGATATAAGAATAAAATATTTATCAGTATCAGTGGTGGTTGCGATATGTGAAGGCAGAGTGTTCCAGTCAGATATTGTGCGTGGTAAGAATGAATGCGCATAGTTAAATGTTCTGCACGTGAAACGCCTAACTATAAAGGGATGATCGCGGCGGTCAAAAATCGAAGGAGGCAAAGAAAAAAAGTCGTTATGAAGTGATGGATGATGATAAAGTTTATGAAAATGTGATAGTCGTGCAATTTTGCGGCGGAGACATAAATCCTGGAGACCTGCGCATTTCTTTAAGGCTGTGATGCTGGTGTTACGTGAATAATCGGAGTAAATAAAACGAACGGTGAGGTTCTGCAATGATTCAATGTTATTTATTAGGTAAGATAGGTAAGGGTGCCAAATAGCCGAGGCATATTCGATTTGAGGTCGAATTAGAGTGGTATAGGCATGGGCACGGAGGTGAGGAGGAGCATGCTTTAGGTTATGTTTTAAGAGACCTAATGACCTATTAGCAGATGCAAGCATAAGGTTAATATGGTGGTTCCATGCTAAGTCTGAATGAAGGTGAAGTCCTAAGTACTTATACGTGGTGACTAGCTCGAGTGAGCTATTATTTAAGGAGTATGCTGTTTGAATTCGAGACATTCGGTTAGTAAAAGACATCAATTTAGTTTTTGAATGATTAAGTTGCATAAGCCAGGTAGAGCACCATGCTGTTACTGAATCCAGGTCAGATTGAAGGGATTGGTAATCGGTATTAGAATAAATTTTGCGATAAATTACACAATCATCATAAAAAAGTCTGATATGGGAAGAAATGGAATCCGGTAAATCGTTGATAAATATTAGGAAAAGTAAGTGGACAAGCACACTTCCTTGTGGGATGCCAGAGTCTGGACTGAAAGACGAATTGGGGTTATTGACAGCTGTAAATTGAGACCTGGAAAAGAGAAAAACTTTAACCCATGCAATGACAAAAGGCTGAGTATTAAGCAGTGCTAGTTTCATTAATAACCGGTTGTGAGGTACCCTGTCGAAAGCTTTAGAAAAATCAAGAAATATGGAGTCTACTTGAATGCCAGCATCAATCGATGAATGTATGTCTTGAATGAATCCGGCAAGTAGCGTTTCGCATGAGTAGCCTTTACGGAACCCATGTTGATATTTAAAGATAATGTTATGTTCTTCAAGATAGTTAATTACCTGCGAGAGAATTACGTGTTCAAGAAGTTTGCAAACAGTGCTAGTTAATGAAATGGGTCGGTAATTTAGTGGTGAGGAACGATCACCAGACTTCAAAATTGGCACAACTTTAGCTAGGCGCCTGTCCAGCGGAATCACGCCTGATGATAGAGATTGTGAAAAAATAGCGGACAAGATCCGATGAATACCATCAGATGAATTTTTGAGTATTTTGTTATTAAAGCCAAAGTGATCTGATGCTGATGTTGTTTTAAGCTTCCCTAGTAAGGATAAGATACCTGTCTCACTGATACATGTTTCGGACATTGACGTATTAGAAGTGCTGACAGAAATAGGAGGTAGAGGGAGATATTCACGGGTAAAAACGGATGTGAATGCGTTATTGAAAAGTTCGGCGCTTTCGGCCACTGGAACACAGCTGCCTTCCGCGTTGGTAAGAGTAATGTCAGGATGATTAGCGGGGTTTATTATCTACCAGAACTCCCGTGGATTGTTTGTTAGCATTGTCGGTAGATCGTGCGTGAAGAAGTGCCTACGTACAGATATCAACTCAGACTGATACTCCTCATCACATAGTTTGTACCGTTGCCAAGATTCGGAGTGTCTGTTCATGTCGACTTGTCTGTAAAGGCACTTTTTCTTGTTATTAAGGCGACGTAGATGCCTATTAAACCAAGGCGCTGTGTTAGTGCATGGGATACTGATGACTGGTATGAATCTGTTAGTGAGAGTAGCAAGTTTCTCGCTGAACAGGTTCCAGTTCGTTTCCACGTAGCGTGGCGAAAAATCGTGAAGAAAATGATCGGCAAAGACTTACTACTGAGCGTTTATTTCACCGAAGTTTGCTCGGCTGTAGCACCTTATTTGTTTAGTGCGAGTTACCTTTTTATGGGGCACAAAATTCAGGTTACCCGTGATTATGGAATGGTCGGAAAGGCCTTCTAAGAGCGCAATGTTGGAGCAAAGGTAAGGATCACTTGTCAAGATAAGATCGAGAATATTGGCTGTAGTGGCGGAACGACGCGTAAGTTCAAAAATAAGTTGTTGCAAAGAGAAATCGAGACAGGACTGGAGGAAAGCCTGAGCTTCAGGATCATTGGCAGGAGCTGTTAATGACGACCAGTTAATAGCCGGAAAGTTAAAGTCACCAAGTAAAAGTAAGCTTGAATTCGGGAAACGACAAGTAAGATCGCTTAGTAAATTAGAAAACTGACTTGCGAATGAAGAATTCATGTCCGGAGGGCGGTAAATGACGCCAATGATGGCGACCGTGGGACCACAACTCAACTGAACCCATACCGATTCTAGGTACGACGTGACCTCGATAGGCACAGCAGTGAGCACTTTATTGACAGCCAGAAGGACACCGCCACCTCTACGGCCCGTGCGGTCACAACGAAATATGTTGAATTCTGAGTCACAGGCGAAAACGACATCATCAGGAACCATGTCATTTAACCAAGTCTCGGTAAGCGCGATGACCGAGGAGCAGCATGAATCAATTAGAGAAGAAAGTGCTACCTTTTTAGAAATAACACTCCTTATGTTAGTGTAAAGAAAACTGACATCGTAATTGGAGCAACGCTGCGCGTTTGGCCGCACGGGTGGTTTGCCAGCCACTTTACGGGAACTGGAAGGGATGCGTCAGGCAAGGGACACGCGCACTGCGCTACTGGTTTGATCATCCCAGAAATACGAGACACCATTGATAAGCAGTTTATCAAAAGACAAACGGACCTTGTCACCTTTTTTTACTGATTTGGCATACTTCCACAGTTGGCTGCGTTTCTCACGAACCGTTTTCGAGTAATCTCGCGAAATGCTGAAATCGGTATTTTTGAGTTTATAGCCCTTACACATAAGCGTTTCGACTTCTTTTTCGTTGAACAGCTTTGCAATAATCGGTCTCTTTTTTTCCTGAGAAAAACGGCCTATGCGGTGAGCACGGGCTAAGGAAGACAACGTGATACCAAGTTTGCTAGAACAGAATTCGTTCACATGACGCTCAGAGTCTTCCCAAGTTTCAGACTCATCAGTGTCCTGAACACCATAAAAAAGAATGTTAGACCGGCGGGAACGATTTTCCAGGTCGTCAAGTTTTACTTGAATGTTGAATACATCGTGTGTACAACTCGTGGCAGATACTGTGGTAGGCACTGACTGTTTTTTAAGTTCCAGTTCCTGCACACGGGTAGCTAAAGACTGTAAGTAACTTTGAAGAACTGGAATAGACTCGATTTTTAGTTCAAGTTCATGCACACGATCGTTTAAAGTCTTCATTTCATTTTGCAGGCCAATATGAATTGTAGCATCGCCTATTAATATTCCAACTAGCCTGGAACTGGTTTGGGTGGAGCTTAGTGTACGTTTTAAGAGAATGATTTTGGGTATATGTTACCGTCCCCCGTCCTCGAGCCATACATTCGTTGATGAATTGCATGATTCCCTTAACATGATCACTGTACGATTTCCGAGTACACCTATTGTCTTAGCTGGTGACTTTAACTACCCTAGTATCGTGTGGACTAGTACATCACCTTATCTCAGCTCTTTTTCTACTGAGTGTAAAAAGTTTTTGTCAACTTGTATGGATTTCAATCTTTCGCAGTTAGTCTCTAAACCTACTCGAACTACTTTATCCTCATCGAATGTTTTAGATCTTGTTCTAACTAACGTGCCTGATCATATCCCTTCGATTTTTTACCTACCTGGTCTCAGTGATCATTCTTTGCTGCATTTTGATGTACAAATTCCTGTATCTATCCGAGTTAGTCAGACTAAACACATTAGAGATTATAAACGGGCTGACTTTAATGCTATTAACTGCGAACTAGCTGGTTTTTTGGATGATTACTTACCAGGCTTTTCACAGCGTTCTCTTTACGCTAACTGGGATTTGTTCAAGGATATCGTTGAACATCTCATTAACACTTTTGTACCATTAAGATCTTTGAAGTGCGATCGGGAATCACCTTGGTTTAATAATGTTTTAAAAAGACTCTCCAACAAAAAGAAGCGCTTGTTCCGCTCCGCGAAGTTGTTGAATTCTAAACAACGATGGGAGGCGTACTTTTCCGCAGCTGCAGAGTACAAAGGTGCGCTAAAAAACGCAAAGGACACATTTTTTAACCACACACTGCCTGCTATGCTGGTCAATAATCCAAAACAATTTTGGAATGTAGTTAACAAGAAAGACCCTTCCACAATACTACTTACTTCTTCTGATGGTGTTGCCTTTCCTCCATACGAATGTGCTTCTGTTCTAAACAATATATTTGCTGCGGCATTTTCTACCAACGTTTCTCTTGTTCATCACGTGTGCCCTGTTTTTGATGCTCTTCCTATGGATCCAGTTATATTCGACGCGTCAGGCATCCAGTGCATCATAGAAAATCTTAAGGTTTCCTCTTCCTGCGGTGTTGACAACATTAATTCGAAGTTTTTAATTAATACAAAGTACTATTGTTCCATAATTCTTACTAAATTGTTTGAGCAGTCTCTTGCAACAGGTTGTATTCCCAATGATTGGAAAATTGGGAAGGTGATTCCACTGCATAAGTCCGGAAGTAAACATTCTCCTGATAACTTTAGACCTATATCACTCACTTGTATTCCGTGCAAGATCATGGAACACGTCATATATTCTCATGTCATCTCTTTTTTAGAATCTAACTCCTTTTTCAGCATTGCCCAGCATGGTTTTCGTAAGTCTTTTTCATGCGAAACTCAGCTTATATGTTTCACACATGACCTTCATTGCATCCTTGACCACGGGTCTCAGGCAGATTGCATATTTTTGGACTTCTCGAAAGCGTTTGACACTGTTTCACATGAGCTTCTCTTTCTTAAATTAAGCAATCTTAACATAGACCCTAATGTCCTTGCATGGCTACAATGCTTTCTTTCTAACCGTTCACAATTCGTAACAGCGAACAATATAAACTCTCATTCTTTGCCTGTCCGTTCCGGCGTGCCTCAGGGGTCAGTTCTTGGGCCCCTCCTTTTTCTTATCTATATAAATGACTTACCGGCTAACATTTCTTCTTCAATTAATCTTTTTGCCGATGATTGTGTTATTTACCGCGAAATTAAAGATGGTAATGATGTCTCTTGTCTTCAATCCGATATTAACAAGGTTCTTGACTGGTGTTTTACTTGGAACATGCAACTAAACATTAATAAGTGTAAACATGTACGCATTTCTCGTCTCTCTAATGCCCCTTCTTCTTATCACATTAACAACGTGTCTCTCGAAACCGTGTCATGTTATAAATATCTGGGTGTTTACGTTTCTTGTAACCTGTCTTGGGAAAACTCACGTTGAATACATAATAAATAACCCTGATCGCATGCTTGGGTACTTTCGCTGAAATTTCTCACGTTCATCTACTTCAATAAAATTATTACTTTATAAAACATTGGTTCGGTCCAAGTTAGAATATGCTGCATCTGTCTGGAGCCCTGGCATCGATTCACTCGTTTCAGATTTGGAAGCTGTACAGAACCGCGCATGCCGTTTCATTCTTTCTAATTATCACCGAACAAGCAGTGTAACCACCATGAAATCAAGTTTGTCCCTTCCACTTCTTTCCCACCGCAGATCAATAGCCTCATTGTGTCTCTTTCATAAAACTTACCACAACAGCTTTCTCAATCCTAAGTTACTGTCTAGACCATGTTACATATCAGCACGCGTTGATCACCGTCATAAAGTTGGAATCCCATCTTGTCACACCAAATGTTTTAATGACTCATTCATACCCCGAACTTGTGTCAGCTGGAATCACCTTCCCCACGACATCGCAGGTATTTCCGATAACAATGCATTTCGTAAAGTCCTTAATGTTTCTTTCTGAGTATGTGTCGTTTATTACTGTATAAAAATTGCCTTTTTACTGTCTACACACTGTTTTAATATATCCCCACTGCATTCTAATCTTATTGCCTTCCTGTGTTTTCACTTTTTATGTATTCCTGGTTTATTTTTGTTTTCCCTCCTTGTTGTTGCTGTTTAGGCTGAATTTTTATGTATTCCCACTCCCCTCTGTAATGCCTTCGGGCCTTGAGGGTACAATAAATAAATAAATAAATAAATAAATAAATAAATAAATAAGTAAGAATCTTGTAAACACTTTCGATTATATTCGCGTGGTTCGTCTGAAGCCTTTGAACAATTACATATACCAGTTCGAGCTTTTCCTCTTGGCCCTTCGTCATAGGGCCTGGGTTTGTTTCAATGTCCCCACCCAGGACCAAAATGCGCCAAATGTACACTGCCGCCGAGCGGAAACGTTTCAGAATATGGGGTGGCCACGACACTGCTACAAGACAGACATCATCACGGTAACGAGAACACTCGTAATAACCAACCTGGAACAGCAGGAACGGTGAGTGGCGAGGCATATCGTGGACAGTGCCGTGGCCCAAGGGGGCGGTGAAATCCGAATGCTTTATGTAGGTGTCCTCGTCAGCTGATAATGTAGCATGTTGCCAGGCCCGAAGGTCGTAAGTGTCCAAAATCGGCAGGGGTGCGCACAGATGATCGGATGAGCAGCCGCAGCCGTCAAGAAACCAGCTAGCGCCGCAAGATTGCGGAACCGGTCGGCAAGTCGATGAAACAGGCAGGTGATAGCCGGTGAGCAGCAGCACCTGGAACAGCAGGAACGGTGAGTGGCGAGGCATTTCGTGGACAGTGCCGTGGCCCGAGGGGGCGGTGAAATCCGAGTGCTTTATGTAGGTGTCCTCGTCAGCTGATAACGTAGCATGTTGCCAGGCCCGAAGGTCGAAAGTGTCCAAAATCGGCAGGGGTGCGCACAGATGATCGGATGAGCAGCCGCTGCCGTCCAGAAACCAGCTAGCGCCGCAAGATTGCGGAACCGGTCGGCAAGTCGATGAAACAGGCAGGTGATAGCCGGTGAGCAGCAGCACCTGGAACAGCAGGAACGGTGAGTGGCGAGGCATTTCGTGGACAGTGCCGTGGCCCGAGGAGGCGGTGAAATCCGAATGCTTTATGTAGGTGTCCTCGTCAGCTGATAACGTAGCATGTTGCCAGGCCCGAAGGTCGAAAGTGTCCAAAATCGGCAGGGGTGCGCACAGATGATCGGATGAGCAGCCGCAGCCGTCAAGAAACCAGCTAGCGCCGCAAGATTGCGGAACCGGTCGGCAAGTCGATGAAACAGGCAGGTGATAGCCGGTGAGCAGCAGCACCTGGAACAGCAGGAACGGTGAGTGGCGAGGCATTTCGTGGACAGTGCCGTGGCCCGAGGGGGCGGTGAAATCCGAGTGCTTTATGTAGGTGTCCTCGTCAGCTGATAACGTAGCATGTTGCCAGGCCCGAAGGTCGAAAGTGTCCAAAATCGGCAGGGGTGCGCACAGATGATCGGATGAGCAGCCGCAGCCGTCAAGAAACCAGCTAGCGCCGCAAGATTGCGGAACCGGTCGGCAAGTCGATGAAACAGGCAGGTGATAGCCGGTGAGCAGCAGCACCTGGAACAGCAGGAACGGTGAGTGGCGAGGCATTTCGTGGACAGTGCCGTGGCCCGAGGGGGCGGTGAAATCCGAGTGCTTTATGTAGGTGTCCTCGTCAGCTGATAACGTAGCATGTTGCCAGGCCCGAAGGTCGAAAGTGTCCAAAATCGGCAGGGGTGCGCACAGATGATCGGATGAGCAGCCGCTGCCGTCCAGAAACCAGCTAGCGCCGCAAGATAGCGGAACCGGTCGGCAAGTCGATGAAACAGGCAGGTGATAGCCGGTGAGCAGCAGCACCTGGAACAGCAGGAACGGTGAGTGGCGAGGCATTTCGTGGACAGTGCCGTGGCCCAAGGGGGCGGTGAAATCCAAGTGCTTTATGTAGGTGTCCTCGTCAGCTGATAACGTAGCATGTTGCCAGGCCCGAAGGTCGAAAGTGTCCAAAATCGGCAGGGGTGAGCACAGATGATCGGATGAGCAGCCGCTGCCGTCCAGAAACCAGCTAGCGCCGCAAGATAGCGGAACCGGTCGGCAAGTCGATGAAACAGGCAGGTGATAGCCGGTGAGCAGCAGCACCTGGAACAGCAGGAACGGTGGAACGGTGAGTGGCGAGGCATTTCGTGGACAGTGCCGTGGCCCCGTTTTATAGCTGACGATGCTGACCGCAACGGCTTCAATTTTTGTTTTGATTTTGATTTCTCGAGCAGCGACGCCGCTTCGAACGACAATTGCGACGCCTCCTGAAAGCCTATTTGTCTCATGAAGAGCAAAACCGCAAAACAGGACGGGACTGAGGCAGGCGACAACACAAGGCGGTACTGACAACTGAACATATATTGAAACACAGCAGAGCTTATAAGGATCAGTCGCGCGTGTAATCTGGAAAGCAATCATAAATCATAAAAAGAAGATGAAGCATGTAGAAACAGTTCAATGGCAACCATGACGAAAACATTCAGTGCGGCGAAAGGAATGAAACCTAGCAAGAATGATACAACTAACCTGCGCAAAACCAAGCAAAAAACAACCTAGTGAAACGCTGACAAAAATTATAACTCTTTCTGAAAAATATACACAGAAGGCGTGCTGACACACTTATCTGGCTCCGATTCCAGGATGGCAACAAACTCGACAATTTCCCTTTCCAACTGCTCCTTTCTTCTTCCTATTATCTCTGTACAATTAAGCTTCGGATAGCAGCCCTTACAACTGCGGCAATGAACGGGCAGGGCAGGTCCTCCGGGACTACTCAAGGAGCGCGCATGCTCTTGCAGACGAATGTTTAAACATCTGCCAGTTTGTCCGATATAAAATCGACCACAGCTGAGTGGAATCATATAAACCACCCCCGTCGAGCCTATTTGTCTGCTCGCAATCACGTCTAAAAGTTTTATAATGTTTCAGGATATTTATATGATGCAGACCTAGATTGGTTTCTAGAAGGCATAAGGCTACGGGCAACATTGGCCCTAAAATATCTGTTATGTCACAGTAATTCCTCAACAGGCCTGTACAGTTCCACAGAACTAAAAAAAACCATGTTTATCTTTTGGTGTGGGAACGACTTGGTGTTTACTTATGTTCTCGACCCGTTATGAGCGGTCTGTTTTTTTGCGCTCGAGAGCGCTGTTCCGCTGCTGTAAAGCATGCGGAGTGGGAGTTGTATCTATCACCTGACCAGAAGTGCTGGAGGGCCGCGGAGAATCCGTGGTTGTGTTACTTTCAACCCTCCCCCGACGGGAGGAAGTCCTGCGGGATGCCGACCCATGGGCCGGCGCTCTGTGCTTTGAGGTTGGCAGACCAGCCTTCGCGGTTCTGCCCGGGGCGTGCAGGGGCCTACCATCGGCTCGGTGGAAGCGGCCTCATGTGCCGGTGTTCTGTGTGGTGCTGCGCCCCCGCGCACCACATCAGCGAAGTTTAGTTTTGCTGTGAAGGCGAATGGGTTGGTAGGCGCAAAACGCCTCCTCGCTTCTTCAAATGAAATGTTTCCTTTGGCCTTTATGGTGCTTTCTTTTTCCTTTATTCCGGACGGACACGCCCTGGAGTACGCAGCGCGGTCTCCTTCGCAGTTTGCGCAGCGCAGTGCTGCGTCACATTCCTCAAAGTGGTGGTCCTTCGAAGAGCATTTCGCGCACGTTTTGCGGCCGCGGCAAGTCTGTGAGCCGTGGCCAAACTCTTGACTAATGAAACATCGGCGGGGATTGGGTGTATAATGTCTGACGCTGACTTTCAAGTATCCAACTTCGATCGTTTCGGGCAAAGTGCTGGTGTTAAATGCGAGGACCATGTGTTTGGTATCTATTTCTTTCTTTTCCTTGCGGATTTTGTTTCGGTGAATGTCAATTACATTCTCGTTGGTGAGCCCTTGAAGCATTTTGGCTTCTGTTAAACGGATGAAGTCACTTTCTGAGATAACGCCTCGGACTGTGTCAAGGGATCGCTGGGGAGTCACGGAAACAGTGATGTCCCCTATGGAAGCAATGCTTGAGAGTTTCGAGCACTGGAAGCCCTCGTGCAATTCAAGGAGTAGGTCACCGCTTGCCATTTTTGATACCTTGTAGCCAGAGCCCAAAGTACCTGTTAAGCATTTGAACACAGGAAATGGTGATATTATTCGGGCTTGCTTTTGTTGGCATTCACTGGATAATATGAACCTTTGAGAATGTAGGTTTCTTTTGAGAGAAAAAATCTTCTGTTTCGTTCCACCCTCCTTTTAGAGAGTGATCTGGTTTGGAAAATGGGGGAGCCATAAAAATTTACTTTTTCGTTCAAGGTGCCAGCCACCAACTATGGAGCCCAACTAGGGGACGGGACAGGAACTTGCTAACAGGCCCTGCCCACACCAGCTGTACATCCTAGCTATAACGAAATACGACGCAACACAGGGCAGTTTTCCACACGAGGTTAACCCTCGCCGCCTCTTAACAATGAAAAAACCGAGTAGGGAGGAGGAGACAGGAAAGATGTGAGAAATATGAGGTGAAAGTGAAAGACGGAGGGGAGGACAGGAAAAGGCGACTGCCGATGTCCGCAAGTCGGGTCGGGCTGGAGGTGCCGTCTACAGGAAGCAGGGGCCAAAGCGGTGTGTTATCTCCGCCGATGGGCCTTAAAGGTCCTAATGCTCGGCATTGGCTCAACCACCGGGAACCCCTTTTCTCCGGACACGGCAATGCCACGCACGGCTAGGCGGGGGTACTCGTGTCCGTGGTGATGCACTGTTCACCATCATCCTCCTACGGGATATCTCTGAGGATGCTCGGGAACCCGTTGTGTCGCCACTCACCAGCGCCTTCAAGCTGCAGACCCCCCCCCCCCCCCCCAAACGTGGTCTGCAGGTATCGACAATCGACAGGTGCCGCCTCCTGCTCAACGAATACCACTCATGGGCATATTCGCATGCAACAAGCTTGCATCAAATATTGGACAAGTGTTTACGTCGTAATGCAGCAGCAGTTCATGAGTGCTGTTGGCAAGTTGTGATTTTTTTGGAGTGACAATTGGAATCGTCCTACGAAACGCGCGTCAACTGTTCCTCGCCTCATTCTTGCAGTCCCACGAGGGAGAGCAGCTTTTTTGTCGGCTTCAAGTCGACTGTTTCGTGCAGGGCCACTGGCATTGTGACGCACATTTTTCACGGTCATTCTACTATGCATCGACGCCGCATGGGACACCAAGTACGGTTGTACAATCGAATGCGGCGTACGGGCCGCACACACACATACTAGCGACAATACAACGCACGGGACAGACGCAGCGAACACAGAAGAACAAAAAACTGCTCCAAAGCACCTGTTCCCATGCTGTTCCCTGTTCACTGCGTTCCGACTTTGTGCTTGGCCAGCGCTTCGACTTTTAATGGCTAAGCCGCAGCCGTGATGGTAACAACGTTCCTGCAGCGAGAAGAAAACCTTTAGTGCATCAAAGAATTTAGGTTGTAAGCAAAAAGTTACCGTAAAATTGAATACATACTTTGCTTAAAAACATAACTTTGCTCGCCTTTGCGACGTCAACGACGCGAGCTTGGATGCAAATACGCGTATGGCGCTATGAATTTGCTGTGCTTCTCTGTAACTCTGTAAATGGCGCACTTATACTTGTCGAAGTGCTCGTTTGTCGGTGTGAACAGTTTGAGATTTAATCGACTGAAATTGCTCAGGGAAAGTCAGCGGCACTCTATTTCTCGTTTCTATGCATCGCGTGTGACTTTGGTGGCAGCCACACTGCAACATCTCCGGTTTGGGAAACTTGTGACAAGGTGAGCATTTTGTTCACCAATTTGGAAAGCATTTTCCCTCTTATTTATCCGCGCAGTATTTTGGTTTGTATTTTCACCCTGCGTATCATCGCATGGTACGTTCACGATATTATCAGTACGACGTGCATGCGCTTTCCGTCTCTATTTGAGGTAACATTAGTCAATAAACATAAACTTCTGGATTCAGTAAGGCACAAACTGTTCATTTTGGTACTGATTGTAGGATATGCTTTGAGATTATTCTGCGCACGAGGTGGTCTTCTGATATTTTGTTTTGTTACGAGATATAGTCTAGAGGCATGGAAGCATTCACCCAACTGAGAAAACACTGAAAACGTGTTTTTTGTTCATGCACGTGCTCTCCTTACACTTAAGCTTTCAGTAATCATTCGCCTAGTTCCTTTGGATCTGGCAAGTGGCTACTGTTGCTAGGGGCGCCTGGCAACAGAGCCCCTGGGGACGCCAAGTGGGTCAGCGGTTTGTCCAGGTGCCAAGGACCAAAGTTACCATTCCAGGCTTTTTCATCCTAGTCCATAAGCCTCACATTCCTTTCTAAGACTACACTATGTAATCAGGCAGTAAAAATTAGTAATTTATACGTATTTCAGGACAGTTCAGAGAAATGCACAAGCAGCATCAATCTTCTGTTTGTAGACTTTCTAAGACCTAGATTCACTTCTACAAAGTGGCAAGCAGTAGGTCAGCTGCTCACAAGTTTATGTGCCTTGGTGCAAAGTAAGGGGTGCAAACATCATAAAACAAGTCTCTAGTCTCTTTCATTCTCACTGCATTTGATCAAATCATAATGTGAAATGCTGTATCTCCCATACTCTAGTTTTCTTTATTTTGAGCAGTAGGTATCCACAATGAACAGCAAGGCAACTCCACTCTCTGATAATTTTGCCTTCAGCAGCAATACAGGGCGTATGTTACCTTATGTGGTATCTCGACATAGACTCAAAACTTCGGTGGACAGCTGCGCCAACAGCTGCAATCACCTCTCATGAGCATGCACCCCTAAGACACATAAGGGTCATTCAGTCTATAAATTCATCTTCTTTGTCCAGTAAACCCTCGTACATCATTTTCAAGATCTGAGTCAAGGCTCCTTTCACTTGGCATGCCCCGGGCCAAAACTACAGTGTTTCTCATCATCATGAGCAGCAGCAGCCTATGTCCACTGCAGGACAAAGGCCTCTCCCTTACCTCTCCAGTTAACCCTGTCCTGTGCCAGCTGTGACCACTTTATATTCGAAAACTTCTTTATCTCATCCACTTAGTTACCATGCTTTCAGTCAAAATGCACCGCACCATGAGGAACTTGATGTGCAGTGCAAATACGCACTGGTATTCAATGTGTTTAGGAACCTCGAAGTGCCAAGGGATGGATAGATGGGATACAAGTGCCACATCATGCTGGATGCTGTGAGTTACTTCTTAGCACTTTCACATGGAAGTGCATTGAGGACTGCTCAATGTTTAGAATGGAGCCACCGGTCAGTCCGACGCCAGGAAAAAAGGAGCTAGAATAACTTAGTCTCTTTCAGTTCCTCAAAGTATAAACATTAAACCTTTTAGCCATAGCTCATGTAAGGAGCATTGACAGTAATTGCCTGTAAGAATTTTAAAGGAACAGAGAAAATGAGGGCGGGTTCAGAGAAAAGGCAGAAGGAAGGGGGGCGGAAGGAGTGTGGAAGCCAAGTGTTCCTGAGAAGTGATTGTATGAGGTGCAGGTAATAAGGTAAAATATATTGATGAATTAAATGACGGGATGGGCTGGAGGGGTAGGGTGAAAGAAACGATAAATCAGCAATATGAAGTACTGGGAAAACCTCTGATCACGTGTGAGACCTTTTTAAATATTTACGTCAGTGCTGGAATATGCATATTTGCACATTTAGCGCAGCCATGTGAGCGCGAGGCCGCAATCATTAGAGGTTCATTGCTTGTGAAAGAGCCACTCATTGCTGCAAAATGACGCAGGAGAAGATCGACCTGCATGTAGTGCTAGTACTCCTCTACGGGCCAGAAACGTGGAGGCTAACTTCCGCGTTCAGCTAGGTTGAGGACAACATGGGTAGCTATGGAAAGAATAATGATAGGCGTAACATTAAGAGACAGGAAGCTGGGCAGAGTAGGGGAGGTTACAAATGCGGGTGAGTGATATCCTGGTTGAAATCAAGAGCAAGAAATGGGCTTCGGCCGGGCATGTAATGTGAAGGCAAGATAACCACAGGTTCTCAAGGGTAACGGTGTGGATTCCAAGAGAAGGCAAGCCTAGAAGGGGACGGCAGAAAGTTAGGTGGATGGATGAGATTAAGAAGTTTGCAGGCATAGAGTGGACGCAGCAGGCAAAGGGCAAAGTTAATTGGAGAGACATGAGAGAGACCTTTGTCCCGTAGTGGGCGTAGTTAGGCTGATGATGATGTCATCTGTCACTTCGCCTCGATGTGCGGCAATGTCGGATGCAGTGGTCCTCCAAAGAGCAAGCATGGCCATGTGCTCGCGTGTTCGCATTAATAGTGGACAACCCTCTACTTCAGAGATTCTAAGCTTCCTGTGGGTATGCTGATCCCAGATGAAGACATGTCCTCTTGTTGAAACATTGGAAAGCACCCTGAGGCTTTCCCCTTCAATTGTTCACTTCGTGAGTGTTGTGAGTGTCTGAAAACCGTCTGCCTACTCTCTCTCTACAGTGCGCTCCTTTTATGGCGAGTTACCTTTCGAGTAAGCGCTAGGATTACCTTACAAAGTTCAGATTTCATTTATTTCATTTATTTACCCTCAGCGCCGTTAAGCGTTACAGAGGGGAGTGGGAATAACATACAAGTACAAAAACACAAAAGCAGCTAACCACATCTTCTACGGTTACCTTTGTATGTATACACCAGTGATAAGACAAGAAGTAAACCAATAAATTTGTATTGGCTAACACTTACTATAAAGCTAATCTTGAGGATATAGTTGAAAATGTACCGTTTTCTGCCTATAAGGGCGTGGATGTGTGTTTTTGAAAAGCCATGAGTCAAATAAGAGCGCTTCTACTATTACAATTTAAACGTTATTTGTTGAAACTTCAATCGTTGCTGGTCAGGGAATGATATTTTCAAATAACAAGCCTGAAGTTCAAAACCCGCAGGATTAAGATTGTAACTACTTTTCTTCCTTATAAACCCGGTATTTATTTTTTGTTTTCAGCGAGCAGAGTTATGTGCTATAGCACATATGTTTTCACTACCTTAAGTGAAAATTGGGCACTACCGACCCACCATAAAACTAGTGGTGTAGTACACAAATTGCTTGTATGCAACTGTTTTCGCGTTACAGCTTGCACAGCGTGGTCTTAAAGCCAAATTCTTTGCATTTGCAACTGGTCCATAAATGGCATATTCGGCTAATGGCATTTTACAAAACTATGTTTCTCTGAATGGTCCTAAGAATAACCTTACTTCATTCAGGAGCATATATATTGACATTATATCTTAAAGGCATGAATCCTCACATTAGCTTTTGGTACCTCACAATATATAGTTTTGTGCCTCCAGCATTACCGGTTTGCATCACATGTTAAACATAGTAGCAAAATCCTTACTATTAGTTTAAACCACTACTCAGCATAGGGCTGTGCACTTTTTGTTGTGTTGCAAGACGTATACTTATGTATGAAACAACTTCTTTCAGGTGCACTTCAAATGATTCAGATTCTATTAGAAGAAAGGCTGCAACACAATATTAGTCGCTACTTGTTTCTTGCCCAGCACATAACAGGCCATGGTAAGATATGAAGAAAAATTGTGCATGTGTGTGTTCTGCACTTGCATTTTCTGTTCCACCAGCACTATGGTGCAATTAACTGGTGTCTTGTGAGAGAGAGCACTTAAAGCATTTTTCGTAGATATTTTTTAAAAAGAATTTTTGTATATAGTGCAGCATGTTTATTTTAAGTTTTGAACTGGCCATTTAGCTCACGACTCAGTAACTGCTATATGTGCAGAAATTTTATAGACCAAGTGATTTCTATTAATTCAACCTACACCTTCAATTGACAAGCTCTTCTGCTCTATTGGAAGAGTTAAATAATGCGCACTACAGAAAGCATATGCACACATTCTCATACAGAGGTCTGCCAGACGGTGGAGAATGTTGTGTGGGTTGGAATGGCGAACTAACCAGAGTGAGCCTATTTTCTTTGATTTTTCTGAGCTTTCTTGCTGCATGTGTGGATAGTTGATTCCTACATTTTTTAGTCTACAGAAGGCACATACAAACATAAATTCTATGTTAAGCAGACCGCGGTGTCCTCTTTCCGAGACAGTTTTTGTGCTCATAATTTACTGCCAAATTGTTCTCGTAGCATTCAAATTTGAAAGCTCTGCAGTGTTTGCTGCCCAAGTCTTCCTATTAATGTGCTCCAGGTCATTGAAAATTGATGGCCGAGCACCGGTGGCGTGAATTACTAACAAAGTAATCATGGACCTTGATGTTCGTGTCTAAACCTTTGGCAGAGTATTTCAATAGAGCAGAATGTTTTCAAATACCAAAACACGCGGGGCTTGACATAGTTTTAGATGTCTTTGTACCATTCAAATCGACATGAATTTCATCTTGTTGCCCTAAGAGACCACTGGTGATTCATTCTCTGCATCGTATGCCCTGCCCATGTCCACTTTCTTTTAATTTCTGCTAGAGTATTGACAATTCAGGATTGTTCTGAAATCAGTTTTGCCATAGTCCAGCCTTACCGCTAGCATTTTCATCTCTGTGGCCTACTATTCTTCCTGCATTTATTCTCAAGCCTCATTGTTAGCTTCCAAGTTTCAGAATGTGGCTTTTCTTTTGAGCAAAGTCATTAGGCTGCTTTAGAACACAAGCATGCCCACCGAGTTCACTACAGGCAATTTTGTATCTCCTGATAATTTCTTTCTCATGGTGTAGCTCCCCAAACTCTACTTGGCTTACATAGAGCTCCCTTACCACCTCTAATGTTTCCCTACACATCATAGGCTGTTGGTTCCTTTCAAAGACTATTAGACTTGTGGTTTCTGGTTACTGTTTTTATGTCCGCAGTTCTTTCTCTGCTTAGGTCCTCAGGCGCACACTGCAATTCATACTCGTAGATACTTAACAGCACCATCAATAAATCGGAGCTTACTTGCTGTCTGTCTCCTACTGCTTATCTTTCGCTCCTGCATACTCTCTTTGTTTGTTGCTGTTTTTAGGTTTCCTCCATGATTTTCTGTTTGCTCAATCCTTGACTTGATATATTTTCTTCGGCTCCTTAGCTTCGAATTATTGGCTAGGTTTGATGGTTTTGCTCCTTCTGTGTTCACTGTGCGGTTCTAGAGCTTCATGCTTTGTTGTTTCTTTATATTTTTTTCTTCTCGAGGTTTTATATTCTCTAGTTACCCTACTCTTGCTTTTTACTTGTTCACTTCTTGATTATTGGGGTAAGTTCATCATTCAAAACCACACTACGTTCTCTTCTGTATGGCTGACCTCAGTATGAGAATGCATGCATACGGTTCATCAGTCCACCTTACTGCTGTGATATGTAATGCCTTATAGTTCCGTAAACAGTACAGCTTGTCCAGCTACGGCTTGAATAGCTAGGCCCAGAGGTTCTTAGCGCCCTCCACTACGTCGCAGTTCTGGCCGTGATTTATTCATTAACTGCTGGAGATAAAGAATCAAACAAATTTAAGCTTTATTTATGACCAAATTCACTGTTTAAGAAAGCATAATTGTGAAACTTGAGGCATTATTTGAAAAAAAAGCATTTGTAGCTTTGGCTTGCTATAAACACATTTATCTGAAGAAAGCGAGATTAAAGGTTCCTGAGGCAGTTAATTATTTGTGGATTTCTGTTTCATCTGTACACGGGAGTATACACCGAAATGACAATGGCCATCATTAGTTGCTCGCGGAGCATGCCTAAAGGCTGCTACGACTGTCTAGACGGCTTATCCTCACCAGATCTGGTCTGCACCGCTGAAGCTACGTGCTGGACAGCAAACTGGCACCCACGACATTTTAATACCCCCTTTTCGGTTGCATACATTTACAGTGGTGAAGTGCCTTCTTGACACACCAGTGTTTATCTGCCTCCTCATTTTGGTGTATTTAGAATTATGTGGTTATGGTGTTCAGCTGCTGGCCTGAAAGATGTGGTTTCAACCCCGCCTGCGGCGGTCGCATTTTGATGCAGGCAAAATGCTAGAGGTCCATGTACTGTGCAATGTCAGCGAAATATTGTGCACTGACGTTTCACACTAGATGGGGTCCAGGTGGTCAGAATTATCCGGAGCCCTACACGACGGCGTCCCTCATAGTTTGAGTCACTTTGGGACGTTAAACCTCACAAGTCAGTTCAAAAATAGGACTCTTTTCAGGACGAAAAAATTCCCAAACGAAAGACCAGCTCCTTAATGGGAACTGCTTCTTTCTTTCAGTGTACTATAATGTGTTACAAACAGCTATGCTAGCATAGTTTCAGTGTGGCCGAAATGTTGCAGCAGCTTGTTACGCATTTTTCAGGGAAGTGCTGCCATATATGCATTTTTCTCCTCAGTGCACCTGTGATAATTTTTTTGATGTTCTGCTATTTTTACATGAGAAGTGTTCCTCTGAAAACTTCATGGGCTTAATGCTCCTGTCACTGTATAGATCAAGGGGCGGGTATATCTGAGCCAACAGACAATAAATACTGCATGGTCTTCATGTCATCTTTACCACTTTAATTAGGTTGGCCTTGTGTGAATTCCATGCCGAGCTGCAGCGGTATGCTACGTTAATTGCTCTAAGCTCACAAGCCTGTTGTGCTTTGCAAACCTTTCATTTGGTGGCAGATCATCAGTGGAGCTCATGGTAGCTGCTGTTGCTTAGCTTGCCTACATTTTTCATGTACAAGCACTCCCTTCTGCTAGCATCTGACATTCGTCAAATCACTTATACAAGAAACTGCTCAGCAGCTTTTGCACATGGTTGCGGGCTTTCTGATGATCGTTGTCAGGAACCGGTAACAATGGGCAAGAGCTGAAGATGGGGTTAAGCTAACCATTATGACCGCCATTGCCACCCGTAACATGGTGTAACGCTGTAAGCGCTTTTAGTCACACAAAATTTAACATTGTGTAAACGTTACCTGGTTATTGCAGAAATAATATGAGAATGTTAGCTTTACGTTACGAAACGTTCCTAAAAACGTTGCACCACAGGCAAAAAAAGAGGAAATTAGTAACTTTCAGGGAACTTTATTTTCAGATAACATTTTTATACCATTCAGATAACATCGTCTCAAGGAATTGCATTACTCAGGCTCTAAAGCAAGTAAAACCAAAATACAGCACCAGAGGCTCTAGCTACATTTTGCATCGAATGACTTTGTGCCTCTCTGTAAACAGCCTACCACCTAGCACACAACACTTATGGCTACGCTATGTATCTGAGAACGGCTTTGCGGAATCGATCTGATCGAGCCATTGCACTCTATAAACGTTCGTTTCGGTCCCAAGGAAGGATGCAAAGAAAAAGCGGTTCATTTCACATTTAGCAGTGCGCATCGTCAGCTTGTGGAAGATCACCGGGCGGCGGGGCCAGATGGCACCTAGCTCCCGTCAACAGCGCGCGCTTCTTCCTCGCCGTGACCAAACAGTGCGCTAGTAGCGACAAGCCATGGTAGGCGGTAAGCACTAGCGGTACGTGCTATGCTAAATGTATTTGATATCTACCGCAGGCCGTCACACCGTCGCAGTGTCTCGCGCTCGAGTTGGGATCCATAAGTCAGGGAACGAGACTGATCAGTGCTCCCTTTTGCGCCATCGGCGTTACGATGAAGCATCGCTGGATCAGGTGGGCGTTCATATGGTTGTTGTAATCATGCAAACGGCGCTGCCAGCCTTGGCAAGAATGAGGTACAGAGAACACGCAACCATGGAGTCCAAACTTCCGCGACGTTCTCAGATAGGCTGTTTTGACTGGTCCCCCTAAGTGCCTTCATTTTGAGAGTTAAATGGTATAGGGAAGCTCCGCGAAAATCGAGTTGAGGGCAGCATTTTGCTTGTATTTGAAATTCTTTAATTGAATAACTCCCGTTCCTATGCATCGATTCTTGTAATTCTTTTTGATTCATCATCCGTACGACATAAAGAATCCACCTGAAGTGTAATCGGCATCCGTTCAAGTAGTGTGTCGCAGGCCCTTTAATGTGGAAAAGCTTGGCATACAAATTAGGCGCCTACAAATTCGAACTCATGATGGCGTATATTCCTCACACTGCTAGTCGCGAGTTACGTGTACGTGCAAAGCAATACCTACAACTATTTAATAAGTAAAAAAGAAATGTACTCACGTATCCAGCAGAAAAATATCAACTGCAGAACGAAAAAGCTTTGACGGAAGGGTTGCGTGCTCCGTCAACGGCAGAACGGAAAATATCAGCCATAACTACAGCGTGCTCTGTCAGACAACTGATGTGGAGGTCGGAGTGGGAGCGTGGAAAGCGGTTAAAGAGGGGAAGGGTGCATGGGAGCCTCGAAATTCCTCGACAGGGTGGCGACATCATGTGGGGTGCCGATGAGTAGGGCAATGTGGAAACCGGAAAAGGAGGTTGCAGTGCAGGCTGGGGAAGTCTTCGAAAAGAAAAACGAGCTGCACGCTGCGGACGGCCGCAGCCTCGGGAGTATTTCTGTGACTATTTGCTCTGTACACGCTGCGCACTGCAGCGCGCGGCGCCGACATAGCGGCTAGAAGGTAAATTGTTCGGTAGGATATTTCTGAACGTTAAACCTTTGCACTGATTTGAAAAAAAGAGGATTTGGTACCTGCCAGCGTCGCGGGCTGCTCAGTTTACAAACAGGAAAAAATAACATTGGCGACACATTGCACAATAAATGCACAACTGCGACAAGCAATTAATACGCAACACAAAGAAGAAATGGACAAGCCAGAAATACAGACTAACAGTGAATGAATAAAATTATCTAAGAAAGAGTGGCTATAATCACATTAAAGTTTAAATAACGACCGCAGCGGTGGCCAAGTGGTTGAGCATCCGCCTCGTATGCGGGAGGTGCGGGGTTCGATCCCCAGTGCCGCCGGGTACCCACCGGTGATACAATGGGTACAAGCTTTCCCCTGGTCTGGTGCTCGGCTTATTTAGGGTGAAATGCTTGGGAAATGGGTCTCTGACCCCACCTTGAGAAAAAGAAAAAATACCTTGTGACATGGCGCTCTTTGGCCATAGCTGCCCTTGCGCCATAAAAATCCATAATCATCATCATCAAAGTTTAAATAAGCAATAAAGGTCATATATAAATAACCAGTAAGCGCAAGACTATCACGGATTGACTTTTTAAGTAAAGCAAAAAATTGATTCAGATGTTAGAAAAAACAAACGACGTACAGGTGGAGGCAGTACAGATACAGCGGGGCGTACGGTGAATTGTGCCCTAGACAGAATAATATGGACATACCGCACGCATCTACAGTTAAACTAATATGACGGGTTTACTCGTGAAAAGTACCGCATTTTGACATTTATGGAAAAATACGGTTGTTGGGCTTGTGCCTAAATTAAGGCAGAAGCTTTTTTGTACGCTATGCCAGGGAAGGATAGATTGGAACCAGCAGGGGTCTGTAACGAGGATTTTTAAAAAGAAGTGCCTTATATAGGCGTGTGAAAATGACTAGCTGGGTGCTGATAAAAGTTGTGCGGCCTGTATAATCTGAAATTTTAGTTAGTTTTTGAAGACTAATATCGTTTTATATTGGCCTAGAGAAAATCGCGTGAGATCATGCAGCGTCTCAAGACGGGCGCTCTCTAAAAACAAAACCCGTGCATATCACTGTTCGTGTATCGTGTTTGCGCTTGGAGTGGCCGAAAAATATTCGCCAGCAATCTTCTAACCGGTTGGTGGGATACTTCTTTCAGGGCGGTAAAAAAGTTACGTAAATGGTTCCTTAATTGTTAAAAAACTTTCACTCTGCTTCCGAATTTACGCACTTCTGGATTTACTATCTTCCTCCTAGCCAAGATTTAGGAACTACTGTTAAACTAATTTTTTAGGACAAACAAACTGTAGACAATACCAAACAGTTCCCAAATGCACTCAGTTTTCCTTGACTAAGACAACGCCATTTTTTAAGAAGAACTTGGCTCACATTTGTATACTTCCACCCGAGGTTTGCAAAAATTCCTAGACTTAAGAAGTTCCCGGCGGGTGCACGGTTATTGTAATATACCTATCGCTCATCCGGTCATGCTAATATGATACAATGACTTTTTGATCAAGCATGCTGATGCCGCGTATAGACGGCATATGCGGGCTAAACGGATGAGCATATATGCGATCGCTGCAAAGGTGCACAAATTGCACCAGTGGTCGTATACAAGTAAATCATGACTATATAGCGTAAGACGAGGTGAAGCAAAATGACTTATGTAGCATACAGTAGCGCGAATACTTTACACGAAGCAATTAAATAAAAACTCTCACGACAGTGTAATGTGTAACACAATCGAACGATCGGGCGTTCGCTGCAGAGAGGGGAAACAATTTTTCAGACATCTTATTCTGTTTTGGCAGTTTTAATTTTTAGCGTAGTGGTGACAGCCTTGTGATCATTAAGGGAGGTGGTGTGCTGAATATGGTGAATTATATCATTTGTTAACCCTGTCGCCCAGACTACCTGAATGGTGTCCTAACTTTGTGTGTGCGGATTGATTTAACCGCAATGTGCGCGCGCGTGTGTGTGTTTGTGGACTGATGGAACAGCCGAGCATTCATGGGTGCGCGTGTGTAACTTTGTTCCGGGAAACTGTGGCTGGACTTTTATGTCACACTGACAGCAAGTGTCCGCGTGACATTCTTGGTTGGGAGGTGTGGAGTTCGCTGACCTTTTCGCGAACTCGTTGGTCTTGTGTTCGCAAGGAAGGCCGCTCGAGTGGGGTCGGAAGTCGCCAACAAAGGGACCTGTCCCGTCCTGGCCTCCCGTTCGTGCAGCGGACGTCCTTGTTTACTCCGCGCCGTCACGGGCATAGCCCGTCTTAAGAGGCCTGAAGCCAACTAGGATTCGAGGGCGCACGAGATACGGCTGAGTGTTAGCCGGGTGACCGGAAACCCATTATTCCCTTAACGACTGTGTTCTCTTTGTTGCTGCCAACAACCTGAGTCATCGCCTCGTCGGCACATGTTTCTAGCATCTGTGGTGCCGTGGGTGGCGTGGGGAACGGAAGTCGCATTTGTGTTGTTTGTGTGGTTATTTGAAACCTCCTTCTCAAATGTTTTAATCAGAATAGTTTCCCCAATCTCTGATCAGTGGGCGGACCTTATTTTCCTTTCCCTAACCACTGATTGGCGAGATGGGTCGTTTGTTATCTTATTGGTTGCTGTCCCCGCTAAGGGCGGAGACAGAGGGTTTAAAACCAAGCGCTCTGGGTTGAGCGGGGGCTGAATTCGTCTGATTCACGATTTAGTCATGTAAATAGTTTTTTCCTTGCTTTGTTTCTTCTCGTTTTTTTACCTATGTTGTAAATAAATAGTTAACCTTCTCCTTTCCTTGAGTAATGTGAATGTTTGCGAGAAGAACCACCCGGTCATCAAGAAACCCCGATTTCATCATCAAGTAGTTTCCTCTCATCGCCACCGGAAGGGGAAAATCAACTACGCATTTTCACCATCTTTCATCGAATCGGTCACACGATGCTTGCTTCAAACGCGGCATTTATTTTCATTAATTCAATTTAATTAACTAGTTACAATTCATCACCCAAGCTTTTCCCACTTCAAAATCTACTCGCGAACCTCCTAAGTCCCACTTTTGCACATTTTTCTCAACAGAACGACATAATTGTGCGGAAAAAAATTGCGGACACTTTTTGCTAACGCGGCATAATCATATAATGCATTCGCATTAATAAGAAATTACGCCAAATTCTTAGGATTAAAATGATGTCTGAAGATGAAACGTGGGAACATGCAGAAAAATTTATGAGACAGTTTTTGAATGTAAAACTGTCTCGCTCACCTGTCCGAAAGAGTTCCCTCGTTTCTTCACACTTCTTTTTCCAGCTGGAATTCATATTGTCCTACAGTTTTCTTAACTGTACTACACACACACTACTTGTGCCAGCCAAGCTATTATAATCTTGCAAAGCTGAGACCAGGCTTCGTCTTTTGCCTTTTTTGACCTATTGTCCGTTCACTTGTTTTCAGTAACTTCACGATAATTCACCATAGTGTTTCTAAAAACGTGGCGTTCATCTTCGGTGAGGATGAACCGCGGAAATGCGGGTCGTTTCTTGGTGCGCTGGGACCCGTCCGAAGCTGATGCCGACGGTGTCGTGCTGAAGTGTGAAATGTCGTGGAGGTCGGACGGACATAGTGCACGCAAAAAAAAAAGGGTCAGACACGAAAACCCGCGCACACACACACACACACACACACACACACACACACACACACACACACACACACACACACACACACACACACACACACACACACACACACACACACACACACACACACACACACACACACACACACACACACACACACACACACACACACACACACACACACACACACACACACACACACACACACACACACACACACACACACACACACACACGAACAATCGAACACGAGCAAGCACGGAAACTACAACTGGGGAACAAAGCTGGACGAAGCGAGACAGGAGCGCAGCAAAAAGACGAGAAACACACGGCAAGGAAGCAGAAAAAGGAAAGAGGCACCGTGAAAAAAATGCCGCGCCGGTCAACTGCGACTGCTTCTGTTGCCAGACGGGAAAGAAAACTGGTTACTTCTTCTTAAAGTACGCGTTTTTTATTGCGGAAAGCAAGAATGAGCATTTTAATTGCTTTTACCTCGCAGCTAACCGCTAAAATAGCGAAATTTTCCTATATTACCAAATCGGTGGTGTTTTAATTGCATGAATTTACGAAACTTGTCATAACCCCTTTATTTCTCTTCCTTGAAAGCATTGGAGTGAAGGAGGGCTATTCGGCCAGCTCCTCGGTGGTGTAATTTCCCCAGTGTGTTCAAGAAGCGCGATTGCTCCACGGGCCGAGGACGACTGCTCTCCTCCACTCCCAGGAGTGGAGCGCAGCATCGAGTGGAGATTTGTTTGTGAATACGGCGGTTACTAGGCCTCATTCTCAAAGCCGGCCTCCTCTACTGCGCGGCGGTGACGGAGGCGAAAACCCCGGCAGCAACGGAGCGGCGCGGTGTTCTAACCGAAAGAGGCACCGGACTAGAGTGTAGTAGAGTGTTTTGAGTGGCACGACCAGCCGCCGCGGAGAGGGCCGGTGAGCGGCGTGGAAGTTGGCGGTGGCGCTGCAGTCGACCGGACTTGAATGAGTCTACGCGGTTAGTCTGCCGCTTTTGCTGCGGCGCGCGGCAGTCGCTGCAAAGGCGCGGCAGTAGCTGCAAAGGCGCGCTCACATTAGCGGGAAAACGCGCAATGCAGGATGTTTTCCGCGTGCCGCTTCCCGCACAAGCGGGTTTTTCTCCCGCGGACAGCCTGCTGTGCCGTCCCGCAGAGCGATGGGTCCGGTACCTATTTTTCCCGTGCCGCTGACGAGAACAGCTAATGGGCGCCGACCGTGAACCGTGACGTCAGTCCCAGTTCAGTGACCCCGTCGGCGGAGGCTGCGCGCGTCCGGTCGGCCGGGCACTCGGCGGCTGCTTTGCCAGCATGGACATGCGACTTGAGACGGTGCAGAAGCAACGGTGCAGAAGCAGCGAACAAACAAGTATAAGTACGGTTACCGTAGCCAACAGCTCATCGTTCGAACCACTCATCCTCGAGACAAAAAGGGCGACGGGAGGAGAGCTAGCAGACGATCAAGACGACGACGCGAGAAAGGGGTGCGCTTTCCAGTCTTCTCTGGTTTCACGTGACTATCCCCTACTCTTTCGGCTCGCTCGGGTCCTCCCTCAGCGCCTCCTCTCTCTACATTCCAAGACAACCGCAGCGAGAAAACGCGCGCAGTGTGAGCGTCATTCCGAGGAGCTGCGAGGCAGTGTCGACGTTGACGCTTTGCCGCTGCGGGAAGCTTCCCGCTAGTGTGAGCGCGCCTTAATGCCCGAGTGATGTTCAAATTAATGTATCATTGGTCCTTAGTAAAATGAATTATGGAAATGCTCCGTGACCTCACGCACCCCATAAAAAATCCAAAACAATGCGTAGCAGTAAGTGAAATCCCATGAAATTTACACAAGAGCTCCCTCACCCGTGCACATCCGCGATCTTGTTTACTTTGCACGACGCTGCGGCGCGGGATTACGTAACAGCCTAGCGGAATGCAGTGACTGCGATGGTGTTGCCTTAATGACATGAAACACACCCACGACGGGGTTCGGAGAGGAGCGTGACGCGGTCGCATGGAACGCTTCAGTCATCGTCTTTTAGCGCACGCAGTTCTTTAGAAAGGCGAGCTAGTGGACTTGCTTGCAGCATCAGTGCAACTGGAGCCTTTGTAAAAAATTTAGTGCCGACGGGGTTCGCTTCCGAGGCACACCGCATAGCGCGTAATTCTTTTCCAGAGTTCCATATCTCCTGAAGGTAAGATTTTTGGTCCCGTTACCTCCAATGGGCTGATCGGCCAAAAGTGCTACAGGAACCCCACTATACGTCCTAGAAGCAAACCCCGTGAGCTCTGAGTTCTTGACAGAGGCTGTACCTAGTAAAAGTGCAGTTCTAGTTCATGTATGTAATACCAACTTTCCACGAACTTGAGTGAAGCGCCAAAAATAGGTCATGCAAACTTTGTGCACGACAACCCAGTCTTTGGGCAGCAGTAGCCACCCCCCTCCTCCGCCCGCTTAAAGAAATACACGAATATTGCCACCTAGTGTTGCCAGGTGGCGCAAGCTGTCCGCGAAGACGATGAGGTTGCGATCGTGCTATCGCGGATCGGCCGCCATTACCGTCTCCTCTTGCCGACTCCAGCTGTTGAAGCGTCTCTCCGTGAGAACTCCGTGACAATTTGGTGGAGGTGCTGGGTACGAGTATCCCATGCAAGAAACCCCTCCAGGGAGCCGTGCCGCCAGCCCTGCGCCGATTGCCACCCCGGTACACCGCTTCAGCCGGAGGCTGCAGGGACTTTCACCGGAGCTTGGACCACTCGCGACAGTCATGATACCAGCCACCGGTATTCTCACGCAAGCTGCCGGTGCTACACCTGCCCACTATACCTTGCAGACCCCGCGGGTTCCCAAGGCCTTCCACGGGGACCTTTTCGAAGACGTGGAGGACTGGTTCCTTCACTTCGAGCGTGTGGCTGCTTATAACCAGTGGGACGACGCCGCGAAACTAAGAAACGTCTACTTTAGCCTAGAGGATGGCGCCCGCACGTGGTTTGAGAACCGTGAGGAAGTTCTAACTTCCTGGCGAGAGTTTCGCCGTCGCCTGCTGGAGGCCTACACCAGCGCGGATCGCCGCGAAAGAGCGGAGCGGGCAATCCAGTCCCGCGTCCAGCTACCGAACGAAAGCGTACAAATGTACGTCGAGGACATGACGCGGCTCTTCAGGAGAGCTGATCCTGCCATGCCTGAAGAGAAGAAACTTCGGCACTTAATGAGAGGCGTCAAAGAGCAGCTGTTCGCAGGCCTCGTGCGCAGCCCACCATCTACAGTTGCTGCATTTCTTTCGGAAGCCACAACGATGGAGAAGGTCCTGCAACAGCGTTGCGCCAGTTACGACCGGCCCGTGCATGCTGCTGCAGTCACATCATCGTTTGCCACCATCGGACAGCATCCTGATGATTTGCGGGAACTTATTCGCACAATCGTGCGTGAGGAGCTTCACAAATTTTGTAGCCCGTCGCAGCCTGCGCTCGGTTCCATCTCCGCTCTTGTACGAGAGGAGGTGCAACAGGCGTTCCGGGGCCCTGTTCCTGTGGTCGACGTACCACCTCTGCCTGGGGACTACCACCGTCCGACGTACGCCGAAGTTGCAAGGCGTCCGGCTCCCGCTTCGCCGCCACCAATTCACGCCACGCCTCAAGCCCCGCGGCCCTCTGTGCAACCGGTGCAGTACTTCGAGGATCGTCGAGCACCCCTCCGAAAGGCCGACGTTTGGCGTACACCTAACCGACGACCGCTCTGTTTTCACTGCGGAGAGCCAGGTCATCTTTATCGAAATTGTTATTACCGACGCATCGGCATCCAAGGCTTTCGCACCGACTCACCGAGACCCCGTCAAGGTGAACGACCCCCTGAAATTGAAGAATTCCTTGCGGACCAGCGCAATCCATTCCGAGCGCAGCGGCAGTCGCGCTCACCCTCACCGAGGCGCTCTTCCCCGACACCTCCCGGCTTCTCGCGAGCGGCACCGGGCCGATCGCCAAGTCCTCGTCGGGAAAACTGAAACCCGCGACCTTCGGGGGCGAGGTCGCTGGGGGGCGCTGTGCTGAAGACCTCCCGTCGTCGCCGCTACAATCCGACAAAAACCCGCCGACGCCATCACCAGAGTTAAAAAACCGCGTTTCTTTAGAAATACCCGTTCTTATCGATGGTCGCAGAGTAAGCGCATTAGTTGATACCGGGGCCGATTATTCGATCTTAAGTGGACAACTGGCGACCATTCTGAAAAAAGTGATTACCCCTTGACCTGGCGCGCACCTTCGAACTGCCGGCGGTCATCTGGTTACGCCCAAGGGTATGTGCACTGCTCGCGTTCAGATCAGCAAGTCCACGTTCGTCGTCAGCTGCATCGTCCTGGGCGAGTGTTCTCGGGACCTAATCCTCGGCATCGACTTTCTGCGGGAGTATGGAGCAATTATCGATCTGCGCAACCGAATCGTCATGTTTTCCACAGGGCAAGCCGCCGAACTCGACAACTCCTGCCAA
This sequence comes from Amblyomma americanum, assembly GCF_052857255.1. NCBI lineage: Eukaryota > Metazoa > Arthropoda > Arachnida > Ixodida > Ixodidae > Amblyomma > Amblyomma americanum. The sequence continues at coordinate 205,759,948 of NC_135498.1, forward strand.
CGCAGTGCCGCACTTCGCGTTTTCGCCGACAGCGTCACACTTCCGCCCCGTAGCAGTGTTTTGATTGAAGTCGCCTGTGCTGAGTTGCACGACGCTGAAGCAGTCGCCGAGGCTAATCATTCGCTCCTCCTGACTCAAGGCATCTGCGCCGCTCGAAGCTTACTAACAATTCGCGCTGGCCGGTCTGCGATCCTTGTTACAAATTTTTCTCCAGAGCACCGGCACCTTTTCTCTGGAACTGCGATCGCTACCGCTGAAGCGGTTGTGGATGTTCCGGTCTGCTTTGCGTTCGCGGCAGCGGCCCCTGACGACCAATCATCGCGCGCCACTGACGACCAATCTGTTCCGAATGTCGACATCAACTGCAACCTCCCCGAAGGAAAGCGCCTGGCCTTAGAGCACTTGCTATTGGAGTATAAACAGTGTTTCGCTTCTTCGTCGAAAGTTCGTCAAACGCCCCTAACGCAACACCGGATCATTACGTATGACGACGCTCGCCCTATCCGCCAGCAGCCTTATCGTGTTTCCGCCAAAGAACGGGAAGTAATCCAAAAGCAAGTTCAGGAGATGATTGACGACGGTGTAGTTCAACCTTCCCAAAGCCCGTGGTCTTCGCCTGTTGTCCTTGTTAAAAAGAAGGATGGAACACTTCGATTCTGCGTGGACTACCGTAAATTAAACAATGTGACTAAAAAGGACGTCTACCCGTTGCCCCGCATTGATGACTCCCTGGACAGATTACGGCGTGCTAAGTACTTTTCATCCATTGACCTGAAGAGCGGTTATTGGCAAATTGAAGTGGACGAACGGGACCGCGAAAAAACTGCCTTCGTTACACCAGATGGCCTCTATGAATTCAAAGTGCTGCCTTTTGGCTTGTGCTCTGCGCCAGCGACGTTTCAACGGATGATGGACACTGTCCTCACCGGCCTCAAGTGGCAAAGTTGTCTTGTATACCTGGACGACGTTGTCGTTTTTTCAGAAACTTTTGAACAGCATCTCGTGCGCCTGCGAACTGTCCTCAGAGCCCTCCATTCCGCTGACCTTACGCTGAAGCCCCAGAAGTGCCACTTCGGTTACACAGAGCTCAGGTTCCTCGGTCACGTTGTGAGCGCCGACGGAGTTCGACCCGACCCCGACAAGACAGCCGCCGTCGCCAATTTTCCTACTCCGACTGACAAGAAAACTGTCCAGCGTTTTCTGGGTCTCTGTGCATATTACCGACGGTTTATTGCGGACTTCGCAAAGATTGCAGAGCCGTTGACGCGCCTCACCAGGAGCAACACCTCCTTCGTTTGGACAATAGACAAAGAGACGGCTTTCTCTTCGCTCCGCCAACGCCTTCAGACATCTCCCGTTCTTGCACACTTCGACGAAGAGGCCGACACCGAGATCCACACCGACGCCAGCAATATCGGTCTTGGAGCTGTCCTTGTCCAACACCAAGAGGGCATTGAGAGAGTTATAGCCTATGCTAGCCGTACTCTCTCCCGCGCCGAACGCAATTACTCTACGTCAGAGAAGGAATGCCTTGCTGTCGTATGGGCCACCATGAAATTTCGCCCTTACCTTTACGGCCGCGCATTCAAAGTCGTAACCGACCACCACTGCCTATGCTGGCTGGCTAATTTGCGAGACCCGTCTGGACGATTGGCCCGCTGGAGTTTACGGCTCCAAGAATTCGACATTACCATCGTATATAAGTCGGGCCGTAAACACGAAGACGCCGACACGCTGTCGCGTGCACCACTCGACTCTTCCGGTCCCGAAATCGACGACGACAGCGGTTTCCTCGGTATACTTAATGCATCGGACATAATAGCCCGGCAGCGGGCTGACACGGACCTCCGACCGCTGATTGACAACCTTGAAGGTCACGCCATGCCTCTACCACGACACTTCGCTCGACGTCTCGGCTCTTTCTGTTTGCGCGAAGGTATCTTATACAAGAAGAACTCGAGAGGCCAAGAAAGAGCTTACCTTCTGGTACTTCCGGCCGATCTTCGCGCCGACATTTTATTGGCATGCCACGACGAGCCCACTTCAGGCCATCTGGGTTTTTCCCGGACGCTCGCCAGGATACGCAACATGTACTACTGGCCCGGACTCTCGGACGATGTCCAAAGGTACGTAAAAAGCTGCCGTGAATGCCAGCGCCGGAAGACGCCACCGCTTAAGCCGGCGGGTTTTCTCAAGCCCGTTACTACACCCCGCTCTCCGTTCGATCAAATAGGAATGGACCTTCTCGGTCCTTTTCCGTTGTCACTCTCAGGAAACAAGTGGATCATAGTCGCTACTGACTATTTGACTCGCTACGCCGAGACCAAGGCGATACCCTGTGCCACAGCTTCAGAGGACGCCGACTTTTTCATGCAAAACATCGTCTTGCGGCACGGAGCCCCTTCGTGCGTTATTACCGACAGAGGCACAGCGTTTACAGCGCAGCTAATCGACCATATATTTACGTTGAGCTGCACTAGCCATCGCAAGACCACAGCTTATCATCCGCAGAGCAATGGGCTAACCGAACGCTTAAACAAGACCATTGCGGACATGCTGTCAATGTACGTAGACGTTCAGCACAAAACTTGGGATGAGGTGCTACCGTACGTCACATTTGCGTACAACACGGCCCTCCAGGAGACTACACGCTTTACTCCCTTTCGTCTTGTATATGGACGTGAAGTCCAGAGCATGCTTGACGCGATGCTACCATGCCTCGATGACGACCAACTCGCACCCGATGTTCATGAAATTGCCCAACGCGCTGAAGAAGCCCGTCAGCTTGCCCGCGTACACATCGGCCAGCAGCAGGGCACTGATGCGCGCCGTTACAACCTTCGACACCGACAGGTCGACTACAATCCCGGTGAACAAGATTGGGTGTGGACACCTGTCCGCCGCCAGGGCTTGTCCGAGAAACTACTCTGCCGGTACTTTGGCCCCTATAAAGTGCTACGGCGTATCAGTGATGTTACCTATGAAGTGGTTCCCGACGGTGCCGCGCAACCGAGACGTCGACAGCCCAACAGCTCTGACATTGTGCACGTTATGCGGCTTAAGCCGTACTATGCCCGATAACGGCTTAGCGGCCCTCCGTTGTGACTCTGTGTGTGCTCCGTTTTCCTCGCGTTCTTCTCTGTTTCCCTTCTGAACCTTAGCGCGCCTACGCTGCTGGCGGCACCACTGCGATGCCCTTCTTTTTCGGAGGAGGGAATAATGCCACCTAGTGTTGCCAGGTGGCGCAAGCCGTCCGCGAAGACGATGAGGTTGCGATCGTGCTATCGCGGATCGGCCGCCATTACCGTCTCCTCTTGCCGACTCCAGCTGTTGAAGCGTCTCTCCGTGAGAACTCCGTGACAATATGCATGACAACTAATTTTATATACATGTACTGCGCGCACTCAGTCCTCAACAAAATCTTGCGTCTTAATTTTCTACACAAAACTCAACTTTAAATGCTGCTGTGCTTTCCTTCGGGCGAAATCACGATACTTGTTCAGACCTTTGACAAAAAAAATGCATTCTGGTCACAAGATAAAACCCAGTCAAATTTGAGCTGAGGTTCTTGAAGTGCTGATCGCATCCAATACCGCTCATGCCTATCTCGTTCAGAAGAGCAAGCACATTCCATGGTGCGGTCTTGATGTAGTTCTCTAGAGCTAAAACATCGTTTGAAAACATCCTCAAGCTGACTGATAGACTTGAAGAGGCTCAATGCGGGGTACAGCAAGCCACCTAAGTCGCATGCTTTTGTAAATGTGGCAGTATTCAAATTTTCGCATCAGGAGTTGGTAACAGAAGCTGATCCATGCACGCGCGACATATTGTCTTCAAGAGACACACGCCCACCACTACGGCACCTCTTTCTTCCTGTCTTCTTTCACTTCCTACTTATCCTTTCCCTTAAGGCGCGCTCACACTAGCGGGAAGCTTCCCACAGCGGCACAGCGTCAACGTCGACGTTGCCTCGCATCTCCTCGGAATGACGCTCACACTGCGCGCGTTTTCTGGCTGCGGTTGTCTTGGAATGTAGAGAGAGGAGGCGCTGAGGGAGGACCCGAACGAGCAGAAAGAGAAGGGGATAGTCACGTGACACCAGAGAAGACTGGAAAGCGCGCCCTTTTCTCGCGTCGTCATCTTGATCGTCTGCTAGCTCTCCTCCCGTCGCCCTTTTTGTCTCGAGGATGAGTGGTTCGAACGTTGAGCTGTTGGCTACGGTAACCGTACTTATACTTGTTTGTTCGCTGCTTCTGCACCGTTGCTTCTGCACCGTTTTAAGTCGCATGTCCATGCTGACAAAGCAGACGCCGAGTGCCCGGCCGACCGGACGCGCGCAGCCTCCGCCGACGGGGTCACTGAACTGGGACTGACGTCACGGTTCACGGTCGGCGCCCATTGGCTGTTCTCGTCAGCGGCACGGGAAAAATAGGTACCGGACCCATCGCTCTGCGGGACGGCACAGCAGGCAGTCCGCGGGAGAAAAACCCGCTTTTGCGGGAAGCGGCACGCGGAAAACGTCTTGCGTTGCACGTTTTCCCGCTAATGTGAGTGCGCCTTTACGGCGCGGTTCAGGTCTCTGCCGATATGTGAGACAGATACTGTGCCATTTCCTTTCAGCAAAAACCAATTTTCAGGCTAATTCAATGTGCTCGATTCGATGGTAGTCAAAATTTTTACCCGGGCCAGCCCCGGAATTTCACCTCTGTCGATTTGGACCAACCATAACTGAGCGTCCAACTATAATGAGTGTGCAAGTATAAATGAGCGTGCCCGACACGATGACAACCTCCAAATTTGGTCCGGACGATTGGTAAAATGTTTTCGCTCGACATTTGGTATAACCATGGTGAAACCCAGCCTAAAATTCTTTTTCGCACTGCAGAGTCGAATAATTAGCTTAGAATGACTAGCTATAGATTTTAAATATTAACTTTTTTTCCGCAACACGGTACCGTCCGAGTAATTATTTCTTCAAGCTATAAAAGATAGCGCGAGAAATCCAAATACATAAGAGTGCTACTACTTCAGCATCCCATATAAAAATTCACTAATCCTACATCGCACGTCGAGTGCCAACACAATGCTAAGCCGCAGACTCGGTTAGCTTGAACACTTGTTATTGTAATATGAAATAAAACCCTCCTTTGCACTTTGTTGCTTGGCACGGGATGCTTTTCGGGGCGCAAAGCGCGTGCATCTCCCGCAGGGAAAAAAGAAGGGGGGGGGGGGGGGCTTTTTTATCTAGCGCCCGCGCACCCTAATGCCACGTTCTCACAGCCGGTTTTTTCCATGCTCCGTCGCCTCCATCGTGCCAGCAGGTGACGGAGGGGGTTGTGTTTGCACCGGTTACTTCCCGAGATGGGGCGGCCCTGCTCTACGTTTCCGTGAAGCAGCGGCGATGGAGCCCCGCCATCAGAAAACGCGCCAGTCACAGCGCAAGCTCCCCTCACGTGACCCACAGCTTGCTCGCTGCGAGCTTGCTTGCTTGCTAGCCAGCGTCGCTGTTTTGGCGGTGGTGCCGAAGAGCAGCTGCGTGGGTGCGCGGGCACGAAATAAATTTTTTTTCCATCGTGAAATGCACTTCACTCATGCGCTCCGAAATGCGCCCGCTGCCAAGGTACAGAGAGCGGACGACGGTTTTATTTCACTTGGCAATATACGAGGTGTTCCAGCTGAACGAGTCCCCGACTGAGTTTGGTGTTTGCACTGGGCGCGGGATATACGATAAGCAAATTTTCATCTCGTGCGCTACAAAGGGCCGTCGATACCATAGAAGCCTACGTTAAAACGTTAGGACTAGAATGTTCTTATCCCAAATCGGAACTCCTAAATAAAAGAGAGATTCCGAGAGGACAGAAATCCGGCCTCCCACCAGCCAACATAAGCATACAAGTGCAAGGAAAAGTAATTAGACAAGTGAGTTCCATCCGAAATAATCGAAAAATTAAACGCCTCAGTTCACCAATCCATTAGACTGATCCGACGCATAGCGAACAGAAGAACAGGAGTTAATAAAAAAAATATATGTCGGTTGGTGCAAGCATTTGTCATGAGCAGGATGAATTACGCCCTCCCCTATCTACAGTTATACAACGCTGTGAAACTCAAAATTGAAGGACTCATCAGGCAGGCCTACAAGGCAGCCCTAGGTCTACCAGTACACACTTCCACTGCGAAGTTACTGCAACTCGACCTACACAACACGCTAGACGAATTGACTGAGGCCCATCGTAGAATGCAAGAGCTCATGCTCTCTAGAACCAATGCCGGTAGAGCAATCCTAGAAAGGCTCAGAATAAATGCGGAACCGCTCAACGCGGATACTCGAAAAATTCCGTCCAACCTCCGAAGGACAATCACGGTAAAACCATTACCGAAAAATATGCACCCCGTCTAACACGAAGGAAGACGCAAGGCCAGAGCAAAAGCCCCAGCTAAGAAACTTGAGGGCCGACAGGACGTAGTCTACGTAGACGCGGCAGCTTACCCTACACCCGAGAAAGCATTCACGATAGCTGCGGTGACCTAGGAAGGCCAACTCATAGCGAACGCGACAGTACGCACCAACTCTTCAGAAATAGCCGAAGAAGCGGCAATCGCATTGGCGTTGACAAACCCGCGAGCAGAAGTGATTTTCAGCTATTCAAAAGCAGCCATTGGCAATTTCGCCAAGGGCAGAATATCTCCAACCAGCTTGGGAATTCTCAGGAATTACCCGAAAGACAGGACAGACGTGGAATTGGTTTGGGTACCGGATCACTCGTCAAACCCGGGGAACGAGGCAGCCCACGATAAAGCTCGAGGATCTCTCGGCCGAGCTGTGGACGCTAACTCGGACGTCGAAATGACGAGAGATGGCCTTAATACCTACCATGAGATTACTCAGCATTATAGGCTGGAAAGGCTAACCTTCCCTGCTCCGCATAAAAGCCTAAACAAAGAGCAGGAGGTATTGTGGAGACAACTTCAAACAAAAACTCTCCCTAATCCAGCTGACCTAAGCCATGTGTACCCGGTCCGATTTAAGCCGGAGTGCAGCAAATGCGGCGGCAAAGCCACCGTAGAGCACATCTGGGACTGTCCGAGAGATCCCCCACCAATATCGCTCAAGCGGCTCGCGCACCCGGGCCCGTGGGAGAACTTGTTCCTCAGCTCCAACCTAGAAAACCAAGTACAGGTGGTGACGAGAGCCGAAGAGGTCGCCGCCAGTCTCCACTGACGGCCACCAAACAAGATCAACAAACCCATTTATAACTCAAGCCGATAATAAACGTTTTCCAATCCAAAAATCTGGTGCGCTCAAGTAGCACTACAGTTACGCAGTATATTTTGAATTGTGGGCGTTTTCTTTTAGACTCCTTAAAGAAAGCTGCTCAGACGATATTTAAAAAAAAAATTGGCGGTGGTATAGCTCTGAATAAACCTAGAGTGACAAGATAGCTACAGTTGGCCGAGTGGAACTTGTTCAGTTGAATTGCAAAGTCAGTCTTTCGCCGCTCCGTTTCGCTGGGCGTTCCTTCTTCATCTTTATCCCACTTGGCACGACGCATGCGCAAAGCTGTAGCATCTCGGTTTCGCCGGCGCGCCGCGCCGCAGGCAGCAGCAGCTACTCTGCAGCACGTGGCCGGTCACGTGACCAACCACGTGACGAACCACGTGATCAGCACGGCGCCGCGCCGCCGGCGGCTCCTTCGCACCATATGTCCAACCACGTGACAGCATGCTGGCGCAGCCACGGCGTGGCGGTGCCGCCACACTGAAGGCTCGAAATGCTACCATAATGTAGCCCTCGCTACAAAATACTTTAGCCGGTTGTAGGTAACCTACAACATTTGAAATCGACTTTTTCCCGAAGCAAATATTTAAATAGCTAGCTAGATAACTCAAACTAATTATTCACCTATCCAGTACAAAAAATACCACAGAATATGCGATACGATCCTCAGCAGCACTAAGTTTGTTTTGGACACCCAGGAGAGACTTTCCTTTTTAAAAGCATGGTTACGTTTGAACACCTGGTGTGTGTGTGTGTGTGTGTGTGTGTGTGTGTGTGTGTGTGTGTGTGTGTGTGTGTGTGTGTGTGTGTGTGTGTGTGTGTGTGTGTGTGTGTGTGTGTGTGTGTGTGTGTGTGTGTGTGTGCGCGCGTGTGCGTGTGTGTGTGTGTGTGTGTGTGTGTGTACGTGTGTGTGTACGTGTGTGTGTGTAAGAAAAGAGTTGAAGTACACTTGAAGAAACTTTTATGTACCAACAGTTTCGAACGGTGGACCGTTCTTCATCAAAAGCACAAAGGTCCGTGTTTCGGAGCAGCGAATGCACGAGAAGAGGAGAAAAACGCTCTCCTTTGTGCAAACAAGCAGATCAAGCAAGAGACAAACTGCGAGTGACCAGACTCCCCCTTCGACTGAGGGAAAGGAGGAGGGTGGTCAGAGGAACGGACGAAAAATGGAAAAAATTAAAGGGGAGAAAGAAAGGAGAAAGAGACAGCGTGGGCAGAGGGCGAGTTGTCCGCAAGGAAAAAAGTGGGGTGTGGTGTTGGTAGTGGTTTTCTTTATTAATATAATAGTAAAAAGGAAGGAAAAGATTGCTGCTAGCCCCGGCATCTGCCATCGGTACTGAAGCACCTGAGCTGGGCCAGTGGAAATAAAGGATAGCAGACCGAATGGAGAAATGAAATGAAACAAGTGAGAGGACAGGATAGGGGAGAAGTAATATATGAAAACTATTTACACAATAAGAAATGTGTCCAGGTTTTGCGCGTGATTAGTTCATTTAAGAGGAATTAAAATAAACGCGCACAGCACTGTGTTGGCTACTACTGGAGTGGGGCGTCCAGCTATTTAATCGTTCAAGGCAGAACTCGCGGAGCGTTTAGTCACTGCGTGTAACTACCTGACGGAGAACAGAGGCTCACCAATGTGCGCTCACGAGTGCGCGCACTGCCCTGCGGCCAAAACAGCGTCTTGATGGAGTCTAGTAGTATGCCCTGCGCCCTATAGGCGGCGAGCATATTGCGACGAGCATCGGCGAACGCGGCACAGTGAAGGAGCAGATGTTCTAGTGTTTCCACTGCACCGCATCCGTCACACACATCACTCGTCGCGATTCCGTGACGCCCCCGTCGTTCCCCGGGCCACACGCAGCCAATGCGCGCGCGGAGGATCATTGCACGTTGTGACCGTGTCAGTCCGCGACAGCCGGTAATACTGTCGATGCGCTCACCTCCTGCGATGCGTGGGTCGGGGTGCTGCTTTCGTAGATGGTCGTGGATGGCCGCACGCACGTCTTCCAGCGCAAGGGGCAGATCGCTGGCTGGTAGCTGCTTTGCAGCGGTCGCGAGGTCGACAGCTTCTTCGTTGCCGGCGATGCCGCTGTAAGCGGGCGCCCACTGTGCACGCACGGCACATCCTCTCTGCGCGAGGCGCTCGATGCGCGAGCGAATTTCTCGCACTAGTGGAGTACCGCGGCCGTTAAGATTGCAGGCGGCTGAGGGCGGCGCGGGAGTCGCACAGCAGAGCACTCCTGGGCGGCGGAGGGCCGAGGGTGAGCAGCAGGTCCAGCTCGAGCCCGATCCCCATCAACTCTGCCGGGGTGAAGGAGCCCAGGAAGGTTGCGTGTTGCTGGCTGTGTAGTCACAGGGCGGGGATGGTACCCGCCGCAGCAAGGGAGCAGCTGTCGCGGGCCACTGAGCCGCCGGTGTACACGAGGAGATGGTCCTGCAGCTCCTCGTGTGTGACGGCTCTGGCCAGCTGCTGCACAGCACAGAGGGGTGTGCTCCGCTTTCCCGCAATGCCGACGATCACTCGTTGACCTCCGAGGCAGCAGGCCAGGGCTCGCAGGACACGTAGGGGGGTGGGCCTTATGTCAATGGACCTTTTTCATGGTAGCACTCTGCGCATGCTCGGGCAATGCATTGCGGGAAGCGCGCGACCGCCATGTTTTTTGGTGGTTCGTCGGCCAGTTGAGCTAGCTGAGCGGTGCGGCCGGTCGCGTCTTCGCTGCTGCGTAGCTGTGGCGAACTCTGCGCTTTGCGTGCCTGCTGAAATCGCCGGCGAGATGCCTCAGCGATGCGCCGCCGTGGGGTGCTTCAGTTCTAGCAAAAAACCAGGAAATGTACGATTTTTTAGATTTCCTGCGGCATCACTGCATGCAGCCAAAAGGGCAAAGTGGGTGCAGGCAATGTGCCGTGTGAATGTGGATGGAACTCCGTGGCAGCCAACAGCCAACTCGCGTGTCTGCAGCGACCACTTTGCGACAGGTAAAAGCTTTTCTTCTTTCTTGCACTCTATTCTCTGAGACGCTGTAGCGCGAAACACAGGGTGCGACGCTTCTGTTGTTCATATGCTAGTGTAGCAGAAGTGCCTGCATAAAAATATAAGCGGAAACTGCGCGAGCCTGTCTGCTAGCGCACCTGGGATAACTTACTTGTCAGGCTAGCTGGTTGATATAGGCACAAAAAACTGCGCGAACGAGGAACGGACGGCGAAGAGGCAGAGACTGAGCCAGGTTTATGTGCGTCATTGCCTCTTCGCCGTCCGTGACTTGTTCGCGCAGATCTTCCTTTGCAACTGTAATGTCAGTGCCGCATACGAATAGAAGGGAGCCTAAAAGATAGGGTGAAAGGTAAAAGGAATGTAGCATGCCTGCGGGAATGTGCGCGCGCCGTGGCACAGCTTGTTTCGAGGGGAGGACGCGGCCGCGGCTACAGCGTTCGCCGAAACGACGACGATGGCTCCAGAACGCTGGATACCTTCAGCTTAGGAGCAACTCCTCTGCGAAAGCAGTCGCCTCGACATCTTTTGCCGCATTGGATTGTGCCCATTTCAGACCATCGCAATGGAGTGGGGCTGTGCGACGGCTTCCTCAGCGGAACTCTCATGCCCTCGCGAACCAGCTGAATATGCCTGTCAGTAAGCGCTTACACAGCCCTGTGTCACATTGCGAGACCGTCATGAACAGCCCTGGCACAACTTGTTATCAGATAACGAGCACGCTAGACTAGGTGCTATTTGTTTCCCATTTGTTATTCCTGGAACTGCAATGATTTGAGTAACGAGTGTGCAGAGTTCTGAAAAAGGCCAGGTTGACGTGCATTTCCCTTACGTTTAATATTTTTTGCAGGGGTGCCTTCTCGTTTCGTGGACCATCCAGATTACGTGCCATCGCTCTTCAAACACAACAAGAATGCTAGCCGCGTCGGTGCTGTCGCTCGCTTCGAAAGGTCGAAAAAAAGAAACACCGTAGCCGCGAGTTGTGGTCCGAGTGATGGGGCACCTTCACTGAACACTCCACTGCACGACAGCGATCAGACGCAAGCTATGGCTGAAGATGGTATCACTGGAGATAACACAACAGATGCTGTCCTGACTGATGATTCCTCAACAGACAAGTGCCAGAATGAAGATCTGCTTCAACAGACTGAAGAACTGGAGTCGCTTTTAGCTAAAGAAAAAGAGAAGAACGGTAAAGTTCATTCACAGCTGAAAACAGCAGAAGAAAGTATTGGTCACTGGCAGACATGTTATTATGAACTGAAGTCAAGAATGTTGTGCCTTGAGAACATGAAAACGCCACTGGACATGCTGTATTATACGGGGCTGCCATCTGTACCTGTTTTTAATCATATTCTCAGTTTTGTAGTAGAAAGAAACCCAAAGCTTGCCAGAAGAGAAAAGCAAAATTTGCGTTCCCTGGAAGAACAGATGTTTATGGTTCTAGTACATCTGCGAACAGGCATGGAAACAAAGGAAATTTCACGAAATTTTGCTGTTTCCATGACTACCTGTAGTCGCGTTTTCACAGAATGGATACTCATGCTGGACAAAGATCTGGCTGCTATAACAACCTTTCCATCATTGCCGAGGTGCAGCAACTTATGGCATCCCATTTTAAGCAGTATCCGAACACACGGATTATTCTGGATACAACTGAAGTGCGCATCCAGAAGCCCTCGGGTTTAAATGCGCAAAGATATACCTTTTCAAACTACAAATTTACAAACACTATGAAGTGTTTGGTGGGGGCCACACCAGACTGTTACATCAGCTTTGTGTCACCCCTATTTGGTGGAGGTACGGGTGACAGATGTATTGTTGAGGAGACTGGAGTTCTAGATCTGTTAGAGCCAGGTGATGGTGTAATGGCTGACAAAGTGTTCAAAGTTACTGACCTGCTTCCTCCTCATGTTGACCTCTATATGCCCCGATTTCGCATCCCTGGGATGCGTCAGATGAGTGCCAATGATGTCCGAGGAACAAAACAAGTGGCAAGTGCAAGAGTGCACATTGAGAGAGTGGTACGGAGAATAAAAGAGTATCACATACTGGACAAGCCATTCCCCATCAACATGCTGGATATAGCAAACCAAATTTTTGCTACCTGTGCTCGGCTGTCAAACTTCCGAAGACCATTGTTGAATACCAAAAGGGATGAAGAACAGTCAGAATCTGAGTAGATCACCAGTACACTATAGGCTGTTCGCAAAGACATCAGTTTAACTTTTCATTTTGGTGGTTACCTAACGCTTGTGTTCATGTTGATGTTTTTGAAGTGGCACATGAAAGATGCAACCGCTTATATCACTTCCGTATGTTGGCCCTGTACAATGAAGCGAGTCATTTGTGTGTGAAGATTTGCTATCAAGAAGGAGTTTAAATGCACTTTGTAGGCAAAAATATGATTGTGCACTTTTTGTAATGTCATGCCTATTGCAAATGTAATATTTGAAAGTATAGGTGGCGAGTGATCTTCAGTACACCCTGGCATGTCATTTACCACCGCACGATGAAGGCAGCAAAAATATTTATTTCAGCTTTGTAAGTTTCAACTTCAGTGGCTCGTTCTGCTCATCAACAATGTAAAACCCTTCCCTGAACTTATGAAATGGCACATAGCCAGCGCCTGTTCTGTACAAAAATCCTAGGCGTTTCACACGGCGTGTTATTAGCTCTGGTATCACTGCAGCCCTGTAAAAATAAAGTAGTCCTTGCAGAATTTTATCCCACACTTGATTATCGAAATAAATCCTCTGAACTGATAAAGAGTGCTCCAGTTCAGGGTGGCCAGTCCACACCACAAAATCGCACCATGGTTTGCTGGTGACACCAAGTTGTCCCTGTATTTGATAAAAGTATGCATGTGAATGCTTTAGATGCATTTCCCCTTCAATAATTTCAGCACAGAATGCTTTATCAGTGCATGCATTGTGCACTTTTTGTCCAGCTTTTGATGAAGGGCATTTCACCTCGAGAAGGCCACCTATGCCTCCATCCATCACAAGACGGTCTGGCGATGCAGCGATGAAAGAATATTTTTCATGGACATGGAGGCCCGTCTTGCTCACTTTGACGTCTTTGTCGTATAGTCGCATTATCTGAATGTACTGCAGTACAGCTGCTTCTTCATTCTGCAGTCCATACATTCTTGGGTCTTCATGTCGGAGTGCTTTTCTTCTTGGATACAGAATATCCTTAACAACTCCTTCAGGTTTTCGGCAGCAGAGAATTCTTTTGAAATTTGATGCCGTTAGCCTACCAGTCCTTTCAGCGGCCCATAATGCATTTTCGTCTTGGCCAAGCGTTTTCACGCAAATCTCATCTCTCTCAGCTCTTGTTAGCGGGACAAGCCGCTCAAATTGGCTTCTTGTTTCTGCCAAGAATTTCTCTGAATGTAATCTTCAGTGTCCGCAATCACACTCATGTTGCAGGATGGCGCTGGCTTGCTGGTCGAGTACCTGTTCCGCACTAAGTGCGGTGCGTCTTCAGCAATTTTCTTCGCGAAGCCTGCGTAGTCTGAGTGGTCTGCCGTTGAATTAGCAGGTGGCAGCCGTCGCTTCCGCTTTGCTGGCACTATTTTGTTGACGATATGTTTTTTGAAGGTTATATCAGCCAGCGGTTTTGTCAGCAGACGGCTGTGACCTGCAAGTGAAAAAAATCACCACTTGTAGAAAACGCTAGCGTTATGTGTATTTTAACTCCTTGGCATTAATTTGCTCAAGTCAGTCCACTTAGTGAAAATATATATTTTGGTCCCTTATGATCTCTCTCGGCAACTCCACACACGAGGCTCGATCATTTCAAAGCTGCATAACCAATAAGTTCAACAAATAAAGTACAGCTGTTCGATGCAAAATGCAAAGCTGGTCTGAAGATGCTCTTTAAATACAGCGCTGTATTCAAAGAGATTCTGTCAGTAACAATACGCTGGATACCCATAAGTCAGACTTTATTAAGCAGCACAACAAAATGATGGGCAAGAAACATGCAAGGAACCAAGCAAAGACTGCTGCATTAGACAAAACAAAAACAATAAATATTGATCTCGATCCAGTTTTAGGTGTGTGTCCTTTTTTTTCTGTCGTGTTACTGCACAGCAACATTGCATATATATCAGCTACCATGTCCAAAGTGATTTTTCTCAATGTAAAAGTAGGTGTCATAACACGTAAGTCAATGCACTTAAAATGCTGAGTGAAATGTAGAATAGTCTTGCCTTGTGTTGGTGCCATCCATCGGCATGGCATATCGGTACATGAAGGTGTCTGAATGCTGCGTAGAGCAAAAAGGAGGGCAGCGATGTGCTGGCACCTCTGGCTCAGTCTGCAAAAGAACGCATTGAAAAGAGTCGCAAAAACATCCTTTGTTGGAATGCATGCAAACCGCTTCTATGTACGCACTTCTGCATGTTGCTTTAGCAGGCATCCATTACCATTCTTAGTGCATGTTTAGAACCCAGCAGTTGCGCAGTTAAAAATCTACACTGCTTATTAACAGGGCGGTCAAGGCGATCATACGGGAACCAAAGTAACACGTGTACGTAACTGATTTGGTGCCGTGTACTTAAAGAACTCCAGCGCTAAATAGGTCTTTGAAACCGGCCTTACCTACGCTTAAAGTATTTACGACTTAAGATGGCGTCATAAATAAACGCCGGACAGATTGCGAGAACAGTATACATCGCACCATTGGTTATATAGCAGTATCGACAGATTGATTCAAGACTAAGCGAATGGCAGGACAGTACATATGAGAACACCTTTCAATATTCAAAGGAATGTGTACTAACCCAGCAACGCAGTCACAGTATGTTTGCGCTACCTTTGTCTGTCCGTCATCACGTAGTGCTGCGACTTGTCTGTAATGTCCGGGTTTCATTGAGCAAAGGCAGATGCTTCTCAGTATCAGCAACTTGCCGTCGGACGAGTGCTGATGAACACAACATTCAATGCGGCGAATGTATTTCTCCTCTTTGAAAGCGCATCCTCTCCGCAGTTGCCGGTTCGATGCGCGAAAGTGCATGTCAATCACACTGTCACTAATCGGCGGCACAAATGTCAAATCGTTGGTACACTGCTTGCTGGCGTCAAAAAATTGCGCGAAATCCATCGGCGAAAACATAAACAGCTCAACAGGAAGAAAATGTTCACAGCACTAAAGGCAAAAGCCGATGGTCGGATGAGCATGAAAACTTCAGCAACCGAACAGCGCACGGACGGGACAACAAACTGACCGCTGCTGACTGCGCGACGCGAAACGGCCGGCCCACCAGTTGTGATTCGGTGGCCCCCGCTTGGGGCGCTCACCCAACATGAAAAAGGCGTATTGCTTATACTCGAGCAGCATTGCGCCCATTCGTGAGCGTGGGTGCGAGCGCATACGCTGCAGCAGCGAGCCGCCGTCCGGTGCCCGTTGAAGCCGGTCGATGTGGTTCAGTGCCCTGCGCGCTGCTTGGAGCTGAAGTGGCCTCGTTCCTGCCTCGGCCAACGTTGCGGCGCACTGCGAGTTTTTGGGCAGGCCTAGGCACACGCGCAGGGACTTAAGGAGCTGGAGCTCGAGTTTCTTCCAGCACGGCTTGCGCACCGTGACGAGCGGCAGCGCATAGAGCACCGCCGCCAAAGCTGCGGCACGGAGAGCAGCTACCATGTGGCTGCTGCTAAGAACTTCTTTCTGCTTTCTTGTGCAGTTTGCTGTTCTCGGCTCATAGCTTTCACCGTCTCGCACGTGTGTCACGTCTACATCGGCATCGTATATCCTACTGCATCTACCGCCCCCAACAGCCAACATGAGCCTTCGTTATCTCACCACCGAAGACGTCATCTTCACTCCCCTGCCTAGTGGGACATCGACATTGCCGCCAGTGGCAGCACTGCAGCGGCCAGATTTAAGCAACTAGTCCCTCCAAGGCGCTTCCAGTGGGCACGGGAGAGCAGCTACCATGCGGTTGCTGCTAAGAACTCCTTTCTGCTTTCTTGTGCAGTTTGCTGTTCTCGGCTCATGGCTTTCACCGTCTGACACGTGTGTCACGTCTACATCGGCATCGCATTTCCTGCTGCATCTACCGCCCCCAACAGCCAACAACAGCCTTCGTTATCTCATCACCGAAGACGTCATCTTCACGCCCCTGCCTAGTGGGACATCGACACTGCCGCCATTGGCAACACTGTAGCGGCCAGATTTAAGCAACTGGTCCCTCCAAGGCGCTTCCAGTGGGCACGGGAGAGCAGCTACCATGCGGTTGCTGCTAAGAACTCCTTTCTGCTTTCTTGTGCAGTTTGCTGTTCTCGGCTCATGGCTTTCACCGTCTGACACGTGTGTCACGTCTACATCGGCATCGTATTTCCTGCTGCATCTACCGCCCCCAACAGACAACAACAGCCTTCGTTATCTCACCACCGAAGACGTCATCTTCACGCCCCTGCCTAGTGGGACATCGACACTGCCGCCATCGGCAACGCTGCAGCGGCCAGATTTAAGCAACTGGTCTCTCCAAGGCGCTTCCAGTGGGCACGGGAGAGCAGCTACCATGCGGTTGCTGCTAAAAACTCCTTTCTGCTTTCTTGTGCAGTTTGCTGTTCTCGGCTCATGGCTTTCACCGTCTGACACGTGTGTCACGTCTACATCGGCATCGTATTTCCTGCTGCATCTACCGCCCCCAACAGACAACAACAGCCTTCGTTATCTCACCACCGAAGACGTCATCTTCACGCCCCTGCCTAGTGGGACATCGACACTGCCGCCATCGGCAATACTGCAGCGGCCAGATTTAAGCAACTGGTCCCTCCAAGGCGCTTCCAGTGGGCACGGGAGAGCAGCTACCATGCGGTTGCTGCTAAGAACTCCTTTCTGCTTTCTTGTGCAGTTTGCTGTTCTCGGCTCATGGCTTTCACCGTCTGATACGTGTGTCACGTCTACATCGGCATCGTATTTCCTGCTGCATCTACCGCCCCCAACAGACAACAACAGCCTTCGTTATCTCACCACCAAAGACGTCATCTTCACGCCCCTGCCTAGTGGGACATCGACACTGCCGCCATCGGCAACACTGCAGCGGCCAGATTTAAGCAACTGGTCCCTCCAAGGCGCTTCCAGTGGGCACGGGAGAGCAGCTACCATGCGGTTGCTGCTAAGAACTCCTTTCTGCTTTCTTGTGCAGTTTGCTGTTCTCGGCTCATGGCTTTCACCGTCTGACACGTGTGTCACGTCTACATCGGCATCGTATTTCCTGCTGCATCTACCGCCCCCAACAGCCAACAGCCTTCGTTATCTCGTCACCGAAGACGTCATCTTCACGCCCCTGTGTAGTGGGACATCGACACTGCCGCCAGCGGCAGCACTGCAGCGGCCAGATTTAAGCAACTGGTCCCTCCAAGGCGCTTCCAGTGGGCACAGAAGAGCAGCTACCATGCGCTTGCTGCTAAGAACTCCTTTCTGCTTTTTTGTGCAGGTTAGTCAATCTGAATCGCTACTTTGCAAACGTACAAACAATGTCTGTATGTTGCTCTTCCCTTGCCCACAAGTGCTGGTTGCCACTCTGAACGATTGTGTATTTGTTGCTAAGTTGCTATTACTTTCCGGGGACGTGGAGTTAAATCCAGGTCCTGGAAACGCTGATCATCAGCACAGTGAAGTTATGGCCGCTTTAGCTGCTTTGTCGTCCTTGTTTGACGCGCGTCATAATGAAATGATGAATGCCATAGCAGAACTTAAGGTCAACCATGAAACCCTTACTGAAACTGTTTCCGACCTATCCAATAGAGTGGCTGCTGTGGAGGCCGCGGTCGAGTCCTTTGAAAATACGCCTTCAGGAACATATATTACTAGCGCAGTCCAAGAAGCAATTTCAAATGAAAACGTAGTGCTCGCGTCAAGGCTCGGAGTTCTGGAAGACCAATCAAGCCGCGATAATTTAATTTTCTATGTTATCTCAGACAATTTATCAGAGACGTGGGTACAATCAGAAGCCCAGATACATCATTTTCTTTACAAGTGTCTCAACATGACTTCCTCGGAAGTCTCAATTCATAGAGCTCATAGATTAGGAACATTTAATGCCGGTAAGACACGGCCTGTTATCGCCAAGTTTGCCTTTTCTAAAATGAGAGATTGCACACTTTCCCAAAAAGCAAAGTTTAAAGGGGAGGGTGTTTCAATCGGCGAAGATTTTTGCAAAGCTACCCGTCGATCGAGGAAAGCACTAAATGACTTTGGAAAGGCTAGCGGTCAGTCTTATTCTTTGCGACATAACAATATAATCATAGGTAATAAATGCTACGTGTATAGCGCAACCATAGACGAAGTATGCGAGATTAGACCAGCTAGGAGCTCAATTCAACCCAAAAGAGTCAACGCATCACCGGTTTAACCCTCTCCACATTCAGGTTCAGCATAACTATCTCATGCTCGAAGACATACAAACTGCATATCGCTTCTTTTCACGAATGTTCAAAGGATCGCCAACAAACGCACATCACTGTCATCCCGTATCGACGCATGCTCAGCTGATATAGTTGTCCTTACTGAAACGTGGCTCTCAGCAAAAATAAAAAAATAGTGAGATATTAGACTGTGAAAAAATATATACCTTTTACAGATTCGATCGCGATTTCCGTGCTGGCGGAGGTGTACTCATTGCCGTGAACTCTCTTATCAATTCCTTCGCAATCCCCAATGATTCACCGCTAGAAATAGTTTGCACTCATGTAGCTTTTCCAACAGGCGACCTTATCTTTCCAGGAGGAGGCGACCTTATCTTTCCAGTCGCCAAGAGGGCCCCACCAGAAGAGAGGACCCACTGTGTGTCGGAAGGCGTTGGATGCCTGGAGAAGACATAGGGAAGCAAAAAGACGAGTGAAGACCTGCGACCCTTGATTGCCAACTTCAAACAGAACAACCTCAGTCTTCTACAAGCGGATAAGGAAGGTGGGTTTGTCGTGCTTCCTTCTTCATTGTGTGAAAAGAAGGCGAATGAAGCGATCGAGAAAAACTTTAAGCCAACGGATTAAAAACCTCGTAAAGCGAAGGCTCTAGCCCTCCGTCTGCTCAACCAGGTAAATTTGTCTAGATTGGAAAATGAGATCCGCAAATGTGAACAAAATGTCTTGCGTGTGTTTTTCACGGCAAAGACTCATAAGCTGGGAAATCCTTTTAGAGCCATCGTGACTGAAGAATGCTCTCGGCAGAAGATGGTGTCATTGTTTTTGCAACGCGCCTTAGAACTTGTTCCGCAGGATCCCTTTGCAGTTCGTAGCTCAACATCCCTGGTGGAAAGCCTCAGCGACAATTTTCCCAGCACCAATGCTGCTTTCTCGATTGACATAGAGGACTTGTTTTATTCAATAGCGCACGACGAGATTCTACAAGCAGTGCGCGATGTGATTGAGACCAGCGGGATTGTTGCATTCCAGAACAAATGCGGAATAGCACTCGACTCTTTCCTGGAATGGCTGAGCGTGTACCTAAGGTCCACTATCATACAGCACGGTGACAACTACATTGTACAGAGGCAAGGCATCTGCATAGGATCGAGTGTAGCGCCTGTACTGTGTAACGTTTTTTTTTTGGCCAAGTTCGATTCGTCGCTGCAGAAAGCACTTCAAGACAAGCGTGTTGTACAAATTTTTCGATATGAGGATGACTTTTTAACCATTTTAAACTTATCATCAACTGACCAGCTAACCTCTGTGGCGGACCGGATTTTAAATGTTTTTAGTGCCTGTTCAAAGAACATGGTCTTCACCAAAGTTTTACCCTCTGACAATACCATTAGGTTTCTAGATTCAGAACTCAAGTTTTTAGCTGACGAACACGTTTGCTGGAAGTATGCCCCTCGGACAAGCCAGAAATACAGACTAACAGTGAATGAATAAAAATATCTAAGAAAGAGTGGCTATAATCACATTAAAGTTTAAATAAGCAATAAAGGTCATATATAAATAACCAGTAAGCGCAAGACTATCACGGATTGACTTTTTAAGTAAAGCAAAAAATTGATTCAGATGTTAGAAAAAACAAACGCCGTACAGGTGGAGGCAGTACAGATACAGCGGGGCATACGGTGAATTGTGCCCTAGACAGAATAATATGGACATACCGCACGCATCTACAGTTAAACTAATATGACGGGTTTACTCGTGAAAAGTACCGTATTTTGACATTTATGGAAAAATACGGTTGTTGGGCTTGTGCCTAAATTAAGGCAGAAGCTTTTTTGTACGCTATGCCAGGGAAGAATAGATTGGAACCAGCAGGGGTCTGTAACGAGGATTTTTAAAAAGAAGTGCCTTATATAGGGGTGTGAAAATGACTAGCTGGGTGCTGCTAAAAGTTGTGTGGCCTGTATAATCTCAAATTTTAGTTAGTTTTTGAAGACTAATATCGTTTTATATTGGCCTAGAGAAAATCGCGTGAGATCATGCAGCGTCTCAAGACGGGCGCTCTCTAAAAACAAAACCCGTGCATATCACTGTTCGTGTATCGTGTTTGCGCTTGGAGTGGCCGAATCCAGCAATCTTCTAACCGGTTGGTGGGATACTTCTTTCAGGGCGGTAAGAAAGCTACGTAAATGGTTCCTTAATTGTTAAAAAACTTTCACTCTGCTTCCGAATTTACGCACTTCTGGATTTACTATCTTCCTCCTAGCCAAGATTTAGGAACTACTTTTAAACTAATTTTTTAGGACAAACTGTAGACTATACCAAACAGTTCCCAAATGCACTCAGTTTTCCTTGACTAAGACAACGCCATTTTTTAAGAAGAACTTGGCTCATATTTGTATACTTCCACCCGAGGTTTGCAAAAATTCCTAGACTTCAGAAGTTCCCGGCGGGTGCACGGTTATTGTAATATACCTATCGCTCATCCGGTCATGCTAATATGATACAATGACTTTTTGATCAAGCATGCTGATGCCGCGTTTAGACGGCATATGCGGGCTAAACGGATGAGCATATATGCGATCGCTGCAAAGGTGCACAAATTGCACCAGTGGTCGTATACAAGTAAATCATGACTATATAGCGTAAGACGAGGTGAAGCAAAATGACTTATGTAGCATACAGTAGCGCGAATACTTTACACGAAGCAATTAAATAAAAACTCTCACGACAGTGTAATGTGTAACACAATCGAACGATCGGGCGTTCGCTGCAGAGAGGGGAAACAATTTTTCAGACATCTTATTCTGTTTTGGCAGTTTTAATTTTTAGCGTAGCGGTGACAGCCTTGTGATCATTAAGGGAGGTGGTGTGCTGAATATGGTGAATTATATCATTTGTTAACCCTGTCGCCCAGACTACCTGAATGGTGTCCTAACTTTGTGTGTGCGGATTGAATTAACCGCAATGTGCGCGCGCGTGTGTGTGTTTGTGGACTGATGGAACAGCCGAGCATACATGGGTGCGCGTGTGTAACTTTGTTCCGGGAAACTGTGGCTGGACTTTTATGTCACACTGACATCAAGTGTCCGCGTGACTAGAGTCACTAAATAAAGACTTAGAGTACCGTCACTGCAGCACGGCGGTAAGCAGGGGCGGCCATTTTGTTGTTTATCATTGTTGCCAGATTGCCGCTTCGGCGACCTCGCCGCTAACTTTGGCCCGGCCATTTTGTAAACAACGCTGTTAGCCACCCTGCGCTGCGGCGGGGATCGTAGCCGTACGGCATGGAGCCGCTCAGATGCAAACGGTAAGCGTTTTCCATCATTTTGCGAGTTGAAACAGCCAACAACGCAGCAAAACGGCATCCTCGTATGCTCTTGTGCAGCTGAAATGCTGCGAGGCGCGGAATCCCTGGTCACCGAGTCGGTCACCGGCAGCACTCGCAGCGTCGCAGCACTAGGACTACCACAGTTGCCCGACTGAAAACGCATAAGCCACAAAATGGCAGCCCCCATGAACCGTCGCAGTGTAAACAAATATCACGTGATGCAAACTGACCAATGATCGTGGCGGCGGCACAGAACAACAGGAGAAAAGAGTCCCGGTACTCTAAGTCTTTATTTAGTGACTCTACGCGTGACATTCTTGGTTGGGAGGTGTGGAGTTCGCTGACCTTTTCGCGAACTCGTTGGTGTTGTGTTCGCAAGGAAGGCCGCTCGAGTGGGGTCGGAAGTCGCCAACAAAGGGACCCGTCCCGTCCTGGCCTCCCGCTCGTGCAGCGGACGTCTTTGTTTACTCCGCGCCGTCACGGGCATAGCCCGTCTTAAGAGGCCTGAAGCCAACTAGGATTCGAGGGCGCACGAGATACGGCTGAGTGTTAGCCGGGTGACCGGAAACCCATTATTCCCTTCACGACTGTGTTCTCTTTGTTGCTGCCAACAACCTGAGTCATCGCCTCGTCGGCACATGTTTCTAGCATCTGTGGTGCCGTGGGTGGCGTGGGGAACGGAAGTCGCATTTGTGTTGTTTGTGTGGTTATTTGAAACCTCCTTCTCAAATGTTTTAATCAGAATATTTTCCCCAATCTCTGATCAGTGGGCGGACCTTATTTTCCTTTCCCTAACCACTCATTGGCGAGATGGGTCGTTTGTTATCTTATTGGTTGCTGTCCCCGCTAAGGGCGGAGACAGAGGGTTTAAAACCAAGCGCTCTGGGTTGAGCGGGGGCTGAATTCGTCTGATTCACGATTTAGTCATGTAAATAGTTTTTTCCTTGCTTTGTTTCTTCTCGTTTTTTTTACCTATGTTGTAAATAAATAGTTAACCTTCTCTTTTCCTTGAGTAATGTGAATGTTTGCGAGTAGAACCACCGGGTCATCAGAAACCCCGATTTCATCATCAAGTAGTTTCCTCTCATCGCCACCGGAAGGGGAAACTCAACTACGCATTTGTACCATCTTTCATCGAATCGGTCACACGATGCTTGCTTCAAACGCGGCATTTATTTTCATTAATTCAATTTAATTAACTAGTTACAATTCATCACCCAAGCTTTTCCCACTTCAAAATCTACTCGCGAACCTCCTAAGTCCCTCTTTTGCACATTTTTCTCCACAGAACGACATAATTGCGCGGAAAAAAAATTGCGTACACTTTTTGCTAACGCGGCATAATCATATAATGCATTCGCATTAATAAGGAATTACGCCAAATTCTTAGGTATAAAATGATTTCTGAAGATGAAACGTGGGAACATGCAGAAAAATTTATGAGACAGTTTTTGAATGTAAAACTGTCTCGCTCACCTGTCCGAAAGAGTTCCCTCGTTTCTTCACACTTCTTTTTCCAGCTGGAATTCATATTGTCCTACAGTTTTCTTAACTGTACTACACACACACTACTTGTGCCAGCCAAGCTATTATAATCTTGCAAAGCTGAGACCAGGCTTCGCCTTTTGCCTTTTTTGACCTATTGTCCGTTCGCTTGTTTTCAGTAACTTCACGATAATTCACCATAGTGTTTCTAAAAACGTGACGTTCATCTTCGGTGAGGATGAACCGCGGAAATGCGGGTCGTTTCTTGGTGCGCTGGGACCCGTCCGAAGCTGATGCCGACGGTGTCGTGCTGAAGTCTGAAATGTCGTGGAGGTCGGACGGACATAGTGCACGCAAAAAAAAAGGGGTCAGACACGAAAACCCGCGCGCGCACACACACACACACACACGAACAATCGAACACGAGCAAGCACGGAAACTACAACTGGGGAACAAAGCTGGACGAAGCGAGACAGGAGCGCAGCAAAAAGACGAGAAACACGCGGCAAGGAAGCAGAAAAAGGAAAGAGGCACCGTGACAAAAATGCCGCGCCGGTCAACTGCGACTGCTTCTCTTGCCAGACGGGAAAGAAAACTGGTTACTTCTTCTTAAAGTACGCGTTTTTTATTGCGGAAAGCAAGAATGAGCATTTTAATTGCTTTTACCTCGCAGCTAACCGCTAAAATAGCGAAATTTTCCTATATTACCAAATCGGTGGTGTTTTAATTGCATGAATTTACGACACTTGTCATCACCCCTTTATTTCTCTTCCTTGAAAGCACTGGAGTGAAGGAGGGCTATTCGGCCAGCTCATCGGTTGTGTAATTTCCCCAGTGTGTTCAAGAAGCGCGATTGCTCCACGGGCCGAGGACGACTGCTCTCCTCCACTCCCAGGAGTGGAGGCGCCGCATCGAGTGGAGATTTGTTTGTGAATACGGCGGTTACTAGGCCTCATTCTCAAAGCCGGCCTCCTCTACTGCGCGGCGGTGACGGAGGCGAAAACCCCGGCAGCAACGGAGCGGCGCGGTGTTCTAACCGAAAGAGGCACCGGACTAGAGTGTAGTAGAGTGTTTTGAGTGGCACGACCAGCCGCCGCGGAGAGGGCCGGTGAGCGGCGTGGAAGTTGGCTGTGGCGCTGCAGTCGACCGGACTTGAATGAGTCTACGCGGTTAGTCTGCCGCTTTTGCTGCGGCGCGCGGAAGTCGCTCCAAAGGCGCGCTCACATTAGCGGGAAAACGCGCAACGCAGGATGTTTTCCGCGTGCCGCTTCCCGCACAAGCGGGTTTTTCTCCCGCGGACAGCCTG
This sequence comes from Amblyomma americanum, assembly GCF_052857255.1. NCBI lineage: Eukaryota > Metazoa > Arthropoda > Arachnida > Ixodida > Ixodidae > Amblyomma > Amblyomma americanum. Next base: position 205,784,719 of record NC_135498.1, read on the forward strand.
CTGTGCCGTCCCGCAGAGCGATGGGTCCGGTACCTATTTTTCCCGTGCCGCTGACGAGAACAGCCAATGGGCGCCGACCGTGAACCGTGACGTCAGTCCCAGTTCAGTGACCCCGTCGGCGGAGGCTGCGCGCGTGCGGTCGGCCGGGCACTCGGCGGCTGCTTTGCCAGCATGGACATGCGACTTGAGACGGTGCAGAAGCAACGGTGCAGAAGCAGCGAACAAACAAGTATAAGTACGGTTACCGTAGCCAACAGCTCATCGTTCGAACCACTCATCCTCGAGACAAAAAGGGCGACGGGAGGAGAGCTAGCAGACGATCAAGACGACGACGCGAGAAAGGGGTGCGCTTTCCAGACTTCTCTGGTTTCACGTGACTATCCCCTACTCTTTCGGCTCGTTCGGGTCCTCCCTCAGCGCCTCCTCTCTCTACATTCCAAGACAACCGCAGCGAGAAAACGCGCGCAGTGTGAGGGTCATTCCGAGGAGCTGCGATGCAGTGTCGACGTTGACGCTTTGCCGCTGCGGGAAGCGTCCCGCTAGTGTGAGCGCGCCTTAATGCCCGAGTGATGTTCAAATTAATGTATCATTGGTCCTTAGTAAAATGAATTATGGAAATGCTCCGTGACCTCACGCACCCCATAAAAAATCTAAAACAATGCGTAGCAGTAAGTGAAATCCCATGAAATTTACACAAGAGCTCCCTCATCCGTGCACATCCGCGATCTTGTTTACTTTGCACGACGCTGCGGCGCGGGATTACGTAACAGCCTAGCGGAATGCAGTGACTGCGATGGTGTTGCCTTAATGACATGAAACACACCCACGACGGGGTTCGGAGAGGAGCGTGACGCGGTCGCATGGAACGCTTCAGTCATCGTCTTTTAGCGCACGCAGTTCTTTAGAAAGGCGAGCTAGTGGACTTGCTTGCAGCATCAGTGCAACTGGAGCCTTTGTAAAAAATTTAGTGCCGACGGGGTTCGCTTCCGAGGCACACCGCATAGCGCGTAATTCTTTTCCAGAGTTCCATATCTCCTGAAGGTAAGATTTTTGGTCCCGTTAACTCCAATGGGCTGATCGGCCAAAAGTGCTACAGGAACCCCACTATACGTCCTAGAAGCAAACCACGTGAGCTCTGAGTTCTTGACAGAGGCTGTACCTAGTAAAAGAGCAGTTCTAGTTCATGTATGCAATACCAACTTTCCACGAACTTGAGTGAAGCGCCAAAAATAGGTCATGCAAACTTTGTGCACGACAACCCAGTCTTTGGGCAGCAGTAGCCACCCCCCTCCTCCGCCCGCTTAAAGAAATACACGAATATGCATGACACAACTAATTTTATATACATGTACTGCGCGCACTCAGTCCTCAACAAAATCTTGCGTCTTAATTTTCTACACAAGACTCAACTTTAAATGCCGCTGTGCTTTCCTTCGGGCGAAATCACGATACTTGTTCAGACCTTTGACAAAGAAAATGCATTCTGGTCACAAGATAAAACCCAGTCAAATTTGAGCTGAGGTTTTCGAAGTGCTGATCGCATCCAATACCGCTCATGCCTATCTCGTTCAGAAGAGCAAGCACATTCCATGGTGCGGCCTTGATGTAGTTCTCTAGAGCTAAAACATCGTTTGAAAACATCCTCAAGCTGACTGATAGACTTGAAGAGGCTCAATGCGGGGTACAGCAAGCCACCTAAATCGCATGCTTTTGTAAATGTGGCAGTATTCAAATTTTCGCATCAGGAGTTGGTAACAGAAGCTGATCCATGCACACGCGACATATTGTCTTCAAGAGACACACGCCCACCACTACGGCACCTCTTTCTTCCTGTCTTCTTTCACTTCCTACTTATCCTTTCCCTTAAGGGCACAGGGTAAGCCCTATACTTCCCATGCATTTTAGGCCATGTTGAGGTACATGTTTCTCACTAATACCAGTAGCCTAATAATACATATATCATTGTTTGCCAAATTTTGTTCTCTTTTTACTCAACTAGAATATTTGAAATGTGTTGAAAATTCGATTTTCAATAAAACTTTTTCCGGTAGTACACAAATCTGGCCTTTCTTTGCGCATTTCAAAATTCATAACAAAATAACTGCTCAGTGAAATTGCTTAATTCTAGTTTAGTAGTTGGCAACACTTATGTAGATGATTGCAAAAAAAATCAGCCGTCTGTCTTGAAAGGCATTGGAAATAATGGTACCTTTGTAAGAAAAAACACTGTTTTGAGATAATAGAGCGTAAAGAGAAAAAAGATGTGAAAAACTATTTTTTATTCGCAGAAACGCCTCCATAGTAATTGGTTTAATAGCCCCCTGCTTCGTAGTCACTGTCGCCGTCATTTTTTCGCTTTTCGGCTTGTCGTTTTGACTGTCGGGCCTCTTTTGTAAGCTGTCGTGTTGCTCGGTCCGCAAAGTACATGCGCTTATGGTCAGCTTCCCTCAGCCACTTGATGGTGTTGCTCCCTGGGTTCAATCCACACGCCTTCAAAACGTTGGCCCGTGCGATGCCACCATCATTAAATGAAAGAACAGCATCCAGTGTTGCCATCCGTAGAGTCCGAAGCCTAACAAACACATTCTTTGGCGCGCGTTCCCAAACAACATGGTTGAACGACTCATTTGCATTTTGAGTTCGCCCATGCAGGCACTTCTCTAGGAGCTCAGCCTTCGATAGCTCCCTATAAATGGGTTTGATAGCCTCCAAGACAGATGCAGGCAAACTCTCCTTGTGGAAAAATGGCTTGCCCTCTGACTGACTTCTGTTGAAGGCACACCACGTATCAGGTCCCTTTGGGCAAAGTCCATGGCATGGGTCATCGTCTGTGGCCGATAAGTGGAAGAAGGTTGCCCAAACGGCCTTTCGCATTTCATCCAGGTTTCCTACATTTCTTCTGATGGCCAAACCATAGTACGTCTGGAGCTTGTCTATTACTGCATCAGTCAGTCGGCCTCGGCCCGAGAGGCTCTTTCCATCAGAAAGTTTTCCTGCTTTGTTTCCTTTTTTAGCCTTCGTAACCTTGTGCCCATCCTTTTTTGCACGTGCCCTATGCACTGTTGCAAATGGGTTGCAAGCCCCAAGGGTAGCGTTGGCCTGGCGGCCTGGGGCAAACCTGGAAACATCCGAAGGTCCCGGCAAAGGATGAGTCGACTGGCAACAGAACAACTTGTTTATTCTGGCATCGCAAAAGAGCAGCCGGTCAGGGCGACCACGTTACTCGCAGGAAGAAATCGAAGTCCCTCTGGCGTCCGGGGCAGCGGCTTTTTTATACCCTCGGAGTCGAGGGCAAGAAGGAACCGCTCGGGATGAGTCGCACTAGACGGCGACGCACGGACATGTCGAGACGTGGAGAGACGCGTCCGCCGTGCCGGCGCCGGTCAGACCTCCTCGCCACCCAGTTGGGGAGCTCCTCTCCCCGGCTGCCGCGCTTTGACAAGCGTGGGCACCAACATGCACACACACACACACGCACGCACGACGACACGTGGCACTGAAACCTGCCTGGACGCGCTTGGCGGGAGGCGTTGCGGCAGCGATGAACGGGCCCAAAATGACCGCCACTTTGAACGAAGCCGCGGCGTCCGTTGCATCCGCGCCGGCTATACCGCGCGTCGTAGCCGAAACGTAACAGACCGCCCCGCCGGGGGAAGGAGATCCCGATGGTCAGGGGACTGCATCCGCTGTCCGGAGGGATGTCGCTCGATGATGCTCGAAATCGAAAGCGGTCGTCCCTCGACGTTGCTTGAGCGCAGCGCACAGAGAAGGCCTCGTTCTCAGGTTCAGGGTCACACAGGACACTGCAAAATCACTTCGGGAGAGTTGCCATTTTTGTGCTCGTTCCCAGCAAGCGTTAGAACTACGCCGAAACGCAACCGCTCAGTCAGCAAGCACGAGACAACCCTCACTAAGCTCTGCCAGGCTCTTTCCCCTTTTATACTACTGCCTAGTTCCTTACAGTAGTCAAGCAGCACTCAGAACGCGTCCACAAATTGGAAAATTTCACTAGAAAGCACATAATCACTTTGAAACACTAAACAAAAGCAATATGTTAAAAATCCTGCCTCAGGAAGAAAACATCAGTAACAAACAACTTTGAGGCGGATTCCCACGTTAGGGGCTTCGACTTAAGCCATCGGCGTTACCGTTGAGACTCCCCTTTTTGTAACGCACCTCAAAGGAATATTGTTGCAAAGCGAGGCTCCAGCGCAGGAGGCGGCCATTTTTGGGAGAGATGGTCTGCAGCCATTGGAGAGGGCAGTGATCCGTCTCAATGATAAACCTCGAGCCGGCTAGGTAGCATGACAATTTCTGAACGGCCCACACGAGACACGCACACTCTTTCTCGGTGGCGCTGTACGCCTGCTCACGACAGGTCAGCTTACGACTAGCATACAGGACGGGGTGTTCCACTTCTCCATTGTCCCTTTGGCACAGTACAACGCCCATGCCTCGCTCACTAGCATCGCACTGAACAACGAACCCTTTTGTGTAGTCTGGCGATCGTAGCACAGGCTGGCTTGTTAGGGCGCTCTTTAAGGCGCTAAAAGCTCTTTCCTTTGTCTCGCTCCAGACGACTGTTTGGGGCTCTGTTTTTCTTAGAGCATCCGTCAGGGGAGCCGCGATATCGGAGTACCTGGGGATGTACCTCTGATAGTAGCCGGCGACACCTAAGAACGACCGAATATCGGTCTTCGTGCGCGGTTGCGGGAAGTCTCGCACAGCGGCCACCTTAATTTCAGAGGGGTGGCGACGACCCTGTCCAATCACGTGACCGAGGTAGACAACCTCGGCCTGTGCCAATTGGCACTTGGGAGCCTTCACTGTCAAGGCCGCTTCGCGCAGGCGGGTTAGCACTGCCCGCAAGTGTGCCATATGCTCAGACCAGGATGCGGAAAATATCGCTACGTCGTCTAAATACGGTAAAGCGAATTCTTCCTGTCCCCGCAACACTTTGTCCATGAGGCTTGAAAAGCAGTATGGCGCGTTCTTCAAACCAAAACTCAAAACTTTAGGACGGAATGTTCCCATTGGTGAAATGAACGCCGCATACCTACTAGCCTCTTCTGTAAGTGGAACCTGCCAATAACCCCTGACAAGATCTAGGGTGGAAATAAACTGAGCGCTACTAACTTTCTCAAGGCGCTCCTCGATGTTAGGGATCGGATAAATTTGATCCTTAGTGATAGAATTAAGCCTGCGGTAGTCGACGCAAGGACGAGGTTCCTTGCCCGGTACCTCAACTAAAATCAAAGGGGAGGTATAATCACTCTCACCCGCCTCAATAACACTGAGCTGTAGCATTTTCTTTACCTCAGCCTCCATAATATCGCGCTGGCGGGGTGACACCCGGTACGCCTTGGATCGTACTGGCTCTGGGGAGGTAAGTTCTATAGCATGAGTAAGGACAGAAGTCCTACCAGGCCTCTCAGAGAACTGACCTTGAAACTCTTGCAAGAGTTGGTGTAGTTCGGTTTTCTGCTCAGCCGACAGCGGTGCATTAATGATTAAGTCACTAATGACCTGATCAGTGTCTTCCCTGTTCGTCACTGAGCCTAGTCCCGGAAGCTCGACCGGAAGCTCTTCGGGAACGTTTACCATCATACACACCACTGCTTCCCGTTGTCTATAGGGTTTGAGCAGATTACAGTGGTAAACCTGCTGTGCTTTCCGCTTTCCTGGCAGACTCACCACGTAGTTAACATCCGACAGTTTTTGAACAATCCGTGCTGGGCCCTCCCACTGCACGTCGAGTTTGTTTTTTAGCGATGTGCGCAATACCATTACCTCATCGCCCACCTCAAAACGACGGGCCCTGGCTGTCCGATCATAATAAACCTTGGCCCTCTGCTGGGCCTTTGCCATTGCTTCACCTGACAACTCCTGTGCCCTTCTTAAGCGTTCGAGGAGACTAAGCACGTACTCGACCACGACTGGGTCGTCGCCCCTGCCTTCCCACGAGTCTCGAAGCATGCGAAGCGGAGACCGCAGCGAGCGACCGTACACCAGCTCAGCTGGCGAAAACCCCGTAGCCGCATGCGGCGCGGTCCTTAATGCAAACATCACCCCAGGCAGACAGAGCTCCCAATCACTTTGTTGCTCAAAACACAATGCTCTCAACACGCGCTTCATGACGGAGTGGAGCTTCTCAACGGAATTCGACTGTGGGTGGTACACTGAGCTGTGTAACAGCTTTACCCCACACCTTTCGAGAAAGGCTGTCGTCAAAGCGCTAGTAAACACTGTGCCCTGATCTGACTGGATTTCCGCAGGAAAACCAACTCGCGCAAATATGGACAGTAGTGCATTGACTATCTCAACTGAGCTGAGTTCTTTAAGCGGCACTGCTTCAGGGAACTTTGTCGCTGGGCAGATCACAGTCAAAATGTGTCTGTACCCCGTGGCTGTTACCGGCAGAGGTCCCACTGTATCAATAACGAGCCGTCTAAAAGGCTCCGTAATGATAGGTACCAACTTCAACGGCGCCCTCGATTTGCCCTCAACGGCGCCCTGGTTTGCCAACCCGCTGACAGGTGTCACATGTCCTCACAAAGTGTTCTACGTCACGAAAACACCCTGGCCAATAGTACTCTTGCAAGAGACGGTCCTTAGTCTTCTTAACTCCTAGGTGTCCGGACCACGAACCGCCATGCGACAAGCGCAACAGATCCTGACGGTAGCACTGAGGCACGATCAGCTGATCGAACTCGACTCCCCTGCGGTCTGGATACTTCCGGTACAAGACCCCACCTCTTTCCACAAAACGAACATTTTTCTTGGCGATACCTTCCTTGACATTGCAGCGCATGTTTTCTAGGCTGCCATCCTTTTTTTGCTCGGCTATCAAAGCCGACCGGCTGACTTTTGCAACCTATTAAGTCCATCGGACGTAGGCGCGATGAGCAAATCTGCAGATAGCTCTTCTAACTTTCCCGTGTCGGGCATTTCCTCTCCAGTACCTGGTGCCTTCAACGCTACAGGCTCAATTTTATTCAGTTCGGACGTGCTCTGAGTATCAGCTTGCTGCGCCTCCGACCCTTTTTCATTGTTCGACAATGTTGGCCCCACAACTACCGCCTTTGCAGCGAGCTCCCGAACTCTCGGTCTGGTTAAGGCCTGAACGCTAGCCTCACCAAACAAAAGCCCCTTCTCGCGCAGGAGGTGATCGGACCTGTTCGAAAATAGGTACGGGTACTGGGGGGGGGGGGGGGCAGCATAGATGACACTACGGCCTCCGTCTCAAGTGCTCCGAAAGGTCCTTCAATAAGCACTTTTGCTACGGGCAGACACACGCTATGAGCTTCCAAGGCTTGCTTGATCCATGCGCACTCGCCTGTGAACATATCGGGTTCTACGTAAGAGGGGTGAACTACATCCATTGTAGCTGCGGAATCACGAAGCACTCGGCACTCTTTCCCGTTCACGATGAAGTCTCGCATGTAAGGCTCGAGAAGCTTCATGTTCTCGTCAGTGCTACATAATGACAAACACACGACTTCTCTTTTTGTTTCTGGACACTGCGCCGAAAAGTGACCCGGCTTCTGGCACGTATAACACACGCGCGCTTGCCTCCTCTCGAACCGCTTTCTGCGTTCGGCTTCGGCTGCCGCCGTCTCCTTACGCTCGGTCGGACTGCTTTCACTCGCATCCGCACTACGTGTGTCCCCCCTTGCTCTCATGGGTGTGAACTTCGGCCTCTCAGACTTGGAGCCAAATTCACCCTTTTGACCGTCCTTAGCTCCGCGAGCCCGACGCGTCACAAACTCATCGGCTAGCTCGGCGGCTTTAGCCACTCTACTAACGTCTGGCCTATCCAAGACCCAGTACCGCACGTTCTCAGGTAACCGACTATAAAACTGTTCCAGCCCGAAACACTGCAGAATTTTCTCGTGGTCACCAAACGCTTTCTCTTCTTTGAGCCACTCCTGCATGTTTGACATAAGCCTGTAGGCAAACTCTGTATATGACTCATTTCTGCCTTTTTCATTTTCCCGAAACTTCCGACGGAACGCCTCCGCTGACAGCCTGTACTTTTTAGCAGACTCGATTTCACTTGGTCGAAATCCTCTGCCTCCTCTCTCTTCAAGCGAGCGACTACGTCGGCCGCCTCGGCGGGTAACAAAGTGAGCAAGCGCTGTGGCCACGTTTCCCGAGAGAACCCCTGCTTCTCGCACGTTCGCTCAAAGTTAACCAGGAACAAACCAATGTCCTCTCCAAGCTTAAACGGCCGCATCAGGTCAGTCATTTTGAACGATACCCGTTCTCCTGCACCGTGTGCCTGACTTCCATTACGAGCGCGTTCCATCTCTACCTCGAGACGCTTCATTTCCAAAGCGTGTTGACGGTCGCGCTCTTCTTTCTCTTTTTGTTCTTTACGTTCGCGCTCGTCTTTCTCTTTTTGCTCTTTACGTTCGCGCTCGTCTTTCTCTTTTTGCTCCCTCTCCTCAATGGTCTCGAGGCATTCCGACAGCTCGTCATCCTCAGCCTCCAACTCAAGAATCGCCCTTAGCAGTTCTGGTTTTCTGAGTTTGTCTGAGACATCAAGACCCAACTCTCTTGCAAGCTCCAGCAATTTCGGTTTGCGCAACGACTTCAAATCCATGGCTGCTCCGAATGCTGCTTTCTCTACTGCCTACTATTGTCTTGCCGCAAACTAACCCGGCAGCAACGACAACACAATTACCAGCTCTGTTTCTGACACTAACAAAAGCCTGGCAAAACTCAGAAGAAGAAAGTCCCGCACTCACCAAACCTCGCAGCCAAGAATTCAGCGCAGTCGTTCCGCTGCAGGCAACCAGTCATCACACAGGGCTCGTTGCACTGCTCCCGGATGGTCGTTGTGCTGCTCAGCATACAGTTGAACGCATATCTTCGCTGCTGGCCTCCGTTGTCGGGATCCCACCGCTGGCAACCAGTTGTTGCAAATGGGTTGCAAGCCCCAAGGGTAGCGTTGGCCTGGCGGCCTGGGGCAAAGCTGGAAACATCCGAAGGTCCCGGCAAAGGATGAGTCGACTGGCAACAGAACAACTTTTTTATTCTGGCATCGCAAAAGAGCAGCCGGTCAGGGCGACCACGTTACTCGCAGGAAGAAATCGAAGTCCCTCTGGCGTAGTAGTAAGTGGATGAAAGGGGAAGAGGAAAGGAAAATGCACGGGCCTGTGACTGGTGTTAAAGCACCACCACCACTGCCGGCGTGCAGATAGAGAGAAGGATAGGTAGTGTTTCAGAGGAAGAAGGAAAAAGGGGGGAGTATACAGATGCGGGAGACGCCGTCAACTGTCAGTCAGCTGCCTTGGGCTAGCAATAGCCGTCCAGACCCGTCTCCTCCAGGAAGGCAAGGAGAGACCGGAACGCCTTGGAAGCGTTGGGGCCGGTGGGGAAGAGGAGGGCACTGGCCGAGTTTGATGGAAGGCTCAGGTCCCTGTAGCAGGCAGCCAGCTTTGCCTGGTGGGTGGCCAAGGCAGGGCAATCGAGGAGGAGGTGGTCGATGGTCTCCTCCGAATGGCCACAGCGGGAGCAGTCCGCCGTGGGGGCCAAACCCTTGCGGTGGAGCCTAGCCCCGGTCCAGGAGCATCCGATGCGGAGCCGGAGCAGGAGGGACCTCTGCCGTCTTGTGATCCCCTTGTCTGGCAGGCGTTGTGGGGGTTTCCCTTGGGCAACCCTGGGGTCGGGGTGCTCCATTAGGAGCTGCCGCTCCGCGATGCCTCTGGCCACATCCAGGGGCACCACAGCAGTAGAGCAGGGGGTAGGGTGTCCATGCGCAGCCTTGGCCAGGGCATCTGCCTCCTCATTCCCTGGGACTCCAACGTGGCTGGGGATCCAGGCCAGGGAGATAGAGCAGCCATGGGAACAGATTCTGTCCAGTCTGGCTGCCAGCTTGCGCACGATGGGCAGCCGGCTCCGTGGCTCTTGCAGAAGCTGAAGGGCCACCCTGGAGTCGCTCAGAATGGCCACAGTCTGCAGCGCGGGGTGGGACTCCAGGATGTCGGCAGCCAGGTGGAGGGCCGCCAGCTCTGCTGTGGTCGAGCTGGCCACGAACGGAAGCCTGGCCTGCCGGCTTTCTCCCAACGAAGGAGCGGTGCAAGCAGCTGCGGCAGACGGGCAAGCACCCATGAGGACCGACCCGTCCGTGTAGAGCTGTGTGCAGCCGGCCAGGTCCTCCTCCAGGGTCGCTGCTGCTTCCTGCCGGAGGCCAACTGCAGGGGTGAGGCGCTTCGGCCTGGTGCCCCGTGGTGGCATGAGCACCCGGAACTGATGGCCCAGGTCCGGTCGTGGAGGGGAAGGAAGGTGCTCCGGCTGCCCACCCACCAGCTGTTCGAACTCCTGGGCAACCTTCCCCATTCGAGAATGAGGGTGGCCGAGGAGGCGCTGCAGGAGGGGACGCCCGTCCGGGGCGAGGTGGAGACGCTCAGCATGGCGGAGCGCAGTCCGCTGGGCCTGCAGCATCATGGGCCACACGCCAGCCTCTGCAAGTGTGGCCGAGATATGGGAGCCACGGGGAAGTCCCAGACAGAGACGGACTGCAGCCCTCTGAGATCGCTCGATGGCCAGCTGCTGTTGTATGGTCATCTGGACCAGAGGGAGGGCGTACAGGAACTGGGCCCCTGCCATGGCCTGGAAGAACCGGAGCCCCATTTGTGGGGTGATACCGTTTCCCCCAGCCAGGAGACTCCGGATGGCGCCACGGACCCTGGTTGCCTGTCGGCAGAATGCCTTGACGGCTGGGCGCCAGGTGAGGTGGCGGTCGATCAGGAGGCCCAGGTAGCGGCAGGAATGCCGCCATGGGAGCTCCCGTCCTGCGACGCTGAGGTAGGTCTTCCCTGGGCGTGCTCCTGGCCGGATGTTGAGCAGCATGGCCTCAGACTTGGTGGGGGAGAGCTGCAGACCAACCCGTTCCAGGTAGGAGCCGACCCTGGTGATGGCCCGCTGTACGTTCTTGATGACCTGAACCCTCTGGCGCCGTGGTCCGCGACACCATAGGGCAATGTCGTCCGCGTAGATAGCAATGCGGACGGGTAGTTTCAGGCCATCTGGGAGGCAGGTGGGCAGCTGGGCCATCACCAAGTTGAACAGCATGGGGCTCAGCACGCTGCCCTGGGGAACCCCTCTGGTGAGGGCCTGGGGAGTGCTGGTAGCGCCTCCAGCTCGAACACAGCTTGTGCGGTCCCGAAGGAAGCCCTGGATGTAGCCACGAAGGTTGCCGGTGACGCCAAGGCAGTCCACGGCCTCGAGGATCGCCTCATGGTAGACATTGTCAAATGCCCCCTTCACATCTAGGAGTGTGAGGCAGACGACGTGGTGGGAGTGCCTTGCATCCTCGAGGCTGGACACGATGTCGGCTATGGCGTCAGCAGTACAGCGGTGCCTCCGGAACCCAGACTGCTGCTCGGGCAGGAAGCGTGTGGCCGCAGCGATCCACTCTAGCCTCCCCAAGGCCATGGACTCCATGAGCTTCCCTGGGGCCGAGGTCAAGGACACCGGCCTGTAGGACAGCAGGTCAGCAGGTGGCTTGCCCGCCTTGAGGACCGGGACCACCAGGGCTGTGCGCCAGGCCTCAGGCAGGCGGCCTGTGGACCAGACCTGGTTGTACGTCTGGAGCAGGCTCGTCTGCATGGCGTCGTCCAGGTTCCGCAGCATCTGGTACGTGACGCCATCTGGTCCAGGGGCACTACGGCGCTTGGAGTGCAGCAGGGCAGAAGAGAGCTCCCCTTTCGTGAGGGCCCTGGAGCAGACGGCCGTGATGTCCACCGAATGGCTGCAGGCTGGCTGGACGCAGGGGCGCCTTGGGTGGAGTCCTGCTGGAGGAGGTTCCCGGGGAAGGAGGGCCTCTGCCAGTTTGTCCGCCAGCTGCTGGTAGGTGAGTCCCCCTGCCACTGCGATGGCCAGGTAGGGGGCCCTCTGGATGGAAGGCTCCAGCAGCGAACGGAACAGACGCCACGCCCTGGCACTCCCCCTGGCGGCCACCAGGGAAGCACAGATGCCCTCCCACGACTCTCTGCGACGTCGGTTGTGAGACCGGCGGCACTTCGCATCGAGCCGGTTGTGGAGGGTCCGGGGCAGCGGCTTTTTTATACCCTCGGAGTCGAGGGCAAGAAGGAACCGCTCGGGATGAGTCGCACTAGACGGCGACGCACGGACATGTCGAGACGTGGAGAGGACGCGTCCGCCGGGCCGGCGCCGGTCAGACCTCCTCGCCTCCCAGTTGGGGAGCTCCTCTCCCCGGCTGCCGCGCTTTGACAAGCGTGGGCACCAACATGCACACACACACACACGCACGCACGACGACACGTGGCACTGAAACCTGCCTGGACGCGCTTGGCGGGAGGCGTTGCGGCAGCGCTGAACGGGTCCAAATGACCGCCGCTTTGAACGAAGCCCCGGCGTCCGTTGCATCCGCGCCGGCTATACCGCGCGTCGTAGCCGAAACGTAACAGCACTCAACCTTGGATATTTCAACGGAATCACCATATGGCATTTGTGCCTTCACAGCCATAAAAGCCTTGCTGTCACCATCCCCAAGGTATTTGACCTATCGAACGCCGTGAAGCTCCTCACTCCTGCCGAAAATTTTCAGTGCTCCTGCGACTTCCATTCCACTGCTGGTGCCTTGGTAGTTGCTTTGGCACACCTCTCTATGAAGGGGGTCACTGTTTGTACCCTTGATGCTGCACTTTGGACAACGTTTAGACAAAACCTCCACATCCAGCACTTTCCCAGAGTCTACACTGGTCGCAGAGACTATGCCGTTATTGGAAGTATGGCCTCGCTTCTGCCAGCTTCCATCAAGAGCAACTGCGATGTCTTTATCCCCCTCATTCAGCTGCACAGCTTCGTCAGCTGCCCTTTTCATCGACTCTTGAGCAGCAGCTTCGATGTGACCTAGAAGCTCTTGATTGTATTTCGCAAACTTTGTCGGCGGCTTAGGAAGGTTTAGCATAGCACAGAGTATATTTCCTGCAGCCATTCCCTTACCAATGGACCTCAAGGCATACACTAACCTGAGATTGGCTTCATAGAGGCCAGAAGTAGTTTTCTTCGACGTCTCAAATCGTTGTGCGGCACTACACACTTCACAGTTCAAACTGTAAACGCTTGCAACACCTACCCGTTTTGTCACAATTTCGATGAGCTCAACACTTCCACCGCACTCTCTGCACACACAAATCTGTGTAATTGCGGCACAAATGCCGTCCATGTCCATTAAGGCATATTGGCTGCTGCTCTGTAGCACATCCTCTTCCTGGAAGCACAGAGAAAATCTTGAAAGCTTCGATGTCGAGGAGCTGGCGCGTTCGGCGTTCGGGATCTCATTCGGTCGTGGACATCCTTTTGCTTTTTCAGGATGAGCGTAGCGGTTGCCGTGAAATTCACGCCTGACGAAGGCTTTCTTTGCCCTGGGCATCTCAACTTATCAGCAGCAACCAACACCGGCACAATTTACAATACTGATCGAAAGGGATAGCACTCGGACGCAGCTGCATGAAGGTTGCAGAAACGTGGAAAAAACGTGCAAAGCGTCTCAGGATTGTCTTGGCTAAAAAAGAGGAGCTGTACAATAGTTGCCAGACAATTTTTTATATGTGGCTGATTTTAGACAAGTTTTGAAATCAGGTGGTGGACTTTTTGGTTGAAAAAATTGACGTTAATCCTGAAAGGGGGCGTGGCCGCTCACTACTTGGTTTCGGAAAAAGCGTTTTTCAGCCGTAAATATGGCTTTCTGAGGAAAGTGCGATCATGGAACATGTGTAGAAAGAATTGAACTTCTAAAATTAAAAAAAAAAAGATTTTTTTCTAATTTTACGTTACCCTGTGCCCTTAAGGCGCGCTCACACAAGCGGGAAGCTTCCCACAGCGGCACAGCGTCAACGTCGACGCTGCCTCGCATCTACTCGGAATGACGCTGACACTGCGCGCGTTTTCTGGCTGCGGTTGTCTTGGAATGTAGAGAGAGGAGGCGCTGAGGGAGGACCTGAACGAGCAGAAAGAGAAGGGGATAGTCACGTGAAACCAGAGAAGACTGGAAAGCGCACCCCTTTCTCGCGTCGCCGTCTTGATCGTCTGCTAGCTCTCCTCCCGTCGCCCTTTTTGTCTCGAGGATGAGTGGTTCGAACCATGAGCTGTTGGCTACGGTAACCGTACTTATACTTGTTTGTTCGCTGCTTCTGCACCGTTTTAAGTCGCATGTCCATGCTGGCAAAGCAGCCGCCGAGTGTCCGGCCGACCGGACGCGCGCAGCCTCCGCCGACGGGGTCACTGAACTGGGACTGACGTCACGGTTCATGGTCGGCGCCCATTGGCTGTTCTCGTCAGCGGCACGGGAAAAATAGGTACCGGACCCATCGCTCTGCGGGACGGCACAGCAGGCTGTCCGCGGGAGAAAAACCCGCTTGTGCGGGAAGCGACACGCGGAAAACGTCCTGCGTTGCGCGTTTTCCCGCTAATGTGAGTGCGCCTTTACGGCGCGGTTCAGGTCTCTGCCGATATGTGAGACAGATACTGTGCCATTTCCTTTCAGCAAAAACCAATTTTCAGGCTAATTCAATGTGCTCGATTCGATGGTAGTCAAAATTTTTACCCGGGCCAGCCCCGGAATTTCACCTCTGTCGATTTGGACCAACCATAACTGAGCGTCCAACTATAATGAGTGTGCAACCATAAATGAGCGTGCCCGACAAGATGACAACCTCCAAATTTGGTCCGGACGATTGCTAAAATGTTTTCGCTCGACATTTGGTATAACCATGGTGAAACCCTGCCTAAAATTCTTTTTCGCACTGCCGAGTCGAATAATTAGCTTAGAATGACTAGCTATAGCATTTTAAATATTAACTTTTTTTCCGCAACACGGTACCGTCCGAGTAATTATTTCTTCAAGCTATAAAAGATAGCGCGAGAAATCCAAATACATAAGAGTCCTACTACTTCAGCATCCCATATAAAAATTCACTAATCCTATATCGCACGTCAAGTGCCAACACAATGCTAAGCCGCAGACTCTGTTAGCTGGAACACTTGTTATTGTAATATGAAATAAAACCCTCCTTTGCACTTTGTTGCTTGGCACGGGATGCTTTTCGGGGCGCAAAGCGCGTGCATCTCCCGCAGGGAAAAAAGAAGGGGGGGGGGGGGGGGCTTTTTTATCTAGCGCCCGCGCACCCTAATGCCACGTTCTCACAGCCGGTTTTTTCCATGCTCCGTCGCCTCCATCGTGCCAGCAGCTGACGGAGGGGGTTGTGTTTGCACCGGTTACTTCCCGAGATGGGGCGGCCCTGCTCTACGTTTCCGTGAAGCGGCGGCGATGGAGCCCCGCCATCAGAAAACGCGCCAGTCACAGCGCAAGCTCCCCTCACGTGACCCACAGCTTGCTCGCTGCGAGCGAGAGATGGCGCTAGCCAGCGTCGCTGTTTTGGCGGTGGTGCCGAAGAGCGGCTGCGTGGGTGCGCGGGCACGAAATAAATTTTTTTTCCATCGTGAAATGCACTTCACTCATGCGCTCCGAAATGCGCCCGCTGCCAAGGTACAGAGAGCGGACGACGGTTTTATTTCACTTGGCAATATACGAGGTGTTCCAGCTGAACGAGTCCCCGACTGAGTTTGGTGTTTGCACTGGGCGCGGGATATACGGTAAGCAAATTTTCATCTCGTGCGCTACAAAGGGCCGTCGATACCATAGAAGCCTACGTTAAAACGTTAGGACTAGAATGTTCTTATCCCAAATCGGAACTCCTAAATGAAAGAGAGATTCCGAGAGGACAGAAATCCAGCCTCCCGCCAGCCAACATAAGCATACAAGTGCAAGGAAAAGTAATTAGACAAGTGAGTTCCATCCGAAATAATCGAAAAATTAAACGCCTCAGTTCACTAATCCATTAGACTGATCCGACGCATAGCGAACAGAAGAACAGGAGTTAATAAAAAAAAATGTATGTTGGTTGGTGCAAGCATTTGTCATGAGCAGGATGAATTACGCCCTCCCCTATCTACAGTTATACAACGCTGTGAAACTCAAAATTGACGGACTCATCAGGCAGGCCTACAAGGCAGCCCTAGGTCTACCAGTACACACTTCCACTGCGAAGTTACTGCAACTCGGCCTACACAACACGCTAGACGAATTGACTGAGGCCCATCGTAGAATGCAAGAGCTCAGGCTCTCTAGAACCAATGCCGGTAGAGCAATCCTAGAAAGGCTCAGAATAAATGCGGAACCGCTCAACGCGGATACTCGAAAAATTCCGTCCAACCTCCGAAGGACAATCACGGTAAAACCATTACCGAAAAATATGCACCCCGTCCAACACGAAGGAAGACGCAAGGCCAGAGCAAAAGCCCTAGCTAAGAAACTTGAGGGCCGACAGGACGTAGTCTACGTAGACGCGGCAGCTTACCCTACACCCGAGAAAGCATTCACGATAGCCGCGGTGACCTAGGAAGGCCAACTCATAGCGAACGCGACAGTACGCACCAACTCTTCAGAAATAGCCGAAGAAGCGGCAATCGCATTGGCGTTGACAAACCCGCGAGCAGAAGTGATTTTCAGCTATTCAAAAGCAGCCATTGGCAATTTCGCCAAGGGCAGAATATCTCCAACCAGCTTGGGAATTCTCAGGAATTACCCGAAAGACAGGACAGACGTGGAATTGGTTTGGGTACCGGATCACTCGTCAAACCCGGGGAACGAGGCAGCCCACGATAAAGCTCGAGGATCTCTCGGCCGAGCTGTGGACGCTAACTCGGACGTCGAAATGACGAGAGATGGCCTTAATACCTACCATGAGATTACTCAGCCTTATAGGCTGGAAAGGCTAACCTTCCCTGCTCCGCATAAAAGCCTAAACAAAGAGCAGGAGGTATTGTGGAGACAACTTCAAACAAAAACTCTCCCTAATCCAGCTGACCTAAGCCATGTGTACCCGGTCAGATTTAAGCCGGAGTGCAGCAAATGCGGCGGCAAAGCCACCGTAGAGCACATCTGGGACTGTCCGAGAGATCCCCCACCAATATCGCTCAAGCGGCTCGCGCACCCGGGCCCGTGGGAGAACTTGTTGCTCAGCTCCAACCTAGAAAACCAAGTACAGGTGGTGACGAGAGCCGAAGAGGTCGCCGCCAGTCTCCACTGACGGCCACCAAACAAGATCAACAAACCCATTTATAACTCAAGCCGATAATAAACGTTTTCCAATCCAAAAATCTGGTGCGCTCAAGTAGCACCACAGTTACGCAGTATATTTTGAATTGTGCGCGTTTTCTTTTAGACTCCTTAAAGAAAGCTGCTCAGACGGTATTTAAAAAAAAATTGGCGGTGGTATAGCTCTGAATAAACCTAGAGTGACAAGATAGCTACAGTTGGCCGAGTGGAACTTGCTCAGTTGAATTGCAAAGTCAGTCTTTCGCCGCTCCGTTTCGCTGGGCGTTCCTTCTTCATCTTTATCCCACTTGGCACGACGCATGCGCACAGCTGTAGCATCTCGGTTTCGCCGGCGCGCCGCGCCGCAGGCAGCAGCAGTTACTCTGCAACACGTGGCTGGTCACGTGACCAACCACGTGACGAACCACGTGATCAGCACAGCGCCGCGCCGCCAGAAGCGTTTGCGGGTCGGTAGGCTGGAAACGCCGATTGGTCGGTGGGATGCGTGTCTGCGTGACGTTTTTTCGCTTCGCCCTCGTTCTCAACCGGATGTGGGGTACCCACGCCTCTCTCTCGGCCTGTCCCTAGAGTGCCTATGGAATCGCTAGGGTCGGCCGGCCGGCCGCCGGGCGTGCGTGGTCTGCGGGCATTCTCTTCGTGAGCGTAGGCGGCGACGCGGGCGTTTTGGGAGCTGTCCGGGTATGGCTTTTTTGCGTGGTGCGCTCGTCGGCGACAGCCAGCTGAAATTTCTGTTCAGTTCTTGCTTCCACGACATTGCGACGAACCCCAAAAGGCGCTGACCAGCGAGAAATCGCCAGCGACATAAAGGTACGCATTTTATCTCAAATTTCGCTTCATGAAGTGCTGTACCGCTTACTTACATGCCTTGCGCATTCCAGGACCTCGTTTTCCTGCTGCAGGAGCACGTGGCTAGTGTCGTGCTGGTGTTCAAACTTTTACAACTCCATTACGACGACCCACATAAGGTGTGGTTTGAGGACCGCCGGCATCGCCATCTGAACCGCCGTCTGACAGCCAAGATGAAGCGCTTGTCGCGCGTGCACGTTCTCGATCACGAGGTAAGGGTTGAACAACGTTTTCGCAAGTTTTCTCGTGCGGAACTCGCCAAATTGCGGCGCTTGTAGCGTAACTTTTATTGCAGCATCGTTTCCTGGATGCTTCTGGCGAGCCGATGCTGTCCTTATTTGCCGCGGACCGATACCACGTGGCGAGACGCCAGGGCATCGACCCCAGTGCGCCTTTGTTCCTTTGCAGTGGCAAGTCCAGGGTAAAAGTGGCCACGATAATTCTGCCACTACAATCTGCCCTTTAGGATCGCTGTCAGCTGCAACGGTAAGTCCAGAAGTTCCGACTCGCGCATTGCGGAAATCGCGCCTTGCCTAAGTGTCCAGCATTCAGCCAGTGCAGTGCAGCTTTGTTTAATTCCTTAGAGACTTTTCGCGCTGTGTCGAAATCGACGGCAGCCGTGAAAATTTACATATTAGACCTCGCTACGGCTTTATCCTAGCGCAGCGCGCCTTTGTTTCTTTGCGTCGGCAAGCGTTAGAACCGCGCGCCGTCTCGCGCTTTGTCCAAGTCGGCTCTAAAACTCGCGCTAGGCCTCGTTGCCTGGTTGACAAAGTGCACGGCTTTGTTCCTTTCAATAGCAAGCCTCTGTCACTACAGTCGGCGGCCTTAATTTTTATGATCGCTGTCAGCTTCAACAGCAAGTCCAAGAAAAGTTATGACGATCGCGCGGTGTGGAAATCGGCGGTAAAGACAAAAAACTCGTGCTTTAGCTGCAGACTTACCCAGGTCCAGTGCGCCTTTATTTCCGTAGCGACTACCCGCGCTTTGTAGAAATCGACGCCAGCCGTGAAATTTTACATATTAGACCTCGCTACAGCATTAGCGCAGAGCGCCTTCGTTTCTTTGCGTTCTAACTTGTTTGCTCGTTACTTTTGTTCTTTTCAGTCGTTTCCTGAATCTGTCCAAAGAGCCGGGCTAGGTGGATGATTGTTCGCCGTCAGTGGAACCACATGGCGATCGCACTTGCATACAGCACGACTTTGGTCCATGTGTTTTTTAAATAAAAACATCAGATGTCGAAGGTCGTGCCCGAGGATTGCTTCGACAGCTGGGGCAAAACCATGGGGACCGCACACGCCGTGTCGTCGCTGCCAAGTGAAGAAGCACAAAACGGCTGTCAACCTTAATAAAGGCCCTTCTCGGGGTCGCCTCAGTGTTTCCTGGCAGATCACACGCTTTCCACCCTGTGCACGTGTTCTCCTCATTTCCAATTAAATAGGTCCTTCAAACCCTGCTGAAGGCTTGAATTAGGAACTGCTAATATCAAGATGGTACTTGAGAAACAATAGCGGCTACAATAACAAAGATGAAGAGGGGCTGGAGATACACGCAAATAAAAAAGGTTGGAGGTACCCAGATAAGCTGAAATGGTTTTGGGCGGGAGTCCTAGTTATTATATATAAGACTCAAATAATGCATATTCAGCGTTTATCAAGGTTTTTGTAGAAATATATAAAGAACATTAAGCAGTCTAAACGAATAAGAGAACCATGGATCACGCCAGAGCTCAAAGAATGATAAAGAGCAAAAACAAGTACCATGCCTTTTTAAATAATCGCTCTCTAGAATCTCTTACTAAAAAAAAAACAAGAAATAATCTAAATGCTGAGCTTAAGCATGCTAAGATTCTGTATCATCAAAAACTGTTCTCTGATGTTAGAAAGGAAAATTCAGACACTGTGTGGAAAGTTGAAGATAACTTGTTACGTCGCAATACGAAAAATGCGCCAGCTCAACGAATAATCTATAAGGGCTCTGAATTATCCGGTCAGGGTCTTGCTGGCCATTTAAACAGCAATTTTTTAACTACCCATTTACCTATGATGCATCTACCTGAAGTTCCTTCATCTTGTAGCCCTTTCGAAAACCTTTTCCTTGAGCCCGCCAATGAGACCTTTATGAATTTGAATAATAGCAAAGCCTTAGATGTTGACAATATTCAAATAAAACCAGTCAAATATGTACTATCATATATTGCACCTGTGCTTGCATACATCTTCAATTTGTTAATTGAAACGGGAGTTTACCCGGAATAAATGAAGAAAGCAAGAGTGACAGTTGTGTTTAAAGGGGGAGATAAAGATGTAGTGTCCAATTATAGACCAATATCTGTGATTCCAGTCTTTTCAAAGGGCTTGGAAAAAGTAATCTGTTCCCGTGTAGTGAACTTTTTTAATGCAAATCAAATCCTGTCTGATGCTCAATTTGGCTTCCGAAGGGGAAAGTCGACGGAAACGGCTTTGTTATCACTTAAGAAATGTATCCTGCAAAACACTGAAGCAGGTATTCTCACTGTCGGACTCTTCATTGACTTTAGTAAGGCTTTCGATTCCCTAAACGAATAAATTTTAACTCATAAAATTTCTCAAAACGGAGATCGTGGAACACCTTTAGACCTCATGAAATCATACCTGCAAAATCGAAAACAATCTGTCTATATCCACAACCATCAGTGTTCTTTTCTGGCGGTACGAAATGGTGTGCCTCAAGGCAGCATTCTGGGCCATATGCTTTTTAACATCTATATAAATGACATTGTGCATATTTATGACAAAGCGAAATTAATTATATACGCCGTGATAGCAGTTTACTAATCCCTGGTCACGACATAAACAAGTTAATTGAAGAGTGCAACGTAATCCTTACGAAACTAGAGAACTGGTCTTCTCTTAATTGCCTCCAAATAAACCCTACAAAGACTAAGGTAATAATTTTCCGTGCAAGGAACAAGCCAGTCGAACTACATTGCGCTCCTAAATACGCAGGTCAAGAAATTCAAATTGTATACAGCCACAAAATCCTTGAAGTTACTTTCTCGTCGCATCTCAGGTGGGATCGACATGTGGAAAATATTTGCAAAAAGCTGTCTTCAGTAGCAGGTGTTCTAACACGATGTCGATGGCTCCTTCCCACTCACGTGAAAATTCAAATTTATCATGCTCTTTTCGGTTCCGTAACTCTGTTTGGGCAACAACCACAAAAACAAATGTGATAAAAATACAGGTTCTGCAGAAGAAAATGATCCGCTACAATGCAAACCTTCCTTATCTGTCTCTCCAACGCAAACTGCTTTTAGAAATTATAACATAATTCGTTTTGAACATATATATATTTTTCGCATTTTGAGGTTCTTTTACTATTTTTCTCCTGCTTATAGAGATTTTTTAATACGTACTACACATTTAAGGACCGCTTCGAATCGACTCTACACCTGAAATACCGATCTCTGGTATATTCAATATTTTCGAATTAATCATAAACTACAAACGCTGAACATAATTTACCGACCACTCTTAATAAGTACAACGTTTTGGATAGTGTTAAACCAAGCGAGTTAAAAATGTATTTTGTTAATATATAGCCAGGTTGCATTTTATGTTCCTCTGTTGTCTGCCGGTGCCATGTATGCCTATTGAGTGTTTCTTTTCTCTTTATTTTTCTCGGGTCTTCTCTTTGTTTTCATGCGTCTGTAAACTATTGTTAGTGAACATACACGCTCATTGTTTTCATTGCATTCAATCGATATGTCACTAGCTTCGTTGTTTCTGTGTTTGTTCTAATATATATATATATATATATATATATATATATATATATATATATAGAGAGAGAGAGAGAGAGAGAGAGAGAGATTTAAGAGATGTGGGCACTCCTACAGCGACACATTTATCAACGTTTAGACCGCGGTGCGGTCTTCTTCAGGACTGTAGTGGTCTCGCATCAAATCAACGTTTTAAGTTTGTGAGCTGCAAAGGAGGGCAAAAGGAGTGTAACAAGCAAATAGCAACAACAGTTCAAAAAATTGAACAAAAAAGTAAAAAAAATAAAGATAGGGGTGTGGGGAGCAGACAGGGACAAGATTGGGGAGGAAGCAAAAAATAGAAAGAAAAGAAAAAAGGGGGGGGGGAACTATTATAGTAAGGAAGGACGGGGTAAAAAAAGGAGATGGCGAAACGAGAGAAAGGGAGAGGAAGACGGTGCGGGGGACATGGGCAGCGCGGCAACCACAGGCGTACGAAAGCAAAACGTGCAAACAAGAGGCTTCCCGTCTGGACCTTCGAGGAGTGTGGATATCTCCTGCCTCTCCTCTCGAGACGTGTTCGTTCCCTTCGACGACGACGTCTCGCCTCCGCCGCGCCCGGCGCACCCTCCTGCCCGCCCTTTGGACGACCGCAAGGAGCACCGAGCGCGGCCAGCGCCGTACGGGGCACATCCCAAGGAGCTACTAGGCCGCCCCGCCGACCCGTCGCCCGCGTAGGGTCCCGTCGCCCTACTCCTCGTAGGCCTACTTGCCCGGCGGCCGCTTCGGCGGCCGGGTAACCCTCGCCCGCCGGAAGAGCCTCTTCGGGCCGTCGTCGTCAGCTGCAGCGGCGGCGGCCCATATTTCCTGTAAACCCCCCAGCAGCCGGCGCACCTGATGACGTTGGCGGCGGCTTGTTCGCCACCTTGACGCCTGCTGTGTTGCCCTGGACGTGAGCGCGGTTTCCCTGCTGCCCTCCGCCCTCCCCGCGCGCACTGGTGCGTGTGGGGCCCCGACGCGCCGTCTTCATGGCGGTATCCAGCGTTTTTTCCCCCTGCTGCTGTCCTGACGCAGCCCTCGGCGGTACGGCCAGGCCCGCATCCCGAGATCCTGTACACGGCCGCCGGTCCTTGTGCGCCAGCCCGCTGACGCCCCAGCTGTAACCACAGCTCCTGCGCGCCGCCGGACACGGCGGTTATTCCTCAGCGCACCCCGCCGCGCTGCTACCCTGTAGCAGTTTACCCCGCGGTCCTCTTCGGCCGCCACGTGGTGGCCTCCTGCAGCCAACCCCGGCTGAGCTGCAGTCGTCGCCCACCTCCGCCCAGCCTTTCGGCCGGACCGGGGTAATGGGCCGCTTGCCTCCTGCAAGCCCCCGACGTGCACTCGCCACTCCCAGTGCGAGCCGTTCACCCTCCCCTCCCCAGTTGTGGCTGCTGCTGCTGCTGCGGGGACCTGCCTTCCTGGACAGCACGGACAGAGCGCGTTGCAAGCGGACATCCCCCTCCCCACACCCCCTTTCCCCATCCCCCGCTCCAAGCTGTGCCCCCGCGATATGGGTGGCAGAAATCGAGCACATTCCCCCCCCACGTAGCCACAAGAAGAAGAAACAAGACACAAACAAAATGCACAAACACAAAGCTGGGCGCCGCTGCAGATGCGTGGCCAAAGAGGCGCCACTGCGCAAATGACGCTGGGCCCTGAGAGGGAGAAGCGTTTGCGGGTCGGTAGGCTGGAAACGTCGATTGGTCGGTGGGATGCGTGTCTGCGAAAAACCGGCTATGAGAATGTGGCCTCACACAGCACGCACATAAAATGAAGTTCTCCGCTATCCACGTCACTTGCTTAGGGCGGTAAAGCTCTGAGGAAGGCTTGCCGCGCTGGTTCAATGCTGACCGCCCGACTGCAGTGTCGGGGCACCCGAGATCGATCTCAGCTGCGGAGACCCCGTTTGAGTGGAAGACAAACGCGAAGCAGCTGTTTAATGCGTGATATCAGTACCAGTTACCCCCGTCCCCATGGACGTCATCGTTCGGGGCAGTATTGATGTCCCAAGAAGCCCGATACGCTTTGGTAAGCTGCATAACCGAACACTAGCAGGGCTTATAAATTTCCAGTAATACATATTGTGACGAAGAAGGCGACGAACTGCGCAGTGGCGCGGGCAGGAGCGCTCGCGCTAGGCCGGCAGCCATTAAATCATCTCATTTCCATCGATCATCGTGTCTCTTTCTTCGGCTGGCCGCCACGTAACAATATATTTAACCGGCATCGTGGTACTAAGAAAACAGGCACTCAGTTGCAAGCCGAAGCAAAGACAAAACGCTACAATGAGACATATGCGCTTTCCCGAAACACCGTATTAGTGGGCTCGGACGCTATCGGCACACAATCTGGCGCGCTTGCCTGCAATGCAAGCACAGTGCATGTGCGCTCGTGCACTGTAGCAGACGACACGAATCCCCGCCTCCGGGCCCCTGCGCACCTGCGGCGCTCAGTTTCGATGTGCACCCGCGCCGGATGCGCTCCGCAGAGCGCGACCACGCTGAGCCCTGTTCGCACATATTCTGAGCGACCCCATACACTGGTTCGTGTTCTTTCATCTAGCACTTACTGCGCTTTTACAGTTTCTCTCAGCGCAGTTGACAGTCACGCGCTCAAAAACACAGAAGGACAAACCCGCAGACATGTACACATGTGTAGGTTTGCTTTCCAAGAAATGCTGGTGGGTTTTCGGGTCCCTGCCGCGGATATCTATTGAGGTCTGACAATAGGCAATGGGGCCTGTTAGGGCCCTGTCACACTAGCCCGACACACCGCCGACGCCGTCCCGACAAAGACACCAAAGATCGGCCAACCCGGTCGGCAGACCTTGTCTGTGGCAGACCAAGCTGTCACACTAGGCCGACAACGACACCAACTCGTCCGACGACCAGATGTCTTCGTAGTGTGACATGCTTTGACGCCCGCGACGCCGACAAAACCGGTCTGCCGACCGTGTCGTCGCGAGATCGGTCGCCGAGCAAAAACATTCACGAGACACGAACACGATTTCGCTATAGTACTGTTTGTTTATGTTCATAACAAGCTCTGTGATAAATGAATGTCCAAAAACGTATCATTACTGAGGATCGTTGGGCAATGCCAAGGTGCTGGTTGAAGTGATAACTACGATACAAGCAAATTTCATCCTATAGCCGCCTGCTGCTGCTGCTGCTGCTGCTGCTGCTGCTGCTGCTGCTGCTGCTGCTGCTGCTGCTGCTGCTTCTGCTTCGTGCGGCTCGCCTGACGTCTGCTAGATCCGCTGCTGAAGCCGTCGCGGAAATCGAGCATAACTTTATTTTATTATGGGACAGGTTGGTGTGACTATAGGAGTACCTTTATTACTGCGCTGGCTAGTTCCAAAGCTCCCTGAGCTGCGGCATCGATGCGAAACCAGCTCGGCTTAGCGACGAGTACGGCAGCCGGGAAGCAGCGCAGTTCGTCGCCCTGGCGCTCTCGCAGGCGTCGTCGTTGCCGAAAGCGCGGCTGTTGCGCAGGCATGGTGTCGTTGCTCGAACATAGCATGCGGCCTCTCTGATAGCATGGCTGTTCCGTTTTTTTTTTCTTGTGCGAACGTGAAGTAAACCGAGCGTGCTCGCCGGCAGGCCAGCATGGATCCCGTCCGCCGCCGTAATAAAAATCAGCTTAAGATTATTTTTGACGTAAGCAATAAACGCTGAGACTGAAAATTGTGACAAATGCATCATTTATGAGGATCGCTGATCAACACCGAGTTGCTGGTAAAAGCAACAACTTTGATAAGAGCAAAATTTCTCGCCAGAATCGCCCCGCAAGCTGCCGCTGGCCCGCCGTTGTGGTCCTGCTAGCCTGTCGCCCGCAGCGGTCCGCTAGCTCCGCAGCCGAAGGTGTCGCGGAAATTGACCATAATTTTAGTTCATGGTGTGATTATACTGTTAACAGCCAAGCGATATTAAGAGATATAGCGCAGGCTACTTGCGAAGCGGCGTCCGCTGCGCCAGGCAGCAGCACAGTTCGTCGCCTGGCGGGACCGCGGGCGGTGCCGTTGCCGAAAGCTCGCTACTAGCGGAAGCATGCTTTGTGGCTGCTCGTGTATAGCAGGCAGTCTTTCTGATAATATGGCTATTTTGTCTTTTCTGGTGCGAACTTCAACACGCAGTAATCAGACCGCTGCGGGTGGCAAAGCGTACACTTTGAGCTCGAGTGCTTGAGTCGAGCGGCGCAACGATGCTTGCTGCTCCGTGTGTCCCTGCTTGCAGTGGGGCTGCAATGCGCAAGCAGCGACCGGTGCATCGCGCCGGCCAAGTTTTCGCACATGGGTCGCCTGCTTTACTTCTGTAGCGAGTGTAACACTGCGGAGTGCTTCTTATCAGCACCTCTGAAGGAGGAAAATAACTCTGTTCTCCATGGCGTCGTGGGCATGGCAGTAGCTTCGCATTCCAGAGGTTCCTAGCTCGAATCCGCGTGGCCGTAATTTTTTTCTTTTTATTATTTTAGCCTTAAATAATCTCTCCCGTCCTGTTTACCCGCGAGCGACTGAATTTATTTTTCGAGCCATGCATTTCTGATCAAGAAATAAGTGCCGCTCAGTACTGGGCAGCCCTCAACCTAGGTTCACAATCACGATTGTTTAAGAGTTTGTTTTACTATCGTGGGATTTATTTAAAAGAGTTAAAAATGAAGCGTCCCGGCCCATGAATTTCGCATAGCAGGAAATGACAGAAGAGTGAGAACGAGAAAGGGCCAAGTCGGCGGGAGGTCTCGCACGCTGTCTCGCTAGTGTGACATGAGAGTTGGCGGACCATCGGCCAACTGCCGTCTTGTGGGAGACATAGCGCCGACGCCGACAGTCGGCCGACTGTTTTCGTCGGCGCAGTGTGACATAGAGCCAGACATCACGACGACATTGTTTTGGCAGACCGAATCGGCTGACTGTTGGCCTAGTGTGACAGGCCCATTATGGGTCGGGTAGCAGCATCGCACCGCTGCCACCACTTGTTACGATGCAGGGTAGCGTGGTTGGGCCGGAGAAGGGGTGAGGAACGATGGAAGCTTGACATTTGGGAAACACATAAAAAGTGGGTTTTCTGGCACTTTGAAGAAACTTATTTACATAATTTAGAAAAGAGCAAACTGTCAAAATTTAAAAGTTCATAGCGTTGAGCCAAATTGATGAGCCTTGTCGCCTGCGCCCAGAGCGTTCGTTCTCACTCAGGGCGCTTGTTAAATACCCTAAAGTTCCGCCCCTTCACCAGGCGGGGGCCAATACAGTACGTGGCACATTTCTTCACGATGAGAAAATTTGCACACAGCACTTAGCAAGCGGATGCACTCGTGGGAATGGGTGAGGAGGATTCACAGGTGCGCTGCTCTATCGCACCGTGGTGCAACCGTATTGCATGCGGCACGTGTCTATCGAAAACACCGGTGCCTAGCTGTGGGCAACAACTGCGGCGGGCTCTCTCCGGTCGGGGCGGCTCTTGGCACACAGGATTAATTACTGCAAGGCACCGTTCCCCTCTTCTCGTCGTCTGTTCATCGCCGGTCGCTTTTGCAGGGAACCAGTCAATTGAGGAAGGTCATTCGCATCGAGCCGAGCGTGGAAAGAATCCCACAGGCTCCTTCCCAGCCAGTCATCCTTTCTTTTTTTCGTGCAGTCGTCAGCCACCTGACGCTGTCAAAATTGCCACGGCTGTTGCTGCGCAACCGTGGTCATCCCTGTCCGTGTGATCTGCCCCTTAATCCTCCTCGGATGGTGTCCATTCCGTTCATAACAGCCCCAACGCGGACGCCACCGAAAGCTCCCCACTTGACTTTCCAACAAAAGGGGTGCTTTCTACTCTTGTAAACGGAAGGGCAGCCACACACAACAAGTAGGGAAGGAGGACTGAAGCTAGTAGACCAAGCAAAAGGGAGAAAAACCTCTGATAGGGAATGGAAGGAGAGGAGCATGGTGAAGTAGCTTGTTTGCCATATATGTAACTCCATTATAATAGGATTTTATTAAAGAATTGTTTGCGGTTATGTGTTGCGGGGATGGCGCCTCACAACAACCTTGGTAGAGGACATTTTCAGTCAGAAGGTGGTCGGGGCCCTTTAAGTAGTGGCTGCCGGCTGGCGTCCTCTGCAAATTTTGTTGTTCAAAATTTTTATTTTCTTCGAAGGTCATTTTCATTTGACAGCTGAAGATGGAGCTTAACCTTGTATGTGCCGATTCGGTCGTTGCCATGAAGCTTGGTGCTCGGGCCTTCTGCCACAAGGGCTTAAAACACCTGAGAAATACCGCATGCATATTTCACCTTGCATTTGACTCATTGAAAAGAAAAAAAAATTCCCCTGTGGATCATCATTCCTGCACACACAGTGCGGTGCCGACATGCAAGCCCACAATGTAATGCCTTTCATTCGAGTGCTAGCTCTACGAAAAAGCGATAGCATAGAGACACGACGTGCAGCTAAATTTGTGCAGTACACGCACTTCAAAAAAGTGTTCAACCAGCTGATATGCACGCTTGTCAAAATTATGCGTGCATTACTTGCTGGCAGCAATATTAACAGCTGGTGGGCGGCAGACTACAGTTGAGCGGAACATATCCTGATCGTTTTCTGCTTACAGCCCACAGGAATTAGTTCACAAACAAAAATCGCAACTACCACTGGAGAGTCTGTATAGGCAGGGTGGATCATTTTCGCCTAAGTAATTAGTGTGTAGTTAACAAATATGCAATAATCTGAGATTGCGCAAGTTGTTTGAGCAGTGCATGCGCAGTTTTTCTCTCCTTCTCCTCATCATCAGCCTCACTCCGCCCACTGCAGTTTAAAAGCCTCTCCCATGTCTCTCCAATTAACCCTCCAATGTGGTGAAAAATGCAAGTCTTTAGAGTGAAACTGCCCGTCACTATGTTTTTGAGGTTGTCTCAAAGCTTACATGGAGACTTCACGACAGCACAAAACGCACTAAAGGACATATATTTGTGTTGTCGCCGCTGATGTATGCGTTTGAGCGCAAGATTCCGCGGCTGCCCTCAATAACTAACGTCCTTGCTTTCGCTCCTAAGGATCAGATTTCTAACGTACGCATGCGAGCAATGAGACGCAACAGCACGCGAAGCAGCAGAGAGCACTCGCCTTCCGTGATCCTTGGATGGCCTTCGCGCCATGATTGCCAGTGGGCTGGTTTTGGCGGCGACCAGTTCATGTGAGCATGATGCACCTTCCTGTCAAGAGTGAATTTTCAGGCAGCGAACAGGCGCGCTCCGGGTGCGGCAATTTGAAGAAGCCCAATAATAATAATTTAAGTATGTATAGACACCTAATTTTGGTGGCATGTTTTCTTCTCTACAATGAAGCAAAAGACACTACTTTGAATGAATAATCATGTGGTGTTTCCCTGCGACCTATAAATAATTTATAATCGAATTATTCTGTCATGCTGTCTCGGTTTCAACAGCCGAGCGAAGACTGAGACATCAGAGAGGTTATATGAAACGTGATACATGAAAAAAATGCGATATAATTGCTGCTTGATCGTTTTAATTCACTACAGTGCGAAAGCCAGCCTTCCTCAATAGTCGGAATAACAAATGTAGATGCACCGACTATATTGCAGTTTTTCATGCCTCACGTGACCTATAAGCGCACTTTGACGTCATTGTCCCCGTTCAGCTCTTTAAACTGCAACAGCGCGAGAAAGAAATTCGATTATAAATTATTTAGCAGTCATAGGAGAATCATCATCATCATCATCATCATCTTCAGCGTGATTACACCCACTGCAAGGCGAAGGCCTCTCCCATGTCTCTTCAATTAACCATGTCTTTTGATAGCTGCTCCTACCTTATGCCTGCAAACTTCTTAATTTCATACGCCCACCTAACCTTCTGCCGCCCCCTGCTATGCTTTCGTTCTCTTGGAATTCACTCCGTTATCCTTAATGACCAGCAGTTATCTTACCTTCGCATTACATGCTCTGCTCAAGCCAATTTCTTCATCTTGACTTTGTCTAGGATGTCAATAACCCGCGTTTCTTCCCTCAACCACTCTTCCTGCTTCCGGTCTCTTAACGGAGATAGATACCTAATTTTGGTGGCATGTTTTCTTTTCTTCAAAGATGTAGAAGACATACTATGCAAGAATCACCACGTGATGTTTGCCTACGACCGCCCAATAATTTATAATCGCTTTCTCCTGTCATGCTCTTTCAGTTTCGCTTTCAACAGCCTAACGATGGCTGTGACGTCAACGAGGGCTTTTCCTTCACGTGAGGCATTAAAAAATGTCCATATAATCGCTGCTTCATTGTTATAATTTAATGCAGTGTTGCAATCAGCCTTCCTCAATTGCCGGAATGACAACGAATGTGCAAGCAGCGATTATATTTCTCTTTTTTCAAGTCTCATGTTACGTGTAAGAACACGTTGACGTCCCTGTCCTCGTTCAAGTGTTGAAGCCAAAACTGGACGAAAAAGAAATGTGATTAAAATTATTTAGTGGTCGTAAGAGAATACTAGGTGGCACTCCATGTATAATAGTGCCTTACGCATCATTACAAACAAGAAAACACGCATCCACAAGGTAGGTGTTATACTCCTTCAACGTTACGTCTATCATTTTTTCTTTCCATGGCTCACTGCGTTGTCCTCAACTTAAGCTGCACCCTTTTTGTTAGGCTCCACGTTTCTGCCCCATAGGTGGCTACTGGTAAGATACAGCTGTTGTACACATTTCTCTGGAGGGATCTATTGGTAAACTGCCATTCATGACCTGAGAGACCCTGCCATATGCGCTCCATCGCATTCTTATCCTTCTAGTTGTTCCCTCATGATCCGGATCAGTTGTCACAATAGATACCTGCCTTAAATAGACGTGTTACTTTACCATTTCCCTTACCTCGCTACCAATTGTGAACTGCTGTTTCCTTGCTAGACTGTTGAGAATAGGAGAATACCAGAAGGTAATCCATGTATAATAATGCTTGATGCCTCATTAGAAAGCAAAAAACACACACACAAACCCAAAAGATAGGTGTTTATACTCCTTCAAAGCTAGTTTTTGCATTACAGATTGTGACAGCCACCAGTAACCAGTGTTACCAATCAAACCATTCAACATCATATTTTGATCTATTGGTTGAAATCTTTTTATATTATGTTCTAGTTAATAATAATATTTGTTTTTTTTTGGGGAAAGAAAATGGCGCAGTATCTGTCTCATATATCGCTGGACACCTGAACCACGCCGTAAGGGAAGGGACAAAGGAGGGAGTGAAAGAAGAAAGGAAGAAGAGGTGCCGTAGTGGAGGGATCCGGAAGAATTTCGACCACCTGGGGATCTTTAATGTGCACTGACATCGCACAGCACACGGGCGCCTTAGCGTCTGCGTTTTTATGGAGGAAAATGAGAAAAAACACAGACGGAAGGCGAGGCTGACAAAGTTCAGTTTGGCGCTCCGGAATGCTTGGCTACTGGGGTGAGCAGTGCTAACAAAGATTGTGGCCGTCCACACTTCTTGTTTGATTTGCGTCTTTACAGTTGGTGGAGGGGCTGGGTGCGCCGTGCTAACAAGAAGTGTCGACGGCCACAATCTTTGCTAGTACAGCGCACCTCTGCAACCAAGCTTTCCTGAGTGCCAAACTGAACTTTGTCAGCCTCATCTTTCGTCTGTCCTTTGCTCCTTCTTCAGCACTGGCCGCTGGAGCATCAAAGCCCAATTGTCGGCCTTACAAGAATGATTTTGTAAGCTCGAAATGCATTTAGCTCTCATCCCTAATAAATGCAGGTACGCAATGTAGAACCTGGAAACATGGGGATGAGCATCACTGCACAGCGCTCGGAAATGGAAAATTTTCCGTCCGAATGAAATGAAGCCGAAAAAAATTGCCTGCAGAGCGGCCCCAGGCATAATTTTAACCTGTGGCAGCTCCGAGCCGCTTTGCTTAGCAATGGCTTTGTGGTCGAAACATAGTATTTGTTCGTGTTCTAGTTGTTGACGTTTCATTATTTTGCAGAATGAGTTCTTGCAACAGAGACAAGGTTCAAGAAGTGCAATGTGATAGTGAACTAAAAATGTTTTAAAATCCCCTGGAGATGCTCATTAGAGGGCCACTGAGGAGAAATTCAAGTTGGCTTGTACCGATGAATATCAGCTCCTGATCACAAAAACGCCACTCTTACTGGAAACAAAGCTCTTGTAAGGTAGAAAACAGCAAGAACCTAAATTAAATACAGGTATCGCTGCCCAAGGCCAATGTCGCAAGTACAAGCGTGATGACGTTATAGGACAAGAGACGCCACCTTGGAGGAATCTTTATTTATACATGATACCGTGAATGTCTGAGGCTGACAAAGGAAGGTTGCGTGGTTCAAACATGAAGTAAGTTTTGTTTTCAAACCGATAGTGCACTTTTATCTCTCAAGGAAGACAGACAAAAGACAACCTGAATGTTGGAAGCAAATAAAGCCGATGCTTGGCGGCGCCCCAGGTGGCCAGGAGAGTGCCGGTTTGTTATAGCGCTTCGCGTCTATGAGCTTTGTGTGCCCAGTGGTTTTGTTTTTGACGCGCCTCAATATACAAGCGCCGAACAGCAGAGGAACTCAAAGTGCCACTTCAAGTGCTAGTTAACCTTTGAAGGAGCCTGTTAGGCTGGTCAGATCGCCACGTTCGATCAAAAACAATGATGGCACGATGGTCGGTGATCGTTCAAGGCAGTGCGCATTATAAAGAGCACTTGTGTCTTCGCACGCTCGCCCAGCGAAACATTCCTGGCTGTGCCAAACAACTACAAACTACTTAACGGAAATCGTTTGTTAGGGACGGGAGACATGGTAAAAGGTAGTAAACAAAAATATGCTGATGGCCTAGCTCTGTTAGGCCAGGATATACGTAGCGAAAGCGCGGAGACTTCTGCATCGGAAGAGTGAATTCACTGCATGCGCCGTCGTGGCGGAGTGGTAGCGTATCCGCCTCAAACGCCAATGGTCCAGGATCGATTCCGAGCCGTGCATATTTTTTTTTATTTAGTGAGTGAGTGAGTGGGCGGGGTGTTTCAGTGGCTCGCATATATGCCGCCACCGAATACGTTGCTTACCGGTTAAGCGCAGGCTGTGTTACAGAGACAGTGAGGAGAACTCTATCAATTGTTTTTCAGCGCAAAATCTGATAGTTCGGTATTTCACGGCTTTGTTGCCGCTTGCCCGGGAGCGAAAGATGCATTTATTTGAAAGAAATTTGTATTTGAAGTTGAAAAAGTTTTTCCCGCCGCCTCGATTTAAACTCAGGAACTCTTATGACGTCGCGGCGCACTCTTATGTTGTCATAGGACGGAGTGACGTGAAACATGACGTAAACGCAGATTCCGTGTTTCTGGCGGCTAGCGGTGCTGTCTAGCAGCAGCCAAAATGAAAGCTATCGCCGCCGCACGTAGAAGGCATCTATCAGGGGTCGCTACCGTCGCTTCGTTTACGTTTGCACCGGTGTCTTGCCAGTGTAACGATGGATCCGGTTCCCGAACCCGACGGCGAAGTTCTCGCAAGAGCTCCGGCCTGCATTTCAGCGACCTCAGCACCACAGAGCGTGCGATGCTTTCGAGGGGGCACGGTTAGGTTAGGCTCCGGCGGGTCGTTCCCATTCCGGCGTGAGCAGCCGTTGCAAATTAAATATCATAACCCCAGTGCGGGGAGTCGCGAGGGGCCAGGACAAGGTCGGCGCGTTGCGCCCATAGGAGGCTGGCGGGGGCGTTGGGGCCAACGGATTGTGATTCCTTGAACGGCGCGGTTGCACGCTGCACCAGGCGGCGTCGATGTCTCCCACGGTTGCAGGGCCAGGTTATTTATTTATCTTTTTGCCACAACAAACAGATGGGTGCACAAGGGCGCTCGCGTTTAAAGTTAGTTTAAAGTAAAGCCGACGCACGACGCTGCAACGGCTTCCGCGCGTTTCCGGAGGTACGCGGTCCACTGGATCGGGCTCTCTCGCCAACTTGCATTTACCTTCAGATGTGTACCGTGAATGATTAAATTAGCCGAGAGCTCGAAAAGAACAGCTCCTGCCAACTGCCGAAGCTATTGAATGACGTCACAACGCGCACCTCGCCGCGGAGCTGAATCGGTCTGGCCGGGCCGGCGGCGGCTGGCCCACTCGGCGAGAAACAGAGATACGCTCCAAGTCTTCGCCAGTGCGGTCAGAGTGAGCCGAAACCGCCGAACGCGTCGGCGGTCAAGCGCAGTTGAAGTATAGAGGGTCTCCCTTTGGGCGACGTGACGTCGGCGTGCAGCGCGCGCGCGCGCGTTATTGCGGAGTATAAACGCGCCTTAACAGAGTCTACGCTTAACCGCTAACCAACGTATTCAGTGGCGGCATCTATGGGAGCCACTGAAACCCCCCGCCCACTCATTGAATAAAAAAAAAACCTCTGCCGAGGCTTGGAATCGAACGAGGGCCTATGGCGTTTGAGGCGGAGACGCTGCTACTCCGCCAGGACGGCTCAATATTTAACCATGAATAAAGGCGCATCTAGTGAATGCACTCTTCCGATGCAAAAGTCACCGCGCTTTCGCTACGTATTTTCTGGCCTAACACAGCTAGGCCGCCGGCAATTTTTCTTAACTGCCTTGTACCTTGCATCTCTCCCTAATAAACGATTTCCGTCAGGTATTTTGAAGTTGACTGGCACAGCCGGGAATGTTTTGCCGGGCGAGCGTGCGAAGACACAAGTGCTCTTTATACTCCGAACTGCTTCGTACGATTACCGACCATTGTGCCGCCATAATTTCTCATCGACCGTGGCGATAATCTGTGCAGCCTTAACAGGCTCCTTCAAAGGTTAACTAGCACTTGAAGCGGCACTCGGAGTTCGTCTGCTGTTCGGCGCTTGTAAATCGAAGCGCGTCAAAGACAAAACCACGGGGAACGCAAAGCTCATAGACGCGAAGCGCCATAACAAATCGAAAGTCTTCTAGCCGCCTGTGGCGCCGCCAAGCAACGGTTTTCTTTGCTTCCAACATTCATGTTGTCATTTTTCTGGCTTCATTGTGTGATAAAAGCGCACATGTCGGTTTTAAAATAAAACTTACTTCAATATTGAACCGCGCAACCTTCTTTTGTCAGCCTCAGAGATTCGCGGCTATATGTAAAAAGGAACATTCCTCCAAGGTGGCGTCTGTTGTCCTATGATGTCATAACGCTTGTACTTGCGAGATTGTCCTGTGGCGGCGATACCTGTATTTTGGTTCTTGCTATTTTGTACCTTACAAGACCTTTGTTTTCAGTACGAGCGGCGTTTTTGTGATCAGGAGCTGGTATTTTATCCATACATGCAAAATTCAATTTCTCCTCAGTGTCCCTTTAAGGCGCGTTTATACTCCGGCGTAACGCGCGCGCGCGCGCTGCACGGTGACGTCAAGTCGGCCAAAGGGAGACGCTCTATACTCCAACTGCGCTTGACCGCCGACGCGTTCGGCGGATTCTGCACACTCTGGCCGCAATGGCAAAGAATTGGAGCATTTCTCTGTTTCGCGCCGAGTGCGCCAGCCGCGCCGGCTCGGCCAGACCGATTTGGCTACGCGGCGAGGTGCGCGTTGTGACGTCATTCGATAGCTTTGGTAGTTGGGCGGGGCAGCTGTTTTCAAGCTGTCGGCTAATTTAATCCATTCAAAGGACACATCTGAAGGTACATGCAAGAGGGTGAGAGAGCCCGATCCAGTGGACCCCGTACCTCCGGAAAAGCGCGGAAGCCGTTGAAGCGTCGGCTTTACTTTCAAGCCGCCAACTTTAAAAGCGAGCGCCCTTGAGCACTTATCCGTTCTTGTGGCAAAAAATTATATAAATAACCTGGCCCTTGCAACCGCGGGTGACATCGACGCCACCTGCTGCAGCGGGCAACCGCCCCGTTCAAGGAATCACAATCCGTTGGCCCCAAAGCCCCGGCCAGCCTCTGATGGGCTCGACGCGCCGAACTTGTCCTGGCCCCTCGCGACTCCCCGCACTGGGGTTATCATATTTAATTTGCAACGGCTGCTCACAGCAGAAGGGGGAATCGACCCGCTGGCGCCTAACCTAACCGTCTCTTAACGCTGGCAAGACGCCAGTGCAAACGTAAACGAAGCCATGGTAGCGACCCTCGATAGATGCCTTCAACGTGCGGTGGCGGTAGCTTTCATTTCAGCTAGTTCTAGACTTCATTGCTAGACGCCAGAAACACGGAGTCTGCGTTTACGTCACGTTTACCGTCACTTCGTCCTAGAACGTTATAATAGTGCGCCGTGATGTCATAAGCGTTCCCGAGTTTTAACCGGAGTGGCGGGAAAAACTTTTCCAACTTCGAATCCAAATTTCTTTGAAATAAACGCAACTTTCGCTCCCGGACAAGCGGCAACAAAGCCATGAAATGCCGAACTATAAGATTTTGCTAACAAAAGAAATTTGATAGAGTTCTCCTCACTGTCCCTTTAATGTACCTTGTACAGTCTTGGTCAAAAGTGTTAAGGCTGCAGCATCCAGCTGCAGTGAAATGAATGTTCCTAGAATGATCCGTGTAGCTGATCATTCAAAACAATAGTCAAGCAGGAAGCTTCTCTATCGCAAGAAGAAGACTTCAGCTAGCATTTCATGGTCACTCGGGCTTTAATGTTGCCGTAATGGCTCTGTTATGCGGCTGAAGCGAAAAGCATTTGGCCTCAAGACTTCATAAACACTGTACATTACTCTTGTCGCAAATGCGAACACTTTTCACACTTTCCAGGCTTCCACTGTCATGGGTCCTGCTGCACCACAAAATCGAGGTTTTCTTGCTGAGGTCAATGACCAGGTACAATGGCTTCTCATATTTAGAAATAGGTAGTAAGCTTGAAATGCTTTTAGCTTTCGTTCTTGGTAACTGCAGGCGAACAATCTAGAAACTGTGAAAATGTATACGCCTGGGGTTCAATGCACCCATCTTGGAAACGTGAAATTTTCCGTCTAAATGGCATGGAGCGCAAAAAAAATTGCCTGCACAGGAGCCCCAGGCACAATTTGAACCTGTGACAGCTCAGGGCAGCTTTGCTTAATGATGGCTTAGATCACTAGACCATGACCACAACCTCTCACCTTTCATGTTTTAATTAGCACAGCCTCTTGTGATAAGATTTAATTGCTGTGTTTTAAAAATTCAGAATCTTTCATCTGTTGTGTGCTTCCGAATATTTGGCAGCATTACTGTTGCCAGGGTGCAGTGGAGCCTGAAGCACAGATAAAAACGGCTCACCTGTGTTGTCAAAGGCAGATTTATATGATTGCACACAAACGTGACCTGGTGGCCCATCGCGCTGCTAACTCCAAAGAAGAGAGCGATGTGTCATGTTTTACCGTTAGTAGCGTTTGCAAGGAAGAATAACATTTTCGTAATGTTACATATCGCAGTCCTGGAGAATGGGATTTTAGCTGTTTTAATGTGGCATTATTAACTATCTCCCCAATCTGTTATAGGGCTTTATACAAAGCTTATGTGCAACTGTTTTATCGCAGGTACACCTCAGTAGCGGAAATTGTCAGTGCAGAGGGGTGGCGCTGGCTTCTGTCCCGAGGTCGAGACTCCTTGCTTTGCAAGGACGCCACAAAACTTTTGTGGTGTTCCCCACAAAAGTGACGCTCCTTCCTGGTGATGCTTCTTCCCCGAAGAGCCTTCGGGGAAGCAGCACCACCGGCTCAGTACACCGGTAATTCCTCAAGGCTGGTGCCATGCAGAAGCCTCGGATGAGCTCATAAAAACTAGCAGCTTTGGGCAGTAAGCCTTATTTGTTTAGGTATATTTCCTGACTGACAAAGGCATTCGTTTATTTAAATGTGCACGACTTAAATACCTTTATTTTACAGCAGCTGCATGTCTTGAATTTTGTCATGATTAATACTCTTTCAGATGCATTTGATGCATACATCGAAGCAGCAGCTGCATGTCTTGAGTTTTGTCATGATTAATACTCTTTCAGATGCATTTGATGCATACATCGAAGCTGCACGAGCTGCGAGGCTGAGAACATGCGGAGAGTAGTTGAATCGCTACTTGGCGGACATGCCGAGGGACATCAAGTAATCATCGCCTGCACCTGCCCCTGTCCCTGTAGTCAATCACTGTAGTCCGATAAAAATGATAAAATAAATGCAGCAAAAAAAATTTCATCGACTGCAGCCGGGTATTTAGTGCGGGGATGCTGCATTTGCTGCACTGAAGGGTTGCAAGTCCATTCAGGTAGCCTACATATTCAGAGCTATTAACTCTACACCAGAATACGAGTATTAAATCCATTGTATCCCTATGACGAGGCCCCTGTACCTGTACGAAGGTTACGTGGCCCTCTTATATACGAGGGATAGGTATGACACGGATCCATTAATTGCGTATGTACGGGACACGTATCACACGTATATGTGTTTCGCCATACTAGGGACGCGTATGCCATTCGAGTTCATATACATACGAGCACATATGTACACGAGCACTAATAGATACGAGCACATTTGTGGACACATCCAATAATTGCGTATATATGACACATAACGCATATATACCAGAATTTTCAATAGGGCGCACGCCTGCTGAGAGCGCAAAACGGCGTCCATCAAAGCGCGTAAGGCCCGTTTCAAATGCTGCGACTAGAACGAAAATAGTTGGTCTAGTCGGTGACTCCGCGGTGCAATTTTCGGTCACTGCTTTCACATGCAACGCGTACCCAGCGAATTCGAATGGAGGGAATCGCAAGGTAGCTTGATGTTTGCATAGGTAACCCATGATTAATAAACACGACAGAAACAGTACTCAAACTGTGTTGATGTTAAAAAACGCCGTATTTTTAGATGAAAGGCAATATATTGTACCTTTTGATTAGAATAAACAGCTTTGCTTCCGCCGCAGCAACAGCTCCCACGTGACCGCACATCGCATGCTGTCTCGGCGTTCCCCATTGGTCAGTCGCAGAGCGAACGCACCGACGCTGCGACTGAATGCCACC
Organism: Amblyomma americanum; assembly: GCF_052857255.1. Taxonomy (NCBI): domain Eukaryota; kingdom Metazoa; phylum Arthropoda; class Arachnida; order Ixodida; family Ixodidae; genus Amblyomma; species Amblyomma americanum. The sequence continues at coordinate 205,823,460 of NC_135498.1, forward strand.
CGGACGGAACTCAATCCGCCTTTTTCAATTTCCTGTACTGCCATCTCGCCTACAACGCTGGAAGCTCACTGGTAAGGTACTGCGCGCCCAACCCGGCCGGACTGAGTGCCGCTGCGGAGCACGTTTTGTTGGAATCTGTCAACGATGGCGTGTCCTGGGCAGCACTTGGTACCTGGAGGATTTCTAGGGTTGATTGATGGCTTGGTGCGAAGTCCGAGGTAGGCTGTAGTGCCCACCGAAAAGCAAATTCTTCAGTATCTCCGATCATCCGGCATGCGATGGGAACACCAGCTAGCAAGGGCCGCCGCTTCAGAGATGAAGGCTACATTCGGAACATAATCTTCAATGAAATATCCCCGATCAGTGAAGTTGGCGTTTTCCGCTGTATATGCCTGCCATTCATGAAATGTGGATACTACATCGTGCACGCCGTGGTACAGAAAACGACTGGGGACCACAGTTTTCACAAGCAATCCTTGTGCTCAAGCGCTGCAGAATGGCTACACGAGCTATAAAAGCACAAGTGTACTCGCAACAAAGCAGCTCTGCTAGCATTTCACTGCATTTTCCCACAACACACCGCTGCATAGGTTAAACAAGCATGCGCGTCCATAAAGACGAGCGCGAGAGGCGCACATTAATCCATTCCGGCGATACCACGCAGAGCTCTTCATCATGGATATGATTCGAACACACGCATAACACACCTTCGTCTTCTTCTGCCGCTTAATACATGGCACATACCCGCACGGTGGGATTGGCCAGGGTGTAGTGGCATAAACAAGGAAATTTCCATAGGAGATTATGACAAAATTTTAGCACCATGCGTGAATGCTCTCGTAGCTTCTTTTTCGTTGCCCACTCCATCGCACGTTGAAAGCGATTCAGGTTGAGGTTGAGGTTTTGAATGCTACAAGTGGGGTTAGCCTTGCTTAATCTGCCGGCAATTGCTCCACCGCAGCGTCCCTTCGATATTAACAATGCCGCATCTACACCGCTAAGCGCACAGTCTCTTATAATAGCACACATTCTCTCCCGTAGTCACCATCTATGCACACAATCAATCCACACAGTTCACATCACATTCCACTCCAGAAGTCACCATCTATGCACATAGTCAGTCACAGTAGAACATAGGCCATTGTAGTGCCACACTCCATACACACATTCACTCACAATATAAAGTAGTCCACTCTGGAAGACACCATCTACGCACACATTCAATCACAGTAGGCCATAGTCCGTTCCTGCTGTCACCATTTAAAAACAAGATCAGTGTTCTGCAGTAATGTTAAAAGAAGGCGTGCAGCCTCCCTTCTGCATGTCTGGTTTCCACTCGGGTAGGCAATGTCCTGCACTGTGCTGTGACGGATTCCTATCTTCTTGAAGGAAGCGAACATCACATGCCTTTCCGCGTTGTACTCTGGGCACTACATAATATAATGTTCGATATCCCCCCACACACCACATAAAGAGCAGAGCGGAGACGATGCTATGCCGGTCTTATGCATTCATGCAGGAGTGCGAGCAGAGGCCGTGCGAAGTCGATGTAGAAGGGTCGCCTGAGATCTTCTCAGTCCGTTGGTCACACATGGCTTGTGGGACGCACTCCACAGGGTACTGAAGTGATCGAGCACTGTTTTCCTACAGAGACTTTTCCCATCTTGAGGTACTTTTTTTGATGTAATCCTTGAGAGAGCTTTATGGGCGAGACTGTCTGCCACCTCATTACCGTTGACTCCTATGTGAGAGGGCACCCACTGGAAATGTAGAGTAAAGCCTCTGCTGTGCAGATTCTGCACCAAGCGCAGAGAGCTTAGAGACAAGGCATCAGTAGAGAATCCGCGCTCTAACCTCTGAAGGGCAGATTTTGAATCAGTTAGGACGACAACAGGTTGAGCCGGACAAGACCCTAACTTCCGTAAAGCCGCCTCAATAGCAACACTTTCAGCCGTTGTGGAAGATACGACAGCAGTACAGCCTACGGACCACTTACAGTCCAAAGAAGGAATGTAAAAAGCCGCTGCGCTAGCTTGTTTAACCTTGTCCACAGAACCATCCCTGAAAATTTGAAGATGGCAGGCATACTCTGTTTCCAAGTATTCCAGTACAAGCGAACGCGTTGCTGCCAAAGGAGTGCTGCACTTGGCGCTCACAGGGGGATTGTGACCTTACAGTCGAGGGTCGGAAAAGACCAGGGGGGTTTCAACCGTTTCCTTTGCCTTCGGACATTAATGCCTAAAGAACTAAGAGTATTGAGTGCCAAGTAAGCATTCGTCTCATATATCTTGCAGAGCCGCTGGAGAAGGGATCGCCCAGCTACCGTCTCTCCTAAGCGGTCAAGATGCATTAATAGTCTCTGAGAAGCGATAAGGCTAAGAGGTTTCGATAGTAACTCATGAAGTACTGCCTTATTCGCAGCCGCCTGGGGAACTCCAATGCTCTTCTTAGGCCCTTTCTGTGGGCAACTTCGAGACGCTTAAGTTGTGATGCCGAGGGGGAAATTAAAGGTAATTGATACAGTATCCGGCTGACCACCAGCGCTTCATGAAGTTTGACCATTGAAGAAGGATGGTTTCCCCATTCCTCACGTGTAATTCTACGGATCACATTGAGACGAGAAGATATAGATGAAACAATCGCGTCTACAGCTTTTCGCCACTGTAGACGGGATTCAATAATGACGCCCAGGAAACGCGCGTGGTTTAATTGACGGATGCAAGAGTGACCGAGGTCTATCTTCAACCGCGCTTGACGTCTTCCTACACCTGGAAACAGAATAAAGCCGGATTTGTCCACTGACAGAGACAACCCCACACCTTGAATGTAAGCTTGTGCCAAAGTATAGCCTGTCGAGCTATCAGTGCTAATCGCTAGTGTTGGTAGCCAGTAATCCAAATACAGATGTCGTCAGCATAAAGTGACATACGCACTTGCCTGCAACTTTTTTTCAACGAATCGGGTAGGCCAGCCATTACGGCGTTAAAGAGAGTGGGGGAAAGAACACTTCCTTGAGGCACACCTCGTGATACAACCCTTTCGGTGCTTAACGTACTCCCTAACCGTACACGAACCGCGCGATCACTTATAAACTTGTAAATCAATCTTAACATATGGCCCTGTATGCCCATGCTTTGCAAACTGTTTAGAATTGAACTCTGAAGCACGCTGTCGTAAGCTTTCGCAACATCAAGAAAAATGGCTAAGGTGGAAAGGCCGAAAGCTCTCCGGTGTTCAATGTGACTGATCAAGTCTAAGACGGTATCTTGGGCACTAAGACCTCGGCGGAATCCTGTCATACATGATGGCAGTGCCTTGCTGTCCTCAAGCCACCATGATAAGCGTTTATTTACCAGCTTCTCCATCAACTTAGCTACACAGGAGGTCAATGACACAGGGCGATAAGAGGCAAGGTCTGTCATGTCTTTGCCAGGCTTCAGAACTGGAACTACATGTGCCACATTCCATGACGGAGGAACATCCCCATTCTCCCAAACTCGATTGATGAAGTTGAGGAGTTCCTTTCTGAGTTGCAAGGGCAGATTATTCAGCATTTGATTTGTGATGCCGTCGGGACCTGGTGAACACCGGCGCCGCAGGCCACTGAGCGCAGTCGGAAGCTCACGAAGCGTGAACTGGACGTCCATGATAGACCTGGAGGAAGCAGGTGGTTTATATACATATCTATTCCAGAATCAGCGCGCACGAGTGCGTCTGCAAATTCCTCTGCCAAGCACGCAATACGTTTTTCCTTGCGCATTGCAAGAGCTTCAAAAGGCTTCGAAGGGCGAGATTCTCCAGCAAGGCTGCCAATAACTCGCCATATTCTAGTTATAGATGAGAACACAGTCAAACTAGCACAGAATGAGGCCCATTGCGACCTGTACAGCTTGTTCGTGTGCCGTCTAATAGCAGAATTAAGCCTATTGAAGGTCGTCTTCAGTTGCCGGTCGTCCTTCTTCCGCACGAGTTGGCGCTCCGCCCTTCTCGCTGCGCAAAGGTTCCTGAGTTTTAAATCCGGGGCCGGAAAATGATCAGGTAACTTGACCGCCGCAGTTGCTGCTAGCTTACTAGAAATCATTTTGTCAACAACATCACCAGAAACACGTTCTAGGTGCTTTCTGTACTTGTCCCAGTTGACCACGTTGCTAATTTTAGGACCATGCATACGACAGTCGGCAGCAAACACAAAAATCGGATAGTGATCACTTCCCATGCGGTCAGGCGCTGTTGACCAACTCAAGCGGACGTCAGGTGAATGCAGTGTCAGGTATATAGCTGTTGCTGAGGCTGGAGGCCGGAAAAAAGTGGGGCTTCCGTCATTGGCAACACACAGGTCCAAACTGTCAATAACCTCTACAAGTTTGCGTCCACGGGAATCAGTGTTCCTGTCACCCCAAACGGCATGATGGGCATTGAAATCACCGCAGATGATTCTAGGTGCTGGGCAGCGGTCGCAGAGCTGCTGTAGAAACAAATCTAATGCTACCTCCTTCCACGGAGACATGTACACGGATGCAATAGAAAGGGTTCGAGAGCCGAGCTGTATTCTCACAGCCGCTACCTCAATGTCATCCGTGCAAAGATCGGCAACGGTTAAAGAGACATGTGGAATTTCTCTTCTTATGTAAAGCGCAGCACTTCCTGTAGGAAATGTCTTTATGCTGCAGTTTTTATGGGCGACATATCCAGTCAAACATCTCCCGCTTGGCAGGCCAGCTTCTGACAGGGCCAATACTGGAACACAAGTCTCTTTCAAGAATAGTTTTAGTTCAGCTAACCGACTTAAAATCCCAGCGCAGTTCCACTGCAATATAAACGGCACTTTTTGGTGCATATGAGATCCGCGAGGCTTAGCCCCATTCATTTTAGTTCGCAAGGAAGTTTGCTTCGAAGGTGGAAATTAGGGACTCAAAAGAAAGCACCAGCAGTAGGAAGTTCTTCAGGTTACAAGGCGCCATCGCGGGAACATGTGAACGCAGGGCCCCAAACAAAACATGAAGAAGGTCAGACATACCTTGATTTTTGAGCTCCTTATTTTGCGCAACGCACTCACTTACTACATCGACAAAAGATGCGGACGGGGACACAGTCTTGGCCTCAGTAGCTGTTTTTTTTGTCACTTGTGCATATCAGGGTCCCCCTTGCCGTGGAGTCTGGCTGTGATCCGGCCGCTCAGGAACATGGACACTTTTTGCTGGAGGTCGAACAGTCGACTCGCGCGCACTGGGCCTTGGCGTCTTGCTGGACTCAGGTCTCTTAGGGACATTGTTGGGCAACGCAACAACATCAGACTCCAATACTGGGAACTCGTTTAATCCTGGACAGGCGTCTCAGTCGGTGGGGTTTTTACACCAGCAATAAAGGACATCCGACGGTGCAGAGCGCTCACACGGAAGGGGCAGCCTCCGAAACTCGCTGGATGATCGCCACCGCAATTGGCGCAAGCAAAATCTGCCCTGCAGGTTTTAAAGTCGTGGTCGCCTCCGCACGGCTTACAGCGTCGATCCTTTGTGCAAACTTTGGCCACGTGCCCAAACCGTTGAGATCTAAAACACCGTGGAGGAGCTTCAGTGAAATCTGCAACTGCGTGTTTTGTGAATTTCAGATCAATTTTTTTCGGGGCGCTCTGAGTTGGGAGCGAATGTCAACACGATAGGGTTGGTAGGTTTCGCAGCCCATTTTTTTCCTGGAGACTCCACACGACGCACAAGTCGTTTAACGTGCAGCACACCATGTGGTTTCAGATTATCAAGTAGGTCGCGTTCTGAATACCACTTTGGTACACCCTTAATAACACAACTGTTCTTCATGTAGGAATGGGGCAACCGCACGTTAACTTTGATGCCAAAAATCTGAGAGCTCTGCTGGAGCTTGTCAACCTGCTCTTCCGTCGAGACATCCAGCTGAAGAGCCCCGTGCATGGTGAACCGACTTCGAATCGGAGCTGATCCCAGCAGTGATTGAATGGCCGCGAAAAGTAAGATGGGATTCTTCTCTCTTAAATCAACCCCCTTTTCTGTGGCCCCAACCACTACCGGGATTCCTACCGTTGGTTGCTTGCGATGACTCACCAACTTGAAGCTCTCGTCCACGTCAGCCATATCGGCCATTGACTCGTCACCGTCCACGATCGTTGACTCAGCCCCACTAAGCGATGAGGTCTCGCTGGACGGGTGGTCGAGTCCATGTTCTGGTCGCTCCACAGCCTGGGAAGCCATGGCCGCCTCTTCCGAGCCAGCATCCTTTGAATGGCGTGGTCCCTTTAGGCTTGCCGGCGCCGGAACAGCCGTACTCTTCCCGTAGGGACAGTACCGCTTTGAAGATGCTGCCGTCCTCGAATATTCAAATAAAACTAGGTAAATTAGGAAAAATGAGCTAAATAAACAGAGCTGAGGCGACAGGCGGTCGAACAACGTCTTCGTCTTCCTCTTCCTCTTTGTCCGATTGTTTTGAAAGCGGCTCACAGCACTTGCCCATTTGGCCTTCCTGCTTGAGAAAGCAAAAAGCGCCGGAACGATGTCTGGGTGCCGCGGTGACATTAGAGGCCTTCATGCCCATGAATAAAACACTTCGTGATAGACTGCACACGCATTTAAACACAGTACCTCGTCCGTACCTGTCACAAAGTTATTCCCGCACAGTCTTGACGTGCTTGACGGTGCCCAAGGGCGGCACGATCGTTGAGCCGGCGAACTGCTTTTATCCAGGCTTCGCTTCGAAGGCTGTCCCGGGAAGCGCTCGGAAAGCGAAAAAATCCGAGTTTACTTCCCTTTACATATTGGGCATTGCTGCCGTATGCAACACATTTCGTAGGTATCGCCAAATGCGTCGCGCTGAACGCCCGACGGATGCAGCAACGCACCCCGCGTAGGAAGCCGGTTTGTTTACACTTCCAGTAACACGGTGGTTTGGGCTAGTTGGTTGCAGTTCATAATGGAGACAAGTTTCGCAGCATGAATAAAACGCACACAGAAGACAAGGAACAAACAGGACTGTGCTGCACTTCCAACTGATTTTATTTGAAAAAGCTCGACGTTTAAATACATTCAGTTATCATGAGGTGAAACCTAAGCACAATCATGCAACAAAGCCATTTCATTCTCCAGCAATGACAGTGAAGGCGTGCTGACGCAATTGTCACCGGCTTTCCTAATAAAAAAGGCTTCGATAATTTCACGCTGAAGCTTATCCTTGCCGTGACCCTGAAACTGCGCCTTCTTAAACAAAGGTTTGCATTTGCACGACCGGCAGTGTACGGCAAGATGGCCGCTGATACCATTTTTTACAAGATTGAAATGTTCTAGCGCTCTTTCATTAAAACAACGCCCTATTTGGCCAATGTACACTTTTTTACACGTAAGAGGAATACTATAAACGACCTTCGTTACACATTTTGTGAACTTTGTGACGTGCTTAATACTGCACGGCGCCTTCTTCTTTCTCGTTATCATTGGGCAAATTTTTGAAAGCTTGCATGGTGCGGAAAATACAACGTTAACGTTGTATCGGTTGGCGATCTTCTTCAGATTGTGAGATATCTTGTGCAGATACGGGATTACCTGAGTGTTATTCTGTTTGTTTCCTTTATCATCCGTTCCTTTACTTCTCTTTGTTTTCTGCATTAGGCTCTCACAAACAGCTGAAATACCATCATCAGGGAAGCCGGACATGCATAGCCGCTCGACTTGCTGATTGACACTATCGGTCATTTGATGCGGGCAAGTTTTTTCTAGGGCAGCATTGATACAGTTCATGGCAATTCCGCGTTTAATTATCTTCGAATGAGCGCTGTTATAAGGGAGAAGGGACTTTTGTGACCTAGGGTTATATTTCCAACATAAGTGGTTCGTTCTGAAAGTAATTTTGAGGTCTAAAAACTGTATGTCGTGAGCGCTGGGAAGTTCGTACGTGAATTTTAAACCTCTTGCTGCAGCTTTAAAAGCCGTGATAATTTCTGCAACTGCGTCGTCAAGGGATAAAATATGCGAATTGTCAAGAATCACCAAGTAATCATCGACATATCTAAAAATTCTTTTAACATGAAGGCCCTTTAGTGAATTGTTAACGCGCTTATCAACAAAACTAAGATAGTTGTCACAAAGTATGGGAGCTACTGATGAACCGATGCAAATGCCAGCCTTTTGGGTATAAAAACGATCATTAAAATTGATGGCCGTTGTTTGAAGATAAAATTCTAAAAGCGTTAAAAAGTTATCACTGCTGACACCTGATAGATTGCGAAAAGACACATCTCCCGTCTCTTCAATCAACTGTCTCACTGATTTAAACAGTTCGTCGTGCGGTACGGAGTAATAAAGTTCCTCAACGTCTACGGAGAAACCGATGGTATCAGAATAAATCAGGTTTTGCTCTTGGCTGAGTTCTTGGACGACCTCGTGCGATCCTCAATCAGGAAAGGATCTTCAAACTTCAAGCGTGTTAACTGTCTTTGCAGGAATTGTCCTACAGCAGATTTCCAACAGTTCTTTTCTGAGACGATGACTCGAAACAGAAATTCCGGCTTGTGTGTTTTACAGAAAAATGGTTCTAGGCTTCCGTTTTCAGATTTCTTGACTAGACTTGCGACGGAATCGAGACGCATTTCTTGTAGGAGACGAACTGCACTGGTCTTCTGGGATTTCTTTTTGAATTTCGTTTCTTTGAAGTTCTGTATAGCCTGAATAGCCTTTTCTTGGTACATGCCTTTGGGCAAAACTACAAATCCTCCCTCTTTATCGGATTGAAGTACCATTAGGTCATGCTCCTTTAAATATGTGACAACTTTCTGATGTTGAGGAGGGCGATTTGAACTACGACTCACATTTTTTATCACGGATTCGGCTCCTTCCCAGGTGGCTCGGTCTTTGTCGCGCTCCTTTGTTCTTCCAGCGATGCTACGTGCCATGGCCAAGAGTTCGTGCTTTTTTGACACAGGCTCAAAACAAAACTTTGGCCCCTTTTTCAGGATCCCGCGAATATTGTCAGACAGTTGGGCGTCGCCAAGTACGGTGACCTTGCTAGGAGCAATGTTGATTCTTTTTCTTGGCGGAAGAAGATGACGGGCCTTCTGCCATAAGAATTCTGCGCTCTGTGCGGCCAACTTCTTGTAGTCGACATATTTCCTAGAGCTTGCGCAAGTATCGCTTGCTGTGCGCGGGTCTTGGACGAGTACATGTAGCCAATCTTCGTAGAGTCGAATTTGGCGCCAGTATTCAGACTTGAGGATCTTGCACAGTCGTCTCGCATGGCCGATGGACGGAGACACAACTCCCAAGAGGGCCTGAACCTCCAGGGTAACCAAGCCTTGCTTGATGCAGAAAGACAGAATGCGGCACTGGCAAGTGGTGACTGCAATTAGATTCACACATGTGAAAAGTGGAGAGTGTTTGGCTTGGACACATAAAAAGAGCCCAGTGTAGAAGAAATACGTTGAAGTAACACGGTGGTTTGGGCTAGTTGGTTGCAGTTCATAATGGAGACAAGTTTCGTCGTCCAAGACAAGTTGTCGTCCAAGACCCGCGCACAGCAAGCGATACTTGCGCAAGCTCTAGGAAATATGTCGACTACAAGAAGTTGGCCGCACAGAGCGCAGAATTCTTATGGCAGAAGGCCCGTCATCTTCTTCCGCCAAGAAAAAGAATCAACATTGCTCCTAGCAAGGTCACCGTACTTGGCGACGCCCAACTGTCTGACAAGATTCGCGGGATCCTGGAAAAGGGGCCAAAGTTTTGTTTTGAGCCTGTGTCAAAAAAGCACGAACTCTTGGCCATGGCACGTAGCATCGCTGGAAGAACAAAGGAGCGCGACAAAGACCGAGCCACCTGGGAAGGAGCCGAATCCGTGATAAAAAATGTGAGTCGCAGTTCAAATCGCCCTCCTCAACATCAGAAAGTTGTCACATATTTAAAGGAGCATGACCTAATGGTACTTCAATCCGATAAAGAGGGAGGATTTGTAGTTTTGCCCAAAGGCATGTACCAAGAAAAGGTTATTCAGGCTATACAGAAGAACTTCATAGAAACGAAATTCAAAAAGAAATCCCAGAAGACCACTGCAGTTCGTCTCCTACAAGAAATGCGTCTCGATTCCGTCGCAAGTCTAGTCAAGAAATCTGAAAACGGAAGCCTAGAACCATTTTTCTGTAAAACACACAAGCCGGAATTTCCGTTCCGAGTCATCGTCTCAGAAAAGAACTGTTGGAAATCTGCTGTAGGACAATCCCTGCAAAGACAGTTAACACGCTTGAAGTTTGAAGATCCTTTCCTGATTGAGGATCGCACGAGGTCGTCCAAGAACTCAGCCAAGCGCAAAACCTGATTTATTATGATACCATCGGTTTTTGCGTAGACGTTGAGGAACTTTATTACTCCGTACCGCACGATGAACTGTTTAAATAAGTGAGACAGTTGATTGAAGAGACGGGAGATGTGTCTTTTCGCAATCTATCAGGTGTCAGCAGTGATAACTTTTTAACGCTTTTAGAATTTTATCTTCAAACAACGGCCATCAATTTTAATGATCGTTTTTATACCCAAAAGGCTGGCATTTGCATCGGTTCATCAGTAGCTCCCATACTTTGTGACATCTATCTTAGTTTTGTTGATAAGCGCGTTAACAATTCACTAAAGGGCCTTCATGTTAAAAGAATTTTTAGATATGTCGATGATTACTTGGTGATTCTTGACAATTCGCATATTTCATCCCTTGACGACGCAGTTGCAGAAACTATCACGGCTTTTAAAGTTGCAGCAAGAGGTTTAAAATTCACGTACGAACTTCCCAGCGCTCACGACATACAGTTTTTAGACCTCAAAATTACTTTCAGAACGAACCACTTATGTTGGAAATATAACCCTAGGTCACAAAAGTCCCTTCTCCCTTATAAGAGCGCTCATTCAAAGATAATTAAACGCAGAATTGCCATGAACTGTATCAATGCTGCCCTAGAAAAAACTTGCCCGCATCAAATGACCGATAGTGTCGATCAGCAAGTCGAGCGGCTACGCATGTCCGGCTTCCCTGATGATGGTATTTCAGCTGTTTGTGAGAGCCTAATGCAGAAAACAAAGAGAAGTAAAGGAACGGATGATAAAGGAAACAAACAGAATAACACTCAGGTAATCCCGTATCTGCACAAGATATCTCACAATCTGAAGAAGATCGCCAACCGATACAACGTTAACGTTGTATTTTCCGCACCATGCAAGCTTTCAAAAATTTGCCCAATGATAACGAGAAAGAAGAAGGCGCCGTGCAGTATTAAGCACGTCACAAAGTTCACAAAATGTGTAACGAAGGTCGTTTATAGTGTTCCTCTTACGTGTAAAAAAGTGTACATTGGCCAAATAGGGCGTTGTTTTAATGAAAGAGCGCTAGAACATTTCAATCTTGTAAAAAATGGTATCAGCGGCCATCTTGCCGTACACTGCCGGTCGTGCAAATGCAAACCTTTGTTTAAGAAGGCGCAGTTTCTGGGTCAAGCCAAGGATAAGCTTCAGCGTGAAATTATCGAAGCCTTTTTTATTAGGAAAGCCGGTGACAATTGCGTCAGCACGCCTTCACTGTCATTGCTGGAGAATGAAATGGCTTTTTTGCATGATTGTGATTAGGTTTCACCTCATGATAACTGAATGTATTTAAACGTCGAGCTTTTTCAAATAAAATCAGTTGGAAGTGCAGCACAGTCCTGTCTTGTTTGTTCCTTGTCTTCTGTGTGCGTTTTATTCATGCTGCGAAACTAGTCTCCATTATGTTTACACTTCCACGACCGGTCTCGAGTGGAGCGAGCGACCCTTCCAATATGTTTCGCGACACCGCCGCCAGGGGATCTGCGCATGCGCTGTCGCGTCGTGAAAAAGGCGGATTGCAAACCGTCTGTGGCTAGACTGACGGCGCTCCCCGGTCGCATATCGGCGGAATTCGCGGTGCTGCAGGCGAAAATCTCATGTATGTGAAACTGGCCTAAATCGGTGACATGCAACACATCTGACAATACAGAGTTACAGCATAGCACGATCCACGATCCACTACCGTGATTCGCTTCCGCGAGGTGCCACTGCGCATGCGCGGATCGCCCTAGGGACGCTAGATGGCGATACGTGCTCGCCAGCTGCGTGCGCGCCAGCCGCGTCGGGACCAATCACTGTGTGCCCAGCGGTGCCCCGAGGTAACGGATCACGGTAGCGGATAGCGGATCGTGCTATGCTATAACTCTCTAAAGTCTACCCTGCACGCGCTGCGGTGCTGCCTGTTCCTGGCGATTTTGTTGCTACAGGGCTGGTGCGGAAGAGTATGTTACTTGGCACGGGCGCTGCCCATTTGAGATGAATTCGCTAATACAGGGCGGGCGTGCCGAGTATGATACTTGGCACGTGCACTGACCGTTCCTGGCGAATTTGCTGCTATATTGCGGGCGCGCAGAGTATGTTAATTTGGACGTGCGCTGCAGTTCCTGGAGAATTCGCTGCTACAGGGCGGGCGCACGGAGTATGTTACTTGGCACGAGCGCTGCCTGTTCCTGACAATTTCGCTGCTACATAGCGGGAGCGCAGATCATGTTAAATGGGACGTGCGCTGCCAGTTACTGGCAAATTCGCTGCTACAGGGCGGGCGCGGCAGAGTATGATACTTAGCATATGCCCTGTCTCTGGCGAATTCGCTACTACAGGGCAGGCGCGGCAGAGTATCTTGGCACGTGCGCTGCCCGTTCCTGGCGAATTCGCTGCTACAGGGTGGACACTGCAGAGTCTGTTACTTCGCATGTAGGCTGCCGTTCCTGGCGAATTAGCTGGTATAGGGCGGACGCGGTAGAGTATGTTACATGGCGGGTGCGCTGCCCGTTTATGGCGAATTCGCTGCTACAGAGCGAGTGCGGCAGAGAATTTTACTTGGCACGTGCGCTGCCCTTTCCTGGCGAATTCGTTGCTCCAGAAGGACGCGGCAGAGTATGTTACTTAGCTCATGCGCCTGGAAGTGGCGCAGTTTGATGGAAGTCGCAGTGCGCTTTTTGCAAGCGCGGAATTTGGGAACGCGCGAAGAGTTGCCTAAATTTGTTGATTCACAGGCGTCGATGGTAATCGCATTTTTAAAGTTAGTGAACATGGTACGGAAGCCTAAATATCTCTAACTGCAATCAGGGGCCTAACGGTAATAGCTAAAAAGATAACTAAGAGAACTTAATCACTCAGCTAATCACTTAATCATTTAAAACTTGCGAATCATTGTAACTATTAAGGTTAAAATTATTCGCCGCTTTCTAACGTTCTCCGAAATTGGTATTACTATGCCGCAAAAATCTACTTACCTGAAAAATCTCATTTCAGAAAGTAGTCGCGAGCTTCCTTGAAAACACAGCCATCACGCCTTCCGACACACCACTGTGTGTCGGAAGGTGTTGGATACCTGGAGAAGACGTGGGCAAGCAACAGGGGGAGTGAAGACCTGCGACCCTTGATTGCCCACTTCAAACAGAACAACCTGTCTTCTACAGGCGGACAAGAAAGGTGGGTTCGTCATGCTTCCTTCTTTGAGAACAAGGCGATAGAAGTGGTCCAGAAGTGTTTTGAGCCGTCGGATTTAAATCTTCGTAAGGCGAAGGCTCTTGCCCTCCGTATGCTAAACCAGATAAACTTGACTAGATGAGAGAAAGAGATCCGCAAATGTGAACAAAATGACTTGCGTGTTTTGTTTTTTTTCACGGCAGAGACTCACCAGCTGGGAAATCCTTTCAGTCTGGTTTTCCTTCCTCGTGGGTGTTGGCGGTCGTTGAAACCTCGGGCAAAAAAATAAATAATCCTGCTACTAATATCTAGCACCCAAAACAGAGAACAAGGAACTTGGAGGTGTTTCCCTACTACCATGGGATTTCGCATCGGCTAAAAAAAGTTTCCCCAAAATTTGGAGCGAATTTGGTGTTTTTGGCCCCCTGAAAGCTTTCCAGTCATTGCGTCCGCATCTCCGGATTCAAGCGAGAAGCTGTCTGCAAAACAAAGTACCAAACGAAGATTACGAAGCGTGTCGTGGGGGTAGTATAGTCTATCTCTGGTTCTTGTGAAAAAATAATACTTTTTGCTGAGATAGTTGGTGGCACATACTTGAATAAACAGGTAGCGCAAAAGAGACGAGCATAACACACAGCGTTCGTCTTTGTCGTGTCTCCTTTCCTTGCTCGTCTCTTTCGCTCTACATCTTTATTCAAGTTCTTGTGGGAACATTTACACTGGACAGACCGGGCAGTTCTTGAACGAGCGACTCAGGGAACGCGGCAGAACGCTGCGTTTTAGTGCAGTGCGCAACCTGACCATACATGTGAAGGAGTGCCAAAACTTGTCAGCTTTGCTTCACAGCAGTACCATTTTTATCCGGGGGAATTTTAGGCACGAGCGCGAACTGTTAGAACCGTTTTTAACCAAAAACAACGAAAGTGTTTCCATCAGCGACACGTCTGTCATTCTAAATGACAAAGAGTGGCATTTTTTATCTGCTTTGTAATGATGTCCGGACTTTGATGACTGTGGCATGTATGTGCGCTTGCGCAAGTAGTGGCTTCAAATAGGTGGTGGGACCAATATTAAATCATCCGAAAGTCCGCGACAGTCTGAATGTGTCTTTTTCTGGTCCTGCGTCTTTCTTCGCTGTTTTTTTTCTGTCTAGCAGCAGGGGTATAATATTTTATGTATTTCAAATTATACTCCCCCCCCCCCCCCCCCCCCTTAGCGTAATCCGGTAAATATGTGGGTTTTGTATTGAATAAATAAATAAAGAAATATCGGCACAAGGCCTGACGATAGACTGAGACATGCCAGCTCGAGGTGGAATGCAGCCTCCGTTATTATGAATGCGGTCAAAGAGCCGTCGATAAGGGTTAAAATGGGGATCGAAAGGACAACCTTTTTCTTCTCTTAAAGAAAGCAACCACGCAGGCTTCCGAAAAATTACTCGATAATAGGCCGTAATTACACGGTAAACTAGGATATGGGAAAATGCGCAGAGTATAAGCAGCTCCTATATACCACAAGTTTCAAGAAATCCCGCCTCTAATTTCTAAAATCAGGTGAACCGTTTATACCACATAGTAATAGCAGCGCTGAAGTACACCAGAAAGCACTTGAATCTTGTTAACTAGTTGAGTGATAATCTAAATTCTAATACTTAACTTTCTAGCTACTACTTATAGGCGCCTCATTTCACAGAGATCTGTAGCCAACAGTAATTAATAGCCATATTAGTTTACGGTTTCGAAACTGCGATTTCTCTTGCCGCTGGCGAAAGACAAATTTGAGACATTTTTCGCTCAATTCCAAAATCGTGCGCGTGCTTGGTGGGCAAAACAACATCCATCAAATTGCGTAAGGCCCGTTTCACATGCTGCGACCAGAACGAAAATAGTCTGTCAGGTCGTTGACGCGGCAGTGAAACTTTCGGTCACTGCTGGCACATGCAACGTGTACAAAGCGAATTCGGTCGGAGGGACAGGCAAGGTTGCTTGATGTTTTCATAGGCAATCCATGATTAAACATGACAGAAACAGTGCACGAAATGGGTTGATGATGTCAAAAAACACCGTATTTTAGATGCAAGGCAATCTATAGTACGCTTTGATTAGAATAAACACTTTTGCTACCTTGAAGGTATTGGTGAGCGCTACCAAAATACGGAAAGGGACGAACACACAAGACAAGCGCTTTCTAACAACTGTTTATTATCTGAAGGAGCATGCCTATATACACATATTTACGTCAAGTCATACACAGAAGAGGGAAGAGCACACGACGCTGACAAGAGCGATATGAAGACTGTTGTGAAGGCACGTGTTAATATTTTATTATTATATATTTTTCCTTCATATCGCTCTTGTCAGCGTCGTGTGCTCTTCCCTCTTCTGTGTATGACTTGACGTAAATATGTGTATATAGGCATGCTCCTTCAGATAATAAACAATTGTTAGAAAGCGCTTGTCTTGTGTGTTCGTCCCTTTCCGTATTTTGGTAGCGCTCACCAATACCTTTAGGGATGCATTTCCAACTAGCCCCAGTTGTAGCACTTTTCCTACCGCCGCGGCAAAAGCTCGTATGTGACCGCACGTCGCACGCCGTCTCGGCGATCCCCATTTTTCAGTCGCAGAGCGAACGCACCGAGGCTCCAACTCAACGCCAACTGGACGGAACTCAATTGCAGGCCGTCTGCGGCTTGTCTGACGGCCCTCCCCGGTCGCATATCGACAGAATACGCAGTGTTGCGGGTGAAAATCGCATCCTTGTGAAACGGGCCTAAATCGGTAACACGCAACAAACCTGACTATAAAGAGTTACAGCATAGCATGATGCGCGATCCGCTACCGTGAATCGCTTCCGCGAGGCGCCACTACGCAGGCGCGGATAGCCCTGGGGACGCCAGATGGCGCCACGTTCCCGTCAGCTGCGTGCGCGCCAGCCGAGTCGGGACCAACCAGTGTGTACCCAGCGGTGCCCCGCGGTAGCGGATTACGGTAACGGATCGCGGATCACGATGTGCTATAACTCTCTAAAGTCTGCCCTCTCCCGCTGCGGTGCTGCCCGTTCCTGGCGAATTTGCTGCTACAGGACGGGCGTGCAGAGCATGTTACTTGGCACGTGCGCTGCCCGTTCCTGCCGAATTCGCTGCTACAGGGCGGATGAGGCAGAGTATGTTACTTGCCACGTGCGCTGCCCGTTCCTGGCGAATTTGATAATACAGGGCGGACTCGGCAGAGTTTGTTACGTGGCACGTGCGCTGCACGTTCCTGCCGAATTCGCTGCTACAGGGCGGACGCGGCAGAGTATGTTACTTGCCACGTGCGCTGCCCGTTCCTGCCGATTTCGCTCCTACAGAGGGGACGCGGCAGAGTATGTTACTTGGAGCACGCGCTGCCCGTTCCTGCCAAATTCGCTGCTACAGGGCGGACGCGGCAGAGTATGTTACTCGCCACGTGCGCTGCCCGTTCCTGCCGAATTCGCTGCTACAGGGCGGACGCGGCAGAGTATGTTACTTGGAGCACGCGCTGCCCGTTCCTGCCAAATTCGCTGCTACAGGGCGGACGCGGCAGAGTATGTTACTCGCCACGTGCGCTGCCCGTTCCTGCCGAATTCGCTGCTACAGGGCGGCCGCAGCAGAGTATGTTACTTGCCACGTGCGGTGCCCGTTCCTGCCGAATTCGCTGCTACAGGGCGGACGCGGCAGAGTATGTTACTTGGAGCACGCGCTGCCCGTTCCTGCCAAATTCGCTGCTACAGGGCGGACGCGGCAGAGTATGTTACTCGCCACGTGCGCTGCCCGTTCCTGCCGAATTCGTTGCTACAGGGCGGACGCGGGTAGAGTATGTTACTTGCTACGTGCGCTGCCCGTTCCTGCCGAATTCGCTGCTACAGGGCGGACGCGGCAGAGTATGTTACTCGAAGCACGCGCTGCCCGTTCCTGCCAAATTCGCTGCTACAGGGCGGACGCGGCAGAGTATGTTACTTGCCACGTACGCTGCCCGTTCCTGCCGAATTCGCTGCTACAGGGCGGCCGCAGCAGAGTATGTTACTTGCCACGTGCGGTGCCCGTTCCTGCCGAATTCGCTGCTACAGGGCGGACGCGGCAGAGTATGTTACTTGGAGCACGCGCTGCCCGTTCCTGCCAAATTCGCTGCTACAGGGCGGACGCGGCAGAGTATGTTACTCGCCACGTGCGCTGCCCGTTCCTGCCGAATTCGTTGCTACAGGGCGGACGCGGGTAGAGTATGTTACTTGCTACGTGCGCTGCCCGTTCCTGCCGAATTCGCTGCTACAGGGCGGACGCGGCAGAGTATGTTACTTGCCACGTGCGCTGCCCGTTCCTGCCGAATTCGCTGCAACAGGGCGGACGTGGCATAGTATGTTACTTGCCACGTGCGCTGCCCGTTCCTGCCGAATACACCTGTATTTTCACATCTGTGTCCCTCATGGTTTTAATGCTCCCCCCCCCATTGGTCTTGTTATTGTTACTATCACCTGACCACCTTTTTGCGGCCCTTTACACCGTTTTTTATCACTTATTTCATTCGTTGCTGTTTTTGAAATTTTGTGACGCGACCACACTGATTGGCGGTTATCGCTACGGCAGCCCTGTTAAGCATCCTCGCATGTCTCCTATTTAAGCATCTTTTCTTCAAAATAAATTTCAGTTGTGAGTCAGCGCTCGTGTGTGTCCGTTCTTCGTGTGTCCGTGTTTCATTGCGCTGTTTCTTCCCTTAAATGCATTACCAACTAGCCCGGAACCTTGCTCTTTTGCTCTTCCGAATTCGCTGCTTCAGGGCGGACGCGGCAGAGTATGTTACTTGCCACGTGCGCTGCCCGTTCCTGCCGAATTCGCTGCTACAGGGCGGACGCGGCAGAGTATGTTACTTGCCCCGTGCGCTGCCCGTTCCTGCCGAAATCGCTGCCACAGGGCGGACGCGGCAGAGTATGTTACTTGCCACGTGCGCTGCGCGTTCCTGCCGAATTTGCGGAAACAGGGCGGACGCGGAAAATTATGTTACTTGGCGCACGCGCTGCCTGTTCTTGCCGAATTCGCTGCAACATGGCGGACGCGGCAGAGTATGTTACTTGCAACGTGCGCTGCCCGTTCCTGCCGAATTCGCTGCTACAGAGCGGACGCGGCAGAGTATGTTACTTGTCACGTGCGCTGCTCGTTCCTGCCGAATTCGCTGCTACAGGGCGGACGCGGCAGAGTATGTTACATGCCACGTGCGCTGCCCGTTCCTGCCGAATTCGCTGCTACAGGTTGGACGCGGCAGAGTATGTTACTCGCCACGTGCGCAGCCCGTTCCTGCCGAATTCGGTGCTACAGGGCGGACGCGGGTAGATTGTGTTACTGGCCACGTGCGCTGCCCGTTCCTGCCGAATTCGCTGCTACAGGGCGGACGCGGCAGAGTATGTTACTTGCCACGTGCGCTGCACGTACCTAACCAATTCGCTGCAACAGGGCGGACGTGGCACAGTATGTTACTTGCCACGTGCGCTGCCCGTTCCTGCCGAATTCGCTGCTACAAGGCGGACGCATCAAAGTATGTTACTTGGCGCATGCGCTGCCCGTTCCTGGCGAATTCAATAATTCAGGGCGGACTCGGCAGAGTTTGTAACGTGGCACGTGGGCTGCCCGTTCCTGGTGAATTCGCTGCTACAGGGCGGACGCGGCAGAGTTTGTTACTTGCCACGTGCACTGCCCGTTCCTGCCGAATTCGCTGCTACAGGGCGGACGCGGCAGAGTATGTTACTTGCCACGTGCGCTGCCCGTTCCTGCCGAAATCGCTGCCACAGGGCGGACGCGGCAGAGTATGTTACTTGCCACGTGCGCTGCGCGTTCCTGCCGAATTTGCGGAAACAGGGCGGACGCGGAAAATTATGTTACTTGGCGCACGCGCTGCCTGTTCTTGCCGAATTCGCTGCAACATGGCGGACGCGGCAGAGTATGTTACTTGCAACGTGCGCTGCCCGTTCCTGCCGAATTCGCTGCTACAGAGCGGACGCGGCAGAGTATGTTACTTGTCACGTGCGCTGCCCGTTCTTGCCGAATTCGCTGCTACAGGGCGGACGCGGCAGAGTATGTTACATGCCACGTGCGCTGCCCGTTCCTGCCGAATTCGCTGCTACAGGGTGGACGCGGCAGAGTATGTTACTCGCCACGTGCGCTGCCCGTTCCTGCCGAATTCGGTGCTACAGGGCGGACGCGGGTAGATTGTGTTACTGGCCACGTGCGCTGCCCGTTCGTGCCGAATTCGCTGCTACAGGGCGGACGCGGCAGAGTATGTTACTTGCCACGTGCGCTGCACGTACCTAACCAATTCGCTGCAACAGGGCGGACGCGGCACAGTATGTTACTTGCCATGCGCGCTGCCCGTTCCTGCCGAATTCGCTGCTACAGGGCGGATGAGGCAGAGTATGTTACTTGGCGAATGCGCTGCCCGTTCCTGGCGAATTAGATAATACAGGGCGGACTCGGCAGAGTTTGTTACGTGGCACGTGCGCTGCCCGTTCCTGGTGAATTCGCTGCTACAGGGCAGACGCGGCAGAGTATGTTACTTGCCACGTGCGCTGCCCGTTGCTGCGGAATTCGCTGCCACCGGGCGGACGCGGCAGAGTATGTTACTTGCCACGTGCGCTGCGCGTTCCTGCCGAATCTGCGGCAACAGGGCGGACGCGGCAGAGTATGTTACTTGCCACGTGCGCTGCCCGTTCCTGCCGAATTCGCTGCAACATGGCGGACGCGGCAGAGTATGTTACTTGGCGCACGCGCTGCCCGTTCCTCCTGAATTCGCTGCAACATGGCGGACGCGGCAGAGTATGTTACTTGCCACGTGCGCTGCCCGTTCCTGCCGAATTCGCTGCTACAGGGCAGACGCGGCAGACTATGTTACTTGCCACGTTCGCTGCCCGTTCCTGCCGAATTCGCTGCTACAGGGCGGACGCGGGTGGAGTATGTTACTTGCCACGTGCGCTGCCCGTTCCTGCCCATCCCCAGGATTCTGGACCATGCGACTCGAAAAACCGGTCGCGCCATCTCGCGACAGCCGGCGGCGCGGCGGCGCGTAACTCAATGGCGACGAAAAATAAAAATTGATATTTCGTCGCGCATAACAGTTAGAAATTAGCTCTCTCGCCTAGATGTTAAATGCATCTTAAAGTTTCATTGAGTCGAGTTTCATCGATGTAGCTTACATATTGCGTTTGCCATGAGCAATGATCTATGACAGCATGGAGCCTATGGCGAGGTCCTGAAAAATACCCCACTTGACTTCAATTTATCGCTCACTACAGCCCTATTTTAAATTATATCGACAAGCTCTAGCAGGTTCACGTAGGGTAATGTCCTACCTTTAAGGAAGTATAAGGTATTTTACATTTCAATGGCGTAAAAGTCTTCCTGCGCTATTTCACTATTGATCATGCATCATCAGCTTTTTCATGAAACGTGTGGCGCCCTCTCTCGGTGCGTTGGAAAGGCACACGTCCCTGCTCGCGGCCGGGCTCGAGTAGCGGAGGCGGCTCGATTCCGGCCGTGCCCTGCTACAGTGTCCCTGCTTTGGTAGGTTGCTTTGGGAGGTTGAGCCTGCCGTACGAATGCGCAGTTTTATCAAAAGTGCCCCCATCGGAGGGAGGCTATGGCCATGGGCTGCTACATAAAATGCTACAAGAAAGCGTGTGCCTTCTATGAGGTATATAGAGGAAATTATAAGAAGACTCTTTTGCTTGACAGGTACATTTTTCATTAAGCGCGTACAGTGACCACACCGGCATAGGTGATAGTGGAATTGCGTACGCAATAACAGTGCAAAGCAATGAAGCTTCTAGGTACTTTCGTTCAAGCAGTGAAATTTGTAATTCCCGGACGCTCATACTTAGAGCTCACTCACCGATACTTGTATATGGTTCTTGCACTGTGCATTCAATATTGTAAAATCGTGTCTTAATGTCTACATTTCAACACTCATGTTATTAGCCTCAATAGAAGAAAGCTCTTCCAATTTTTTGTCGATGCTGTGCAAGTGCAGCAAGGATGCGTTGAAGTGAATGTTGCATGTGTTGCACATAAGAGGCGGCAAACCAGATGCTGTGTTTTATGCTAGTAGGTTATTTGTCCAATGTAACAATTAGTAGTGTGGTAGTTCACATTTTTGTCTAGGTTGGTAAAGTGCTTCTCACGATTCGATCGTTCGCCCTCGAGAAGGGGTTTACCATTGCCGTAATTGATGCTAGTTTCGGCAATTCTGTCAAAGATGTACGTGAAGGATGAACCGCTAACGAAGACTTCATAGAGTGGCATGCTGGGAACTATTCAGAAGAGTGTGCCATCAGTTCGGCAAGCCAGTAACTACGCCGTTACCCAGAGCAGCAATCAAGAGTCAAACTCTAGTTAAATGTTCTTGATTATAATTTAAATCTGCTTTGAAATGAACAGAAGTTATTGTCGGATAACACGATGTTTAAAAGATTACTGGTTTTCTCCAGTACGGTGACTCGGCGCTCCACCCAACCCGTTTGTGCAATGCGCCGCTAGCGCGATTCATTAGCGACAGGACGCTACATGCTCGCGGCCCTGAATATGCAGTGAATTTACCGTGTTGCGAATATGTGCAACAATACCCATAAGCACTTTCGCACGAGTGGCGCGAACATATTTTTTTTTTGCATAAGTTCCAACCTACCCTCGTTTTTTTTCTGCCGCTCTCCTATCTACTTTTCGCTATCCTCTCTCTTTGCTTTTAATTCCACCGGTTGCAGTTCCAGTGCTTGAGGGATTAGATAGCAATCGCTGGGCCGGCAACATTTTTAGCTTCCTTTTTGTATTCTCGTCAGTTGTTGTTGCCTCTGAAGCTGTTGGCAAA
Organism: Amblyomma americanum; assembly: GCF_052857255.1. Lineage (NCBI taxonomy): Eukaryota > Metazoa > Arthropoda > Arachnida > Ixodida > Ixodidae > Amblyomma > Amblyomma americanum. The sequence continues at coordinate 205,845,823 of NC_135498.1, forward strand.
CTGCTACTTCTTGGATGTGTGACTCCCGGGGAGTTAGCGCGGCTTTTTAGGCGCACAAACCGCGGGAGTCAGAAGAGGGAGCCGTTTCCACGGAACGATCCAGCGACTTTTAAATGTGCCATGCATCTCCATGTTCCTGGTGCTGGCTCCCTTCCCCTGTCGAGCGGACGGAGAGAATTTCAAGCCGTGGAGAGAAGGGGTTGGGGGGCGATGAAAGAACAACTTAAACCGCGAAGAAAAGTTCGGGGAACCTGGAATAGCTTCAAGCCATGAAGAAAAGAGCCACCGAGAGCCCGGCGATCCTTCCATTGTTATAAACCGGACCCCCCTTCCAACGCGTACACGAGCACCCGCGCGCTGATGCCGACATCTAGCACGGACGCCTCACCTAGGCTTGCTGGCGTCTCCTGCAGTGCGCATGCGCAGACCGGTTTCGGCTTACGCTAAGAGCGCGGACGCTGAGCGCGTACGCCCAGGAAGGGCCATTCGAGTTGGCGCCTCTAGGCCTTTTTTGGGGTGGGATGACTGTCTTTGAAGTGGCACAGGAGGCCTCCGATAATGATGTCCGGCTTGTGTGTAGTTTGCAACCCTTCCTTTCTGAGAACACTGGCCAAGGTTTCGCAGACACCCTTTACGTGCTAACTGCATACGCGTTTTTGCCACCAGCGTGTCCTTAGCATAAGCATATCGAGTTGTTTTCGTTGCATCCTTTTCAGTTTTAGATGATACATCGAGTGAAGAATCTTGGGTATCCAATGCCTAGAAAAGTTTTCTTTTGCTGATGATGAGTTTTAATGGCGCACTGGCAACCTCGCACCAAGCGCAATGGGTTGAAGTGTTTTCTTCAACACAATGTTAGGTGGAAGACCATTTTCCGAGCACTTCAACTCAAAGAAACCAAGCGCCAGGCTTCGAGAAAACTTCTACCCATTGGAAATCAGTGGGTACACGGCGACACTGCGGAACGAATCACACACCGTCCTCGAGCCGCATGCTCAAAGCGATGTGTCATTGCTGTTGTAGCTGATATTAAAACAAATATGCAAGAATTGGGAATCGTCTTAACCAAAACTTGCTTGAATTCCACCCTACCCTTAGGGCACAATTTTCAGCACTGTTCCTCCCAAAAAGGCTACTGGAACAAGACGCACAACACGCAGCATCAAACGGATGAAGAACGTGGAGAGGCGGTAACGGAAAGGGCCAAGGATGATTTGAGCAGGTGCATAGGTACGGAGAAATTCTTTTTCAAGAGCTACACGGGCAGCCGGTAGTAGGGTGGTAAGAGGGAGGAAGAAAAGGACAGTGGGGAGGGGTCTCCTGCTGTGCCTTTGCCTGCCTTTCTTGTTTTTTCTCCTTTTACTTTTCCTCGAATCGTGGAGCGCAGTCCATGGTTGCTTTTTGGATGCGCTATGTTTCTGTTCCCTATGGTGCGAAGCACGAGCTGCACGACATAGTCGGCGCCTCTGCGAAAACGGCCCGGAAAGGTCATGGACGCACTCTTGCCTCCAGGCTGTCACAAAAAAAAAACTTACAACCGCTAATGTGTCAGTCCTGGCAAAGGGTTTCTCCACACGCAGACAAAAATCTCCCAAAAAGAAATCAGAATTTCTGCAGAAGATTCTTTACTGCCTTCCGCCAAACTAAGGAATTCCACCAGCCTTGTTAAAAGCACAGCGCATGGCACAGGTAGACAGTGCCACCAAAATCAATTTCGGACGAGTTAGCGTGGTTACGCCAGTTGCAACTAGGAGTGCAAGCACTTCGGTTTTCAGTGCTGTTTCAGTGTTCGGTTCCGTTGCGCATAGATGCAGCTGATGAAGACGACGATATCCAAAATACAGTCGAGGGCGGCAAAAAAGCGCTCCGCTGCCGCCGACGCCGGCGAATCGCCCGGAAAAACGCTCCATGCGGGCCACGCTTAACGCAGTAACCAGCAAAACGTATGCGTTCTCGCCGCCTCGGGTTCGAAACTCACTCGCGGCCGTAAAACATTTCCGATTATTTTATTTCAGGTCAAGTAAATTTCAGACATACAAAGAGGCCCCGTCGAAATCCAAAATTGAAGCCTCAGTGCTGCAATGAAAAATGCGACCCCGTTAGCCCGCTGTTCTACCAGCTTGTGGAGGCAACGGTTGGTACCAATGCGGCCACTCGATGGAACCGCATCACCGAGTGGCCGTGGCTCTCATCTGCTCACTCACTGAAAAAAGCAGCGCGTTGGAAATGTTTTCCTTAAGCCCGAACTTGATGGGCACATCCTAGGCGTACGGCAGAGCGCCTGCGCGCCCAGCCCCGCGCCGCGACGAGGCAACACAAAGCGGACGTCCGACAAATGAACCGTGACCGCAGCGCTGCGGCCGAACACTGCGAGGCATGCGACCACCGAATGGACGTTGACGGCACTAATGTACTGGAAACCGAAGCTAACCCGCACAGGAGGCTTTTACTTGAGTCGTGGCACATCCAACAGACAGGGAAGAATGTTAATCGCTCCCTGGGGACACTTCCCGCTTCTTACATCCATGGTTTGCAGCCACTGACCCGGATGTCTTCAACACGAGGGCTAAAAAGCCGAGGTTCGAACCATCCGAGGGTTTGTCGACAGCCCGGCGCCGAGATGCGGCGATTTCCCTGTTAATCCCCGTCAGCAGGAAGCGTGCATGGCGAGGCAAGCGGGCGTAGACCGGCGAAGGCAAAGACCGAGCCAGAGGAAAGGAGCCAAGACGTTTTCCCGAAACCGCCCGCCCCCCTTTGCCCGTCTAAGGAAACCACCGCAGTGATAGCGTAGCATAGCGCATGGTCAGCGCGGACGCGGCAAGCAGACGCCGCGTCTAAGCCGCGACGGCGTCGAAGTCTGAGGATGGGGCATACCAACGGGTCCCGAGAAGCGGGCCTGCTTAACGAAACGCTGAAGCGTGTTCAGAGGCAGCAACGACAGGCTGGCGCCTCTTTCCAGATTTTGCGGGGACGCCTGTCAACAGTCGTCCCGAAGACGAGTAGTCTACTACTCGCAGCGGTAGCGATCGGTTGAATATCGGTAATTGGCGTAAAGCTGGGAGCCGCATGGGAATGTTTTGATGTATTTTCATATGTTTCTCTTTTTACTTTTTAAGGGAGAGAGTTTGAGTAATACTGTGGAAGGATGGGGCGTGGCACGTAAACCTGTTGGCCCAAGCATTTCGAGGGTTCAATCCCGGAATTACACTTTCTTATAGCAATTTAGATGTACTGTGTATTTCAGGGAGAGGGTTTGAACCTTGCCGAAATTGGAGGGCGTGCCATGATGTTTGTAAACCAATGATGGGTTAGTTTGCTGTTGATTGGGCGATGCAAGAGGTGGGCCGCGTTTCTAGGTCTTTAAAACCAGGGTCCGGAGCCATGGGAGATCGTTCTGAGCTAGATTTAGATCCCTTGCATCTTCGGCGGTGCCAATGAAGGAAGATTTTCCCTTAGCCAGTTCCATGTAACCGCCATCGCCCCCATACACCTTGCCCTCGTCTCCCGCATCCTTTAAGCTCCTCAGGACCTGGCTGTCTCGCTACTGTCTGTCATTAGCTGCATCTGGTTAGCCAGTTCCCTGCGTCCATTGACTTTCTTCTGCTGAAGTTTTGATGTACCACCTGGTCGAGAGAGTCATTGCCAAAACGGTAAGCAACAGCCTTCCCAAGCCATTTCTTTAAGCACCTCAGTCCATGTTACGTTTTGTGTTTGTTTGCATGTCCTGATTACACAATTCAGGGCGGTCTGTAGAGCTTGTTGGTAACTTTTTTTTAATTCCTACAGCATGACAAGCGTAGAGCTTACATGCGTGTGCAATCACTGTGGATTTGGTTTGTGTGGAAGGATTGTCACGGAAATTCAGTGTGGGGTCATCGTCTCGATTAAAGAAGATAAGAAGCTTAGGCAGAATTCGACACAACCACTAGGTTGCGAACCAAACGCGCTCGAGGCCACAAGCACGCTTTGGTGTTTTGGGGAAAGGAAATGGCGCAATATCTGTCTCGCATATCGGCGGACACCTGAACCGCGCCGTAAGGGAAGGGATAGGGGGGAGTGAAAGAAGAAAGGAAGAAAGGTGCCGTAGTGGAGGGCTCCGGAATAATTTCGACCACCTGGGGATCTTTAACGTGCGCTGACATCGCACAGCACACGGGCGCCTTAGCGTTTTTCCTCCATAAAAACGCAGCCGCCGTGGTAGGGTTCGAACCCGGGAACTCCGGCTCAGTAGTCGAGCGCCCTAACCACTGAGCCACCGCGGCGGGTAATGATCTGGGAACAAGAACAAACAAAGGATGCGTCTTCGTTTGGAGCTATCCACGAGGGCCACGATTAAACATTAATTCTTTCGCATTCCATGATTTCACAAGCAGTCTTCAGTGTCCTCAAAATTTCTTCGTTTTTTTTCTGACATATAACTGCGAATTTGTAAAGATAATACTTGTACATAGTTCCTGACCACTCTTCCTCCTATAGTTTATGGCTATAGTTATTTCATTTCTCTAATCTGGCTGATATTCCTTTATTTGCGCTGCCCCAGCTCAGGTGCTCGCAGCAGGAAAAATCTTTCCCTTCTTTTCTTTTTATTATTTGGATAAAATCACCGCTACTACTACTACATAGAATTTCCACCCATCACAGTTAGCATTTAACATTGCACAAGCGACACGTGACACGCCACCGCGGTGGCTGAGTGGTTATGGCGCTCGGCTGCTGGCCCGAAAGATGCGGGTTCGATCCCGGCCTCGGCGGTCGAATTTCGATGCAGGTGAAATTCGAGAGCCCCGTGTATTATGCGTTGTCGATGCATGTTAAAGAACCCCAGGTGGTCGAAATTTCCCAAGCCCTTCACTACGGCGTCTCTCATAGCCTGAGTCGGTTTGGGGCGTTAAACCCTCATAAAACAACGACCATAAAAAATGTACACAACGACCGGTCGTTCATGTTTATAGCATGCAAACAGCTTAAGGTCCTTGCTTACATGGTGCGAATTGCGGTCTACGTAGTGCTCTCATATTTTATTAGGTAAAATTACAACATTTGGCAAGAAAAAAGGAGTACAGGGAGACGTCGGAGCAAATGTATTATTATTCCAAAGGATATGCAAGGCACTGCAGATAATTTAGCGAAGCTTAAAGAGATAACATGCAAAGGTCCGAATAATGCAGAAATACAGCAGGCGCCTTCTGCTGGACATAATATTTTTGAAGTACGTAATTAACAAGTAGCGCTATCTCTCTTGTTATTCATAACTTTAGCTCAACATTTTCAACATAAATGTAGACCAAGTGAGGACTTTATTTACTAATGTACGCATGCCAGTGTTACCGGATACGTTGTCATTCACAAGTAGACATGATGCAAAGCATGCAAGGCGAGCGAATTAAAGAGGAATCGCTCGTGGGCGATGTAAAACGGTATAGCATACCTACTGACAGAGGAGTGAAGCGGCAAGATTTGACACAAAAAAAAAAATACCTGCAGCTGGTTCGCTTTCCCATCTCGAGGAATAAAAATAAGCGCACAACAATATGTTTGGATAGAACAGATGACAATCTAAACCTTGCAAGTGCAGAATATTTGCAGCGCGCGCATTTGTTTCTTCAAGCTTTCCTTAGCATTAGCTGAGCGACTCTGAATAGCAGGTGTTACCTGGAAGACGTTTCAAAAATATGCGTTTTGGCTTTAAAATATGGCTTTTACGGCACAGTATTACCAGTGCGAATTGTTTCCGGTGAATCGTTTTAACTATTCAGCTGGTTAACTAGATTTTAATAATTAACTTTTAACAATTGCAGTTAGGCGCTTAGTCGTAATTTTAGATTTGTAGCCGGTAGTTAGTAATAGCCATATAAGTTTTTAGAATTTCCAAAACATGGTTACCTTTGGCCATATGGATCGACAAAATTTGGCTGTTTCGACTAGTTACGCGCACTGGAAAGGTTTCTTTGCTTGCATGCTTTCGAAAGCGCATGTATTTTGGCGCTAACTGGTTCTTGAAAATTGGCTTTTGAGGAGAGGAAATGACACAGTAACTGTCCCGCCTATCTCGGCGGGCACCCGAATTGCACCGTAAGGGAAGAGATGAAGGAGGGAGTTAAAGAAGAAAGGAACAAATAGGTGCCGTTGTGGAGGGCTCCAGAATAATTTCGACCAACTAGGGATCTTCAAAGTGCAGTGATATTGCACAGCGCATGGGTGCCTTTTGCGTTTCGCCTCCATGGAAGCGCAGCCGCTGCGGTTGAGTGCCAACCCGGGTACTCCGGCTCAGCAGATGAGCACCTTAACCACTGAGCCATCGCATGATGTAGCCAAATTTTGTCGAGCCACTGCGATGAGGGTAATCGCGTTTTCGAAATTCTAAAAACTGATACGGATATTAGTAACCTACCTCTAACTGCAACTAGGCGCCTAACTAATAGTTAAAAGTTAATATCAGAATTAGTAAACCAGCTTCCTCCCGGTTTACTGCCTGTTAACTACTGGGTAACTACCGGTTAGCTACAGTTTGCGGGAATTGGTATACTATGCCGCAAAATCCATATTTTAAAAGCGAAAGCTTTTCCTGTTTTCGTTGGAGCGATTTCGCCGTCACCTCACGTTTGATCTTGAACGTCCTTGCTGCGCCGCTGCCATAGCAACCCAGCAAGTGACTTCGCCGCGCCGCCAAGCCTAGTCTTCGCTGTCTCTGCGCAGGGGCTCCACAGCCGTGCAGCGGCTGCTGCCTGACCACGTTATCTAGCCGAGTATCAGCTGGATAAAAAAATATTAGCTGTTGCTCAACTACTGCTGAACCTTGTTAGAGAGCGAGAGCTGTGATGTATCGTGCAAGCAGACGCGGCTTAGCGTCTGTAGCGTTGAGTGCGTTCCGCACACTGGATGAGCAGTGCGCCCAACCTGCCACCCTGGCAGGTGGCATTTGAATTAATGGCTGATCGCGAGAGGTTGGTCAGGCTGCGGCCTATTGCTGCAGTGCCGCGTGTCTGCCACAACGTTGTCAGCGCTAATGCATGCAGCCCACATCTTTCTCTCACTACCATCACGTACCTCAAAGCACTATTGAGGCGCCCACTTACACAGGTGGCCAGTTATATGCGCCCTTCCTTTCCACAAAATCACCAAGAAAGTTGTCAACGCCAACACCAATGAACACAATGAACGCCGACGACTTTCGCTTTGTTACCTGAGCTAATCCGAGAAAGCTTAATTTTGATGATGACTTAGTCTTCTCTGTAACACCTGGTATGTGTTACTGCTGTTATCTGTATAAGAGAGCCCAGAAAAATTCAAACCTTTTTCTTTTGCATTTGTTTATTTATGTTTGAAAAAATGTTGTTAGCTTGCATATAAATAAGCTGCGAGGAATATAAACTTAAGAGGTGTCTTGATCACGTTTTCTTTAGGTTTTTAGGTTTTCATTGACTAAAATGAGTTAGAGAAATTGGTAAAATTGCACAGTAGGAGGCCCCAAAGCGCGGCAGTCAGGGAGACTTCCTATAACAAAATGTCTCCGCAATTGGTATACCGCCAGTTATCACTCGGACTCACAAAAGGGACGACGAAAGGCGCGAGTGGACTACCTGCGCCGCACACACCGACAGGCACGAAATGCTGTATACGTCGACGCAGCCATGTACCCCAATTCCACGAACGCGGTGGCGGTAGTTTTGGACACCAACTTCAAGGAAATCTCCAGCGCCTCTCTACGCAACTTCTCTCCCACAGTAGCAGAAACGGCCGCAATCGGTCTCGCCATCCAGCACGGCGATACCACGCGAAACGGACTAAAAATTGTTACAGACTCCCAGTCGGCGTGTCGGCTCTTCCTCGCTGGCAGACTTCCACACTCCATCGCTCCCATTCTGACTACCCCACATGTTAAAAATTCCACATGCAAGCACCAAATCACTTGGGCTCCTGGGCACGAGGGGCTCGAGGGAAACGAGGCCGCGGACAGTCTAGCTCGAGATACACCCACCGAGCGACTAACCTCCCCGACGTCACCCCTCTTCCCTCTATGTACGGCGAACGCCTCCTCCTTCTCCGAACGCAAAGGCAAGTCTATCCCCCACCACACTCGAAGCTAACGGCGGCAGAGGCGAGGGGCTGGCGACAACTACCGACGAACACCTTCCCAAACCTACACAAATACCATATCATGTTTCCCGATTGAGACGACGGAATCTGCCCCTGGTGTGGCGGAATTCCAACAACATACCATGTAACATGGGGCTGCTCCGGTAGCAAGCCCCCCGAACTAGACAAACATCAATCCGAGCAACAGTGGGAGTCTGCCCTGCTCAGCTCCGATTTGGCGACCCAGCGTAGCCTGATATCCCAAGTAAGAGCAACTGCGGTGGACATTGGGGTCCTGAAATAAGGACTCCACCCAAAATCTGTTTTTTCCCGCCTCTTTCTCCTACCTTTCTATGAATAAATGTTTTCTACTACTACTACTACTACCGCCAGTTTTGAACACTCGACTTCCAAACTTAGTGATGATGCCAGAGACAAAGCATTTTTCATAAATATATTTTTTTCGCGCTAAGCGGGCAGCCTGAGTCCAGTAAGGTAGATAACGCGGTCAAGATTTTGAGCAAACCCTTCAATCCCCAGTAACTTAAGTCCTCTAAGGCACTCATTTCGTCAGAAATGGATATGTTAACATTTGCATAAATTACCATTCAAGTTCATTGGCTCTTCATTTCGTAGTGACATATCTTTCCTTTGTCTTTTCTTTGGTTCACTTGTGCTTCGTTTTGTCGTTCCTCGGCGTGTGTGAGTTTTCTTGCGCTAAATGTTTCACCATGCCATCTTTTTTTTCCAGAGCAAGGGATACCTTATAAAATGGAAAGGATATTCCAAGTGGCATTGCTCCGTTGAACCAAGAAAAAATCTGAACGGCGCCTGTCTCCGGGAATTTGAGCACCCAAGCAAGCCATCGCCACAACGACTGGAAGCTGCTGCTGAGGAATTAATTTACGCTGTGCAAAAGAAACTTTCCAACAGCCGTCGATCCAGCGGGCTTGTCAAGGTGAACATAGACCTGGACATCTTTAGATGGGTTTTCAGTAGGAAAGGAAGGCCGCTCGAAAGTGGTTGGATTGTTTGCAATGAGTCAGACTTTTCAAAGCTGAATCTTCCCTTTGGGTGGCATACTCGAGAAACGAAACTTGGCAGTGTAGTGGCAATTGAGTTCCCAGTGCGTGTGAAGGCTGCTGTGACACGACAGAAAGCTTGCAAGCTCTTTCCAAACGGCTATCCTGTGGAAAGTCTGCAAATGTTCCTTGTGTCGAAGGTTGTTGCATGCAGAACCTAACCCACAGAAATAGTGAGCCTTCCGCCTTTCACATATATGTTGCCAGCAAACGTTTTTGGAACTTTGTTTTTTTTTTCGATATAGTATTGATTCTTGCATTTCAATTTGTGTTGTTTAGAATTTCTTAAAAATGAGTTCTGGAGCTTTGCGCTTAGAGATTTTTGAATGTGCGATTTCATTTACATTGACAAATAAGACAGTTCTGGAAATCTTTAGCAACAAAACGGTTTTGGAGAAATCTTATTTTGAGACAATAACATCTTTTATTCCACTTGGCATGTCCATCCCAGAGAGTTTAAAGGTTGCAGTAGAGACAAGATTTAGAAGCCTCTGCTCCTCGGTAGATACTCAGTACAGAAAAAATAATGGCCGAGCAAAAGAGGGGTTCCTTAAAAAAGAGCGCCATGTAAAAATTCCCTTCGATAAGGAAAGTTCTGTTCAAAATTCAAATAACAGTATCAAGGACATCATTATTCAAGCTTTACAAGAAGAAGTGAAGCGAATGGAGGGTGTATCAGAACGGTCTCTTTCTGAACTGCGTAAGTCCATTCAGGATTTTGAGGCAAAATGCCTTCAGCTGCAAAAAGAAACCAAAAGCCTGTCATCACAGGCAAAAAACTGCCGCTTGCTCAACAACTGCGGAAAAAGGGTCGGGGAAGGTTCGAAAAGCACCGATAGAAGAAAGCTGCATTCTGTAGGCAGCGTGATAGTTCAAGGGCTAGAAGAAATTTTGGAAAGCTATGGCTTGGATTTATGCCAGTTGGTTGTAGAAGACCTTCGAGGGCTACTGCACAAAATTACTTTTTCTGACATTGACGGAATCTCCGTGGAGCGAGGAATCAAAAAAGAATACCGCAGTAATGGTAAAACTGACTATCAGGATCTTCTTCCCCCAAGAAGAAAAGCGTCCGTGCAATCACCGCGCTCTTACACAACCACTTTGTAAGCAATGTTTTTTGGGAAAAAATGTCTTCAGCTGTCCCTAATTTACCCTCGCTCCGTGTCATCAATTCATACAGGCAAAAACTAGACGAAAGCACTGCTGTGTTTAAAACCCTGGGAGAAGCAGCTGGAGCTCAGGTGTCTTTTGTGCACGAACTTGAAACTGCCGTTGCGGAGTACGCAGTGAATAGAGGTATGACAGGAGAACAGCTCAGGTCGCCGCCAATTTTGGTCAAAATAGAAGGAGATGGCTGTGTAGTCAGCACACGAACAAGCTGGACAACTCTATCTTTTCTCCTGATTGACAGCAGCCGGAGGCTGCAGAGCCATACCTTACATCGCCTGCTCGCAGTCGTCGAAGTCTCTGAAAACTATTTTCAGATTAGAGAAAGTTTGAAGGATTTGATAGACGAAGTTAACAGTGTTGTGAAAAGGGGCAATGTCAGCTTGGAAGGACAGGAAGTTCCCGTCATAGTCTGTCTGGGCTCAGATCTAAAATTCTTGCTCATGGTTCAAGGATTGCAGTCGGCGTCTTCTAGGCACCCATGTCCTTTCTGTCGTATTAATTTAAAGGAACGAAGCAGAGCTGGGGCAAACACAGAGGAGTGTAATAAGCCGCCTCTTCTGCGCACTCTAAAAAACATGAGGGAGGACGGCATTGTTGAAGAATTCGGAATGAAAGTCGTTCCCCTATTCAACATTGAACCTGCATTTGTGGTTCCAGACATTTTACACATGCGCATTAGAGTCGTTAATCACCTGGTTGATGGATTGATTGTCGAAGCAATGGACAAAGACAACCGCGGTAAAGTTACGAACTTAAACACCAAGAGCACTCACGTGGAAGCAATTGTGCAGGCAATTAATAGCTGTGGTGTAAAATTTGAACTGTGGCAGGACGAAAGAAAAGGAAAAAATTTCACCTGTATTCAAGGAGACTCCTGCGAGCGCCTGCTCGAAATGCTGCCAGAGAGGCTCACTGGAAAACTCAGCCCGGAAACAGAAAAAAAAATCATCTCACTTTGGAAAATGCTTAGTCGCATGTTTGATCATTTTGAACATAACACGACCGGCGAAAGCATCGAGCAAGAAATAGCCAAATTCCATAAAACGTACTTAGAACTTGGAGAACGAGGGCATAAGGGTTACGGGGCTGAAAGAATGACGCCATATATGCATATTCTTGTGTGTCATGCCTCAAATAAGCATAAAGAATTCAAGTGTTTGGGGTGGTTTTCGAGCGAAGGCATTGAGAAAAAGAATGATATTCTGAAGCATTTGCATCATGCAAGATCCAATAAATGGAATGCGGCCGCCGATGCGCTGAAGCTGGCAAAACGCCTTGAGAATAGCGCGCACGTAACAACAAGTCGAGCGTACAAAAAACACGATCGTTCATACTGGGTTGAGGGCATGATTGAAGAGAGTCGCACAAATAGGGCTCGAAGCGCTCCTGAAATGGAGCGCGAGGATACACCTCCCGCTTGCATCGAGGATATGGACGCGGTTGAACTGCGGACTTAATTGAAAGCTGCTGGCATTTCAACGAAAGTAAAATCAGTTCCCAAACTGCGTGAAATGCTTCGCAAAGAAAGAGAAAAACGATGTTTTCAGCAGTCGACTTGACTTCTATTAGCAAAAATTGCCTGCAATTAGCAATTGCCTGCTCGCGATGTTCCACAAGTCTGTATGCCTCAGTTTTTATCATTTCTTACTTTTTTAATGAAATATTCATCAAAAAATTTGTAGTGCAGTATGTGCACACTTGCAGCTTGAACGGTTTACTATGTCTCTTCACTCAATGCTAAAACTCGCATTCTCGCTGGTACGACTAAACGAGAGTGAAATGCTTTGTTTGTGCTTGTGGCGACTTATATGTGCAGTAAATGTTCTTCGTTCTTCGCCATATTTGTGATAATCTTCCTTGATGTGCAATATTTACACGCTGTATCTGTATTCATGTATGATATGTTTATATTTTTTGTATCGCGCCACGCTGTGTTGTTTTGTGTTTTTTGGGTTTCATCAAGATTAGGCCAATTGTGTTTTATAATTACTGCAGTGCACGCTTGAAATGCCTTCGCAGTGCACCTCTGGCTGCCTATGTTCCCTGCGAAACGGCGCGGTTCTTGTGGCTGACCTCATTGTAGCGCGAATGTTGCACCTCTCCTTTCCTCACTACCAGCCTAGAGATGTGTGGCGGTTGCAAGTGGTACACGTCTATGTAGAAAGTGTAAAGTTTTGCCATACTTAATATTTACTACCGACACTTTCTCAAGCTGGTTCTGTGCATAAGTGCATTGTGTATTTCTAGCAAACTGTCGAAATGTATCGTTTAGACTTTTTCTGCGCCATGATGTGATGCGATAATAAATGTATTCTGTCATGTCAAGTAAACTGCCGCTTTGATTTTTTGTACGAGTTTTTGTAGCGATTATTACGGCAGCATTTCGAGCCTTCAACGTGGCGGCGCCGTGGTGGTGGCGGCACCGCCACCCTGTGGCTGCGTTGACACCCTGTAGATGCGCCGCCACCCTGTCACGTGGTTGGTCACGTGGTGCGGCTGATCACGTTGTTGGTCACGTGTTTGGTCACGTGACCAAGTTCCACTCGGGCAGCTGTAGCTATCGCGTCACTCCAGGTTTAACCAAAGCTAAACCACCGTTATTTTTTTTGTGCAACTTGCACAAAAGGACCGGAACAAAGAATTGAGCAAAACACTCAACAGGTTAGGAAATTCGGTAGGCTGAAGAAGTTAAACTGAATGTACGCATTGCTACATTTAATTTTCGCTATTTTCAACTTCACTCCTGAACCTAATATGGACTCCTTTTGGAGATTCTCATTTGCGATGGCATGTTCTATCTGCGGCCGCCTCAGCATTCACAGTTGACGGCGAGGGGACCGAATTCCCGGGGGTATTCAGCGTCGGTCGTAATCGAGTCACGTCACCATGCTGGTGAGTAACGTCATGTAGATCCGGGCGTCAGAGTACGTTGGTAAATTTCAGCTTTAACATAAGTGATGTGTCTCCACTTGGATCCCAATTTAGATCAGTTACGAAAAACAACAGAGGGAACGAAGAGGACCGGGTGGGACGCATTGCTGCCGTTATATGATCTCTAATCGTCTTTGAAACATTTGTCAGGCAGTGCTTTCAAATACGTGAAAAGGTATGTTTGAGGCATCACAGCTCCAGCTGCCGCTGAGCGAGTTCTTACAACGTGAAAAAGCAATGCTTGCTTTCCGATCCCTCATAGTTATGTCACACCCAAAAATAATTGTGGAATCTCCTTCATCACGCTTTTCCATAAGCCGTATAATATTTCCATGCGTTTTGGTTTATGGTTTATCGTCCCAAAGCGACTCAGGCTATGAGGAACGCCGTAGTGAAAGACTCCGGAAATTTCGACCAGCTGAGGTTCTTTAACATGCACTGAAATCGAACAGTACACGGACCACTAGCATTTCGCCTACATCAAAATCCAAGCGCTCCATAATGATCGCAAAGTACAACATTGATGACTTGACTACACAACTCCTCACTGCGGCAGCACTATGAGCAGTACTTTTGAACAAAGAAAAGAAATCGCGCTGAAATTAAGAAATTTGGGGAACACTTAGCTCCGCCTTGTTGGTATGATGCTATAGCATTAACAGGTCTTTTCTGCGGCTTGGTGTCCTCTGCATATATTGTATTCGAAATTTCAGGCTATTTCGCATGGTCTCATGACGTAACATTTAGCCCGGCGAGCAATGAGCACTCGACCGTATAACCAGCCAACAGCCACCCGCTAGTGCACCTCCCATCTCGGACATGTGACGGCGCTTGGTCATGTCACCAGGTATCGTAATCTAGTATCTTAACCCCGCTCAGCCACAGCGTTTAATGCCGGGATGCATGAGGCGTTTTTACGGCGTGAGGCCGGCGATTTTCACCCGATGGTGAGCGCCGCCACCAATGTGGACCTACCAGATAATTTTCGCACGTCGTCCGACGACGGTTGATGAGGCGGCGGCTGACGCGAGCGAATAGGTGCGCAGAAAGCCCGCTCTTTTCCGATATGAATGCTTGCGCACGTCGCCGTCGACGAGGCCGCCATGGCCGACGAGCACGTGGCGACTTGGGGGGCGGGCATGGAAACGTGACTGTCTTGAAGATAAACGATTCATCAAGCATAGCATGTCTTTTTTTTATGGGGACATGAATTACTGTCGTATGAAAATGGGCGCGCGCGTTTCCTCAAGGCCGGTGGAAGAAAACCACGCGCGCAAAAAGCCTGTGTTGTCTCGAGCGTGTGGTTCTCGATATCTGGACATGTTCATGCGGAGTAATGTGATGAAAAAAAAAATCCGAGGGATCTGGTTGCATGTTACATTCTCGAATTTCCTGTTTACATTATCCCTACGTCATAAGACAGGCCGGTGATCAGCCATGGAACTTAAAAGCTTCACATCCTGAGCCGGCCCTCGCCCTCCTAACCAAGCCAAACTTGCGACAAGCCAAGTGGGAGCTCCGCGTTTTTGCGCCACTGCATGCATTGGACTCTACCGTGGCGCGCGCGCGCACACCCGCACACAGCCCAACACACACACACGCACATGCAGAAAAAGGCAGTGAACTAGGGCGCCAGAAAGTCACGTGCATGCAGGTACAATTCCTATACAAGCGCATCCCGAAAATGGTTACACGTTTAAATGGTATTATTCAATAATTTGTACGCTGAGCAACCTGTCACCATACTTGTGTATAAATGCAGGAAACACATGTTGTGTGCAAGCAGCCTAGGTAAAATGATCAGCGCCGTTCGTAAGTAGAAGGCAGCATATTTTCATTTTTGCGAAAGCATAGCAGCTCATAAGGAGGAAAATCAGGCGTTGTCCTCCCCAGAGGTTTGGAAAAACCACGTGACCTAATCAGAAAAAGAAAAATTAAGTTTCGTAAATAAAATACTTTCCGAAGTGGGTTCCACACCCACGAAGGGAACCCGCCGCATTGGCTCAGTGGATAGGGCGCGATGTCAGTGCACGCTAAACATCCCCAGGTGGTCTAAATTATTCCAGAACCCTCCACTGCGGCACCTTTTTCTTCTTTTTTTTTTTCACTCCCTCCATTTCCTCTTTACGGCGCGGTTCAGGTGTCAGCCGATATGAAAGACAGATACTGCGCCATTTCCTTTCTCAAAAAACCAATTTTCAATTTTTACTTTCAAGGTTAGTTTCTAAAATTGGTTTTGAGGAAAGGAAATGGCGCAGTAACTGTCTCACATATATCGGTGGACGCTCGAACCACGCCGTGAGAGGACTGACCTCTGGCCCACTTGAAGGTCAAAACCGTAAGCACCGCGAAATTGTTACGAGGTAGCATAGTGAAGCTTTCGCATGAAAAGTGAAGGAAAATAATGTTGCCGGCCGTGGCAATTGCTATCTAATATCTTAACCACCCGAGCTGCAGCCGGCGGAGGAGAAAGGGAAATGATATCGAGGAGAAATATAAAGGGGAGCGATAGCAAGGAAGCACAGGATCGAGTATTCGGGTGTGGCTCAATCCCCGGTCCGCTTTCGAAGGGGGATGCCATTCACATACCTGGCTTAATATCTCATATGGGCCCTTGAGGCTTGGGTGTTACGCATATTTTTGAAAGTATGGCGGAGTGCTTGGCGTAACGCACTCTGGCACAGGTCAGCCCGGTATTGCACTGCCTCCGGGATTGGCCCGTGGCCTACGGGCTATTGCGCGGGCTTTTCTTCTGTCTCTTTATTCCCATCTTTCACCTCCTACTATCAGCACGCAGGCAGCTGGGCGTGGCTCCGCATTGAGCCAGTAAGCAAGCCCGTGCTTTTCCTTTCGTCCTTCTGTCGACAACTCAACTCAACTCGAAAAAAGGAAGCACAGGGGCTCGAGCTGGGTTTGGGTATCGTCACCTTCAACAACTTCCCAGGCAGCACAAGCCATTGGCCCAATATTGGGATTGTGATGGCAAATGGTGGTCCTACATAGGACCACCATCACCACTATTACCCCAATATAGGCAATGCCTCTTTCCGACAGTTCCAATGATGGCCCCACATGTTCTATGTGTCCCCGATATTGGCAGTGCCGCTTAGTTACATCGCCAGCAATGGCCCAAGCTTGGCAGTATTTTCCCGATATGGGCATTGCCACTCACTTACATTTCCAATAATGGCCCCAGTTGGCCACTATGTCCCCCATAATGGCTTTGCCACTCAGTTACATTCCCAATAATGGCCCCAGTTGGCCATTATTTTCCCCATAATGGCTTTGCCACTCAGTTACATATCCAATAATGGCCCCATTTGACCATTATTTTCCCCATATTGTCATTACCACTCAGTTACATTCCCAATAATGGCCCTGGATGGTCACTATTTTCCCCATATAGGCAGTGCCACTCTGTTACATTTCCATTAATGGCCCCTCGTTGTGTAGTATTTCCCCAGGATTGGCAACGCCACTTCAATAGGCAGAACGATATCGGTCATTGTTTGCCACTAATTCTCCACCATTCCAGTGCATTTATTATCACCCACGAAATTTGTGGGTGATAATCCATGAGGATTTGCTTGGGGCAGTTATTGGATTTACACAAAAATCTTAGGCAAATCGATCGAAAGATCGAACTATAATATATATGCGCGTTAGTTCTTTAAAAATCTCTCACAAATCCCGATATGTAAACAATGCGGGCTGGCGCGAACCATAGGAAATGGGTCGATTATACATACGCGTGTGTGCGCGCTAATTGGTAATCAAGAAAATTAATTCTTTGTCCGTGAGACTCCGTGCACAGCACACGCGCAATACGGGAGAGCCTGCAGCGCACTCATTTTAAGTGGAATGAATAAACTGCTTGGCAGGAACACGTATCTTCAATGACGAATGTCTCTTAAGAGAATGATATGTGTGGTGCAGATGGTCTAGTTCACTCGATCGATTCCAAGCGAAGGGTTTATAAGCAATTTTCAGCTTATTCTGATTAGCATCGCCGCAAGCTATATATGGCCTCAGCCGTCGCG
The DNA here is from genome assembly GCF_052857255.1 of Amblyomma americanum. Taxonomy (NCBI): domain Eukaryota; kingdom Metazoa; phylum Arthropoda; class Arachnida; order Ixodida; family Ixodidae; genus Amblyomma; species Amblyomma americanum. Next base: position 205,863,122 of record NC_135498.1, read on the forward strand.
TTTTCCATATGAATTTCGAGAATTTGGGGGAAAAAATCACGACTGCAGTGTACACAGCCGGCGTTAGCAAGATATGCAAAAAATTCAGGAGGGCGCACACTTTGTTGACCTAAGTGCGGTAGTCGAATGCCTTGAGCGCGGTGTTACTGCTTGTGTCACTGATGTGTGGTTAAGATGTTAAGTACACAATTATTTTGAATATTATTCTGGAGACATTGGAGGGTGTTTGGGAGGCATATCCGTCTGATTCGGCGCCTTTCCGCACTCTCCGGCGTCATATATTAGTGTAGGCACAGAATAATCAAGAAAATATATATTTGAGAAGTAGAACCGATTCCGTGTTGGAAAGAAGTAGTGTAGTGGGTAGTATGCTCGGCTGCTGAACTCAAGAATGGTGGTTCGAATCCCGCCGTGCACAAAAAGTTTTTTTTTTTAGCGAGTTGTCATTTATTTATTGACTTCTATAGTGGGACAGATTTCGCGGCAGGACGGACAATGATGACCCATTAAAGGCTTTCTCCTTAAAATAGATCTCTCTTAAAAACACTATAGTTCACGCATCGAAGCAGCTCGCACTGTACCAGCGCACACGGGAAATTTACACGATCGACCTGTGATGAGACACCATGAAATTGGAAAGGAAAAGGACGAGACGGCTTCTTAAAACCGATGTCGTCCCGTTCATCGCTGTGCGCAACAATATATATATACATATGCATATTCATCTTTCACCTATTCTCTCGTTGAAACATTCCAAATTTGCTAGCGGATTATAAATAGCTGTTATCATTCACAATTCTGTTGTATATATAGTTACTCAAAAAGTATAGCAATGTAAAGCAATGCTATTATATTTCATTATCTTAATTAAACACATCAGTGGTTATTGCTGAGCCTTTCACTGACATTTGTTCAGCAAAGCAAATGCAATACCTTATGTTGTGGGTTACACAGCATAAAGCCATGGAGGTGCACGACTATATCAAATGTGTATGCCCAAGAGCAAAATTTAGCCACTCTGCCTACTATTGCGCCAGTGTCGACATACTTGCAAAGGCTTGCATGTGACTGTTCATCACCAAACGAACTGTTGCTATTGCAATGAAATATATACAACATCAGCAGTATGGGAGAAAATTTAGGAGTATAGAGTTGAGAGCATTTCGTATTTTTCATATCTTTTATTGGCCTGTGCAATACAAAATTGTTACTTCACGCATTAGTATAGTCAGTTAGGTATAGTACCAGTTCACGCAATACAGCATGATGCTGATTGCATTGTCACTGACATTCACAGAACACTGCTGTCATAAATAAAATTATCCTGCAATCTAATTACTTATACAGTTTGGATATCTCATCACATGGCTTTATGCTTCACAGACCTCAGCCTTTGTGCTATAGGGTTGGAGGAGTTACATACTCCAAAGTACTAACATCTACGATATATCAGATTTAAAGTACTTTAATTACCTTTCTCCATTTCTGTACAATTTACTGCTTCTGCAATGGTCAGGAACAAATATGCTTGTAATACCCGCATAGTCCAAATACGACAGCACAATAATTAAATAAGGATATACACTATCTTATACACAGAACAGATATTGATTTCCTGAAGTGGCTGAAGGTGACAGACAGCTACGGAAACGAGCTTTTGAAAACTGCAAATATAGAGAGTAGCAATTTGGACTAGCATAAGACCAGGCTATAGTTGCACGCAACTGATATGGTACGACCCTTTTTCTTCCACTAGGCATAATATGTATGGCAATGACAATAAATTTCTCTTGAGCTGTACAATTCTTCACTTAGGCCATGCACCACACTTCAAGGCGCTGTATTTAACTTTAGTGCTGTGCCAAATATTCACTGTTGTACTAATTCCTCAACTTTAAATGCAAGAGTGAAGTCACACTATTTCTAGATGCAAAATTATAGTACGAGAATGCCTTCACCAGGATATTCTCTTTATTTTTCACTTTCAATACACATAAAAGATCCTTCATTCAAACATCCTTAATTAAATAGTCAACCCAAGCCTACTTCAGAATGTGCTAAACTTTACAGAGCGAGGTGACCCTATAGATATACATCATGGCAAAGGCCAGCTACTATTTGCACTTGCTCTTCGCAGGCTAGAATTGCATGTCCACAAACTTTTCTTCAGTCTTATTTTGGCTTGTCTTTTGTGCCCCTCTTCTCTTTACTAAATTCTCGTTCATGGAATGTTGCAATCATTGGAACATAATCAAATAATAAATGGATTGTTGTTGTAGTGGGATGCTGGTACTGTTTTTGTTTTTTTCAATGACCAGCGCCTAAATTAGATCGGGATGGTACGTGTTAGGCAGGTATGAAGGCTGCACATGTTTGAATAAAGAAACGTACCCCTGAAGTTTTCAATTTTCTGGAAAAGAACTACAACAAATATGCAAAGCAAATCGAGGAGGACGAGGAGGAGGAAAGGAAGATAGGTTAACCAGGGGCCGGGGAAAGGGGTGAGGGGATAAAAAGATCAAGGAGAAAGCAAAACAATATGTATTATTAATGACATGAGCTAGTAGCATAACCTATCGTTTCCTGTTGCAATAGTTCAAGTAATCTCAATAACCTGAACGGTTGTCCATAGGACCGTCGATCATCTCACGACCAAGAAATTGTGGTGTAAAAGCAAGTTACACTACCACATTAACTCCAACAACACATAGCCATTTCCTGCGTTCTCAAGATAAATGGTAGAAAATACACAATGAGCTCTCTAACTTTTTGCAGTGTGAAAAAAATGACGGTATAGGCATACCTGTATGCAGAAGGAAGTGCACTCTCAGTTTTTACTGCAGCAAAAATGCTATCAAAGAAGAAACCTAAAAGCCTGATCTTTCAACCCTAGGATTAATGAGCCCAGAAAAAATTTGATGAATGAAAAATTGCTATGCGAGTGCTCTCAGGAACAATAACTCATCTTTAAGCACAAACAAAGTTCATGAAAGAGCTAAGGCATTTCATGTCTCAAAAGGAGGCAGCACAAGCATAAAAGCCCCTTAATTCCCACTGCACTCTCAGATTCAGAAATTCCTTGACTGCTCATGCATTAAGCGAGTGAGATCAAAGTAACTTTTCTTCTATTCTTATGTATTTATCTTTTTTTGTAATGCTTGGCTGCAAAGCCAAGTGTTTCACATACTCGGTTCCTTCTTCACCAAGTTTCTCGTTGCAATAACCAGTTAACTGTGAGTAGGCTTTATGTGCAAGTTTTTTTTTTCATGTTTCGAAGAAGTGTGATTGTCTACCAACTTGCCTAGACTGCAACTCTAATCAAGCTATAAGTGTAAATGGAAATTATTCTCAGGCTTATAAGACTATTGCCAGGAGTTTGACAACTAACAAACCATTAATTGTCGACCAGCCACCATGCAGCCAGTTTACCACTGCATAAAATGCATGTAAAGGGCTGGACTGGAAACACACTTGGCCCCTTTTATGCCCACAAACGGTGGATCCAGTTCAGTCATTAAGGACAAAGAAGAATATGGCACCTCTGTGTGCCTCCTTTTGGCGAAATGAAAACAACACGTACGGCAGAAGCACCAGCTTTAAAGGGGCATGGAGGATATGACTTCAACCTATTGCTTTCTTATAATCGATTCCAAGGCTCTTGCTTTCTGTGTTGTTAGTTCTTGCAGATAAAATCATAAATTTAAATTTTTGTCCTCTCTCAATTCATAACAATAGCAAAAAAAACTGCTAACTACCATTTATAATTGAATGGCGCATCACCACAGATCCAGTGAAAGAACCCGTCTTTTTTAACTACACTTTTCTTGCAAAAATCTCTAATGATGACAGCAAATGTATCTAAATTTTTGCAACTTCCCTTTTAAAGCGTTATGATGTGTAAGCATCTTTTTTGTTTTCAGACAGCAGTAATCCATCAGATTTGTCCTTGGCATCCCTTAAAGTAGCAGCAGCTTCGAATTTTTTGCTACAAACCTCATGCTGTATGGTACTTTTATTCAGTATAAATAGCCCAAGCCTCATGTCATGAGCAGACATATATATGGTTACACAGCTAGATTATTCAGTTTCTTTTTAAAGCAATATATAGTCATGTTAAATTAAAGTGCTGAAAATATGATGTGTCTCGTGCTAATTAAGTGACGTAATTCAAAGACTGCATTGAAACAAGTGTTTGAAGGGAGCTCCTTCCTAGAAACAGATCTACTTTCTGGTGTGGCTCGTACCAAGTGTTGATGCACTTCATCCTCAGCATATTTACAACATGGGTGAAACTGCATTTACGAAAGTTAAGTGTGCAGTTTTATAGGCTCATCTTAGCAGCCCGAAATTAGGTGGCATGAGAAAAGAGCTGCAGGGGACACAAACAATTAAGGGCGCTTATCACAGCAGATGCCACTTCACTACATAGTGACAGAAATCCGTTTTTGCTGGTGGACACTAAGAAGTGGTGCACTGCTTAGAAGCAGGTCATTTCAAACTTATTATTCGATGCAACAACTTTCCGTGCCATGAAGTGACTTCCAGAGGTGAGTGAGCATCCCTTCTCTCCTATGATGTTTGAACTCTAGGTTTGTCAAGTTAAATTTCCATATTATCTTTTTTGTAATCATGTCAGTAATGCATCACTTACAAGCAGTTAAGCTGCATGCACTAGTCTTACCTAACATTTAACATAAATGCGTGTTAATTCAGCCTTGCATTCTCAATATCTTTCTTTGCCCACTACTCTGCAGTCTGTTATATACTAACAAGTTGAGAGTATACTTTTTTATTTATTTATTTATTATTTATTTATTCACGTTGCCTCACAGGCTCCAAGCATGGAGTATTGTGTGAGGGGGGGGGGTTACATAAGTAGGGGTAATAACAGGAGCATGAATGACACGATTATATAATGCTGATTGACTGTTACTACTCATTAAACAGGCAGGCGCTCACGGGAACAAGAGGGTTCTGGAGTTTCTGGAGGCGCAGCAACGATCCTGCCAGTAAATTTGGGTGGCCCTGAAGAGGGCCATTATAGCTTCAAAGTTGATGTTCCCCAAAAGATGAAATTCCAAGTGCTTCAATGCAGATCTAGTATGCAACGGTGGCTCAGTGGTTATGGTGCTTGGCTGCCGACTTGAAAGATTCAGATTCCATCCGGGCTGCAGCAGTCACATTTTGATGAGCATTGAATACTATAGAGGCCTTTGTACAGTGCGATGTCAGTGCATGTTAAAGAACTGCATGGCGGTCGAAATTTCTGGACCCCTCAACTATGGCGTCTGTCATAGCCTGAGTCGCTATGGGATGTTAAGCCCCATACAACCAAATCCAAACCATGCAAAGGATGGTGATGTAGAAGTTGCTGTCTTCAGCACCAATTAACACTTCAAGCAAGATGCTGCAATCTGCAGCTATCTTAATAGAGGCACATAATCCTTCAGGCACCACAGAAATGTAAAGCCTCACTGAAGGTGAAGCAAAGGGAAAACGACATGCCCCCTCTTGTACTGAAGCTTTATACATCGAACTTTATTCTTGATGTACGAAATGGGCCAGATTTTGGTTTCTTGACCAAGAGCACTGTAGCGACGCACGTCCATCCTTGAAGAGTCAATTGGGACTCTAAAAAACTCTCTGCCATTTGGCAAGATGCCAGCTTTGGCATTGCCCCCCAGGAGATCAACAATGACTACAGCGCAGTTATCCACCAGAAAGCAGTCACCGACTTTCACGTCACCACCCACTTGTCCTGTAGAGAGCGGTGTGCACGCCCTCACCTCTGACATTCGTCGGCTGAGTTGCGCCAGAGGCTTATTTGTCGTCCGCAGTCTCTTCTTTACCTTTCCTAGGTAACTTTCAAATGGAAATGCACTGAACTCATCGACAGTGCCATGCTCCAGGCATTGCTCTGCCAAGTGTGCAAGGGTGTGCACATTGTACACGAGTTGTTTTTGTCCGTACAGTCTGCCAAATTCTTGCACAAAGTACCGCAGCAGGTCGTGAGCAAACTGGTTGAGGTCTCTGTGATGCTGAGGAGAGGCAAGTACCCTAACAGATACATGCAAATATAAAAAATGCTTATAAAGCTCATCAGGCAGGATGGATTTCAGGAGAACAGGCCCCAGGTATAGTAAAAAAGTCCTGAACTCTGTGGCCTTCCATCTGTCGAGTTCTTCGGTGCCCCTTGGTTTCCTCTGAAAGTACTTTGGAAATGCAGTTGCTGCTTCTCGCAGCTTGTCGTTGAGTGCACTCCTGTCAGCCCGGCTCAGCCTGGCAGCGTGACCCTTGCATATCCAATTCCTAAGGAGCCGCCGCATAACCCCCAAACAGACTAAATGCATATACTCTGTAGGAAAGCATTTCACCATATCTACGTTCAGAGATGTAAATGGTGAAACACCAGTGTGATGGCGCCGATCCTCTTGCGAACGAAAAGAGGAGTCTGTTCGCTGTGGTGCATGCAGGTCAGGGAAAGTCATCCTGTTTTCCAGATAGTGCCCTTTTTGGCTGCAACGTTCACAGGCATGATAGCCTGTGTGGCCAGTGATTGCCTTCACGAAACTCCTTGCTGGAGCGTCACAGATCACGGCTTTTAAGCACACATTGACGTGCACCCCTTTCACCATCAGTCCGTTGCAACTAAGGTTGCGCACTTCATCAATGAAAGGCCTGAGGTATTCCTGGAGGCACGGAGGTTTCCCTGCACCGCAGTACGCACTGACCATAAATGGTTCAGATCTGCACAGAATTGGCCAGAGTGCAGTCTGGCTACTCCTATGCAGAGGCAGCCCATCAATATTTGCGTGCAGCTCGACATTCTCAGGCGCTGGTCCTTGACCAATAGCATGCTGAATTCCCTCAGCAAGGCCAAAATGCACAAACGAGTCGCCGTGTTCTAAATTAGCTTTCCGCTCCGTCTGCATGATGGTCCTTGCATCTTTCGGGAGCTCTACAATCCCACGCCGACGGCAGAAGTCCAGCAAATCGTTGATGCAGGCGTGCGTCAAATTGTGCTTGCTAGCTATGCTAGCTAACTCCTGCGCTGTCGAGAGATGGCGATAACAAAGCTCAGGAGACTCCTCACGAGGCTGGCCCATTTCCACGTTCTCAGCAGTAAGGCTGTTCGTGGACGAGGTCTCATCGCTTGAGTCGCACGAGGTAGCGGTATGCTCGCTAGAAAGGCTTTCAGCGCAACTCTCGGACACATAAGCCTGCTCGTTGAGCTCGCTCTGAACAGATGGCATCGACGGGTCTGCAGGTAGCGACGAAGTAGCTCGTCCGCTGCCACTAGCGCAAGCGCCGCTTGCGTAGGCTTCGCTATTCGGCCGTTTGCTTGCTCCGGACGGTAGCGGGAGTGGAGGGGCGCTGACGACGTCCAAGGCCGCTTCGCCGCCCGTTCTCTTGCTTCCGGAGGATTTCAGATGCGTAGACGGTGGCCGTCGGATACCGAGCTCTCCTAAAAGTTCCCTGTACTCTTTTTCGATGATACGGTACCTCCGCCACTTGCTCATGACCTCCGTCTCCATGCTCATGACGGAGCGCTAAAGATCAGAGTGACGAACAATCAACAAACCTAACCGCTCAGAGCTACAGTTAAAAACGAAAAGAGGCCTAACAATGAAGATACTCGCAGCGCACAAAAGCACAAACATCACAAAAAGGCGTTAACACTGTGCATAAAAAAGACCTCCGGTTGCGAATTATTCGGTATTATATTAGGTCACTATTTTTAGTAAATAAAAAAAATAGTTGAGTTGTTTTTATTTTTAATTCACGGAGAAAATAAGTGGCCGCAGCGGCACGTCTTAGTAGAATGCGTCTAAAATACGGTCGTGCCGCACCTCCATATTTACCACCACTCGCTAATAACTGTTCAGGTCATATAGCCTCCTTGACTCGCTCATCCATCCACTCCAGTGAGAGCTACACTCTACTGTAGTTGCCGGAGCAAATGTAGTCACTGTCTGTAATTTATATTTTTTTGTGATTTGTTTACAGCCTTTCTCGGCTTTGTGCCAGTGATCGATGCAGATCGAGGCTATTTTCTCTATTTAAGCGCTGATAGCTGGTAGAAAACTTGTCGTGAAATATTGTGTGGGCCTCGGGACAGACGGGGCATCAGCCCAACAGCCTTTACACAAAACTCAAGGCACAAAATGCGTGGTTCTAGCGTGGTCCTAAAGTGCGTGGGCTACCCCCACATTGACTGCTTTTCATATAATGTACTAGAATCCTTTACGTCAGGCTTTCAAATGAAGCACAGGTACTCCAAAACGGCAGCATGAGTACGGAGAAACGTACGCCGGCCTCATGTGACGCCGCTGATTATTCGTAATATAGTCCGAGGTGATGGCGGCCGTGCTAGACATCTTATCTTCCCGCATACACCTAACGGCTTGTGTGCGTCAAGTTGGCTCAGCATAGCACCTGCCTTGCGATTAATTGTGAATAAATTGGCTATACTGGAAGGCCGCTTTAATCGGTGCATTGAAAAGTAGAGAACGCTGCTACGCAGAAAGAATACATATGGAAATATACACCGATGATCAAAATTTGCCTTTTGTTGGATTTGTAATCGGTGAAATTAATTTGAGCGAATGAACAAGGGCTTCGGTGGAAGACCCCGGTCCCTGTCCGGCGAGCTTTAGCTCTACCGTACGGTAACTACGCCAATTCTTTTGCGAAAACGCTGAGTTGCGTGCAGCTACGCAGAACGACAACACCGAATGGGAGCAGCACATATGTTACATTTCAGGGCATGCGGTAGGGTTTTTTCTAGACAGCCCCGAAATATCTTCCCCTGATCAGCATCTCTGACAAACGTTTCCTGCTGGATAGGTGCCGCAGCGTTTCTTCTTTTTTTTCCTGCATTAAATGTGAGCTGAAGAGGCATTACTGCGAACCTAAAGCTTCTGAGTGACCGGCGCCGACCCGAACTCCATCGGTTTTGTCTATTGTCCATTCGGTGATTTCGTAGCAACAAAGTCAATTTATGCAATCGAATCTGACAATCGCGTGCTCAAACGAAAGTTGACGATCTGTCAGACAATACCCGGTTCTGCGTGATAAATGCAAAAAATGTTGGAAAGCCGATAGACGTTCCCGCTGAAGAAGTTGAAGGTCACATGACCGCGCATGTCGAGATGATGAGCCGTACGTATGGGTTCAGAAACGTCTATCGTAACCTGGACATGGTCAGTGACTTTCAAATTCATCAGTATATCATGCCTCCAGACGGACTTTCCCATTGATGTCTGAGCTGGCACTCTCTTTGTTGTCACTGCCGTCATCAAACGCAGCCGTCAAACAAATGCTCAGCTAAGTCTTAGGGCTGAGACGGGACAAAAATTCTTGGCCGGTTTAAAATCCTAGCAGCCTCCATTCCCGGCCATACCAAACTTCACGTACATGGAGGAGCGCTTGCAAAGTCTTGTTATAGATCTACATTCTATTTCGCAGGTAGGTTTTATAGTGAACGAGACCTGGCTGAACATTTGTTCGGTGGCTGCGTTTGATGACGGTAGGGACAACAAAGATAATGCCAGCTCAGACATCAATGGGAACACATATATGCTAGGGCTCGACGAAAGTTCGTCTCCATGGTCAGGCATGATACTGATGAATTTGAAGGTCACTGACCATGTATGGGCCAAACTTTTCCCCTTCGAATCAGGTCACGATGCCTGAGATCCCTCTCTAGACTACTTCCGTCTATTGTGCTATATCTTGTCTAGCCGCAACCTCTGTACTAGAGTTTGTCTTGGAATTTATTGTAGTGTATTTATTTTATTGTGTTTAGTGAAAATGTCGTGAGCTGTACCTATATGCATTGCTGAATGCATATCATTACTGAGTGAGTTTATTGTGCGATGTTTTTTGCGTGTTGTTATTTTCCCGATACTGCTATGCTTTGAGAAAAAAATAAAACACGACGTTTATGATAAACACCACATTTGCTTAATCATGAACTCGCTTGCAGGCAAGCCTTGCGCTACTTCTAATAGTATTATGTAGATATACTTGCGAAAAATAGTTTAATATGGCTAAGGAGTTTTCCATGCAAAAACAAAGTTTTTTGGCTTTATTTGGGCTACTACGGAGGCCAGCTTGGCTACCTGTGCTTGGAGCTATCTGGCAACCCTTGCTGCCCGTCCGACCGCTCCGACGGATGCCATCTCTTTCTTTGTTCGGTCGTCGCTGTGTATACATCGTGTTTTCCCGTGATCTTCAAGCCCGCCACTTGCGTAAGTATTTACGCTTTTTTGTTAGTAGCTTCTTTTGTTTCCTCATGAGCCTACTGTCATGAGTAGCAATAAGGGGAGAGGCGTCATTTGTTGCCCTGTTCTGTAATTGTACTATTTTATAGTCATGTGGGAGGCTAGCTTGCCACATGGGTTCGGACCGACATGTGCACCTTCAATTGTATGCCTTTTTCATGCACTTATTTTCTTAACGCTGCGTTGTATTGCTTCTGAGATGTGTCGCGAGACCTTCGTGCGAGAGGAACATGAGAATAGGGCGAGCGAGCTTGTGAAAAATCAGTTTACGCACTAATCTTTGTTTGCATCGCTTTACTCCTTGCAGCATGCCACCAAAACCGTTTGCGGTAGTGAAGTTCCCGATGGAGGACGACAGCTTGGCTGTCGTCCCTGTCGGGTGGCTGTCCCACGACTGGCAGCATTGCCACTGGCCGAAAAGGCGAGCCGCGGAGGTAATCCGCCTCGCTCGAGAGGAGGCGGACCCATCCGCCCCAGGGTGCGAGTGGTTCCGCTGCCCAGTCGCTGTCGTCACAACATGCAGTAAGTGGTTTTATTGCCGGGATAACGCTATGTGTGCAATTGTGAATTGTGGTGTCTAGCATCCCGAAGCGACGCATGGGCTGTGACGGGCGCTGTATTGGAGGGTCCCGGATTTTTTAACCGGCTTTAACGTGCGCCAACACTTCACAGCACACGGGCGCCTTTTGCTAGCCTGTCAAGTGACTAATCTTTTCAAAACTCGGAGGCTAATGAATGATGCACACATGCATTTGTGAGCTGATATCATTGCTTCATCTGCATCAAAAGCGATTGCCAGTCCAAATTCGCATGTGATCTCAAACACTGCAATGCCTTGTTTTATGGTGATATCCAGTTTTCCAGGTCACTGGACTCTACAGGTTTGAAAACATTTAGGACTGACTGTGCTTTGTTCTTGTCCAAGTTTATCGCTCGTGATTGAAAAGATATCTCTATCACATGGGCATTTCAATGACTTTCAAACCAATTGTCTACGACTCAGGAGATGAACACTAGTTGCTGCACAGTTAGCTGCAGCAGCAATTGAGTCAATATATGGCTTGCTCGTGACGTGACTTCTGCTCCTATCAAGCGCTGGCGGCCATGCCGCCAAACCACTCGATCCCAGACCGTCCGCCTTGCGTGGCCTGACTGCTCCTTAGATGCTTTGGATTATTTCCTTATCCTTTCAGGCGTCATGCTGCCTCCACAGGGGAATTGGCTATTCAATGCAGGTTATTACTTTGAACTTGCTGGATCGGTGCATGTGCGCTGCACAAAAAAGGTGGAAATGTGCGACAATATGCATGCATACATAGTGTGGCCGGGTTACGATGCAATGATAGATGATGATGTGGTCTGAAGTGACCCACAGGGATCGTGAACTATCTAGTTTACTCTTCCAGCTTTGTGACATTAGAAAGAATGGAAACCTCAAATCATTGGAGGTACAAAAATATTTCACGAGCTGCTGGTCGAGGATCCTGTCTGCAACGAGTCTACGATACCTAAAGCTCGGCCTCAGCATGCTGTCCTTTCTGCCGTTGTTGCTGGCTGTGGCCGTGGTGATGAACCACTTTGCCTAGTGCTGTAGCCAAGGTATATGCAGCGACGCAGGGCCCAGTCTGTGTTTGGGTTGTCAAACAAGTCAGATGGCTTCACTCGAAACAAAAACATTCACTTCTTCAGGGTGTAGTCCTTGCTCACCATAGCTTTGCAGACATTAAGTTCACGACCCAAACCTCTTATCTGTCACAAAGTGCACTCTGTACTCTTGTAAATTGAGACTCTTGGGGTCCAAATTCTCTTGCTTAGTCCGAGCCAGCCACAACCTGCAGCTCTTTGTGCTCTGGGATCTTGGAGTTCTTGTGCTAAGTTCATGTTAGTCTGCTTCTTCTTGTGCCTGTACCTGTCGCTATGATTGGAGCCACTGAGGATAATGCACAAAACCATAGTGAAGCTGCGGATGGACGGGAATCAACTCTGTGTGAGCAAACAGAGGCAGCGGTAAGCTAGAGGCAGTCTGGCAGTGGTTCAGCACAGCATGGCCGCCTGGCAACCGATGGGCACTGAATGCGACATGCGGGCCATGTATAATGTATTGAGACAGTGAAGCAGCACGAAACTTGGTGGTGATTTCGAAGGCCTTCAAGAGCGGCAGTGTGCGCTCTTGAATTTGGAAATCAGAGCCTTATAATTGGCGAATAATTGCTGATGTTTAAAAATATTCAGTTGAACCTTGCTGTAACGAAGGAAACCCCAAAATGTCTGTTTTAGCCGTTCCATTTTTATGGCAGTCATCGACCTTTGTTGCAAATGGATTTCATGCTAACAAGCTTATCTACTACAATGTTTTGCTAATGTGCATGAAATTTGACTCCACATTGCAGTGGCACTGTGAACTAGTCGAAGAAAGATAGGTGTACAGAATCGGGTGGTTTGCTTTGTCACTTGAAGGCTCCACTGGTACTTTCTTGCATCACTTTTGCTGTGACAATATATATTTGTAACGCTGTTCCACGAATTGCTTGAAAGTAATGAGATAGAAGAGCTGCTGATATCATTATGAAATTTTTCTGCTGCCAGCAAGCAGCACAGAGAAATCATACAAACAGGAGGATGTCTCTCTGCATTGCAACATTTGCTGCACCATGACAGTGCAGTTATCAGGAACCCAGTCTATATAATAATGTTCAATTATCGAGTGATTTCTTCTGTAGGGTTATATGCTAAACTGACGGGACCAAAATATGCTTCACTTCTAATTAACTGGAAATTCCAATTAAGCGGCTTAAAAATATCGGGAGTCAACTGTATAAATTATTTAGCGGTTTTAGGCGAATAATATGCAGTGATCTGTGTATACACTGATGTCTACCGCATCATTTGAAAGTGCGCACCAACAAGCTGTGGTGTCAGTCGATGCATGCGCATGTACCTGTTAGTTTTAAGTAAGCAAAAGCATTGGGCGCACAAGACAGGGGCAGCTTTGAAACCAAAATTACTGCACGTGGTTGGTGATCAGTCATTAAAAGCCTTACAAAAAATTAACACAGATTTTGTCTTTTATACACAGATAGCTTAGTGTGTCACCAGTGTGCGTTGCGGAAGCTTTCAACACACACAAGTGCCTGCCTCATGCCCTAATTTAAGTAGATCAACTGAATGTCAGCCTTGCCAACGCTTGCCTGTTTCTTGCAGAGCCCACATGAGAACGGCTAGCTGTCTTCCCACAGGCCTAATCGCCTGCATGTAGTCATAATGACCAGGCAGTGGAAAGCTTCTGTGAAATGTAGAATTGGCAATGGGGAAAGTAAAAATGCAGTATTCTGTACTAATGGGAGGCTTCAGTGCCAATGTTGGCAAAAAGCAGGCTGGAGACCAGGCAGTAGATGAATATGGCATTGGCACTAGGAATAGCAGAAGGTAGGTATTGAGTTCGCTGAACGCAATAACTTGAGAATCATGAATACTTTCTTCAGAAAACGGAAGAGCCGAAAGTGGACATCGAAAAGCCCTAACGAGGAGACTAAAAATAAAATTGACTTCAAACTGTGTTCTAACCCTGGCATTGTGCAGCATGTGGAAGTAATCAGAAAGGTGTGATGCAGTGACCACAGATTGGTAAGGTCTCAAATTAGTCTGGACTTGAAGAGGGAACGGAAAAGACTAGTAAAGAAGTCCATCAACAAATTAGCGGTAAGAGGGGAGGTAGAATAATTCAGGATTTCGCTACAGAACACATATTCAGCTTTAACCGAGGAAGACAACCTCAGTGTAGACGCAGTGAACAATAAAATTTCAGAGATATTACCGAGTGCAGTGAAGAAGTAGTTCAGGGGGAGGAGTGCAGGGAAGAAGTTCTTTACCAGTAAACTATCCAAGCAGATGAAAGATTTGATTAAGACATGAGAAAGTGTGAAAGCCTCCAACCCAACAGACAAGATAGAACTGGCAGAGCTATCAAAGCTGATCAACAGGCGTAAAGTATACGACATAAGGAAGTATAATATGGAGAAAATCGAGCATTCTTAAAGAACTGTGGCAGCCTGGAAGCAGTGACAAGAAGATTAGGCGTAGGCAGAGATCAGATATATAGGCGCTTAGGGACAATTAAGGGGGCAATGTCATTACTAATATGGACAAGTTTGTCAAAGTAGCAGAGCAGTTCTATACTGACCTATACATTATTCAGAGTAGTGAGGACAATGAGATTGGCAGTAGAGAAGAGCAATCAAACGTTCTGCCAGTAACGAAGACCGAGGTTAAGAAAGCTTTAGAAGCTATGAAAAAGGGGAAAGCAGCTGCGTAGGACGCGGTAACTACAGATTTGTTGAAGGATGGTGGGGCTATTGTGCTAGAAAAACTGGCCACCCTGTATAAGCAGTGCCTCTTGGCATCGACGGTACCGCAGTGAAACTGCCCACATTCAGGGCCACTGCACAGAATGCCTCCACGACAAAGTAGTCCGTTGTTAAAAGTTCTTTCAGCGCAAGCTAGAAGCTAATCACAGGAAAAACTTATAAGGTCTGTATTCTAGAATTTTGGTGCCTGGCTGGTTTCATAATTCAATATAGTTGCATTATCGTTTACCACCTTCCAGCCTAGCAGGAAATAAACCACATATGCAGCAAAGGCCACTGATGCTACCACAGAGGCTGTGTGCTTGGCCACCAAGGTCACATGATAATCTACATCCCTTCCCTACATTTCCTTTCATAGCCCACAGGCTGCTTCAAGATGCCTACTGTAAAGTGTTTGTGTTTGCAATAGCCAGGAATTATTGCATTAAAAGTAATATCCAGGAATTGTTGCATTAAATGTTTGCCTTATTTTCATGTGAAGCAGCAATTTTAGTGTGGACTGCACTTGAGTTGGGTGTTTGATCTCTAACCTTTTGCAGGATCATACAAGAATGCAGAGAAAAAAGCTAAGAAATATGAGATGAGCTCTGCAGTGGAAAGCTCTGCAATTTCTGGTAAGTGGAAAATCCTAAGTTTTTAAACATTAGTAAAATTAATGCATATTCAAAATATGCACGCATTTTTCTGTTTTAGGCAATGAAGGTCCGGATGGGCCTGACGTCCGGCTGCCATCGCCACCACCCCGGCTGCCATCGCCACCACCCCGGCTGCCATCGCCACCACCCCGGCTCCCGTCGCCACCACCCCAGCTGCCATCGCCACCCCGGCTGATATCACCACCCTGTAAGCCTTTATCTGTGTTTAGCCTTTAGATTTGCATTGTTTCAGTTATGGCTTAGTGAATTTATGGTAATATCACATAGGAGAAAGGGGGGACACCCACCCTCTAGCCGTGCCTGCTTTTTATTGATCGCAAAAAATGCATATGGGTGACTCATGAATTTGAGCTCAATTAAGACCCTGTTGCAAAACTGCATTAAGTCTGCTTTCCTGCATAGCAAAAACCCCTTTACCACAGAGTCCATGCGAGTCCTTGAAAACCTTTCAAGAGGGAGAAGTTATTTTCAAGGGCTGAAGAACAATTTGAGGTGAAGGCAACGGAACAGATTCTTTCAGTTGTCAACACGTGTGCCCTATCCTTAGACGATGTCATGGCCAGTTGATACAGTATTAGGTGGTAGCTTTAGAGATCACTTCTTGGTTTTTATCGTTGTTACAATGTTCTTTTTGGCGCCTTTAAAATCACCAGTCACACCTGTGTAGGCATGCGCTGTACCCTCAGAAGACCGAAGCATGCGGTGATTGATGTCAGACGTTCTTTCTGAGAAAAATGTACCCGGGCGTTGTTTACGGCGTCCCGTGTTCCGAATGTGACAGTGTCTACATTGGCGAGACTGGCAATTTTAAAAGGCACCTAAAAAAACATTGCAACGATAGGTTTGCCGAGAAGAGCAATTGTAGTGAGGTACTGTAAAAATTGAGTCATGAAGTTTAGCATTTCATTGTTTTCAAGCAAAGGATGGAAGGTAGAATATAGTTTTTGTACTGAAAATTTAAAAGTGCACAGAAGACAGGGACAAGAGGACTGGATGGGACAAACGCTGCTCACAACTGGGTTTATAAACATTTTTCATTAACAGCCCACCTGTGAAGTCATAGTCAGCATTGACTTGCACAATGTAACTGCCAAAGGCAGGAGAGAATTTTAAAATTGTAATTCATCAGAATGTAATCAATTGCCAGCAGAATAAGCAAGGCTAATCCCACCTGTAGCATACAACTCAACTCTGCGGTTCTCTCATTCGAGTTCTTGTGCTTTAAAATTTGCAGCATGATACCAGCTGGGGCAGCATACAGCTTCGTTAAGGCTTTTTGTGTTTTTGAGGGTCCGCCAGAATAAAGGAGCAGTTTAAATTACTAAATCTGGTAGAATGAGATGACACCCTGAACAAGCATGGTCTTAATGAATGGGAGCTCATAAATGCTTAATGCTAATTCTGTACGAGGCAGTTACGGTGTATATATATGTATCCTTTCAGCAGAAGTGCTGATGTAGCATTTTGGCATTATCTGTGTAGCATTACCTGTGTTATACTGAGTAATTTTTCCGTTCTTCCTGCATCAACACTAATGCTTCATGTTCGTGTCCAACTTCAGCCCTGCTTAGCAGCCACTCAATGGAGGCGGCCACACCAGCTGCTGCAAATTGCACTGCGGGCTGCCCGGCTGGTTCGGCCTCCACTGCAGGTGACCTTGAGGATGTGGAGGAAGCAACTAGCGATCGTAAGGCTTTTCGCTTTCTTTACTTGTATATGAAGAGCCTGAAAAGACGAGAATGCAGTGAGAGGATAGGATGAGAATCTATTTTTTTGAAGTATGAGCCTAAACAGGCCTTGGTAGAAGTTCTGTTTTGCCTTAAAGGAGACCTAGTTGGTGGATATTTCAAAACGTGTGCTTTGAAAATGACCACTGTTTGTATAAATATGCCTGCTGCAAGTAATTCTTAATAGAAGTACTGAACCTAAGCGGTGATAAAATTTGCTACTTGACACTTCCACAGCTCTATCTCATTCCTACTAACTAGTTGCAGTGTGTTTTCCCGGCGAGTAGCAGTTTGTTTCCTTTAATTTCTTTTTTTGGTTCTGGATTGCGGTTTTGGTTCTGTTATTGTTGTTTCCCTTGGCCTATGCCACTAGAAAGCCACAACCTTTTAAAGACGGACCAATAGAAATAAAACAAACATTACAGATTGTGGCTCAGGACTGCAAAGTGGTCACTGTACTCTATACAGTTTCTCTAGTTTTTGTGCATATATTTTTTATGTGCCCAGCCTGCTGTGCTTTCTCACTACCACTGGCAGCTGTTGTCACAATGGAAGAATACACTTATGGCTGTTTCCATCCTTGCCATGATGTGACGGCAATCAAAATGGCAACCAAGCTGAATAGAAAACTGGTGGTACATAGAAGGAACAGTATTCAGAGCAGCTATTTTTAACTAAGGCATTGTCAGTGCATGGTGCATTTTTGATATATAGATCTGCAAGGGATAGAGCAGCTGTGCCTTGTGGTGGAATCAATGGCAATTTAGTAGCTTAATGCAGAGCATGTTGACGCCCAGTGTTGGTTTACATTACCATCATCGATGCTGCAGTCCCACAGGGTGTTAATTGTTCTGACGTCCAGTGAAATCTTCCACAGCAGTTCATCATCCTGCAGAATCTCGCACTTCACAAACAACCTCACCATGACATCGTGTAGAACAGCCACAAATATGTTCCCTCGAGGCATCCACCACATTTGCATTACCCGTCCTGATATGTCAAACTTGCGGCCAGGTGCGCAGTTGTTCTCTGAAGGATGACAGCCATCTTGAACATATTCGTGAAGAAGCACCGAATGCTTAAGGGGCATTCACTCTTGGACACTCGGCGGAGAGAGCAAGCGAAATCCTCTGCCACCGAAAAAGCTGCATCGTTCACACTTCCCAACCACCTCGTCTGCGCTCATCGTCTGTGTGTCGTCTGCTCAAGGCGTACACAGATATGGCAAGAGGTTAATCCATGCTGTCTACGTACAATAACTGTATGCACGCTTACTTACGCTAAATGCAGCTATTTTGCCAGACGTTACGCCATTTCTAGCATTGTCGCTTTTAAATACATAAGATTAGCCTAGTGGCGCCATCTGGTGGTTACTCTCAAGCCTTTTTAAAAAAGGAAAGGATCGTCACCTAAAATAAAAAAAGAACACATTTATCACTCACACTTTTTTTATGGGTGAGATGAGACAAAGCGAAAGAGCGCTGGCGCTTTTATGGGCATTGAACGCGCTCAAACAGGCAGTAACAGCGACGAATTCAGTCCCAAACGAGGCGTCCCGCACCGAAGGGCGTCGCCATGTTTGTTGCCGAACTTCGTACTCTCCTTCCTATTGGCTGACGGGATTCGGCGGATTTTTTTTCCGGTGGCAGAATTCGGTCCTGGACCGATCAGGCTTACCGCTTGGTATTTCGGCGCAATCTCTGCCGCGGCAGCGGATTCCGCTCGTTCTCTCTGCCGAATGTCCACCAAGTGTGAACGCGCCATTACTTGGCCCTGAGCACAATTGATGAAGCACCGCATTACAAACTGGTAAAATATGTAGCCAGGAGACATTACATGCATCAAACAGCCACAGAGAAACTGTGTGCGTGGCATCAGCTCTTTTGTCAGCTGCAGAAGAACCAACAACAGAGTGAGCTGGTGCATCAGTGAAGAACCAAAAACAGCGCTCGCCCATCTTCTAGTCTGTCTTTATGGCGCTGTTTTTAGGTTTTCATCAGGTACCGGCACTCCCTGCAAGCGTTGCTGTTCTGAGTGGCAGTTCCACTGCAATTGGAACAGTGCCCCTTTCATCAACTATCAACACTCCCAAGAGTGCTGAGCATACAGCTAAAAGTAGAAAGGAAAACGAAAAATCGTTCTCAAGAACCATGCAGAAAATTCTGGGCAGAGCTGTGGAGCAAACATAAAATTTCATTTACCGCATCATCCCTGATGCTAGTTTGTCTCCCCTTTATTTATGGTGCCATGCTCTGATTTTCGATTGCAAGCCAACACCCGCATTTCGGATTTTCAAATTTGAAAACAATAGGTCGACTTGCAAGCGTGTAAATGCAGTATATTGCTCATATTGCGTCCTTGAGGTGTAAATATATACATCTGCTGTGAAAGCCTGCCCTCACTGGAAACCTTGCTCGTTTCAGCGACAATGCTCAAGGTGCTGCGGCTGCTGCTAGAAATACGGCAGCAGCAGCGGGAAATCCTGCAGAGGGTGAGCCGGCTGGAGCAAGCTCGGCAAGAGCCGAGGACACGGTCGCCGTCTCCTCCTGTGAGCTCCCTCCCGCCACTGTGCCCTCAGCTGCCAGCCTTCAGTATTGAAGATTTTGAGGCGGCAGAAGCTGCTGTCAGAGATGACAGAGTAGCAGCTGCCCTGGTAATTTAATTTTTCATTCAATGTTTTATTACAGTAGTCTGTTGGGTGCTTAATGTATATAGTTGAGATATTTATTGAAAAATCTGAGCCCCAGAAGTAGATGCTTGCCATGCCTAAGCCATAATCATGCTGTTCTTGTATAAGTTTTCAGCTAATATAGTGGGAATGGATGAATTTTGAAAAGTCCGCACATAGTAGGGTTACTGTGACATTGTTAATAGTCTGTTTTATTACAACTGAAAATTCCGGAAACAGTCGCGCCCACTTATACCGAACATGACAGTTGCATAGATTACTTTATACTAAGTCTAATTCCTGTATTACAGTGAAAAATCCAAACTCTCGTACAGAATTAACATTTGTTTCTTTTTTATTCGAAATAAGTGCCTTAATTGTTTTTGCTTCTTCTACATTTGAAAGGAATGCATTGTTTCTGTTCCTTCTAAAATCGGATTGAACGTTTCTTCAAAATAGACCCTATTTAGTGCACTTTCTAAGCTCCCAAGCGCAGCCGTGTGCTCCTTATCAAGATCCTTGGCTATAAGCGGACTGCAGGCACTATGCAATTAATCCCCATTGCCGCTTTCACGGCAGCTAGTGGTAGGTCAGGCCTGTTGTCATTAGCTTCCTACTAGTTCAGTGCTTGTAGTTCACATGGCATATTCGTTTAAAAGCATCAACTATAGGGTTCATGACCTCTGCAACAAAGCACACAAGATGGTACAAAGGAAAGAAATTAACACGGACAGCACAGCTGTATCGGGGTATATAGCACAATTTCAGCTGATGGAAAAGGTGCGAAGGAAACAGGGCGAGAATTAACAAGAGTAATTAACATTTTGATTAGTAATTATATGCTGTCATTGACATATAGCACATTCTTGGCCACATGAGCAAGTTCTTCACTGATACTGATGGGGTACTAAGGCAAGGTTTACCTGCTTGGATATATGAGGGTGCAACTCTGATGATTCAGACGAAAATCTCTGTTACCTTGAAGTTTGAATTACAGAGTACTGTATCTGTGCTGCTAACAATGCTTTCAAGAGATATTTTAAGGCTGTCTTGATTTATTTAATCACAGGACTATGTTATGCTCTACTATACTATTTGTGGCACATTCCATCAAAGTATTGAGCCTCATGAAGCTAGTGTAGTGTAATGTTAAGTCTATTTTTTGGTATGTATTTTGTTCACAAAGTTTGGCTGAGTTAAGGTGGCACACAAATTATTTTAATTATTGGTTTGAGACGATTGACTGGGAGTGCTGTTTTGGAGCTAATTTTTTACATTATTCGTTGTTTTCCAATTAAGGAGACAGCTTTGATCAGTCTTTTGCCTGGCTATTGCTTTTTATGCCTTTCATTAATTGAAGTGCAGTACTCCACTCCAACCAGGACAGTTTCAAGAACCATAGATGCTAATTTTAGTTGTATATTTTCCCTGTAGTGATGCATAAGACATGAATCACCGTGGAGTATTCCCTTACGAGTGCTAAACAATTTAATATTGAACTTCTTGATGCTGTTACGGTGGTCAAAATGTAAGAAGTGTTTCACATGAGGTGTAAAAAAAACACTATAATTGCTGCTGTGTTGTAGCAGGTATACTACGATTACTTTCGAAGTCACACCGTTGTCTTTGCTATTGCGTTCTACAAGTTAAGTGGTTATAGAATGTGATTTTTCATGTGAAATAACCGTTGGGCAACTGCAAATTTTTCCTTTCAGAAGAAGCAGCTTCTCCGCCTAGGCGGAAACAATTTAAAGGAGGTGGCGGCGAATGTCATGGGTGCTGTGATGGGGGTGGCTGTACAGAGACTATTCAGCCTGCGGGGGAGGAAAGGAAAACGGCCATTCGTTGGCACAAAGCTGTGCAGGGTGGCAACAGGTATACCTGATTTTGAATTGCTGTAGCTTTTAATTTAGAAATATTGAGATTCCTGCTTTTAAACATGTACAAGTTTTTCCAAGCTATTTTCTTGCTGTATCTTACTGTAATTTTTTATAACAGCTGATGAATATTCTGTTGCTGTGTTTATGTGATTAGTTTGGGGGTCTTAGTCATAAAACTCCATAAAGAAGCAGCAGATGCCCTCAATCAAACCAATCATTTCCATTTGTCATATTGTAATCCGTTGTCATGAACTTCCCTGCAATGGCCACTTTGACGTTGACTGCAGTGCCTTCATGATAGCTCATTTTTGTTGCATTTCACTACTGTACAGTACTTGTGTTGTTTGTTGGGATACCTTGCGTGTCAGTAACGTGTGGTTTTTCTGTGTCAAATCATGAACTTGGATTTCCATATGCTTGCAGGAAGTGTATCGTTTTAAAAGTTGCATTTCTTGGTCTTAATGCACACTCACCTTGCACAGATGCCATCTGCGAGAGGCAGGGTGTCGACATCCTGGCAGCACAGGGTTTTATTGGCAGGTGGCTGCCCGGTGCGTGCGACCGAGGGGGCGGCCGAAAGAGGCGCTATGCCCAAACTTTAGAGCCTCCTGAGTCTCACGCTCAAGCGCCACCTGCTAACCCCTGTGCTGGGTCAGCACCCTGCCCAGGCGCGCCCTCAGCCTCCTGCCCTGCAACCCCTCCAGGCATGGCCATCCTGTCCCCCTCAGGGGTCCACCCAAGCTCTGCCCCCCCCACAGCCTCCTCCTCACGCCCAGCCACCCTCTACCCAAGCTCTGCCCCTTCCCCTGCCCCCCCCCACAGCCTCCTCGTCACGCCCAGCCACCCCACGTAGCACCCTTGCCACATGGGTTATTGCCCCACGGGCACATGAGAAATAAAAAAACATTTTTCTGAAATTCCTGTTTGCTTGATTCATTTGGTAGCTGCTGGACATTAAGTAAAAAATGTGCATGAAATATTGTTTGCAAATCAAAATACATATGCAATGAAAATACTGCATGCAGTTTTGAAATTTTAATGGGAGTTCGAACCAATTGCATATATATACAGCTAGAAGTTGCACGGTATTGAAAGCCACGGACGGGACCTCTAAATGCATGCGATAATTCTGCACTGGTCTCTGAAAATAATGGAAATGCCTAGAGGTAGCCAAGATATGCCGGTATCCGAAAGGCCACTATTCGGCCATATTGGGGCCACTATTCGGCCATATTGGAGCCACTATTCGGCCATATTGGAGCCACTATTCGGCCATACTGGAGCCATATTGGGCCCTATATTGGCAGTGATGTTTGGGCCATTCTTGGCATTCAGATTGGCTGAACATCGGCCCAATCTTGGCGGGAATGTTGGGCCATGCTTGGAAAGAGTTGCGATTTGCCTAAATGCCAATGAAGGGCCGATATTCGCGCCAATTTTCGCCAATGATATGCCAACGGTGGCCCGATATTGGCGTGCTGCTTGGGTTCCATTCGGGCGGCGTGAACTGATCAGCTTGGCTGGCCATTGCATTAGAGCAGCACGCCATCGCCGCAGCCGAACACCACGCTGCAAGCTTTCTCCTTCACAGCTCGTCAGTAGACTTAATTGTTGTCCGTAATTTTTTTCCCCGTTGCGAAACAACTTGACAATTATGGTGAGTCAGGTTATAACTGCAACCTCTTTCGAAAAAATAAAAACACTGACGTGTAAACAAATGCGCAACACAAGGTTCTTACTGATGCTTATACGGCCGCGAGTTCTGTTCTGTCACCAGTCATCAGATTTTCTGTACAGCAAAACACCATTTACCATGAAGACACAGACCGTCCAACGGGGAGAAGTTGGGTGCAGCGCTAAAAAAATTCTATTCCACGCATTGTGCTCTGGACTCACTGAGTGATAGCTGGGCCTTGGCACAATTCTGGAACATTTAGCCATATCTTGTGTGATGTGCATATATACCGCCAGTAGTTTTTGACAAATGGCCCCTCAAAGTCGGACAAAGACGGGGCGTGTCCGCCGCTTCAACCCCAACCCGACTTCTTTCTTTTCTTGCACCGCAGTAAAGGAACACACTAGGGGTGCCGCACAGTCAGCCCGTTTCGAACACGCTGGGTGGAAAAACAAAAACAAAACAGAAACGTGAAGGGTGCCCCCCTCCCGAGGAGCTTGGCTTGAGGGGAGGACACACAAAGCGGACAATGGGCGAAGCTTACTAGCGTCTCTCTCTCAAACCGGGAGGAAGAATGCAAGAGAAGGAGGAGGAGCTCAACTTCATGCCTGGGACCGAGCGGCGCCTCGGATACCCATCATCCTTTTGACGGGTGCTAATAAATGTTATTTCTCTCTCTCTCTCTCTCTCAACTTCATGGGGCCCGTGGTGGCGGCGTTGTGAACTAGGAGCGGATGAACCAGAATCCTGGCCATGGAATTCGCTGCAACAGGGCGGACGCGGCAGAGTATGTTACCTCCCATGTGCGCTGCCCGTTCCTGCCGAATTCGCTAATACAGGGCGGACGCAGCATAGTATGTTACTTGGCGCATGCGCTCCCGTTCCTGACGAATTCAATAATACAGGGCGGACTCAGCAGAGTTTGTTACGTGGCACGTGCGCTGCCCGTTCCTCTTGAATTCGCTGCTACAGGGCGGACGCGGCAGAGTATGTTACTTGCCACGTGCTCTGCCCATTCTTGCCGAATTCGCTGCTACAGGGCGGATGAGGCAGAGTATGTTACTTGGCGAATGCGGTGCCCGTTCCTGGAGAATTCGATAATACAGGCCGGACTCGGCAGAGTTTGTTACGTGGCACGTGCGCTGCCCGTTCCTGCCGAATTCGCTGCTACAGGGCGCACGCAGCAGAGTATGTTACTTGCCACGTGCGCTGCCCGTTCTTGCCGAATTCGCTAATACAGGGCGGACGCAGCAAAGTATGTTACTTGGCGCATACGCTGCCCGTTCCTGTTGAATTCAATAATACTGTGGGGACTCGGCAGATTTTGTTACGAGGCACGTGCGCTGCCCGTTCCTGGTGAATTCGCTGCTACTGGGCGGACGCGGCACAGTATGTTACTTGCCAAGCGCGCTGCCCGTTCCTGCCGAATTCGCTGCTACAGGGCGGATGAGGCAGAGTATGTTACTTGGCGCACGCGCTGCCTGTTCCTGCCGAATTCGCTGCTACAGGGCGGATGAGGCAGAGTATGTTACTTGGCGCATGCGCTGCCCGTTCCTGACGAATTCAATAATACAGGGCGGACTCGGCAGAGTTTATTACGTGGCACGTACGCTGCCCGTTCCTCTTGAATTCGCTGCTACAGAGCGGACGCGGCAGAGTATGTTACTTACCACGTGCTCTGCCCATTCTTGCCGAATTCGCTGCTACAAGGGACGAGCAACCTTTCATCTGGACCCAAGAACAGCAGAAGGCCATCGACGACCTCAGGAGCCGCCTTCAAACTGTGCCCATTCTTGGCCACTTCGACGAGGACGCGGACACGGAACTACACACCGATGCCAGAAACGTCGGTCTGGGTGCCTTCCTCGTGCAGTGGCAAGATGGTGTTGAGCGCGTGATTGCTTATGCAAGCCGCACTATGTCGCGATCTGTAGCGAATTATTTTACCACGGAAAATGAGTGCCTTGCTGTTGTTTGGACGGTGACGAAATTCCGCCCATAGTTGTATGGTCGCTCATTTCGATTTGTGAGCGATCTCCACTTGCTTTGTAGGCTCGCGAACCTTAAAGACCCATCGGGGAGGCTAGCGCGTTGGAGCCTCCGGTTGCAAGAATTCGATGTTACCATCGTGTACATGTCGGGCAACTAACACAGCGACGAAGGCTGCCTGTCCCGTGCTCCATTCCTGTGCACAATTGCTTACACGAAAGAAGATCCCGCTTTTCTTGGCATTTTAACCACGTCCGTCCTTGCTCAACAAGAGCGAGATGACGCCGAGCTACGACCCGTTATAGAGCACCTCGAAGGCTACACCTCGTCGCCGCCTCGCTTCTTCACACGTGGGCTGTCGTCGTTCTGTTTGCGCGGTGGCATCCTCTACAAAAGAAACTACGGACCCACGGACACTCCGTACCTGCTCGTGGTTCCAACAGTGCTTCGAGACGAAGTTCTACGCGCATGCCACGACGAGCTTTCTTCCGGTCACATCGGCTTTTCTGGCACGCTTTCTCCCACGGATATGGCAGAGGTATTGCTGGCCCCGGCTTGCTACAGTTGGTCAGCACTATGTTAAGTGTTGCCGCGAGTTCCAACGTCGCAAGACTCCACCTGAGAAGTCGGCCGACCTATTTATGCCCATTGACCCGCCACGAATTCCTTTCCACCAGGTCGGCATGGATTTGCTGGGACCATTTCCGACACAATCATTGGGCAAGAGGTACATTATAGTTGCCACCGACTACCTTACCCAGTATTGTGAGAGGAAAGGCCTTTCCTGCGGCACCGCTGTCGAAATTGCGAACTTTTTCATATTTAACAATGTCCTCCGTCACGATGCCCTTGCCGTAGATTTAAATGATAAAGGCCCGGCTTTTACATCAGCCCTCACTGATGAAGTTATGCGTCTGAGTGGCAGCAATGACCGTCGAAACACTGCCTACCATCCTGAAACAAAAGTACTGACTGAGCGGCTCAATAAGACCATTGCCGACATGCTTTGCATATATGTCGACACCGACCAAAAGAACTGGGACCCAATCTTGCCTTAGGTCACGTTCGCCAATAACACTGCTTTTCAAGAGACGATGCGCATCACGCCGTTCCGTTTGGTGCATGGTCGCGAAGCTACTACTCTGCTGGACGCAATGTTACTGCCAAATGTTGTACGTCCGTCCGTCGCCAGCGCTGAGGAGTTCGTTCGGAACGCAGAAGCCGCCCACCGGCTAGCTAGACAGCGAATGCGGTGCCCGTTCCTGGAGAATTCGATAATGCAGGCCGGACTCGGCAGAGTTTGTTACGTGGCACGTGCGCTGCCCGTTCCTGCCGAATTCGTGCTACAGGGCGCACGCAGCAGAGTATGTTACTTGCCACGTGCGCTGCCCGTTCTTGCCGAATTCGCTAATACAGGGCGGACGCAGCAAAGTATGTTACTTGGCGCATACGCTGCCTGTTCCTGGTGAATTCAATAATACTGTGGGGACTCGGCAGATTTTGTTACGAGGCACGTGCGCTGCCCGTTCCTGGTGAATTCGCTGCTACTGGGCGGACGCGGCACAGTATGTTACTTGCCAAGCGCGCTGCCCGTTCCTGCCGAATTCGCTGCTACAGGGCGGATGAGGCAGAGTATGTTACTTGGCGCACGCGCTGCCTGTTCCTGCCGAATTCGCTGCTACAGGGCGGATGAGGCAGAGTATGTTACTTGGCGCATGCGCTGCCCGTTCCTGACGAATTCAATAATACAGGGCGGACTCGGCAGAGTTTATTATGTGGCACGTACTCTGCCCGTTCCTCTTGAATTCGCTGCTACAGAGCGGACGCGGCAGAGTATGTTACTTACCACGTGCTCTGCCCATTCTTGACGAATTCGCTGCTACAGGGCGGAAGAGGCAGAGTATGTTACTTGGCGAATGCGCTGCCCGTTCCTGGAGAATTCGATAATACAGGGCGGACTCGACGGAGTTTGTTACGTGGCACGTGCGCTGCCCGTTACTGCCGAATTCGCTGCTACAGGGCGGACGCGGCAGAGTATGTTACTTGCCACGTGCGCTGCCCGTTCCTGCCGAATTCGCTGCTACAGGGCGGATGAAGCAGAGTATGTTACTTGCTGAATGCGCTGCCCGTTCCTGCCGAATTCGCTGCTACAGGGCGGACGCGGCAGAGTATGTTACTCGCCACGTGCGCTGCCCGTTCCTGCCGAATTCGTTGCTACAGGGCGGACGCGGGTAGAGTATGTTACGTGCCACGTGCGCTGCCCGTTCCTGCCGAATTCGCTGCTACAGGGCGGACGCGGCAGAGTATGTTACTTGCCATGTGCGCTGCACGTACCTAACCAATTCGCTGCAACAGGGCGGACGTGACATAGTAAGTTACTTGCCACGTGCGCTGCCCGTTCCTGCCGAATTCGCTAATACAGGGCGGACGCAGCAAAGTATGTTACTTGGCGCATGCGCTGCCCGTTCCTGGAGAATTCAATAATACAGGGCGGACTCGGCAGAGTTTGTTACGTGGCACGTGGGCTGCCCGTTCCTGGTGAAATCGCTGCTACAGGGCGGACGCGGCAGAGTTTGTTACGTGGCACGTGCGCTGCCCGTTCCTTCCGAATTCGCTGCTACAGGGCGGATGAGGCAGAGTATGTTACTTGGCGAATGCGCTGCCCGTTCCTGGAGAATTAGATAATACAGGGTGGACTCGGCAGAGTTTGGTACGTGGAACGTGCGCTGCCTGTTCCTGGTGAATTCGCTGCTACAGGGCGGACTCGGCAGAGTAATTTACTTGCCACGTGCGCTGCCCGTTCCTGCCGAATTCGCTAATACAGGGCGGACGCAGCAAAGTATGTTACTTGGAGCATGCGCTGCCCGTTCCTAGAGAATTAGATAATACAGGGCGGACTCGGCAGAGCTTGTTACGTGGCACGTGCGCAGTCCGTTCCTGGTGAATTCACTGCTACAGGGAGGACGCGGCAGAGTATGTTACTTGCCACGTGCGCTGCCCGTTCCTGCAGAATTCGATTTTACAGGGCGGACGCGGCAGAGTATGTTACTTGCCACGTGCGCTGCCCGTTCCTGCCGAATTCGCTGCTACAGGGCGGACGCGGCAGAGTATGTTACTTGCCACGTGCGCTACCCGTTCCTGCCGAAATCGCTGCCACAGGGCGGACGCGGCAGAGTATGTTACTTGCACGTACGCTGCGCGTTCCTGCCGAATCTGCGGCAACAGGGCGGACGCGGAAAATTACGTTACTTGGCGCACGCGCTGCCCGTTCCTGCCGAATTCGCTGCAACATGGCGGACGCGGCAGGGTATGTTACTTGCCACGTGCGCTGCCCGTTCCTGCCGAATTCGCTGCTACAGAGCGGACGCGGCAGAGTATGTTACTTGCCACGCGCGCTGCCCATTCCTGCCGAATTCGCTGCTACAGGGCGGACGCGGCAGAGTATGTTACTTGCCACGTGCGCTGCCCGTTCCTGCTGAATTCGCTGCAACAGGGCGGACGCGGCAGAGTATGTTACCTCCCACGTGCGCTGCCCGTTCCTGCCAAATTCGCTAATACAGGGCGGACGCAGCAAAGTATGTTACTTGGCGCATGCGCTCCCGTTCCTGAAGAATTCAATAATACAGGGCGGACTCAGCAGAGTTTGTTACGTGGCACGTGCGCTGCCCGTTCCTGGTAAATTCGCTGCTAGAGGGCGGACGCGGCAGAGTATGTTACTTGTCACGTGCGCTGCCCGTTCCTGCCGAATTCGCTGCTACAGGGCGGATGAGGAAGAGTATGTTACTTGGCGCATGCGCTGCCCGTTCCTGACGAATTCAATAGTACAGGGCGGACTCGGCAGAGTTTGTTACGTGGCACGTACGCTGCCCGTTCCTGTTGAATTCGCTGCTACAGGGCGGACGCGGCAGAGTATGTTACTTTCCACGTGATCTGCCCGTTCCTTCCGAATTCGCTGCTACAGGGCGGATGAGGCAGAGTATGTTACTTGGCGAATGCGCTGCCCGTTCCTGGAGAATTCGATAATACAGGGCGGACTCGGCAGAACTTGTTACGTGGCACGTGCGCAGTCCGTTCCTGGTGAATTCGCTGCTACAGGGCGGACGCGGCAGAGTATGTTACTTGCCACGTGCTCTGCCCGTTCCTGCCGAATTCGCTGCTACAGGGCGGACGCGGCAGAGTATGTTACTTGAAACGTGCGCTGCCCGTTCCTGCCGAAATCGCTGCCACAGGGCGGACGCGGCAGAGTATGTTACTTGCCACGTGCGCTGCGCGTTCCTGCCGAATTTGCGGCAACAGGGCGGACGCGGAAAATTATGTTACTTGGCGCACGCGCTACCTGTTCCTGCCGAATTCGCTGCAACATGGCGGACGCGGCAGAGTATGTTACTTGCCACGTGCGCTGCCCGTTCCTGCCGAATTCGCTGCTACAGAGCGGACGCGGCAGAGTATGTTACTTGCCACGTGCGCTGCCCGTTCCTGCCGAATTCGCTGCTACAGGGCGGACGCGGCAGAGTATGTTACCTCCCACGTGCGCTGCCCGTTCCTGCCGAATTCGCTGCTACAGGGCGGACGCGGCAGAGTATGTTACTTGCCACGTGCGCTGCCCGTTCCTGCCGAATTCGCTGCTACAGGGCGGACGCGGCAGAGTATGTTACTTGCCACGTGCGCTGCCCGTTCCTGCTGAATTCGCTGCAACAGGGCGGACGCGGCAGAGTATGTTACCTCCCATGTGCGCTGCCCGTTCCTTGCCGAATTCGCTAATACAGGGCGGACGCAGCAAAGTATGTTACTTGGCGCATGCGGTGCCCGTTCCTGACGAATTCAATAATACAGGGCGGACTCAGCAGAGTTTGTTACGTCGCACGTGCGCTGCCCGTTCCTCTTGAATTCGCTGCTACAGGGCGGATGAGGCAGAGTATGTTACTTGGCGAATGCGCTGCCCGTTCCTGGAGAATTCGATAATACAGGCCGGACTCGGCAGAGTTTGTTACGTGGCACGTGCGCAGCCCGTTCCTGGTAAATTCGCTGCGACAGGGTGGACGCGGCAGAGTATGTTACTTGCCACGTGCGCTGCCCGTTCCTGCCGAATTCGCTGCTACAAGGCGGATGAGGCAGAGTATGTTACTTGGCGCATGCGCTCCCGTTCCTGACGAATTCAATAATACAGGGCGGACTCAGCAGAGTTTGTTACGTGGCACGTGCGCTGCCCGTTCCTCTTGAATTCGCTGCTACAGGGCGGACGCGGCAGAGTATGTTACTTGCCACGTGCTCTGCCCATTTTTGCCGAATTCGCTGCTACCGGGCGGATGAGGCAGAGTATGTTACTTGGCGAATGCGCTGCCCGTTCCTGGAGAATTCGATAATACAGGCCGGACTCGGCAGAGTTTGTTACGTGGCACGTGCGCTGCCCGTTCCTGGTAAATTCGCTGCTACAGGGCGGACGCGGCAGAGTATCTTACTTGCCACGTGCGCTGCCCGTTCCTGCCGAATTCGCTGCTACAGGGCGGACGCGGCAGAGTACGTTACCCGCCACGTGCGCTGCCCGTTCCTGCCGAATTCGTTGCTACAGGGCGGACGCGGGTAGAGTATGTTACTTGCCACGTGCGCTGCCCGTTCCTGCCGAATTCGCTGCTACAGGGCGGACGCGACAGAGTATGTTACTTGCCACGTGCGCTTCACGTACCTAACCAATTCGCTGCAACAGGGCGGACGTGGCATAGTATGTTACTTGCCACGTGCGCTGCCCGTTCCTGCCGAATTCGCTAATACAGGGCGGACGCAGCAAAGTATGTTACTTGGCGCATGCGCTGCCCGTTCCTGGAGAATTCAATAATACAGGGCGGACTCGGCAGAGTTTGTTACGTGGCACGTGGGCTGCCCGTTCCTGGTGAATTCGCTGCTACAGGGCGGACGCGGCAGAGTTTGTTACGTGGCACGTGCGCTGCCCGTTCTTGCCGAATTCGCTGCTACAGGGCGCACGCCGCAGAGTATGTTACTTGCCACGTGCGCTGCCCGTTCCTTCCAAATTCGCTGCTATAGGGCGGATGAGGCAGAGTATGTTACTTGGCGAATGCGCTGCCCGTTCCTGGAGAATTCGATAATACAGGCCGGACTCGGCAGAGTTTGTTACGTGGCACGTGCGCTGCCCGTTCCTGGTAAAATCGCTGCCACAGGGCGGACGCGGCAGAGTATGTTACTTGCCACGTGCGCTGCCCGTTCCTGCCGAATTCGCTGCTACAGGGCGGATCAAGTAGAGTGTGTTACTTGGCGCATGCGCTGCCCGTTCCTGACGAATTCAATATTACAGGGCGGACTCGGCAGAGTTTGTTACGTGGCACGTACGCTGCCCGTTCCTCGCATTCGCTGCTACAGGGCGGACGCGGCAGAGTATGTTACCTTCCACGTGCTCTGCCCATTCTTGCCGAATTCGCTGCTACAGGGCGGATGAGGCAGAGTATGTTACTTGGCGAATGCGCTGCCTGTTCCCGGAGAATTCGATAATACAGGGCGGACTCGACAGAGTTTGTTACGTGGCACCTGCGCTGCCCGTTACTGCCGAATTCGCTGCTACAGGGCGGACGCGGCAGAGTATGTTACTTGCCACGTGCGCTGCCCGTTCCTTCCGAATTCGCTGCTACTGGGCGGACGCGGCAGAGTATGTTACTTGCCAGTTACTTGCCACGTGCGCTGCCCGTTCCTGCCGAAATCGCTGCCACAGGGCGGACGCGGCAGAGTATGTTACTTGCCACGTACGCTGCGCGTTCCTGCCGAATCTGCGGCAACAGGGTGCACGCGGAAAATTATGTTACTTGGCGCACGCGCTGCCGTTCCTGCCGAATTCGCTGCAACATGGCGGACGCGGCAGAGTATGTTACTTGCCACGTGCGCTGCCCGTTCCTGCCGAATTCGCTGCTACAGGGCGGTCGCGGCAGAGTATGTTACTTGCCACGTGCGCTGCCCGTTCCTGCCGAATTCGCTGCAACATTGCGCACGCGGCAGAGTATGTTACCTCCCACGTGCGCTGCCCGTTCCTGCCGAATTCAATAATACAGGGCGGACTCAGCAGAGTTTGTTACGTGGCACGTGCGCTGCCCATTCCTCTTGAATTCGCTGCTACCGGGCGGACGCGGCAGACTATGTTACTTGCCACGTGCTCTGCCCATTCTTGCCGAATTCGCTGCTACAGGGCGGATGAGGCAGAGTATGTTACTTGGCGAATGCGCTGCCCGTTCCTGGAGAATTCGATAATACAGGGCGGACTCGGCAGAGTTTGTTACGTGGCACGTGCGCTGCCCGTTCCTGGTAAATTCGCTGCTACAGGGCGGACGCGGCAGAGTATGTTACTTGCCACGTGCGCTGCCCGTTCCTGCCGAATTCGCTGCTACAGGGCGGATGATGCAGAGTATGTTACTTGGCGAATGCGCTGCGCGTTCCTGGAGAATTCGATAATACAGAGCGGACGCGGCAGAGTATGCTACTTGCTACGTGCGCTGCCCGTTCCTGCAGAATTCGATTTTACAGGGCGGACGCGGCAGAGTATGTTACTTGCCACGTGCGCTGCCCTTTCCTGCTGAATTCGCTGCAACAGGGCGGACGCGGCAGAGTATGTTACCTCCCACGTGCGCTGCCCGTTCCTGCCAAATTCGCTAATACAGGGCGGACGCAGCAAAGTATGTTACTTGGCGCATGCGCTCCCGTTCCTGAAGAATTCAATAATACAGGGCGGACTCAGCAGAGTTTGTTACGTGGCACGTGCGCTGCCCGTTCCTGGTAAATTCGCTGCTAGAGGGCGGACGCGGCAGAGTATGTTACTTGCCACGTGCGCTGCCCGTTCCTGCCGAATTCGCTGCTACAGGGCGGATGAGGAAGAGTATGTTACTTGGGGCATGCGCTGCCCGTTCCTGACGAATTCAATAGTACAGGGCGGACTCGGCAGAGTTTGTTACGTGGCACGTACGCTGCCCGTTCCTGTTGAATTCGCTGCTACAGGGCGGACGCGGCAGAGTATGTTACTTTCCACGTGATCTGCCCGTTCCTTCCGAATTCGCTGCTACAGGGCGGATGAGGCAGAGTATGTTACTTGGCGAATGCGCTGCCCGTTCCTGGAGAATTCGATAATACAGGGCGGACTCGGCAGAACTTGTTACGTGGCACGTGCGCAGTCCGTTCCTGGTGAATTCGCTGCTACAGGGCGGACGCGGCAGAGTATGTTACTTGCCACGTGCTCTGCCCGTTCCTGCCGAATTCGCTGCTACAGGGCGGACGCGGCAGAGTATGTTACTTGCCACGTGCGCTGCCCGTTCCTGCCGAAATCGCTGCCACAGGGCGGACGCGGCAGAGTATGTTACTTGCCACGTGCGCTGCGCGTTCCTGCCGAATTTGCGGCAACAGGGCGGACGCGGAAAATTATGTTACTTGGCGCACGCGCTACCCGTTCCTGCCGAATTCGCTGCAACATGGCGGACGCGGCAGAGTATGTTACTTGCCACGTGCGCTGCCCGTTCCTGCCGAATTCGCTGCTACAGAGCGGACGCGGCAGAGTATGTTACTTGCCACGTGCGCTGCCCGTTCCTGCCGAATTCGCTGCTACAGGGCGGATGCGGCAGAGTATATTACCTCCCACGTGCGCTGCCCGTTCCTGCCGAATTCGCTGCTACAGGGCGGACGCGGCAGAGTATGTTACTTGCCACGTGCGCTGCCCGTTCCTGCCGAATTCGCTGCTACAGGGCGGACGCGGCAGAGTATGTTACTTGGCACGTGCGCTGCCCGTTCCTGCTGAATTCGCTGCAACAGGGCGGACGCGGCAGAGTATGTTACCTCCCACGTGCGCTGCCCGTTCCTTGCCGAATTCGCTAATACAGGGCGGACGCAGCAAAGTATGTTACTTGGCGCATGCGCTGCCCGTTCCTGGCGAATTCAATAATACAGGGCGGACTCAGCAGAGTTTGTTACGTCGCACGTGCGCTGCCCGTTCCTCTTGAATTCGCTGCTACAGGGCGGATGAGGCAGAGTATGTTACTTGGCGAATGCGCTGCCCGTTCCTGGAGAATTCGATAATACAGGCCGGACTCGGCAGAGTTTGTTACGTGGCACGTGCGCTGCCCGTTCCTGGTAAATTCGCTGCTACAGGGCGGACGCGGCAGAGTATGTTACTTTCCACGTGATCTGCCCGTTCCTTCCGAATTCGCTGCTACAGGGCGGATGAGGCAGAGTATGTTACTTGGCGAATGCGCTGCCCGTTCCTGGAGAATTCGATAATACAGGGCGGACTCGGCAGAACTTGTTACGTGGCACGTGCGCAGTCCGTTCCTGGTGAATTCGCTGCTACAGGGCGGACGCGGCAGAGTATGTTACTTGCCACGTGCTCTGCCCGTTCCTGCCGAATTCGCTGCTACAGGGCGGACGCGGCAGAGTATGTTACTTGCCACGTGCGCTGCCCGTTCCTGCCGAAATCGCTGCCACAGGGCGGACGCGGCAGAGTATGTTACTTGCCACGTGCGCTGCGCGTTCCTGCCGAATTTGCGGCAACAGGGCGGACGCGGAAAATTATGTTACTTGGCGCACGCGCTACCCGTTCCTGCCGAATTCGCTGCAACATGGCGGACGTGGCAGAGTATGTTACTTGCCACGTGCGCTGCCCGTTCCTGCCGAATTCGCTGCTACAGAGCGGACGCGGCAGAGTATGTTACTTGCCACGTGCGCTGCCCGTTCCTGCCGAATTCGCTGCTACAGGGCGGATGCGGCAGAGTATATTACCTCCCACGTGCGCTGCCCGTTCCTGCCGAATTTGCTGCTACAGGGCGGACGCGGCAGAGTATGTTACTTGCCACGTGCGCTGCCCGTTCCTGCCGAATTCGCTGCTACAGGGCGGACGCGGCAGAGTATGTTACTTGGCACGTGCGCTGCCCGTTCCTGCTGAATTCGCTGCAACAGGGCGGACGCGGCAGAGTATGTTACCTCCCACGTGCGCTGCCCGTTCCTTGCCGAATTCGCTAATACAGGGCGGACGCAGCAAAGTATGTTACTTGGCGCATGCGCTGCCCGTTCCTGGCGAATTCAATAATACAGGGCGGACTCAGCAGAGTTTGTTACGTCGCACGTGCGCTGCCCGTTCCTCTTGAATTCGCTGCTACAGGGCGGATGAGGCAGAGTATGTTACTTGGCGAATGCGCTGCCCGTTCCTGGAGAATTCGATAATACAGGCCGGACTCGGCAGAGTTTGTTACGTGGCACGTGCGCTGCCCGTTCCTGGTAAATTCGCTGCTACAGGGCGGACGCGGCAGAGTATCTTACTTGCCACGTGCGCTGCCCGTTCCTGCCGAATTCGCTGCTACAGGGCGGACGCGGCAGAGTATGTTACCCGCCACGTGCGCTGCCCGTTCCTGCCGAATTCGTTGCTACAGGGCGGACGCGGGTAGAGTATGTCACTTGCCACGTGCGCTGCCCGTTCCTGCCGAATTCGCTGCTACAGGGCGGACGCGGCAGAGTATGTTACTTGCCACGTGCGCTTCACGTTCCTAACCAATTCGCTGCAACAGGGCGGACGTGGCATAGTATGTTACTTGCCACGTGCGCTGCCCGTTCCTGCCGAATTCGCTAATACAGGGCGGACGCAGCAAAGTATGTTACTTGGCGCATGCGCTGCCCGTTCCTGGAGAATTCAATAATACAGGGCGGACTCGGCAGAGTTTGTTACGTGGCACGTGGGCTGCCCGTTCCTGGTGAATTCGCTGCTACAGGGCGGACGCGGCAGAGTTTGTTACGTGGCACGTGCGCTGCCCGTTCTTGCCGAATTCGCTGCTACAGGGCGCACGCCGCAGAGTATGTTACTTGCCACGTGCGCTGCCCGTTCCTTCCAAATTCGCTGCTATAGGGCGGATGAGGCAGAGTATGTTACTTGGCGAATGCGCTGCCCGTTCCTGGAGAATTCGATAATACAGGCCGGACTCGGCAGAATTTGTTACGTGGCACGTGCGCTGCCCGTTCCTGGTAAAATCGCTACTACAGGGCGGACGCGGCAGAGTATGTTACTTGCCACGTGCGCTGCCCGTTCCTGCCGAATTCGCTGCTACAGGGCGGATCAAGTAGAGTGTGTTACTTGGCGCATGCGCTGCCCGTTCCTGACGAATTCAATATTACAGGGCGGACTCGGCAGAGTTTGTTACGTGGCACGTACGCTGCCCGTTCCTCGCATTCGCTGCTACAGGGCGGACGCGGCAGAGTATGTTACCTTCCACGTGCTCTGCCCATTCTTGGCGAATTCGCTGCTACAGGGCGGATGAGGCAGAGTATGTTACTTGGCGAATGCGCTGCCTGTTCCTGGAGAATTCGATAATACAGGGCGGACTCGACAGAGTTTGTTACGTGGCACCTGCGCTGCCCGTTACTGCCGAATTCGCTGCTACAGGGCGGACGCGGCAGAGTATGTTACTGGCCACGTGCGCTGCCCGTTCCTTCCGAATTCGCTGCTACTGGGCGGACGCGGCAGAGTATGTTACTTGCCAGTTACTTGCCACGTGCGCTGCCCGTTCCTGCCGAAATCGCTGCCACAGGGCGGACGCGGCAGAGTATGTTACTTGCCACGTACGCTGCGCGTTCCTGCCGAATCTGCGGCAACAGGGCGCACGCGGAAAATTATGTTACTTGGCGCACGCGCTGCCGTTCCTGCCGAATTCGCTGCAACATGGCGGACGCGGCAGAGTATGTTACTTGCCACGTGCGCTGCCCGTTCCTGCCGAATTCGCTGCTACAGAGCGGACGCGGCAGAGTATGTTTCTTGCCACGTGCGCTGCCCGTTCCTGCCGAATTCGCTGCTACAGGGCGGACGCGGCAGAGTATGTTACTTGCCACGTGCGCTGCCCGTTCCTGCCGAATTCGCTGCTACAGGGCGGACGCGGCAGAGTATGTTACTTGCCACGTGCGCTGCCCGTTCCTGCCGAATTCGCTGCAACATTGCGGACGCGGCAGAGTATGTTACCTCCCACGTGCGCTGCCCGTTCCTGCCGAATTCAATAATACAGGGCGGACTCAGCAGAGTTTGTTACGTGGCACGTGCGCTGCCCATTCCTCTTGAATTCGCTGCTACCGGGCGGACGCGGCAGAGTATGTTACTTGCCACGTGCTCTGCCCATTCTTGCCGAATTCGCTGCTACAGGGCGGATGAGGCAGAGTATGTTACTTGGCGAATGCGCTGCCCGTTCCTGGAGAATTCGATAATACAGGGCGGACTCGGCAGAGTTTGTTACGTGGCACGTGCGCTGCCCGTTCCTGGTAAATTCGCTGCTACAGGGCGGACGCGGCAGAGTATGTTACTTGCCACGTGCGCTGCCCGTTCCTGCCGAATTCGCTGCTACAGGGCGGATGATGCAGAGTATGTTACTTGACGAATGCGCTGCGCGTTCCTGGAGAATTCGATAATACAGAGCGGACGCAGCAGAGTATGTTACTTGCTACGTGCGCTGCCCGTTCCTGCAGAATTCGATTTTACAGGGCGGACGCGGCAGAGTATGTTACTTCCCACGTGCGCTCCCCGTTCCTGCCGAATTCGCTGCTACAGGGCGGACGCGGCAGAGTATGTTACTTGCCCGTGCGTTGCCTGTTCCTGCCGAATTCGCTGCTACAGGGCGGACGCGGCAGAGTATGTTACTTGCCACGTGCACTGCCCGTTCCTGCCGAATTCGCTGCTACAGGGCGGACGCGGCAGAGTATGTTACTTGCCAGTTACTTGCCACGTGCGCTGCCCGTTCCTGCCGAAATCGCTGCCACAGGGCGGACGCGGCAGAGTATGTTACTTGCCACGTGCGCTGCGCGTTCCTGCGGAATCTGCGGCAACAGGGCGGACGCGGAAAATTATGTTACTTGGCGCACGCGCTGCCCGTTCCTGCCGAATTCGCTGCAACATGGCGGACGCGGCAGAGTATGTTACTTGCCACGTGCGCTGCCCGTTCCTGCCGAATTCGCTGCTACAGAGCGGACGCGGCAGAGTATGTTACTTGCCACGTGCGCTGCCCGTTCCTGCCGAATTCGCTGCTACAGGGCGGATGCGGCAGAGTATATTACCTCCCACGTGCGCTGCCCGTTCCTGCCGAATTTGCTGCTACAGGGCGGACGCGGCAGAGTATGTTACTTGCCACGTGCGCTGCCCGTTCCTGCCGAATTCGCTGCTACAGGGCGGACGCGGCAGAGTATGTTACTTGGCACGTGCGCTGCCCGTTCCTGCTGAATTCGCTGCAACAGGGCGGACGCGGCAGAGTATGTTACCTCCCACGTGCGCTGCCCGTTCCTTGCCGAATTCGCTAATACAGGGCGGACGCAGCAAAGTATGTTACTTGGCGCATGCGCTGCCCGTTCCTGGCGAATTCAATAATACAGGGCGGACTCAGCAGAGTTTGTTACGTCGCACGTGCGCTGCCCGTTCCTCTTGAATTCGCTGCTACAGGGCGGATGAGGCAGAGTATGTTACTTGACGAATGCGCTGCGCGTTCCTGGAGAATTCGATAATACAGAGCGGACGCAGCAGAGTATGTTACTTGCTACGTGCGCTGCCCGTTCCTGCAGAATTCGATTTTACAGGGCGGACGCGGCAGAGTATGTTACTTCCCACGTGCGCTCCCCGTTCCTGCCGAATTCGCTGCTACAGGGCGGACGCGGCAGAGTATGTTACTTGCCCGTGCGTTGCCTGTTCCTGCCGAATTCGCTGCTACAGGGCGGACGCGGCAGAGTATGTTACTTGCCACGTGCACTGCCCGTTCCTGCCGAATTCGCTGCTACAGGGCGGACGCGGCAGAGTATGTTACTTGCCAGTTACTTGCCACGTGCGCTGCCCGTTCCTGCCGAAATCGCTGCCACAGGGCGGACGCGGCAGAGTATGTTACTTGCCACGTGCGCTGCGCGTTCCTGCGGAATCTGCGGCAACAGGGCGGACGCGGAAAATTATGTTACTTGGCGCACGCGCTGCCCGTTCCTGCCGAATTCGCTGCAACATGGCGGACGCGGCAGAGTATGTTACTTGCCACGTGCGCTGCCCGTTCCTGCCGAATTCGCTGCTACAGAGCGGACGCGGCAGAGTATGTTACTTGCCACGTGCGCTGCCCGTTCCTGCCGAATTCGCTGCTACAGGGCGGATGCGGCAGAGTATATTACCTCCCACGTGCGCTGCCCGTTCCTGCCGAATTTGCTGCTACAGGGCGGACGCGGCAGAGTATGTTACTTGCCACGTGCGCTGCCCGTTCCTGCCGAATTCGCTGCTACAGGGCGGACGCGGCAGAGTATGTTACTTGGCACGTGCGCTGCCCGTTCCTGCTGAATTCGCTGCAACAGGGCGGACGCGGCAGAGTATGTTACCTCCCACGTGCGCTGCCCGTTCCTTGCCGAATTCGCTAATACAGGGCGGACGCAGCAAAGTATGTTACTTGGCGC
The DNA here is from genome assembly GCF_052857255.1 of Amblyomma americanum. Classification (NCBI taxonomy): domain Eukaryota; kingdom Metazoa; phylum Arthropoda; class Arachnida; order Ixodida; family Ixodidae; genus Amblyomma; species Amblyomma americanum. The sequence goes on from NC_135498.1 coordinate 205,902,785, forward strand.
ATGCGCTGCCCGTTCCTGGCGAATTCAATAATACAGGGCGGACTCAGCAGAGTTTGTTACGTCGCACGTGCGCTGCCCGTTCCTCTTGAATTCGCTGCTACAGGGCGGATGAGGCAGAGTATGTTACTTGGCGAATGCGCTGCCCGTTCCTGGAGAATTCGATAATACAGGCCGGACTCGGCAGTGTTTGTTACGTGGCACGTGCGCTGCCCGTTCCTGGTAAATTCGCTGCTACAGGGCGGACGCGGCAGAGTATCTTACTTGCCACGTGCGCTGCCCGTTCCTGCCGAATTCGCTGCTACAGGGCGGACGCGGCAGAGTATGTTACCCGCCACGTGCGCTGCCCGTTCCTGCCGAATTCGTTGCTACAGGGCGGACGCGGGTAGAGTATGTCACTTGCCACGTGCGCTGCCCGTTCCTGCCGAATTCGCTGCTACAGGGCGGACGCGGCAGAGTATGTTACTTGCCACGTGCGCTTCACGTTCCTAACCAATTCGCTGCAACAGGGCGGACGTGGCATAGTATGTTACTTGCCACGTGCGCTGCCCGTTCCTGCCGAATTCGCTAATACAGGGCGGACGCAGCAAAGTATGTTACTTGGCGCATGCGCTGCCCGTTCCTGGAGAATTCAATAATACAGGGCGGACTCGGCAGAGTTTGTTACGTGGCACGTGGGCTGCCCGTTCCTGGTGAATTCGCTGCTACAGGGCGGACGCGGCAGAGTTTGTTACGTGGCACGTGCGCTGCCCGTTCTTGCCGAATTCGCTGCTACAGGGCGCACGCCGCAGAGTATGTTACTTGCCACGTGCGCTGCCCGTTCCTTCCAAATTCGCTGCTATAGGGCGGATGAGGCAGAGTATGTTACTTGGCGAATGCGCTGCCCGTTCCTGGAGAATTCGATAATACAGGCCGGACTCGGCAGAATTTGTTACGTGGCACGTGCGCTGCCCGTTCCTGGTAAAATCGCTCCTACAGGGCGGACGCGGCAGAGTATGTTACTTGCCACGTGCGCTGCCCGTTCCTGCCGAATTCGCTGCTACAGGGCGGATCAAGTAGAGTGTGTTACTTGGCGCATGCGCTGCCCGTTCCTGACGAATTCAATATTACAGGGCGGACTCGGCAGAGTTTGTTACGTGGCACGTACGCTGCCCGTTCCTCGCATTCGCTGCTACAGGGCGGACGCGGCTGAGTATGTTACCTTCCACGTGCTCTGCCCATTCTTGGCGAATTCGCTGCTACAGGGCGGATGAGGCAGAGTATGTTACTTGGCGAATGCGCTGCCTGTTCCTGGAGAATTCGATAATACAGGGCGGACTCGACAGAGTTTGTTACGTGGCACCTGCGCTGCCCGTTACTGCCGAATTCGCTGCTACAGGGCGGACGCGGCAGAGTATGTTACTGGCCACGTGCGCTGCCCGTTCCTTCCGAATTCGCTGCTACTGGGCGGACGCGGCAGAGTATGTTACTTGCCAGTTACTTGCCACGTGCGCTGCCCGTTCCTGCCGAAATCGCTGCCACAGGGCGGACGCGGCAGAGTATGTTACTTGCCACGTACGCTGCGCGTTCCTGCCGAATCTGCGGCAACAGGGCGCACGCGGAAAATTATGTTACTTGGCGCACGCGCTGCCGTTCCTGCCGAATTCGCTGCAACATGGCGGACGCGGCAGAGTATGTTACTTGCCACGTGCGCTGCCCGTTCCTGCCGAATTCGCTGCTACAGAGCGGACGCGGCAGAGTATGTTTCTTGCCACGTGCGCTGCCCGTTCCTGCCGAATTCGCTGCTACAGGGCGGACGCGGCAGAGTATGTTACTTGCCACGTGCGCTGCCCGTTCCTGCCGAATTCGCTGCTACAGGGCGGACGCGGCAGAGTATGTTACTTGCCACGTGCGCTGCCCGTTCCTGCCGAATTCGCTGCAACATTGCGGACGCGGCAGAGTATGTTACCTCCCACGTGCGCTGCCCGTTCCTGCCGAATTCAATAATACAGGGCGGACTCAGCAGAGTTTGTTACGTGGCACGTGCGCTGCCCATTCCTCTTGAATTCGCTGCTACCGGGCGGACGCGGCAGAGTATGTTACTTGCCACGTGCTCTGCCCATTCTTGCCGAATTCGCTGCTACAGGGCGGATGAGGCAGAGTATGTTACTTGGCGAATGCGCTGCCCGTTCCTGGAGAATTCGATAATACAGGGCGGACTCGGCAGAGTTTGTTACGTGGCACGTGCGCTGCCCGTTCCTGGTAAATTCGCTGCTACAGGGCGGACGCGGCAGAGTATGTTACTTGCCACGTGCGCTGCCCGTTCCTGCCGAATTCGCTGCTACAGGGCGGATGATGCAGAGTATGTTACTTGACGAATGCGCTGCGCGTTCCTGGAGAATTCGATAATACAGAGCGGACGCAGCAGAGTATGTTACTTGCTACGTGCGCTGCCCGTTCCTGCAGAATTCGATTTTACAGGGCGGACGCGGCAGAGTATGTTACTTCCCACGTGCGCTCCCCGTTCCTGCCGAATTCGCTGCTACAGGGCGGACGCGGCAGAGTATGTTACTTGCCCGTGCGTTGCCTGTTCCTGCCGAATTCGCTGCTACAGGGCGGACGCGGCAGAGTATGTTACTTGCCACGTGCACTGCCCGTTCCTGCCGAATTCGCTGCTACAGGGCGGACGCGGCAGAGTATGTTACTTGCCAGTTACTTGCCACGTGCGCTGCCCGTTCCTGCCGAAATCGCTGCCACAGGGCGGACGCGGCAGAGTATGTTACTTGCCACGTGCGCTGCGCGTTCCTGCGGAATCTGCGGCAACAGGGCGGACGCGGAAAATTATGTTACTTGGCGCACGCGCTGCCCGTTCCTGCCGAATTCGCTGCAACATGGCGGACGCGGCAGAGTATGTTACTTGCCACGTGCGCTGCCCGTTCCTGCCGAATTCGCTTCTACAGAGCGGACGCGGCAGAGTATGTTACTTGCCACGTGCGCTGCCCGTTCCTGCCGAATTCGCTGCTACAGGGCGGGCGCGGCAGAGTATGTTACTTGCCACGTGCGCAGCCCGTTCCTGCCGAATTCGCTGCTACAGGGCGGACGCGGCAGAGTATGTTGCTTGCCACGTGCGCTGCCCGTTCCTGCCGAATTCGCTGCTACAGGGCGGACGCGGGTAGAGTATGTTACTTGCCACGTGCGCTGCCCGTTCCTGCCGAATTCGATAATACAGGGCGGACGCAGCAAAGTATGTTACTTGGCGCATGCGCTGCCCGTTCCTGGAGAATTCAATAATACAGGGCGGACTCGGCAGAGTTTGTTACGTGGCACGTGGGCTGCCCGTTTCTGGTGAATTCGCTGCTACAGGGCGGACGCCGCCGAGTTTGTTACGTGGCACGTGCGCTGCCCGTTCCTGCCGAATTCGCTGCTACAGGGCGCACGCGGCAGAGTATGTGACTTGCCACTTGCTCTGCCCGTTCCTTCCGAATTCGCTGCTACAGGGCGGATGAGGCAGAGTATGTTACTTGGCGAATGCGCTGCCCGTTCCTGGTGAATTCGATAATACAGGGCGGACGCAGCAAAGTATGTTACTTGGAGCATGCGCTGCCCGTTCCTGGAGAATTCGATAATACAGGGCGGACTCGGCAGAGTTTGTTACGTGGCACGTGCGCTGTCCGTTCCTGGTGAATTCGCTGCTACAGGGCGGACGGTGCAGAGTATATTACTTGCCACGTGCACTGCCCGTTCCTGCCGAATTCGCTGCAACATGGCGGACGCGGCAGAGTATGTTACTTGCCACGCGCGCTGCCCGTTCCTGCCGAATTCGCTGCTACAGAGCTGACGCGGCAGAGTATGTTACTTGCCACGCGCGCTGCCCGTTCCTGCCGAATTCGCTGCTACTGGGCGGACGCGGCACAGTATGTTACTTGCCAAGCGCGCTGCGCGTTCCTGCCGAATTCGCTGCTACAGGGCGGATGAGGCAGAGTATGTTACTTGGCGCACGCGCTGCCTGTCCCTGCCGAATTCTCTGCTACAGGGCGGATGAGGCAGAGTATGTTACTTGGCGCACGCGCTGCCTGTTCCTGCCGAATTCGCTGCTACAGGGCGGATGAGGCAGAGTATGTTACTTGGCGCATGCGCTGCCCGTTCCTGACGAATTCAATAATACAGGGCGGACTCGGCAGAGTTTATTACGTGGCACGTACGCTGCCCGTTCCTCCTGAATTCGCTGCTACAGAGCGGACGCGGCAGAGTATGTTACTTACCACGTGCTCTGCCCATTCTTGCCGAATTCGCTGCTACAAGGGACGAGCAACCTTTCATCTGGACCCAAGAACAGCAGATGGCCATCGACGACCTCAGGAGCCGCCTTCAAACTGTGCCCATTCTTGGCCACTTCGACGAGGACGCGGACACGGAACTACACACCGATGCCAGAAACGTCGGTCTGGGTGCCTTCCTCGTGCAGTGGCAAGATGGTGTTGAGCGCGTGATTGCTTATGCAAGCCGCACTATGTCGCGATCTGAAGCGAATTATTTTACCACGGAAAATGAGTGCCTTGCTGTTGTTTGGACGGTGACGAAATTCCGCCCATACTTGTATGGTCGCTCATTTCGATTTGTGAGCGATCTCCACTTGCTTTGTAGGCTCGCGAACCTTAAAGACCCATCGGGGAGGCTAGCGCGTTGGAGTCTCCGGTGGCAAGAATTCGATGTTACCATCGTGTACATGTCGGGCAACTAACACAGCGACGAAGGCTGCCTTTCCCGTGCTCCAGTCCTGTGCACAATTGCTTACACGAAAGAAGATCCCGCTCTTCTTGGCATTTTAACCACGTCCTTCCTTGCTCAACAAGAGCGGGATGACGCCGAGCTACGACCCGTTATAGAGCACCTCGAAGGCTACACCTCGTTGCCGCCTCGCTTCTTCACACGTGGGCTGTCGTCGTTCTGTTTGCGCGGTGGCATCCTCTACAAAAGAAACTACGGACCCACGGACACTCCGTACCTGCTCGTGGTTCCAACAGTGCTTCGAGACGAAGTTCTGCGCGCATGCCACGACGAGCTTTCTTCCGGTCACATCGGCTTTTCTGGCACGTTTTCTCCCACGGATATGGCAGAGGTATTGCTGGCCCCGGCTTGCTACAGTTGGTCAGCACTATGTTAAGTGTTGCCGCGAGTTCCAACGTCGCAAGACTCCACCTGAGAAGTCGGCCGACCTATTTATGCCCATTGACCCGCCACGAATTCCTTTCCACCAGGTCGCCATGGATTTGCTGGGACCATTTCCGACATAATCATTGGGCAAGAGGTACATTATAGTTGCCACCGACTACCTTACCCAGTATTGTGAGAGGAAAGGCCTTTCCTGCGGCACCGCTGTCGAAATTGCGAACTTTTTCATATTTAACAATGTCCTCCGTCACGATGCCCTTGCCGTAGATTTAAATGATAAAGGCCCGGCTTTTACATCAGCCCTCACTGATGAAGTTATGCGTCTGAGTGGCAGCAATGACCGTCGAAACATTGCCTATCATCCTGAAACAAAAGTACTGACTGAGCGGCTCAATAAGACCATTGCCGACATGCTTTGCATGTATGTCGACACCGACCAAAAGAACTGGGACCCAATCTTGCCTTAGGTCACGTTCGCAAATAACACTGCTTTTCAAGAGACGATGCGCATCACGCCGTTCCGTTTGGTGCATGGTCGCGAAGCTACTACTCTGCTGGACGCAATGTTACTGCCAAATGTTGTACGTCCGTCCGTCGCCAGCGCTGATGAGTTCGTTCGGAACGCAGAAGCCGCCCACCGGCTAGCTAGACTGCGAATGCGGTGCCCGTTCCTGGAGAATTCGATAATACAGGCCGGACTCGGCAGAGTTTGTTACGTGGCACGTGCGCTGCCCGTTCCTGCCGAATTCGCTGCTACAGGGCGCACGCAGCAGAGTATGTTACTTGCCACGTGCGCTGCCCGTTCATGCCGAATTCGCTAATACAGGGCGGACGCAGCAAAGTATGTTACTTGGCGCATGCGCTGCCTGTTCCTGGTGAATTCTATAATACTGTGGGGACTCGGCAGATTTTGTTACGAGGCACGTGCGCTGCCCGTTCCTGGTGAATTCGCTGCTACTGGGCGGACGCGGCACAGTATGTTACTTGCCAAGCGCGCTGCCCGTTCCTGCCGAATTCGCTGCTACAGGGCGGATGAGGCAGAGTATGTTACTTGGCGCACGCGCTGCCTGTTCCTGCCGAATTCGCTGCTACAGGGCGGATGAGGCAGAGTATGTTACTTGGCGCATGCGCTGCCCGTTCCTGACGAATTCAATAATACAGGGCGGACTCGGCAGAGTTTATTATGTGGCACGTACGCTGCCCGTTCCTCTTGAATTCGCTGCTACAGAGCGGACGCGGCAGAGTATGTTACTTACCACGTGCTCTGCCCATTCTTGCCGAATTCGCTGCTACAGGGCGGAAGAGGCAAAGTATGTTACTTGGCGAATGCGCTGCCCGTTCCTGGAGAATTCGATAATACAGGGCGGACTCGACGGAGTTTGTTACGTGGCACGTGCGCTGCCCGTTACTGCCGAATTCGCTGCTACAGGGCGGACGCGGCAGAGTATGTTACTTGCCACGTGCGCTGCCCGTTCCTGCCGAATTCGCTGCTACAGGGCGGATGAAGCAGAGTATGTTACTTGCTGAATGCGCTGCCCGTTCCTGCCGAATTCGCTGCTACAGGGCGGACGCGGCAGAGTATGTTACTCGCCACGTGTGCTGCCCGTTCCTGCCGAATTCGTTGCTACAGGGCGGTCGCGGGTAGAGTATGTTACGTGCCACGTGCGCTGCCCGTTCCTGCCGAATTCGCTGCTACAGGGCGGACGCGGCAGAGTATGTTACTTGCCACGTGCGCTGCACGTACCTAACCAATTCGCTGCAACAGGGCGGACGTGACATAGTAAGTTACTTGCCACGTGCGCTGCCCGTTCCTGCCGAATTCGCTAATACAGGGCGGACGCAGCAAAGTATGTTACTTGGCGCATGCGCTGCCCGTTCCTGGAGAATTCAATAATACAGGGCGGACTCGGCAGAGTTTGTTACGTGGCACGTGGGCTGCCCGTTCCAGGTGAATTCGCCGCTACAGGGCGGACGCGGCAGAGTTTGTTACGTGGCACGTGCGCTGCCCGTTCCTGCCGAATTCGCTGCTACAGGGCGCACGCGGCAGAATATGTTACTTGCCACGTGCGCTGCCCGTTCCTTCCGAATTCGCTGCTACAGGGCGGATGAGGCAGAGTATGTTACTTGGCGAATGCGCTGCCCGTTCCTGGAGAATTAGATAATACAGGGCGGACTCGGCAGAGTTTGGTACGTGGAACGTGCGCTGCCTGTTCCTGGTGAATTCGCTGCTACAGGGCGGACTCGGCAGAGTATTTTACTTGCCACGTGCGCTGCCCGTTCCTGCCGAATTCGCTAATACAGGGCGGACGCAGCAAAGTATGTTACTTGGAGCATGCGCTGCCCGGTCCTAGAGAATTAGATAATACAGGGCGGACTCGGCAGAGCTTGTTACGTGGCACGTGCGCAGTCCGTTCCTGGTGAATTCACTGCTACAGGGCGGACGCGGCAGAGTATGTTACTTGCCACGTGCGCTGCCCGTTCCTGCAGAATTCGATTTTACAGGGCGGACGCGGCAGAGTATGTTACTTGCCACGTGCGCTGCCCGTTCCTGCCGAATTCGCTGCTACAGGGCGGACGCGGCAGAGTATGTTACTTGCCACGTGCGCTGCCCGTTCCTGCCGAAATCGCTGCCACAGGGCGGACGCGGCAGAGTATGTTACTTGCCACGTACGCTGCGCGTTCCTGCCGAATCTGCGGCAACAGGGCGGACGCGGAAAATTACCTTACTTGGCGCACGCGCTGCCCGTTCCTGCCGAATTCGCTGCAACATGGCGGACGCGGCAGAGTATGTTACTTGCCACGTGCGCTGCCCGTTCCTGCCGAATTCGCTGCTACAGAGCGGACGCGGCAGAGTATGTTACTTGCCACGCGCGCTGCCCGTTCCTGCCGAATTCGCTGCAACAGGGCGGACGCGGCAGAGTATGTTACCTCCAACGTGCGCTGCCCGTTCCTGCCAAATTCGCTAATACAGGGCGGACGCAGCAAAGTATGTTACTTGGCGCATGCGCTCCCGTTCCTGACGAATTCAATAATACAGGGCGGACTCAGCAGAGTTTGTTACGTGGCACGTGCGCTGCCCGTTCCTGGTAAATTCGCTGCTAGAGGGCGGACGCGGCAGAGTATGTTACTTGCCACGTGCGCTGCCCGTTCCTGCCGAATTCGCTGCTACAGGGCGGACGCGGCAGAGTATGTTACTTGCCACGTGCGCTGCACGTACCTAACCAATTCGCTGCAACAGGGCGGACGTGACATAGTAAGTTACTTGCCACGTGCGCTGCCCGTTCCTGCCGAATTCGCTAATACAGGGCGGACGCAGCAAAGTATGTTACTTGGCGCATGCGCTGCCCGTTCCTGGAGAATTCAATAATACAGGGCGGACTCGGCAGAGTTTGTTACGTGGCACGTGGGCTGCCCGTTCCAGGTGAATTCGCCGCTACAGGGCGGACGCGGCAGAGTTTGTTACGTGGCACGTGCGCTGCCCGTTCCTGCCGAATTCGCTGCTACAGGGCGCACGCGGCAGAATATGTTACTTGCCACGTGCGCTGCCCGTTCCTTCCGAATTCGCTGCTACAGGGCGGATGAGGCAGAGTATGTTACTTGGCGAATGCGCTGCCTGTTCCTGGAGAATTAGATAATACAGGGCGGACTCGGCAGAGTTTGGTACGTGGAACGTGCGCTGCCTGTTTCTGGTGAATTCGCTGCTACAGGGCGGACTCGGCAGAGTATTTTACTTGCCACGTGCGCTGCCCGTTCCTGCCGAATTCGCTAATACAGGGCGGACGCAGCAAAGTATGTTACTTGGAGCATGCGCTGCCCGTTCCTAGAGAATTAGATAATACAGGGCGGACTCGGCAGAGCTTGTTACGTGGCACGTGCGCAGTCCGTTCCTGGTGAATTCACTGCTACAGGGCGGACGCGGCAGAGTATGTTACTTGCAACGTGCGCGGCCCGTTCCTGCAGAATTCGATTTTACAGGGCGGACGCGGCAGAGTATGTTACTTGCCACGTGCGCTGCCCGTTCCTGCCGTATTCGCTGCTACAGGGCGGACGCGGCAGAGTATGTTACTTGCCACGTGCGCTGCCCGTTCCTGCCGAAATCGCTGCCACAGGGCTGACGCGGCAGAGTATGTTACTTGCCACGTACGCTGCGCGTTCCTGCCGAAACTGCGGCAACAGGGCGGACGCGGAAAATTACGTTACTTGGCGCACGCGCTGCCCGTTCCTGCCGAATTCGCTGCAACATGGCGGACGCGGCAGAGTATGTTACTTGCCACGTGCGCTGCCCGTTCCTGCAGAATTCGCTGCTACAGAGCGGACGCGGCAGAGTATGTTACTTGCCACGCGCGCTGCCCGTTCCTGCCGAATTCGCTGCTACAGGGCGGACGCGGCAGAGTATGTTACTTGCCACGTGCGCTGCCCGTTCCTGCTGAATTCGCTGCAACAGGGCGGACGCGGCAGAGTATGTTACCTCCCACGTGCGCTGCCCGTTCCTGCCAAATTCGCTAATACAGGGCGGACGCAGCAAAGTATGTTACTTGGCGCATGCGCTCCCGTTCCTGACGAATTCAATAATACAGGGCGGACTCAGCAGAGTTTGTTACGTGGCACGTGCGCTGCCCGTTCCTGGTAAATTCGCTGCTAGAGGGCGGACGCGGCAGAGTATGTTACTTGCCACGTGCGCTGCCCGTTCCTGCCGAATTCGCTGCTACAGGGCGGATGAGGAAGAGTATGTTACTTGGCGCATGCGCTGCCCGTTCCTGACGAATTCAATAGTACAGGGCGGACTCGCCAGAGTTTGTTACGTGGCACGTACGCTGCCCGTTCCTGTTGAATTCGCTGCTACAGGGCGGACGCGGCAGAGTATGTTACTTGCCACGTGATCTGCCCGTTCCTTCCGAATTCGCTGCTACAGGGCGGATGAGGCAGAGTATGTTACTTGGCGAATGCGCTGCCCGTTCCTGGAGAATTCGATAATACAGGGCGGACTCGGCAGAACTTGTTACGTGGCACGTGCGCAGTCCGTTCCTGGTGAATTCGCTGCTACAGGGCGGACGCGGCAGAGTATGTTACTTGCCACGTGCTCTGCCCGTTCCTGCCGAATTCGCTGCCACAGGGCGGACGCGGCAGAGTATGTTACTTGCCACGTGCGCTGCGCGTTCCTGCCGAATTTGCGGCAACAGGGCGGACGCGGAAAATTATGTTACTTGGCGCACGCGCTACCTGTTCCTGCCGAATTCGCTGCAACATGGCGGACGCGGCAGAGTATGTTACTTGCCACGTGCGCTGCCCGTTCCTGCCGAATTCGCTGCTACAGAGCGGACGCGGCAGAGTATGTTACTTGCCACGTGCGCTGCCCGTTCCTGCCGAATTCGCTGCTACAGGGCGGACGCGGCAGAGTATGTTACCTCCCACGTGCGCTGCCCGTTCCTGCCGAATTCGCTGCTACAGGGCGGACGCGGGTAGAGTATGTTACTTGCCACGTGCGCTGCCCGTTCCTGCCGAATTCGCTGCTACAGGGCGGACGCGGGTAGAGTATGTTACTTGCCACGTGCGCTGCCCGTTCCTGTCGAATTCGCTGCTACAGGGCGGACGCGGGTAGAGTATGTTACTTGCCACGTGCGCTGCCCGTTCCTGCCGAATTCGCTGCTACAGGGCGGACGCGGGTAGAGTATGTTACTTGCCACGTGCGCTGCCCGTTCCTGCCGAATTCGCTGCTACAGGGCGGACGCGGCAGAGTATGTTACTTGCCACGTGCGCTGCCCGTTCCTGCTGAATTCGCTGCAACAGGGCGGACGCGGCAGAGTATGTTACCTCCCACGTGCGCTGCCCGTTCCTTGCCGAATTCGCTAATACAGGGCGGACGCAGCAAAGTATGTTACTTGGCGCATGCGCTGCCCGTTCCTGACGAATTCAATAATACAGGGCGGACTCAGCAGAGTTTGTTACGTCGCACGTGCGCTGCCCGTTCCTCTTGAATTCGCTGCTACAGGGCGGATGAGGCAGAGTATGTTACTTGGCGAATGCGCTGCCCGTTCCTGGAGAATTCGATAATACAGGCCGGACTCGGCAGAGTTTGTTACGTGGCATGTGCGCAGCCCGTTCCTGGTAAATTCGCTGCGACAGGGTGGACGCGGCAGAGTATGTTACTTGCCACGTGCGCTGCCCGTTCCTGGCGAATTCGCTGCTACAGGGCGGATGAGGCAGAGTATGTTACTTGGCGCATGCGCTCCCGTTCCTGACGAATTCAATAATACAGGGCGGACTCAGCAGAGTTTGTTACGTGGCACGTGCGCTGCCCGTTCCTCTTGAATTCGCTGCTACAGGGCGGACGCGGCAGAATATGTTACTTGCCACGTGCTCTGCCCATTTTTGCCGAATTCGCTGCTACCGGGCGGATGAGCGTGTCACGTAGTTGTGACGGCAGTCGAAGCAGCGATGAAGACGGACGAAAGGATCTTCTAAAAGAACTGTTTATTGGGCTGACTTGCACCCAAAATGGACTGAATCACTCGGCGGCGGCGAAGCGACAAGCGTGCTCGGCGGTCGTCGAACAGAATGCCCGCCGCTGTCGGCCGTGCTCAATTTAAAGCTGATAGCGAACATTCGAGATAAAGGGCGCAAAGTTACTAGAACATTCCGGAACAACGTAGAATCAGCTTTGCCTGTCTGCGATCAATCGAGATAAATCTAGTCGCGTCTTGCGTCGCAAACAAAGCGATAAGGTGGTGTCGCGGCAGATTTGAAAAACGAATAAACACTGCAAATATTCGCGGCATTTCTCCCCTCTCAAAGAAGCATCGACCCGATGCATTCAAACAAATAATGCGACTAGTAAGGAAAAAAAACGGATCTTGCGAAAATAGAGCATGGAAATGCAGCGGCCTTTAGCGCGCATAATACGGCTTCAGACGGACTACATGGACAACTTCTGGTCGTACGCAGCGTCGCTGGGATGCAGTCATTGCGTCAGGGATGACTTCATAATCCAGTTCACCCAGCCGACGAAGAACCTTGTACGGGCCGAAATTGCGGCGCAAAAGCTTTTCACTCAATCCACGGCGGCGAATGGGCGTCCACACCCAGACTTGGTCTCCTGGCTTGTATTCCGCGTTGCGTCTTCGTAGGTTGTAGCGTCTGGCGTCGGACCGCTGCTGATCTTTGATCCGTAATCGGGCAAGCCTTCGAGCTTCTTCTGCGCGTTGAAGGTAGGCGGCAACGTCGACGTTCTCTTCTTCTGTAACGTTGGGCAGCATGGCGTCTAGCGTGGTCGTGGCATCCCTGCCATGGACGAGCCTAAAAGGCGTCATCTGGGTGGTCTCCTGCACTGCGGTGTTGTAGGCGAAGACGACGTAAGGCAGGATGACATCCCAGGTTTTATGTTCGGCATCAACATACATAGCGAGCATATCGGCGATGGTGAGCGCGCAAAGCGGTTCGGCGTGTACTCTTCTCGACGCAGGTACTCGTCGATTTCGTGCGGACGTTGTCCGAAGCGTGGTCGTGGGGCGTTAACGGCAAATCCTCGAAGACCGATACGTCGGTACGGGCAGTGACGAAGAATATGGCCGGCCTCACCGCAATGGAAGCACAACGGCCGGTTGTCGGAAGTCCTCCAGGCGTCGCATTTCCTGGTGCTTGAGCGTCGGTCATAGGCTGGGCGGGTGGGGGCAGGGAGGCGGCGTTGTGGAACGATTGGCTCATCTCGGGGAGGACGTGGGGGTTGTCGTTGGGGCTGAGCAGTCCTTACTGCAGCGGCGTAGGTCATGGCCTTGGGTTCTGTGGCCGTCGGGGTGCCAAGTGCCTGTTGCACTTCTTCCCGTACCACGTCCATCAGAGTCGATGCTTGTGGCTGTGGGGAGGATGGCAGTAATAGGCGTAGCTCCTCTCGGACGATTTCGCGGATAACGTCTCGCAAGCTGTCGCTGGTGGTGGCCGGCGTGTCCGAACGGATTGCATAGGCAGAGGAAGGGCGGTTGTACTGCCGAGCTCGGACGTCGAGGGTCTTCTCAATCGTGCAGGCTTCCTGCATGAATTCCTCGACCGTTTTTGGCGGCTGACGGACGAGACTGCCAAAGAGTTGTTCTTTTACGCCGCGCATTAAGAACTGAACTTTCTTTTCCTCGGTCATCCCGGGATCGGCGCGGCGAAATAGGCGCTTCATCTCCTCGACGTAGCTGCGGACGGGCTCATTCGGAAGCTGGATCCTGACTCGAGGAGTCGTTCGGCTCTTTCTTTCCTCACGACACTGGTAAATACCTTCAATAGTTCTCTCTTGAATAGCTCCCATGTCGTAAGGGACGACTCGTAGTTTTCGTACCACGTGCGTGCGGAGCCATCCAATGAGAAAAAAAACGTGTCCAATCTTTGCCGCATCATCCCACTTGTTGAATGACGCCACGCGCTCAAATTGATCCAACCATTCTTCAGGGTCTTCGCCTAGGGATCCATTGAAAGTTGGCGGCACCCGCGGCTGCTGCAGTATGATCGGTGTCGACATCTTCGGCGAGATTGCGGTGCTCGTAGCCGCGTCTTTTCGCTGTCTTGTGCGGTCCGGCAGTTTCCCGAACTCAGGCTCCTCTCCCTGGAGACGTCGGCTGGCTCGCTGAGCTGCTGGCTCGTCCTCGGGTGCGAAGCGCTCAGGGCTGGCTTCACGACTTGAAGGGGGCATCCGGAACATGGACGGCTACCCCGCACCTCCACCAGATGTCACGTAGTGGTGACGGCAGTCGAAGCAGCGATGAAGACGGACGAAAGGATCTTCTAAAAGAACTGTTTATTGGGCTGACTTGCACCCAAAATGGACTGAATCACTCGGCGGCGGCGAAGCGACAAGCGTGCTCGGCGGTCGTCGAACAGAATGCCCGCCGCTGTCGGCCGTGCTCAATTTAAAGCTGATAGCGAACATTCGAGATAAAGGGCGCAAAGTTACTAGAACATTCCGGAACAACGTAGAATCAGCTTTGCCTGGCTGCGATCAATCGAGATAAATCTAGTCGCGTCTTGCGTCGCAAACAAAGCGATAAGGTGGTGTCGCGGCAGATTTGAAAAACGAATAAACACTGCAAATATTCGCGGCAGTATGTTACTTGGCGAATGCGCTGCCCGTTCCTGGAGAATTCGATAATACAGGCCGGACTCGGCAGAGTTTGTTACGTGGCACGTGCGCTGCCCGTTCCTGGTAAATTCGCTGCTACAGGGCGGACGCGGCAGAGTTTCTTACTTGCCACGTGCGCTGCCCGTTCCTGCCGAATTCGCTGCTACAGGGCGGACGCGGCAGAGTATGTTACCCGCCACGTGCGCTGCCCGTTCCTGCCGAATTCGTTGCTACAGGGCGGACGCGGCACAGTATGTTACTTGCCAAGCGCGCTGCCCGTTCCTGCCGAATTCGCTGCTACAGGGCGGATGAGGCAGAGTATGTTACTTGGCGCACGCGCTGCCTGTTCCTGCCGAATTCGCTGCTACAGGGCGGATGAGGCAGAGTATGTTACTTGGCGCATGCGCTGCCCGTTCCTGACGAATTCGCTCCTACAGGGCGGAAGAGGCAGAGTATGTTACTTGGCGAATGCGCTGCCCGTTCCTGGAGAATTCGATTATACAGGGCGGACTCGACGGAGTTTGTTACGTGGCACGTGCGCTGCCCGTTACTGCCGAATTCGCTGCTACAGGGCGGACGCGGCAGAGTATGTTACTTGCCACGTGCGCTGCCCGTTCCTGCCGAATTCGCTGCTACAGGGCGGATGAAGCAGAGTATGTTACTTGCTGAATGCGCTGCCCGTTCCTGCCGAATTCGCTGCTACAGGGCGGACGCGGCAAAGTATGTTACTCGCCACGTGCGCTGCTCGTTCCTGCCGAATTCGTTGCTACAGGGCGGACGCGGGTAGAGTATGTTACGTGCCACGTGCGCTGCCCGTTCCTGCCGAATTCGCTGCTACAGGGCGGACGCGGCAGAGAATGTTACTTGCCACGTGCGCTGCACGTACCTAACCAATTCGCTGCAACAGGGCGGACGTGACATAGTAAGTTACTTGCCACGTGCGCTGCCCGTTCCTGCCGAATTCGCTAATACAGGGCGGACGCAGCAAAGTATGTTACTTGGCGCATGCGCTGCCCGTTCCTGGAGAATTCAATAATACAGGGCGGACTCGGCAGAGTTTGTTACGTGGCACGTGCGCTGCCCGTTCCTGCCGAATTCGCTGCTACAGGGCGCACGCGGCAGAATATGTTACTTGCCACGTGCGCTGCCCGTTCCTTCCGAATTCGCTGCTACAGGGCGGATGAGGCAGAGTATGTTACTTGGCGAATGCGCTGCCCGTTCCTGGAGAATTAGATAATACAGGGCGGACTCGGCAGAGTTTGGTACGTGGAACGTGCGCTGCCTGTTCCTGGTGAATTCGCTGCTACAGGGCGGACTCGGCAGAGTATTTTACTTGCCACGTGCGCTGCCCGTTCCTGCCGAATTCGCTAATACAGGGCGGACGCAGCAAAGTATGTTACTTGGAGCATGCGCTGCCCGTTCCTAGAGAATTAGATAATACAGGGCGGACTCGGCAGAGCTTGTTACGTGGCACGTGCGCAGTCCGTTCCTGGTGAATTCACTGCTACAGGGCGGACGCGGCAGAGTATGTTACTTGCCACGTGCGCTGCCCGTTCCTGCAGAATTCGATTTTACAGGGCGGACGCGGCAGAGTATGTTACTTGCCACGTGCGCTGCCCGTTCCTGCCGAATTCGCTGCTACAGGGCGGACACGGCAGAGTATGTTAGTTGCCACGTGCGCTGCCCGTTCCTGCCGAAATCGCTGCCACAGGGCGGACGCGGCAGAGTATGTTACTTGCCACGTACGCTGCGCGTTCCTGCCGAATCTGCGGCAACAGGGCGGACGCGGAAAATTACGTTACTTGGCGCACGCGCTGCCCGTTCCTGCCGAATTCGCTGCAACATGGCGGACGCGGCAGAGTATGTTACTTGCCACGTGCGCTGCCCGTTCCTGCCGAATTCGCTGCTACAGAGCGGACGGGGCAGAGTATGTTACTTGGCGAATGCGCTGCCCGTTCCTGGAGAATTCGATAATACAGGGCGGACTCGACGGAGTTTGTTACGTGGCACGTGCGCTGCCCGTTACTGCCGAATTCGCTGCTACAGGGCGGACGCGGCAGAGTATGTTACTTGCCACGTGCGCTGCCCGTTCCTGCTGAATTCCCTGCAACAGGGCGGACGCGGCAGAGTATGTTACGTCCCACGTGCGCTGCCCGTTCCTGCCAAATTCGCTAATACAGGGCGGACGCAGCAAAGTATGTTACTTGGCGCATGCGCTCCCGTTCCTGACGAATTCAATAATACAGGGCGGACTCAGCAGAGTTTGTTACGTGGCACGTGCGCTGCCCGTTCCTGGTAAATTCGCTGCTAGAGGGCGGACGCGGCAGAGTATGTTACTTGCCACGTGCGCTGCCCGTTCCTGCCGAATTCGCTGCTACAGGGCGGATGAGGAAGAGTATGTTACTTGGCGCATGCGCTGCCCGTTCCTGACGAATTCAATAGTACAGGGCGGACTCGGCAGAGTTTGTTACGTGGCACGTACGCTGCCCGTTCCTGTTGAATTCGCTGCTACAGGGCGGACGCGGCAGAGTATGTTACTTGCCACGTGCGCTGCTCGTTCCTGCCGAATTCGTTGCTACAGGGCGGACGCGGGTAGAGTATGTTACGTGCCACGTGCGCTGCCCGTTCCTGCCGAATTCGCTGCTACAGGGCGGACGCGGCAGAGTATGTTACCCGCCACGTGCGCTGCCCGTTCCTGCCGAATTCGTTGCTACAGGGCGGACGCGGCACAGTATGTTACTTGCCAAGCGCGCTGCCCGTTCCTGCCGAATTCGCTGCTACAGGGCGGATGAGGCAGAGTATGTTACTTGGCGCACGCGCTGCCTGTTCCTGCCGAATTCGCTGCTACAGGGCGGATGAGGCAGAGTATGTTACTTGGCGCATGCGCTGCCCGTTCCTGACGAATTCGCTGCTACAGGGCGGAAGAGGCAGAGTATGTTACTTGGCGAATGCGCTGCCCGTTCCTGGAGAATTCGATAATACAGGGCGGACTCGACGGAGTTTGTTACGTGGCACGTGCGCTGCCCGTTACTGCCGAATTCGCTGCTACAGGGCGGACGCGGCAGAGTATGTTACTTGCCACGTGCGCTGCCCGTTCCTGCCGAATTCGCTGCTACAGGGCGGATGAAGCAGAGTATGTTACTTGCTGAATGCGCTGCCCGTTCCTGCCGAATTCGCTGCTACAGGGCGGACGCGGCAGAGTATGTTACTCGCCACGTGCGCTGCTCGTTCCTGCCGAATTCGTTGCTACAGGGCGGACGCGGGTAGAGTATGTTACGTGCCACGTGCGCTGCCCGTTCCTGCCGAATTCGCTGCTACAGGGCGGACGCGGCAGAGTATGTTACTTGCCACGTGCGCTGCACGTACCTAACCAATTCGCTGCAACAGGGCGGACGTGACATAGTAAGTTACTTGCCACGTGCGCTGCCCGTTCCTGCCGAATTCGCTAATACAGGGCGGACGCAGCAAAGTATGTTACTTGGCGCATGCGCTGCCCGTTCCTGTAGAATTCAATAATACAGGGCGGACTCGGCAGAGTTTGTTACGTGGCACGTGGGCTGCCCGTTCCAGGTGAATTCGCCGCTACAGGGCGGAAGCGGCAGAGTTTGTTACGTGGCACGTGCGCTGCCCGTTCCTGCCGAATTCGCTGCTACAGGGCGCACGCGGCAGAATATGTTACTTGCCACGTGCGCTGCCCGTTCCTTCCGAATTCGCTGCTACAGGGCGGATGAGGCAGAGTATGTTACTTGGCGAATGCGCTGCCCGTTCCTGGAGAATTAGATAATACAGGGCGGACTCGGCAGGGTTTGGTACGTGGAACGTGCGCTGCCTGTTCCTGGTGAATTCGCTGCTACAGGGCGGACTCGGCAGAGTATTTTACTTGCCACGTGCGCTGCCCGTTCCTGCCGAATTCGCTAATACAGGGCGGACGCAGCAAAGTATGTTACTTGGAGCATGCGCTGCCCGTTCCTAGAGAATTAGATAATACAGGGCGGACTCGGCAGAGCTTGTTACGTGGCACGTGCGCAGTCCGTTCCTGGTGAATTCACTGCTACAGGGCGGACGCGGCAGAGTATGTTACTTGCCACGTGCGCTGCCCGTTCCTGCAGAATTCGATTTTACAGGGCGGACGCGGCAGAGTATGTTACTTGCCACGTGCGCTGCCCGTTCCTGCCGAATTCGCTGCTACAGGGCGGACGCGGCAGAGTATGTTACTTGCCACGTGCGCTGCCCGTTCCTGCCGAAATCGCTGCCACAGGGCGGACGCGGCAGAGTATGTTACTTGCCACGTACGCTGCGCGTTCCTGCCGAATCTGCGGCAACAGGGCGGACGCGGAAAATTACGTTACTTGGCGCACGCGCTGCCCGTTCCTGCCGAATTCGCTGCAACATGGCGGACGCGGCAGAGTATGTTACTTGCCATGTGCGCTGCCCCTTCCTGCCGAATTCGCTGCTACAGAGCGGACGGGGCAGAGTATGTTACTTGCCACGCGCGCTGCCCGTTTCTGCCGAATTCGCTGCTACAGGGCGGACGCGGCAGAGTATGTTACTTGCCACGTGCGCTGCCCGTTCCTGCTGAATTCCCTGCAACAGGGCGGACGCGGCAGAGTATGTTACGTCCCACGTGCGCTGCCCGTTCCTGCCAAATTCGCTAATACAGGGCGGACGCAGCAAAGTATGTTACTTGGCGCATGCGCTCCCGTTCCTGACGAATTCAATAATACAGGGCGGACTCAGCAGAGTTTGTTACGTGGCACGTGCGCTGCCCGTTCCTGGTAAATTCGCTGCTAGTGGGCGGACGCGGCAGAGTATGTTACTTGCCACGTGCGCTGCCCGTTCCTGCCGAATTCGCTGCTACAGGGCGGATGAGGAAGAGTATTTTACTTGGCGAATGCGCTGCCCGTTCCTGGAGAATTCGATAATACAGGGCGGACTCGGCAGAACTTGTTACGTGGCACGTGCGCAGTCCGTTCCTGGTGAATTCGCTGCTACAGGGCGGACGCGGCAGAGTATGTTACTTGCCACGTGCTCTGCCCGTTCCTGCCGAATTCGCTGCTACAGGGCGGACGCGGCAGAGTATGTTACTTGCCACGTGCGCTGCCCGTTCCTGCCGAAATCGCTGCTACAGAGCGGACGCGGCAGAGTATGTTACTTGCCACGTGCGCTGCCCGTGCCTGCCGAATTCGCTGCTACAGGGCGGACGCGGCAGAGTATGTTACCTCCCACGTGCGCTGCCCGTTCCTGCCGAATTCGCTGCTACAGGGCGGACGCGGCAGAGTATGTTACTTGCCACGTGCGCTGCCCGTTCCTGCCGAATTCGCTGCTACAGGGCGGACGCGGGTAGAGTATGTTACTTGCCACATGCGCTGCCCGTTCCTGCCGAATTCGCTGCTACAGGGCGGACGCGGCAGAGTATGTTACTTGCCACGTGCGCTGCCCGTTCCTGCTGAATTCGCTGCAACAGGGCGGACGCGGCAGAGTATGTTACCTACCACGTGCGCTGCCCGTTCCTTGCCGAATTCGCTAATACAGGGCGGACGCAGCAAAGTATGTTACTTGGCGCATGCGCTGCCCGTTCCTGACGAATTCAATAATACAGGGCGGACTCAGCAGAGTTTGTTACGTCGCACGTGCGCTGCCCGTTCCTCTTGAATTCGCTGCTACAGGGCGGATGAGGCAGAGTATGTTACTTGGCGAATGCGCTGCCCGTTCCTGGAGAATTCGATAATACAGGCCGGACTCGGCAGAGTTTGTTACGTGGCATGTGCGCAGCTCGTTCCTGGTAAATTCGCTGCGACAGGGTGGACGCGGCAGAGTGTGTTACTTGCCACGTGCGCTGCCCGTTCCTGCCGAATTCGCTGCTACAGGGCGGATGAGGCAGAGTATGTTACTTGGCGCATGCGCTCCCGTTCCTGACGAATTCAATAATACAGGGCGGACTCAGCAGAGTTTGTTACGTGGCACGTGCGCTGCCCGTTCCTCTTGAATTCGCTGCTACAGGGCGGACGCGGCAGAGTATGTTACTTGCCACGTGCTCTGCCCATTTTTGCCGAATTCGCTGCTACCGGGCGGATGAGGCAGAGTATGTTACTTGGCGAATGCGCTGCCCGTTCCTGGAGAATTCGATAATACAGGCCGGACTCGGCAGAGTTTGTTACGTGGCACGTGCGCTGCCTGTTCCTGGTAAATTCGCTGCTACAGGGCGGACGCGGCAGAGTATCTTACTTGCCACGTGCGCTGCCCGTTCCTGCCGAATTCGCTGCTACAGGGCGGACGCGGCAGAGTATGTTACCCGCCACGTGCGCTGCCCGTTCCTGCCGAATTCGTTGCTACAGGGCGGACGCGGGTAGAGTATGTTACTTGCCACGTGCGCTGCCCGTTCCTGCCGAATTCGCTGCTACAGGGCGGACGCGGCAGAGTATGTTACTTGCCACGTGCGCTTCACGTACCTAACCAATTCGCTGCAACAGGGCGGACGTGGCATAGTATGTTACTTGCCACGTGCGCTGCCCGTTCCTGCCGAATTCGCTAATACAGGGCGGACGCAGCAAAGTATGTTACTTGGCGCATGCGCTGCCCGTTCCTGGAGAATTCAATAATGCAGGGCGGACTCGGCAGAGTTTGTTACGTGGCACGTGGGCTGCCCGTTCCTGGTGAATTCGCTGCTACAGGGCGGACTCGGCAGAGTTTGTTACGTGGCACGTGGGCTGCCCGTTCCAGGTGAATTCGCTGCTACAGGGCGGACGCGGCAGAGTTTGTTACGTGGCACGTGCGCTGCCCGTTCCTGCCGAATTCGCTGCTACAGGGCGCACGCGGCAGAATATGTTACTTGCCACGTGCGCTGCCCGTTCCTTCCGAATTCGCTGCTACAGGGCGGATGAGGCAGAGTATGTTACTTGGCGAATGCGCTGCCCGTTCCTGGAGAATTAGATAATACAGGGCGGACTCGGCAGAGTTTGGTACGTGGAACGTGCGCTGACTGTTCCTGGTGAATTCGCTGCTACAGGGCGGACTCGGCAGAGTATTGTACTTGCCACGTGCGCTGCCCGTTCCTGCCGAATTCGCTAATACAGGGCGGACGCGGCAGAGTATGTTACTTGCCACGTGCGCTGCCCGTTCCTGCAGAATTCGATTTTACAGGGCGGACGCGGCAGAGTATGTTACTTGCCACGTGCGCTGCCCGTTTCTGCCGAATTCGCTGCTACAGGGCGGACGCGGCAGAGTATGTTACTTGCCACGTGCGCTGCCCGTTCCTGCCGAAATCGCTGCCACAGGGCGGACGCGGCAGATTATGTTACTTGCCACGTACGCTGCGCGTTCCTGCCGAATCTGCGGCAACAGGGCGGACGCGGAAAATTACGTTACTTGGCGCACGCGCTGCCCGTTCCTGCCGAATTCGCTGCAGCATGGCGGACGCGGCAGAGTATGTTACTTGCCACGTGCGCTGCCCGTTCCTGCCGAATTCGCTGCTACAGAGCGGATGCGGCAGAGTATGTTACTTGCCACGCGCGCTGCCCGTTCCTGCCGAATTCGCTGCTACAGGGCGGACGCGGCAGAGTATGTTACTTGCCACGTGCGCTGCCCGTTCCTGCTGAATTCGCGGCAACAGGGCGGACGCGGCAGAGTATGTTACCTCCCACGTGCGCTGCCCGTTCCTGCCAAATTCGCTAATACAGGGCGGACGCAGCAAAGTATGTTACTTGGCGCATGCGCTCCCGTTCCTGACGAATTCAATAATACAGGGCGGACTCAGCAGAGTTTGTTACGTGGCACGTGCGCTGCCCGTTCCTGGTAAATTCGCTGCTAGAGGGCGGACGCGGCAGAGTATGTTACTTGCCACGTGCGCTGCCCGTTCCTGCCGAATTCGCTGCTACAGGGCGGATGAGGAAGAGTATGTTACTTGGCGCATGCGCTGCCCGTTCCTGACGAATTCAATAGTACAGGGCGGACTCGGCAGAGTTTGTTACGTGGCACGTACGCTGCCCGTTCCTGTTGAATTCGCTGCTACAGGGCGGACGCGGCAGAGTATGTTACTTGCCACGTGATCTGCCCGTTCCTTCCGAATTCGCTGCTACAGGGCGGATGAGGCAGAGTATGTTACTTGGCGAATGCGCTGCCCGTTCCTGGAGAATTCGATAATACAGGGCGGACTCGGCAGAACTTGTTACTTGCCACGTGCTCTGCCCGTTCCTGCCGAATTCGCTGCTACAGGGCGGACGCGGCAGAGTATGTTACTTGCCACGTGCGCTGCCCGTTCCTGCCGAAATCGCTGCCACAGGGCGGACGCGGCAGAGTATGTTACTTGCCACGTGCGCTGCGCGTTCCTGCCGAATTTGCGGCAACAGGGCGGACGCGGAAAATTATGTTACTTGGCGCACGCGCTACCCGGTCCTGCCGAATTCGCTGCAACATGGCGGACGCGGCAGAGTATGTTACTTGCCACGTGCGCTGCCCGTTCCTGCCGAATTCGCTGCTACAGAGCGGACGCGGCAGAGTATGTTACTTGCCACGTGCGCTGCCCGTTCCTGCCGAATTCGCTGCTACAGGGCGGACGCGGCAGAGTATGTTACCTCCCACGTGCGCTGCCCGTTCCTGCCGAATTCGCTGCTACAGGGCGGACGCGGCAGAGTATGTTACTTGCCATGTGCGCTGCCCGTTCCTGCCGAATTCGCTGCTACAGGGCGGACGCGGGTAGAGTATGTTACTTGCCACGTGCGCAGCCCGTTCCTGCCGAATTGGCTGCTACAGGGCGGACGCGGCAGAGTATGTTACTTGCCACGTGCGCTGCCCGTTCCTGCCGAATTCGCTGCTACAGGGCGGATGAGGCAGAGTATGTTACTTGGCGAATGCGCTGCGCGTTCCTGGAGAATTCGATAATACAGAGCTGACGCGGCAGAGTATGTTACTTGCCACGTGCGCTGCCCGTTCCTGCAGAATTCGATTTTACAGGGCGGACGCGGCAGAGTATGTTACTTGCCACGTGCGCTGCCCCTTCCTGCCGAATTCGCTGCTACAGGGCGGACGCGGCAGAGTATGTTACTTGCCACGTGCGCTGCCCGTTCCTGCCGAATTCGCGGCAACAACGCGACGCGGAAAATTATGTTACTTGGGGAATGCGCTGCCCGTTCCTGGAGAATTCGATAATACAGAGCGGACGCGGCAGAGTATGTTACTTGCCACGTGCGCTGCCCGTTCCTGCAGAATTCGATTTTACAGGGCGGACGCGGCAGAGTATGTTACTTGCCACGTGCGCTGCCCGTTCCTGCCGAATTCGCTGCTACAGGGCTGACGCGGCAGAGTACGTTACTTGCCACGTGTGCTGCCCGTTCCTGCCGAATTCGCGGCAACAACGCGGACGCGGAAAATTATGTTACTTGGGGAATGCGCTGCCCGTTCCTGGAGAATTCGATAATACAGAGCGGACGCGGCAGAGTATGTTACTTGCCACGTGCGCTGCCCGTTCCTGCAGAATTCGATTTTACAGGGCGGACGCGGCAGAGTATGTTACTTGCCACGTGCACTGCCCGTTCCTGCCGAATTCGCTGCTACAGGGCGGATGAGGCAGAGTATGTTACTTGACACGTGCTCTGCCCGTTCTTGGGGAATTTGATAATACAGGGCGGACGCGGCAGAGTATGTTTCTTGCCACGTGCGCTGCCCGTTCCTGCCGAAATCGCAGCTACAGGGCGGACGCGGCAGAGTATGTTACTTGCAACGTGCGCTGCCCGTTCCTGCCGAATTCGCTGCTACAGGGCGGACGCGGCAGAGTATGTTACTTGCCACGTGCGCTGCCCGTTCCTGCCGAA
The DNA here is from genome assembly GCF_052857255.1 of Amblyomma americanum. Lineage (NCBI taxonomy): Eukaryota > Metazoa > Arthropoda > Arachnida > Ixodida > Ixodidae > Amblyomma > Amblyomma americanum. The sequence goes on from NC_135498.1 coordinate 205,926,833, forward strand.
TTCGCTGCTACAGGGCGGACGTGGGTAGAGTATGTTACGTGCCACGTGCGCTGCCCGTTCCTGCCGAATTCGCTGCTACAGGGCGGACGCGGCAGAGTATGTTACTTGCCACGTGCGCTGCCCGTTCCTGCCGAATTCGCTGCAACAGGGCGGACTCGGCAGAGTATGTTACTTCTCACGTATGCTGCCCGTTCCTGCCGAATTCGCTAAAACTGGGCGGACGCAGCAAAGTATGTTACTTGGCGCATGCGCTGCCCGTTCCTGCCGAATTCAATAATACGGGGCGGACTCAGCAGAGTTTGTTACGTGGCACGTGCGCTGCCCGTTCCTCTTGAATTCGCTGCTACAGGGCGGACGCGGCCGAGTATGTTACTTGCCACGTGCGCTGCCCGTTCCTGCCGAATTCGCTGCTACAGGGCGGACGCGGGTAGAGTATGTTACTTGACACGTGCGCTGCCCGTTCCTGCCGAATTCGCTGCTACAGGGCGGAGGCGGCAGAGTATGTTACTTGCCACTTGCGCGGCCCGTTCCTGCCGAATTCGCTGCAACAGGGCGGACGCGGCAGAGTATGTTACCTCCCAGGTGCGCTGCCCGCTCCTGCCGAATTTGCTAATACAGGGCGGACGCAGCAAAGTATGTTACTTGGCGGATGCGCTGCCCGCTCCTGACGAATTCAGTAATACAGGGCGGACTCAGCAGAGTTTGTTACGTGGCACGTGCGCTGCCCATTCCTCTTGAATTCGCTGCTACAGGGCGCACGCGGCAGAGTATGTTACTTGCCACGTGCTCTGCCCATTGTTGCCGAATTCGCTGCTACAGGGCGGATGAGGCAGAGTATGTTACTTGGCGAATGCGATGCCTGTTCCTGGAGAATTCGATAATACAGGGCGGACTCGGCAGAGTTTGTTACGTGGCACGTGCGCAGCCCGTTCCTGCTAAATTCGCTGCTACAGGGCGGACGCGGCAGAGTATGTTACTTGCCACGTGCGCTGCCCGTTCCTGCCGAATTCGCTGCTACAGGGCGGATGAGGCAGAGTATGTTACTTGGCGAATGCGCTGCGCGTTCCTGGAGAATTCGATAATACAGAGCTGACGCGGCAGAGTATGTTACTTGCCACGTGCGCTGCCCGTTCCTGCAGAATTCGATTTTACAGGGCGGACGCGGCAGAGTATGTTACTTGCGACGTGCGCTGCCCCTTCCTGCCGAGTTCGCTGCTACAGGGCGGATGAGGCAGAGTATGTTACTTGCCACGTGCGCTGCCCGTTCCTGCCGAATTCGCGGCAACAACGCGACGCGGAAAATTATGTTACTTGGGGAATGCGCTGCCCGTTCCTGGAGAATTCGATAATACAGAGCGGACGCGGCAGAGTATGTTACTTGCCACGTGCGCTGCCCGTTCCTGCAGAATTCGATTTTACAGGGTGGACGCGGCAGAGTATGTTACTTGCCACGTGCGCTGCCCGTTCCTGCCGAATTCGCTGCTACAGGGCTGACGCGGCAGAGTACGTTACTTGCCACGTGCGCTGCCCGTTCCTGCCGAATTCGCGGCAACAACGCGGACGCGGAAAATTATGTTACTTGGGGAATGCGCTGCCCGTTCCTGGAGAATTCGATAATACAGAGCGGACGCGGCAGAGTATGTTACTTGCCACGTGCGCTGCCCGTTCCTGCAGAATTCGATTTTACAGGGCGGACGCGGCAGAGTATGTTACTTGCCACGTGCACTGCCCGTTCCTGCCGAATTCGCTGCTACAGGGCGGATGAGGCAGAGTATGTTACTTGACACGTGCTCTGCCCGTTCTTGGGGAATTTGATAATACAGGGCGGACGCGGCAGAGTATGTTTCTTGCCACGTGCGCTGCCCGTTCCTGCCGAAATCGCAGCTACAGGGCGGACGCGGCAGAGTATGTTACTTGCAACGTGCGCTGCCCGTTCCTGCCGAATTCGCTGCTACAGGGCGGACGCGGCAGAGTATGTTACTTGCCACGTGCGCTGCCCGTTGCTGCCGAATTCGCTGCTACAGGGCGGACGTGGGTAGAGTATGTTACGTGCCACGTGCGCTGCCCGTTCCTGCCGAATTCGCTGCTACAGGGCGGACGCGGCAGAGTATGTTACTTGCCACGTGCGCTGCCCGTTCCTGCCGAATTCGCTGCAACAGGGCGGACTCGGCAGAGTATGTTACTTCTCACGTATGCTGCCCGTTCCTGCCGAATTCGCTAAAACTGGGCGGACGCAGCAAAGTATGTTACTTGGCGCATGCGCTTCCCGTTCCTGCCGAATTCAATAATACGGGGCGGACTCAGCAGAGTTTGTTACGTGGCACGTGCGCTGCCCGTTCCTCTTGAATTCGCTGCTACTGGGCGGACGCGGCAGAGTATGTTACTTGCCACGTGTTCTGCCCATTCTTGCCGAATTCGCTGCTACAGGGCGGATGAGGCAGAGTATGTTACTTGGCGAATGCGCTGCCCGTTCCTGGAGAATTCGATAATACAGGGCGGACTCGGCAGAGTTTGTTACGTGGCACGTGCGCTGCCCGTTCCTGGTAAATTCGCTGCTACAGGGCGGACGCGGCAGAGTATGTTACTTGCCACGTGCGCTGCCCGTTCCTGCCGAATTCGCTGCTATAGGGCGGATGAGGCAGAGTATGTTACTTGGCGAATGCGCTGCGCGTTCCTGGCGAATTCGATAATACAGAGCGGACGCGGCAGAGTATGTTACTTGCCACGTGCGCTGCCCGTTCCTGCCGAATTCGATTTTACAGGGCGGACGCGGCAGAGTATGTTACTTGCCACGTGCGCTGCCCGTTCCTGCCGAATTCGCTGCTACAGGGCTGACGCGGCAGAGTATGTTATTTGCCCATGCGTTGCCAGTTCCTGCCGAATTCGCTGCTACAGGGCGGACGCGGCAGAGTATGTTACTTGCCACGTGCGCTGCCCGTTCCTGCCGAATTCGCGGCAACAAGGCGCACCGGGAAAATTATGTTACTTGGGGAATGCGCTGCCCGTTCCTGGAGAATTCGATACTACAGGGCGTACTCGGCAGAGTATGTTACTTGCCACGTGCGCTGCCCCTTCCTGCCGAATTCGCTGCTACAGGGCGTATGAGGCAGAGTATGTTACTTGCCACGTGCGCTGCCCGTTCCTGCCGAATTCGCGGCAACAACGCGGACGCGGAAAATTATGTTACTTGGGGAATGCGCTGCCCGTTCCTGGAGAATTCGATAATACAGAGCGGACGCGGCAGAGTATGTTACTTGCCACGTGCGCTGCCCGTTCCTGCAGAATTCGATTTTACAGGGCGCACAGGCAGAGTATGTTACTTGCCACGTGCGCTGCCCGTTCCTGCCGAATTCGCTGCTACAGGGCTGACGCGTCAGAGTACGTTACTTGCCACGTGCGCTGCCCGTTCCTGCCGAATTCGAGGCAACAACGCGGACGCGGAAAATTATGTTACTTGGGGAATGCGCTGCCCGTTCCTGGAGAATTCGATAATACAGAGCGGACGCGGCAGAGTATGTTACTTGCCACGTGCGCTGCCCGTTCCTGCCGAATTCGCTGCTATAGGGCGGATGAGGCAGAGTATGTTACTTGGCGAATGCGCTGCGCGTTCCTGGCGAATTCGATAATACAGAGCGGACGCGGCAGAGTATGTTACTTGCCACGTGCGCTGCCCGTTCCTGCCGAATTCGATTTTACAGGGCGGACGCGGCAGAGTATGTTACTTGCCACGTGCGCTGCCCGTTCCTGCCGAATTCGCTGCTACAGGGCTGACGCGGCAGAGTATGTTATTTGCCCATGCGTTGCCAGTTCCTGCCGAATTCGCTGCTACAGGGCGGACGCGGCAGAGTATGTTACTTGCCACGTGCGCTGCCCGTTCCTGCCGAATTCGCGTCAACAAGGCGCTCCGGGAAAATTATGTTACTTGGGGAATGCGCTGCCCGTTCCTGGAGAATTCGATACTACAGGGCGTACTCGGCAGAGTATGTTACTTGCCACGTGCGCTGCCCCTTCCTGCCGAATTCGCTGCTACAGGGCGTATGAGGCAGAGTATGTTACTTGCCACGTGCGCTGCCCGTTCCTGCCGAATTCGCGGCAACAACGCGGACGCGGAAAATTATGTTACTTGGGGAATGCGCTGCCCGTTCCTGGAGAATTCGATAATACAGAGCGGACGCGGCAGAGTATGTTACTTGCCACGTGCGCTGCCCGTTCCTGCAGAATTCGATTTTACAGGGCGGACAGGCAGAGTATGTTACTTGCGACGTGCGCTGCCCGTTCCTGCCGAATTCGCTGCTACAGGGCTGACGCGTCAGAGTACGTTACTTGCCACGTGCGCTGCCCGTTCCTGCCGAATTCGAGGCAACAACGCGGACGCGGAAAATTATGTTACTTGGGGAATGCGCTGCCCGTTCCTGGAGAATTCGATAATACAATAATACAGAGCGGACGCGGCAGAGTATGTTACTTGCCACGTGCGCTGCCCGTTCCTGCAGAATTCGATTTTACAGGGCGGACGCGGCAGAGTATGTTACTTGCCACGTGCCCTGCCCGTTCCTGCCGAATTCGCTGCTACAGGGCGGATGAGGCAGAGTGTGTTTCTTGCCACGTGCGCTGCCCGTTCCTGCCGAAATCGCAGCTACAGGGCGGACGCGGCAGAGTATGTTACTTGCAACGTGCGCTGCCCGTTCCTGCCGAATTCGCTGCTACAGGGCGGATGAGGCAGAGTACGTTACTTGCCACTTGCGCTGCCCGTTCCTTCCGAATTCGCTGCTACAGGGCCGACGCGGCAGAGTATGTTACTTGCCACGTGCGCTGCCCGTTCCTGCCGAATTCGCAGCTACAGGGCGGACGCGGGTAGAGTATGTTACTTGCCACGTGCGCTGCCCGTTCCTGCCGAATTCGCTGCTACAGGGCGGACTCGGCAGAGTATGTTACTTGCCACGTGCGCTGCCCGTTCCTGCCGAATTCGCTGCAACAGGGCGGACGCGGCAGAGTATGTTACCTCCCACGTGTGCTGCCCGCTCCTGCCGAATTCGCTAAAACTGGGCGGACGCAGCAAAGTATGTTACTTGGCGCATGCGCTGCCCGTTCCTGCCGAATTCAATAATACGGGGCGGACTCAGCAGAGTTTGTTACGTGGCACGTGCGCTGCCCGTTCCTCTTGAATTCGCTGCTACAGGGCGGACGCGGCAGAGTATGTTACTTTCCACGTGCGCTGCCCGTTCTTGCCGAATTCGATTTTACAGGGCGGACGCTGCAGAGTATGTTACTTGCCACGTGCGCTGCCCGTTCCTGCCAAATTCGCTGCAACAGGGCGGACGCGGCAGAGTATGTTACCTCCCACGTGTGCTGCCCGTTCCTGCCGAATTCGCTAAAACTGGGCGGACGCAGCAAAGTATGTTACTTGGCGCATGCGCTGCCCGTTCCTGCCGAATTCAATAATACGGGGCGGACTCAGCAGAATTTGTTACGTGGCACGTGCGCTGCCCGTTCCTCTTGAATTCGCTGCTACAGGGCGGACGCGGCAGAGTATGTTACTTTCCACGTGCGCTGCCCGTTCCTGCCGAATTCGATTTTACAGGGCGGACGCAGCAGAGTATGTTACTTGCCACGTGCGCTGCCCGTTCCTGCCGAATTCGCTGCTACAGGGCGGACGCGGCAGAGTATGTTACTTGCCACGTGCGCTGCCCGTTCCTGCCGAATTCGCGGCAACAACGCGGACGCGGAAAATTATGTTAATTGGGGAATGCGCTGCCCGTTCCTGGAGAATTCGATACTACAGGGCGTACTCGGCAGAGTATGTTACTTGCCACGTGCGCTGCCCGTTCCTGCAGAATTCGATTTTACAGGGCGGACGCGGCAGAGTATGTTACTTGCCACGTGCGCTGCCCCTTCCTGCCGAATTCGCTGCTACAGGGCGGATGAGGCAGAGTATGTTACTTGGCGAATGCGCTGCGCGTTCCTGGAGAATTCGATAATACAGAGCTGACGCGGCAGAGTATGTTATTTGCCACGTGCGCTGCCCGTTCTTGCAGAATTCGATTTTACAGGGCGGACGCGGCAGAGTATGTTACTTGCCACGTGCGCTGCCCGTTCCTGCCGAATTCGCTGCTACAGGGCGGACGCGGCAGAGTATGTTACTTGCCCGTGCGTTGCCAGTGCGATGACCCCCATAATGCGCAGGTCCACAGGGGACGGAGAGGCAAAGAGACACCGTATGGCTCAGTTTAAACAAACAGGTATATTCAATAATTACACATGATTAAGATTATACATCAGAGGCTGGGGCGTCCGAGCTTACGTGCCGACGACTTCATGGGGGCGATGGAGTGGCTCCGGAGTTGGGCTCGAGCGGTCGCTGGCAGAAGCTGCACGCCGACGGGCTTCGGCGCTGAAGGCCCTCTTGGCGAACGATGTCGTCCTGAGCGTGTATGCAGTAGAATTTCAATAGTCGTCCGTTTCTTCGAGGATGGTTCACAAACCCTTCCTCTAGTGTCGTTCGGCTTGGAAGATGAACAGGAGGCGAGCTTGTAGATGATGACAGCAGAGCATAATTTTACAACATACATATACAGAGAGTTAAGCTGGAAAAGCAGAACTGAATTTACAAAAGAACAAACTTTGCACTACTTTACTCATCGACCGGGCAGGTTAGTGCCTAAGGAGCATCACATTACATGCTCAGCATGGAGCCCCAGCTCAGACTGGACTGCATCCGTTTACATGCGCTTTTAAGCACTTGATTAACAAAGGACTAAGGGCGGTCATTTTCAGTGGCCCGCCCAAAGCATCAATTCTCCAATGAAAAATAACATGCGAGATGGGGACCACCCCTTGGGTTGGGCTTAGCCTCGAACCCAGAGTCTGTTAACAATACAAACTAAATAAACAACAAAAACGCCACCACTCTCTCTCAAGTGAGAGTATACACAGGCTCTCTCTTCGGAGCTAATTCACTAGCGCCTGTCTTTCCACATTCTTGGCGAGTACTGCCTGTCCGCCATGACAGGTGTCCGTCACGGCCCTTCTGGGAATGCGCTTTTGTTCACGAGGCACGGCGGGAAGCTGTGGGTGCCTTCTCGGCGATAGCCCACGTCGAAAGGGGAAGGAGGGAAAGAATGTTGTCTTCGCGGCAGCGCATAGCGTCGGCTGTGGTACGGCGCGCTCTGGCCCGCTGACAGCTCCCTTGTCCTGGAATGTGCCCGGAAATTGGGGAGGATAAAGCCTGTTTCCCCGGGGCGGCGGCGGGTCCGGTTGTTCTGGTCGTCACTCAAAGAGCATGGCTGGGTAATTGATGATGCCGCTGTCACGGGTCTTCGTCTACGCCACGCCGTCGAACGTGGATCCTCGTAGCACACACGGAATGTCACACTCGCTCACCCTCCAGAAGAATGTTCTCCGAACATTTGAGTCCACGCAGCTCCCCTTGTCTTTCTGAATCGCCTCGCACAGTGCGTCCGACAAAACACTTTTCGCTGCACTCAACACCACTGCACAACACCATATGCCTCCGCTGTCATAACTGGCGTCTCCAGGGGCAGCACTGATCTTCTTTTACAGATAAACATGAAACTCAGCACCCAAGCCTCTCCTTTCTAGTCCAAACTGGACGAAATAAATTTACCACAGTTACAAAGGAGCTCCCACTTCCAGCACGATCACGGCACAGACAAAAAATATAGATAACGAAAGGAAGTAGGGCAGGTTCTGCATGCGCTCCGCATGCTCTCCTGTGGAGGTGTTACTTAATGACAGAAAGGTTTAACTATTAACTCCGATAACTTAACACATACGCATATAGCAATGTTATGAGCTGCGGCATTACACAATTCTAACCAGTTCACAACTCCGCTCTGTTTACGCCATTAGTCCCACTTAGCTTTCCGATTTCGCAGCGGATATCGGCCTTCATGAGTCATACTAAGTAAGTCTGTGCCCCTTTGTCTGCTTTGGGACTCGCGAGGGCTCGTGGCAGGAGCCTCTCCTGGCGTTATCTGCGCGGCAACCTCGCGCGCTTCTTCTTCTAGCAATGCATGAAGTAAATCCGGTGGCATTCCGGCCGTCACCTCGGGCGCCTGCCGAACAAATGCAGGAGAGGGCGTTTCTTGCGAACTATCTGCGTGCTCCGCTTCACTTCTGTCCCCATCAAAATCCGCGCTTTCCCTTTCCTCATTTCGTGAATACTGAACCGGTGCCGACTTGAGGCGATTTGCGTGTATCCTTATCAAACGCCGGTTCACGTCTCGGACTCTGAAGTTTACCGGAGAAAGCTTCTCGACAACCTCGCACGGTCCTCTCCACTTCGTCTGGAACTTACGAGCTAGCCCAATCTGCCTTTGGCAGTTTTCAATGTACACGCTGTCCCCCACATCAAACGGCGCGTCTCTAGCACTGCGATCGTGCACCTCCTTCCTGCGCTTCGCCGCTTTCTTTAAGGACTCCTTTGCGATGTCCCTCGCCACTTGCAAGCGCGATTCTAGCTCAACCTTATAGTCGTCCAGTGAAGCGTATGGGACACGACGGGGGCCCTCTGGCACTTCACTAGGCTGGTCCGGGTCTCGGCCGTAGAGAAGAAAGAATGGCGATTCGCCCGTGCTCTCGTGTGCTGCGGAATTGTAGGCAAACATTGCATACGGGAGCCACAAGTCCCAGTCCCGCTGGTCGCGCGAAACAAAATGCGACAGGAACCCGGCCACGGTTTGGTTCAGTTGCTCCACCGCGCCGTTGCAAGCCGGATTGTACGGTGTTGTCTGCTTCTTAGCGATCTTAAGCAGCTCGCAAACTCTCCTCATTAGCTGCGACACGAAGTTCGTTCCCCGATCTGTCAAGAGTTGCCTCGGGGGTCCATGTCAGAGCACGATCTGTTCGACAAATGCTCTTGCAACCGTGTCTGCCTTCTGATCTGGGAGTGCTACCGCTTCCGCGTATTTTGAAAGGTGATCGACAAATACTAAAATGTACTTGTTTCCGGAAGTGGTCGTGGGCAATGGGCCCATTATGTCCATACCTGTCCGCTCGAAGGGAGCCGAAACCTCAGAGAACGGCTGAATTGGAGCTGGTCTTCGTCCCTTGGGTGTTTTTCTTTCGAGACAGGAATGACACTTCGCACAGTAGTCTCTAACATCCTGTCGCATGCCACTCCAAAAGTACAAACGCTCCACACGCCTGCGTGTCTTCGCTACGCCAAAATGACCGGCGCATGGCGCATCGTGAAACGCGCGAAGAACCCTTTCTGTCCACGACCGAGGTATGACGACTCTATCCCAAGCGGTTTTCTCTAATCTCCCTTTCCTGGTTGGCCTCGTGCGCCGACACAGGGTGCCGTCTTTGTCAATGAAATAACCTAGCTGTTCGGGGTGAGACGGTGCGCCCTCTAAGCTTTCGATTATTCGCTTCAGGTCAGGATCTTTGCACTGCTCTGTGCGTAATTCGGCGGGGTCGACTACGGGGACAAACTCATCTATAGCTGCCACGGCAGCTGTGCGGCTGAGTGCATCAGCATTCAGATGTGTCTTTCCTGACTTGTGCTCAACTTCAAAGCAGTATTCGTGCAGGTGTAGATTCCATCTAGCGAGTCGCGAGCTAGGGTCCCTGACACTCATCACCCATTTCAGAGGATGGCAGTCTGTGACTAGCTTGAATTTGCGGCCGTAAAGGTAGCATCTGAAGTGCTTTACTGCCCAGACAACGGCGAGGCACTCCCTTTCCCTAGCTCCGTACTTTTGCTCTGTGGGGCTCAGCTGTCGGCTAGCAAAAGCAACGGGATGTTCTTTGCCCTCGATAACCTGAGATAGCACGGCACCAACTGCGAACTTTGACGCATCTGTGGCCATAACGAAGGGCAAATTAAAATCCGGGTGGCGGAACAGCGGTGCACTCATTAGCTTCCTTTTCAGGGCCCCAAAAGCATTCTCCGCGTTTTCGTCCCAGCGAACGGCGACATTTTTGGCTGTTAAGGCGGTGAGCGGCTTAGCGAGCTTGGCGAACTCCTCTATGTGCCTTCGGTAGTAACCGATCAGGCCGAGAAACTGCCGGACATGGCGGACGCTAGTCGGGGATGGAAAATCCGAGACACACCTTAGTTTCTCAGGGTCCGGTCGCACGCCGTCAGCTGAAACAACGTGCCCGAGGTATTTCACCTCGTTTATGAGGAATTGGCACTTAGAGGCCTTCAGCTTGAGACCCGCTCCTCTTAGTCGCACCAAAACCTGCTCAATATCGCGCAAATGGTTCTCAAAACTGTCACTGTATATGATAATGTCATCCATATACACGAAGCACAGCCTCCCCAGAAGACCTGCCAGGATAACATCAGCGGCTCTCTGCCAGACAGCAGGGCTGTTGGCCAGACCCATCGGCATTCTTTTCCATTCATAGTGCCCTGAGGGCGTGTTGAATGCCGTTTTCTCGGCATCTGCCGGATCCATTGCTATCTGCCAGAATCCCGCCGCCATGTCCACTACCGTGAAGTACCTGGCAGAGCCCAGCTGAAAAAGCGTCTCCTGTATATTGGGGATGGGGTATGGATCGATGCGAGTTACGGCATTTAGTTTGCGGTAGTCCACTACCAATCGATACGAGCCATCTGGCTTTTCCACCAATAGTGCTGGTGCTCCCCAGGGTGTTTTTGAGTGTTCGACAATGCCGCGATCAATCAGGTCCTGCACCTGCCGCTCCATCTCCTCACGTTGGGAGTAAGGAATCCTGTACGCACGCTGGTAAACGGGCGATGAAGTGCCGGTTTCTATCCTGTGCTTTATAACGCCACAGCAGCCCAAATCCAGGTTGGACGCGGCGAATACCTCCGAGTAGTCGTTCAGCAAACCAGCCAGAGCCTCCCTCTCCCTGGATTTTACGTGAGAAAGATCGAACGACACCTTTGGAGCAGCCGAAGGACTAGCATGCTCTACAGTTGCGAGTACCGTATCGGTGGGCTCACGTTGCTCTATCGCAGAGGTGAAGAAAGCCAATGTTTTGTTCTTGGGAAGGCTCAGTGGCTGCTGGCTACAGTTAACCACCCGTAGGGGCACTCTGTGGGCGTCATTAACTGTCACGAGGCACGCGGCTGCCTTCAGGCCATTGCTGAGAGAGTCGACCGGCTCAAGCACTCCCACGGCGCCGCTCTCTACATCTGAAGGCACAAACGCGTACAAAATGTGCTCCGACCAAGGAAGGACGACCGCCTCATCGACCAGCCTGACGGCAACCCGCGAATATACCTTCTCCAATGATCCCACTGTTTGACGGGTGTCAATATTGGTAATGCGAATCTCAGCCCCTCTCCTGTTCAAAAACGGAACTTTTGAGCCGCCCGCATTAACCTCTTCCTCAGAGAATGAGACTACTACCTTCCCTTTTCTAAAAAAATCCTGCCCTAATATACCTGACACTCCGTTTGGCAGAGACACCGTGTCCGGGCATACGTAGCAGGGGTGCTCCAATGCAATTCCGCCGAGAGAAAAGTGTAACCGGTAGAGTCCACTTATGCCAAGAGGATCCCCCGTTATGCCTACAAATTTGGTTGCCATACCACCCGACGCTTCCAACACCTCGCGGTCCCCCTTCCTTCGAAGCGTGTTAAAACTGCTCTCCTTAAGAAATGTCACCTTTGACCCCGTATCTATCAACAATTCCATACAACAACCATTTAACTTGCAACGCACAACAGGGCATGCCTCGTCGGCCACACAAACTACCACCACCTCATCATCTACTGCTCCCTCCCCACGCTCCTCAGGCTGGGGAGGACTAACTAGTTTTTTGTCTCGGTATCTGGAGCCCCGCTGTCGGCTTGCTTAGGGCGTGTCTCGCCTGCTTCTCTTTGTGGCTCCGCACGGCGCACGTTTTGGCAGAACCTGGCGATGTGTCCGCGACACTGGCAAGCGAAGCATACGATTTCTTCAAAATCTCGCATACCGCGCCTGTAGCTTTGTGGCGGTCTCCGGTTTCCAGCGAATGGGCGCTGTTGAGCGCGCGCTTCAACCTGGCGTTCTACCTGCTGAGTTAGCAGCTGTTCCAAGCGATCTAACCGCTCTGTCAAGAGAGCAACCTCAGGGTTGAGCACCGCTCTCTCTATGACGCGTACTCTCGCTGCGGCTGTCGGTAACGCCTCATTTCGTTCCTCATCCAATGCGGCCTCCACGGCTTGGTCGAAATTGCTCGGCTTGCGCGAGAGCACGAACCGGCGCACGGGGTCTTGCAGACCAGCCACGAACAAAGCGGTCATTTCCTCTTTAAGTATATCCTCCGCGTATTTCTTCCTTAGCTGGTCTCTTTCCTCCTCCCTGCTTAACGTATCGCGTGCTAGGCGCTGAAGCCGCGACGCAAATGTTCGCACGTCCTCCCCTACCATCGGTCCGGCGTCACGGAACCTCTGTACCCGCACGTGACGTGGTTCAGTGTCGAAATGCTCAAACGCGAGCTTCTTAAATTCCGCAAATGATTTTGTGGATTTTACTTTTTCGTCTCGCCAGGCAAAATCATGAGCAGCTCCTGCCATCTTACACCTCGCCATTCCCAGCATTTGAGCATCGGACCATCCCCCTATTTTCCCAATCTCTTCTAGCATGGAAAAGAAATCGCAGATTGGAACCCCTGTCTTATCTCCCGTAAACGTCGGAATGACGCTTCCTAATGCCAGCATGCTTGCTCCGAGCGACGGCTGTGGAGTGGGAGCTCCCTCAGATACAGTCATTTTTTTTTTCAAGCCCTCCAGTGCCTCAAGCCTCTCAAATGGGGGTAAAAGTCCCACAATCAGTCCCGTGATTCCCTTTTGATTACAATTTTGAAGTCATGAATGTCACAGCATTCAGAGGACATTTGCTTTTGAGACCCCACTTCTGACACCAGTGTGATGACCCCCATAATGCGCAGGTCCACACGGGACGGAGAGGCAAAGAGACACCGTATGGCTCAGTTTAAACAAACAGGTATATTCAATAATTACACATGATTAAGATTATACATCAGAGGCTGGGGCGTCCGAGCTTACGTGCCGACGACTTCATGGGGGCGATGGAGTGGCTCCGGAGTTGGGCTCGAGCGGTTGCTGGCAGAAGCTGCACGCCGACGGGCTTCGGCGCTGAAGGCCCTCTTGGCGAACGATGTCGTCCTGAGCGTGTATGCAGTAGAATTTCAATAGTCGTCCGTTTCTTCGAGGATGGTTCACAAACCCTTCCTCTAGTGTCGTTCGGCTTGGAAGATGAACAGGAGGCGAGCTTGTAGATGATGACAGCAGAGCATAATTTTACAACATACATATACAGAGAGTTAAACTGGAAAAGCAGAACTGAATTTACAAAAGAACAAACTTTGCACTACTTTACTCATCGACCGGGCAGGTTAGTGCCTAAGTAGCATCACATTACATGCTCAGCATGGAGCCCCAGCTCAGACTGGACTGCACCCGTTTACATGCGCTTTTAAGCACTTGATTAACAAAGGACTAAGGGCGGTCATTTTCAGTGGCCCGCCCAAAGCATCAATTCTCCAATGAAAAATAACATGCGAGATGGGGACCACCCCTTGGGTTGGGCTTAGCCTCGAACCCAGAGTCTGTTAACAATACAAACTAAATAAACAACAAAAACGCCACCACTCTCTCTCAAGTGAGAGTATACACAGGCTCTCTCTTCGGAGCTAATTCACTAGCGCCTGTCTTTCCACATTCTTGGCGAGTACTGCCTGTCCGCCATGACAGGTGTCCGTCACGGCCCTTCTGGGAATGCGCTTTTGTTCACGAGGCACGGCAGGAAGCTGTGGGTGCCTTCTCGGCGATAGCTCACGTCGAAAGGGGAAGGAGGGAAAGAATGTTGTCTTCGCGGTAGCGCATAGCGTCGGCTGTGGTACGGCGCGCTCTGGCCCGCTGACAGCTCCCTTGTCCTGGAATGTGCCCGGAAATTGGGGAGGATAAAGCCTGTTTCCCCGGGGCGGCGGCGGGTCCGGTTGTTCTGGTCGTCACTCAAAGAGCATGGCTGGGTAATTGATGATGCCGCTGTCACGGGTCTCCGTCTACGCCGCGCCGTCGAACGTGGATCCTCGTAGCACACACGGAATGTCACACAGTTCCTGCCGAATTCGCTGCTACAGGGCTGACGCGGCAGAGTATGTTACTTGCCACGTGCGCTGCCCGTTCCTGGCGAATTCACGGCAACAACGCGGACGCGCAATATTATGTTACTTGGGGAATGCGCTGCCCGTTCCTGGAGAATTCGATACTACAGGGCGTACTCGGCAGAGTATGTTACTTGCCACGTGCGCTGCCCGTTCCTGCAGAATTCGATTTTACAGGGCGGACGCGGCAGAGTATGTTACTTGCCACGTGCGCTGCCCCTTCCTGCCGAATTCGCTGCTACAAGGCGGATGAGGCAGAGTATGTTACTTGGCGAATGCGCTGCGCGTTCCTGGAGAATTCGATAATACAGAGCTGACGCGGCAGAGTATGTTACTTGCCACGTGCGCTGCCCGTTCCTGCAGAATTCGATTTTACAGGGCGGACGCGGCAGAGTATGTTACTTGCCACGTGCGCTGCCCGTTCCTGCCGAATTCGCTGCTACAGGGCGGACGCGGCAGAGTATGTTACTTGCCCGTGCGTTGCCAGTTCCTGCCGAATTCGCTGCTACAGGGCTGACGCGGCAGAGTATGTTACTTGCCACGTGCGCTGCCCGTTCCTGCCGAATTCGCGGCAACAACGCGGACGCGCAATATTATGTTACTTGGGGAATGCGCTGCCCGTTCCTGGAGAATTCGATACTACAGGGCGTACTCGGCAGAGTATGTTACTTGCCACGTGCGCTGCCCGTTCCTGCAGAATTCGATTTTACAGGGCGGACGCGGCAGAGTATGTTACTTGCCACGTGCGCTGCCCCTTCCTGCCGAATTCGCTGCTACAGGGCGGATGAGGCAGAGTATGTTACTTGCCACGTGCGCTGCCCGTTCCTGCCGAATTCGCGGCAACAACGCGGACGCGGAAAATTATGTTACTTGGGGAATGCGCTGCCCGTTCCTGGAGAATTCGATAATACAGAGCGGACGCGGCAGAGTATGTTACTTGCCACGTGCGCTGCCCGTTCCTGCAGAATTCGATTTTACAGGGCGGACGCGGCAGAGTATGTTACTTGCCTCGTGCGCTGCCCGTTCCTGCCGAATTCGCTGCTACAGGGCTGACGCGGCAGAGTACGTTACTTGCCACGTGCGCTGCCCGTTCCTGCCGAATTCGCGGCAACAACGCGGACGCGGAAAATTATGTTACTTGGGGAATGCGCTGCCCGTTCCTGGAGAATTCGATAATACAGAGCGGACGCGGCAGAGTATGTTACTTGCCACGTGCGCTGCCCGTTCCTGCAGAATTCGATTTTACAGGGCGGACGCGGCAGAGTATGTTACTTGCCACATGCACTGCCCGTTCCTGCCGAATTCGCTGCTACAGGGCGGATGAGGCAGAGTATGTTACTTGACACGTGCTCTGCCCGTTCTTGGGGAATTTGATAATACAGGGCGGACGCGGCAGAGTATGTTTCTTGCCAGGTGCGCTGCCCGTTCCTGCCGAAATCGCAGCTACAGGGCGGACGCGGCAGAGTATGTTACTTGCAACGTGCGCTGCCCGTTCCTGCCGAATTCGCTGCTACAGGGCGGATGAGGCAGAGTATGTTACTTGCCACTTGCGCTGCCCGTTCCTTCCGAATTCGCTGCTACAGGGCGGACGCGGCAGAGTATGTTACTTGCCACGTGCGCTGCCCGTTCCTGCCGAATTCGCTGCTACAGGGCGGACGCGGGTAGAGTATGTTACTTGCCACGTGCGCTGCCCGTTCCTGCCGAATTCGCTGCAACAGGGCGGACGCGGCAGAGTATGTTACCTCCCACGTGTGCTGCCCGTTCCTGCCGAATTCGCTAAAACTGGTCGGACGCAGCAAAGTATGTTACTTGGCGCATGCGCTGCCCGTTCCTGCCGAATTCAATAATACGGGGCGGACTCAGCAGAGTTTGTTACGTGGCACGTGCGCTGCCCGTTCCTCTTGAATTCGCTGCTACAGGGCGGACGCGGCAGAGTATGTTACTTGCCACGTGTTCTGCCCATTCTTGCCGAATTCGCTGCTACAGGGCGGATGAGGCAGAGTATGTTACTTGGCGAATGCGCTGCCCGTTCCTGGAGAATTAGATAATACAGAGCGGACGCGGCAGAGTATGTTACTTGCCACGTGCGCTGCCCGTTCCTGCCGAATTCGCTGCTATGGGGCGGATGAGGCCGACTATGTTACTTGGCGAATGCGCTGCGCGTTCCTGGCGAATTCGATAATACAGAGCGGACGCGGCAGAGTATGTTACTTGCCACGTGCGCTGCCCGTTCCTGCCGAATTCGATTTTACAGGGCGGACGCGGCAGAGTATGTTACTTGCCACGTGCGCTGCCCGTTCCTGCCGAATTCGCTGCTACAGGGCTGACGCGGCAGAGTATGTTATTTGTCCATGCGTTGCCAGTTCCTGCCGAATTCGCTGCTACAGGGCGGACGCGGCAGAGTATGTTACTTGCCACGTGCGCTGCCCGTTCCTGCCGAATTCGCGGCAACAAGGCGCACCCGGAAAATTATGTTACTCGGGGAATGCGCTGCCCGTTCCTGGAGAATTCGATACAACAGGGCGTACTGGGCAGAGTATGTTACTTGCAACGTGCTCTGCCCATTCCTGGAGAATTCGCTAATATAGGGCGGATGAGGCAGAGTATGTTACTTGGCACGTGCTTTTCCCGTTCCTGGCGAATTCGCTAATACAGGGCGGACGCGGCAGAGTATGTTACTTGGCACGTGCGCTGGCGGTACCTGGCGAATTCGCTAATACAGGGCAGACGCGGCAGAGTATGTTACATGCCACATGCGCCAGGAAGTGACGCGATTTGATGGAAGCCGCTGTGCGCTTTCCGCAAGAGCACGATATTGGAATGGCGCGAAGAATTGCCTAAATTTATTGAGCCACAGGCGTCGAGAGTAATCACATTTTTCAAATTGTTGAAGACGGTACGGCAGCCTAAAAATCTCTAATTGAAATGAGGCGCCAAGCGGTGATAGCTAAAAAGATATCTAATAGAATTAAGTTGATCACTTAAATAGTAAAATGATTCGCCTCCTTTCTGACGTTTGCCGAAATTGGAATTACTATGCCGCAAAAATATACTTACCTGATAAACCCCATTTCAGAAAGTGTTCGCGAGCTTCCTTGAATACACCGCCACCACGCCTTCCTACACACCACTGTGTGTCGGAAGGCGTTGGATACCTGGAGAAGCCATGTGCAAGCAACAAGGGAAGTGAAGACCTGCGACCCTTGATTGCCCACTTCAAACAGTACAACCTCAGTCTTCTACAGGCGGACAAGAAAGGTGGGTTCGTCATGCTTCCTTATTTCTTGTGTGAGAAAAAAGCGAAGGATCTGGTCCAGAAGAGTTTTAAGCTGTCGGATTTAAAATCTCGTAAGACGAAGGCTCTTGCCCTCCGTCTGCTGAACCACCTCAATTTGACTATATATGAGAATGAGATCCGCAAATGTGAACAAAACGTCTCGCGTGTTTTATTTTCGCGACAAAGACTCACAAGATGGGAAATCCTTTCAGAGCCATTGTGACTGAAGAAGGCTCTTGGCAGGAGACGGTGTCTTTGTGTATGCAACGCGCCTGAGGAGGACTTGTTCCGCCTGATGCCTTTGCAGTTCGGAGCTCAACATCTATGGTGGTAAGCCTCAGCGACTGTCTTCCCAGCGCCGGTGCTGCTTTCTCGATTGACATAGAGGACTTGTTTTATTCAGTGCCGCTGTATGGGCTTCTACAAGCAGTGCGCGATTTGATTGAGGCAAATGGGATTGCTGCATTCCAGAACAAATGCGGAATAGCACTAAACACCTCCATGAAACTGCAGAGGGTGCACCTAAGGTCCACTATCATACAGCGAGGTGACAGCTATATTGTACAGAGGAAAGGCATCTGCATAGGATCTAGTGTATCGCCTGTGCTGTGTAACGTGTTTTTGGCTAACTTTGATTCATCGCTGCGAAAAGCACTTGACGACAAGCGTTTTGTGAAAATTTTTAGTTATGTGGACGACTTTTTAACCATTTTAAACTTATCATCAATTGACCAGCTAACCCCTGTGGCGGGCCTGATTTTAAATGTTTTTATTGCCTGCTCCAAGAACATGGCCTTCAGCAAAGATTTATCCGCTGAAAACGTCATCAGGCTTCCAGATTTAGAACACAATTTCTTAGCTTCGTTTGCTGGAAATATTTCAGTAGAACACATTCTTGGGCAAATTGGTTCATAGCCTGAGCAGATGAAACGCACAAAAACACAGCAGACAGGAAAAGAAAAACACGAGTCTTTCTTTTCCTCTGTGCAGTGTTTTTTTGTGCTTTATCTACTCATGCTAGAACTATGCACCTCGGTCTGAAAAGGCACCTTTTCCTTATGCTTCCGCTCACTGGAACCTGGTAAAATGTGGCATTTACAACCTGTGTTTGTCAAATGCACTGAGAAAAAGTTTCCCGCATACTATGCAGCAGTCTTTTCGAGCAGGTCGTCCAACTGGTGGCATGTGATCTTCCTTCAGTAGGAATAGCCGTCCAGGTGCCGAAGAAATAAGTAATATGTACAAGACTTTCATGACGCATATTATGTATTACATAAATACAAATAATGCAGCTTAGAATGAAAGAGTGGTAAGTGTTTGGGTGAGTACAAGTACATAGGTTTTATTTCCATGACAATCTACACACATTGTACATCTGCACATTGCTGTCGGATTCATATGGAAAGCACAAAAAATCCTCATTTAGTAGTCACACAATACCAATTATAAATTTCACAATACATTTGAACCATCAGCTTTTGAACAATCGGCTTTCGTAGAAGCTTGCAAAAGCCATTCACTGAGAAACAAACCATTACGATTCATTGCTAAAAATTCATTTCTCAGAACAGTTAACAGTAAAAACCACAAGTCCAGAAAGAAGCAGACAAAATGCGCTTACCCGAGCGGCACTGTGTGCATGAAAGTCTACGGTTGTCTGTCATTTTGTGCAAATAGAAAGTAGCTCAGGATGGGTGCCAGAAACAATTCAATGCAGATGCCTTTCAGTACATAGTGCTCAATGCCCAACTTAGCGAGCAAGGAACATTGGTAACATCTGAAAAAGGCCGGACACTTGCCCAGAAGCATGATGATGAGTGTGATTTTTTATGGCGCAAGGGCATCTAAGGCTAAAGAGCGCCATTGCACAAGGTATTTTCTTCATCTCAAGATGGGGCCAAAGACACATTTCCCAAGCATTTCAACCTAAAGACGCTGAGAACCAGGCCAAGCGAAAGCTGGTACCTATTATATCAGCCGTGGTTACCCGGCACTTGTCCACAAGCAATCAGGGTCCGTATTCCGAGTTTATGTCATAATAAAAAGCGTGATAATCTGCCGCAACGAGAACACCTGATTGGTCGAAACGCCGGAAGCGGAATTGGTGGTTCGGATGCAGCGTAGAGGGTTGATGAACCCGGACGGTGACGTCAAACACATAGCACATAGCGTACACAGCAGATTCTCGACAGCCAACATGGCGGCGCGCTCTGAAGTGGAGCCTCTCGTTTCGAAGTGAACTCGTCGATGTTACTACGTTTTTCGGCCCGCGAACTGGATATAAACTGGGTACGGGACTTTCGCTTCGTCTTGTCTTGCCTATTACAAATTGGATGTACGATAAATTTTGCCTGTTTTTTATTTCGTTGGACGATTCGGTAGCACCTAGGCATAACGAGCACCGGTTGGCTGCAGAAATTGTTCTCTTCATTCAATTTGGATGGCCCCACTATCATTCAGTTATCTCGTCTGCGTATGTCGAATGATGTAAAATAAAGCAGAATGCGCCTCAAAATACTTGCGTTTACTGCGCGAAGATGTGCTTTTCTTATTCTGGAGTTCTCTATTAGTTGTTAAAGCGTCCTGCATTACGATCGTGTGTAATGTGTGCCAACGTGAAGCCACTCCCGTGCACGGATGGTCAGTCACCAGCGATGCGCTGCTACACCGAAGCGTTTGACATGCCAGAGGTGGTTTTTGGTGTTCCTTACGATTATCGCTAGCTGCGGTGGTGTGGCTCTGCATCACTGAGCTCGCGAGTTAGCTTGCAAGTTAGTTTTCAAGACATAAATGGGCACCTGTGCGCTTCGTACCATGCAAACTATGAAACCTATGAAAACTTCGTCTCCGAAGTCTCCCAACGCATATATCAAGAGAAACACAGTAAGAAGATTTTTTAGCTCATCCCTTCTATTTATTTGCAGTGCCTGCATAAAATGAATGAAAAAACGTTAATTACCGTCTGCACAACTGTCCGATCACAGCACCAATTTACATTCAGCGATGTTGCAGACGGCAAGTCGTCACGGCGTCTTGGTTCAGCCCAGCACGAAGCGTGCATTGTGCAGCGAGTAAGTGCACGCTACAAATTTTCCTCTCCGTTTCCTTTTCCTCAAGATAAATGTAAAACACAGTGTTGTGCGAACAAGCTAGCTGTCTTTTATTTACCATCGGCGATCGACGGCTGTAGATGTCGCCTTCTGTCACTGACAAAGCCATGCGTGGTTGCGTACAATATTTTCTTGTTTACGTACACCTCCGACCTTTACGGTGCCGAAAAGAGTGCCAGAACTATATTGTTTGTATTTGCTGAAGTAACTGGGTAAATAAAGCAACTTTGTAATTACTCCTTTACAGTGGAATCCGATGTGCAACAAAGATTGTGGCTGAATGTTTCTTCTCTCGCATTCTTTTTCTCGGCAATGAGCAAAAGCGCTGCTGGACGTTTCGCTGCTGCAACCGCAACGCAGTGACATCCTGCCACTGCTCACAGTCACAACCAAAACGACATCCGCGCCCGGTTTCTGGACCAGTCAGGTGTCGCCGCAGCGCAAGATTACGACGCTTTTTATTTAGACAGCGACTCGGAATACGGCCCCAGGTAGCCCACTTGCCCCAAATTGTATATTTTCACTCATAGTTTGTATTATCTCAGAATGTGCAAGAAAATGTACTAATACCTGATGTCAGTGAAAAATGCAGTCATACGTACCAGTTTCAGCTCGCTAAGGCATTCCAATATCTCTGCACTGTGCCTCACGAGGAACGGATGCTCAAGTTTCCAGAAAGGGCTCTTTGCATAAATTTAACCGCAGACCATTGCCATGTGAACATTTTCAAAATAATGACCCAGAAATACGAAGTGTCCTCTTGAGTCTGACGCAAAAGAAGGCTGGAGGCATGAGTGTTTCTGCTTCTTGAACAACTGTGATACATTTTTACTGGTACTGCTTGGCGCAGCTTCAGGCTCCTTCTTGACATTTTGTGAAATAATTCCATATCTGCAAAAGATCTCGCTAGCAAACATTTTGTCACTAATGCAGAAGAAAAAATACCCATATCCCAGGCCTTTTTTGTGACACTAAAGGAAGGCTCCATGTGGCAACAAGCTTTGAGGGATATTCTGCAAGGGCTCCGTGTTCTGAAGCCTAAGAATTTCTCATCAGGTGCCCTGTTGATATAGCACAACACCTCAGTGAGCAGTTACCGGGCCCGGTTACTCCACTGTCACTTGACATCCAGGGTATGTACTTTTTTTCGCCACATGCAGCAATGATGTATTTGCCACGCGAAAGCATAAAAGGTTTCTAAGAAGTGCATTTCCAGATTGCTTGCGGAGGAAAGCACAAGAGTCTGGCCATGCTCAGCTGTTACCTTTGCTTCTTGCTCGAGTTCTACATTGAGTACTACGTAATGACAGAAGGTGTCCGCATCAACTCATGTTTAACACCCGTCCTGCGCGACCTCCGTCTTGCATTACATGACAGGCAACTTAACACCCTTCATGCACAGAGTGTCCTCAGGGTCAGTGTGTTCTGTCAGCTTCCCAGTCCTGTGGTTTGTGCAGTGTTTTTTACTCTTAAATTATTTACTTCCTTCATTCTCCCCTCCATGAAGCCTGAATGTGCTACATTGGGCTGCCCCACGCGTCGTGCAGTATCCCGGCCATTTTGTTTCATACATTGGAGGCTCTCAGCACGAAAGCTATGCTTACTACATTCAGCAGATAGGTGTACATGGGAGACACATCATTATTAACCGATTCTCAGAGTGGTATCTCGTGCAAGAATATCTAAATGGTGCTCAATTTTAGCTTAAATTTTCAAATACACTCTTAGGTTAAAAACATAATTTGGCTACATAAGCAAAAGCACAGCACCAAGGTATTAGCCAATTGCCTGAAGCACTGTGCTCAAGTTCTCGTGCCATCATCCATACAGAACACTGGCCACGTCTTCATCATGCCATGCCACTCCAGCACTTTGGTAGCCCAATTTTCCTCTAAATAAAAGTATTTTGTTTATGTTAGTCTTGTCATATTTAATTTTACTATACACTATGTACTTCTCATTGCACTGCCCCAGAATAAACAATACCAATGATCATCACGCTTTGAATTTTGTCATATATATTCACCAAATTTGGTGTAATTAATACGTTGTTAGAGATTCTGATTTAAAGAAATCTGAAAAAATATTATTTCAGAAAATCTGGCGCAAGGAATAAGGACGAAAGCTAGATAACCTGGACGAATGTTTTCAGTTGCATTCAGGCAGCTGCACCCTTGCACACAAAAGTAAAATTTAGGAGGTTTCAGCTCTCCGAATTGAATTTCATGCTGCAAACATCTATGTGAAAAATTTCAACCTTCCATTTTGCATATAGCAAAGAAAATTCCTCTTTTTTTCACAAGCCTCTGCAAGTACACAATTCCTTGAATCTACAAGTAAGCGAATCTATCAGCACAAGACAGGGACCAGAAAGGAAACAAAAGAGGCGCTGACTCGCAACTGAAGTTTATTGGAGTGAACAGGGAGTATATATAAAAGCCAAACAACACAAAAAACCAAACAATTGTACAAAAGCTACATCAGAGCATAAGTAAATGATCGCCCTTAACATTCTTCTCATCTAGATAGTCCAACTCTCTGCGTGTTAACGTTATGGGCACCACACTCACATATTCGTCACCGACTCGTACGATGCGTCTAGCTTCGATAATCTTCCGGTTAATCTGCTCTGAACGTAGCGCCAAAATGCGTGTTGCCGAAAGGAATGGCTAGCAGCCTTCACATCCCATGCAATGTACAGTTAGGTTAGAACCTCTTCCAACATCAAAATACGTCTTGCGCCCCTATAGTCTTGCATTGATACGCCTTCCAGTTTCACCAACATAAACCCAACCACATGATATTGGTATCCGTCACTCCACATACAATTTGCAAGGCACTCGTATGTTGTCATATTTCACTCGGCACTTGCGCTTTTCCCGAACGAAATTCACAAAATTATTAACAATTTTACACATTGTAGACAACTTAATAAGGGCTGAGAACACCATTTTTATATCATACCTTCTGGCCACATTTTTCAAATTTTGCGACAATCTATGTATGTACAGTAATAGAGTCCGTCTTTTGGCATCTCACTGGCTGTCCACGGCCTGATCCTGCCAGTCCCTGCGAAGGGGTTTCAGCTTTAACATGCTGAAGGGAAGAATGGTGCAGCATCAAGTAACGAGGACAGCAGGACAGAACACCCATGTACAAGTGCCAACCTTGAAGCAGATACAGAATCCAAGAGCGCGTGCTTGACATTCAACGTTCACAGTAAAGGAAACAAGAAAACACGGATTTGAACACTCAAGAATGAACGAGCCCGATCCTTGGCTGCCAACGCTGAATGTCAAGCACGCACTCTTGGATTCTGTATCCGCTCCAAGGTTGGCACTTGTGCGTGGGTCTGCGCTCCGGTTGTCCTCGTTACATGATGCTGCGTCATTCTTAGCTTTACCATATATAACCAACTTGCCCAATATTATACGCTCAGCTTTAACAATTTATCGCACGCTCCTGCAATAGCATGGTAGGGAATCATACTTTCGATAGCCTTAAAATTTTTTTCTTGGAAACCAGTTTTCACGCTGTGAAAGACCAGAAAATCATGGACGTAGCGATTTTTCGCCCAGCCCTTGCAATTTTTTGGAAATTATTCCATCCACCCTGCTTAAAAGAATATTGCTTAGCACACGGGCAACCTTCGAATCGATACAATTAGAAGACTTTTGAACATATGCCCCACTGCCATACTCCACAACCATGCTCTTCACTAAAAATAAAAGGAGGTAAGTGCCAAAAGTTGCTTATTTTACACACCCGTTCCTAAACACAAGCTCATCTTTGTGCTCCGATATACACATTACAAGCTTTTCACGAGATCTTCATACGGGATAGAATTAAATAGTTCTACATCGACACTAATCGCAATACAATCCGCTGGATTTTCATTCTTTAAATACTCAACCTCACTGCGAATTGAGTAAAAGAAATGGATCTTCAAAACGCAAAGTAGGCAGATGATTTGGCAAATAACAAGACGATTTTGCATGAATCATTTTCAAAAATTTATCTTAAGTGCATTTATTTGAAGAGCATGTTTGTCGAGTATCGCAGTGCAGTATGTGTTCTAAAATCTGGTATGTGTAGTGTTTCGAAGGTTGGCCTTGTGCTACGTGGTATTTTCTTAAGCAGGGTGGATAGAATAATTGAAAAGAACGTGCATAGGCTGGCGGAAAAAATCTCTCGCTTTGTCGATAATTTTCTGGTCTTTTATAGAGGTTGTGATAATTTGGGACCTGTACATATTCGGAAGTTGCTTAAGGAGCAAGGTCTTTATCTTTGGTTTACCTTGGAGCAAATGTCCCAAGAAAAAGAGCTGTGGTTTCTAGACCTTACCTTGATGTTCTGCACACGCCATGTGTGCTGGCGATATTTACCTAGGAGTGTTAAGCTGCTACCTGGCTACAGGTTGACCATTCCAAGCTAGTGAATGATAGCATTGCACTTTCTAGCCTGGGCTCAGATTTGATGAGTTATGCTTTCAAAGAAGGAAGACTACTTGCCAAGAGCAGGTTTTAAGGTTATTGAACGCAGGATTTCCCAACGATGTTACTGCAAGAGCTTATGATAAATTGGTAAAGAAGCTGAAACATTTTAGCGGTGACCACCACAATCAGGCTGGGGCCAGCCAGCGAGACGCCAAAAGACCGGTTGTGTTACCGTATGTACATATATAGTCGCAAAATTTGAAAAATGTGGCCAGAAGGTACGTCGGAAAAGTGGCATTCTCGGCTCCTAACAAGTTGTATAAAATATGTAAAATTTTAAGAATAATTCTGCGAATGTGGCTTAAGAAAAGTACACGCGTACAGTGAAATGTATATGTACCTTGTAAAATGAATGTAGTATCAGATACTATTATCTTGTGGTCAGTTTTTGTAGATGCAATTTGAAGGTGTACGAATATAAGACTACAGGAGCACAAGAGGGTAGGGGTTGTAACTTGGCTGTACATTGCAAGGAATGTGAAGGCTTCTACCCTTTCCTTTTGGCAACACGCATTTTGGCAGTCAATTCGGAGAGATTAAATGGGAGAATATCGAGGCTAGACACAACTTACGACTCCATGATGAATGTGTGAGCGTGTTTTTTATTGTGTTAACACGCAATGAGATGGACTATCTTGATCAGGGAAATGTTGAGGGCGATTTTTTACTCATGTTGTCCTGCATGCTTATCTGTAGCTGCGTGGTTCGTGGTGTTGCTTGGATTTTTATGTATTCCTTGTTCACGTCAATAAACTTTAGGAGTCAGCGCCTGTCTTGCCTCCTTTCTCGTCGCTTTCTTTTGCACTGGAAGATTCACCATGATGGCTCTCCTCTGCAGAAATCCAAGACATGGCATTTTCCTCTTCACACTCGAGGTCCAGCGCATAATACGGCAAAAGCTTTTCAATTCCAAAAAAACTTCATGAAACCATTTAACACTGCCTCCTGCTTATAAGACACAAAGCAGCATTCATTGTAGATCTACCTGCGACACAAAGAGCAGTTTTAGTTTGCGTGGACAAATCTAGGAAAGAAGCTCAAAATATCTATAACCGAATAACTGAACTGAAAGAAATAGAGGGTAGTGTAATAGTGAACACACTCATTATTGCATGCAAGATATATGCATGATATACAGTGATATTCAACACTGCGACCATTGCCTTAGCCTTTTACTTCATAAATAACAACAAATGCAGCATCACAAAAATACTTATACAGTACTATTAGTGTTAACAGTAGCAGTGCTGGTTTCATGAAAAAAAAGCCCAGTGCTGGCTGTCGTTCTCACAGCAGGCTTGAGACCAATTGCCAGTGTAAAGAAAAGAGGAGTAATGACTGAAAAGAGAAACAGGCAGGGGGAAGGAAGATAGGTTCACAAGGATATAGGATATGTTAGGAAAATAAGGTTTTTTAGACAGTGAGCAGGCCAGGCCAGGCCAGGCCAGGAAACAGCTTGTACACATTGTATTGCAACAAAATGAATTGCACTTGAAGAAAAATATAGCAGCAGATAGCTGATTATAAGCGCCCTAGATAAGATAAGGAGATTTCTTAGGATTGTGTGGCATGCATTTTTTGCAAGACACAGATACTTAAATTGGAAGAGGCCACTGTCCTGAGGCGAATGTACACTAAGCGATGAGGATAATGAAATTCGCTACACTCCTGCTCGAGCTGTTCAGAATAAGCTAAAGTTTTATGCATCAAAAAGCGGCAAGTTTGCTGACTGTGAGAAAAAAATCATATAAGTTCACCCTAGAAATGGTAGCTTGGCTTTATTAGGCTGCAGGTCCAGATGAAGTAATCCTGCCTCAGAGAAGAGCTACATAGAGCACAAAGTATTTATGCCAGTCCTACACTGACAGCTGTTAATACATATTTTAAAGCTGGTTCTCATTGCACAAACAATAATAACCAGTTTTTGTTGGTCATGTGATACGTTAATGAAGCTCTCCTAAAAATTCTACCCAGAGTTAAAACACATGCTGCCTCAACTTAGCTTCCATAGCAACAATGAAGAACTTAAACACATGCCGATTATTCAAGTAGAAGTTTTACCTGCATAGTGTGCCCTAAAAATTTTATATTGTACTGAAAAGTAATAGAGTGGAGTGCTTGTGCCATGAAATGTAAACCCAAACAACAAGGAGAACACAAGAGAAAGGTAATCACAAACTGACCTCAACTTGAATGCTCGACATAACAAAAATGAAAAGAAAACCTCTCCACAACTGCAACAAAACAGGGTGGTACCGAGCAAACATTTGAAAATTGTTTCATCCAAATCCCCAGTCTGATGCTCCAGCACTTGTCAGCCAGCAT
Organism: Amblyomma americanum; assembly: GCF_052857255.1. Lineage (NCBI taxonomy): Eukaryota > Metazoa > Arthropoda > Arachnida > Ixodida > Ixodidae > Amblyomma > Amblyomma americanum. Next base: position 205,954,153 of record NC_135498.1, read on the forward strand.
GTCATGAAATATACCTTAGCTCTGGTAGCTATAAAGAGTATACAGCTGATCCGGCATTTTGATATGTGAACAGTAACCCTCAATGACCACCAGGCTGAATACTTTCAAGAGGCTGTTCTAGTGACAAGATTGCAGTGAAACACTTAGCGGGTTATGCTGGCGTAATAATGCAAAGCTTTATTCTGAGAGTACGCTACCACGCAACTCTGAGGTAACTCTTAAAGTGTTGCAATCTAATGCAAAAAAAGACTGTCTGTTTTATAAACAAAAGTCAAGAGGCTGCAATGCAATGTCACTACGGAAGTGCAGCAATACAGCAATAGCGATACAATGCACAATTTAAGCAACACAATTAAACATGATCTTTTATCCTAAATTATCTGAATTTAAATATCGTTGTTTTCCTTGCTCTCTTCAAAATTAAGTTTAGATCGTGAAGGCGCTCGAAAAGACAACAATACACATAGAGAGGGGCACAGTACACTTCCTTCCAGTGTCTTTTTGAGCGCGTCCACGATTTAAACATGGTTACCCAACTACCCTAAACGCTGCCGTTATTCCAAAGTTAAGGCTTTCACAAAGTGGGAGCCCCTTTCACCATACAATGTGCACCATAACTAATCCAACACATTTTCAAGATATATTTTCTATAAGAAAAACACTGCTTGAATGTTTTGCAATAATTCTTGTCTTTTCGATTCTACGAATATAACCTGCAAGTTTTCAATGAAATGATCATCTGCCCATCTTGATCATTGCTCGGAATAAGGTATAATGCACCATGAAGGGCAGGCTCTGCTTGATTTTTATGTTTTCCTAACGAAGAATGTACGTGCGATTCTTCTGGTTTGTATGCAGCAGGTTTGTCTAGCTAGGCGAACTGTGGTTTTGCTATAAAGATGAAATGCTACTTGGGAAGTGAATGATTTCTAAAATGCATTTAACATACATTTTTGCTATAAAGATGAAATGCTACTTGGGAAGTTAATGCTTTCTAAAATGCATTTAACATACATACAGGTGCTTTAACAGCCCCTGGTGTAAGCACCATCAGTGGGAGGACTGCAGCAGTGGCCTAGTGGTCTGAGCATGCGCCTCGCAAGGAGGAGGTGCGGGGTTCGATGCCCAGTGCCACCGGGTAACCAGCGGTGATACAATGGATACAAGCTTTCCTCTGATCTGGTGCTCAGTTTATTTAGGGTGCAATGCTTGAGAAATAGGTCGATTAAATTGTACAAAACTTGAAATAAACATGCTGCAATATATACAAAAAAGATTTGTGTGCTCTCTTTTACATGACATCAGTAATCATATCATAGTGTTGGTAGTATACAAAATGCATGCGCAGAATTTATACATGCACTGTTATTGTTCATATTTTACCTGCTATGTGGTGTTATGACCTGTTATGTGCTGATAAAGAAACAGTTAGTAAGCAATGTTGTGTTGCAGCCTTTCTTCTGGTGGAATTTGAATCATGTGAAGTGCAGCTTAAAGAAACTGTTTCATACATAAGTATATTTCATGCAACACAACAAAAAGTGCACAGCCCCATGAGGAGTAGCGGTTTAACCTAATAGCGAACATTTTACTACTCTATTTAGCATATGATGCAAGTATGTGATGCTGGAGGCACAAAACTAAATATCGTGAGGGAACAAGAGCTAATATGAATAACAGGGTAAATTTGTGGGCCAGTTGGTGCGACATTATGACTAAAAACCGCAACAGACGCACGACAGAGGGAGAAGACAACACAGGGCGGTAATATGAACAATCATGCCTTTAAGTGATATTGTCAATATACATTTTCCTGAATGAACTAAAGTTATCCTTAAGAGCATTCAGAGGAAGACAATCTTGGTAAATGCAATTTGCCAGCATAGGCCCTTTATGAACCAGTTGAAGAAGTAAAGAATCTGAACTTACTACCACGCTATGCATGCTCTAACGCCAAAGTAGTTGCATACAAGCAATTTGTATACTATACCACTAGTTTTATGGTGGGTTTGTACTGCAGAATTTTCAAGCAAGGTAGTGGAAAGTATGTGCCATAAAACAGACCTCTGCTTGCTGAAACCGATAAAAAAATACTGGGTGTTTATGGGAGGAAAGAAGTTACACAGTTCCTTCTGCAGGTTTTGAACTTCAGGCTAGTTATTTGAAAATTATCAATCCCCGACGTGCAATGATTGAAGTTTCAGCAAATAACATTTCCATTGTAACATTGGAAACGCTCTCTTATTTGAGAAACAACGTTTCAAAAGCCTGCGTTTCAAGTCGGCTTTCAAGTAACTCTGGTAAAGAGAAACCAGTCACGACACACAACCAAGCCTCCGTAGCACATTTTCAGCTATACCCTCACGATGTAGCTTTAAAGTAAGTGGTCAGCAATACAAATACAAATATCTTGATTTCCTTCATGATTTATTACTGGTGTATACATAGAAAGATAGCCGTACAAGACGTGGAGTGCATGGTAGAGAGAGAGAGTAGGCAGATGGTTTCTTGACAATCACAAAGTGAACAAGGGAAGGAAAAATCTCAGAGCGCTTGTCAACGTTTCGACAAGACGGTTTGTTTTCATCTGTAGCCAACATATCCAGAGGAAACTTACAATCTCTCTAGTACAGGGTTGTCCACTCTTTGTGCGAACACGCTTGTAAATGGCTGTGCTCTTTGGAGGGCTACTGCGTCTGACAATTCCGCACATCGAAGTGAAGTAACGGATGACACGAAGCACCACTTCCAGGTGCATCTCCTCCTGCGCAATTGTGGAGCGATGAGTGGCTGTGTCGCCACCGTGGAACTCTAAAGAGTGCGAGGACGTGCTCACATGTTCGCACTAAATGTGGCCAGCTCTGTACATTTCGGAATTGGCGTAAATATTTAAAAAGGCCTTGCACAAGGCCAGAGGTTTGACAACACATAATTTCTCCCCCTTTCTTGTTTTCCATAATTTATAGTTATACTTTAACCTTATTCCTTCCACCTTCTGACGTCAGTTCTCGGAACCTTGGCTTCCGAACCCTCCCCCCCCCTTCTTTTTGCCTTTTCTCCGAACCAGCCCTTATTTTCTCTTTTTGCTTCAAATTATTTTGCACCCCCCCCCCCCCCGGTATTTTATTCTATCATGCTGCTTAATTCGTTTATCCTAGTTTTTCAGGTAAAAACGGCCAGCCATACCAAGTCACCTGTTGCGGCTGGACAAAAAGCCTTTCAAGCCCACTATCTCTCCACGCTCCACACTCCGGGATTCTTTTCCACTGAGCTGGCCTTTTCTTTTCGCAGTTTTGCAGGTCAATCGGTTAATGTTCTTTAGCAGCCATCTTTCCTGGGCAAGGTTCTCGCTCCCCATCCTAACGCCCTTCCTATATCGGCCCTCGTCCTACACAGCAGGCCTTTTCCTCCAAGTGAAAACCTTACATAAACCCCACCAATGATGAACGCTTTGCCAGACAAAGAAAAGTCCTCTAGTCGTAACGTCGGCAAGCACCTTGAGGCTTTTCCCTCCCTTATTCAGTTTTTGTTTTGAGATAGCAGGGATATGTGTTCAAGCCGCCATACAACACTAATACCCGTAACACGGGCACCGCAAAGGCCTTTGAGAATCAGGTCCTTTTATCCAAACGCGTAAGGACGGCAGCTACACGGCACAAATGTTGCGCCTTTGCCGCTGATGGCCTGGAAGACGAAGTCGCAACATTTGTGCCGAGGGCCTTGGAGGCGAAGGCGATCGTCAGAGACCTTTGGAGTGAAAATGTGCGGCCCTCGAGAACCTGTGATCGCAGTACCATTTAGCGTCAAAACGCAAAAGTAATAAAAATAGATAAAGTTAATATGGTTTGAAAACATTTCTTTAAAATACGAAAGGTGTGGCTGGCTTTGGTTTTTGTACGGGTGTTAATGTTTTATGTTCAGACCGCGAAAGTGTTTCACCAACAGCGAGTGCCCTTGGTGGCCAAAGTAATATACGTACAAAACCTGCTGCTGCTGATGAGAGTAGCTGTTGCAGTACTTTTAAGCAAGCAATCAGACTTTAAAAAATTGTATAAGCTCAACGAATGAACAGACTACGGCACTTTTATATTAAAACACTCACTTCAGCCACCTCGAGCACAGCAAGGGGAGCTAAGCCTGATCGACTGTTTCACTTTTGGGCTGCACCGTGTAGCTGCGTCGCTGCTTCTTTAAGCTTTCCCTTCTTTGGTGAAAAATGGTGCCTTTGCTGGAGAGGCCTTCGAGGAATGCAGTGGGACAGGAGTATAAAGCACATTTTTTTAGTTACACGAAATACTGAGTGCCTTTAGTTCTGACCACATTCTGAATCATGCTTTGGTGGCTTAGAATATCAATATACCGGACATGACAGAAACAGCTAATTAGTGAGGGCTATTATTTGCTATAGGTGAAATTATAACTATCTCATACAATAGTGAGAAGAAACCACCAGTACTGACATCAATGTGCAATTTGGCTGTAACATACCTCCATAACATGACAATCTAGTTAAACGTAAATTCCCTTTCCGCACTTCAAAACTGCTTGCATTATTTCTAGGAAGCGCGAGAACAAAAGCTGGTACATAGTACCAAAGAAAAGAGTGCATAATAGTACCACTTATGAGTTGTTTATCGTTAACTGCAATGAGCAAGGCTATGTAATTGGCAATCCAGAGTATCAGAAAATCAGAAATAAGCGCAACTCAATTGAGACCTAGTCAGGGATCTGAGTGAAATGCCGCCATTACTTTAGCAGCATAATGATTACCAATCATACCTGAAGCAGAAAAGCTCACCCCTTTCAAGTCCCGCACTATACCCAGTACCAAGGTAGCGCTAAATGTAGGCTGAATCTTTCAACCTGCAGTAAGCATGTGAAGTAAAATAGGACAGGTTTGATAGTTACATTGTTTCACTTAAGGAACTATAGACACCAAGATTTTGCTTGCGTGTTTTCTTCTTTCGAACGATGCATTAGGCATTCTTATACATGGAGTACCCAATGGTATTTGTGTAGACAAATAAATAATTTATAATTGCATTTCTTCTGAACGCTGTTTGGGTTTAATCAGTCGAACAATGACTGTGACGCGTAGTTGGTGTTTAGGTCACATGGGGAGTAAAAAATGGGCTATATATTTGCTGACACATCACTTTTTGCCATTCCAGGTATTGAACAAGGCTAGTTTAAATGTCTTAGCGAATTAAAACTACATATTAGCGATTATATTACCTTTCTAGTGTATCACGCGACCAAAATATCAACTTTACATCACAGTCGTCCTTCAGTTGATGAAACCGAAACAGCATAAGAGAAGAAATTCAATTATAAATGATTTACCAATTGTAGGAAAATACCACTTAGTAATCCATGTATTCTAATGTCTAACACATCATTTGACAGAAGAGAATGCTCAATAAAATTAGGTGTCTAGAGTCTTTTCAGCACCCTATGATAAGGCATCAGGTTATCATTCAAATTTTATTTGCCATGGTGTGATAGTGGGTCAGTTGAGTGGTTTTCACAATTGCTGACAGTTCATGCTTCTTGCTCATTCCGTTCACCCGATATTTATTTTGCGCAGTGACCTTTTCTGGCAACTTCCTGTCCACAAACATCAAGGCATCAGTCAGCAACAAAGATTGGTTTTAAAAACTGATTAAGAACAGAACGAAAAATTTTAAAAAGCACAAGTCTTTTGTTCTTCGAAGGCTACAAAATTCTTTTATGCTTTATGGGTATTTAACATCCCGAAGCAACTCAGGCTATGAGGGAAGCCGTAGTTAAGGGCTCCAGAATTTTCGATCACCTGGGGTTATTTAACGTGCACTACATCTCACAAAACACGTGCCTCTAGAAATTCGCCTCTATCGAAATTCGACCGCCGCAGCCGGAATTGAACTCCAGACAAGCGCCATAACCACTGAGACACTGAAGCGGCTCTGCAGAATTCCTTTCACGCTGAGATAAATGCTAGAAATATCATCATGAAGAGTATCATGTGCAGCCACAGCAAAAAATCACTATTTTTCATTTTTCCAATGAAAAAAACAGGCCGCTAAATTAGCTATGCTTAAATTAGCTTTGGCGCAAAGGTTTAATGTCTATACTTTGAGTAACTGAAAGGGAGGAAGTTATTCTAGCTCCCTTCTCTCTGGCATTGAACTGACTGGTGGCTTCACTCTAAACTCTGATCAGTCCACAACGCACTTCTATGTCAAAGTACTAAAAAGTAACTCACAACATCCAGCATTATGCGGCATTTGTTTGCCATCAATATATCCCCTGGCAATTCGAGGTTTCTGAACACATTAAATATCAGTCAATATCTGCATCTTGACAGAGAGCATAACTAAGTGGATAAGATAAAGAAGTTTGTGAGGATATGGTGGCCACAACTGGCACAGGACATGATTTACTGGAGAGGTATGGGAGATGCTTTCGTCCTGCAGTGAATGGTTTGTGTGAGAACATAGAGAGTGTGTGCTTAATTGAATCCAAAAGTTTACGCTCATCGACCAATGTTACTTCAAATAAAGGCAGAAAGCGCATGCACGTTGTACTGATGTTGTCGTGAGCATAACATGCGACGAGATGCAAGGTTACAATAGAAACAAAAAACCGAATTCAAATTTTGAAAACAAAAGGCTCATCTTCTCACAAGTTCGCCAAACCGGAGACTTTGCCGAGTGGCTGCCGCCAAAGTCACTCGCAATGCACACAAACAATAAAAATGCAGTGCCGCTGACTTTCCATTAGTTATTTCAGTCGATTAGACTTCGACCTGTTCGCACCGACTACACAATTCACCTCTTCAAGCATGTCACAAGTTAGGCGCGCAGCCACGCAATTTGCAATTTACAGAGCTGCACGGGAAATTCGTAGCGCCATTCGCGTATTCGCGTTCATGCCCACGTCGCTGACGTCGGCAAAAACATATAAGATGTATTTAATTTTACGGTATCTTTATTAGCTGCCAACCTCAACGGTTCGAGATATTAAGCTTTTTCCTTTCGTTGCATGAACGCTATTACCAACAGCTTCAGCGCAGCTCGGTCATGGCTAGCCATGGCGAAATCGAAGCGCTAGCCAAGCCCGCAGTCCGAACCATGCGCGACGTTAGCGCAGTGTGGAGTTGAATGAACAGGTGCTTCGGAATGGTTTTTGTTATTCCGTGTTCGCTGCGTGCGTCCTGCGCGTTGTATGTCGTTAGTGTGTTTGCGTGTACGTGTGCGGCCCGAGCGCTGCATTGGAGCGTACAACCGCTTGCTGTCCTGTGCGGCATCGGCGCGTAGTGAAACGATCATGCAGAATCTGCATTACAATGCGAGTGGTCCTGCACGAAAGAGGAGACTTGACGCCGACGGAAAAGCTGCTCTCCCTCGTGGGACTGCAAGAATCTGGCGAGTAACAGTCGACGCGCGTTTCGGTGGATGATTCCGTTTATCATGCCAAAATATTCAGCACTGGCCAACAGCACTGATGATCGGCTGCTGCATCATGATAAACATCTTTGTGATGTTTCTTACAAGCTTGTTGGGTGGGAACGTGGCCACGAGTGGTATTCGTCGAGCAGCGGCCCTCAGGGCGTGGCACCAGTGGATACCTGAAGACGATTACTGTTTGCCCGCGCCCTGGCGCCTCGCGTTGAACAGCATGCTATTCCGTTCTTTAATTAGGTAATAAATTGGCAGAATGTCTAATGAGGTAAGAAATGGCTGAGCAGCGAGTATGCACTGTGGTAAATGCGAGAAACGTTACTGAATTACTTCACACTAGGTCTTTTCAGTTGTGGTCAGTTGTTACGTGTGCCATGATGCCTGGTTCTTTCCAGTGTAGGGGCTAGAGGAATGTCAGGCTCCACTTAGCAACTTTTTTCCGTCCACTCTTTACTGGCCAACATGGTAAAATAAGCTGAACATAATGCGTGCTTGCTCAGACCTTGCTTAAGAATACATTTCACTTATTTATTCTCAGGGCCGATCGGCGTCGAAGAGAAGAGTGGTTGACTTACATAAATACATGTGTAGGCAGATTAATTAAGATGATTATGCACAGCAGACTTGAAGGCGTCGGATGCAGTTGGACACGACGAAGGAAGTGGAGATCTGGCAGTTGAAAACGTAGAAAAGTAGAGATCTGCGTAGAGATTTACTCAAAGGAAGGTGCAAGTTGTGTACATGGATTTCTACACAGCACCCTCCCTTTTAAGGCACTTCGCCGGTCGCGCTACAAGCTTGCGTATTTCTTTCAAGAAGGTTTTTCATTTCAGGAAGCTGCCTAGCCAGGTGGTAGATGGTTTCGACAGAAACAGTGCGCGAAAGACAGAACCGAGGATAGGAGACACCGGCACGTCTCCATGCGCATCTACTATTCTCGGTCCTGTTTTTCGCGTGCTGATTTCGTCGAAATCTTGGAATTCTGCTGAAGCTGCTTCTGCACTGCTTCCCACTGGTCCACAGACGAACGGGAAGCGGTGCAAAGGTGGTTTTCAAGTTTTATTCATAAAACATGCAGTGGCTTGGTTACACGGTTCATGTTATACTAGGAGACGCCACAATGAATACTGCCTGGTAAAGGAAGGAAGGGGGGCTTCTAACAGTAAGCGCATTACAAAGAATAAATATGCAGCTAACAATGTTAACATTAGTACATTGCGTAGCATTTAAAACTACTTACAGCGAGCAAATAGCCAAACGCTGAGAAGAAAAAGCACTTTGATTGTTCATTAGGCATCAATCAGTATGGTCATTGAATGTTGTTTAACGGGAATCTGAATTGAATGCAAAGCACATGATGATTTAATTTCAATGGGAAGAGTGTTCCAAACTGATATGCAATCAAATTTAGTGGTAAACGTGCCACAGTTCCTTCTGACCTTAAAATTATGTAAGTTTACGGCTCATAGAATATAGTGTTATTTCTATTTTTAAGGCCACCTATGAAAAATGTTTCAACCGTAATATTATGATCTATCATTCGGTACCTGATGATCAATAGCTTGAAAGAAAAAAGCTGGCGGATAGACAAGATACTTAGCTCAAAGTAAAGTGAGGCTGAGGAAGGCAGTAATGAGCTAAATGCCATTAGTCTAACTGCTTCATTTTGAAGGCTCTGAATGTGATCTAAATGTCTAAATTATGTATTACCCCAGGAAGACAAGCAGAATGTGAGATGACTATGTATATATGATCGTAGTACAGTGATAAAATAGAAGGCTGAAAACAGTGGCGCAGTTTGATAGTATGAAGTCCAAATGAAATCTTCTTTAGTAATTAATAATCATGCAGATTGAATTCGATACCTTTAAATAGAAGTACATTAAGAGAAGCGGCTGTGTCAGAATGTGGTAGAACGTGCCCTTTCAGGCGCACCGATGCAGACATGAGAACTGCAATCCGAAGTGAATGGAACATAATGAACTCCAGGATTAATTTTCCGGGATTAATATGTTGACGGGCTATTTTACACTACAAGAAATTGTTATATGCGCGATCATTGTGAACGTTTGGTGGTTCAAGTAGTAGTTCAGTTCAATATATTACTATAATGACTCCGAAGCGGTACTACAAAAAGGCTTGAAAATGGCGTTGAACATGTAATATGACATTTTGCGGCTTTTACTAATTCTGATGTGCAGGTCATAGCAGCAAAGCTGCGGGAGAGACAGTTTATATCTAATGTTGTACGGGGGATAATGAGGCATCGAACGTAGCCATAACCTAGTCGAGATAAAGATAAGTTGGAGATGGTGCAGAACTGTGCCTTTCGTTTTATTACCGGCACACCTGGGCCCTGATACCCTGCATATCGCACGGAAGACCTCCACTGTGAATTGCTAAATACGCGCCTAACCAAACGTTGTTCAGCTGCACATGTTGAACAGAAAAAGTATTGGCTATCGCCTTTTTATAAATCCAACTGTGTTGACCATGATTTTAAGGTCCATGAAATTGAGAAGACAACTGAATTGTTTATGACGTCTTTGTTTGCAAAAACCACTACTGAATAGAATAGGCTGCCGAGTGACGTCATGTCTATTTCATCGATTGATGCTTTTTTCGATGTTTTAAATTCGCATATCTAGGTGCTTTACCTTTCATTCGTCGGTTTTTGGTCGATGGTGCCTAGACGCTCTGAAGCGTGAATTGCTGGGCGATTTGGTACGGGTTCAAGAGAAAAGAAAGACAGAAAAAGGACACCAGAACAGAAAAAAGACACACACAGACTGTCGCCGGACTTTCAACTTATTTATTATTGGTTGCACTACGTATTTAAATTCACTACTTGCGCAAGCGCATAATCGTGCCACATCCATCTCAGTCAGGATGTCATTAAAAACCAGATATAAATTGACTCTTTGTCAGTGAGAATAACAGACGGGTCGCTGATGCAAACACGTTCGATCTTTTTTATTAGAAACGCTTCTAACAGTTCGCGCTCGTGCCTAGACTCCCCGCGGCAGATAATGGTTGTGGTGTTAAGCAAAGCTGAGCACTTTTGGCAATCCTTCGCGTATATGACCAGGTTTCTTTTAGATGCAAAAAGAGGAGCAAGAGCAAAAAGCGAAACACCTGACGATGGCTCTAGTCCCGCATACAGTTTGGCACAAACGTTAAACATAGCTTCAAAAAAGTTTCACACCAAAATCTTCTGGGGGAAATAAGAAGGGGTAAAAAGGTAAATAAATCATGTAACGAAAAAATAACAGTATACAACAAAAACTAATTCGTTCATGCCGACACAAAATACTTGGTCCAAAATTGCAAATATAACAAAATTGTGAACATGGTTGTTGAAAGCTTTGGAACAACAAGATTGCAACATCATAATAACAAAACAGCAGCATTATACAAAATGATAATGCACTCTTAAAAAAATAGCAATTAGGAAGAGAAACATGGCAGATTATGTGAGTTCTAAGTAATTTTCCAGCAGCAGAGCTCTAAGCGTAATTTTGGAGACATTAGCACTCAGATCTGTTAATTCTTGTATTTTATTTAGAAGGTTAGCTGTTTGGTATTTAATATGTTGTCGTCCAGAATTCGTTCTTATTTTTGGGGGAAGTAAAGTTTCCTTACGGAGTGTGTATGCTGGAGCTGCATTGGATTTTTCAAATCAAATGTATGGCCAGGCTGCTCCCTGTACCAAAACGCGGCGTTCAGCAGTGTTCTCTGAGTCGCTCATTCAAGCACTGCCCCGTCTGCCCAATGTAAATGTGACCACAAGAAGCAGGGATAGAATATACTACCCCCACAGCACACCTTATAAACTTCATTTGGTGCTTTGTTTCGCAGGTAGGTTCTCGCTTGGATCCGGAGGTGAGGACGCAAAGACTAGAAAGCTTTCGGAGGGCTGAAAACACAAAATGCACTCCAAATTCTTCGGAACATTTTTTCAGCCCATGCGAAATCCCATGGTAGTAGGCGTCACCTCAAAGTTCCTTGGCCTCCCTGTCGGGGGCTCCGTATAGGCAGCTCGCATTTTTATTTTTTCCCCAAGGATTCAGCGACCGCCAACAGCATCGAAGAAGGAAAACCAGAGGCTTCTAGTGTCACCACATGCTCGGGAAGGTTCTGTATAGCATGCGGCAACTTTTTCTCAGTGCATAGGAGAAACACAGGTTGGCAATGACTCCTTTTACCAGCTTCTAGTGAGCGGAAGCATAATAATAAAACGCATTTTTAAACCGAGGAGCATACTTCCAGCAAACGTGTCCGTCAGCTAACAAAATGAGTTCTAAATCTAGAAGCCTGTTGGTGTTTTCAGAGGATAAATCTTTGGTGAAGGCCATGTTCTGAGAACCGGCAATTAAAGCATTGAAAATCTGGCCCGCAACAGGAGTTAGCCGGTCAGTTGATGATAAGTTTAAAATGGGTAAAAAGTCGTCCACATATCTAAAAGTTTCACACTACGCTTGTCGTTAAGTGCTTTCTGCGGCTACGAATCTAACTTGGCCAAAAACACGTTACACAGCACAGGCGCTACACTCGATCCTCAGCAGACGCATTGCCTCTGTACAATATAGATGTCACCGTGCTGTATTGTAGTGGACTTTAGGCACACACTTTGCAGTTCAAGGAAGGGGTAGAGTGCTATTCCGCATTTCTTGTGGAATTTTTGTACCGTGGGCTCCTTTCTGCGTGTGTCTTCTTCCGCGGACGTCCTGTCATCTTGCGCCAAAGCTATCGCCCTAACTACCTGTAGGGCACGCATCGTGTCCTATTGCCTCAAAATTGGTATTCCGCCTTTGCAAATCGAACAAATTTTTGGCCCCCTTCTGCCCTCTACAGGACACTGGAAGCGCACCTGTAAGATTCTGAAGTCCGAGCTTCATCGACAAACTAGGCACCTGTAGGACTGTTTGCGCCATCTGTGACAGCAATACGAGCCAACGTGGGCTGCTCCAAAGAGATAAGAGAGCATCGTCGCCTCTCTGCCATACTCATCGCGGTGTGCTGGAATGAGCTCCGACTATGTATGCCGAAGAAATCCAAGAAGAATGCAGCTGGCACACCTGTCACTTACTTGAACGGAGATTGCCTTCCGCCAACCTTGGGTGACATTCTAAAGAAGGGCGCGAAGTTCAGCCTGGAGCCACGAGCATAGAAACACGAGCTTCTAGCAGCTGTGCAGAGAGTTGCCAGGAGGGCCCCAGCAGAAGAGAGGGCCCACTTTGTGCCGGAAGGCGTTGGATACCTGGAGAAGACATGGGCAAGCAACAAGGCGAGTGAAGACATTCCGCCCTTTATTGCGCACTTCCAACAGAACAACCTCAGTCTTCTACAGGTGGATAAGGAAGGTGCGTTCTTCGTTCTTCCTTCTTCCTTGTGAAGAGTTTTAAGCCCTCGGATTAAATACCTCGTAAGGCGAAGGCTCTTGTCCTCCGCCTGCTCAAAAACCTCAATTTGACTATAAGGGAAAATGAGATCCGCAAATGTGAACAAAATGTCTTGCGTGTTTTTTTTTTCACGGCAAAGACGCACAAGGTGGGAAATCTTTTCAGAGTCATCGTGAATGAAGAAGGCTCTTGACTGAAGATGGTGCATTGTTTATGCAAGGCGCTTTTGGAGGACTTGTTCCGCCTGAAGATTTTGCAGCTGGAAGCTCCACATTCCTGGTGAAAAGATTCAGAGGCGGTCTTTCCAGCGCCAGTGCTGCTTTCTTGGTTGACATAGAGGACTTGTTTTATTCAATACCGCATGGCGAGCATCTACAAGCAGTGCGCGATTTGATTGAGACCAACATGATTGTTAAATTTCAGAACAAATACGGAAAAGCACTCGACACTTTCCGGAATCTGCTGACTGTGCACCTAACGTCCACATCATACATCACGGTCACAACTATATTGTACAGAGGCAATTGGTCTGCATAAGATCTAGTGTAGCGGCTGTGCTGTGTAACTTGTTTTTGGCTAACTTTAATTCGTCGCGGCGAAAAGCACTTCACAAGTGTATGTGAAAAGTTTTAGAATTTTTAATCATTATAAACTTATCATCAACTGACCAGCTAGCCCCTGTGGTGGACCAGATTTGAAATGTTTTTGTTTACAGTTTCAACAACATGGTCTTCACCAAAGATTTACCCTCTAACAACACAATCAGGCTTCTAGATTTAGAACTCAATTTTTTAGCTGACGGACACGTTTGCTGGAAGTATGCTCCTCGGCCTAAAAAGGCGCTTTTGCCTTCTGCTTCCACTCACCCGAAGCTGGAAAAATGCGGCATTGCCAACCTATGTTTCTCAAATGCACCGAGAAAAAGCTGCCCGGATGCTATGCAGCAGAGTTTTGCGGAGCAGGTCGGCCGACTAGAGGCGTCTGGTTTTCCTTCCTCGTTGCTGTTGGCGGTCGCTGAAACCTTGGGGGAAAAAATAAAGGAGCCTGCTGCCAATAACGAGCACCCACGACAGAGGAGAGGGAGCATTGAATTGATACCCTACTACCATGGGATTTCTCATGGGCTGAAAAATGTTTCCCGAAAATTTGCAGTGAATTTGGTGTTTTCGGCCCCCTGAAAGCTATCCAGTCTTTGCGCCTGCATCTCTGAATGGAAGCGAGAACCTGGCTGCAAAACAAAGCACTAAACGAAGTTTACAAAGTGTGCCCTGGGGATAGTAGTGTCTATCTCTACTTCTTGTGGAAAAATAATACTTTTTGCTGGGCTAGTTGGTGACACATACTTGAATAAAGCAGTAGCGCAAAAAAGACGAGCACGAGAGGGAGCGTCCGTCTTTGTCGTGCCTCTCCTCCGTGCTGGTCTCTTTCGCGCTACATCTTTATTCAAGTTCTTGTGGAAACATATACATTGGACAGACGGGGCAGTGCTTGAACGATCCACTGAGGGAACATGGCAGAACGCTGCGTTTTGGTACAGGGAGCAACCTGGCTATGCATGTGAAGGAGTGCCAAAACTGGTCAGCTTTGCTTCACAGCAGTACCATTATCGTCCGCGGGATGTTTAGGCACGAGCGCGAACTGTTAGAACCGTTTATAATCAAAAACAACGCACATGTTTCCATCAGCGACACGTCTGTTATCCTGACTGAAAAAGTTGCATTTTTTATCTGCTTTAATGATGTCCGGACATTGATGAATGTGGCATGTAGCGCTTGCGCAAGTAGCGGCTTTTATTACGTGTAGAACCAATCATAAATCAGTAGAATGTCCGCGGCAGTCTGTGTGTCTTCTTCTGGTCCTGTGTCTTTTTTTGCTGTTTTTTTCTGCCTAGCAGCAGGGGTCTAAAATTTTATGCATTTCCTATTATACTCCCCCCACTGTAATGCGCTGAGTATGTAGGTTCTATAGTGAATAAATAAATAAATTAATAATTAAATATCAGCACAAGGCCGGACGATACGGTGAGACATGCTAGCTTGGGGTGGGATGCAGCCTCCGTTATTATGAATGCTGTGTAAGAGCCTTCGAATAGGGTTAAAATGGTGATCAAAAGGACAACCTTTTTCTCCACTTAAAGAAAGCAACCAGGCAGGCTTCCGTAAAAACTATCCGATAACCGGCCTCAATCACACTGTCGACCAGGTTATGGAAGAAATACGCAGAGTATAACCAGCTCCTATACGCTAGACATTTCAAGAAAGCCCGAATCTAATTTCTGAAAACAGTTTTCTTCAGGGGAACCGTATATGCAATATAGTAATAGCGGCGGTGGCGTACGCCAGAAAGCAATAGAATCTTGTTAAATAGTTAAGTGATTACCTGAATTCTAATAATTTACTTTCTAGCTACTGGTTAAAGGCGCCTAATTTCACAAAGATCTGTGGCCAACCGTAATTAATAGCCAGATTAGTTTCTACAATTTCGAAAATGCGATTTCTCTTGCTGTTGTAGCTCGACAAATTTGAGGCATTTTTCGCTCCATTCCAAAATCGCCCTAACCATAAATCTCAAATGGAAGCGTATGTGTCTCGTATGAATTTATATGTGTCTAGTATGTGGTTAAACGAGATGATATGTGTCCAATATGTGTCTCGTATAATTCAATATGTCTCTCTTATGGGCTGATATTTGTCACTCAATCCCTCGTATGGACTGATATTTGTCCCTCGTATCCCTCGTATGGTCTGATATGTGTCATTCGTATCCCTCCAATGGGCAATATCTGTCCCTCGTTTGTCTTGTATGGGCATATCTGTCTCTCGTTTGCCTCGTATGGGCTGATACGAGTCTCTCGTATCAGTTGCTTGAGCCGAAATATGGCTCTCGTATCAGTCGATTGGGCCGATATGTGTCTTTCGTATCACTCATTTGAGCCAATATGAAGCTCTCGTATCACTCATATGGGTGAACTGCGTCTCTCAGCCAGCTCATATGTATGTCTCTTAGATGACTCATATGAAATTAAATGGATTACATTTCATCTTGTCTTTCACGCGGTGCACTTGAGCTCATAATTAAAGAACACATGTGATCAAATTAGGTCCTTCTAACGTGGTGGGATGTTAAATCCCTAGTACCATTCCACGTTGTAACAGCTTAGCACAACATGTATGGACAAGCATATGGCATTCCGTTACTGTGCTGTTCCGAAGCTACATCACAGCTGAAGCACACACATTCGAAAAAAAGTTTAGAAAACCACCGTGAAATGAAGTATAGGCCAAGAACACCAAGAACACCATAGCCAAGAACACCATCAAAAACATAATAGA
This sequence comes from Amblyomma americanum, assembly GCF_052857255.1. Taxonomy (NCBI): domain Eukaryota; kingdom Metazoa; phylum Arthropoda; class Arachnida; order Ixodida; family Ixodidae; genus Amblyomma; species Amblyomma americanum. The sequence goes on from NC_135498.1 coordinate 205,970,329, forward strand.
TAATGAGGCCGCAAAACTTTGGTCCATGGGACAAATGACTCAAGTAGCCTCCAATAATAAGCAAGTGATTATACAGATGCAAAAATTTCCTGTACATATAACCTAAGCTTGAGAGGTGTGTTGAATAATTTGCCTCCTTGTCTATAACGGGCTATTTACTGAAAGTGAAAGATATTATTATAAACATAAAGCTTCAGATGTCTTTTTTCGGAGGTGTAATTCATTTTTTTGATATAGTCCTCCACTTGCACTGATGCCATTGCATCATTAATGCACTATTGTTTACATGCCTTCAGAGAAGAATGAGGCTGATGGCCCCAACAGGGCACTAAAGTTCTTCAAATGTTTCTTCAGCTCCGAAATAGCCAGCGGCTACAATGCACTAGGTCAGAACTATGGGTGGGTGAGGCAGAACATCCCGAAACAGCGGGTTATTCAACACGGTGGTTTTACCACCTAACTTTTTGTCATGCCACGCAGTGTCACGTTAAATGATAGATTTTTTTAGGACAAACTTTAAGCAAAAGTGCACGGTCCTTCAGCATCCTCAAGTTCAAGAATGCCCGCAATAACTGTCTGCTTAATGTGACAACCACCGCAAATAAATTCATCCACATGTGCCACGAGCTCAGGTGTGAGATGCACACAGCGGGCATCTACTGCGCTCCTCGTCTTTTGCACTTAGCACAGCTGGATCTTGCATATACGTACAGTTTGTAGCCATCTTCCGACTGGAAACATAACATGCACATTACCATGAATAGGACTCATTCGGCGGTGGATATTGATAAGTATAACACCTTCTGCCATCCAAAATTTGGTTTCGAAAAACTGTTCTAACCATGCACTGATGTATACTAACATGTTCCTTGTCACTACTCCAATATCAATGGTGCCATGTGCAAAATGAAAACATCATGGAAAGTGGGAACATCAAACTTTCTTTTCATTGTAACGTCTTTCCCTTCCATGAGTTAATAAATGTGTTACAGACCAGGAGGTAAAAAATATACTGAACACCCCTCGTACAAACACAGTCCACCAAAACCATTTGTTCAATGAAACAACCCTACATAACACACAAAAACACTACATAATATATCATGGCACAAGAGTAAGAGTTTTTTACACAGACCACACGAACAACACAGCAGCAAGTGGCATACAATATTAGTTACATTTCTCCATATTTACTATACTCGAATACAACTTAAGAATGAAGTAGCAGATACCTCTCAAAGGACCAGGCGTTGTAATGAGGATGGAGGAGGAGGACACAACCAGCTGTGTTCATGCGAGTTTTGATGATGACGATGAGATGTGAGCCCGTTAACAGGCCAGTGGGATCCATTAAACATCTGCGTATACAAGCAGAGCACATCGAGCACTGCCACAATGAGACTAGCAAAAATGAGAATGACAATGTCTGTGATGAGCTATTGCAGACGCCATGGTGGAGGGCTCCAGATCAATTTCAAGCGCATATGCGATGGCAAAGCACAGCAAAGAGGCGTGTTTTCCACTTCGCCTCTATCAACATGTGGCTGCCCTCACCTGGATTTGTATCTGCTTTGGGCATAGATCACAATGGAGTGAATAAATGTACATCCAAACACCTGTGACGTGACAAATAAAGAACTAAATATGGACAACTAATGACAAAAAATGGGGGCCATATATGCCCTCATCACTTTTCGAAAATTTCCACCCATGTGAAAACAAAACAAAAATAAAAATAAAATCACATCAAGTGTTACCTGCTGAAGACATAAACAGCCAAAACACTAGTAAACCTTCATTCACAGAAATGTAGCTACCTGTCACAAGGCAGTGGGCGTGGTAGGCAGGCAGCAAACCAATTATATAGTGTGCGCCATCCTGATTGACTCAGGTTGCCGCACCTTACATGCAAACAACTTGTGAGATGAATTATAGAGAAACATTTGCCACTTCATTCTTGAGTTGTATTCAACTAGTTTACACAAGGCACAAAAGTAAATACGTACTGCTTCTCAAAGGGACACAAAGCACATGTCCATGCATTTTCTGTTTTTAGTAAAAATATGTTTTACGGCCCTTTCTAGCCATTTTGTTACGTATTCAGCAGCAAAATATATATTTATTGTTGGGAAAACTAAATTTAAAAATAATTTTTTTCTAGCTACTTCACTCTAATCCATATCTAGACTGAGAAATGCTCTGTCATCCCTGCTAGAAAGTGAATGGTGGTAAACCAGTCTTGGCATTACCACAATTTCCTTGAGAAAAGGGGTGGTGGTGGTGATACTTGTATTCAATTATTTACCTTTACTACTTTAAATTTTCAATGAAAGTAACCACTTCGTCATTAGAATGCAGAAATCTTTTGATACATAGCAGCTGGAATTTGTCTTCTGTGTCCATTTAAACATGCTACCTAACACTGCACCTTTGGCGTTCACAAACTGACAAAAAAAGTTAGTGATGAGCTGTCATGAACTGAATTGGTTGGTCTTGTGAAATTGAGAATGCAAAGAAAGTTTACACCAAGAATGCCTTGGTTAAGGATAAGAACAATTTTAAGATACCTTTTAATGCAACACATATACAATTTATCCCAGGTCTGTGGGGGTTGTTTACTGGCATTTCAGTCAGCTGTGGGTTACAACAAATACCTTGACCTGTGTACCATGAAGGCTTCTATATTACGGCCCCATAAAAATGATATCAGTATGGCAGAATTATAGCCACAACTCTGCAGCACAAAATGTGCAGAAGAGAGGAAGGGGCCTGTGCACACGTGTTACATATTGACATGTTTCTTTAACTTTATGTTAACATAACGATCATTGTTCAACAAATTTGCTCAGTACCTGCAAGTGTCAGAGGCACCAATCTCGATAAAATGGAGAGCTAGATGGGTTAGTTGTTTCATTCAAAAAAGAAACAGCACGAAACAATGATGAACTTGCCTTTAATGATAAATTCTTTATTTCTTTTGAGGGCAGATTTGGAGCTTCTCACCTTTCATCTGTATTTTGCATGCAACCCTTGTTACATGGGTATTGAAACTCTACATGAAAAAAGCCAGTATCTGCCAGTGTCTCATGCATTGTGAACAAGATTTTTCTTAGCTATAAAAAAGGGCCTTGAAAAATGGTTGGAAAGCTTTCATAACAGGATTTTGGAGTATGTCAGCGACTACTTGCTTTTTTTATGGACAGAAACGATTGGGGCAACATGGGCTGCAACAAGTTCAAAATGATGTGGAGGGTATGCTGACAACTCTCGTGAGGATTAGTCATCCGTACAGAGTGGGCCGCGACAAGGTTACTCTGACTGTCGGCATTGCTAATGACCACAAAAGGGTAGCCGTAACTACCACAACTACTCAGTGCCACCAGAAGACAGGGAGCCACGAGCAGATGTCAAAACAAATTCCCGCCATCTTCCGTGTCTCATTTATTTCTTCAGGTTTGCACAGTACCCCGGTAGTATCTCTGATGGAATGTTTCAAGGTGGCTGTTTGCATCAGCCAGCCTTTATCATGTTGGAGTAGCTTATCCGCTACTATGCCATCAACTACAAGTTCTATCTTGCTGTGATGTGCAGTAAAAGTAGCTCAAAACTTAGCTTAGGCACACAATGCTACCAGCCTGAGTGTTACTCTACAAGTGGAAGCATCAGGTTTGTGTGGTCCATTATTCACTGAAGAGAAGCACAAAATCTGGACCTTAGACATGCACTGTGCTGGAATATGGGTGCCCGAAGGAGCACGAAGCATCAGATGCTCATCACACAGCACCGGTGCTAAGTTAAGAATATCGTAGTGCTCAACCTTGCCGGCAGTTCGCAATGAAGAGAGAGGTCTATCCCGTGTCTCATTTATTTCTTCAGGTTTGCACAGTACCCCGGTAGTATCTCTGATGGAATGTTTCAGGGTGGCTGTTTGCATCAGCCAGCCTTTATCATGTTGGAGTAGCTTATCCGCTACTATGCCATCAACTACAAGTTCTAACTATCTTGCTGTGATGTGCAGTAAAAGTAGCTCAAAACTTAGCTTAGGCACACAATGCTACCAGCCTGAGTGTTACTCTACAAGTGGAAGCATCAGGTTTGGGTGGTCCATTATTCACTGAAGAGAAGCACAAAATCTGGACCTTAGACATGCACTGTGCTGGAATATGGGTGCCCGAAGGAGCACGAAGCATCACATGCTCATCACACAGCACCGGTGCTAAGTTAAGAATATCGTAGTGCTCAACCTTGCCGGCAGTTCGCAATGAAGAGAGAGGTCTATCCCTGGACACAATGGGGAGGGATTACCCCCTTTCGTCTGCCACTCCCTGCTTGGTCACATCAGCAGGGTCATGAGAATCAGCCGACGCCACAGGCTGGAAGGGGGTCCTTTGATGGGGAAAGGCCGCCGTGTTCTTAAGTTGTACCCGAGTATAGCTGTTGTCCATAAATAATTTTTGCGGTCTGTCCCTCTGCATAAGGGTAAATATGCTGGCATGTCAAAATCAATTCACCTTTGTCCTGTGCCTTTCCTGAATATGCGCCAATAAGCCTAGCTACAAGTTCTCCTTAGAAATTAGAAAACGTGTTATGCTAGGTGCGTTTCTTGAAGGAGCAACAAAGCGGTGTTCAGCAGAAAATTCTTTGGCCGTGAGAAGGCAAAACCTTTCCTTGAGGTTCACTATCGCAAAAAAACAGCTTATTTTCATAAAAATGCACACATCTGGTTATGTTCTGTTCTGCACACTTTGCATGCTCGCTTCTGACTGTCTTTGCTGGCCTGGAGGGGAGACATGCACACTCCGCAGTAAAAATGGCTTTTAACGAAGCTTGCACATTTCGGCGCTGACAACTTTCTGAAGAGGTAATCTGAGTGCGGCAGGCCCGACCGGTACCCGAAGAAGGCATCAAGCGCTGCCCAAAAGAGCCCGTCATCTTGGTCGTCGTCCGGGTCACAGCACTCATCGCTGCTGCTGCCGTCACCCTCGCTTGTGGCATCTATTTGCGGTTCCACGTAGTCCGTGTGCGACAGCAACCATCGTGGTCCCCTCTGGTTTCGTCGTCTCTGCTGTTGTCCAAGTTACCGCATTCATCGCTGCTGCCATTTTCGCCTCTGACGTTCGCCAAGGGCACAGCCCCAAAGTGGTATTCACTGCTAAGCTCAGCGGCACTAGAGCTACATGAAACGCGAGCGGAGCAGGAGACAAGTTGGGTTCCGCTTACCAGACATCGAAGCCGGCGTTTCCGCAGCCTTGATCTACGTGAGTGACCGCTGCGCTGCTTCTGTTAGGCAATTACATCTTTCGACGCTTTGGAATCGTAGGTTGGCTGTTCCAGCTCATGGCGACGTGATGTAAAGGGCATTTACGCCACTGCTGACCCACTGTCTGTAGAATACACGCCATACACGCTTTGCAAGGCTAGATCAGCTAGATTGGCTGTATGCATGGCTGGATAAATAGATGGATGGATGAACAAGGCCGAAGCCTTGAAATCGGACGGCGGCTCACGCCACCTAGACCACGTCCACCGCAACGCAGCGCTTTCAGATGAACCGCTAGCAGATGACACAATGTTTTTGTGGCTGCCACTGTAACAGAAAGTAGCCCTTGCTGAAAGTTTATTTCATTGATTTGTTGCCCGAAAGCCTGTTATCAGTGACTCATCGAGGATCGTACTTGTAAATGTATAAAAATGCACAGCTGCGACGTTCCAAATCTTTACTTCAAGTCAGAGGAGCAAGAAACCGCGGTCGTTATCACATTCAGGTTATTCCTGTCGGCTAAAGCTATAGGGAAAACGGGTCTAAGTTTTGCCCGACAACAGAGCTACTATAAACACCTTGCATGCGTCTGGGAAGTTCGTGGCATTATGTTCCAAAACCGAAAGCACATTCACAAGCCTCTGGACGCTTATTGCTTGCTGCACGTGATTACCATTCCCGTTTACTTGTCCAGACCTGTGAAAACAAGAATACAGGCAATTGGAAATCCCTCCTGCCATTAATTTGCTAATTTTTTAAAGCACTGTAAACAAACCACGCCGAAAGAAATGAGTGCAGACGTGAATTTAATATATACAAGAAACGCAGCTTTCCACGGAAATTCATGGAGCTGCAGTGAGAGACGATTTCCGAAGGCTGCATCAAATTTGCGCATGCCGTTTTTCCTCGAAACTCTACACGTACGAGTCTGTTCCTTCTAGACCAGGCATTATGTTATCATGTCGCATGTACCTCTCGTTCTCATGGCTGCTGAGCACGCCCAACGATCGTACTTCGCAATTTCTCATTTACCTTAACTATTTTTCTGTTTAGACTGAGAGGCGACTTTCATGAACCTCGTTCACTGTGTTTTTTTTTTCTTGCGGAAATGAAGACTTTACTTGAGATATGTCAATAAAAAAAGTCCAAAAAGTTCCTAGTTCGAAGAAAGCTGTATATTCGGAAAAAACAATTCGATACACTGGGAACTGCCTTCAAAGATCTTTCACGACCGAATGCTTCGTCGGATCGACCTCTTAGAACACTTTGGACGTTTTAAACTTGCACACCAATAAACACCAGCTTTGCGACAAATATCATACAGACAGTATGCGAGATGCCCACTCCAGCGGGCCGATCACGTATATATAGGGCCGCATACCCGAGTTCAGGTGGGCTATACTCAAGAAACCCTGGAACAGGGAGGGGGGGGGGGGCAAAAGGGATGGTCGCCCTCCCCCCCTACAACATTTTTCCAGAAGGGGAGGCGCCCCCCCTCCCGTCTCCAATTGCTTCTACTTAGACTAGATTTCTAATAATTCAAACACACTAGTTCTAGGAGTCATTTAATTCAAAGCAATGTGGGGGCTGAGCTCCTTGGCTTAGTAGCCAGTTGTAAAGCATTTCGTATATGAGTAACCTAAACCGCTCACGTCGCTACAGTATTCGATTGACTGTCAACCTGACTATGTATATGATCATGATTAGCAGAATTTAAACAAACTATGCACAGACTTTTTTAATGGAATTGATGCCTCCTCGTGCGTGCAGCTTCCAACACATAAATTAAGCTTTTCATTTCAATTAATTTTATATTGCCATAAATCTTTGCACCATTTGTTCGTTCGCACTCACAACCTCCGGCACGCGGCTTTATCATTTTGTTTTGTAATGCGAGATGCGACCAGACTTATATCCATTGATCAAGGCCACGTGCAAAAGATTCCAGATTTTTCCAGATTCTTGCTGATCTTTGGTTCTTTATCTCAGAGGTTTTTTGCCAGCTTTAAATTCAGCACGATCAAGAACTGCATGACTTTCAGTTCGATGACCGCCGAGCAGGCTAAATTGAGCCTATCGCCTATATATATATATATATATATATATATATATATATATATATATATATATATATATATATATATATATATATATATATATATATATATATATATATATAATTTTTTATGTAAATGAGCATTAAATAACTAAATAACAAAATAAGGTCGAAGTTCTGCCCTCCCATAAAAAAAAATGTTCCGGAGTCCCTGGCTATACTAATTGTCTCGACATAGCCCGAACCTTCACCAGCTGCCATTACGACCCGGACGTGACAGCGGTGTGCCAGAGAACACTGCGAAACTAACTACACTTATGCAATAAAGGCCGAGTTTGGGCGACTTGGTATTTCATGCTAAACGTAGAATCGCAAAAAACAAGGACGTAGAATAAGACGCACAACACGAGCGCTCACTTACAACTGCTCAGCTCACTTCCAACTGATACAACTCAACGAAGCACATCGGTGGAGGGCGCGGTTGGGCTACCCATTTCCGTGTTCGAGCGCACACTAGCAGTTTATTCTTGAGAGCCTCTTCCTCTTCGTACCTTGCACTCTTCTGTTTTCTTAACATATATACTTTCAGTGCATCAGTTTACCTATATAGCAATCTATATTTCCTCCTGTGCTGGTCCTAAGTCGATGAATTGAGGTGAGTGGCAATATAGTACTTATGATATATACCACGTACCGTAACAAAAAATAGTTATTTTGCAGCAATTACAGACTTTTCAAGCATTTGGTGCATTTAGGGGCACTCTAATAGAAATGTTTATTTTATCGTAGATAACAGAGAAGTTCCTCATTACAGCGCAGAGAAAAGGGAAGGGCCCAGCATTATGATGAAGAGCCGGCCAAGAAGAGCTTTTATATATCGAAAACCGAAACTGCAAATGTTCTAGCGTCGTCTGACGGCTAGGTCCAGAGTTTATAGGTGCGTTCTGTTTGTCGTAAGCCACAAAAAAATTTCTGCTTAAAGCACTAAGTAAAAAGCGCAAAGCACAATCAGGCACCGCGCACCAGTAGCTTCCAGCTTTGAAACCGAAACCGAAAGTGATTTGTCATATAGCGACTACTTTGTGTAATGCAGTGGAGATAAAAAATCGCAGAACACTTCAGACATCTAGGTTACAGCGGTACCAAAAAGTTAATACATGATAGAGTCCATAGAGTTACACTAAGCCACCCTATTCACACTCCATGAACTGTCACAGGTGCAAGAGCGACTTGGGCTAGTTTGTTCTGCAGTTGGTTCAGCTTGTGTTTGACCAACGCTCTGTGGCATGGCTTGGTACGGCGCCCATAACTATTTCCCCTTGAAAGTAGTATTTGCAACTTTTCAAACATAAGTATTTCATGGTGTGTAGAGCCCCGCATCGTCTGCTACAACATGAGGTCAACCAGCAGTCAACTGGATGGCCGGATGCGCTGCACGAGGAGGCTGCGACATGGAGCGGGATAGAATTCACGGTCGAAAACGTAAGTTCTGCCGCACCAAATAAACAGACCAAACTGAACGAATAAAACGTATTTATTATTCTGGTTTGTAACGAAGAGGTCATCATCATCATCGTATGCAGCGCCCTGTGCGGTTCGCGTCGCCAAGCCAATCCAAGTCTGTGGTCGTTTGCGTCCAACGTTGTTTGCGTCACGTTGTGTCGATGTGTGTGGTTGTTACCATTGTTACATTGTGTGTTATGTAGCCACATGTGACACTTCCACTATGAGTTCGTCAGCTGCACCGAGCTATGCGTACGTGAAATACTTCGACCGACGGCGCAAAAGCTATCGTACACGTCTCTATGTCGTCTTTGTTTCCTTTGCGCTACACCTTTTCATGATGCCTCACCGACTGGCGTTAGAGACCTGGCAAAAAAACGTCGCCTACTGGCGCAGAGGAAAAGATGAGAAGGCATTCTATTCCGTCCAAGTAATGGAGCTTGGAGGTGAGTTCTGTAGTTACTTCGCTACGTGGTCAGATTTAAGAAGTGTGATGCGTGTACAGTCCAGCCTAACGCTTTTAACAAAGCTTGATGGCGTTTTGTCATAAAGTCGATGCGCGTGATTTTTTTACTGTTGCGAGCACTTGCAGAACGCTTACGATACCACTTCCTCTGTGCTTGCGATCCGTGCCCACAGCAGCCCAGCGCACGCTTCCCAAAGAAGGGAAAAACGGCGTGGTCGCGTTGTAGCAGGTCTCGACGTAAGCGTCACTCTGAGCGAAAGAATATTTCCTGATTTTTTTCATGAATTCAAGTAATTGCATGAGGCAGAGAGAAATCGGCTGTGTTCAGATCTACTTATTTTTCGCATCATATGGCTTTTGGAAAGCAATGAACGAGACACACTAACAGCTCCGTTTTCGTAGCTTGCCCTGTGTTTGCTGTCTGTCGCTTTCATTATTTTATCTCTCATTTCTTGTGTTCCAGTAACAAAAGCGGAGCTTATCCAGAAGTTGTCTAAGAGAAAAATCACTGTGACGGACTTTGAAATGTCTGAGCCAGCAAGAACAGTCACAGACACATGTATGTCCTGAGCGAAGTTTTATTACGGATGCCTCTGCTACTGGCACTCGCACGCTTACCAGTCGCAATATGTACAATACATAGCAGCATACTTCAGAGGCAGGCAGGTGTCTCTCTGTGTGTGTGTCTAAATATTTATGCTTACAGGAAGCAGCTAGGCTCCCTTCAGCAACAGAGAGCCTTGTTGCGGATTTTGAATTGCAGTATAGACATATTTCTTAAATGCTACCGTTGTGAAAGGTTGCGTACGACACTAGAAAATCGCATGTGGAATGGAAACATCTTGCTTTTTTGTTCTCTCATGAATTGTGTGCTTGATGTCAGATCAAAGTTTCATTTTCCGTGTTGCCTCCTTGCGTTGTTGTTCAAAATGTTTATTGGTTTGGGCAGCAGCCAGGCTGCCCTCTGCATTAGAGAGCCTTGAAGCGACCCCATCGATACTGCGTTGCGGGACAGCGCACTTTTCTTATTGCAGCGCGTTGTCTTAGCTTCGGCTTGCAACTCAGAGGCCTGTTTTCTCAGTGCCACGATACTGCAATAACACTCTTGTTAGGCCTAGTTCGTGCAAGGTGATAGACATGAACGATGTGCGCAAAACATTTGACGAACCACATAGACGGGAGAAACACAATGAATGGCGCCAGTCCTTGTGTTTCTCCCGTGTATGTGGTTCGTCGAATGTTTTACGCACATCGTTCATCTATGTCGACACGATGCTACTTAAATATATGTATTCCTGGAAATTTATAAGCCCTGCCATTCTTCGGTTATGCGGCTTACCAAAGCGAATCGGGCCACGTGAGACGCGGATAGGGCTTGTGGTAATTATTATTCACGAGGGGTCTTTAATGTGCAGGCACATTGCACAGCCCTTAGGCATACTTGTATTTTATCATCCATTGAAATACGTTACCCAACGCGCCGATCCGACAACCTCAGTTTCGATGACTGCTGGCTTCGCTCTTTTATATTATCGGAGATCAGAGCCGATCCAGAAAAAGCGACCAGCGTGGCAGGCTATTACAACGCGCTACGAATAGGGTCTTGTGAGTGGTCGCTTGAGCTTCCAAATGCACTGTCGCACAGCCTGCTTAATGCTGGAATCAATGACATCCATAAAACAAAAATTTCGCGATGAGTTAAACGTATTCTGATTTCTTTCAAACTCATTACAACTGTTGATGATGTTTATTAGTTCTTTAATTAAATTCGATGTAGAGCGGTGCAGTCTGTGAACACTTTCGCGGGAGGCTTATTATGAGAGAACTGTGGCCAAGAAGAATGACATTGATTTCATTGATCTACACAGAGATTAGCAGCTGCTGCAAAGTATCTCATCCGCCTCACACAGCGCGCACATAAAATGAAGTTCTCCGCTATCCACGTCACTTGCTTAGGGCGGTAAAGCTCTGAGGAAGCCTTGCCGCGCTGGTTCAATGCTGACCGTCCGACTGCAGTGTCGGGGCACCCGAGATGGATTTCAACTGCGGAGACCCCGTTTGAGTGGAAGTCAAACGCGAAGCAGCTGTTTAATGCGTGATATCAGTGCCAGTTACCCCCTTCCCCATGGACGTCATTGTTCGGGGCAGTATTGGTGTCCCAAGAAGCCCGATACGCTTTAGTAAGCTGCATAACCGAACTCTAGCAGGGCTTATAAATTTCCAGCAATACATATATTTAACCGGCATCGTGGTACTAATAATACAGGCCACTCGGTTGCAAGCCGAAGCAAAGACAACACGCTGCAATGAGACATATGCGATTTCCCTAAACACCGTATTAGTGGGCTCAGACGCTATCGGTACACAGTCTGGCGCGCTTGCCTGCAATGCAAGCACAGTGCATGTGCGCTTCTGCACTGTAGCAGACGACACGAATCACCGCCTCCGGGCCCCTGCGCGCCTGCACCGCTCAGTTTCGATGTGCTCCCGCGCCGGATGCGCTCCGCAGAGCGCGGCCACGCTGAGACGCGTTCGCACATATTCTGAGCGACCCTATACGCTGGTTCGTGTTCATTCATCTTGCACTTACTGCGCTTTTACAGTTTTTCTGAGCGCACTTACCAGTCATGTGCTCAAAAACACAAAAGGAGAAACACGCAGAAGACATGTACACATGTGTAGGTTTGCTTTCCAAGAAATGCTGGTGGGTTTTTGGTTCCCTGCCGCGGATATCCATTGAGGTCTGACAATAGGCATTGTTGCCTGTTATGGGTCAGGTAGCAGCATCGCACCGCTGCCACCACTTGGTACGATGCAGGTTAGCGTGGTTGGGCCGGAGAAGGGATGAGGAACGAAGGAAGCTTGACATTTAGGAAAAACACAAAAAAGTGTGTTTTCTGGCACTTTGAAGAAACTTATTTACATGATTTAGAAAAGAGCAAACAGTCAGAAATTAAAAGTTCATAGCGTTGAGCCGACTGGATGAGCCTTGTCGCCAGCGCCCAGAGCGTTCGTTCTCACTCAGGACGCTTCCTAAATACCCTAAGGTTCCGCCCCTTCACCAGGCGGGCGCCAATACAATACGCGGCACATTTATTCACGATGAGAAAATGTGCACACAGCACTTAGCAAGCGGATGCACTCGTGGGAATGGGTGAGGAGGATTCACAGGTGCGCTGCTCTATCGCACCGTGGTGCAACCGTATTGCAAGCGGCACGTGTCTATCGAAAACACCGGTGCCGCGCTGTGGGCAACAACTGCGGCGGGCTCTCTCAGGTCGGGGCGGCTCTTGGCACACAGGATTAATTACTGCAAGGCACCGTTCCCCTCTTCCCGTCGTTTGTTCATCGTCGGTCGCTTTTGCTGGGAACCAGTCAAATGGGGAAGGTCATTTGCATCGAGCCGAACGTGGAAAGAATCCCACAGGCTCCTTCCCAGCCAGTCAACCTTTCTTTTTTTTTGTGCAGTCGTCGGCCACCTGAAGCTGTCAAATTGCCACGGCTGTTGCTGCGCCACCGTAGTCATCCCTGTCGATGGGATCTCCACCTTAATCATCTTCGGATGGTGTGCATTTCGTTCATATCAGCCCCAACGCGGACGCCACCGAAAGCTCCCCACTTGACTTCCCAACAAAAGGGGTGCTTTCTACTCTTGTAAACGGAAGGGCAGCCACACACAAAAAGCAGGGAAGGAGGACTGAAGCTAGTAGACCAAGCAAAAGGGAGAGAAACCTCTGATAGGAAATGGAAGGAGAGGAGCATGGTGAAGTAGCTTGTTTGCCATATATGTAACTCCAATATAATGGGCCTTTATTAAAGAATTGTTTGCGGTTATGTGTTCCGGGGACGGTGCCGCACAACAACCTTGGTAGAGGACATTTTCAGCCAGAGGGTGGTCGGGCTCTTTAAGTAGTGGCTGCCGGCTGGCGTCTTCTGCCAATTTTGTTGTTCAAAATTTTTATTCTCTACGGAGGTCATTTTAATTTGACAGCTGAAGATGAACCTTAACCTTGTATGTGCCGATTCGGTCGTTGCCATAAAGCTTGGTGCTCGGTTCTTCTGCCACAAGGGCTTAAAATATCTGAGAAATACCGTATGCATATTTCACCTTGCATTTGACTCATTGAAAAGAAAAAAAATTTCCCACTGTGGATCATCATTCCTGCACACACAGTGCGGTGCCGACATGCGAGCCCAGAATGTAATGCCTTTCATCCGAGTGCTAGCTCTACGAAAAAGCGACCGCATACAGACACGACGTACAGCTAAATTTGTACAGTACATGCACTTCAGAAAAGTGTTCAACCAGCTGATATGCACGCTTGTCAAAATTATGCGTGCATTACTTGCTGGCACCAATATTAACAGCTGGTGGGCGGCAGACTACAGTTGAGCGGAACATATCCTGATCGTTTTCTGCTTACAGCCCATAGGAATTAGTTCACAAACAGAAATCGCAACTACAAAAGGAGAGTCTGTATAGGCAGGGTCCATCATTGGCGCCTAGGTAATTAGTGTGTAGTTAACAAATATGCAATAATCTGAGACTACAGCAAGTTGTTTGAGTAGTGCATGCGCAGTTTTTCTTCTCCTCCTCCTCCTCCTCACCATCAGCCTCACTCCGCCCACTGCAGGTCAAAAGCCTCTCCCATGGCTCTCAATTTAACCCTCCAATGTGATGTAAAATGCAAGTCTTTGGAGTGCGACTGCCCGTCACATAAGCTTTTGAGGATATCTCAAAGCTTACATGCAGACTTCACGACAACACACAACGCACGGAAGGACATATACTTGTGTTGTCGCCGATGATGTATGCGTCTGAGCGCAAGAGTCCGCGGCTGCCCTCAATAACTAACGTCCTTTCTTTCGCTCCCAAGGATCAGATTTCTAACGTCCACATGCGAGCAATGAGACGCAACAGCACGCGAAGCAGCAGAGAGCACTCGCCTTCCGTGATCCATGGAGGACTTCGCCGCCATGATTGCCACCGGGCTGGTTCTGGCGGCGACCAGTTCATGTGAGCATGATGCACCTTCCTGTCAAGAGTGAATTTTCTGGCAGGAACAGGCGCTCCGGGTGCGGCAATTTGAAGAAGCCCAATGATAATTTAGGTATGTATAGACACCTAATTTTAGTGGCATGTTTTCTTCTCTACAATGATGCAAAAGACACTACTTTGAATGAATAATCATGTGGTGTTTGCCTGCGACCTATAAATAATTTATAATCGAATTATTCTGTCATGCTGTCTCGGTTTCAACAGCCGAGCGAAGACTGTGACATCAGAGAGGTTATATGTAACGTGATACATGGAAAACATGCAATATAATTGCTGCTTGATTGCTTTATTTCACTACAGTGCGGAAGCCATCCTTCCTCAATAGTCGGAATAACAAATGTAGCTGCACCGATTATATTGCAGTTTTTCATACCTCGCGTGACCTATAAGCGCACTTTGACGTCATAGTCCCCGTTCAGCTCTTTAAACTGAAACAGCGTGAGAAAGGAATTCGATTATAAATCATTTAGCAGTCATAGGAGAATCATCACCATCATCATCATCATCATCATCAGCGTGATTACAAACACTGCAAGGCGAAGGCCTATCCCATGTCTCTTCAATTAACCATGTCTTTTGACAGCTGTTCCCACCTTATGCCTGCAAACTTCTTAATTTCATACGCCCACCTAATCTTCTGCCGCCCCCTGCTATGCTTTCGTTCTCTTGGAATCCACTCCGTTATACTTAAGGACCAGCAGTTATCTTTCCTTCACATTACATGCTCTGCTCAAGCCAATTTCTTCATCTTGACTTTGTCTTGGATGTCAATAACCCGCGTTTGTTCCCTCAACCACTCTTCCTGCTTCCGGCCTCTTAACGGAGATAGATACCTAATTTTACCAGTGTTACCAATCAAACCATTTAACATCATATTTTGATCTCTTGATTGAAATCGTTTTTTATGTTCTAGTTAATGGTGTTTCATTATTTCTTTCCTCCTTATTTTGAAAAAAAATTATTTTGCGGGACTCTGACCAGGCTCAAGAAGTGTAATGTAATAGTAAACTCAAAATGTTTGAGAATCCCCTGAAGCTGCCCTTTAATTTACGTTGTACATTAGTCTTTTGTAGCAAATGCGAACTCTTTCCATACTTTGCAGTCTTTCACTAGCATGGATCCTGCGGCACCACAGAATCCGGATATCTTGCTGAGGTCAGCGGCCAGGTATGCTGGTTTCGCATATTTAGAATGTAAGACAGGCAATTGGGCTTTGGTGCCCCATCGGCCAGTGCTGACGAAGCAACAAAACAGAGACGGAAGACGAGGCTGACAAAGTTCAGTTTGGCGCTCAGGAATGCTTGGCTACCGGGGTGCGCCGTGCTAACAAAGATTGTGGCCGGCCACACTTCTTGTTTGATTTGCGTCTTTACACTTGGTGGAGGGTCTGGGTGCGCCATGCTAACGAGAAGTGTCGACGGCCACAATCTTTGCTAGTACAGCGCACCTCTGCAACCAAGCTTTCCTGAGTGCCAAACTGAACTTTGTCAACCTCATTTTTCGTCTGTCTTTTGCTCCTTCTTCAGCACTGGCAGCTGGGGCATCAAAGCCCAATTGTCGGTCTTACAAGAATGACTTTGTAAGATTGAAACGCATTTAGCTCTCATCCTTGGTAAATGCAGGCAAGCAACGTAGCACCTGGAAACATGGGGATGAGCATCATTGCACAGCGCTCGGAAATGAAGAATTTTCCGTCCGAAAGAAATGAAGCTGAAAACAATTGCCTGCAGAGCGGTTCCAGGCATAATTTTAACCTGTTGCAGCTCCGAGGAGCTTTGCTTAGCGATGGCTTTGTGATCGAAATCCAGTATTTGTTCGTGTTCTAGTTGTTGACGTTTCATTACTTTGCAGAATGACTTCTTGCAACAGAGAGAAGGTTCAAGAAGTGCAATGTGATAGTAAACTAAAAATGTTTTAAAATCCCCTAGAGATGCCCTTTAGAGGGCCACTGAGGAGAAATTCAAGTTGGCTTGTACCGATGGATACAAGCTCCTGATCACAAAAACGCCACTCTTACTGGAAACAAAGCTCTTTTAAGGTAGAAAACAGCAAGAACCTAAATACAGGTATCGCCGCCCCAGGCCAATCTGGCAAGTACAAGCGTGATGACGTCATAGGACAAGAGAGGCCACCTTGGAGGAATTTTTATTTATACATGATACCGCGAATGTCTGAGGCTGACAAAGGAAGGTTGCGCGGTTCAAAATTGAAGTAAATTTTCTTTTCAAACCGACAGTGCACTTTTATCACTCAAGGAAGACAGAAAAAAGACAACCTGAATGTTGAAAGCAAAGAAAGCCGATGCTTGGCGGCACCCCCGGTGGCCAGGAGAGTGCCGGTTTGTTATGGCGCTTCGCGTCTATCAGCTTTGCGGGCCCAGTGGTGTTGTTTTTGACGCGCCTCAATATACAAGCGCCGAACAGCAGAGGAACTCAAAGTGCCACTTCAAGCGATAGTTAACCTTTGAAGGAGCCTGTTAGGCTGGTCAGATGATCTCCACTGTCGATGAAAAACTATGATGGCACGATGTTCGGTGATCGTACGAAGCAGTTCGCAGTATAAAGAGGACTTGTGTCTTCGCACGCTCGCCCGGCAAAACTTTCCCGGCTGTGCCAGTCAACTTCAAAATACCTAACGGAAATCGTTTGTTAGGGAGAGATGCAAGGTACAAGGCAGTTAAGAAAAATTGCCGACGGCCTTGCTGTGTTAGGCCAGAATATAAGTAGCGAAAGCGCGGTGACTTTTGCGTCTGAAGAGTGCATTCACTAGACCGCCTTTATTCATAGATAAATCTTGAAATATCGTCTGGTCACATGACCACCCCTTTTCTAGTCTCTCGTCCGCTGAATCCAGTCTATTTCTTTCCATTTGTTCAGACTTCCGCTTTTCTCAGATAGTTAGTTACCCTACACGTGTAACACCAAACACATCATCAATTCTCGACCTTCTGCTTTCTACATTAACAGACAACTTATTGACTGTTTCGCACATGCCCAGGCTGATCGATCCTGATGTCTTGCACTTCACGCTAACGGTGACTCAAAACAAAAACGAGCAAAGACGAAAATTTCGTGATTTTAACAAAACTGACTACCCTGCCATCAACAGCGAACTCAGCTCACTTGTAGATGTGTTCCTCCCATCATATCTTGATCGGTTCATAGAATCTAACAGGGGCATGTTCAAAAATAAAATTGCTGAGTTAGTCATCTGATACGTCCCCCTTAGAACCACCTACACTGGCAACAAAGCACCTTTGCATAACACTAATCTAAACAGGTTATCGAACAAGAAAAAGCGCTTATTTCTTTCAGCTAAACACTCCTCAACATTATCTCATTGGTTAGCGTACAAAAACACGGCCAAATCTTATGTCACGTCTTTGAGGTCAGCTAAGTTTTCATTTTTAAACACTACTCTTCCACAGTTACTAAAAACTAATCCAAAGTGATTTTGGAATGTCATTCGAAAAAACACTAATAAGAGTGTCTTACCACTACTCTCCAGGTCTGGGGACTCAGTGCAGCCTCATCTCTGTTAAAATGTGCTTAACAACACATTCATTAGGTCATTTTCATCCCCTGTACTCTCCACTCAGATGGCAGTAGTGAATGCTACCAATTATTAGATCATGGACCCCATAATATTTGAGTCAACAGGCATCAAAGCTATAATAAATAAATGAAAGCCCAAATTTTCTTGCGGAGTTGACGAGCTCAATATTAAATTTTTGCAAAATACGGTGGAATACAGTTCAGTAATACTAGAGTGCATTTTCTCACAATCGTATAACTCTGGCACTATAACTCATGACTGGAAATCTGGAAAAGTAATCCCCATTCACAAGTCAGGTGCAACACATGATAACCTCAATTACAGGCCCATTTTCCTTACATCTGTACCATGTATAATTATGGAGCACATAATATACACACATCTTGTTAATTTTCTCGAAAATAACTTTTTCTCAAGTGTCCAGCATGGATTCCGCAAACATTTCTTTTGCGAAACTCAGCTTGTCTCGTTCACTAATGATTTGCGTGCCTATCTAGACTCTGGTTTTTCTATTGACTGTATATTTCTTGATTTCTCTAAAGCTTTTGACAAGGTAAACCATGCGCTACTTCTTCATAAACTAAGCTTCTTAAGCATTGATCCTACAGTAATTAATAGGATTCGCGCTTTCCTGACATCCCGCGTTCAGTTTGTAGCTACTAATGAAGTTAACTCACCTTCGGCCCCAGTCCACTCCGGCGTTCCGCAAGGGTCGGTTCTGGGTCCTCTCTTATTCTTGATTTACATAAACGACTTGTCTTCTTGCGTTTCTTCCAAAATTTGCCTGTTTGCTGAAGACTGTATTCTGTACCGTAAACCAATAATTGCCATGTCCTATTAGTTCATAATGACCTTAAAATTATTAACGAATGGTGCAGCACATGGTGCATACAATTAAATATTAACAAATGCAAATCAATGAGGGTATCTCACACTAACCTAACAAATTCCATGTAAACGCTTAATAACATCTTATTAGAGTCTGTGATATTGTACTGCTACCTTGGTGTAATCATTACCAATAATCTCTCTTAGAAATCACATGTCAGTTCCATCATCGCCAAAGCCAGTCGTACTCTTGGATACATTCGCCGTAATTTCTCTCTTGCAACATCATCATTAAAATTTATAATGTACACAAATTACGTTCGCCCACAACTCGAATACGCATCATCTCTTTGGGATCCCGGCCATGTAACCCTCATACTGTCCCTTAAGGCAGCGCAAAATCTCTCAGCCCAGTTCATCTTAAATAACTATCAAAGGACAGCCAGCGTTACTAATATGAAAGCATACTTTCATCTCCCGTTATTCTCAACTCGAAGAAAACTATCTCGCCTCTCACTGTTTCATAAAATGTACCACAACTCAACATTGCGCTCCTTGTAGATTCAACCCCCATCATACATTTCATATCGCCGTAACCGCAGTCAAAAGATCAACATTCCACACTCAAACACGAGTGCTCATTCTAAGTCGTTTCTTCCCCGGACCTGTAATGTTTGGAATAACCTACCTGCATCACCAACAAATATAACTGGAGTAGGAAACTTTAAATCCGCGTTGCGAAGCTTCTTTTTTGCCTGGTGTTAAATCCCTTTTCATGTGTATATCTTCATTGTGAACTGTGTTCTTTGTTGCATTTTAATATTTTTGTTATATTTTTGACACCAATGCCGCCTTAGAAATTACATTTTGTACCTTGCTGTTCTTTTTTTGTTTTCTTTTCTTTTCTACATGCGCTAACTTTAATTTTACACATTTTATCTAAACCTTCTTTTGACATTGTATAAACTGTATCCGCCCCGCCCCTCTGTAACTTACATCTGTACCCTCAGGGTATCTTAAATAAAAAAATAAATAAAATTCCAATGAGGAAAGGTGTTTAGTAAGGAGATGCCATTTCTCCACTGGCTTTTACCGCTTGTTTACGCAAAGCATTCAGACACCTTGACAGGGAACAGCTGGGGATAAGAATTAATCAACAACACCGTAGCAATCTGCGATTCGTTATGACAGTGCCTTGATAAGTCAGTCATGGGGCGAACTGCAAAACATCAACAATGAGTTAGACAGGCTGAGCAGAATGGTAGGCAGCAAAATTAATATACAGAAAACCAAAGTAATGTTCGCCACTCTAGGAAGGGAACAGCAGTTTACAATTTGTAGCGAGGAGCTGGAACTGGCAAGGGAATACGTCTACTTAGGGCAGGTAGTGGCGCAGATTCAGGACATGAATTAAAGCCCCCCACCCGAAATATAGGTGCGAAAGCACTCCGTCACAAGGTAAATAAAATTTTTCGTCGTCATTACTGTGATATGTTATCAGTTCAAGCACGTGCCTATGACGTAGGACCGTCTCGGCACATGCTATAAAAGCAGAGGCGTCGTGGAATAAAACACATTCGCTCCTGCCCTCGCTCGTGCGTCGTGTCTTCTCTCGGCCACGACAGAACAACTGGCGACGAGGATGGGATGATGCCACGATTTTGAAGCAAGCACCGGCGCAGCGCTGCAGCGGAACGGACGGCCGGCCCACGATAAGAAGGCAAGAGTTTCAAAATGGCACTCCCTGTAGCTTCGCAACGTTTCGGAAGCATGCCAGAGTTTAACCCAAGAAGCGACGATATCAAGTCGTATTTCGAGAGGTTTGAGAATTTTGTGGCCCTTAACGACGTTCCGCAAACAAAGAAGTTGAGCTTGTTCTTGAACGTAGTAGGCAGTACAGTGTACGGGGAGCTCAAGAAAATTCTAGTCCCTGACAGTCTTACTGACAAGACCTTCGCAGACATAAAGAAGGTACTTGAACAACACTTCAGTTCCGAGTACTCAGTAATAGCCGAACGTTGCAAGTTCAACAAACGCACGCAGCAGGAAGGAGAATGCGTCAAGGAATTCATGACGGAACTTAAACATCTGGCGCGTAATTGTGAGTTCAAGGCGTTTCTGAATGATGCTTTGAGGGATCGCCTGGTGGCAGGATTGCGCGACCAAGAGACTCAGAAGATATTGTTCGCAACGGAAAACTTAACCTTTGAAAAAGCTTGCAAGATTGCGCTCGAAGAAGAACTTGCTGCGAAGCAAACAAAGGAGCTGCATTGCCAGGCAGAATGCTCGGCCGACGTAAATGTGGTTCGAGGAAGAGTGGAAACGAAAGCCAGGCTGTCAGGAAGAGGAAAAGAAAAGGTGCAAAATCGGACAGTTTGTTATCGCTGTGGAAAAGGGCACGATTCAGACAAGTGCTGGTATCGCAACGCGAAGTGCCGCGCATGTGCAAAGACGGGGCACCTACAAACGATGTGCCAACAGAGAAAAAGTCGTCCGGTGAACTACGCTGAAGCGACGGACGAAGAATCTGGTGATTCTCAGGCATTTCACGTCGTGCTATGCACGAATGATAAGAAGCGAGGCCATAAGGTTTCCGTGCAGATTGAAGGGAAGACCCTTCCTATGCTTTTGGATACGGGCGCAGCTGTCACGTTGATGCCTGAAAGAGTTTTCAAGCAATGGTTTCCGCAGGTTAAATGCAAGCCAACCAAAGCAGTTTTGAAAACGTATACAGGTGAGCCTGTAAAGCTGCGAGGAAAGGCGACCATGACCGTTGAGCATAACGGCTGCAAGGCTGAACATCCACTGCATATAGTAGAGGACCAGGGCAAGGCTATGCCTACACTTCTAGGCCGGGACTGGCTTGAAAAGTTCGAACTTGACTGGAAAACCGTCAGTGCTATCACAGAAAACACTGATGTCGATTCTCTGCGAAAGACATTTCCAGAAGTTTTCCGTACAACACCAGGAATAGTCCGCAATTTCGAAGCCAAAATAGCCATAGACCAGAACTGTACGCCTGTGTTCTGCAAAGCTCGGTCTATGCCGTTCGCTACTAAAAAGGCAGTCAGCGAAGAACTTGGTAAGCTGGAAAGTCAAGGCATTTTAAGAAAGGTCGCCAGCAGCAAGTGGGCGACGCCCATCGTACCGGTTCCGAAGCGTGGAGGTGGAATCAGAATTTGTGGAGACTACAAAGTAACAATCAATGCAGTACTCAAGACTGATTGTTACCCGCTCCCGCTTCCTGAGGATTTGTACTCAATGCTAGCCGGTGGTAAGGTGTTTTGTGTGCTGGACTTGTCCTCTGCGTACCAGCAAGTGCCTCTCAGTGAAGATTCCAAGCCACTGCTCACGATAAATACACATCAGGGGTTGTACGAATTGCAAAGGCTCCCATTTGGAATTGCGAGCGCACCAGCTTTATTTCAGGCCATGATGGATAAAGTACTAGAAGGAATTCCTAACGTCGGGTGCTATATAGACGACGTCATCATCACCGGCAACAGTACAGAAGATTGCTACACAACTGCCACAAAAGTTCTGAAAAGACTTAGCGACCACAACATAACGCTCAAAGAGGAAAAATGCAAGTTTTTTCGTGATTCAGTTGTCTACCTAGGGCACAAGGTTTCGAAGGAGGGCATCTATCCCACCGCTGAAAAGATAAAAGCAGTACGAGACGCCCCGGAGCCCAGCAACATCACAGAACTCAGGGCCTACTTGGGTCTTCTAAACTTTTATGGCAAGTTTTTGCCGAATTTGGCAACTGTGGTAGCTCCTCTTTACCAGCTTCTTCAAAAAAACCACAAGTGGAAATGGACGAAACAGTGCAAGAAGGCATTCGAAACAACTAAGGGAATGATTTTGAACAGTGAAGTGTTAGCCTTCTATGACGTCACAAAGCCACTTGGACTTAGTTGCGATTCTTCCGCTTACGGCTTGGGAGCTGTGATTTTTCATGAAATGCCAGACGGAACGGAACGGCCTATCGCATTCGCGTCTCGTACTTTAACAAGCAGCGAACGGAACTATGCTCAAGGGGAGAATGAAGCTCTCGCGCTCATATTCGGCTTGCGACGGTTTCATCGTTATCAGTATGGGCGCAAGTTCAACCTATACACCGACCATCAGCCGCTTATCGGACTTCTTGGGCATGATAAACCACTGCCATCTTTAGCAGCTGAACGGATGCAGAGATGGGCACTGACGCTAACAGAATATCAGTACGATCTCAAGTTCAGGAACGGCAAGAAAATGGAAGTCGCTGATGCACTGTCACGGCTACCGCTGCTGACAGCCTCAGGCAACGACGAGCCGGAGTGTTTGGCTGTTTTTGACGCAACCCCGCTGACAGCTAAAGAAGTCGCTCGAGAAACGAAGCGAGACCCCCTTCTAACACGCGTTTTAAGCTACGTTCTTTTGGGATGGCCAGAGCATTACTCTGAAGAGCTGCGACCGTTTTTCACACGGAAAGATGAACTGTCTGCTGAACAAGGATGCGTAACTTGGAGCAATCGAGTGATTGTGCCGAGAACCCTGCAGAAACATGTGCTCTCTCTGCTGCACGAAGGACATCCAGGGATGACTCGTATGAAGATGTTGGCACGGGCATACGTGTGGTGGCCTTTCCTCGACAAAGACATAGAAGAAACCGTTCGGAATTGCCAAGTTTGTCAAAGCACTCGGCCAGCAAAGTCGGCCGGGCCTCTGCAACCATGGAGGTATCCAACAAAAATTTGGGAAAGGATTCACGCTGACTACGCTGTAAAACACGGCGTCAATCTGCTAGTAGTGGTCGACGCATATTCTAAATGGATTGAAGTGTTCGGCATGACATCGACAACTACCGCTAGAACATTGGAAAAACTGGACACTCTCTTCGCGGCCTACGGCTACCCCGAAGAAGTAGTTACCGACAACGGCCCGCAATTCACTTCGGATGAATTTGAACAGTTCATGAGGCACAGGGATATCAAACACTCGAGGACACCTCCGTATCATGCAGCTTCAAATGGAGCCGCAGAGAGACTCGTAAGAACGACGAAGGAAGCGCTCCTAAAACAGGTTCTGCACGATAAAAATGAGAGAGTAAAGAGTACAGTACAAGACCGCCTGAATAAATTTCTTTTTTGTTATCGAAACACCCCACATTCGGTGACTTTGCGGACGCCTGCTGAAGTTTTCCTCAAGCGTCTGCCCCGAATTACTTTGACTCTTCTCAAACCAAGTTTTGCAGGGGACATGGCGGAGCGTCAGAGACTAGACACGTAACGACCGAAGAGGATGCGCCGAATCCTTATCCGTGGGCGATGCAGTCTACGTGAAAACTACACGTGGTGAGCCTGTATCGTGGCTTGAAGGTACTGTTGAACAAGTTGTCAGCCCAGTCACGTACATGATTAGGGTTCAAGGCCGACTACAGTTCACTCACGTTGATCACCTGCGGACCAGAAAGACCAGCGTATGGACTGAAGCCACCAATCATACGACAGCACTAACCGGTCAGGAGAAAGATGGGGCGAATGATCTAGGAGGTTCAGAAGATCCGCGATGGGTTTCCGAAGATTTGTCTTCTCAAGAGGTCTTTTCCAGGTCCCTGGATCGGACAATCGAAGTGCAGAGCCAACCTTCTCCAAGAAGAGATCCAACTCGGGGGACCTCTTCAGAGCCAAGGGTGTCCGCCGACCAACAGACTCCTCGGGCCCTGCTACCAAGACCACCACAGGACCCACAAGCAGTGGCAGGTGGAGGGCGTCCAGAGCGCGGCGAGACCAGATATAACGGCACAGCACATGAGGAGCCTACCCCTACAGGAAACCAGTCATCAGCAGTAGCATTGCGACGAAGCACCCGTGCGCGAAACCCTCCCGAGAGATACACTACAGAAGACTTCAGGAAGAAGAGATAGTAATAATTAAAATGACTTTTGTTTCACTAAGAAGGGAAGAATGTGGTATGCTATCAGTTCAAGCACGTGCCTATGACGTAGGACCGTCTCGGCACATGCTATAAAAGCAGAGGCGTCGTGGAATAAAACACATTCGTTCCTGCCCTCGCTCGTGCGTCGTGTCTTCTCTCGGCCACGACAGAACAATTACTTAACCGAGTGGCATAAGCTGCAATCTCGGGCAAGCGAACTCACCGGGAACAGCTTTTGGCGGATGGGTGTTTGAAGCCTCCTGGCAGGAACTGGCCGAGGCTGGCAGTTAGGGCTATCAACATTGAGATGGGAATCGAATCTGCGAGGACCCCAGTCAGAAGCGCTTGTCATAGGTGATGCAGGTAGGTCCGTGTGGCTTGGATATAAAGCGGGTTTGATATCTGTGTCGCGCCTGCCAACTTTGACAGCCTACATCACGGTCTTCCTCATGAGCATGCTTCTGGCAGGTGGTAGTTGGCTGGGGACATGGCAGGACGTGCCATGGGATGAGTCAAAACCGACATGGCGCACTCCCGAAGGTTCAGTGGCCCATCCCCAAACTATGGCCGGAAAGTCCTTAAATGGGGATGGACCGTCAGAATTTCGAAGCGTTCGCACAATACTGCGTTATTGGCGGAGTCAAATCGTCTCTCATTTTTTTCAGACCCCCGTTAATCTCGCACGGATTTCTAAAGAACCGCGATATCAATCCCCAAATTTGACAGCTTTTCGCAGGTGTTCACCACAGCTTAGAAGCGATCACTAATCGGACCGCTAGCTTCTAGAAAACAGCAGTGTTAATGGTAATACTAAATTAACTCACTTCAAAATTTTGGTCTGAATAACAACGGATAATTCACCTCCGGACAAATCGGAGCAACGATAACAAAAACAGCGGGTATATTCAACAGACAAGATTACACACGTCTTCTTCCGACGACTTTTCGGTGCTCACTGGCCGCTCCGGCTGGAAGTGGGAAGCTTCGGGTTCCACCCACTCTGGGTGGAGGAGGAGGGAACCCTTCAGGCGGTCTCAGTATTTAGTGCTGCATTGCCTCCAATAGTTGCCGCACTAGAAGAGCTCATCGAAGCCTCCCTCGGCGAAACAAGCGCTTCCACCGCGTCTGCCCTCCACCATCGAGTATGACCATTTAACTTTCTCATTTGTCTGTTTGTGACACTTTCTTAAGCCTATCGCATCATTTGTCCGAATATTTGCAGAACGCGTCGGTTGACATAAACGTAGACGTTGTTTTGTGCAGGCTGGAAACAATGGCTGCTAATTCTGAGGAGGAATTTCACAAAATATTTTCTGTATGTCAAAAGACAGCTGCTGGTTTTGGCGTAAGCTCGGAAAAGCTGCAAGTGGTGGGCACTCAGAAGCATCGGGATAATTACTCTTCGACTTCAGCTCTGGAATACTAAAGACAAGCGACGTTTATTCCTTACATGGACGCTCTCAGAGCTTCTGTCTTGACCTCCACTTTAGAAAACATAGGGTAACTTTAATTAACTTGCAGTTTGTTCTGCCAACACACGTCTCTAAAGTAAACTTTGAGTCCATGCAGCCGACTTTTGAACATTACATACAGGACATGCAGACAAGGCACTTCCCTGCGCTAAGGGGAGAGTGGAAGATGTAGAAAGCAAAATGGGAAGCAATATGAAAAGAGCAGACGCCACGTTACACCACTGACGTATTAATCAACTGCGACAAGATCCTATTTGCAAATGTTCATACACTCCTCAAGTTTTTAGCAACGCTGCCAGGGACTACCGCCCCTACAGAACGCAGTTTCTCTACATTGAATAAGATTAAAACGCACCTTCGGAACCGAAGAGGTGAAGAGCGGCTTAACTAACCATGGCTAACCCTCATGTCAGTTCATCGGGCTCAATTTAGCGTTGACAAAATTATTTTGCATCAATGGGGAAAGCAAGGCGACTTGAAATCACATCGTGAAAAAAATGGTATTGCAATTGGAACGAAAACTAGAATAGGCTGAAGAAAAAAAAAGAAACACCGTCACATGCAGCGTCATTTGTGATTTACATTATGCCACTCCAAAAATATGTGGTAGTGCTGATGCTAATGCTTATTTGCAGCAGTGCGTACATCGCTAAGGTGTGCCTTCTGTGTGGCGAATATTTACTGTTATGTGTACAATGCTGTGTGTTGTTTTATTCGTTTAAATATTAAGTTGTGTGTTTAGTTTTCAGAGCGTGTACATGATTCGTACAAGCCGCTTTTGTGTAACTTGCATTAGTAGCAAAGAAGGTGCATGCAATGCCGCATTGAAATGAAGCTGTGTTTCTTGTTTCTTTCCTGTACCATTATAAGTTTAATGAAGCCAGATTGGACAATTTAGTCACGATTATGCGTGAAATAAAATTGGAAGGTCTGTTTTCTAGTTGACGTTTTTGCGTTTACTTGAGCGATTTTTTCATCTCACTGTTTTTTATTTTATTATTTTTATTTATTGAATACTGCGGACATGCTGTATTTCCAAGCAGGAGAGGGAAATACATAGAGGGGAAAAGCAAAGCAAGTACCGAACAATATAGATGCCACAAAATAGACAATGCAAAACCACACATAATAATGCAGTTACAGTGCAGCTACGAATGCAGAGGTGAAGATATCAAGAATGATTAGAAAGCAACGGAGAGCTCTGCGGTACGGCATTCCATTCAGAAACGGTTCTTGGAAACAAAAAACTTGTACGTATTTGTGCGTGCAAAAAAAGGTTCCAGGCTAAGGGTATGCTTGTAGCGCGAGGCTCGTCTAGAATCACTAGACGTGTGATTTCCGGGTCGAATACCAAGTCGAGAAAAGTTTAATGAATGAAGGAAATTGAGACGGGCTTTCTTTCTTCTATCTGCAAGTGGTTCTAAGTCTGCAAGTTTCAGCATGGCGGAAGGAGAGTCTAGGCGCCGGTAACGGTTGAAAATAAAGCGAGCCGCAAGACGTATTTTTTCTGGTTTTGGGTGTCATCTGTACTGAAGGAATCCAACACATTGCATGCATATTCGAGAGTTGACCTTACAATGGATTTATATGCCTTCAGTCTTAAGGCACTAGGGCAACCGCCCATCCGAAACTTAAGAAGTTCTAAGTTTTTGCGGGCGGAGGAACACATATTATCGATATGTTTCGTCCATTTGAGCCGTGACGTTATTGTGTCACCTAGATACTTATATTCTTTTACATTTCTGATGGCATTGTTATTTATGTTGTATGTGAAATTAAGCGGCGTAGTCTTTTTACTGATGCAGAGAGAAACTGTTTTGTCAAAGTTAATAATCATTCCTCATTCGTTACAACATTTAGCTAATAATTGTATATTTGCGTTCAAAGTAAGCTGGTCAGACACAGATTTGATAGTATTAAATATAATACAATCATCCGCAAACAACTTTACGGACACAGAGGGTTCGAGAGCTTCTGTGAGGTCGTTTATATAAATATTGAGTACTGGACCCAAAACCGATCCCTGAGGTACATCTGAATAAACCTCTTAGAATCGAGAGGAGGCTCCATCGATTTCGACAAACTGCTTTCGTTTGGATAAGTATGACTAGACCCGATCGATCATTTTATCCGGAATGCCTAAGATTTTCATTTTTGTTATTAGTTTATGATGAGGGACCCTATCAAAGGCTTTGGAATAATCTAAAAAAATCATGTCAATCTGGCCACCACAATCGAGCACTTTGGCAAGTTCATCTACAGTGACCACTAGCTGTGTTGTTGGGGAGAATCCTCGACGGAAGCCATGTTGCGCTTTGGTCATTATTCCCGTCTGGTCTAAAAAATTGTTGAGGTATTTGGTGAGTGCGTGTTCTAGCACTTTGCAGGAGGTGAAAATCAGTGAAATAGGGCGTGTAAGGTTTCTGGCGACAGCCGGTGGTCTGATTCAGCTGCGTATTCGGCCCGGACACCTGCAACCGGGGTCACTGCACGGCGATAGGCATCTTGGTTTCCACGGCCGGTCCTCGCGTGGTTTATTGAATTCGAGACAGAGGATTCCACTGCCGTTTGTAAACATTGTTCCCGGAAGATCGACCGTGCGGCACAGAGGCAGTTAGCGACCGCCAGAACCGAGCAGGGGTGACTCACCCCTTCAACTGTGCCTGCTCGCCGGCGCCTCGCCCATTCGGACATCCCGGAAGACGTGTCCGACTTGACAGCGTGAGAACTGTCGTTCGGACGCGAAGACAACGCTCTCTCTGGTGGGGGCGATTGTCCAGCGGCACCCCCTCTCTCCGGCGAGGCATGTGACGGGGGCGTGTCCCTATGTGAAGTGGTGTGTGTGTGTATGACAACGTAAGTTAGGCCACGCCCAACCTGGCGAAGACCTCCTCGAACCTGGGGAATCCTAGGGACCGGACCCTTTTTAAACCGGACGACGAGTGCCGTGAGGAAGAAATCCTCGGTCATCCTCAGATCTTCTCAGATCCTCCGACCTTCCCCCATCACCCTCCAATGGGTTCCAAAATCTTGTAAAATATGTAAAATAAACCCCCTGTAGAGTTTCCTTCATAACCAAGTCAGACAACGTCATTCGAAGAAGGGACCTGCGGCGCTGAAAGAGTCAGCTCACTCAAGGACCCCTCGTCCGCAACAACTGGTTGGCAGCAGCTGGGATGGACCGTGCGACATCGTGCTTTCTCAACCGGTAAGCGTTTCGGCATTTTGCTATAGGATTCGCCAGGCTTCAGATTTTGAGAGAATAATCTAGAATCACTGGGAAGTGTATGTCAATTGAGAAAGGGTAATCTCACGACATTTTGAAGATAGCATTGCCAAAGCGGAGAAATCGTTGTCATGGGCCTTATGAAATTGTCAAATTCGGACTTGCTGTCGTTATGTGAGGAACTGTCAATAGAAGTACAGGGAAAGATTACAAAACTTGAAATATGCAACACAATTCAAAAACACGTAGAGGACGATCAGCTGGTAGATACGTAGAATTTAGTACAGGAAGAAAAAAGAAAAAGGGAAGCGGAATGGGAAAAAGAGAAAGGACGGCAAAAGTGGGAAGCTGAAAAAGAAGAAAGAAATCTAAAGCGATTGCAGCTTTAAAGTGAAAATCGAAAAAAAGGCGACAGTACGAGAGCCGGGTCTCCTGAAAGAGCAAGCGATGTACAATCATATAGAATGAACAGATTCATGCAGCCCTATGAAAGTGGAAGGGACATAGGATTGTACCTGGGAAACTTTGAGAGAACTTGCGAAAGGGAGAACTTTGCTCGCAGTACATGGCCACAACGGCTTCCGACACTCTTGCCATGTGAAGTAGCTGAACTCATAGCGAGACTTAGCACACAAGACGCAGCTGACTACGAAAAAGTCAAAGCCAGCCTGCTAAAAAGGTACCGGCTGTCAGCCGAAGCTTTCCGACAGCGCTTCAGGAACGCAATGAAAAACGATAGCGAGGGCTATCCGGATTTCGCGTATGGCCTAAAGACGAATCTGCTAGAGTGGCTAGAAGGAGCCGAGGTTTATGAAAGCCGAGACAAAATCATTGAGTGTTTTTGCTTTGAGCAATTTTACCGAAGCATTCCCCAAGTGGTGAAACTGTGGGTTCAAGACAGGTAAAAATTCGACACAGTTGAAAGGGCCGCTGAGCTAGCAGAGGAGTACGTTTCGCGCAGAAGGTTGAGCACTGAAGAGGGTGCGTCACACGCTCGAAACGCGACGCGAGATAAAGGGCCTAGCAGAAAGACGCGAAGTGCTAGAAGTTCGGAGCAATCGGAGGCAACGAAGGTAGCGCCAGAAAAGCGTGAAGAACAGGCGAAGCGACAGGGAGCAGACAAAGCCGCGAAAAAAGAGTTTGAGGCTAGTAGGCCATTTCGTTGCTACAACTGCAATGGTGTCGGGCACTTTGCAGCCAAGTGTACAAAGCAACGTTTGATGTTCTCGTGCGTCGAGGATAACGCAGAGAATCTAGAGCTCCTTAAGCCATACCTGCACGAGCTGCACGTTAACGGGAAACCCTGCAGGGTGCTTCGTGATAGCGCCGCGACGATGGACGTTGTCCACCCGTCTTACGTGTCAGCAGACGATTTTACGGGAGAAGTCTCGTGGATAAAACAGGCAGTAGAAGAACACAGTGTATGCCTTCCCATAGCTAGAGTGATAATTTGTGGACCGTTTGGAGAGCTAATCACTGAGGCCGCAGTTTCGAAGGCCGTGCCACTTCAATATCCTTACCTCTTCTCGAAT
This sequence comes from Amblyomma americanum, assembly GCF_052857255.1. Lineage (NCBI taxonomy): Eukaryota > Metazoa > Arthropoda > Arachnida > Ixodida > Ixodidae > Amblyomma > Amblyomma americanum. The sequence goes on from NC_135498.1 coordinate 206,001,205, forward strand.
CGATCAGACCAATTGCTACGCGAGAGAGGCCAGAAACTCGGAAGCGGGGTGATTCAAGCTTTGACAAGATCGAAAACTCGTCAGCTCGCATCTCAACTAAGTCAGATTCCCGAACCTCAGGTAGCCAGAGATGCACCAGCCAGCATATCGTTTCAATCAAATGAGGAGGGAAGGGAACCAACGAGGAATGAAAGCCAGACAGCTGACCGAGCAAATGAGTGACGAGGGACTTCAACCACTAAGTCGGTAGAGGAATCAGAAAACGCTGAAGGATCCGTTTTATCTCCAACATCGCGTAGTTTTGATCGCCTTCTGCAGGTGAACAGGGAGTCCCTAATAAAAGAACAGAAGCAGGATCCCACTTTGGAAAGACTGCACCTTACAGCTAAAGAGGGCATCGCGAGACGCAACATAACGATGCATGAAAAGGGAGGCTTACTATACCGACACTACCAGGACAGAAAAGGCAAAACATTTGATCAGCTGGTCGTGCCTGAAAAATACAGAGCGGACATTCTGAGTCTCTGCAACGGAAATGGCTGGGCAGGACATCTGGGAATCAATAAAGCAAAGGAGTGGCTATTAATAGAATATTATTGGCCGGGTTGTTTCAAAGATGCAGAACGCTACGTAAAATCATGCGATGCGTGCAAGCGCGTGGGCAAGCCGGGAGAGACATGGAAGGCTCCACTGAAAATTGTTCCATTGATCTCGGAACCCTTCGGCCGGCTTGTAATAGACACAGTAGGCCCTTTGCCTAAAACGAAATCAGGCTATAAGTACTTGCTTACTATGCTATGTCCCGCCACAAAATTTCCCGAAGCAATTTCGTTGAAGGACTTGAGCTCCACAGAAATAGTTGACGCCCTTTTGTCAGCGTTCGCGAGAATAGGATTTCAGGCCGAAATCCAAGCCGATCAGGCGACATTCTTTACAAGCGCCTTGACGACCACATTCCTAGAAAGATGCGGAATAAAACTGTTACACAGCTCGGTGTACCATCCGCAGTCCAACAGTGTAGAAAAATGGCATTCGGTGCTGAAGCGGGTGCTACGCGCTATTTGTTATGAGCATAAAACAGACTGGGAGGATTGTCTGCCGGCCACACTTTACGCTTTACGAACAGTCCCCTGCGAAGCTACGGGGTTTACGCCAGCAGAACTCGTGTACGGAAAAGCCCTCCGCTCTCCCCTACGAATGCTGAGAGGAATGTGGGAAGGGACCGGAGAGAACCAGACAGTCGTTGAGTACGTGCTTCAGCTACTGGACCGCCTTAACAACACGAGGGAATTAGTAAATCGAAATATGAAAGCCGCCCAGGAGGCCGCCAAGGTCTATTATGACAAAAACGCGCGCTTTCGAGGTTTCACCGCGGGCGATCGCGTAATGATCCTCCGGCCATCGAGAAAAAACAAGCTGGAAGTTCACTGGGATGGTCCAGTAGAAGTGTTGCAAAAACTTTCGGAGACGAATTACGCGCTAAGGGTTCCAGGCAGGGGAAAGCAGGTGAGAATCTATCATTGCAATCTGATGAAGCCGTTCGTGGAACGCAGCGGCATCGTCAATCTGACTCTAAATGAACCAGAAGAGCTGGACAGTGAGAGTCAGGGTTTGAAGGGAGGTGCGGAAGTGACAACGTGGAGAACATTCTTGCTCACTCCGTGAATGCAGATTTCCTAAGCGGGACACAGGTCGACACACTAACACAGTTGTTGAACGAATTCGCTCAACCTATTTAGCAGTCGCCCGGGAAAGGCACACCTCCTGACACACGAAATCGAGCTCACCTCTGATGAGCCGGTACGGTCGAAACCCTACAGGGTATCACCGCGGCAAAAAGAAATAATGGACGCGGAAATTCAGTGCATGTTAGAGTTAGGGGTTGTAGAGCCAGCGGAAAGTGACTATACCTCACTGCTAATTCTTTTTGAGGCCCCAGGGAAAAATCCTTGTCCCTGCGTGGATTATAGAAAAATGAATGCAATTACCAGGGATCAGCTATACCCGATTCCCAACATAGAGGAAAGGATAGAAAGGGTGAGCGGCGCGAAATTCATTTCCACCCTCGATCTCGCACCTTTCGACCCTTAATGCTTAGTTTTGGGTTGAAGAATGCCCCCTACAGCTTCTCGAAACTCATGGACATCGTACTGAAGGACATGCAGTGCTTTGCACTCCCTTATTTAGACGATGTGGCAATTTTTTTGGAAACCTGGCAAGAGCATCTAGAACACCTAAGGACCGTGTTTTCCAGTTTACGACAGGCTTGACTGACATTGAAGGCAGAAAAGTATAGATTTGGTTGCGCACAGGGGACGTACTTGGGCCACGTTGTAGGCCAGGGAACTAGGAGCCCATCCAAATTAAAGATTGCCCCGATCGCAGCAATTCCGCAACCACGGACGAAAACGGACATTCGCTCATTTTTGGGATTAGTTGGGTACTACCAGCGATATATTCCTAACTACTCAAAGCGGGCTAGTCCCTTAACTGACGCCTTGCGAAAGGGAGCACCTACTAACGTAAGTTTGGATAACCAAAAAGAAAACGCCTTCAAAAGCCTGAAGGAAGCACTCGTGTCCCGACCCTTGCTCACGACCCCTGACTATGGGAAAGAGTTCATAGTCAAGTGTGATGCCAGTGATAGAGGGCTGGGTGCTGTCTTAAGCCAAGTTGGCTACGACCATGAAGAACACCCAGTTCTGTACATCAGCCGCAAACTGACCAGTAGAGAGGACGCGGACAGCGCTTCCGAAAAAGAGTGCGCGTGTTTAGTTTGGGCAGCGCAGAAGTTGTCGTGTTACCTGTACGGAGCAAAGTTTGTATTTGAGACTGACCATTGTCCTTTAACGTGGCTGCGACAGATGTCCCCCAAAAATGGTCGCTTGCTCAGAGGAGTCTGGCTCTCCAACAGTACAATTTCTCGGTGCGTTATAAGAAGGAGAAACTGCACGGAAATGCTGATGGCTTGAGCAGACTGATGTAAGCAGGAGAACTAAGAGGAATCTCCTCCTGTGTGAGTGTTTTATTTTACTTTGTTCCGAGTAATCCGGCTGTGGCAGTTTCAAAAAGGGATGTTTCACGCTCAGTCGGCACAAACTTAACCCAAATTTGAACACAATTTTTTAAAAGTGTATTGTTGTCAATGGAAGAAGCCTGGTGATTCTTTGGCGAAGTCCGAGCGCTTGCGGGTGGGGCAGTGCTTTGCTGTTTGGAACGTCCCACCTGCGCTTTCCTTTGTTGGTGGTGCTTTGGGTTCTGCCTTGGGGGCGATGATATTGCAATCCAGGGGACCAACACGGACGCCATCTCATCTCTTCCTGCCCAGCGGTCGTCAACGCTGGACATTCGAGAATTTTCGGGCCGCGGAGGCGCTGTAAGGTTTCTGGCGACAGCCGGTGGTCTGATTCAGCTGCGTATTCGGCCCGGACACCTGCAACCGGAGTCACTGCACGGCGATAGGCATCTTGGTTCTCACGGCCGGTCCTCGCGTGGTTTATTGGATTCGAGACGGAGGATTCCACTGCCGTTTGTAAACATTGTTCCCGGAAGATCGACCGTGCGGCACAGAGGCAGTTAGCGACCGCCAGAACCGAGCAGGGGTGACTCACCCCTTCAACTGTGCCTGCTCGCCGGCGCCTCGCCCATTCGGACTTCTCGGAAGACGTGTCCGACTTGACAGCGTGAGAACTGTCGTTCGGACGCGAAGACAACGCTCTCTCTGGTGGGGGCGATTGTCCAGCGGCACCCCCTCTCTCCGGCGAGGCATGTGACGGGGGCGTGTCCCTATGTGAAGTGGTGTGTGTGTGTGTACGACAACGCAAGTTAGGCCACGCCCAACCTGGCGAACACCTCCTCGAACTTGGGGAATCCTAGGGAACGGACCCTTTTTAAACCGGACGACGAGTGCCGTGAGGAAGGAATCCTCGGTCATCCTCAGATCTTCTCAGATCCTCCGACCTTCCTCCATCACCCTCCAATGGGTTCCAAAATCTTGTAAAATATGTAAAATAAACCCCCTGCACAGTTTCCTACATAACCAAGCCCGACAACGTCATTCGGAGAAGGGACCTGCGGCGCTGAAAGAGTCAGCTCACTCATGGACCCCTCGTCCGCAACAGGCGCTATTTACCAACTTGCAGTCGGTTGCCACTTTTGAAAACCGAAACTACGCGGAAATTTGCCACTCATCAGGTACTATGCCCGATTCAAGAGACTTATTAAATATAATTATCAAAAACTTAGCTAGTATTTCAGCGTGCAGTTTAAGAAAGGTAGTGGGAAAATTATTGAGGCCGGGGGATTTCTTCAGATCTAGCCGCAGGAGTAGTTCTAGTATTCCTTCTCTGCTAATAGTAAAACTTCTTTCGAGACTACTCAGACAGCAACCATTAAACGTTGTATTCGATTTGGTAAACACGCTTTGGAAGTAAGTATTAAAAGCATCGGCGATCTCCTTTTTATCTGTAATGGCAGAGTCATTGACAGTTATCTTGTAAAGTTTTCTAGTTTCTTTGTTTGAAAGAGACTGCCAAAATGCACTGGGATTTTCCGTCAAAAAACGACCAAGGGTCTCGCCAAAATAGCGCTGTCTTGATTCGTGGAACTGTGACGCAAGTGTAGCTTTTAGGCTGTAATGATAGAAATGGCCGCGTTTTTTTGTCTCCGATATCTTTTCAGCTTGCGTTTAACGTGAATTATCTCTCTAGTTATCCAAGGACTTCCCTTATCTACCTTCTTTTTTCTATATGGAACAAATTTGTGTATACAGAAGTGGCAGAGAGTCCTAAACCTTACCCAAAGTGAATTAACATCACCACTACCGAATGACTGTAGTGAATCTTCTAGGTAGGAAACAATGCTAGGATGATCCGCTAAAGCAAAGTTTTTACCGTTACGATATTGGAAGAAATCTTCAGGGACCGACGTGGAAGTAAGCAAGAAAAAAATACCAACTTATGGTACGAGATTCCATCATGCCCTTCAGTAGTACAGTTTGTTATGGTATTTGGACAAAGGATTAGGTCTAACACTGAACCTGTGTATTCAGTTAGGCGAGTGGGGAGTAGAACCATCTGCTTAAGATTATAAGCTAACAGCATGTCCAGAAGAGTGTCTCCACTTAGTACTTCATGCGTGCCAGCAGTCAGAGATTCCCAGTCAACATTTGGAAGATTAAAATCACCTGCTATTATGTTGTGTCTTCGGTATTTACCTAGCTGATCATAGAGCTTCGACATAAAGTCATGGTGAACTCCAGGCGGTCGGTAGACACCAACGATAACAATTTGGATTACCACAAAAGTCAATTTGACACAATACACTTTCATGCTCACTGTCGATGGGAGGCAGAGCGTAAGATGACAATCCATATTTAACCAGAATCGCAACTCCGCCTCCCATCGATAAGCGATCCTTACGGTAGCTAGTGTAAGAACGTGGGAAAGTGCAACTGTCAAGCACATGAGGCTGCAGCCAAGTTTCAGAGATAACCACCACATGAGGATTGTAAAAAAGCAAAACATGCTCAAGACGTTCCTGCTTATTGCACACACTGCGCGCATTCAATCAAATAGGGCGAAAATCTTTCAACTCAATCAACCCGCTATTGTCAAGGCGTCGGGGCTCTTCTGGCTGCTTCGTGTTACGCAACAGTATCCTGCAGTTCTTATCATCGTCCCATTCATAAAGGTCGTCATTTATCAACAGTTTGTCATGGACCAGCTTTGCTTTATCATTACGGCGACGATCGTCTTCAAAGGACTGCCACAATTTATTTCTTTTCTGCTGTGTGACGTATGAGTAATCGTGCGACACCGAAAACCCAGAATCCTTGAGTTTGGAACAGTTTTGAAAGATTGTAAGATTTTCGTTGTAGTTAAACACGCGGAAAATTACTGGCCGAGGTCGATCCTTGCGGGGTTTGCCAATTCGGTGGATCCGTTCAACTGTGCTCACTGAGACGCCTAGTTTGTCTTCACATGCTTTCTGAAGGACCTTTTCTTCTAAATCAGCTTTGGTTTCTTTTGGGCTTTCTTTATACCAAACACCACAGCGTTGTTCCGGCGAGCGCGGTCCTCGTAATCCACCGTTTTCTTGCCGTGTGTTGCCAAGGCTTTTTGCAAATGCTTCATTGGTTCCTCAAGTTGCCGTATCTTTTCTTCGTTAGCTTTGCATAATTCCAGAACCTCATCTAGTTTTGATAGTTTTGAGTTTTTCTCAGAAAGTGTTGCATCGTGGCTCGCGTTACCTGCGTCCATTTCCTGCAATTCTTCCAGGAATATGCTTAATGTTTAGTTTGTCCGGTACCCGGATTAGGCTCAACATCCCCGGACACAAGAATCAAGAGAACTGACCAGCAATCAACAATCATGCAAAGACACTTCTGAGGGCACGGCAGAATCACAACTGCATAATTGCTGGAACGAATTGAACAATATGGATTGTAAAAACGAACTTGCACAACCAGCCAGGCAATTTTAGCCATGCTGCTCTGAAGAATGTTGCCGTGCCCTCTGAAGTTCACAGGGCGATCCGAGGGTTTTATAGCGTTGTCTGGTGACGTCGCTGTCGCGGAAGCCCGGTGACGCCACCTGCCGATAGCAGCTTGAATTCCGCGTTGGTCATCTTGAAAAGTCGCTGACATGAAGCCCAAGCATTCGTTGTCGCACGGCGCATGCTCAGTCAGACCGGGCTTGGTGGGTCCAGGCGGCGGCCCGGCGAGGCAAAAAACCTGCACAACCAGCCAGGCAATTTTAGCCATGATGCTCTGAAGAATGTTGCCGTGCCCTCTGAAGTTCACAGGGCGATCCGAGTGTTTTATAGCATTGTCTGGTGACGTCGCTGTCGCGGAAGTCCGGTGATGCCACCTGACGGTAGCAGCTTGAATTCCGCGTTGGTCATCTTGAAAAGTCGCTGACATGAGGCCCAAGCACTCGCTGTCGCACGGCGCATTCCCCGTGGGTCCAGGCGGCTGCCCGGCGAAGCAAAGAACCTGCACAACCGTCCAGGCAATTTTAGCCATGATGCTCTGAAGAATGTTGCCGTGGCCTCTCGTCCATGTTTTATAAACGGTGGCCGAGTATAAAAATTCATCTGTGTGCGTCATGATAGGGAAGGGTGTGCCTCCTCACATGGGCACCAGAGAAACTATTTTATTCGCTTCTGCATTAGCAAAAATTCTCCTCTCCCTCAATAATAAAAAGGAAAGTTTGGTTTGGCTCCCCCAACCCCTCGAAAAAAAACCTCGCTACCTGCCTTTCTCAAATCATAAATGGCAGCTTATGACTTTACGTCAACGAAATCAATCGGCTTTATCTTAAAGCTGCTCACCGAAGGGACAGAAGCACGGAGGCGAGAAAAGGGGTAAAGCGGGAGTTATAGTTATTTGGTACTCATTCCGCATGTTTCGAGCGCAAAGAAAGAAAGACCGATGAAGAATTACACACGCGTTATTACTGACTACTGACAGGTTTGATGCAAAAACACGTGAATTTATGCGCTGAAAATTGAACGAGATAGAAAGATGAATGAAAAGGGTAAACTGCACCAAAGGAATAAGACGACAGAAAGGAACACACGTGACACTTACTAAAGCAGACTGTAAACATCATTTTTGAAAAAAAAAATGCAAGCTGTATTTAAGCGCTCTTTGATACGCTGATAAGTTCCGGCACACAAGATAATCTCCGGAGTGAAACAACATTGATCATGAAAAATCAGAAGTAAAAGTAACTCTGGGCTAGCCCTCACAATCATAACATAATTCTCTGCAAGCACACCATTAACTGCAAAGCGAAACCAACATATAGGAAATATCTCATGATGAAAAATGAAGCAAACTTGCAAACAAACAAGAACGCAATACCATCCATCAGCAGTTGAAGCTTACCACAAGAAAGGCAGCTGTGAACAAGGCACCGAGTTAAAACCAAACCACGCACGACCTATGCGAAAGCTAAAAAAATGGCATCAAAACAGACAGTGAGAAAAGGCACCATGTCAGGAGTAAGACTACTAAAAAAGCGGCGTCAGAACAAACAGTGGAAACGGCACCAAGTCAAGAACTAAACGAGTAACAAAATATTAGCTCATGAGGCATCGTCTAAAACTACGGTAAAAAAGCTGCACATACAGGAAACTGCCCTCGAAGCTACATGGAAAAACATCTGAAAACCACCAAGTCAGAATTAAAACCTTTTCTCCTTGAGCAGTAAAGCTCAATCAGGCACAAATGCCTGATTCAGTTTTACTGCTCTAGGAGAAAAGGTCCCGCCGCGGTGGCTCAGTGGTTAGGGCGCTCGACTACTGAACCGGAGTTCCCGGGTTCGAACCCCACCGCGGTGGCTGCGTTTTTATGGAGGAAGAACGCTAAGGCGCCCGTGTGCTGTGCGATGTCAGTGCACGTTAAAGATCCCCAGGTGGTCGAAATTATTCCGGAGCCCTCCACTACGGGCACCTCTTCCTTTCTTTCTTCTTTCACTCCCTCCTTTATCCCTTCCCATACGGCGCGGTTCAGGTGTCCAACGATATATGATACAGATACTGCGCCATTTCCTTTCCCCCCAAAAACAATTATAAATTATTACAAATGCACAAAATATTTTCTAAAAGGTGCCCTGCACGAAACCTTCTGAAAACGAGAATTCTTTCGAGGTGAGGGACATTGACGTCTTGCTCACGCAGTGGTCAGATGTGCACCACCTATGGAAAACATTATTGGCACGCGTATCAAAATACTGCAGAAATGTGGAAAATATTTATTATCAGAATAAAGACATCCATAAGCAAAGCGCAAGAAGCTTTGCCAATGAATTCCTTACTGCCATTCAAAGAACTCTAATGCAATAATATTAAGGAACAACTGCACTATGCCTGCTTTCATAGGTGTTATGGTGCTGCAAGAATTAGATTCCATTACACACACATCCACCTCTTAAATTTTCCAAGGGAAACAGAATCGAAAGTTCTTGCTTGAGCAGCATAATAAACCAGCTTGAGGAAGGCTTGGACTGTAGCACTAACTCCCAGAATAGCTTGTACGCAACATAAGGTAGATTATGCTGAACATCAATAATCCTGATATTATGGCAGCAGTGGAGTGAACCGCACTGGTGAGCCTGCTGAGTAGTCATCCTCCCTCGACGAACCGGTTCTCAGCCACTTCAGGATTTCCTTCGGAGAACGGCATGCATGGTGCGAGTCTGCATTTTACACGAAAACAATAAAACATTTCATATAAGTTTACATTGCTATGTGGTCCGTATAAAATTCCAAGGTACTCCTCATTAACGATGTGTTATATTACGCATGCTAACGTTACCAGAAAGAATGAAATCTGCCGATGTGGCGAGCAAGCGCCAGCTGTTATTTCCTAAACCATTCCAAAGAGGCAGTTGCGGTTTCGGAGAAAATAGCTCAAGACGGCTTTATAAAAACAATGTTTTAGCTAAAAAGCTACATGTTAGGAAATGTATTGAAGGTTGTCAGGCCATGCAATTCTGCATGAACTGCTACGAGCTATTGAAATCCACTGGCCTGACTGGAGAGTAAAGTGAATATAAATGGCACAAAACGCCATGAGAAAAGACACGAAAATATAGCGCGCTTCATAAAAACTTACAATCACACTAACCGCAAGTCAGGTGTGGCAATTCAGTGAGACATCAGAAAACATAGTATCTGTGTCTGAGTCAGCGACGCAACCCCTTCCATGGGTCCTCTGCAATGCAATACAAAACATGCATTCTTTTCTATACCAAATATCTGACATCTTGAAAGGCAGTCAGCAGTGCCAAGTTAACATATCTGCCGTGTCTGCGGTGAGTAGACTAAAAAAACTACTGATAAAAATTTGCACGAGATCACTGCATTACTTCACAGAAACATTTCGTGCATGATTCTTGACCAAACCGCGTCGTGTAACACGACACAGAAAAGAAGACTGATACACCGCTGACTAACAACTGAGGTATTTATTGCTTTGCTTGCAATAAATACAGGAGGATTCATCCAAAATAGAGAAAAGTAAACTCATGGAACCATCATTTTGTCACATCTGCCGTGATTGTTTATCCAGATAAGCAATTTCTTTTTGGTTAATATTAGTGACGATGTGCTTACACAGGTTGAGCAATTCTTATGTATCATGTACGCCTCATATATCTCGCGCATTAGCTATCGATTAGATTTATTCAGAATTCTACATCGTCGAAAGTATGGAATGAGTCACAGTCCAACACGTGTCTTGCTAGCTTGCTGCCATATCCTCTCTGCGCTGCCGACATGTTCCATTCGACGAATGTTGACACGCTGGCCCTATTTGGCCAACGTATGATGCTCCGCATGACAGAGGGATCTTCTAAACTAAGTCACGGTCGCATCCTGTAAATTTGACTCTTCGCTTCGTCTTACACCGGGCTGCCTTTGAAGCACCTTTGCTGGGCGCGTTCCATACTAAGTTCACAGCAGCCTACTTGACCACTTACTTTAGCGCGTGGCTGACACTGTGCGCATATGGCATGATGGCTAACTTCCGGTATTCTTACTGGAGCCTCGTTGGGGTAGATCGCCAAATTTATTTAATAAGCTTGAAGTCAAGGCTGCCGATAAGTGGGCACAGAGGACCGCACTTAGGCATGTTGCCGTACACATCACTCTTCTGCTTTGCAGAGGTTTTGCTGCTTTGTCCGTCCAAACTGACTCTTCAGCAGGATTGCGCTACAGTCGACACGTGCCTTCAAGATTACCTGACACCAGATGCGTGAGATTTCATTTCCTTGCGGAATGACTACGTTCTTCAAGCATCGACCCCGTTCCATGTGACCTGTCCGGACCATTTTTTAAAACACCGACAGCCGGACTTCAACTAGAGTGGGCACAGCGGACCGCATTTAGGCGTGTTGCCTTACGCCTCGCTCTTCTGCTTTGTACAGGTTGGTTGTTGTTCTAGTGCAATTAGAACTGACTGCCCCGGTGTTTGGTCCTGTCATGCCCACAGCGCTGTGTTATCATTGCCGAAGACGTGTTGTGTGTTTGCGCGCTTCATTTGTTTGGGGATATTGAATCTAACCCTGGACCCGATAATTCCAAAGAAGATAGTTCAGAACTATTACAGCAGTTGCTTACAGCTCACCTCGAGTTAACAGCCGAGATTGTAGCCTTCAGGACATAACAGGGAAATCTGTAAAAAACAATATCTAACTTAAGTGCACACTTTGCGGATTTAGAAAAACAAACAGAACGTACTGATAACAAGGAACGCACAATTCACAGCATGCTGTCAGAATGGGCCAATATGCAAGATTACAGTATGCGTTTCAATTTAGGCGTTTTGTTGTAAGCCAGTTACCTAATGAGACGGAATCTGGTCTTAAACGTAAGATTCTAACAGAAATCTTCTCATAAATACTTAATATCTATTTTACTTCGGTCGGTAGAATTCATGGTTTAGGAAAGAACACTGTCAACAGGCATTTGTTCATATTTTTCCAGGATTACACTGAAAACCAAAAAGTCCTGCAGAACGCACACAAGCTCAAAGGAAATAAATGCATCTATTAAGAATGTCTACTCGAAGAAAACCCTCAGGAAACAAAAACTATTATGGAATAGTGCTAAAACTGAAAGAGACAGTAAAATGAAGGTGCCTTAATCAATGACGAGTTGCTCTTGCTGGCCAAATGTTATCGTGGGATGACACCACTAGCACAAGGTTGAAAATCTCATCGCAGAGCACACGAAACAGTGAATGACGTAGCGCGTGGAGTATGAAGGAATAAAGACTTATAAACATAAATGAGCGGAGCATAATCGACAAAAGTGAACATCTTGAACATTTCTTGGTTACAATCTAAATGTCGTCATCACCGCTGAGACGTGGCTCCGTGAAGAAATAGATAATAATGACGTTTTCCTTCCAGCTTATCAAGTCTATCGACATGACAAATTATCAAGAGGTGGTGGAGCGGAAGTTCTGGTTAAAAACAACATTCATATGACCAACTCGTCAAATCGATGACCATGAAAGCACTTCCCTTAAGCCATCTTTTAGGGCGTGTTCCATCTTTTTATTCACTGTTTACCGAGCTTCAGATCTCCCTCTTGAGTTTCTGCGCCATTTGTCGGAACACATGTCATTATTCTAACAATAAAACGTCTTTCCTGTCTGTGATTTGAACTTACCTGGCACTAATTTGGATTTGGCCTAATCAAACTCACTACATTCAGCAAATTCTGAACGTTTATTTGATATTTTGCTGTCACAATTTGAAACAGGTTGTAGGACAAGCTACACGTGTTCATCGCTCGTCTGGCTGCGTTCTTTACTTCATTTTTGTGAGCCGCTCTCTTGAAACGTTTTATGTTTTGATTCATCAGAGATTGTCTGATCATGAGTTTGTGCATTTCGCTTGTGATATCGTCCTGATAAACGTACCGTGCTGTCCAATACCATACTTGTAAAAGATTTCTCGCGTGCTAGGTTTAAAAGTGTATTAGACTCTTTAGATCTGAGTCTGAGCAGCTTTGAAGGAACTGACACGTCTTAATTGTAGTCTAAGTTTCACGACATGTGCACATACTGTATCAACTAACAAGAGCTGAAAAAAACTGGCAAATCTAATCACCGAATTACGCGAGAAATCTTGCCTCTCAAAAGGAAACAAACACTTAAGACGAGCACGTGTCCCTCGTAGCATCATTCAAATGAAGCAGGCTTCTTTGACAAAAGTGTAGCGGCTGCTAAGTGACATTACTTTCAAAAAGTTTTGCCAAATTTCATTCGTAACGCCCGCCAGAAATTCTGAAACTTTTTACGCAAACAAAACAAATCCCTACCTGCGATGATGCATGAGGGCACGTTGCTCACCAACAAAAAAGATATTGCTGAGAAGTTCAATTCATGTTGTCACAGTGCGTTTTCGGAACCTGGGCCATTTCCTTTCCCCAAGATATCAATTTGCAATTTTCTGTAAAGGGTGAGATTCCCCTAGCTTAGCAAGCATTGTGCAAAGCCTGCCATTTTTTAGCCTGCAAGACAGCAGGAAAATAAATAATTTCAGGGCATATGGCAATAAAATTCGTAGGGTTTTCAAGGGACTATGCAATAAATTAATTGAGATTACATAAAGCAGACGAGAGATAGGCATTTCATCACTCGTCACCCCAATGCAAGAATTTTTAAGCTAGCATCAATAACACCGAAGATATAGACGATTTAAAATTACGCTCTTCCTCTACCCCCTCAACTCGTACACGCGGGGCACCAGACAAAAATAAAGAAAACAGCTCTGGGACTGGGCCCCGCCCATGAATACGTCATCCGCTGACGTTCCTTTTGCAACTTCCGGTTGTCGCTCCTAGCACCCCAGCAGCAGCGTCGGCGGCGTGATTGCGGCGCGCGTCGGCTTTCTTTGCTTGTCGTCTATTGTAGTTAGCAGTAATAGACCGGAACCTCAAGGCGCGACTGCTCGCGCTTACGGCCGCGATGGGCATCGAGCCCTATGCGTTCACGCCGTACCGACTGAACGCCAGTGACGACAGTAGCGACTCGGCGAGCCACTGCGAGTGGCTCCGGAACTCCATACAGAAGGAGGCGGCAGAGGAAAATTGAAACCATATGCGCCAAGGCAATGCCCTGGCTCGCGCTTGCCCGAGAGAGTCGTGCGGTGGCACGAGCAGACGATTTTCACGGCTACCGGAAGTGTGCCTGTGACTTCGTGGCTGCCGTGGCTCCAGCGAATGAGAGCGTGTGGTGGCCTGGCGACGTCATGGGTACAGTGACGTCATCTTTCACCATATAAGTTTAAAAATAGGTCACTACGAGGACACCAATCAGCCCGCAAATTAAAAAAAACACGGTTTTTTAAAATTCATAATAAACTGCTGGTTCAGTTTTGAAGAGTCATACTTGGTGTGAATGCTTCTTAGCATCATTTCTAAGCATTGAAAACATTTACAAATGACTTATTATTCATTGCACAGTCCCATAGTCCCTTTAACGCAATAAAACTGAGTAGAGGTCATGATTTTGCTTTGCTTGGCCGTCGACACATCTGGGGACAATATTACACTCCTGTTAAGCTTGTCTGATCTGTTTGCACTGCAACAGCCGCCGCGGTGGCTTAGTGGTTATGGCGCTCGGCTGCCGGCCTGAAGGACGCGGGTTCGATCCCGGTCGCGGCGGTCGAATTTCGATGGAGGCGAAATTCTAGAGGCCCGTGTACTGTGCGATGTCAGTGCACGTTAAAGAACCCCAGGTGGTCGAAATTTCCGGATCCCTTCACTACGGCGTCTCTCATAGCCTGAGTTGCTTTGGGACGTTAAACCCCTATAAACCTATTTGCACTGCAGATGTGCAATTCACGGCATAACTGTGTTCTGCGGTTTAACACGAGGGGTGTTTGGCTGCGGTGATAGCCTAGTGCTCTCGCGCAGCGGCCTGCAAATCTGATCAGTTCACCTCGCCGCGGGTTCGACTCCCAGTGGTGGATGTTATCTTGCTTTCTTTTTAACTTACCTAATGTATCATCGCTATTGCTAGGAAACTGCACAAGATCCAATGATCACAAAATTCCTGGTTGATGTTAGTGAGCAAAACAGTGCTCTTGCACTAAAAGCTTATGGGTTTTATGTGTACTCGCAGGTGGTATCGAAAATCACAGATAGCAAGTGAAAAGGGTAATGTCATCAAGCGTCCTTATAGTACAGCAAGCCGAGCACTGCCACTTCAGACAATCGTATACATGTCGTTCCTCTATACAAACCTGCCACTGGCCGACCTCCATGTGGCGTCATTCATGACCTGACAGTCGTACCAGAATTGTGACGCGACCTTGTGACGCGTCGCAGCGCTAACATCAGTCCAAGCCAGCCCAAGCCATGCTGCCGAGCGTTCATGTTAAGCATGCTGATGGCGGTACAACCTTCTCGTTAAGCTCAATTACAATTGTTGCCAACATCTCATTAAGGCTGCAGAATTCCTTTGTTTCCAGGGATGTGACATCTAGCTCTCGCCTTGACATTAATCAGCAACATAGTATGGTGTCACCCGTTAACATTTTATATGCTTCATCTGCCCTCCTAACATCACTAAACCCTAGACATCCAATACCTGGAAATTTTTCTAACACTGCCAGGCTAGCCTCACTCTTAAGGTTTTTGCGTTACATGTTGCCAGGTTTAGTTTCCAATGGCAGCCTGTCTGGATCGAGCGATTGTTAGGACTCTCCACTGCATTGTTGTTCACAGTGCCGCCTTGGTTAGTTGCTCTGCGGCTGCTGGGGATTGAGAGCTAGAGGTTGATTGACTGCAATTATTCATGGATTAACCACAATGGCATAAAGATAGGTTGATGCCAATGGATGAAGGTCCTCCTTTGGGGCATTTTGCCATTTCTTTCTTGAGCTGTATCTGACTGTAGTAGATGCATAGTTTATAGCCAGAAACTCAACTGTGAGAGCTTTAAAAATTTCAAAACCGCCTTCACTGCTTTCCTCTTATTTTAATTTTAGGTGCAGTGCACTACAAACCTTGCTTATGGGTGTGGAGGACAAGGGTCCAAGTGGTCGGGAGGGTGCACTCACACTCGAACCGTAGGCAGTCGCTAAGTAGGTGCCCGATCCGCTCATCAAACCCGTAGTTCTCACGTGCAGGAGAGCCTGCCTTTGTGATGAGGTACGAATAGGCATTTGTAAATGCCACTCTGAGCCACTGGTGACAAACAGCGTAGAATCGCAGTGGGAGAGGTCATACGGTATATCTAGTCTTTAGGGTTAGGAGCCGAGCACCATAACTACCGAGCCACCCTGGCAGAGTAGATGGCAGTTGTATTGTATAATGGCATAAAACCACTAGCAGGTTTTCGCTTCATCCTTAAACTCCCATTTGATGGAAAAATAAGGGCTGGGTACGCAGTACCTCCGAAGTAAGCCAAATTAATTTGTTCTTTTTTAGTTTCACATTACATATGACTGAATTGCTTAATAATCAACAAGAAAACTGTCACTAAGCATGGACTCGCAAGTTATTTGCTG
Organism: Amblyomma americanum; assembly: GCF_052857255.1. Lineage (NCBI taxonomy): Eukaryota > Metazoa > Arthropoda > Arachnida > Ixodida > Ixodidae > Amblyomma > Amblyomma americanum. The sequence goes on from NC_135498.1 coordinate 206,017,239, forward strand.
CCATTCTATTAACTGGTAAGGGTGCTGCCATGGGTCACAGCCTCTAAGAGTGCCAGTCAAATGGCTGAAATAGCCCTTACATTTTGGTTGGTATATTTGCCCTTTGTTTTGTTGGAGTCAAGGGGTGGTTCCATATGTGTGCACAAACATGGCTGAACTTTAGGTTTCCCACTTCCAAAGCATGCCTTTGCCTACAAATTGCACAGTGTGTGCTCCTCTTTTCTTCTCAAACCAAATCAGGGGCAAACCTGAAGAGCTAATTACTTGTGGCTGTTCATATTATGAACTAAGGGATGGTGCATTATGTTAACGCATTGGTGTCTTGGTTGAAGGTAGTGTTTTTCATTTAATGCATGTGGTACTTGATGAGAATATGCAACAGCAGTAAAGTGGCTTCTAAACTATAAAGGTAGTGTTTTTGCACATGGTGCTTGTTTATTTATGACAAGTGCACACGTAAGCAGATTGTTCATATTCGCCTGTGTCCTTGATAGTGGTTGTTTTTTTCTTGTGGATTCAGTTTTTCTACCTAAATAATGAAATGCAATCTGAAATACTCATACTTTTCAGTGATGGATGTTTCATTATGTTAGAAATGTGTAGCCCTTGCTAGTAGCGCATATCATGTGGACATTAGAACAGCTGAAGTGAGTGGTATTCAGTTTTAAGTGGTCATGCAGTAAACTACTGCAATCATCACAAAAACCAAACCTTTTTTTTAATACTGAAGACATCTGGCATGTATACTACAGCCAGAAGTGGTTGAAACTGCACAAGGATATGCTTCAATTTTTAAAATATTTTACATTTCAATAATTGTCATGCCACTTTTTCAGGAACACCCATGCTGTAGATCAGCTGCACAGCAGCTTAAGGAGCAGCAGGATTAATTTTCCTGCCTGAAAAGTGAAAGTCAAAGTTTGAAGAGGCAGCTGGAAGCAGCCGAGAAAATAGCTGGTGAGAATTCTGGGATGGCTTCACATTCCTTGCACTTGAAATTTAAGTTTTGGCATGAAACCTGTTCTTGCAATAAATCATTAAGATGCGTGCGTTTTCTGCTTAGAGGCATTACGTCATACATGTCTGAATACTTAGCATAACTGTGTGCAGTCTGCTGGTTCTTGATCACCACTTCACGGATACAACTGTTCTATGCCCGGAGCATACATTTGTACTGTGTTCGTGCTCAGCGGGTGTAATGTTTCCTCTTCTACAGCACTGTTTATTCTTTGCCTTTAACTGTCAACACTTTCAGATCAAGATGGTCTCTTTATAAGCACGCACCGTTGGGCATTGTTAGTATTGCCATATCTATTGCTTAACGAAAATATTTGCCTGCTTGAGTTTTCAAACTTATGTCTGTGCTGACATTGTTTACTGATTTCATTTTCCTCTTGCTTCTTTTTCTGCTTCACCATTGCCCCGACACTCCTTTCTCACAGTGCACCACAGCAAAATGGTTTGTTCTGATTAACCTTCCATGTCTTTCCTTTTCCTTCTCCTTGCTAGTAAGCACAAGTCATAACAATCTTTTTTTTGGTGTTCATTTCAGATATGAGTGCTTTAATCAGGCTGGTTAACAATGCAATCTTCATTTTTAATGTAAGACATCTGTGTTTGTTTTTAAGCAGAGCGACATCTCGGACATATCTTGCAATTTGAGATTTTATTTATGCGCAATATACTCTAGGGCATCTCATGGACTCAAGCAAGGCCCATCATATGAACTGTGTGAAAATGTTTGCAAAAAGTTCTTCAGTTGATAGCTTGTGGATAGGCTTTGCACTTAGAGATGTTTCTTCATTTTTAAAAAATGTGTTTGTCAGCCAGTTGTATAGATGACAGATAGTATTCAACCTAACACCCAGTTTCTGGAAAATTTTTGAGAGAGCCTTGATACAGTACACTCCACTGAGATGGCTCATCATTTTGTACATGAACTAGGTTGAATTCCAGCTTTATTCTAAGTAGCTATAAACCTTTGGTTCCACACATTGCCGAACAATATTCACTACTAATGATAATAAACTTTCCTAGAATCTATGCGGCTGCTACAGATTAGATGCTAGGCCCCTTGCGCTTTTTGAAGGAGGAAACGAAACTTTGTGGCAGTATTTTTATTCATGTAAATTTAAAATATAGGCCAGCGATAGGAATGCCTCTTGAATATTTGTGTATTTTAGAAAGGAAAATGTACGAAGCCTGCCCTGCGAAACAGGCATTGGCTACCCTTAACATGCCCAGAAACCGGTGTTTTTTTTTAAAGGGCCCCTGATATCATTTTGATGGGCTTATTCTAGTGGACCAGATTTGTAGAGGTGGTCTTTGTGGGCATTTGAGTCATATTTGGAAGCTCTGCATGAACCCTATAATTTGGAAATAATTTTTTAAAAAATCTCTGCTCGCAGTAGCTTGCAACCGATTACGGAGACACGCCTCACCGCCTCTGCCCACTGATGTCATTGGGGTGGGGGACGCACGGTGAGGTGTGTCTCCTTAATCGATTGCGAGGTACTGGGAACAGAGATTTAAAAATTATTTCAAATTATAGGGTTTATGCACAGCTTTTCGTTTAAAGCAATCACAAAATGGCGAATGGATGTAACTTCGTGAAGGCGGAGCGTCACTCGGTCGACACGGTCGGAGAAATCCAAGTGACGAAACGGCGAATGACTGTATGAGACCCGCTGTGGTGGCTCAGTGGTTAGGGAGCTCGGCTACTAATCCGGATTCCCCGGGTTCGTACCAGACCGCAGCGGCCGCATTTCAATGGAGGCGAAATGCACAGCGCCCCTGTGCTGTGCGATGTCAGTGCACGTTAAAGATTCCCAGGTAGTCGAAATTACTCCGGAGCCCTCCACTATGGCACCTCATTGTTCTCTTAGTCCCTTCTTTATCCCTTCTCTTAATGCACGGTTCAGGTGTCCACCGAGATGTGAGACAGATATTGCGCCACTTCCTTCCCCCAACAACAATTTTTTAATTTTTAACGTATGAGACAAGCGATAACTGCCCCCGACAATTTTGGCAACAAAAGCAAGTTGACGGCGATGACTATCCGACTGCCACCTCGAAGTGTCAGAGATCGCAGGGACCTCTACTGGCAGAAATGAGGTACCAAAAGTATTTCAAGCCAATCCAACTGCAGAGTAAATCCACCTCAATCCAAGATGGCGCCTTTTGCGCCAGCAAAAAGCCAATAAGATGGCCGATTTTGGCCCACAGGCGACTGAAATTAGTCTGAAAAATCAAACTTTCGGACTTTGAAAGTCGAAAATATCCGTCGCGAATATGTATGCGCTTCTATGGGGTAACTGACAGTGCCTCATCGAACTCCGAATTACTCGTCGGTTACTGCACTTTATTACTTGCTAAGGAGGGACAAGATAAACTGTGCGTTCATGAAATTTAGCGTTCTGTAAGCTCATTCCTCATGACTCATTTCTGGTGCAAATAGCTGAAGCAAGCATGGGCACATTCAGTTGGGTGAGGTATGCGAGATCTGCCTTACCACTATGAAGGTTACCATAGGCTAAAACAGGCTACTGTATGAATAATAGGAGTCTTTAGCAGACTGTTTTGTTTGAAGCAGAGTAAAACAACTGTGCTGAGATGCTTTCTTTATGGAGTGCCATGGAAATCAGAGCTATGAAATTGAATGTTCTATACACAACTGTAATTAATGCACAAGTAGCGTGGCAGTGGTTCTTTAGGAAGGTAGTTTCATCTGCTTGCGCAGTTTAATTGCTTTTGCTGCTTTTGTGTACTTAGCTTTTATCTTAGTATAACCCAGCCTGCCCAACATTGTAGTTTATTTTTTTGCAGTTAGTGCTTCTCAGTGGTTGTGGATGTCGAATTTTCTTTTACTTTTCCCGAACAATTAATATTGCGGAAACTGTTCAAGACGGACAGTATTGAAGTGCACATTCTGTGTGTAACCCGATGCTTTAGTGTACTCTCTTCTGTTTCATGTACAAGGAGAAAGTAAGCATAGTATGGTAATGTTCACCGAGTTGAGGCAGCTAGTTGTGGCAATAGTTTCAGTTGATATCATGCAAGCAGTGACAGGCATATTGACTCATTCTTGACGGCACATGTAATTTCATGCATACCCCAGTGCAGTGGCTCAGTGGTTATGCACTCGGCGGCCATATTTCAGTGCACAGAATGCCATGTGGTCCAAATCTGGAGCCTTCCACTGCGGCGCCCCTTATAGCCTTGTGTTGTTCTGGGATGGTAAACACTATATACCATACCAGTATGATGAGGTGATCAAGGGCAGTGCACACAAATAATATTGACTTCGTGTTTCAGTTGATATGTAGCACACTGTAATTGTGATTTGTTTTATGTCTTTGCAGGGTACACGTGTGACCATTTTCCAGGAGTCAATGCTGCATATTTGAAAAACAGCCTGGCAGCACTCTTTGCACGAGAACTAAAATAATAAACTGAAATGAGTTCAACTATTATTTCCTGCCTTCTGTTAAAAAATGAATATCGAACTATATTTGCTGTTGGTCAGTAACAACCCGCAGAATATGCTCATAATCTACAGCTGACAGAACTACTCGTCTCTAAGCTAAGCAGATATCTGAAATATCACTTCTTCAAAGATTTGCGAGTTGAATGAGTGTGATGCAGTAAAATGGTTGCTTCATACAAAATAGTTCAAACCAGGTGTGCACGAAAAAATTAATAATGCATGCCCACTTTATCCAAGGTACACACTGGCTTCATCACCTAGAAAGTGCACTAGCCTGTCTGGACGTGAATTGTGATATGACGCAGCTAAATTAACATGACGTACATACTACAGCTTTAAGCTGTACAAAACTCATGGAAATGGGGATGAGTCAGGCAAACTTGTGCTTATCTGCCAGGTGGTAGTAAATTTAGAAGGACAAGTTGATTTCTATGGTGCATAGTAGGAAGTGAAGCATTGCATTGGGGAGGTGTACCTGCCTGCTACCAGCTCCGACTGTAGGTCCTGGCTGCCGATAGCTAGAAAGGCACGAGGTGGTAGAGATCGCTGTACAGTATGCACTGTACTGCGGCCTGGAAGTTTTGTGGACCAGGAATCATTCGCCCAGCTCATTCATTGTGGCACTACTTTCACCCCTCAAGCTCATCACCATTTCGTACTGTTCAATGATCCGGGACGATCGCTCATGGCCCCAGATAGTGTTACAAAGACGACGAGGCTGGCAGTGGCATGGTGCTCGTGCGTAACTGCCATTAAATCATATCTCTGCCGTTGCTCATCGCGCCTCATTCTTTGGCTGGCCGCCACGTGCCAAGTTAGCTGCTGGCTAACTTATGATCGTACACATTTTTTGTTGTTTATTGGTCGAAATTCAACAGATAATCAACTTTTAGCTTTTCAACATCACTTCAACAGAAAATCAACAGCAGTTAGTGTTGAATTAATTCAACACATTCTCAACGGAAACTCATGTGCCAATTTTCAACATGTGCTCAACATGCAGACAACACTGAATCACCCAAAACTCTCCACCTTTTCAACACAATTTCAACAGTGTGTGTTGACACGGGTTGCTGGAATTTCAACACAAAGTCAACATGAATTTTTGTAAGGGAATTTGCCGCCGTCAGTGGCCGGTCACAGCGTTTCCCGACCAGCAGCACGGTTGTATGCACTTGCGGGCAGAGTTGCCCAAAATACGGCTGTACCAGCAGACAGCCGAGGGCGAGGTGGCTGGCCGCGCGTAAGATGTTTGGGATTCCGGGGAGCGGCGACGTGGCCTGAACCTCGGCGGAGAACGGCGCGGCAAAGGCGCGAAGACATCCAGCCGCCTGGCAAGAGCATCAAGTCAACATTCGATGCTGGCTGGCTGGGAATCTGCTTCAGTAGTTGGAGGCGGACTGGCCGCAGAGCTCACGTTGGGGAGCCGTGAGTAGTCCGCAACACGGTCAGCGAGTTCAGCGAGCTTGTCTAATGAAACATCACCCGCAGCTGCGAGGATGGGGACCATGTGTTGGGGAAGGCGCTTTAGGAACAACTCACGCAGAAGTGTGTAGTGCTGAGCAGCGGAGCCTCCCCGAAGCTGGCGCATGCGACGGTAGAGCTGCGAAGGGCGTCTGTCAACAAGCTCCGTAGTGCTGAGGAGCTGCTGGAGTTTGCTGCGCTCGGACGCTGACTTGTTGATGTTAGCCTGCATCAACGTGTCGAAGGGTCGAGCCGAGTCCGGCGAGCCAATGACGTCTACTAAGTCCTCAGCGACGTCAGGAGGCAAGGACGACACGAGGTAGAAGAACTTGGTTTCCTGGCTGGTGATACGTCGCTGTTAGAAATGCGCCTCAACCTGCAGGAGCCAGCCGCGGGGGCTATTGGGCCGAATTGGCACCAGGCTGAGTGGCTGGAACGCGGCCACCGAAGCACCAAGAGGCTGAGCGTTCTGGGGCGTGTCGCCGCCGGTAGGCAGGGCGGAAGAGCCAGCGGAATCCATGGAGGAGGATGAGGTTGCGTTTTCGAAGCGGGGTCGCCAAATCTGTCGGAGCTAAAGCGAAGAAGAACTAGCTCCGACAGCGTTGAGGTTCGAACTGTTTATATGCGCTGAACACGCTGCGGCGGCCTAGCCCAACTTCCTCTTTCTTGTCCGGCACCGCGTGCAATGGCCTGCGAGGCGAGTGCTGAGCGAGGGGCGCTACAAGTTCACTTTTTCATTGGAATGGACTTTTTTGCCACGTCCCAGGAGATGAGTGCCTTTGAAGACATTGGAGGAATTATGAGGCCTTTCGCCCTAACAGAAAGTATTCAGAGGCCGTACGAAGGTCAAATACTGGCCCTCTATGAGCTGTTTACATGGGTGAAAAAAGCTATCAATTTTGTCGTAGCCCTCTGGGTGCTCCAGCAAATGATTCAAGAAAATTAAGATCAACTCACTAGGAAGTTTACAAGGGAACTACTATTAAAAGGAATACGTAAGTGTAGCGTGCAGCATTATGCCCGGCTCCAGAAGATAACATGCCCCATCACGCTCGGCGGGTGCGCGCAGATCATAATTCGACGGCTAGCCTATCGGATCTCGGCGCTGCGCCTTCTCGGCTTGTCTGCGGCTCTGCTCCATTTTGGTTGAATGAGTCTTCTTAATAAATTTGTGGACGCCAGACACCTTCGGCTTGTGTCTGAGATGCACCCTGCACAAACAGGTGACTCCGGACTTCGAGCTGCCCCGCCTCTGTTCCTGGCCTGCGCCTGCGTCAGCCTACGCCTACCGCTGCAATGAGCTCGAGAACCCGGCTACCTTCGACGCCTGCCACACACCCTGTAAGCGATGGCAACAGCTTCCTCCACTGCCTCGTCGCTTCTGTCGTGCTCGCCGGCGCCGCCGCATAAACACGCTGTCTACGCGCTTGCGCTGCCCGAATTGTGTCCCTCGGACTCGGAACTCTGATTCCTCCTGGCCAGGATTCTGGTTCATGCTCCGCTAGTTCACAAAGCCGCCACCACGCGCCGCATGAAGTTGAGCGCCTCCTCCATCTCTTACACTTTCCCTCCCTGGTTTGGGAGAGAGACGCCGATAAGCTTCGCGCACTGTCCACTTCGTGTGTCCTCCCCTCAATCGCAGCTTTTCGGGGAGGGGGGAGGGCGGCTTTGCATTTCTGTTTCTCTTTTTCTTTTTTCACCTAGCGCGTTCAAAGGAGACAGACTATGTGGCTCCCCTACTCATTTCTTTGGCTGGGCTGCAAGAAAACGAAAAAAGTCGGGTCGGGGCTAACGCGGCGTACCCGCGCCGTCCTTGACGGACGTTGAGCGGTCATCTGTCAAAAAAGATGCCGGCCCGTCACTGCCTGGAACACGTTGAAGTAACGAGCGTTAAGTGCCAACTCCTAGGGCCCTTCCTGGGCGTACGCGTCCAGCGTCGGCGCTCTTGGTGTACGCGGGAACGGGCGTCAAAAAGGGGCATGCATCTCCATGTTCCTGGTGCTGGCTTGCTTCCCCTTTCGAGCTGAGGGAGAGAATTTCAAGCCACGAAGAGAAGGGGTTGAGGGGCGATGAAAGGACAACTTAAACGGCGAAGAAAACTTCGGGGAACCTGGAAGAGCTTCAAGCCATAAAGAAAAGAGTCACCGAGATCCCCGCGATCTTCCCATTGTTATAAACCCGGCCGCTCTTCCGACGCGTACGCGAGCGCCCGTGCGCTGACGCCGATATCTAGCACGGACAGACATCGGCGCCTCGCCGAGGCTCGCTGGCGTCTTCTGCAGTGCGCATGCGCAGACCGGTTTTGGCGTATGCCGAGCGCCGACGCTGAGCGCGTACCCCAAGGAAGGGCGCTTGGAGTTGGCGCTTTAGCTGTTGGATTTGCTAGAACTGATATGAATGAGATTAAAGTGAAGGGACACAAATGGAAATCTAAATTTGAAATCTTGCATTTATAATTGACGTAACCAATCAATCAGCAAATCGATATACTGATCATGTTGCCAGTCAATCACAAAATGGGTTGCAAAATCGATTTACTAAGGAAGCGGCCATCTTGAATTCCTCGGACATAGAAAATTTCTCAAGAAATCGAGAACGCGATGAGTAAGAGCTAACGCTAGTAAATCAACTGCAAGTATGCACGTTACACAAGAATTGGTCCGCTCCTCGCCTTTTTTTTTTTACGGCTACATAAAAGCTGTTGTGAGTGACAAACACGAGTCTTAGTTTATCGTTAATCACTCGTACGCTTTCACGGCACGACCCCTGCGAACCAGAGAACGAAGCGATGAAAGATGACGATGACGACGATATAGGTAACTCCTACCAGCAAGCACTTATCATAGCGCGGGATGCCACGGCTGTGGCTCAGTGGTATGAAGCGTACGGAAACAAAGAATGCCCATTTTTGGCAACGTCGGTCACAAATCGTCTCTGCGCTCTTGGTTGCAAAGTTTACTTTTTTTTTAGTACCGTCAAACAAATTTTGGAAGGTTTCGCTTCAGTCTGCTTAATGAGGGAGCTAGGTGGTTTTCTGCGCTAAAACTGTATTCGGAAACTCATTACGTTCATTGTTTTAAAAAATATGAAATATCGGGACACTGTAAGGCTGGGACGCTTTGTTCGACAAAATTTGCGAGGCTGAGAGCGTCGCGACGCGTCGACGCTCAGCTGGTGGTACATAAAGCAAAAAACGGATGTGCGGTATCGCTCAAAGCTAAAGCTAAATTTCATCAACGAGGGGCAAGCACTGCTAAGCGAGAAGGCCTACCAAACCAGCGACGGTGATCCTTCTGTTAAAGTAGCAAATGTTGATTTCGGCGCCGCTGCACTAACTGTATAGATGCGGGCATAGTTATCTAAAAGAATTAGCGTGTTCGATTGAACGAAGCCAGCCTAAATTGGGTTGCCCGCCTAGCTGCAAACACCACCAGGGACGCGGTTTCCCTCCGACGCCGACACCTCGAGGAAACACGACCATTTCGATCCTACATTAGATCATGTCCTCAAAAAAAAAAAGATACATTTTATGCTTTATGAATCGGTTATCTTCAAGGAAATCACGCTTCCGTACACGGCGACACACTTTCTATTTTGTTAGCCAGGAAGCCACTCTGTTACACACCTGTACTAAGAGTGAGTCAACCTGTGTACACACACGTGAAGCGGCCAATCCTTTCCTTTAATTTTTTTTAAACGCCGCATTTTCTTTCATAAATCCTAACCTAACAAAATAACAAGTCTGTATCCTTGTTCGAACATTGCTAAGCGCGGTTCTGAGTGCATATGTGCTTTCAGGAAGACCTTCCACCGGTCTAAACAACGCGACGTCAAGGAATTGCAACTGAATGTGCAAAAGTGCTTTCTCCACGGAGCCGGTTAGGAAACACTCCTCCATCACCTCTGTTATCCCATTTAAAGGTACCTCGTTATGCATTGGAGCCTTTCATCTTTTGCTATGCGGAATTCACAGAGCAAGAATTCCAGCATTTGCGAGGGTACGTTGTTCAGACGTCCCAAACGCTCCCTGCCTCCAGGAGAAGTCAGCTCAGGGACGCAGTCAGCGCAGGGAAAGAAAGCGAGGGGGTCGCACCTCTTGGCCATGTTAGCGTGGCTTTATAAGTAGTTAAAACTTCTCTCAATATAGTTTCATGCACATGTTCGTGCACCCCAGCCAACCATACTTATTTTCTTAGAATGGAAAAAAGATTGGAAAATTGCCTTCCTTCTACCGTTGCAGAAACCCTACCTGCGCCTTCGACGCTGATTTCCAGGAAGATGTTTAGGATCACCGAATAATTTTTTTTGTGAGTTCACTAAACAAGCCCAGACAGCCAAGTAAGACTTAGGTCCAAGTTTTAAATCTGTGGCTTGATCCCCAACAGAACTCTTCCTGAATTACCATTTGTACTCGAAGAGTTCTAGAGCACATGCTAGATTTTTATCTTCGCGTGCTATAGCTTCGTCACCGTAGAGAGACATGCTTCAGTGAATACTATAGACAACACACAAGCAGCGCCAACTTCCTTTATTGCAAGACTGCCGTATAGATCACAGGCTTTTCCATAAAACACGTAGTAGTCAGGGACGATTTACAAAAAACAGCAGCTCAGCAGATACGAATCAACATGAGCACAAGCTCTCGGTCAAAATTATGCACAGATGAGAAGGCCCCTAACCGTCACAGCCAAGTGCACTTAAGAGGTGAAAATACAACATTAAGAAGACAAAAATAAATTGCTACAGACGATAAACGACGCAACCGAGGCATGCTCCATGCGAACGCCCGAAAGAATGTCCGACGCGTCAAGAAAAGAAAAGGGTGGTGATAAAGTAGGAGCCTCAAGTCAGAGCCGTGCCAGAAAACTAGGAGGAATGCGCAGTAACACTGACAAAAGAGAAAACAAATACCAAGCCCATATAATATATAAAATAGAACCGAAAAGGAAAACGTGAGAAGATTAAGACGTTATTGGTTACATGTCTTTCAGGTCAGTGCTTACGGTTTAGTATGCGCTTAGATTCCCACTATATCTGAAAAGCGAAACCCGGTTTCTTCGTACTGGTTTCCTTTCCAGTACCCACCAGCCATAAAAACGGTTGCTATTAATTCTTTATTATTTTTGGATGGTTTGCTTGCTGCTGCTAACTGGAGAAGTAGATCTTCACAGAGGACCTACCGCCCGCTCTGTGTCTTCACTCTAACAGATGAAATCATTTCAATTCAATTCAATTCAATTCACCTTTATTTTCAACATTTCGCAATGTTGACGGTCTTCCAGGCAAAAAGCTGTGGGGACAGCTTGACGAGGCCTGAAAGCCGGCTGCAGGCAACAGTGACAGCAGTAAAAAAAAGTTATACATGTACTGTTATTTCGGAAAAGACACATTTTATCATAAATTTACAAATATAAGAGCAGAAGTAAGAGTAAAATGCATCAAGGCGTTATACAAGGACTAGCGTATACATGCACACGAGATTACAACAAAGACAATCATTGCACTCAAGTTACAAATAAAGCTAACATTACTGTGTTTATAGGATGCAAGCACAGGTCACTCTAGAAATATTGAACGCAAAACTTTGCGAGTTATTACAGGGTTAATAAAACTTGGCACATTGAGCTTATTTAGTAACATTGGCATTGTATAGCTTAATGACTGTAGAAGGTAATTTGTTCGGCGGTGTGGAATCACCCATTTTTCAGGCGCGCGTGTGTTAGAAATATTGCAGCGTAGCGTTGCACCTGAAAGTGTCAATAAGAATTGTGTATACTTTTCATTAGCGAAGTGAAACTGGTGGAGGAGACGGTAATTATAAAGGGAGTGAATATTGATTATATGATGACCGACGAAATAGCTCGGCTGAGGGATGTAAATATGATACATTGTTTAAGCAACGTATGGCTTTTTTTTCTAGACGAAGAAGTGTACTGACGTTCTTTTTAGTAGTCGTCCCCCATACTAGTGTACAGTAGTAAGGTGTGAACTGAAGAGGGCGTGGTATACTTGTAATCTAACGGAAATCGGAAATATGTCACGCGTCCGAAATAAGGAACCTACGGCAGATGAGAGTTTTTTGGCTAGCTGTTCAACATGACTGTTCCATGTCATCTGACTGGAGAATATGACACCTAGTATTTTATGCTGTTTCACGACATTTATTTTATAAGGTCCTAGTTTTAGTTCGTGACTTAGTTCACACGTTCGTTTTTAGGTGCAAATAAAATTGCATTCGTCTTTTTTTCATTCATTTTTAAGCTGTTTGTTTCGGACCATTTCTGTAGCCTTGACAAAGCACTATTCGCCATACTGAACAAATCGACTTCATTAGTGGAACTAAAAAACAAGCTTGAATCATCGGCATATAATACGAACACAGCATTATCATCAGTATAGATAAGATCATTTACGTAAACAATAAATAAAAACGGCCCAAGAATACTGCCCTGTGGGACACCGGATGAAATCTGTTGGAAGGTGGAGTAGTAACCATTAATGTCAACACATTGGGATCGGCCGGTTAGGTACGATTGCAAAAGAGTATTTGTTAACCCACGGGCACCGTAATGATCTAACTTATTAAGGAAGGTTATGTGAAATATTGAATCAAATGCTTTACTGAAGTCTAAATAGATTCCCAGGGTAAATCTATTAGCTTCAATGTTTGTAATGATAATTTCTTTCTGCAACTATCCATTTTGGTCGGCTCTTGATCAAATGGATGTCACATCTCGGTAACAATTTTCTTTGACTCTCTGAGTCATAGCAATCCTGCAAGAAACTGAAATATACTGAAACCTGTAATTATCTGTCTTCCCTTTTTCCGCCGAACACATTCAGGTTGGCAGGGCTCAGACGCAAGCGCGTAGTAATGAACTACGCTCATTAGTAGCAAAATTATATAACTTTAAAATAAAAAGAAATGTCATGGCTACATCATCAGTTTGTTTCGATTACATCATACGTGACAAGTTATTCGTGAATCAATAAACTCTAAAAGAAACAAGTTAACTTCGCTTGCAGTCAACCAAAGGTACCTCGTTTTCAGACTCGTTACAACTTGATTTTATCAACGAGGAATGCAGCATATATAACTCTATCGCCCATAAGGAGCAGGGAATTAAGGTACTTTGTTACAAATGCATGCTTAGTTTGAGCTGTCCTTTGGGCTGTCTAAAATTATTCCGTCATCATGTATAAGTGCAAAAGCACTAATCCGGAAGTTCAGAGCCTAGAAAGGCCGTCTCTTGCCGATATTTTTCTACTCTGTCCCAAGCATAGTATAAATGGGAAGAAAAGGAAATAAAAACTATACAAGAATGGGAGTAGAGCCCGCGGAGACGCGAACGAAGGCCGCTGCGCAAGACTACGTGAATATCGATCACCGCTTTTTTTTTCATCATGGCACATACTGCACGATGTTATGCATGTATAGAAAGGGGCTATATACAGATTATTTACTAAGCACTAAGCTAGTAGCTGCACAGCACTAGTTTGACAAAAGGCAACACAACTAAAAGGGCGGCAAAGATAGACACGACCTCAAGAGTTGAAACCAGTCCGGTAGAAAGTCTGTTCTGTTATAAACGTCCTAAGTTGCAGCCTGTGATGCTACAACTGAGGCTATCGCCACAGCCGAACACGCCTCGTATTAAACTCCACCGCGCCCTTGCTTTGTACATTGCAGAGCGTCGTCTTCGCCAACTTCTATCCGCTCCGTCCCGCGGCACTGCCCGCTCATTATCGTCTTCTGCGTAGCATAAATCCTTGCTTTCGCAATGATGGGGATATAAATAATCTCTGCAGATTTTTCCTGTGAGCTGTAGCCTGGACATCGCCAGGCGTTTCGATTTATTGCTTGGCATAAAATAGCTCCCAACCGTTTGCTATGTTTTGCTGACTTTTGAAAGGATTTTCATGTCAATATTAACGAAATAGTTTGGCGGTTTTCTTCATCTTATGTGTATTTGTTCGATGAATTTCGTTAATCCGACGTTATCTGCAATGCTGAGCCAACTTCATTTGATCCTTTTCTCTATCGAGCACGACAGCTTCTATGCCTGAGTTCCACATTCACATTCTCGCAGCTAACCAGCTACTGGAATTCACACCTGCCTCAGACAGAAAGAGTAATTTAACTTTACCTAAACCATAGCAAGGCATACGTGACCGCTTGTTAATTAACCTGGACAAATGGCTTTTGCTTTCGTTTCTTTAAAAGAATCTACTTGGGTAGGTGAAGTGGCTGGCGATATGCACAACACCGTTAATGTGGTGTGTCTCGAAAATTATACTTAGACTTGACGCTGTACAAAATGTGTTGTCTCGGTGGACCTCACCTGCCACCTGATGTGTAAGGTCGCATGCGACGTGCCGCCACACGGGTATGTGTCATGCCTGTGCGCAGTCAGGCCTGACTGAATTTGTCGACACTCATTCAATGCTAGGATTCCCAGAAAGAGCTCTAGCTATGCAACAAGTACCTTTCCAAATAAATTTTCTCTTTAAATTTGATGTTTTGGAAACATGTAGTTTCGTCCTTCTGAGGCTATGACAACTGGCAGAACATTGAGCCGCTCTCAGTGGATAGATAACAGCCCAGAGAAAGCGAATGCCGAAGTGATAGATATTGGAGTGGGGAGGTGAGCCAGAAAGAAATTGGGCATCGTAGTTGCGCGGTTTGCTTTTTCATTTGTCGCAGGCGCGGAGGTGGTCGATTATAGATAGGGGTCGTGGGGGAGCGTCGAGGGAATGGTTGTGTCCGGTTGCAACCGCAATTTTGTTCTCTTTATTTTCAGAGGCATGTTTTTGAGTTTTGTCGTTCTATTCAGGTACCACCATTTGACGTCGCTCCGCCAGTAAGAAATTATTTCAGCGCCTTACAATGCTTTCTCAACATTCAGTCTATAATAGTAGCTCAGCATTCCGCGAGCTTTGTGATCCAGGCATTACTTGAACGGGACGGTTTAAATTTTAAACTGAACCGAGCAATTTTATCCAACGAGTTGTTTTCATAGCACTGCCATACAAATTAAAGTTTATTGCTGCCATTACTCAAACCATCCCGGAGCCGCCGCGGTAGCTGAGTAGTTGTGATGCTCGGCAGCTGGCCCGAAAAATGAGGCTTCGATCCCGGATGCGTTGGTCGCATTTCGATAGGCAAGATATTCTTGAGGTCTGTGTACTGTGCAATGTCAGTGCACGTGAAAGAATCCCAGATAGTCCTAAATATTCGGAGCTCTTCACTACAACGTCCCTGATGGCCCGAGTAGCTTTAGGACGTTAAACCCCGTAAAACCAAGCGAGTGTATTCCCCCAGCACAATAACGAGTGAAGTAAACTTATGGTCTGATACATATTTCCTTTCGTGGTTCTGTTGTGGGAAACTTTTTTAAGACTGTCGATATTTTGTTCAATGAAGATGGCTAATTCGGGCTGGATGGCGGATGTTGATGTCAACGACTGGACAGCGCCATCGGTACGGAAGAGAACACAGACACCAGAGAATGTGTATGTGTTCTTTTCTGCCCCGTCTATTAGCGCATTTCAGCCGTTACCAGCAACATGTATTTTGGTTTGCCTATATTCAAAATGGTACGAAAATATTCATTTCGCAAGCAAAAATTTGATACTCACGCATCCTAAGGTTCTTGCTCAAGAAGAACAAAAGACTCTCGCTTTTTTTGTATGCCTCCTCACTTAGTTTGCCCAACAGCCATTTTTATTAAAGCGAATTCAGTCATTGCCTAGCCTCTCAGGCGCCAATACACCCTGTGAAGGCCAGCCGAGACCACGTGGATCGAGTATGAGCAGACCAGAACGGCGTCAGAGGCATGTTTGGCAGTCCATGTTCTTGGTGCTGGCTGGCTCCTCTCTAGAACAGATGGAGGAGGAGGAAAAAACTTCATTGTACTCTGGTGATTCTTTCTGCGGACAGAAAGAATTTCGAGCCGCGAAGACATTAGGTTGGGGGCGCTGAAAGGACAACTAAAACCGCGAAAAAAAGTTCTGGGAACCTGGAAGAGCTTCAAGCCATGAAGAAAAGTCACCAAGAGCGCCGCTGTGCTCCTGTTGTCGTAAATCGGACCCCGCTTCCAACACGTGCGCGAGCGCCCGTTGTTAGCTGGCGCCGACGTCTGGCACGGACAGATATCGGCGCCTCGCAGAGGTTCGGTGGCGTCTCCTGCAGTGGGCATGCGTAGACCGGTTCTGTCGTACGTTAAGAGCGCCGACATTGGGCGCGTGCACCAAAAAAAAAAAACGGCCCTTGGAGCACACTTGCAGAATATCGAGTTTCCTCTATAGTTTGCCAACCGAAAACAATCTCTCCTCATGCTAACCCCTTCAGTCAGCAGAGCAGGAAGCGAACACGCGGTTTGCAAACGTGGGTTGCTGGTTGGAAGCAACCTTCCTGTAGGTCGGCAATTCTAAAAGTTGTCCATTCACTTCTGAGAAAATGAATGCTGCATGTCGGGAGTATCCTGTCGATAAATCTTTGTGTTTGGGTGAGTTAGGCTGCAGTGACGCGAGGCAGATGAGATCATGTGTCTGAAAAAGCGTTGTCCGCATTCTCAGTGCACGCGCTCACGTTTCCCCGCTGCGAGGTATACGAGCACAGTCACATAACGACTAAAAGAATAAGAGAATAGTGACACCATGCGTACTCAAAGCAATCTGAAAATAAATGGCAATAAAGAATAAGATATCTGCCGTTCTGCAGTGGTAAGAGAGTCTCATAATAAACTGTACATCTCCAACCAAAAATCTTTAATTTTAACCGAACGTTTCAAAGCCGACTCGGCTCCTTATCAGGGGTGACTGAGGGCAGTAGCTGGCGTCTCTAAGTATGGAGAGGAAGATGAGATCAAAGGAACGAAAGCTGTGATGCAAAAGGCGTGGGGGAGGGGGAGGATGAGAGGGGGTTAAGGCTCTTAGTCACGTTGTCCACTGTGGGGAGGTTGTCAATGGCGACTTTTTTTCGTTAAAGTCCCTGGGCATACCCTAGGAGCAGGTTTCCTTTTGTGCGGTTGATGTTGTTCGGGGCGGTTTGTATGTTCCAGGATTCCAGAAGGAGCTTTTTGTGGTAATTTGTTTCGGTTATTAGGATGCTGGTTTCTTCGAAGTTGATTCTGTGGTCTGAGTCCTCGGAATGTTCGGCTACAGGATTGCAATCCCTTGCGAAGTTGCGAACGTCGTTTTTATTTTGCCAAATTCTTTCTTTTAGGTTTTTGGTTTAGCCGATGTAGCTTGCGTCGCAGTCGGCGCATGGAATTTTGTAGACAATGCCTTGGGCTCCTTCTCTCCGCGGCCGGTCTTTATGAACAGGTAGGCGAAGCGCAACAGTGTTTGTGGGCTTGTGCGCAACCTGAAGACACCCTTTTTTCTGGAATCGGGCGATGGTTTCACTGACACCTCCGACATCAGGTAGAGTGACGTATTTTTTTGGTGGCATTGGTCTTTGTGCGTTTTTTTCTAGGCGCATGTTGTCGAGTTTTTGACGTCGAATGGTTTTTTGAATAAAGTTTTTTGGGTAGCCTTTCATGATGAGTTCTTTGAGTACCGTGCGTTGTTCTTTTTTTCTGTCAAGTTCTGTGCTTGTTGTGCAGATGACACTGAGGTGTGCAGTTTATTATAAGTCTTCAAACCTAACCAGACAGGCAAATGTGTCGAAATGTTCAGTTTTTTTAACCGAGTCTCCTGAATTTTCTGCTCTCCTTAGCGGTGTTCTTTCGTCTTTGATATTGTGGCGTTGGAGACTCGATGCACCGTGCTCGACCCCTTTCGTCGCCAAGTGATCTCTGGTGAAATGGACAGTTTGCTCCACTCGACTCATTTCTTGCCACACAAAGCGAAAACACGTGCTTTTTGAAGCTGTGACCAATAACGTGGCCGCAGAAGGGTCTCGCCCATTTACAACGGTCGGCTTTATTTTGTACTGTACACAGGCCATAACAACACAGTGCACTCACGTTGCATGACAAGGAACGAAGTAAAGGCTCTAAGGAAAATCCTTTCAGTGTGCCGTCTTTTTCAGTGAGTGAGCAGTTGAGAACCACGGCCACTCGATGATGCGGTTCCATCGAGCGGACGCATTGATACCAATCGCTGCCTCCACACGCTAGAAGAACAGCTGCGGGCTAACGGGGTCGCATTTTTTATTGTGGCACTTAGGCTTCAATTTTGGATTTCGAAGTGGTCTGTTTAATAAGAACGGAAAACTGGGCGAGTTGGTAGGGAATCATGTTTAACTGCGCAAAGAAACGAAGGCAGAAGAACCAGGCACTGGCTCCAGAACCAGAACTGCGCTCGTTTCGTGCCTGGTTCTTCTCTGTCTTCGTTTCTCTGCGCAGTTAAACGTGGTCTGTTTGTATGTCTGAAATTTACTTGACCTGAAATAAAATAATAGAAAATGTTTTACGGCCGCGAGTGAGCTTCGAACTGGGGCGGCAAGAACACGTCAGTTTTGCTGGTTTCTGCATTAGACAACTGCAAAATCGCCGCAGCCGAAAATTCTTAGTCCTAAAATACCAGTCTCTTGCGCTGTGTTTTGGATATCATCGTCTTCATCAACTGCATCTGTGCGCAACGGAACCGAACACCGAAACAGCACTGAAAACCGAAGTGCTAGCACTCGTAATTGCATTTGGCGAAACCACGCTAAACCATCCGACATTTGTTTTCGTGCCACTCTTTACCTGTGCTGTGCTTTCAACAATGCTGGTGGAATTCTTTAGGTTGGTGGAAGGCATTAAAGAATGTAACTGATCTTCAGCAGAAACTCTGATGTCCGTTCTGATAGATTTTTGTCAGCGTCTGGAGAGACCATTTGCATGGACTAGCACATTAGCGCTTGTGTTTTTTTTTATGACAGCCTGGAGACAAAAGTGCATCCATGACCGTTCCGGGCAGTTTTCACAGAGGCGCCGACTACGTCATGCTTCACACCGTAGGGGGCAGAAACACAGCGCATTCAATAAGCAACCACGGACGGCGCTCCACAATTCGAGGAAAAATAAAAGGAGGAAAAAAAAAAGGCAGGCAAAGGCACAGCAGGAGACCCCTCCCAATTGTACTTTTCTTCTTCCCTCTTACCATCTGCAACCGGGTGCCCGTGTACCCCATGAAAAATAATTTCGCCCTACCTAAGCACCTGCTCACATTCTTGACCCTTCGCGTTACCGCCTCTCCCACTTCCTCACCGTTTGATGCTGCGAGCTGGGCGGCTTGTTCTCGTAGCCTTTGTAGGAGGAACACTGCCAAAAATTTTGCCCGAAGGGTAGAGGGAAATTGAAGGAAGTTTTGGTTAAGACGATTCCCAATTCTTGCTTATTTATATTAGAAACAAGCGATAACAGCATTGGCATATCGCTTTAAGCATGCGGCTCGAGGACGGTTTGTGATTCGTTCCCCAGTGCCGCCGTTTACCCACTGGTTTCCAATGGGCACAAGTTCTCTCGAAGCCTGGCGCTTGGTTTCTTTGAGCTGAAGCGCTCGGAAAATGGTCTTTCACCTAACCTTGTGTTGAAGAAAACACTTCATCCCATTGCGCTTGGTGCGAGGCTGCGATTGCACTGTTAAAACTCATCATCATCAAAAGAAAACGTTTCTAAAAAATGGATACCCGAGATTCTTCACTCGATGTATCGTCCAAAACCGAAAGGATGTGACGAAAACAACTGTATATTTTTATATGCTAAGGACCCGCCGATGGCAAAATCGCGTATGCAGCTCGTACGTAGAATGTATCAGCGAAACATTGGCCAGTATTCTCTGAAAGAATGGGATGCAAACTACACACAAGCCGGCCACCATTATCGGACACCTCCTCTGCCCCTTCAGAGATAGTCATCCTAAAGAAAATGCCTAAGGCGTGGTCAAGATGCAATATATACCTTTCTTCGAGTGCTTGGTGTCGTAGGCTGTGGAAACCAATTATGGAACATTTAAAAGTCGCTGGATAGTGTTAATCGTTCCCTGGAAACGGCTCCCTCTTCTTACTCCCGTGGTTTGTGGGCTTAAAAAGCCCCTGCAACTCCAAGGGAGCCACACCTTGAAGAGTACTAGTTTACCAATCGCTTCAGAGGCAACGACAGCAACTGACGAAAATACAAAAAGGAAACAAAATGTTGCCGGGCCGGCGATTGCTATCTAATCTCTCAAGCACCGGAACTGCAACCGGCGGGAATAAATGCAAATAGAAAGGATAGCGAGAAGTACTTAGGAGAGTGACAGAAAAAAAAAATCAAAAACGAGGGTACGTTTGCACGCCATATGCAAAACAAACTATTATGTTCGCACCACTCGTGCGACAGTGCTTGTAATTACTGTTGCACATATTCGCACCACGCTAAATTCACTGCATATTCTGGGCCGCGTGCGCGTAGCGTCCTGTCGCTCATCACTCGCGCGAGCAGCACATTGCACAAGCGGGCTGGGTGGAGCGCCCAGCTGCCGCGCTGGAGATAACCACTAAGCTTTGAAACGTCGTGTTAGCTGACGATAACTTCTGTTCATTTCTCAGCAAATTTAAATCATAATGTTTAACGGGGGTTTGATTCTTGATTACTGCTCTGGGTAACGGCGTGGTTACTGGCTTGCCGTACTGATAGCCTATTCTTCAGAATAGTTCCCAGCATGCCATTCTATGAAGTCTTCGTTAGCGGTTCATAGTTTACGTACACCGTTGACATAATTGCCCAAGCTAGCATCGATTACAGCAATAGTAAAGCCCTTATCGACGGCCAACGATTGAATCGTGAGAGGCACTGTGCCAAGATAGAAAAAAATGTTGTCAACTACCACAAACTATTTTGTGCATTGGACAAATCACCAACTGCCATAAAACGCAGCATCAGGTTTGCTGCCTCTTATAGTGCAGCACACAATCACTTAAACGCGTCCGTACTGCACTTTCACCACATCGACAAAACTTTCGAAGAGCTGCTGCTATTGAGGCTAATAACTGGAGTGTTAAAATGTAGTAATTAATGCACGATTTTAAAATTTTCAATGCACCGTGCAAGAACCATATACGAGTATGGGTGAGTGAGCTCTAAGTGTGAGCGTCCGGGAATTACGCATTTCACTGCTTGAACGAAAGTACCTGGAAGTTTCATTGCTTTGCACTGTTAATGCGCACGCAATTCCACTATCACCTATGCCCTGGTCGTGGGGTCACTGTATGCGCCTAAATAAATGTACCTGTCAAGCAAAAGAGTCTTCTTATAATTTCCTCTATTCACCTCATAGTAGGCACGCGCTTTCTTGTAGGACTTTATGTAGAGGCCCATGGTCGTACCGATGGGGGAATTTTTGATAAAAGTGCGCATTCATACGGCACGGCTGACCTCCCAGAGGAACCTACCAAAACAGGGGCACTGTAGCAGGGACACTGTAGTAGGGCCACTCTACCAGGAACGTGCGCCTTGCCAACACACCGAGAGAGGGCGCCACGCGTTTCTTGCCGGTGCGGGGGATTCATAATCAAAAGAAGAACAGCGCAGGAAATCTTTTGCTCCACTAAAACGTAAAATACTTTATAGTTCTTTTAATGTAGGACATTACGCTACCTGGAGCTCCGAAGGCTTGTCGATGTATTTTAAATTAGGGCTTTGGTGAGCATACTTTTGCTATTGCAGGTGAGGCTTTTGCTCCTTATTATGCAATTCAGAAAACTGTCTGTGCGCCGCTGCCGAACACAGCATTGAGTGTCGAAGTGCTTCATCTTCTTTGTGTACGTACATTGTCTGAATTTGGTGTTAATCTCTGTCACGCACTACACTGTTCGCCATGAGCAAAGACGTCAAAGAAATCAGTAAGGCGTTAGAAGATCTGAAGCGGGAACTGCGGGCTGATCTTAGAAGATTGAAAGACAGCGTGAAAAACTGCAATGACACGTGTGATGGCGTAAATGAAATCAAGAATGAGTTAAAAGAGCTGCGAAAAGAAGTTCAGGTACTGACGAAGAAGAACGATGAGCTGACAGCAGAAAATAAACGGCTGAGTGAAAGGATAGAAGAGTTGGAACAGTACCAGAGAGCTAATAATCTTGAGATCAAAGGAGTACCAGATGCCGGCGACCCATGCGACGCAGTCAAGAGAATTGGAGCCTTTCTAGATGAACCAATAGTTGACTCCGACATTGATGTATGCCTCCGCGTCCCAACATTCAAGCAAACAGAAAAAAACATTGTTGTCCGTTTTGTACAGCGCACTAAACGCGACAAGGTTCTGCAGAAATTCCGCAAAAAGGGGCTAACAACTAAAGATCTTGACTTCGGCGGGGAAAGCTGTTCTGTGTACGTAAATGAGCACTTAACTGCCTCGAACAAAAAGCTCTTGGGTGCTCCGGTTGCCCGCAAGAAAGTGGTGGGATGGAAGTTCGTGTGGACCTCCCATGGAAAAATTTATGCGCGCAGGGATGAAACTGCAGATGTCATTAGAATTGCCAGTGCATCTGATCTGGAAAAAATAGGAACCTAAGCGAATCCTACAGGAATGTTTCAAACGCTCACTGAACGCTTGCAATGGAGATGGCCGAGTGTTGCTATTATGACCCTGAAGTTTTCAACAAAGCATATAAAACAAGAGAACGAGAGCTTACAAGTATTCATTTCAATATGCGCAGCACAAGAAACAAAGCAGAGGATCTAGCTATATTCCTGCAGTCCCTGACCATTAAATTTAAAGTAATAGTTTTAACTGAAACCTGGTTAACAAAGGACGACATTCCGCCTTACTTGCCAGGTTATACGTGCGAAAGCGTATGCAGGGAGGAAAAAAGGGGAGGTGGAGTAGCTGTTTATATCGAGGAAATTATGCGGTATGAAGTTCTAGATAACTTGACCAGGAGTGACCAAAACACAGAAAGCTTGTTTGTTAAAATATCTGATACGGCCATTGGAGCCATATACAGACCGCCATCTGGTATCATGTCCGATTTTTGTGACTATTTAGAAAGTGCACTGAGTTATGTTGGAGCCATTACAAAGTCGTTTGTTATTCTCGGAGATGTGAATATTGATACAATATCGGACAGCACGAATGCAAACGAATTCCGCGACAGTATGCACCTGTACGCTTGCACTAATGTTGTGACAATACCTACAAGGGTGACTATTGATACCGCAACGTCCCTGGATATCTGTGTTACCAACATGAGTTGTGAGGATATTTCTGCTGGAGTCATGATATGCGACCTCAGTGATCACCTTCCAGTATTCTGCTTGGGACCCCCTGTGACTGGTAAATATAAAAGTAGCAAAGAAAGTACCTGGTATCGCACAATTAATGACCAAAGCCTGCGACATTTTTGCAGCCTAATCGAGAAAGAAAGCTGGGACGACGTTTACAAGGAAACTAATGCTACAGTCGCCTACAAAATGTTCCTGAGTAGGCTGCTACAGTGCTACGATGCAGCTTTTCCCTTGCGCGAGCATAAAACAAAACGAAAAAGAATGCGGAAACCCTGGCTGACTGTTGACTTGTTTAAACGAATAAGAGAAAAAAACAAGAAGTTTCATTCTTTTCTTAAATGTCGTGATCTGCAGTTACTGAAAGAATTTAAATCCTACAGAAGCAAATTGATCTCAGACCTGAAAAAAGCAAAGATCGAGTACTTTCAGGCTCAAATTCTTCGTGCTCGCAACGACTATAAAAGGTTATGGGAGATGGTTAACGACCTAATGAACAAAAGGCGCTCAAGCCATTGTGTAACAGATATCACAGTCGATGGCGAACGTCTGTCTGATGATCAGCTTGCTGAAGAAATGAATCTTAGGTTCATTAGCACAGGGAAATATACAGGCCAACTTGCTAGCATGTCCTACTATACACATGCAAACAGTCCAATGAGCTCTATCTCGCTTTTTCCGTGCAATCCAACTGAAATTTGCAAAATAATCGGAAGCTTGAAAAGTGACGTAGCGCCTGGAGATGACGGTATAAAGGCTTTGCCAATTAAACATGTTGCAAATCATATTAGTCATGTGTTGTCCTATATAATCAACTTAATGCTTCTTACTGGGGAGTTTCCAGATGACCTGAAGATAGCTAAAGTAGTGCCCGTGTATAAAGGCGGCGGTGCAACAAATATGAATAACTACCGGCCAATCTCTGTTCTAACTGTATTCTCAAAAATATTTGAGCGCGTCATTAATGATAGACTTAACAGCTTTTTTCAGAAACATAAAATAATAGCTGATGCACAGTATGGTTTTCAAGCAAAAAAGTCTACGGAACAAGCTCTTATACATATAAAAGACAAAATTATTGAAAACATAGAGAAGAAACTCTTAACCCTTGGTCTATTTATAGATCTTCGGAAAGCGTTCGATACTGTGCAACATGACATATTGATAAAAAAGCTAGAGATCTGCGGGATTCGGGGCGTTGTGCTGAGGCTGTTGCAAACGTACCTGAAAGACAGATTACAGTATGTAGTCATAAACGATCGCACTTCGAGTAAAATGAAGATAGAACACGGCGTCCCTCAAGGATCAATTTTGGGGCCTTTACTCTTTCTTATATATGTGAATGATATAACTATGATACCAGGATCCCCCCAGTTAATCATGTATGCTGACGACACGAATATATTTTTTACAGGAACAACAAAAACATGCCTTGAAAAATCTGTCAATGATTACTTATTAAAACTTTCCAGGTGGCTACAAGCCAATCGCATTACTCTAAACACAACAAAATCTAAATACGTAATTTTTAAACCGACAAGCGTTAGGGATCAGAACCCTATTAGCATCAGATATGAAGGTAGCCTATTGGAGGAGGTCACTGAGCAAAAATTCTTGGGTGTATGGTTCAGCAGTGATCTGACCTGGAACGCCCATGTTAGTTGCCTTAAGTCTGATTTATCACGGATCATTGGTTGTCTTTACAGAATCCAGCACTTGATTCCATCTTGGATGAAGCAGACATTATATTATTCTCTATTCTATTCTAGAATTAGTTATGGTATTTTAGTCTGGGGTACGACAACTGAAACTAATTACAAAAAATTAATTACTTTACAGAAGAAAGTGTTACGCATATGCGAAAATTATCATGGCGAAAATAGGGAACTAAGAACGCATCCACTTTTTTTAAAGTACAATATGCTGAGGGCAGACAAGGTATACTACTTTAAGTTGCTACAATGGATACATAAAAATCGCTTGTATGTCACATCCACAGACAGAATAAACTTGTACGCTATCAGAGACCCGAAAATAGAGATGCCGAGGATAAGGACAAATTATGGTCGTCAAGCACTTTCTTTTCAAGTTATCAGAATTCTCAATAGAAGAGATATAAATATTAATTACAGTAAACCCTTCTCCACTTTCAAAAACGAATGTAAGGGAGCTCTTCTCTGCAGCGATGTCACCTATAGCAATCGCTAAAATTTCTTATGCGAGCAAGTTGTGGTCTATTTTTTCTTTTTTTTACTGATTCTGTGTTCGCCTCTCTGTACTCTTTTTTTGTGTTTATATGTACATAATGTCTTGTATTTCAGTAGGCTAGAACAAGCCTTAAGTAGAACTTTGTTATTTGATGTAGTGTTTCATGTATGTCTTGGTCCTTGTTTCTTATTTATATACTCATCGTACATTTATTATGCAAATTCTTTGTCACGCGCTTCTGTCTTTTTTTTTTCTTTTGCTGAGTGTGTATGTATTTTCCTCTGTATGTATTTTCTTCCGTATGTATTTTCCTCTGTATAACGCTTACATCTGGCCTACTTTTTTTTACCGGCCCGCCGGACTGTTATAATTTGTAATTTGTATGTTTGTTTGTCATGTAGTAGGGGGCTGAGGCCTTGTCAGGCAACATTGAACCTTTAGCCTCAGACCCTTCTTAGGCAAACGTCTGAGCAACAAATAAAAAGAAAGAAAGAAAGAAAGAAAGAAAGAAGTCAAGTGGGGTTATTTTTCAGGACCTCGCCATAGGCTCTATGCTATCGTAGCTCATTGCGCATGGTAAACGCAATATGTAAGGTACATTGATGAAACTCTACTAAAAGAAACTTTAAGAAGCATTTAAAATATAGGCGAGAGAGCTAATCTCTAACTTCGATGCGCGACTACGTATTAATTTTTATTTTTCATCGCCATTGAGTTACGCACAGTCGCGCCGCCGGCTGTCGCGAGATGGCGCGACCGGTTTTTCGAGGCGCATGGGCCAGAATCCTGGGGATGGACCATCGAGTTCCAGTTTGGCCTTCGCGGCATCACGTCCCAGAACGACATGCATGATCATGTCATTGCTGCTGTCCCTCCTGTCACCACTATAGTCGTCCTCCACACAGGTTTCAACATATCAAGCCTTTATCTCTCTATATATGGTTTTATTGATTGATTGAACAACTTTCGTTTATACCAGAAAAGACGTATCTCTCCGCCCCCGGCACGCAGGCCTGGGAGACGGGGAGTAGCGCGTCCGATGTTAGAGACTGGCTGGCAGTCCTTGACTGGTAGCGGCCTCTTCCGCCAGATGGATGGTGGTGCGCTTGAGCGCAGGGTCAGGGCTTCTTAGCAGAATCTCCCAGGCTTCTCTACTTTCAATAGTTTTGCCCGCCCCGGGAGAATTAGGGCACTCCCAAATTATGTGGTCGAGCGTCCCTCTCGCCCCGCAGTGTGTGCATCGAACATTCGGCCTCGGCTCTGGGTACAAATAGTAAGCCCATACCTGGTTCATAAATGCATTGGTTTGTAGCCGACTCCAGGCGACAGCTCTTCCATTGTTTAATATTGGGTCTGGTCGGGGTACCAGCCTACGTCCCAATTTGTTATGATCAACAATTTCCCCGTAATTTTGGAGGCGCTCCTCTTTCCCCCAGTGCTCAAGGGAGTTATCTCAATGGCGCATGCTGGACTTACGTGATGCTCGAGTTTAAAGTGACAAAATGTGAACATGCCAGCGGATCTTTCAAAACCAAAATATGAGGAGCATCCACTTTGAGCATCGTGCACTGAGCAATGCTGGGGTTGAACGCAGGGACCCAAATTGTGAGAATATTTTGTCGCCTAAAACAAAAATTGCTCAAACTAAACTTTTTAGAAATAAGTGCATTGTCATTAGAAACTAAATCAGGGCCACCTTACCGTGGAACTGATGGCTGATTATGCCTCAAAAATAGATTTTTTTTTGCTGACATGTCTTACTTATTTCATCTCTGGAACAATTTATCAGCTCCTTTGCCTTTTGGACATCTTAGATAATAAGGTGAAATGACTTCTATTAGAACATAAAGTGGATAAAAATTTCAAATTTTTATATTTTTGTACCTTCTGTAAGTTCTGTATTTAAAAAATACAAAAAGATGAGTTGAATTAATTAGATATGAAAACATGTTTTTTATTTATACAAAAGAGTTTCAGCCATGCGAAAAACGTTTATTTTTTACAAGTTTTGTAAGACTATGTTTTGCTACCACCTGTAAACCTAAGATCGCAGCCACGACACGAAGCATTTTTTTTTCTGCCGAAAACAAGCTACGAAAATCTTTGTCATGGTTACAAAAAAGTCGTTTTTTTTAAAAGGAAATCAAAGGCGGTCAAGTGCAAAGTCTTAATCAGTTCGCGTGGAATGACTTGATTCAGTATTGAATGGTAACAGAATACACACCCAATTTGGTTTTGTACAACACCTGGTTTTGTACACCACATTTTTTGGGCACTTGTACATAAGATAATTCTTGGTTCTTCTCGTATTCTACAGGTGGCAACCCTTCATGGTTGACACTCTTGCAGAGACGTTGCGGTTGGTTTGGAGCAGAGTATACGACTCACACACCGGCTCGAGCAGCTATTCGTTTCAAGTTGTGAGACACATGCGAGACAAGTTGTGTCTCACAAATTGAAAAGAATAGGAGCTAGGGCCACGTGCGAGTCGCATACTCTGCTCCAAACGAACCGCTACGTCTCTGCAAAAGTGTCAACCATGGAGGATTGCCACCTGTAGAATGCGAGAAGAACCAAGAATTATCTTATGTACAAGTGCCCAAAAAATGTGGCGTAAAAATAGAGCTATCCTTTGGGCTTTCTCTTCTGCTCAAACAAAAAGAACTGCATCTCAGCAGCTTAGACGACAGAGTGTTGTTTTCAAGGTTTACTTATTTCGTTTTGCTTTTATTCACTAATATCTTTCCCCAAGCACTCAATTATTGATGCCGTGCCGCGTGTAGGTTGTGCTCGTTTTATACCTATTTATTGCATAACAGCAATAAATATCATCAGTGGTGAGTCAGCACTGTGGCTTTCTTTACCTGATGGCCTCACTAGGCAATAAAACATTTTTGGTATTGCTGCACTTTTATTTAGTTTTCATTTAGTTTAAACTAACATCAGTAATCGTTAAGGGATCATGGAGGAGTGTGTAGTAGAATGTGAATTAAGGCTGTTGTGAACGCAACTTATTACATTAACAATATTCACTATATGCCAAAGTCCTTAAGGAACCTTAAAGACGCAAACATTAACAAATGAGTTCAGGGACAGTTTGTTGACTTGTATCTGTTCCTTCGGAATGATCACATGTGCTCCTCGTACTTCATTGCCAACGTTTTTAATCAAAATGCATTAAGAACACGAATGCTACATTCACCATCACATACTGCAGGCTTTGTACAGAGAGAGGAAACAAAAACTATCAAACAATAGCATCCATAAAAAAATAAACAGTTTAGATCAGTGGCCACCATTACATTGGTCAGATAGGCAGCTAGCAAAAGCATGCTTACAACCTAGTGAAACGTTTTATTTTAAACACCTAGTCTGGCACGTAAGCTACGTTTCTAGTAAGCTCCATTTCAAAACCTCGTAGGGTGGAGCCGAACCTATGCTTGTGAGGCGACAGCTTCCAGAACTCTGTGACTGGCCATGTTTGAACTGCACACGTGTGGAATGTGGAAGCCGTTGCTTTTCACTGACAGCTGGTAATGTACTGCAAGAAGTTGTGAGGTAAAATATACTACTCTGCTTGCAAGTCCCAGACATGCTGGATTAGGAGCAGCAGGTAACTGCATTCTATGCAGTCCAATAATTCTGATGCCAGCTACTGCTACAAAAAGGTCGATGAATATTTACATCCTCAAGAAATCTGTGGTGTTTTGAGCCACACAGGTGGCTATTCTGCTTTAATATAGTGTGCACTGTCGTAAAAGACTGTACAGGGAATAGAAGATGTATTAAAGCCAAAAAACTAAAAGCCAAAAAGCCTACATCTGTATCTGTGCTCATGGTACCAGATGTCACACAAGCTAACGCTCTAGACTTTATATGCCACCTTTATTAATGCCTTTTAGCTGACCCTAGCGGCGGATGGCTAGCTAGAATGTTGATGCTTCAGTATGGCTTTAAGTTGTTTTAATTACCGCCCTTGATTGTCTAACTATTCATGCTCCTGCACTACGCCTTTCTGACTTGCTTATTTAACTGACTGTACCTGCATTATATTTGTTATACTCAGGCCCTTACATCTGCCGAAATATAATTAGTTACAAAAGCAGGTCTTAAACCTCGTGCCCGGTGAGTTGGGGTTTCTTTTAGCCCAGGATTTTATCTTGCACCACTTTATGTAATAACCCATTATCCACTATCGACAACTGATAATTACAATGTTTATAAATTTCCAACTTCGTGACACATAAATAAAGATGCAGCGATAAGGTTAATTTTTGTCCTAATCACATTCATCTCATACAAAATAAATCCAAGCACACATTTGGCACTTCATTCGTTCAACGCAGCGTTTCGGGAAACTATATGTTCAACAACACTCAAATTGCTTCTCAATAACCCTATGCTGACAAGGAACTAGAAAGGATGTACGGGTGTACCGAAAGTAAAAAGAAGCCCGCGAGCGGTGGCCAAAGTGGCCAAAACAGCATGCCAGCGCGCTCTATCAGCAGAAGCGTAGCTAAGAGCCCGGGTGCGCCGACACATCCGACTGACCCATCTCAGTGATCTGATGATGACCTTATTGCCGACACGAGCGAAGCCGCGCCGCTACTATCACTGCTCGTCAGGGGCTCTTTTAATGCTTCATGCAATCGTTTATTCAGCAATGGCACCGTTTTCAGTCAGTGTGACCGCCGTGGTTCGCGCTTCACTTTACAGCGAGCTTGTTGCGCTCGGGATCGTTCACACTTCTGCGTAAGTTTTGCACGAGCGGTCAAAATTTCGCTTGGCTATGGAGAACGCTTGAAAAAATGTCATGCATATTGGTCTAATTTCTATTGTTATAAAAACGAAAACACAGAGAACTTGTTTCTTGTGTTCTCGTGTTTTTGGCGCAAGAAATTGGGCAAATATGTACCAACTAGCCTGCCAGAATATTCTAGCTTGCATATATTAGCGCCTTTGTCTTTATGAGAAAGATAGGTTCTCATCATCATCAGCCTAACTACGCCCACTGCATGGCAAAGGCCTCTCCAGTATCTCTGCAATTATCTCTGTTCCTTGTCAGCTGCGGCCACCTTTTCCTCGCAACAATGTTGAACAAATTTGCATGGAAGGTATGGCTGTCTCTGCTTGAGTCGTACTTGACTGGTTAAATTTTGAGCATCTATTTATATCACAAAGACAATGCAGTCAATACATGCTGGCTATTCCTTTTTTCAGGCGTTTATTCGAGCCAAACAGGGTTTCGGTCGCAAATGCCGAGCCGATGAAGGAGCGTTTGTTCTCCAGAGCGCAACAAACTCGCCACCAAGTGAAGCGCAAGCCACGGCGGTCACACGGACTGAAAGTGGCGCCATTCCTGGAAAAGCAGAAAGCGCACGGCGCCGAAGGCAAACTTTTCTGCTCGTGCATGAAGCATAGAAAGCACTTGTGGCAAGCAGTGATGGTAGCAGCGCGGCTTCGCTGGTGCCAGCGATAAAGAAACCGGAACGGATAAGGCAACCGGGTCACCCGCAAGTGCCGACGTCCCTTCGCGCTCTGCCGTGCATCAGCTGATAAACTGCGCTCGCGTGCAGTTTTCCCACTTTGGCCACGGCTCGCATTCTCCGTTTTACATTTTGTGGGCCTGTACAAATAAACGAGGGCATGGTAAGGCTGTGTACCCTGTTTCATGAAGAAGCTTGATGAAGACGCGGGAAACTGGAGAGCCTAACATACAAGGTAAAAAGATTCTTGCCGCAAGAAATAAAGCACACCATTGTTTCCATACTGCACAAGACTATCTCCCACTGGCAACCAAGTCAAATCTGTGGCTGTGGGCTTCGTTTTCTCCTGCAGACATCCGTTCAATACAATTAAGATTATTTATTGGTACATACTGTCAATCCCATATGGGATTATAACAGGAAGGGCATAAGTTGAACAGTCTAATAAATAAGCACAATAAGGCAAGCAAGCATAACACAAAGGTAAACACTCAGCCTTGTGAGGGTAAGATGTTTAACAAGAACTCAAGAATAGAAGTAAAAGTGTGTAAACTTTCAAATGGACGGAACAGACAACAGTAATCAAAGAACAGAGAACAGACACTGGAAGCCAATGAATCAATATTTTAAAAATGAAAGGCAAAAATGTAAGGTAATGCAACGGAAGAACATGTAGAAATGCGCACACAATGAACACGATCTGTGCCTGACTGGAAGGCGGGTACATATGCAAGGGTGCGTAAAGCATTTATTCCGTACCCAGTTGGTGTTCGACGAGGGCTACAAAGTTATTTAATGATGAGCAGCTTGTGATGGTTGGGTCAAGGGTATTCCATTCGCGTATGGTTAGCGGGAAGAATGAGTGTCTAATGAGCAAACGTGATGGCCTGTGCTCCCTCACTGGCACTTGTAACGCCGATGTTTGCATACTCACTGAGACTTCTAAGATTTCTAACAACGAACTTTTCAGCTGCGAAAAGTCCTTTAACATATATTGATGTGACCGTGCTCTTAGATCTGGCGGATGTGTCTTAATTGCCCTTGCAGACCATATTCACAGATTTAATACTCCTATTGTCTCCTCCTTAGAAATGGTGTGCGCATGTATGCTAATTAACCATCGTGACGTGGTTTTCTGCGCATGCTACCGCCCCCTACTGCCCCTTCCTCATTTTGTACCGATTTTAATGATGCATTAAATAATATCGTCGTCAGATTCCTAAATTCCCCTATATTCCTGCTGGGTGATTTTAATTACCCGAAAATAAGTTGGTCCGCCCCCTTTCCATTTGCCTCAGACCAGTCATCTGAAACCGCAGCGTTTCTACACGTGTGCGTTGATTTCAACTTCTCGCAAATCATAACGCAACCAACACGAACCACGCCGACTAGCTCCATTATCCTAGACTTGATTTTGACTACTTCCCCCGATGTTGTTCTTTCACTCACTTTTATACCGGGTCTCAGGGACCACAGTATTATTCTATTCTCATTTGCAGGAACCGTGAGTAGCTCCATGCCAGCACTGAAGTTCATAAGAAATTACAACAAAGCAGAATTTGCATGAATAAATAGAGCACTCGGAACATTTTTGGATGAATACCTACAAATTTCTTCGCACGTAGTCTCGAAC
The DNA here is from genome assembly GCF_052857255.1 of Amblyomma americanum. NCBI lineage: Eukaryota > Metazoa > Arthropoda > Arachnida > Ixodida > Ixodidae > Amblyomma > Amblyomma americanum. The sequence continues at coordinate 206,049,711 of NC_135498.1, forward strand.
TGATCTTTGTTTAAAAAAAGTCATTTTGTTAACAGAAGATTACATACCCCAACGTATCATATCGGGCATGTAGCGATCCCCGTGGTTGAACATTTCCTCAAAACGGCTACTAAATAAAAAGATGAGATTGTTTCGCAAGGCAAAATTAAGCAGTAGGCACGATGACTGGGTTTTCTATCAGATAGCTCTCTATACACCGTTGAGTAAAGGTACTGCGCAAAATAATACAAACATGGACGAGAAGGGCACAAGGACGGGCCATGTTTGTATTATCTTGCGCAGTACCTTCACTCAGCGATGTACGACCGACTCGCCCGACAACCTGCACCTCTATGCACAAGTGCAATGAAGAGTGCATAACAAGAATTTTTTCAAGAGACCCTACCTTCGTTGCTGATTACACACTGTAAGAAATTCTGGAACATTATTAGTGGCTCAAAATCAAACATGATAACTTTATGAAATGAAAATGACGTTGTTATTCCCAGTGAAAGTTGTTGCGATGCTCAATGAAGTATTTTCAAAAATCTTTTTCGACGGCAGTCTGTTTACCGGCCTGTTATTGATGACATGAATTTTCCATCAACGGACACCGTACTTATTGCCTCGGTCGGTGTGCAAAACGTAATTACGAACATAAAACTGTCTTCGTCCACGGGCGTAGATGGTATTATATCGAATTTTTTAAAGATTACCGATGTATACTCATTCATAATCCTCTCTAACCTATTTACTCAATCTTTGAATTCTTCAGTGTTACCAAATGATTGGAAGGTGGGCAAGGTGGTACAGTTATCCAAGTCCGGTAACGCGCTTTCGCCTACTAACTACAGACCAATTTCCTTAACTAGCGTTCCATGCAAAATCTTCGAACGTATAGTCTTTTCCAACCTGCCTAATTTTCTTGAAAATAACTCATTCTTTACGCCACATCAGCATGGGTTTTGCGAATCGTTTTTATGTGAGACACGGCTTATATCTTTGACTTATGACCTTCTTGCTGCCATAGACTCTGGATCCTACATCGACTGAATATTTCTAGATTTCTCCGTAGCGTTTGATCTTGTTAACCATCAATAGCTTTGTTTGAAGCTTAGCAGGAGTACCATTGATCCTAGCCTTTCAGCATGGATCGAAAATTTTCTTGTCAACAGAAAACAGTTTGTACACGCCAATAACACTGATTCTTCTCCTTTTTCAGTTTACTCCGGCGTACCCCAGGGTTCCGTGCTGGGACCACTCCTTATTCGCTCACATTAATGACTTGCCTGACCACATTAACTCTTCTATTAGAATGTTCGCCGATGACTGCGTTATTTACCGAGCGATTTCTTCTATCTTAGACTCCGCCCAACTTCACTCCGACATTAACAGCATATCCGACTTGTGTAGCGCCTGGAACATACGCTTTAACCATAATAAGTGCAAAGGAATGCGAATTTCCCGCAACCCGCCGCATGTTTCCACTGGCCTTTTTGACTACCAGATCGATGGCCTTTTCCTAGAACACGTAATGTCTTACAAATACCTAGGTGTTTACATAATCAACAATCTGTCCTGGCAAAGACATATTAACTTCATTTTGCAGCAATGCCAATCGCATGCTTGGCTATTTAAGGCGAAATTTTACTACGGCACCATCTATAAAACTTCTACTCTATAAATCACTCGTACGCCCAAAACTGGAATACGCATGCTCGTTGTAGGATGCTGGTCTCGAATGTCACACTCAAATCTTGTAGTCTGTGCAAAATCGCTGTGCAAGTTTCATACTTCACAACCACTTTCGCTTATCTATAGTGTATCAAACATGAAAGCCACTTTGAACCTTCCACTTCTTTCCTTACGAAGAAAAGTGTCGCGCTTATCTCTCTTTCCCAAACTTTATCATCACAATCGCCATCTTAAAGAAGCGCTTCTCTCGTAACCTGAATACATTTCATCCCGCAGAGATCACCCTCATAAAATTGGTATCCCCTTTTTTCGCATGAACGCATATTTCCACTCATTTATTCTCAAAACAAGCAATGAGTGGAACCACCTCCCCATATCCGCTGTCACAATTACCAACTCTGTTTTGTTCAAATCTGCTCTTGAAGAATATTACTCCCAGTAATCTGCCTTTCACCGCGTTATTTTGTTGTTGTTCTTATTTTTCTCTGTATTGCCGCAATTTCTGTGTTATATTTACATACATATAGCTATTTTTCATGCATTCCACTTCCTTCTGTAATGCGTCCAGGGGCTTTGAAGGTATTGAAACAAATAAATGAATAAATAAATAAACGCGCTCAAGAGACGCCAGAAGAGCGCGTCGCACGACTCGAGAAGCGTCGTAACGAAGATGCGGCTATTAGAAGTCGTGCCACGTCCCGCAGTGACTCTTCAACTGCGGTAAAGACCGGTTTGTGTCCTCTGAGAGTGTCGGAATGAGGCGCTGCGTAGGCGACTTGCCGAGGAAACGAAGCTTTCGCACTTCAACTAGGGTTAACCAGAGCTAAACCACAGCCAAATTTTATCTTGAACCAAGTGAATCATCAGTAGATAGCGCTGCTATGCTGTTTTCTCTGCTCCGTCCATTGGAGCCGCATCCTGGCCAGTTCTGTCCCTGATAGTACAGGCCCGGTCAAAAATACGCGGCCCACGGCTCCGATCGGCGGAGCGGCTGCGAGACACCCCGCGGCGCTCGCGCCAGTGCCGCGAGAGTATGAACTGTGACGACAGATTTCTCTCTCGCTCTCGAGCGGACCCGTCACACGGTTGATAACGTTCAAGTGCGACGTTCAGCTGTTTCGCAGCTGACGGTCAGGGCGAAAGGGGGCTCCCATTTGCATGGAGCGTCGCCGCGCTGGTGCCGCGTCCCATCTCTTCTCCCGCGTGTGCGAATCGGCTGCGGCGCGAGGGCGCTCAGCCGTCCGCGAAGCGCACGGCGCCCATCTTTCTAGCATCGTAGTTGGGGTGACACCTCGTGCGTGTTACCCGCCGTGGTAGCTACAGTGGCTATGGTACTCGGCTGCGGACTCGAAGGAAGCGGCTTCGATTCCGGCAGCGGCGGTTGCTGCATTTCGGTTGAGGCGAAATTCTAGAGGCCCGTGCACTGTGCGACGCCAGCGCACGTAGAAGAACCACAGGTGGTCGAAATTTCCGGAGCCCTCCACTACGGCGTCTCTCATAGCCTGAGATGCTTTCGGACGTTAAACCCCACAAACCAAATTTCATGCTTACGCGCTGCCCGATTCCGTGTAATCCGCCTCGCCCGCATGCTCAAGGTTTGGGTGTCAGCGTGCATGCATCACGTTTTCAAATAATATACCGAGGCCGTTCGCGCTCTTACAGCGGTAACATGCAAAGAGCCACCGCATTAGCAGAATCAGTAGAATTGCTTTAAAAGAAACTACTGATCCGGAGTTCCCGGGTTCGAACCCGACCGCGGCGGCTGCGTTTTTATGGAGGAAAAACGCTAAGGCGCCCGTGTGCTGTGCGATGTCAGTGCACGTTAAAGATACCCAGGTGGTCGAAATTATTCCGGAGCCCTCCACTACGGCACCTATTCCTTTCTTCTTTCACTCCCTCCTTTATCCTTTCCCTTACGGCGCGGTTCAGGTGTCCAACGATATATGAGACAGATACTGCGCCATTTCCTTTCCCCAAAAAACCAATTATTATTATTATTATTTAAAAGAAACAGGTGGAAGAAAAGCCGGGTGTGTATTACGAAAATGGGTAATCGTTGCAATAGATGAAAAGGTGGCATTATATGTAAATATTTAATGCAGAGTAATGTATTCACTGCGCGAACAGAAATAGACGTCTTCGTGAAATAACGGTCCCTTACAGTTAAAAGAAAAATGTAACGAGGATTAAAAAGTTCGAATGCGAAAGTGACTGCGTAAAATTAATCCAAAACTACGGAGGTTGGTAGAGTACGGGCGAATAACGCGAGAACCGTTTTTTAGGGCTGTTAGTTTGGTTTAAACTTAAGAGATGCCACGAAATGATGAAATTTATTAATGGTGTATTGACAACTAAGGCTCATCAGTGTTATGTGTTACGGGAACCAAGCAACATCATCAGCAAGATAACGTTTGAATAATAGGAAGAGAAAATGATTCAGATGTATTTGTAGCGGGAGCGAGTATTACGATTTTATCATAGAGCCTCGGCCGCATATACAATGATAATAGGATATCTGCTTTTTAAAGGTAAACATGGCATTTTCGATGGCTCGGTAGAATGTTTCACTGAGTTTAAAGACGCTTCCACCAGATTCTTTTTAGAAAGAATACTTCAATATATTTTTGCACCCCCCTTTTGTTCACGGCAATTTTTTGTATATATGATAAGAAAAGGTGCGCTTATCCTGCTCCCTTGGATTGAAATATTGCTGAGTATAAGTTCACACGTTTGGTAACTGGCGATGATAACAGCATTTCAGACTGAAATAAGAAGGTAGTTCTTCGCATACACTGACTCTAAGTAATAAATCGCGCGCAATGGCAAGAAATCTGTACGCTATGAAAAACATTTCTTGATGCATGTGTTTTCACGGCAGTGATGATTGATTGTTGACATAGCAAGGATATTTGAACAATTTATTTTAAGCCGGTTATGTTCGCACATTTTTTAGCCGTCGATCTTTCGGCTTAACGTACGAGGGATTTTTTCTCAACGTATCAAATCTCAAGCCTGCCCAATGCTTGGAGAACATCCCCCGCCCCCCCCCCCCCCCCCCTCGTGATCACCTTCGTTTGCTTCCTGGTCTCGTCCCGGCGTTGTACGCCTCCATTGCAGGGCGGCTTCGAGATGTGGTCACTGCCGGGGGGACAGTACTCCGATTGAAAAGTAATGTCGCGAAACTTCAACGTAATGATTTTTCTATTTACTGCGATGCCGTAATTATTGTTTTACCTTGATATGGATCCTGTACAGGAGCACTTTATTATCAATACTAGCAATGAGTGCCCTTATTCATGGCGCATGTACTATTCCAAGATTTTTTAATGGCATTTTTAACAAATTCAATAACTCGTTTTTTTTTTCAGCTCCAGGGAAACGAATATTTTTCTCGCGGCTTCATGTATGTTCCCGGCAGCGAAAGATTTAAACCATGCCTCAAAATTCAATCCTTAAGAGCACACACTATCGGCACCGTCCGAGCGTTTGTACTGCTTCCAGAGTGAAGCTGGCATCGTCATGTGGAGTCTTGCTTTAAAAATTGTGTCGATGCATCAGTAAAACGTGGACAAAATACCGAACATATTTCGCTTACGATGTTCACGATGTTGAACATATTTCGCTGATGTTGACGAACGGGTCCTATGTTGCTGACCTTCAACGCAAGAGAGGTGAGCTCGCCCATGACAATAAGCTTACCGAGCTTCTTTCCGAGCAATCAGTCAAAACTAAGGTGGCTTCAAGAACCAGAGTGCATAACATATCCTCGTACAGATCGAGCCAAGCTGAACTGAATGTGCTGAATCGGGGGTAGATTTTCAACATAGGAGCCGCACCGGACAAGGAGAAATTAGTGTGCGCGGTGGAGTATGCTGTCAGCCAGGTCGAAAACACTCGCCGCGAACAGGCCTGCACCCGAGTGGTGGGCGTACTAAACGCCGTTTATCGCGGGCCTTCCCGCTCTGCGTTATCACGTGTAGAACGCGACGCTTTCAAGAGTCTCCGTGAAACTGAGCACATTGTGATTCTACCAGCAGATACAGGCAATGCGACTGTTCTCCTGGACAAGGCCGACTATGAAAAGAAGATGCTATCTCTTCTGGAAAACGGTGAAACCTATGTCCGCCTCAGGAAGGATCCAACACTAAAGCTGGAAAGAGAATTCCAAAAGCTGTTGTCCGACGTTTTTCTTGCCGTTCCTCCGAACCATGAAGCACTCTACTACAAACTGCTTAGCCACAATGGATCCACACCTGCTTTCTATGGGTTGCCCAAAAACCACAAGCCAGACGTTCCTTTGCGTCCCATCGTGGATTACACTCGCTCCCTCCTGCATAACCTCTCGAGGTTCTTTCACCAGGTCCTTTCTCGGCTCGCTGGTCAGAGTGAGACCCAGTCACGCCTGCAATTGTTCCACTTTGTCGAGAAGAACTGCAGCACCTCAATCGATGAAGATGAGGTGATGGTGTCGTTTGACGCTAAGTCCCTGTTCACGAGTGTTCCGATAGACTTTGCGGTCAACGTTAGCGCCCTAGCCCTCGAGGCTGATGTAACTTTACCGGAAAAATCACCGATAGACGTACCGGAATTGCGCAGGCTTCTAGACTTCTGCCTAAAGAACACGTACTTCGTTTTCATGGGCAATTTTTAAGACAGGTGCACGGGACCACCATGGGTGCCTCAGTTTCGGTTACGGCTGCCAATCTCACCATGGAAAAGCTGGAACAGCGGGCGTTGGCCTCCTTTGTCCCTTCCCCGAAGGTGTTTTTCCGCTTCATCGACGACTGCTTTCGCATCATCCAAAAAGCCGTGGTCAGCAAGTTTCTGTCCCATCTTAACAGCCTGGAAAGAGCCATTCAGTTCACTATAGAAGAAGAATTGCACGGCAAACTACCGTTCATTGATATCCTTTTTTCACGAGAAGGCCAGGGTCTATCTTTCAGCGTATACCAAAAGGAGACGCACACTGGCCGCTACCTCAATTTCAACTCAGTGCATCCTGTCAGCCATATGAAGGCCGTTAGAACGTTACTGCAGCGTGCGAAAAGGCTGTGCAGAAAGCCCGAGGATGCGACCCTGGACGTGAAAAAGGTACGGGATGACCTCAGAAACAGTGGATACCCTAGGCGCTTCATCGACGCGGTTGAACGTCAGCTGTCAAAACAAGGACAACGGGACGCCCGCCCTCCGCTCAAGAAACGGGCATCTGTGCCGTATGTCCCTGATACTAGTGAATGCCTGGCACGTTTCCTACGGGAATATGACGTGCAGGTGTACATGACCCGGCCAGAAAGATGCGCCATCAGCTTGTAAAGGTGAAAGACAGACTGCCAAAGGAAAGATTCCCCGGAGTTGTTTACGAAATCCCCTGCGCAGACTGCAACGGTGTGTATATCGGGGAAACTGGAATCTCCCGGAAGCAAATTCAGCAGCACGCTCGGGATGTGAAGAACGAAAACATTCGCAACAACGCCTTAGTGGAGCACGCCGTCGTTAATGGCCACAAAATTGACTTTGACAAGGCAAGGATCATCGTTGCCGAAAAAGTAGCAGCATCACGACTTCCTTTAGAATCCCTAATCATACAAACTACGTCACACACGTTAAACCGGAAACGACGGAACCATATTTAAACGACCCTTGTTTGGTGATGAATTCATTGTGAACAAGGCTTCCGTGTGGAAGCCGAAACGTCACGAACGAAGCTTTTTTCACTGGTCGGCGTCTTTTATTTTTCAAATGTACGCTCCCAGCCAGACGGGATTCCGTCACACGCGCATACACACACGCACACGCACAAATTTTTCGCTGTCTGGTCTCCGGAGGTCGAAAGCCTTTGCGTTTGGTGAGTGGTCGGGCATCCCGGGAGCGGGGACCGCTCCATTGGGCAGTCTTGACGCCTTCTCTTTCCTGGCCAGACAGGCCAGTAATGGAGTCGAGACATTCGAAGGATCTGAACCAAAAACTTGCAATCCCCATTCCCCTCCAAATTCCCATAACCCATTTATCCAATCCCTTCCGCTACTTCCCAGGGGAGAACAGGGACTCTTCCCCGCCATGAGTCGCTATAGTAGCATGTGCCTGCTAAGTTCTTTCCATCCTCGGGCGGCAAAATTTCTACTGCCCCAGGGCCACATCTTTTATGTTATTATAGGTACTATTGGGATTATACCGGCGATACAGTAGTGGTAGGGGAGAGGCAATTATTTTTCTTCATTTTGTTGCCTCTACTAACGATATATGTCCGGTCTACGACCGTGAAAAAGGAGTTGTTTGAGATCTGACCTCTTTTACGCGAATTCCGGCTCGGGCGTCAGCGGGATCAGCCGGGGCTCGGTGTGGGACGTTTCGGCACGGTAGTTGACGTTTCGTCATAGCCTCTGATGTGCCGGTTCCGGGCCCCGGGCAGTCGTGTTGCAGCATTGCCAGGGTGTCCACGGAACGCCATCGCACCGTTCGGCGCGACGCCTTGCCCGTTAAACACACCGCTCTGCTACGTACACTGAAATGGACGCGCGGAGCGGCAAACCACCTAGCGCATAGCCCGAGGGGGAGGGAGCGCGCGCATCAGCAGCAGCGCGCAGGAGGCGGAGCGCCGGCCAGCCTCCCTCTGCGCAGTGGCAGGACTAGCCTCCCAGCAGTGCTCAACTCTAGTCGGGCGCAGCCTTCGGCAGCGCTCCCGCGCTAGTCTCGCATCCCGGCCCAACTCTACTCGGGCAACGGCGGCGTAACGCCGTAGCGCGCTATCTGTTGGGGCAGTGGAGTACATTGCGAGGAGGAGAAGGAGTGCGAGGAGGAGGATTTTTCGCTCACGGCCAACGCCACCGACGCCGACACCGGCTTTTCTGCTACACGAGCTCCTTAGAGCTGTCGTGTTCAAATGGTAATGTAACTGCAGGTAACCGGCCGCCAAGCGCACCCTAATTGCTTATAAGGTCAATAATTGCCCGCGTGTCCGCCGGCCGGCAGAAGCATCCAAAATGGAAGCCGAAGCGCGTTGGGCGTGAGAGAGTGGCAGAGTAGAGAGTGAAACGAATGCGCGTAGTCGTGGATGAACTAATAGCAGCAATTTGAAAAGTTTGAATGTTGTCTGGCCACGTTGGTCAAGTGGTATGCGTCGCCTGCCCAGGCGGATTCACCTTTTGAGCTGCTACCACGTGCACAGAGCCAGAGAGCACAAAGCGCAGCTGATGCATTGTTTGGGCACGTGCGCTGCTACTTTCGTCGCTACATAGGCCCAGGAAGAATAGATGACTCTGCCAAAGACATCATGGTAAGACGCATGTAGATTTGTGGCAAGTTGATGCGTAACTGGCCGGATGTGGTCTGGGATAACTACGTTTGTGCGGACTGCAACACCGAAGAGCCGTGCTCTGACGAAGCAGTTGTACGTAAAGGACGAACACTACCCTACAATTAGGAATCTGATTAATGTGAATGATTTGCCTTGAGCTACCTTGGACGCTTCAACCACGATTAGCTTTATCCCGTAACCTAAAGGAGATTGTTGCCAGCAAGGATCTTGGTGACAAGAGCATTACTGGCCTGTAAAGCGCCGCGGTAAGGTTTTCTTCGCAGAAATAGACTTGCTTGATGCAATTTTTAAACAGCAAACGCCACTATTAGCGTACTTAGCCTTTTTTGACTGTAAAGCAGGGACTCCACTTACTACGAAAATCGGATACAACAGACGCCATCCGCGAGACCATCAGGTTCAATATATGTGGACTCGACTGCAGAAAAGGAAAAGAGAGGGAGCCCGGAAAAGTAGAGCTTTGCTGCGCTAAGAGCCACTACGAAATGAATGAAAAAAACTTCAAAGGGTTCAACGCTGTTGAACCAAAAGTCGAACGATAGCTCCGGTGATACAAGGGACAGCGCTTGTTTCAATGTTTTCTTATTACCAGAGTCCTTCAATGTTTTTTTCTACTCACGAAACTTCCGCCTCAGTTTCATATAGGGTCAGCACTGGCCGCTACAGGCGCCGCTGGGCACCGAAGGGCACAGAGCCGCGGCGGAGCCGCGCCTGCTCGGCCCAGCCGGGTTTACATCACGGGAGGTATTTGCACCCAATTATTTCAAAACTTCAGCGACAGTCTGTTTAGCTTTGCTTCTAATCTAGTCTAACAACAATATGACAGCCTTCCATCAGAGAGCCGCACGGAAGGTAAGGACGCAACAACGTACAGATACTTCTCTGAAGCAGACGATTTGTATAGAACTGTGCTGTTTCTTGTTTATTTTGAACTAGCCCTGTTAAAATTTTGAACGTGATGCGGCGCACTAACGCCTTCTAGACGGGATAAAAGGCTCACAATGTTGCCAAAAGAAAGCAATACGCGCTACGAGGACAGTTGCTTGTCTGCTGCCTTCGCATCGTTGCTTTCGATCTGAAATCTTGAAGCGCGTAACCGCTAGCTTGCAGTTGGCGAAATACGAGCACCCCCACCGCACTGCACCGCAGTCCCCATTCAACACCTCCTAAACGTGGTCTGATAGCTCAAGCGTGAGTCCGCTTTCAAGACGCGTATATGTAGTCGGCAGTGGAAGCGCAGGGCCGGACAGAGCGTTGGGGCTACTCGATGCGTTCGGATGGGAGCGTGCATCAGGCAAAGTTGTGGTCGGCTAGCGAGCGCGCCTCCGATCAGAACCTACCATGTCAACCCTCGTTACAGCGAGGCCCCGCCAGGAGCCTCTGGTCTCAACGTCCTCTACCCTGAATCAGCCCAGCAACGACCTACCTGCAGTCCTACACTCCTTCGAGTAGGAGATCGCCATCCCTGCAACTGAGCCCTCGCTTCCCCTCTATATTGACCTCTCTTTTCCTCCCTACATACTTCTCTTTCAATTGTTTTGCGAGCTAACGCCTTCTCAGTCCTTATTGTTGTTCTCACTAGTTCTGTAGTTATTACCATTGCAGGACTTTGTTATTACTCTGATGCCTCGTACGCCAAACTGTTACATTTAACTCGCCTGCATTTGTTCAGTTGTGTATTCGTCAGTGCCCCATCATATGTAACTTGGGCTCCTTTTTAAACTGCTGTAACAGTGCATTTTTATTAGCAGGAATCTGTGTTACTTACTGCCTTACAGCTCATGCATACGGTCAGCGGCTTATCACTTGTGGACCATATCTCTGATCTCTGTGTCTTAGCTTAATTTTTCTTGGATGGTAAGAGGAACTTGTGGTAGTTCTCCCACCCCAATATTATATATGATTGCCACAGTTGGCGCATAGGCCTAATTAATTTGAAAAGTCCTAGGTGCCAATTTACCACTGACCCAGCCAATTTTTATGCTCCTCATAATTCAGTTCACAAACTGTATTTTATTTAAAATGCTAAAACACGAACAAAAAGCTGTCAAGAATTACAAACATTATCTACATATTCTTGCACTATCGCATCCAATCTGCAAAAAATTGGGCCTATACAAAGTAGGCATAAGAAAACTAAATGTGAATAACTAATGAAAAAGCAATAGCAAGTCGGTGTTAACAGGCAGCCGTATTTAATATGTAAAGAAAAGAAAATATGATTATACAGCTGTCATCAGGCATTTTTCATCATCATTTATAGCAAACAGCGCACAAATACATATCATAAAGCACTTTTCTGTACATCAATGATGCATATTGCTGTGCATACAGTAGAAAAAAAATTTTGCTAAGTGCACTATGAAATAGTCAAGCCATGAGCTTCACAAAGAGTGAAAGCACATACATGTAGCTTAAAATCATTGAGATGTAGTAATTATTGTAACAGGACATGGCAACGCATGGAAGCGATAGTCTTGTAGTAGACCTCATAATTAAAAAGCACAATAAAATAATAATCAAAGCTGCGGGCGACTCGTGTATGCAAGCGGAGAAAAATTGGAATGTCTTGAGTAACAATGCAAATATAAAATATGAAATTAAATATAAAGAATTAGTATAATTAAAATAAAGATGAGACTAATGTTGAATGCACTGGCATATAAAAAGATTCATGAGAACAAAAATGCCAGAGCATTGAAGGACTCTGGTAATGTCTTTATTGAGGCCAATACAGTTACAGGAATCCCTGACCATAACAATAAAACTAGCCAAACAAGAATGAGCTGCAGGATGGTCAGCAGGTAGGCTCCAGTTGAACTCGTTCCGCAAAAGAAAGAGGACAGTTGGTGCTAGCACCAACTTATGACACGGAAACTTTGAGGCTAACAAATGTTCGGAATGAGAGTAAAAACTTTTCAATTAGCAGATAATGAACATTTCAATTAGCAGTGGAAATTAAAATGATAAAGTGACAGCGGTAATTACGAGACAAAACAAGGAGTTGCATGAACTGAAGAACAACCACAACCGGATGTTTTATTTCACAATACTGCCAGCTGCCTTTCAGCGGCCCAAGCACCAGTGGACAAAGTACAAAGCGCTTATGCATACAGGCGCATGTGCGATACATATACATCGAGCTGTGATGAACCATAAACAGATACAACAGCTTGCACCGGCAGCAAGGCATGTGCAATGCTCTACATACTCTTCTGCGTTTGCCAAAGAACATAGGGGACTACTGTCTTGATGCACACAGCAAAAATGACGATCACGCACACAGCAGTCACAAAGAGAGGAATCAAGCTGAAGTCAAGAGGAGCAAATGAACATGTATTAGAGAGAGCAGCCAACCAGTGTCTTAGAACAGAGTAGATACCAGGAAAGTTTTAGCAGAGTGCTGCAGAGAGTCAGGTGAGCAGATGGGCTTAATAACTAGACAGCCATAGTGTGGGCCCCAGCTGGAACAGGACAAGGTTAGCTGGATGTCAATGAGAAAGGCCTTCGTTCCGCAGAAAATGCAATTCAGGTTGGCGATTCTGATGTGGCTTCTTTCAGTGTTGCATTTGCGACGCAAGCTTTCTTCCACCACCCGCTGGACATGTGGCACGCCCAGACGCCCGCATCATCTTATTATTTTCTCTAGTGAGAATATGCAAGCGTGTCCTCAAAAAATAAATGAACCACTTCTGTTGTCGTACTCACAAAGTTAGATGTACACCCAGAAGCAGCTGAGGCAGTACGGCTATCAAGCAGAACCTTCTCAATAATGGTCATATACACATTATTTCAAGCAATTCTGTCCACTGTAAATAATTCGATGTGGTCTTCAACAATTTTGAGCAGCGAGATTAGCTGGTTTGAGGCAACTTGCAGATATCCCCTTGACCTTGCAAGTATCAGTCCAGAAGGGTTCTGTTGGGAAGTTTTCAGTGTTTCTACACAACTGGAGTAGCTGAGTGTTGCGAAATTTTTCGCGATGTAACCTGCGAGGTAGTCAAGTATACCCTCTTTTGGGGTGTTCTGGTGATGGGAAACTGCGGTTCCAGGTGTGAATTCACTAGGCTGCAAAAGGATGCCGTCCTGAAAAACAGCCAGAGAGTCAACCTGAAATTTACATTGAAAGTTTTTCATGATGGAGTGCTGGTTATAATAAAGGCCAAAAAAATGACTACTACCGTTCTTCCAAAACGGTACTAGTTTTTGGTTAGCAAGATTAGTGCCTTTTGTGGATTGTCTTTGCCCTCAATAACAATTTTATATCAGTAAAACTTCCATCAGCAATGCAACAATCTAGGTTTAGGTTTAGGGGGGTTTAACGTCCCAAAGCGACTCAGGCTATGAGAGACGCCGTAGTGAAGGGCGCCGGGAATTTCGATCACCTGGGGTTCTTTACCGTGCACTGACATCGCACAGTACACAGGCCTCTATAATTTCGCCTCCATCGAAATTCGACCGCCGCGGCCGGGATCGAACCCGCGTCTTTCAGGCCAGCAGCCGAGCGCCATATTCACTCAGCCATCGCGGCGGCTATCTACATCCACAATTTAGTAAGGCACTGGACTGCGTGACACTCTTTGAAGGCATTCACAGCCTAATAGCTTGAGGATATATTATAGCTCACACGTAGCAAAGAACAGAAAGGTCCTATTCTACAAGCACGACTAATACAAACTCGTCAAAGTGAAAATTTTGAATAGCCGTATTTATATGAAAGCGAATGTACAGCTGATTTCTACGCCCACAACAGGGCGACAGAAATCATTGTGCTGAACAGTGTGGTGAGAGCCCCAAAAACTGCATGTTCAATATTAATGTGAAGATTTTAAATATAGCACTTGTCACATGGTAAGCAGTAGAGCTCTGTTTGTTGAAGAGGTGTTGCAGCTTGAGAAGCAATTGCGGTGTCTCTCCACTAACTGATGCTTGCTTTGGTGGCTGGACTAAGTTGCTCGCTGAAAGCATTCGCTACATGAACAAAAACTTCTGGACTGCTTGCTGCCTGCCCTCTATCACCAGGAACATGGCTCACTATGCCGAGGAACCTCTGGAATAGAAATATTTTGTTATTACTGATATTGCTCAAAACAAAAATAAGGTAACTATCATATTTACCTCCAACGGATTTTTACCAAAATTTCCAACCAATGCATAGCAAAACCCAGATGACAGGCGGTTCTCAACAAGTGAAAGATTCCTGATAAAGATTATTTGAAGAGCCTCACGTGTGGGCTTGCTGAGAGAACACACCTGCCTCTGTTTTGAAAACTCTTCTATGTACTTGCAGCAGCTACCAAGCCATGCAACATTCTCTTTTAAAATCTGAAAGATAAACATGTGTAAGCTCAATAATAAAACAATAGGACCATTCGCCACAAAAGACTGGCATACGTATATCTTACAGCAATGTGTTCAGCTTCATTGCACTGGACGTGCTCTGGCCTTCGAGAATTCAAAGCGCCAAAAAGGCTGTTCTTTCTCCCTGTTAAATCTGATGTCGCTGTAGACCCATGCAGATTCTTGCAGGCGTCATGCTTGCTGTGAAGTTCCATAGCTGTGGCAGTGGACGCACTGAACAGCTAGAAAGAAAAAAACGCGTCCAGGTTATGTCCAGCATTCTTCAGAGACAAACAGTAATTCAATATATTCATTCATAAAAATGTGCAATGTTTCACCTGAACCGCAAGTTTCACACTCATTTTCTGGAAGGCATTTGGGTGTACATGGGCTTTGGTGAGCTTTGGGACAGCACGGAGTCCAGCCTGTTGCTCCTCGTGCTCCAAGAGTTCTTTATAATAATAATGGTTGCTTCTTGTCCTTGCGGCAGCTATGAAGTGAGAAAAGAGTTCCTGGTGAAAAAATATTCTGTGCATGTCGATACGGCGTAAAGAATAATGTTTCTTATACCAGAAACTTTCCAACGTTCTACAAATTATTTCTGGTGCACTTTATTATGTGGGGTGGATCAATTATGCAGTGTATATGCTTTGATGAGCCACAAAGGTGCTGAAATAATGTTGACGGGTGTTCCATTCTGCCGTTTATGTCTACAAGAAGCACATAACTGTTATGAGAGAATCTGGTTTCACAGTAATATTCAACAAGTGAAATAATGTGATGCTTGATAATTACTCGGGGACCACAAGGCAGATCGTTTGCTTGTCGAGTTGTAACATGTCACTGCATCAACAGCGGCACCAGAATACGACAAGTGTACAATGCACTCCAGAAGTAGTTTTGGAATGACAGAGCCAGGAGAAGCACTAGACGCACAGAATGTTTCAACTGTGTGTGACCATCCAGCAAGAAAAGGTCAAAACAGAAACACCAACACATGGTCAACATCTTTTTCTTGGTCCCCTGGCCGGGTGTTCTGATTCTATAACACGTAGGCTCTTTCGCGCACTGATCTCGTCGAACATGAGTACACCTGTCAAGAATAATGTTTTTATAGAAGCCTACTTGAGTAAGGCACATGCAGAGCATCAAATCTGAAAAATAACGTCAACCTCGTCGTTCTCTATCGGGGACTTCTTGTCGTTTTGTCTTTCAACTGAGTGAACAAGCTCGCATCAAACCCGAAGTCCGTCTGTAAGTTCTTTATACAAGAGTAGAGTGTGCGTGGGTTGGGCAAATGAATAATAATAATAATTGGTTTTTCGGGAAAGGAAATGGCGCAGTATCTCTGCCATATATCGTTGGGCACCTGAACCGCACCGTAAGGGAAGGGATAAGGGAGGGAGTGAAAGAAGAAAGGAAGAAAAATGCAGAAAGTCGTTTTCATGAAGGAAAGGATAGGCAGCAGTTGACTTAATTTTCAACAGTAGGCAGTCATAAAGCCATTTCTTCATATACCTGGTGGGGAAAGGTTGCAGTGCGTTTTGCATTCATGATCATACTATCAATTGTATGTACGTGCAAGATGCAAATTCATTCAGAAAATCAAGCACATAGGCCCAACGCACGTGTATGCCACGACATGTGCCGTTTACAAGCCACTATAATAAGTAGGTGCCCATCACCAAAATCACAGTAGAGAACTTTCAATCCTACACACAAGGCTGCCAAATTATTTCGCATTCATAGGCATGCTGTCAACTCAGACGCCTAGACGCCCAGTGCAATACACAATGCAGTCACATAAAGGCAACCAGATAAGTGACGGGCAAACATGCCAATTAAACTCCAGAATGCTTCAGTGCACGCCTTGAGGGAATTGTAGCACATATGTTTAACCTGTGCATCATAGAACTGAGTGCAAAGCACCAAAGCCTTTTTTGTCTCACGTCGGTCAGCTACATTGAGGGTTGTAACATATGCCAGCACCTGCACTCAAGCCATTTTTGACTGACAAGCAGGAAACCACAGTACACAGGAAACTTGTCAGCATTCCTTAATTATACAAATATGTCGCGAAGAATTCATTTTTTTCTTTAACTGCAAAAAGCATTCTTCATGTATTCGGAAGTGCATACTACATTGAATGTAAAAAGGAGGCTAACAGGATGTGGACACATAAATTGAAACAAGTGCCTCATAATGCACCATTAGTTATTTAGCAGAGTGCATGTATGTTCTGATGACATTCACTGTTATGGTCAGTGATGTACGCAGTTATCAATACAAAAGGTGTAGTTTCACATTGAAAGAAGGTACATTTCCCTAGCTCGACTGGAATCTGACAGGTCGCAGATTGAAATAATACAGATTACGCATATTATTCCTTCTATGACCAAATAGTAGCACAATCTAGTAAAAAGCAGGAGACTCCTTGGATATTTAACCCACAGTGCGCATTTGACACTTACCGCACAGCTCTCACAGACTGCGTTTCCCTTCATCACTTTCTGATGAAATACCATCTTTCCGCTCTCCGAGAGCTTCCCAACGCTCTGGTGAAGCCTCTGGAGCTTTTTAACCTCGACTTTCAATGTCGCCACCTTTTTCTGGCAGTGCTCAAGCTGCTGCTTTGCGGCACGAAGCTGGCGCTTCAATGATTGTACTTCAACACAAGTTACACAGCCGATGACTTCATCTGTTTGGCAGGCCGCGTCCGAGGTCCGGTCCCGACCCCTGTCGCTCGTGGTAAGTGCTACCACTGCAAAAAGATTAAAATAATGCTTAAAACTAATCCTATCGAACTCGTGACAGGAAGCCAGTGATTTTCCCAGACAATAAGCAAACAGAAAAAAAGGATACAAGCAATGCTTACCGTCAATGTCGCCACCCGCGGGTGCAGGATCAGTCGCAGACGAGCACGCTTTGGGGGCATCTTGAGTCGGCAGACTGGGACACGATAACTCGCGACGTCGTTTCTCCTGATTCCGAGCTGCTGGCGACCGCCTACGTGGTTTGGACTTTGTCGAATATCCTAGAAGGCTTTCAAAAATCCTTGGGATAGCGTCAGGGCGGAGCGCCGGCTTCCCCCGCTGCAATGATACCGCGTCGCCGTTCACAGCGAATTCCACGACACGAATGATGCCCGCAGCTTGAAAGTGCTTTTCGCAAACACGCGCATATTTAGAATCGAAACTAAAGTCACCAGTTTGTTCCCGAGGTATTGCACGTTTCCTTTTTTCCGACAGCTCCTTGTCAGCAGGGGAGGGAAACAACGAGGCCTTCTCGCTCATTCCTTTGTAGCCGAAACGGCACACTGGTACGCAACAAGTGTTCGGCATGGTGCCACGCACACGAGGTACATGATATCAACGCACAACACAATAGCAGGCGTCGAAATTCACACTCAAATTACCAGCGGCGACGCTTTCCGACCGGTCGCGACAGTGCTGAGCTCGCCGAACGGTGTCCTTCAGTGCCCAGTGGCGCCGCGGCGTGGCAGACGCGGGCGGTATTTGAGCTATCCCATAGCGTGACGGAGGAGTTTCGGGACCGAAAAAGCATTGAAGGACTCTCTTATTACCCTACATAACTGGTATCTTTGACTCGGGGTGACCGGGCGTTCCATTCACCACAACCAGCGTTCAGCTGAACGCATCAAAACGCATCGGCGCTCTAAGCAGAACCCAGTTTCATGCCCTGCGCTTGAGATGCCGGCAGACGCTTTCCGCTCCGTTCGGTCAAGGTGGGTGACGTCACGGAAGGGGTGTGTTGCATACCTCGGCAGTCTTGTGGTGTGTTCCATTTCGCTCGTTGTCCCCTATCTGCTTGCAGGCCTACGATTTCAATGATGACTTTGCCCGTTGTTGTTAGGCTTAATCTTTCGCGCTGTGAAATTCTGACAGCCTCCGCTATTTCGTCGCAGAAGATCTAATGATTCCCCCACACCCTCGTAACGTGCATGGCATATTCAACACTGAGAGTAGGGAGAAGAAAGCAGAAGCTCTAATCAAACGCTTCGATCCGATGGAAAGCAAGTCAGTTGCGTACATGTACGCGGCAAGTGGCAAGTCGGGTGCAGCGGTCGCCTGAGTGGTCGACGGCCGCGGTGCCCCAGTATCGGCAATCACCATTGGAAGCCGCAACACGGAAACAGCTGAAGAAGTTGCGATAGCGCTCGCTTGGACTGGAACGGAAGCCAATTTTACAGTTAGCGATTGCAAAACGGCCATCTATAATTTTGGAATAGGTAGGACCTCGCCGGAAGCGGAAAGGATTCTGGCCAGTAGACGGCTAAACAGAAAAATTAGCTTGATTTGGACTGCCGCACACGCGTCCGTTCCTGGCAACGACGAGGACAACGAGTTAGCCCGAGCTCTCTACTTCCGTGTAACTGTGGAGCCGCCCTACGGCCGGAACATGGACGAGTGTCTGCAAAATTATACGGACATTGTCGAAAATTATAGATTACATAGGTGACTGGTGCCACCACCGGATAAGAGTCTAAACAATACAAAAGCAATCGCATAGCGGCGCCTCCAAGCTGAGGACTTCGTTAACCCGGTCTGGGCATATCATGATCAGAAAGATGAGAACGATTAGTGGCAAGCTCTGTGTGGCGAGAGGGACCCTCGACCACATAATCTGGGAATGTGCTAGCTCCTCGGGAGCTAAAGCAAATATTAATTGCAGAGAAACCTGGGAGGCCCTGCTGCGGAGCGAGGTCCCGGCTCCACACCAACAAGCGATACGCCTGGAGAAAGAAGCCGTGAGCAGTCAAGACCTCTTTGCCTGCTTGGATTCGCGGAGGTCACGGCCCCCACCACTTAGGCCTGCGTGCCGGGGACCGGGAGTAGGAGGCCTCCATATCTGGTGGAAAATAAAGCTGTTATCATCATCAGCAGCAGCACACCTGGGGTGCCTTCTTTCCTCCTCTCCGAAATGCAGCAACGGCGGCGGTGGTGACAGACCGCACAGCTGCTGGAGCTCTACGCGGCGGAGCGCGCATCAGCTGGGTTGCCGCTACCCTCTTCGTCCTATCTGCACAGCTCGCGGTGTACGTTACTACCCTCTCCACTCATCCCCTCCACATCAGCTGGCACGCGAGCCGTACGTGACTAGAAACAGTGGTGGCGCTTTAGAGGCCGAATTGCGGCACCAGAGGTCATACACTGAAACTTGCCGGAGGGGGCTCATGATAGGAGCAGAGCTAGCGCTCTAAACCTCGCTTGTTGCACTCACTGCTGAGCGACAAGCCATTCATTGCCGCAGCCATAAGAAACGGTAGGCTGTGAATACGTAAGTACCTTGCGGCAGCAAGGGTGGCTCCGGCGATAACTTGTAGAGTCGAATTTTTAAGATTTATATGTAGTCTTAGTACGAAACAAAACAGGACAAGAGGGGCGACACGTGCTAAGCCTGCCTGCAAATCATGAATTACCAAATGGCCCAAAACTCAACTTTCCGAATTTTTAACTGCCGGAACTGCCGTCTCGGCCGACGTTCGAGCTATAGGAAGACCACGCTGGAGCGAGAGCATAGAAAGCATCCGCCGGTGCCCAGACGTGAGCTCCCGCCAACAGCATAACTTGTCCGTTGCATAGTTGTGTTGCGTGGTTCATGCGAAGGAGCAGACAAGTTTCCAGGGGCGAAGCGACGTTTATTGCCACATGTTCGTCGGTGCTTGGCTGGTCGAGATAAGCCCGCGCGCAGTTTGCGGAAGCCGCCTTTTATTTGTTTTGCGCGCCTGCGCATTAAAGACTGCGGTGATAGGCCGGACACCACATAGTTCACTCATATTTGGTTTTATTTCGTTCCCAGTACGAGTGATGTTCTGCCAAAACCGTAGCGTGTGAAGCCTCCGACCTCCAGAAGTACCAAACCCAATTCACGCACCCAATTCTGCCCCCAAAAAGCATACAAAGCACCGATTATTGCCCACCGTCTTTTGCCCCTAGAAGGTCTTCCTAACACCACCATTCACCCTCCAGAAGCGCCACCCTACACTTGCCTTTCCCGGCCCGACTATTAGTCACACCGTTCACCAGAAATGCCGTTATCCACTATCTCATCCCAACGAAAGGCGGCCAACTCACTCATCCCCGCTCTCCACAAATTCTGCCCTCCGCTTACGCCCCCCCCCCCCCCCCCTCATACTAAAGGCTACCCACCCATTCATTTCCACCTTCCACAGTCATTACCCGCTCACCAGCCTCTACACTCCAGCAGCGCTTTCCAGCACCCAATCACCCTTCCTCGACCTCCACCCGCAAGGCTTTGAATGCAAGGATGATCAACTGGTTCTGGTAGGACTCCGTCAAAACGGCTGTCAAATGCTCAGTGAGAAACTTCACTCGGCATTTGCCTCGCAAAGTGCTGGACTCGTGGCCACATCTCATGGAATTGTTGCTAAGAATTAATATTTTGTTGTCCTTTCACGCGAAAAATAAATCACTCAGTTTGTTTTCGTGTTTGGTTAGAGTAACCCAAAAATTCGCGGAGGGCTTCTTCGAGACATGGAGTAGCTGAACAACGAGGTAACTGAGATTTGTTGCCCGTGTGTGCGTAGTACGCGCATTGAAATCTGCGGCTTTCGTCTTTGAAGATAACTCTTAATAAAATCAGAAATATGCATAAGAACAGATACCAAGGAAACGCTGCATACGAGGTCATGGGTTTGCAATCAACTCGTGAAAAGTGGTTGTGTTTTGTCATGTTTTCTTTTAAATAACGTTTCGAACATGAAATTATTACGCTACTACTTGATCATCATCATCAGCCTTACAACACCCACTGCAGAGCAAAGGACTCTCCCACGTCTCTCAAATTAACCCTGTCATTTGCCAGCTGCGCCCACCCTATGCGTGCAGACTTCCTAATCTCATCCTCCCACCTCACCTTCTGCCGCCCCCTGCTATGCTTGCCTTATCTTGGAATCAACTCCATTACCCTTAAGGACCAGCGGCTATCTTGCCTTCGCCGTACATGCCCTGCCCAAGCCCATTTCTTCCTCTTGATTTCGACTAAGATGCCATTAACACGCGTTTGTTCCTTCACCCACTCTGCCCGATTTCGGTCTCTTAACGTTGCACTTAACATTTTTCTTTCCACGGCTCGCTGCGTTGTCCTCGACTTAAGCTGAACCCTTTTCGTTAGCCTCTAGGTTTCTGCCCCATAGGCAAGTACCGGTAAGATACAGCTGTTGTACACTTTTCTCTTGAAAGATATTGGTAACCTTCTACTCATTATTTGAGAGAACCTATCATATGCGTTCCTTCCCATTCTTATTTTTCTAGTTACTTCCGTCTCATGATCTGGATCGACTGTCACTACATGACCTAAGTAGATGTATTCCTTTACCACTTCCAGCCCATCGCTGCCAATGTTGAACTGCTGTTCTCTTGCTAGACCGTTGAGCACTAGTTTGGTTTTCTGCACGTTAATTTTAAGACCCACCGTACTGCTCTGCCTGCCTAACTCATTGATCATGATTTGCAGTTGATCTCCTGAGTGATGCAACGAGGCAATGTCATCAGCGAATCGAAGATTATTTAGGTATTCGCCACTAGCTCTTATCCCCAACTGTTCCCAATTCGGGCCTCGGAATACTTCCTGTAAATAGGCGGTGAATAGCATTGGCGAGATCGTGGCTCCTTGCCTGACGCCCTTCGTTATCGGAATTTTACCAACAGCATAATTAAAAAAGAAATATTCCTCCCATGCTTTCCTCGGTCTTGGGATTGTTGGTTGCTTAACAAGTTTGTCATAATGAGTCCTTCATTCCCGTTCCCTTGAGTGTACATGCATGTGCTCCCGTTTGTGCGATAGTGGCAGGCTCATATATCTGAGACACTTCTTAACGTGAGAGGTTTTTTTTTTCCAGGAAGGCCCATTCAGCAACCACCTTTCCGAAGACCCACTCAAAATATTGGCGAACATGACTAACTAACAGATTGGCTAACACGACTCATGTTCTAGTTGAGAGAGAGAGAGAATAAACATTAAATTGTAAAAAAGAAGACCGGACCGAATTGTGGGTGGGGTCGTCAGACTCCAGTGGCTTCCGCCGACGCTTCCTGGTCTTCCAGGGTGCCGAAGGCCAGCGTCACCTCCCACTGCTCCAGCTCGCGCTGTACGGCTTTAAGTGGTTCGGTTTATCTGAGCATGTCCAAGCAATGTGCGTGAATGTGGGAATTTCGCTACACCAAGGACATGTATCTGCGTATAATGTTGGGTGAATACGGTGTAGGTGGTAAAGATTGGAGAATATTAGCGGTTGGGGAATGTTGTTGAATGTTAGCAGGTTGAACGACAAGGAAGACCCGCCATAGGGCGTCACTAAGAGCGGCTTCGAGGGGCATGCTGGATCGCCATATATGTCGAAGTGACGGCTTCCCACTGGCCTCTACATTGTGGCGCACAGGCCACTGCCTTTGAACAGCCCTGCAACAAATCAGGAGTTTTGGAACCCCATTTGGCTACACTGCGTAATTTGTGTTGCATTAGCACAAAAATTGAAGATATATGTTGCTTGCGCTAAACGTAAGCCACCCTTCGGCAAGTGCACAGTTTAAGGCAGCCATCCATATTTTTACGACCAAAGAAACCGTGCTGGCAGAAGGGGGGATGAACCCAATAGTGAGGTCTGTTTTAACCCCAGGACCAGGTCTAGCCCGAGGGCTCCTCATGCGCCAAAAGCCGCTTCGTCGTCGTTCCGGCGATGCGCGGAGGAAGGCAACCGACAATATTTAAACATCTTTAGGGAAATCAGAACACGTCTTACTCTTTCAGGCCCTTTTATGTGTAAAGAAGCCGGGAGTGCTCCACTATGCGGCACATAAGGAAATCTTGAGGCCGAACAGTTTTGGCCGTCACTGTACATGGAAGACAAGCGTAAGCATATAAAAGCAGAAAAGAAAGTAAACGGCTCAGGCTGGCAACCGAGCTGTATCTGTCAGCACCCTCCTTCCTGAGCAGTCACTGTAAATAGGGTATACCTATAATGTCAAGTATATATGGACTTCCCGTCTCTTCGATACACTAAGTCTCAATTATTGTTTGTCTTAATATTGACACCTGTGACGTCTTTTACACACCGGGGTCAAGGCGACTTAACTTCATCGTGCCACCTTCAATTTCTGTTGGCCCGCTAAGCTGGTATAAGATGATATTAAGGCACATCAGAGATGGAAACTACAACACGGTCAAGTCCAGCTTTGTTGAACGGTAGTTTTAATTGTAAAACAACTGTAGAATCGAACATCATGGAATAGCAGCGCTAGCAGACAAGGACACAGGGAGGACACAAACACACACTAGCCCTGAACTGTCAACTTTATTTTGAACTTGTATGAACAGTGCCTTATATGTAACAGAAGGGCATTAACACGCAAGCGAATCTACTGCACAGATACGATGGGGATAGTCTCAGTCACGTTTTACTAGTGCATTCAGGGTGGGTTCGATCCCGACAAGAAACACCGGCACGAAAAAACGCAAAGCAGTCAATGCTCGGTCAAGAATTTCCAAACGCGAACACACCAAAAAAGGTAACAAGGAAAAAGCCAGGCATAAACATAAGTGAAAAAAGCGAGACATTAAAAACAGGTGAAGATTCGGTATAAAATCAAGTAAAAAAATTTTTAGATACATGGATGATTATCTTGTTTCATTAGACAACCACGAAGATGGCTTCCTGCAGCAGGTTGACTGTGTGTTGGCGATTTTCAATCAATGTTTATCACCCCTGATTGTAACCCATCAGATCTCGAAGAATGGCTCCATTCACTTTCTCGAGCTCAGGTTGCAGTTTTCACCAGAACACGTTTGCTGGTGTTTTGAGCCAAGGGCCAACAAGCCTGTCTTACCTTATGACTCGGCACATTCGAAGCTAATCAAGAGAAACATTGTTCACGCCGGCTTCAACAACGCATTAACCAAGAGCTGTGAGCACTCTCTAGAGACAAGTTTCCAGAATCAAGGTCAGTGAATGCTTCATTCCGAGTACCCGGCATTGCTTCTCTCCTCAATAGCCAAAAAACTGGTAATCGCGCCATGCAATAAGCAACAAGCCCAGTACGCTCAACGAAAGAGAGCAGAACAAAAAACTGGCAGTCATTCCGTACATTCACCAGGTTTCCCGAAATTTAAAAAGAATTGGGAAAAAAGCGGGAGTGGAGGTTATTTTTTCTGCTCCTCACCGCCTTTCCACACTGTGCAGGCGCGTGAACAGACCAACCGAACGAAGGAAAGTATGCACAATAAGACATAAAGACCCGTATGTCTCATGCGCCACGGGAGTTGTCTACTCTATCCCTCTGTCTTGTGGCAAAGAATACGTTGGACAGACAGGTCGCTATTTGAACAAAAGACTGCAGGAGCACCACTTGAACGTGAAAGATAAAAAAAAATCAAGCAACTTGGCCATCCACTTTCGCGACTGCTCACCCTGCAAGAGCCGCCCTGTATTTTTTGCGAACACCGGAATTTTGGCAAAAAACAAAAACGAGTTAACTCGGTAAATAATTGAAGCAGCCATCATTGACAACCTGAAAGCAGGCTGCGTTATCGTGCCTTCAGTCGCCCTTTTAAAAAAACGGATCACATACCTTTCTGGGTCAGTATGATTGTAGTGTTCTCGTGGCCACCTTAACCGTTTTCGGTACCCATCTCAGCTCTCATCACATCTATCTTTTTTTGGCCTGTCAATTGTTGCCTCACTTACGTCATCTTTTTACCTGCTTTTAGCGCCCCATTGAATTCTTTGGCCGTTATCTTGGCCTCAATTAAGCGTTTTCGCTTTTTAACTGTTTTACTTGTAGCCTCATTTATTTTTGGCTGTGTTAATTTTTCAGCCTGCACCCTTGTTATATGTTTTTATCTTTTTCATGAATTTTTGCGTGTTAATTGTTGCCCCATCTATGCCATTTTTTTACTTGATTTTATACCGATTCTTCGCCTGTTTTTAATGTCTCGCTTTTTCCACTTATATTTATGCCTGGCTTTTTTCCTTGTTACCTTTTTTGGTGAGTTCGCGTTTGGAAATTCTTGTCCCAGCCCTGACTGCTTTGGGTTTTTTCGTGCCGGTGTTTCTTGTCGGGATCGAACCCACCCTGAATGCACTATCAAAATGTGACTGAGACTTTCCCCGTCGTATGTGTGCAGTAGATGCGCTTTCGTGTTAATGCCCTTCTGTCACATATAAGGACTCCTCAGACAAGTTCAAAATAAAGTTGACAGTTCAGCGCAAGTTTTTGTTTGTGTCCTCCCTGTGTCCTTGTCTGCTAGCGCTGCGATTCCATGATGTTCGATAACCACCAACTCTCCTAGCAACATACACTGCATAACTGTAGAATACCGTAAATTACTGTTAACGGAAGTATTGAAGGTAGTTGTCGATTCTTCCGAAGCGTAACCAAATGTTTCTTTTGGAGTTTGTCCCTCACAGGCATCCAGTCATTAACACTGGCATGGAGAACCAATCATAAATGTTTTTTACGATTGCTAATCAATAACCGCAAAAAGCAGGCCTGGCAGGTCGGTGACGGGAGCGGTCGCATACCGCGTCGGCTCCGTGACAGATCGCAATCAATTGCGATACACCAACTTTTCCCACTGCAAGACTGGTATCATCGTCTCCAGGAACCTCAGCAGCACCCGTCTACACCACGTTTGTTAAGGTGGGGCCAATTTTTGACTACTTTTCGGTCATTTGAAGCTTTCGTCACGCCGCGGTGGTGCTAAGCCTAACGGCGCCGGGGCCTGCGATGGCCCCGGTCGGGGATCCCTCGGCTCTGGCGGCTCCAAATCAAGTCACCGGTTACGACCCGCAGTCCTTGCAGATCGTAACAATGGATACCCATCAATCCGAGGATACGACTCAAGGCGAGGATCCTCTACCAACCGAGGACGATTACCTCCAAGATATGGTCCGCATCTGGCGCGGAAAGAAGAACGCGGCGGCGGCATCGAGGGACGCTGGTGCTGGTGCCACCCAGCAACAGGCGCCGGCTAGCTCTGCGCATACGCAGGGCGGGAGTGCGCTGAACGCAGCCTCGAAGAGCTCCAAGCAACTCCGGTGGCGGCCGCAGAACACGCCGCGCATTGAAAAAGATGACATCGTCGTAGTGCTGAAACCAAGAAACACGGTCGACCTCAAGGGAAATTTTGATCCTGGACGAGCCGGCGCTGCAGTCCGCAGCATCCTCGGGGACGACGCAAATGCTGGACTTGAGGTGTGGCCCGTTTGGGACCAAAATGTCTTTGTATGTGCACTGAAATCTGTCGACGCCGCGGAGAAGCTACTCCGGGATATTGTGCTGCCGGTAGGGGAACGCGAGCTACCGTTCCGGGGACACCCTAAACTCTCCGGTGCGTTCTGTCGAGACGTCGTGACTGTTTCGCCAGACGAAACGTCTGAAAGCGTTAAACGAAAACTCAGTGCGGAACAAAATGTGGTGTCTGTGCGCAAGCTAGGGGGAACCCCGGTTGCGGTGATCACCTTCGCGGGGACCAAGGTGCCACGGACGGTGTTGTACAGCTACGAACGGCTCCCTGTTCGCCTGTACAAGAAAACAGTGCCAGCATGCCACCGCTGTGGCACAGTGGGCCATCGGGCCGATGCGTGCCCGCAACCGCAGCCGGGCCGCTGCAAACGCTGTGGTGTCCAGGTTCCGATGCCACTCCTGACGGCCCGGCAGAACATGACTGTGTTTCGAGCTGCCTCATCTGCGGAGGCGGCCACCCTACCGGAGCTCCTGGCTGTGCCGGGCGGTTTTGGAAAGCCATCAAACCGAGCTCCCAATTCGGATCCAAACCGAAGACAAAGACGGGGCCCAAGCAGGCTCCTTCGCCCAAGGCCAAGAAAGCGCCAGCCGATCAGGAAACCAAGGCCAAACCCGGCACATCGAAACCTGTCAAGTCCGCGACCCAGGCGGTGCCCCCGGTCCTCAACGCCAGGGTCTTCCCGCCCTTGGCACCCGTCCAACCACAGGTGAGCAGTTGGAGTAGGGCAGTCTCCGGGCCCCCTACCCGTCCCTCCCCTACCGAAACCGCCCTACAGCAGCAGGTAGAGGAGCTCAGGCGCCAGAGCCAAATTCTAGCGCGCAAAATTCAAGAATTAGAGGCCAAACAGGCCGGTCATCCGAACCAATGCAAGAAGCTGAGCCAGATGACGAGGATGATGGATCATCCGTAACATCTTGCCTAACTAGCGTCTCGCGGCAGTGCGGGGACACGGTAGTTGGATCTGCTGGTCGCGTCGCCGGCCTAGAGGCACTGCAGCGTCAAGCCGAGCAACTGGAGGAGCAAGTGGCGGCCCTCCCGAATCAAATCATGTCAGCAGTCCGCGAGTACTTCCAGGACATGTTCAAGGCAGCTTTAACGCAAGCACTTCCCGACCTCATGGCCCAGGTCACTGACTCGGTCCTTAAAGCCGTGCAGCCCTGGGTCAGCACCCAAATTAAGAACGACACTAGCTGCGAATCCCCTCACCTCAAACGTAAGACAGCCTCCCGCCAGGCAGCGGAGGAACATGGTTCAGGCTCTGCAGCTGGTGGGTCGGTGCAGCCAATCGCTGGGGTTGCGCTGGCTCTCGGCCAGAGCTAGTCCGCTCGCCCGTAAATAAATAGAACAAAACGGCTAGCAGATCTAATAGGAATGATAAAAACCTTGAATTATTCCAGATCATCCAATGGAACGGCAGGAGTTTCAGAGCTTGGAAAAAACGGTCACACCTCCAGCTCTACCTGCAGTCCATAGGAGACATGCCGGCACTCATTGCCCTGCAGGAGCCCGGCATAGACGCTAAATTATCAGGCTACAGCACCTTTCAGGGGGGCGCCTCTACGTGCATCTTGGCGAATAAAGCTTACACCGTGGTTCAGGTCGACTTAGACTTGAGTACCGAGCAAGAATATACAATGGTCCGGGTACTGCCTCTCAGACGCCGCGACCCGTCAGTACATATCCTCAACATAAACTGCCCTCCGCATAAGCCGCGCATAACTTTTAATGAAATCTTCATTCGCGCGATTAAAATGGCAGCCAAAGAGCCTCTAGTGATCGTTGGAGACTTCACTGCTCCCAGCCTTCATTGGGGCTACCACTTCGAACAAGCAAGAGGACGTAAGCTGGCGGAGCTCATCTCCACCCTCAGCCTCACGTTGCTCACGGACCCGGCGTATCCCACCCGAGTGGGAAATTCGGTAACCCGCGACACGTGTCCCGACCTTTCTCTCGTTAAAACTGCTAGAGCGGCTGCTTGGGAGAACTTGGGAGATTCTCTAGGCAGCGATCACCTCCTTCTCCAGATTACACTCATGGCGAAGGCAGCGCGCACAAAATGGGGTCAGGCCATGCTGACCGATTGGCAGAAATTCCGAAATCACATTATCCCTCCCGTACTATTTTCCGGCGGCTACGCGGAGTGGGCTAACCACATATACAACATTCAGAAACAACACGTCACCACACTACAAACCACCGAAGAGATCCCCGCAATGGACACCCACCTCCTGCATTTGTGGGAGGCGCGCCGGAGCTTAACTAAACGATGGAAAAAGCAGAAAACTAATCGCAAATTACGCGACCGCATAGCCAAACTAACAGAGCAGGCTGCAGCGTAT
Source organism: Amblyomma americanum (assembly GCF_052857255.1). NCBI lineage: Eukaryota > Metazoa > Arthropoda > Arachnida > Ixodida > Ixodidae > Amblyomma > Amblyomma americanum. Next base: position 206,078,664 of record NC_135498.1, read on the forward strand.
GCTGCCGAACTCTCAGATTCAAATTGGATAGCACGCTGCGACGCCGCAGCTCATCAGATGAGCTCGAAGGGGACGGGGCGTCTCTTTCGCAGTCTAATCGACCCCTCCCAAACGAGAGGGGAGACGCAAAAGCAGCTCCGGCGGGCTCTGCAAGGGTATCAAGGTACGAAGGCGCAACTTGCGGACACTCTGTGCGACAGATATTTCTGTCGTACGGAGGACCCGCCTGGGCCTGAGTACATGTACTCTGGCGGGCCTAATGAAACACTTGATGCCGCTTTGGAGTTGCACGACCTTAAGGCGGCCTTAGCAAAAATGCGCCGGGGTACGGCTCCGGGACGGGATCACATAACAGTGAACCTGTTGGCGAACCTACCGGACCCAGACTACCTCCATTTATTAGAATACACCAACCAGATCTGGAACGGGCGTCCACTCCCTCCCGAGTGGAAAACGTCACTTGTGACGTTTATCCCTAAAACAGGTAAGGCCGTGAATACGGACAACCCCAGGCCCATATAACTGACCTCATGTGCAAGTATTTACTAAGGTAATCGCTAATAGAGTCAGGGCAACGTTAGACTTTAATCAACCAAATGATCAGGCAGGCTTTCGTAAAGGATATTCTACAATAGATCATATTCACACCATCAATCAGGTGATAGAGAAATTCGCAGAATATAACCAACCTCTATATAAAGCTTTCATTGATTACGAGAAAGCATTCGACTCAGTGGAAACCTCAGCAGTCATACAGGCATTGCGTAATCATGGGGTAGAAGAGCCTTATGTCAAAATACTGGAAGATAGATATAGCAACTGCACAGCTACTATAGTCCTCCATAAAGTCAGCAATAAAATTTCAATAAGGAAGGGCGTCAGGCAAGGAGACACGATCTCGCCAATGCTGTTCACCGCATGTTTGCAGGAGGTATTTCGAGGCCTGAATTGCAAACAGTTGGGAATAAGAATAAATGGAGAATACCTAAATAATCTGAGATTTGCTGATGACATTGCCTTGCTGAGTCACTCAGGAGGTGAACTGCAAATCATGATCAACGAGTTAGGCAGGCAGAGCAGATCGATGGGTCTAAAAATTAACATGCAGAAAACCAAGGTAATGTTCAACAGCCTAGCAAGGGAACAACAGTTCACAATTGGCAGCGAGAGCCTAGAAATCGTGCCGGAATACGTCTACTTAGGGCAGGTAGTGACAGCTGATCCGTATCATGAGAGGGAGATAACTAGAAGGATAAGAATGGGGTGGAGCGCATATGGCAAATTCTCGCAGATCATGAGTGGCAGTTTACCAATTTCCCTCAAGAGGAAAGTGTACAACAGCATAATCTTACCGGTACTCACCTACGGGGCAGAAACGTGGAGGCTAACGAAAAGAGTTCACCTTAAGTTAAGGACAACGCAGCGAGCCATGGAAAGAAAAATGATAGGTGTAACGTTAAGAGATCGGAAGCGGGCAGAGTGGGTGAGGGAACAAACACGGGTTAATGACATCCTAGTCGAAATCAAGAGAAAGAAATGGGCTTGGGCAGGGCATGTAATGCGAAGGCAAGATAACCGCTGGTCTTTAAGGGTAACGGAGTGGGTTCCAAGAGAAAGTAAGCGTAGCAGGGGGCGGCAGAAGGTTAGATGGGCGGATGAGATTAAGAAGTTTGCAGGCAAAGGGTGGATGCAGCTGGCAAAGGATAGGGTTAATTGGAGAGACATGGGAGAGGCCTTTGCCCTGCAGTGGGTGTAGTAGGGCTGATGATGATGATGATGATGATGATGATGATGATGATGATGTGCGGGCAAGCTTATGGAGACGATGGTTCGGGATCGCCTCTCTCCATACCCGGAGAGTAAGGGCGTCTTTGCAGTCACCCTGTTCGGGTTTCGCCCCCACATGTCTGCACAGGATGTCCTTCTCCAGCTGCACAGGGATGTAATACGACCCACCACTATGCAACACAATGACAAAGCCATCCTCGCCCTTGACCTGAAAGGCGCTTTCGACAATGTTAAACACGGAAGCATCCTGGCCAACTTGAGTTCTACCGATTGTGGGGCTAGGGCCTACGCGTATGTAAGAGATTTCTTGACTAATCGCCAGGCCTTCCTTCGGATTGAGGGCGAGTAATACGGCCCTTACATGATGGGAACACGGGGTACCCCTCAGGGAGCGGTGTTATCACCGCTCCTGTTCAACATAGCTATGATGCGCCCCGCAAGCCAACTGGCCCGGGTAGAAGGCATTCAACACGCGTTATATGCAGATGACATTACAATTTGGACCACTGAGGGGAGCCTTGGGGGCATGGAGGCCCGCCTTCAGCAGGCCGCTTCCATAGTCAATGCGTATGCTATGGACTGTGGGCTCCAATGTGCTCTAGCGAAATGAGAACTTCTGCATGTCAGAGCGAACCCAAAGGATAGGACAGCAATTCACATCTCTCTGTCAGGAGGTCCTATTAGAGAGTTGGAGGAGCTCCGTATTCTGAGCCTTTTCATTCACCACAGACTCAGACCGGACTCCACCATTGTGAAACTCAAGAGAGTAGGCGAACAGGTAGGGCGTATGATCCGCCGCGTTTCCAACAAGCGGGGCGGTCTGCGGGGCAGGGACGCGCTTCGGCTCGTCTATGCCTTCGTGACTAGCCGGATCCTCTACGCCGTGCCATATCTCCGCACTACTAAGCAAGACGAGGCGCGAATAGACGCCATCATCCGCAAGGCAACTAAGCGAGCCCTGGATCTCCCGGTGGCTACCTCTAATGCCAAACTGAAGGCATTGGGGGTGCTAAACTCCTACCAGGAGCTGCGGGAGGCCCACCTCGTGAACCAATACACGCGGCTCATGCAGACGGCCCCTGGGCGCCGCCTGCTAAACCGCTTACACATCCAACACGACTGCACTCCAGAGGAGACGGAGCGTATCCCGGTACTGTGGCGCCATATGCTCTGGGTCTCCCCGCTCCCCCGTAACATGGACACTGACATGCACGAAAACAGACGACAAGCGCGGGCTCGGGCTCTTGAGAGACAACACGGCTCCCGACCCGGTGTATATTATGTAGACGTCGCAGGGCCGTCGCCCACGGTATTTTACACGGCCGCTGTTGTTCACCAGGAAATGTACGTCGATGGACTCTCTTTTCGAGCCCCGAATTCAATGCGAGCCGAGGAAGTAGCGATAGCGCTTGCTGCCGCCCACGCCAATTCGAGAATCATCATTACGGACTCCCGAAAAGCATGTGATCATTACTTGGCTGGGGAGATCTCCCCCTTAGCTGCTTGCATTCTAAGACGGACTGCCACTGATACAACACCGAAAAGAATCATTTGGGCTCCTGGTCATCAGGGCGTACGAGGTAATCAGGCCGCTGACGCGGCTGCCCGAGCGCTTATTTACCAGGCTCCTCATCCCAGCTCTTCTGGCTCAGAGACTAACCAGCCGCTGCTGCGATTCAAGGAAATAATAACGCATTATAGCGACAACCACCGCCTTTTCCCGGCCCCTGCCAAGGGGCTGAGTAAGACGGAGGAGCGACATTTAAGGCGCCTGCAGACAGGTACTCTGCTCTGTCCTGCAATCTTAAAGCATTACGATCCTAACACGGATGGGCGATGCCCGCACTGTAGGGAGACCTGTGATATCTTCCACATGGTGTGGGCATGTACTCAAAATCCCCACCTCCCCCCTTCCCCTACCCCTTCCAGAGAGGCATGGGAGACTGCCCTCCTTAACTGCTCCTCGCTTGAATCCCAAAGGGCTCTGGTGAAACAGGCGAAAGACGGGGCATTGTCATGCGATGTCCCGGACTAGGGACGCCGACCATGTAGCGGGGCCACTCGGTGGCTCCCAAACTCTATTGCAGCAGTTAAAAGTATTCACCACCACCACCGCGAAAAATGCAAACTTGCCGAGGGTGTATCGATGGATATATTGATTGTTACAGTGCAGTCTTACGCTATAGAATAAAAAACTGCTTTCATGAACATATTTCCGTTGAATAATACGTTTGCCCAGAATTCCTGGAAATAAATCCGCTTTTGTGGAAAACGTGCTCATGAATGTTTCTTAGGCCTGCATACGGGCCGTGGCGTCGTGCCGATGAACAGCGATTGCTGTTAGTGCTGCACACCACGATTAAAGATGGCCTACGACATGGCACAATGAATCATGTGCTCTAATCTGCTGTTTTGGCTTTAAAATAGGAGCATCATTGTCTTTTGATTTAGCTCCCTTACATAAACACTTTTGACATATATGACACATCATTTAACACACTTACCCGTTAGTAATAAGAGGGCTGAGTCGTGCTGGTTGGTTCATGTTGAACGAAAGGACAAAACAAGAAGACACACACAAATGCTGGCTAGGAACCAAATAGTTTATTGCGAAAAAAGGTGACAATAAGTAGCAGCAGGGAAAGCTAAAACACAGAGGATAAACAAATGCAGGATGATCAAAGTAGTGACATACATTCCGGGGCTATCAAAATCGTAACATACATCTGGGAGCTATAAAAACATTTACTGATTATGAAACGCGAGCTCCTGTGGGAGTAGAGCCACGCGACTCAGGCTATGAGGGGCGCCGTAGTGAAGGGCTCAGGAAATTTCAAACACCTGGGGTTCTTTAACGTGCACTGACATATCGCAGTACACGGGCCTCTAGAATTTCGCCTCCATCGAAATTCGACCGCCGCGGCCGGGATCGAACCCGCGTCTTTCGGGCCAGCATCCGAGCGTCATAACTACTCAGCCACCGCGGCGGCGGTGTCCGCACTAAGTGATGCCGTCTCCTCTTTTCTCTCGCGTTGACGACGGCGCATCGCGAGGAACTTGGAACGTTCTTGAAACCGGTTTTAAACTTGACCAATGGGGTCGCGCGCCCGCCGCGACCGCGCACATAAATGAGGGGCGTTGACCGCTGTGAATTTGAGCCGCCTTTCAAAATTCACAGAAGCGCGGCCAGTCAGCTCCCGGGAAAACACACTAGGCTAGCCACGGAACGGCGAGGCAGCTTGCGCCAACCTGCGGCACAGATCCGTCGTGTTCCTCAAGTCGTCGGACTTTCGCAGTTCTAGGCAAACAAATTGCGTTCTCTTTGTCTCTCTCTTGTATTTGTTAACTTTAGGTGCAAATATTTTCTCGTATTGTAATTTCTCTAGAGTGTTACGTTGCACTGCATTGTATTGTAAATCCATTTGTATTCGCTTGTACGAATGATTGCGAAATGCTCTGCAACGTCTCTTCGCTGTATAAAAGCTGTTTTCTTTGTGAAGCTTTGGCTCCGATTCATTCTCTGGCTTGCTGTCAGCGAAAACTGGGCACCAAACGACCACTCAACTTGTCACTTGGTAGCTGGTCGCCGGCTGAGGTTGCCACGCTGAGTCGAGGGCATCCTCTTTGTGACCAAAACCACTACCCCCACACAATCTAAGGGTGTCTGGGAATGCACGCTTTAAGTGCGCGAAAAGGGTGACATATTCTGGCGTCCTTAAAAGGACGTTTGGTGCTTTGCAAGCGCATAGAACGGAGAAAGAGCCGGAAGGTGTTTACGAAGAGGCCGTAAACATGTTTAGCGAAAGAACAATATTGTAAGGTAACGCAGTGAACCGGTTAAAGAGTTTCACATTGTCGAGGTGATCTTTGCCTTCAGGAGGTCGGTCTCCGAAAATGATATTGAAGGAACTAGTAGAGATTAGCATCCGGATTGGGATGACCGGAGCCGAACTTTAAAAATGGGTGAACCAGGAGAGAGAAAGGGCTCAAAAAGAGAGAGAGAAAAACAGAACGCTAGAGGAGCCGCTGAGAAAGAGAGAGAAAGGGAACGAGAAGAAAGAGAGAGAGAATGGCACAGGAGACCAGGAGAAGCAGCGAGGCTCGCCTTGGAGCGAGAAAGAGAATTTCAAAGAGAGTATGCAATCCTTGCGAGGAAGCTTGCTGAAGTTTGGCTTTTGAACAACGTCAGGGAGCCAGTGGTGCTTACCACCGGAGAGTCTGGGTGGAAGAATAACAGGCCTGATTCGTTGGCAACCGCGGAAGAGGTTGTAGCTAGCTCCACACGTAAGAGCATGGTTGTGGAACAGCCAGTTTCTACAACTGAGATTACAGATAATGATTCACAAAGAAAACGGCGCGAAATACGGGGACAAAAGAGAAATAAACACTACAGGTCCAGCGCAGTGTCGTTTCTCTTTTGTTCCAGTATTTCGCGCCGTTTTCTTTGTGAATCATGAACCAACTAGCCCAAACTAGAGTTCTTACAGAGAATGGAGACCATACCGGAGGGTCCCTTCCCCAGGGAAGTTAAAGTGCAGCTACTACCGAAGCAGTAGGCGCTACAGAGAAGGCCAACCTGATGTTACAGTAAGAGGGACCTCAAGGAAGTCCTCTTAAGACGATGAAAGAAGTTGCACCTCCAGTGGCAAATCACAGTGCTGCACACCTGTGAGTTGCAGAGTGACTGTAAAAAATAATGGTCAAATGTCACAGAGCGAGAAAGCTCTGACGCATTTGCCGCTGAGGAGAACAGCCTCAGTTAGAAACCGGAAACTGCTCTGCGTTAACCCTCGAGCAGCGAGGTGGTCTTTCCCGATGAGGAAGGCGAAGGAAGTTTTGCTTGTGAGCAAGCCGAAAGTGAAGCGCAAGCAATGCAGCGAGGTAAGAGAAAGCCTCGTGACGACTGCTACGAAACTGACAAGGTGAAAGAAGAATTGAGCAGTAAGGAGAACGATTTTCTAATGAGTCCTGAGCTATGCTGCAAGCACTGTGCTCGAGGCAAGGTCAAAAAGAGGGAATGAAAACAAAACGACAGACCAAAGAGAAAGTTCAGTCCACGAAAAACGACAAGGGACCGAACCAGTGACTTTGTCGTGAGAACTCATATCGGATAATGCAAGTGGAAATGAATCGGGCTTGCCGCGTAGAACACTTTTGAAGAAAGTCAAAACAAAGGCAATTCAGTCGAACTTATACAGGTGCAGTCGAAGAAGACTTCGGATAAATGTCAGGAAGAAACTAGAACGAAGGAGAACCAAGCTGAAGACAGCTAAGTCGGGTGGTACCAATCAGCTGGAACATCGCAGCAAAGTAAAATAGAAGCTGAGATGAACGAGTCCAGCGTTCAGCAAGCACTTAGTCTGGAGGCGCAAGCACAAACAGAAGAGCGCACGCCTAGAAGAAGGACGACGCGAGACGTGGAGCCGTCACGTGCGAACGCGCTGGCCACAGGAAAACGAGGAAGGGCTCGAAGTCCGGGAGTAAAACAGCACAGGAGTAGGAGTGGGAATCGTAGCCAAAACCGCGTAAGGAATAGAAGCCTCAGTAGAAGGCGGAAAAGGAGCAGAGCTCGCGACAGGATGAGAGGTGTTACGTCTCGCCTACGACGCGCGGTATAGCCGGCGCGGATGCAACGGACGCCGCGGCTTCGTTCAAAGTGGCGGTCATTTTGGGCCCGTTCAGTGCTGCCGTAACGCCTCTCGCCAAGCGCGTCCAGGCAGGTTTCAATGCCACGTGCCGTCGTGTGTGCGTGTGTGTGTGTGCATGTTGGTGCCCACGCTTGTCAAAGCGCGGCAGCCGGGGAGAGGAGCTCCCCAACTGGGAGGCGAGGAGGTCTGACCGGCGCCGGCCCGGCGGACGCGCACGTCACGTCTGAACATGTCTGAGCGTCGCCGTATCGGGCAATTCATCCCAAGCCGTTCCTTCTTGCCCTCGACTCCGAGGGTATAAAAAAGCCGCTGCCCCGGGTGCTTTAACACCAGTCACAGGCCCGTGCATTTTTCCTTTCCTCTTCCCCTTTCATCCACTTACTACTACTACTACGCCGAAGAGACTTCGATTTCTTCCTTCGAGTAACGTGGTCGCCCTGACCGGCTGCTCTTTTGCGATGCCAGAATAAACAAGTTGTTCTGTTGCCAGTCGACTCATCCTTTGCCAGGACCTTCGGATGTTTCCAGTTGTGCCCCAGGCCGCCAGGCCAACGCTACCCTTGGGGCTTGCAACCCATTTGCAACAACTGGTTGCCAGCGGTGAGATCCCGACAACGGAGGCCAGCAGCGAAGATATGCGGTCAACTGTATGCTGAGCAGCACAACGACCATCCGGGAGCAGTGCAACGAGCCCTGTGTGATGACTGGTTGCCTGCAGCGGAACGACTGCGCTGAATTCTTGGCTGCGAGGTTTGGTGAGTGCGGGACTTTCTTCTTCTGAGTTTTGCCAGGCTTTTGTTAGTGTCAGAAAGAGAGCTGGTAATTGTGGTTGTCGTTGCTGCCGGGTTAGTTTGCGGCAAGACAATAGTAGGCAGTAGAGAAAGCAGCATTCGGAGCAGCCATGGATTTGAAGTCGTTGCGCAAACCGAAATTGCTGGAGCTTACAAGAGAGTTGGGTCTGGATGTCTCAGACAAACTCAGAAAACCAGAACTGCTAAGGGCTATTCTTGAGTTGGTGGCTGAGGATGACGAGCTGTCGGAAAGCCTTGAGACAATTGAGGAGAGAGAACAAAAAGAGAAAGACGAGCGCGAACGTAAAGAACAAAAAGAAAAAGAGAAAGACGAGCGCGAACGTAAAGAACAAAAAGAGAAAGAGGAGCGCGAACGTAAAGAGCAAAAAGAGAAAGAAGAGCGCGACCGTCAACACGCTTTGGAAATGAAGCGTCTCGAGGTAGAGATGGAACGCGCTCGTAATGGAAGTCAGGCACACGGTGCAGGAGAACGGGTATCGTTCAAATTGACTGACCTGATGCGGCCGTTTAAGCTTGGAGAGGACATTGGTTAGTTCCTGGTTAACTTTGAGCGAACGTGCGAGAAGCAGGGGTTCTCTCGGGAAACGTGGCCACAGCGCTTGCTCACTTTGTTACCCGGCGAGGCGGCCGACGTAGTCGCTCGCTTGAAGAGAGAGGAGGCAGAGGATTTCGACCAAGTGAAATCGAGTCTGCTAAAAAAGTACAGGCTGTCAGCGGAGGCGTTCCGTCGGAAGTTTCGGGAAAATGAAAAAGGCAGAAGCGAGTCATATACAGAGTTTGCCTACAGGCTTCTGTCAAACATGCAGGAGTGGCTCAAAGAAGAGAAAGCGTTTGGTGACCACGAGAAAATTCTGCAGTGTTTCGGGCTAGAACAGTTTTATAGTCGGTTACCTGAGAACTGCGGTACTGGGTCTTGGATAGGCCAGACGTTAGTACAGTGGCTAAAGCCGCTGAGCTAGCCGAGGAGTTTGTGACGCGTCGGGCTCGCGGAGCTAAGGACGGTCAAAAGGGTGAATTTGGCTCCAAGTCTGAGAGGCTGAAGTTCACACCCATGAGAGCAAGGGGGGACACACGTAGTGCGGATGCGAGTGAAAGCAGTCCGACCGAACGTAAGGAGACGGCGGCAGCCGAAGCCGAACGCAGAAAGCGGTTCGAGACGAGGCAAGCGCGCGTGTGTTATGCGTGCCAGAAGCCGGGTCACTTTTCGGCGCAGTGTCCAGAAACAAAAAGAGAAGTCGTGTGTTTGTCATTATGTAGCACTGACGAGAACATGAAACTTCTCGAGCCTTACATGCGAGACTTCCTCGTGAACGGGAAAGAGTGCCGAGTGCTTCGTGATTCCGCAGCTACAATAGATGTAGTTCACCCCTCTTACGTAGAACCCGATATGTTCACGGGCGAGTGCGCATGGATCAAGCAAGCCGTGGAAGCTCATAGCGTGTGTCTGCCCGTAGCAAAAGTGCTTATTGAAGCACCTTTCGGAGCACTTGAGACGGAGGCCGTAGTGTCATCTATGCTGGCCCCCCAGTACCCGTACCTATTTTCGAACAGGTCCGATCACCTCCTGCGCGAGAAGGGGCTTTTGTTTGGTGAGGCTAGCGTTCAGGCCTTAACCAGATCGAGAGTTCGGGAGCTCGCTGCAAAGGCGGTAGTTGCGGGGCCGACGTTGTCGAACAATGAGAAAGGGTCGGAGGCGCAGCAAGCTGATATTCCGAGCACGTCAGAACTGGATAAAATTGAGCCTGTAGCGTTGAAGGCACCAGGTAGTGGAGAGGAAATGCCCGACACGGGAAAGTTAGAAGAGCTATCTGCAGATTTGCTCATCGCGCCTACGTCCGATGGACTTAATAGGTTGCTAAATGTCAGCCGGTCGGCTTTGATAGCCGAGCAAAAAAAGGATGGCAGCCTAGAAAACATGCGCTGCAATGTCAAGGAAGGTATCGCCAAGAAAAATGCTCGTTTTGTGGAAAGAGGTGGGGTCCTGTACCGGAAGTATCTAGACCGCAGAGGAGTCGAGTTCGATCAGCTGATCGTGCCTCAGTGCTACCGTCAGGATCTGTTGCGCTTGTCGCATGGCGGTTCGTGGTCCGGACACCTAGGAGTTAAGAAGACTAAGGACCGTCTCTTGCAAGAGTACTATTGGCCAGGGTGTTTTCGTGACGTAGAACACTTTGTGAGGACATGTGACACCTGTCAGCGGGTTGGCAAACCAGGGGACAAATCGAGGGCGCCGTTGAAGTTGGTACCTATCATTACGGAGCCTTTTAGACGGCTCGTTATTGATACAGTGGGACCTCTGCCGGTAACAGCCACGGGGTACAGACACATTTTGACTGTGATCTGCCCAGCGACAAAGTTCCCTGAAGCAGTGCCGCTTAAAGAACTCAGCTCAGTTGAGATAGTCAATGCACTACTGTCCATATTTGCGCGAGTTGGTTTTCCTGCGGAAATCCAGTCAGATCAGGGCACAGTGTTTACTAGCGCTTTGACGACAGCCTTTCTCGAAAGGTGTGGGGTAAAGTTGTTACACAGCTCAGTGTACCACCCACAGTCGAATTCCGTTGAGAAGCTCTACTCCGTCATGAAGCGCGTGTTGAGAGCATTGTGTTTTGAGCAACAAAGTGATTGGGAGCTGTGTCTGCCTGGGGTGATGTTTGCATTAAGGACCGCGCCGCATGCGGCTACGGGGTTTTCGCCAGCTGAGCTGGTGTACGGTCGCTCGCTGCGGTCTCCGCTTCGCATGCTTCGAGACTCGTGGGAAGGCAGGGGCGACGACCCAGTCGTGGTCGAGTACGTGCTTAGGCTCCTCGAACGCTTAAGAAGGGCACAGGAGTTGTCAGGTGAAGCAATGGCAAAGGCCCAGCAGAGGGCCAATTTTTATTATGATCGGACAGCCAGGGCCCGTCGTTTTGAGGTGGGCGATGAGGTAATGATATTGCGCACATCGCTAAAAAACAAACTCGACGTGCAGTGGGAGGGCCCAGCACGGATTGTTCAAAAACTGTCGGATGTTAACTACGTGGTGAGTCTGCCAGGAAAACGGAAAGCACAGCAAGTTTACCACTGTAATCTGCTCAAACCCTATAGACAACGGGAAGCAGTGGTGTGTATGATGGTAAACGTTCCCGAAGAGCTTCCGATCGAGCTTCCGGGACTAGGCTCAGTGACGAACAGGGAAGACACTGATCAGATCATTAGTGACTTAATCATTAAAGCACCGCTGTCGGTTGAGCAGAAAACCGAACTACACCAACTCTTACAAGAGTTTCAAGGTCAGTTCTCTGAGAGGCCTGGTAGGACTTCTGTCCTTACTCATGATATAGAACTTACCTCCCCAGAGCCAGTACGATCCAAGGCGTACCGGGTGTCACCCCGCCAGCGCGATATTATGGAGGCTGAGGTAAAGAAAATGCTACAGCTCGGTGTTATTGAGGCGGGTGAGAGTGATTACACCTCCCCTTTGATTTTAGTTGAGGTACCGGGCAAGGAACCTCGTCCTTGCGTCGACTACCGCAGGCTTAATTCCATCACTAAGGATCAAATTTATTCGATCCCTAACATCGAGGAGCGCCTTGAGAAAGTTAGTAGCGCTCAGTTTATTTCCACCCTAGATCTTGTCAGGGGTTATTGGCAGGTTCCACTTACAGAAGAGGCTAGTAGGTATGCGGCGTTCATTTCACCAATGGGAACATTCCGTCCTAAAGTTTTGAGTTTTGGTTTGAAGAATGTGCCATACTGCTTTTCAAGCCTCATGGACAAAGTGTTGCGGGGACAGGAAGAATTCGCTTTACCGTATTTAGACGACGTAGCGATATTCTCCGCATCCTGGTCTGAGCATATGGCACACTTGCGGGCAGTGCTAACCCGCCTGCGCGAAGCGGGCTTGACAGTCAAGGCTCCCAAGTGCCAATTAGCACAGGCCGAGGTTGTCTACCTCGGTCACGTGATTGGACAGGGTCGTCGCCGCCCCTCTGAAATAAAGGTGGCCGCTGTGCGAGACTTCCCGCAACCGCGCACGAAGACCGATATTCGGTCGTTCTTAGGTGTCGCCGGCTACTATCAGAGGTACATCCCCAGGTACTCCGATATCGCGGCTCCCCTGACGGATGCTCTAAGAAAAACAGAGCCCCAAACAGTCGTCTGGAGCGAGACAAAGGCAAGAGCTTTTAGCGCCCTAAAGAGCGCCCTAACAAGCCAACCTGTGCTACGATCGCCAGACTACACAAAAGGGTTCGTTGTTCAGTGCGATGCTAGTGAGCGAGGCATAGGCGTTGTACTGTGCCAACGGGAAAATGGAGAAGTGGAACACCCCGTCCTGTATGCTAGTCGTAAGCTGACCTGTCGTGAGCAGGCGTACAGCGCCACCGAGAAAGAGTGTGCTTGTCTCGTGTGGGCCGTTCAGAAATTGTCATGCTACCTAGCCGGCTCGAGGTTTATCATTGAGACGGATCACTGCCCTCTCCAATGGCTGCAGACCATCTCTCCCAAAAATGGCCGCCTCCTGCGCTGGAGCCTCGCTTTGCAACAATATTCCTTTGAGGTGCGTTACAAAAAGGGAAGTCTCAACGGTAACGCCGATGGCTTAAGTCGAAGCCCCTAACGTGGGAATCCGCCTCAAAGTTGTTTGTTACTGATGTTTTCTTCCTGAGGCAGGATTTTTAACATATTGCTTTTGTTTAGTGTTTCAAAGTGATTATGTGCTTTCTAGTGCAATTTTCTCATTTGTGGACGCGTTCTTAGTGCTGCTTGACTACTGTAAGGAACTAGGCAGTAGTATAAAAGGGGAAAGAGCCTGGCAGAGCTTAGTGAGGGTTGTCTCGTGCTTGCTGACTGAGCGGTTGCGTTTCGGCGTAGTTCTAACGCTTGCTGGGAACGAGCACAAAAATGGCAACTCTCCCGAAGTCACTTTGCAGTGCCCTGTGTGAACCTGAACCTGAGAACGAGGCCTTCTCTGTGCGCTGCGCTCAAGCAACGTCGAGGGACGACCGGTTTCGATTACGAGCATCATCGAGCGACATCCCTCCGGACAGCGGATGCAGTCCCCTGACCATCGGGATCTCCTTCTCCCGGCGGGGCGGTCTGTTACGTCTCGCCTACGACGCGCGGTATAGCCGGCGCGGATGCAACGGACGCCGCGGCTTCGTTCAAAGTGGCGGTCATTTTGGGCCCGTTCAGTGCTGCCGTAACGCCTCTCGCCAAGCGCGTCCAGGCAGGTTTCAATGCCACGTGCCGTCGTGTGGGCGTGTGTGTGTGTGCATGTTGGTGCCCACGCTTGTCAAAGCGCGGCAGCCGGGGAGAGGAGCTCGCCAACTGGGAGGCGAGGAGGTCTGACCGGCGCCGGCCCGGCGGACGCGCACGTCACGTCTGAACATGTCTGAGCGTCGCCGTATCGGGCGCCTCATCCCAAGCCGTTCCTTCTTGCCCTCGACTCCGAGGGTATAAAAAAGCCGCTGCCCCGGGTGCTTTAACACCAGTCACAGGCCCGTGCATTTTTCCTTTCCTCTTCCCCTTTCATCCACTTACTACTACTACTACGCCGAAGAGACTTCGATTTCTTCATTCGAGTAACGTGGGCGCCCTGACCGGCTGCTCTTTTGCGATGCCAAAATAAACAAGTTGTTCTGTTGCCAGTCGACTCATCCTTTGCCAGGACCTTCGGATGTTTCCAGTTGTGCCCCAGGCCGCCAGGCCAACGCTACCCTTGGGGCTTGCAACCCATTTGCAACAGAGGCCAGGGTCGCGTGCGAAAGACAAGCACTACAGCGTCCGAAATCTATCCTGTCCCAGACTCATGAACGCCGAACATGGAAGTATAGGCGAAAGCCTCCCTTGGATTTGTGTGCTCTCCGTTCAGCTTTATGTTAATGTATTGCCGACTTGCGACATGTATTTAAGTGCATTTTGACATTGTCAAGTGTTAAGTAGTACGTGGATACATCATTGTATTGATGTATGTATTTTGGAAATCGCCATTGAGTTCGTGAGCGCAAGCATGTGCGCACGAATTTTGTGTTGTTGCCCAATATCTTTAAAGCAAGGGGCAGTGTCACAAAATTCAGCACATATTCGAAAAAAAAAGAAACCAGGCGCAGCACAGAAGCAAGTGCGCCCGCTCGCGTCATACAGAAAACGAAGATCGAAGAAGGAACCCCGGAGAGCGCGTACCCTGGTGTGTGCTGCTGCCCTTTCCAATTTGCTCGCCAGCGCGGCGCCAAAGGAAACATGGCTGGGCGAGCCGTCAATTGTTCGAGAATGTCTGAGTAATTTCTACTCAATATCGATCGAGAGGGCGTAGCCTTGACCGCGCTAAATGATGCCCTCCCTCCTTTTCTCTCGCGTCGACGATGGCGCAGTGCTAGAAGGATCTGGAACGTTCTGGAAACCGGTCGCGAGCCCGGCGTGAGGAGGAGAAGAAATTGTGCAGGTCATACTGCATGTATATGCGTAGCGTGGCTTTTTGGGCTTGTTGGTGCAGTAGCGTGGCTTTTTGGGCTTGTTGGTACATAGTTCCTAATTCATGTCACTGGATGTATATTCACGACACTGGATGTATATGCGCGCCTTCCAAGGCGCGAAAAACGAACACACGCGGACCGCTCCCATATTTGAGGGGCGTTGACCGCTGGCAGTAAGCCCGAGCCGCCTTCAATCTTCACAGAAGAGCGCCCCGCTTGACTCCTGGGAAAACACCACTAGCCCAGCCACGGACCAGCGAGGCAGCGTTCGCCAACCTGCGGGACGGCTGCGTCGTGTTCATCAGTTCGTCGGACTGTCGCAGTTCCCGGTAAACAAATTTTGTTTTGTTTGTCTTTCTCGTGTAATAATGCACTTTAGGTGCAAAGATTTTGTTGTACTGTAATATTTCTCGATTGTTACTTTGGACGACTTGCATTGCATTATCAGTCACTTTGTGTGTGCTCGTGCTAGTGATTGTTATTTTGTTTGTGAACCTTTGGCTCCGACCCATTCTGTGGCTTAAGACCTCCGAAAGCTGGGCACCAAACGACCACCCCCCTTGTTAATTGGTAGCTGGTCTCCGGCTGAGCTTGCCACGCTGAGTCGAGGGCATCTACTTTGTGACCGAGACGCTACCCCAACACACACTAAGGGTGTCTGGAAGTACACGCTTTAAGTGCGCGGAAAGGGTGGCCATGGCCAATCATAAAATCAGACCTCATGCCTAACATCAACTTTTCACACACATGAATTAGGTGACACTTGTGTCAGCTAACCATCGGTGGCTGCATTCGCACCGGAGATCGCCTTTATAGTCAGCGACGATTTTGATAGCTCCCGGATGTATCGCACGATTTTGATAGCTCCGAGATGTATTTTACGATTTTTATTGTCCTGCATTTGTTTCCCCTCTGTGCTTTGGCTTGCTCTGCAGCTATATATTGCCGCCTTTTTTCGCAAGAAACCATATGGTTGCCAGTCAGCGCTTCTGTATGCCTTCTTTTCTCTCGTCCTGTTTCTCAGTGCTGTTTCGCTTTTTCATTTTACACGTTAGTAACCGAAGTACAGGTTTATACCTTAGAGCACACAACATGCCGTCATTACATTTGTTGCATCTGACAAGGCTACTATATCTTGAATGTGAAGAAGCAGAAGAAAGAGAAAAAAGCAATTATATGCTGCTTTATGTGATATGAAACTTCAGGGGTTAAATCTAAAGTTCAGCCTAAAAACAAGATAAAACGAGCCGCAGGTCAAAAGCAAACCCCAGGGGCCGGTTCATTGTGTATTAAAGAGCAGGGCTCTATATGAATATCTCGCGTCATACTAGTGGTTATAAGTTTCGCACAAGAAACTTCATAAATTTGGTGATGTCTAAAAAATTGCGAACTACAAAAATTGCAAAAGAATACCTCGAAAACATTCGCCAATTTCCGGCCTCAAATATGTCTTCTTGCTCTTCAGGTTCCAATTGATTTTTGCATTCCCCAGGAATTTGTTCTTAGGAGAGTCAGTTCTTAAGCTAGTTGGTATTCTTGATTCACGTTCTTGATTAAACAGTTGTCAGTTAGCGCTGTGTTTGTTTTTCTTCTTTTCTTTGGCTATGTGCCGTTCCGCTGGAATACTATGAAGGTGAATCTGTTCTTAGGAGCATATTTTCTTTTATTATGGTCTTTGCCGCCCATTCCGGAATTTCTATTTGTTCTATCCTGACGGTAAAGCACTGTATGAAAAGAATAATGCTACTGATGGTATGGTAATTAATATTTTACGAAGTAAATACTTTGTTCTGAGCGTAGGAAAACATTGGTTACGACAAAGCAGTGTTCTTGCGTATAACTCCGGCAAAGGACCCTCTACTCTTTCCCTGAACTGCTCACAATAATTTTCTTCCTGAAGTTACAAGTTGTTGGGTAATGGGATCTGAATTAAGATCTTCGGCTGAACGCATTGTTAATGTCAGAGATAACTTCCTACCCAAGCTACTGTTAATTCCACGTGCTCGTAGGTTCGCTTGACGTGATGTACATTTCCTCAGTTATTCGCACCATTCTTCAATCCACTGTCGTAATTTGAGATGCCTTCGCTAGAGCTAAAACTTCTAAGTTAGAGAGAATACTAAAAAAAATTGGTGCAGTCTATGTATACCGCACGTAATCATATATCACCCATTCAACATTTTATTCAAAGTGGTGTGCTCCCAGTCCCACTGAAACAGCATCTGTCATTTGAAATTCTGTTTTCAATTGAACCGAGTTCAATAGAAAAATAATACATCAAACTTTATCACGCAATCCTCAGGATGTAACAGAAGGCCAGGATAGAATTTTACACTGAGACTATGAAACACATCTGCTGTGTTCAGTAAGTATTCAGGTTTACCTGCGACAATTGCATATTAGAATGATTTTTTTAATGCTACAGCAACATGAACTTGATTATAACTTTCGATGCCCTCCAATTTTTGCACATATTTTTACTGGACTGCATTGCCGAGAATCTTTGTAGTGTTTCTTTTTTCTTCAAACCTGCCGCCGCTTTATCGCTTTGTTTGTGTTGCACGACGCGACCAGATTTATCTCGACTGATCGCATAATGGCGGAGCTGGTTCTATGTTGTTCCAGAATGTTGTGGTAACTTTGCACGCTTATCTCGAAAGCTCGCTATCAGCTTTGAGCTGAGAGCTGCTGAGAGCGGCATGCATTCTGTTCGACCCCCCCTGAGCACGATTTTTGCTTTCGCTGCCGCCGTGTCATTGATTCCTTTGTGGGCGCAATTCAGCTCAAATAAAGCTTCCTCTTGAAGGCTTTTTTCACTGTCTTCCAGCTCGCTTGGCTGCCGTCACCACTAGGTGACAGTTTTTTCGTGTTTTATTTGTGTTTTGCATATGTGTTTTATTCGCTGTGGTTATTTACGAACTATTTTGTAAGCCATCTTGTTCCGTATTGGTTGTTTCGAACGTCACTTTACTAATATGCCGTGCGTACACGCCCTGCTAAGATCTTGTCACAAATATTGCACTCTGTGCAAACAAAGGATTAAAACAAGCCTTCGTGAACTCGAACTTCGAGCCCGTCCTTTTGCCAGTGAAGAAGACGTGTCGTAGCTGGCACGTATACTTCTTGTTCCCCTTCAGGTGTCCTGTTTCCTAAGCGAACACTGGTATGAAGCTATTTCTAGCACTATTTCACGCTGAATTTCTTCATTTAATCTTTCTTCACACATAAAGACTGGCGGAGTTGTCATTGCAACAAGCTGTCATGTCGCGCGTCCCGTGGTTGTTACTGAAAGCTCTAGACAAACAATTTTGAGGAGCATTGGACAATCAAATGTGATACTCGTCGTGATAAACTTACGTATACGCTAAAAGTAATGCAATCAAGGCGAAACACAGTGGACTGTAGTTTATTTTCACGCGTGGTACTGGCTAGGGTGGGAAAAACGTTTTGTGATTGGTAAGACGGAAGACAATTTCGCAGCAAATGGAAGAAAAAGTTCACTAACGATCAATGGGATTAATGCGAGAGGGTATACGCTGTAACATAAGGATGTCGATTATGACACCGATGAGTGTGTGGACAAATTAAAATCAATAGTACTAACACAAAAAATGTTTCAGTTTGAGCAATCATTTTATTTACATGGTGACCACTTTCGGAGATCAGGCAACGTTTCCCCAGTGGGCTCTGACAGAGTGGACACAGAGCCACAACACTGACGGGGTCTTCATCTATCATTGGCAGACACTCAAGGCTAGTCACGTCTATAGACGGCGGTTTTGCAGCCGTTGGAATTTGTCGCTGAGAGCCCGGCTGGAGGTTTCCCGGCAGTGGTGGGATTTTAAAACCCCTGTCTTGCTTTTTAGAGGCCAAAAATATTCATGATTCAACTAAGAAGCAACGTACACAAGCGTCTATGAGGGCGTTTCTGCTTGATCCCAAACTGCCGCATCACATGCCCCAGCCTGATATTTATGGATTTCTATGGAACTGGCCTGTTAAGGTGTCCCCCGAAAATTGAACTTGTTACTACCACTTTCGTTTCTACAAAGCCATTATTATTCTTTCTTTTAATGTTCATCGCCTTCTTCAACCCTGCGCTCATGATGCGGCGAAGCGGTGAGTGAGCTACCCCTTCCTTTTTGAGATTCTGCTCCTACGGGGCTTCAGATAAACCAAGACAATGGCGCTGAGTTTTTGCGGTAAAAAGAGTCCTCGTTCTAACGCATTAAAAAAGCACCCTAGCGGTGCGATTCATTGATCCCTCTGCGTACTCTCCAAAAACCTACAACGCACGACATCAGGCTTGTCAGGGCAAACACCTCAATAGAAGCCCAAGAAGCAGCCATCGCGATAGCGATATCGTCTTCCACTGCCACTCTTATACTGAGGGACTTTAAAACAGCCATTCCAAATTTCGCTCGCGGGTAGATACATGATGCCGCCTATAAAATTCTCACGTCCAAGCCCCAGCCACCTCGTTCCATCCAAATAGCATGGGTACCGGCCCATTCAGCCACTCCCGGTAACCAAACGGCCCATTCCGCTGCTCTAGAGTGCGTTAACCTAGCGGCGACTGCCGAAGACCCAGGCAGGTTGAGAGACCGGCTGATCACATATCACGACATCACGCTACACTACCACGAAGAACGTCGACTTTGCCCCCGGCCGTGCACATAGCTGACAAAACAACAACAGACGACCTGGAGACAACTCCAGGCTCGCACCTTTCCCTCCTCAGCGCCCCTACTAGCGCTTTTCTTTCCTTCTACTCAAACGCCCGAATGTTCCCTCTGTGGGTCACCGAGAGCCACGTTCAACCACACTATGTCCATTTGCCTACAACTGCAACCACCTTCCCAATGGGCCCTCGCGGACTGGGAGGGGCGGTAGGTCGTGGTCTCTAGCTCCGACCCGGCCTCGCAACTGAAGCTGGTGCAGTGGTGCAGAGAAGGTCGCCGTCATAAACGAGATGCCGGCCACCACCCACGACCAGGAACCAGCCCACTTCTGAAATTTTTAACTATAAGGGCTCCGGGAATAAAAAAGTTTTTCATCATCACCATACTAACACTCGGCGTAAAAAAAGGTTGTGGTTTTTGACGAAAGCAAATAGCGCATTCACTTCAATCGCGCCTTGAGGGAAGGGAGAAAATGGGTGCCAAAGAAAGAAAGAAAGAGGTACCGTAGTGGATGTCTGCTAAATAATTTCGACTACCTGGGGATATTTAACGTGTACTGGTAACGCACAGCACAGGGGCGCCTTTCGCGTTTCGACTCCATTGAAAATCTGCATGCCGTATGCAGCGCTCTGCCAGCTGAGCTACGGCAGCAGCTATCTCGTTTTCCCCTTTAGGCTATACGTGTACCATTACCGCGCAAACGCTTACCAGAGCCCCACCCAGCTAGGTTGGCCGACGTGGATGTCCTGCTATATCGCTGGCGCCAAGTAGAACATGGTGAGACGGGGACGATGACAGGTGTGCGTCAGGTCTCTTATGCGATCTATGGCTCGAAGACTGCCAAACCGAAACGCTCGTTATATGGTCATGTCATCGCCATGGAAACGATGTCAAACCACGAGCACGGAACAGGAGCGTCTGGATTAACTAATTGAGAATGAAGCAAGTTGCCTGTTTGCTTTGCACTGAATTGTAATTGTGACCCAAAAGTTCCGCCTACTGCCGCGAAACATCAACGTCATCATTCGCATTCGCCTAACTACACCCACTTCGGGATGAAGGCCTCTGCCACAGCGCCTGTGTGAACAAAACATGAGCTTGAATTTAATCTCTGTCATTATCAGGTGTTGTTGACGTGTTTACGTGCCACCTTTTGGCGCAGTCCTACATTCTGGTAGCACTGACGTCACCAGTAGGCCCGCCAGGTTTAGCCATAATTTGCTTTTTTCTCTGTCGCAGTTCCCACGTAAACACAAGGATCCAGATCAGAGCAGCGAACGCGATGAGAGAGCCGCAGATGATGAAGAGCACATCGTACGCGCCGACATGGTCCCGGAAGTGTCCTGTTTGAAGAGGGGAAAAAAGTGGCTAGCAACGACACAGTGATACATGTTTATGAGCACAAACGAGAGACGCTGTGACAGAAATCGCATGAAAAAGTGACTTGGCAGGCGCGCCCTCGCAACTCTTGTTCGAGTGCACTGCTGTCATCCAACTGTCCCGTGCTACTCAGATTGTGGAATGCTCGCCATCTACCGAATGATCAAAACACCATCGGGCGACCGGTCAAAGACGTTATGCACATGCGCTGCGTGTGCTGCTCATCGTTGATTTGCACCAAAGGAATGCGTTGGTGTTTTGTTGACCGGCACGGTCCTCCTCGTAGACGCGACAAATTTGAGCGGCAGCAGACTAATGCACAAATTCCATTGTCCGTCACTTCCGCCAATGTTCAATACTCACATGTGGTTCTAAGCTAATTTAATCTAGTATGTTGTAAAATTAACGTATTCACATTTCTTGTTAGCCGCCGTTCTGGCATAGTGGTTCTGGCGCTCGGCTGCTGACCCGAAAGACGCGAGTTCGATCCCGACCGTGGCGGTCGAATTTCGATGGAGGCAAAATTTTAGAGGTTCGTGTACTGTGTGATGTCAGTGCACGTTAAAGAACCTGACGCGGTCAAAATTTCCGCAGCCTTCACTATGGCGTCGCTCATAGATTGAGTCGGTTTAAGACGTTAATCTCCCATTAACCATCACGATGCTTGTCTCTTGGAAATAAGCAAAGGAAGTCAGGGGAAGAAATCTCATCGGCATGCTCAGGCGTCACTTGGCTGCGGGCGAGTGAGGGAAAGTCCTTTAGGCATCGCTGCTAGAGCCATGTTTTGGCTCTGACTTCTCATCTCGCAGCACAGCATGCGACCCCACCCTCAGAATTTCCTGAACTCGTCGACGGAAAGAAACCTTACGCCTGCTGATTCCACCCGCTGCGGTGCGGTCTGGTCCGTTCTTACACAGCGTCTTGAAACTAGCTTTCAGTGGCCTCACGACCCAGGTACTTCATAGGTTTCTGTTCGTGAAGTCTCAAATGCTAGCTCCTGCACCCCAGCCGCGTGACCGCACGGCATGTCGTCCCTATGCTCGCCGCGCAAAACATGCTTAGTGTCAAATTCCTCTATTGGCGCTCTATGGGTGCACTACGCTCGATACACATAAAAGTGCACCTGTACAAGACGACCCGAAGCGCTCCTCTTGAGTTATCTGAAGAATTATCATGCCGCAGACTAATTCCTACAAAATGAACACAACGCATAGGATATACAGTGACACAGATTGTGAGCGGAATGAACTAGAGCAATTTGTTGGAATGTTGCCATAATCATAAGAACTGTGTGGCGGTTGCATTAAGCTTCCTCGCGTACTTACAATGCTATCACAAAAGAAACATACTCGTTTCACATTTTTAAAGTGCAATAAAATGTGTTCTGTCTGTAGAAACTGTGTTACGGCATTACTTTTTTATGATTACCGCCTTTAGCCAATGGTAATCCGATTATCGTAGCACAGAGGTTGTTGTAATGCAATGACGAGGGAATGAAATGCACGGCATACATGTTGGGCAGATAAAACGCGCACCAGAAGGCGAATATTTAAAGGCGTGACTAATATCTCTTTCTGCTCTCTTTCTTTATCAAATATTTCGAGGTCTATAAACGAGTAGGCACGTTTGTCAGTGCAATTCAATGCATTTTTCGGCGTTCAGTTTGCTCTTTTTGGTTTGGTTTATCGGTTTGTAGTCCCCCAAACCGACTAAAGCTATGAGGGAAGCTGTAGTGACGGGCTCCAGGAATTTCGACCGCCTGGGGCTCTAACTTGCGGCGATATCGCACAGCACACGGGCCTCCATCGAAATTCGACTGCCGCGACCGGGATCGCATCCGCGTCTTTCGGGTCAGTAGCCAAGCGCCATAACTGCTGAACCACTGCACCACCTTTTATTACCTTGCTATCGCAGAACTCAAGTTTTCTTTCATGCGCTGGTGTTTAATTAAAGAATGGCTTTTAAAAACCGTCTGCTGCAAATTAATTTTGGATCTCCGCGCCCGCCTAATCCTTCGTGGGATTTTCATTAACAAATTTTCCTGAATGTATCAAATTTTTTGTGTTTAAATATATAAAGGCAATACAAAGCAAAACCACGAAGCATTTGAAAAAAAAATGATGTTTTCTCAGAAGTGTTCGTATTATTCAGAATAATTTTTGTACAGTGAATTTGTGATGAGGAATGCTGTCATTTGCAGCTGCCAAATGCATATCCCTGCGAAAACACTATAG
This sequence comes from Amblyomma americanum, assembly GCF_052857255.1. Lineage (NCBI taxonomy): Eukaryota > Metazoa > Arthropoda > Arachnida > Ixodida > Ixodidae > Amblyomma > Amblyomma americanum. The sequence goes on from NC_135498.1 coordinate 206,101,663, forward strand.
TTGTTGATCAGAAGGGATCTCGCAGGACACAGCGCTACACATCAGATATTTAACAAGTACAAATGAACCAAAATTTTGTTTTTAATCTCTTCTATCATCTTTCCTCAGCTGTTATGTAGGGTAAACAGTGGAATAATATTTAGCTGTTGTCAGAAAGGCATGCTCATTTCGTGTGCACGTACCTCGAAGTATCGCGTTTCTGGCCCAAAGCGTATTTTAGTTTTGTGTCCCTTGTTTCATAGGCGCAAAGTTAGACATAAGTTTGTACGATAAGATACCTGAGCACTCTTGCTGGATTTAAAAGGTGAGTAGATTTTTCGTTATTTTTGTGAATTGATGAATCTTAACTTCTATTCCCCTTTTCGGCAAAACAAATAGCGTGTTTCTGTCAGTGAGGTACAGGTAAAATATGCCCAAGGGCAATGTGGATTTATCTTTACCGGGACGGATACATTATCGAATTTTATCAAATCTAAAGCTTCCATTATGACTCGATTTATGTTTCTGAAAAAAAAACACTTCACCAATGCATACGTACCTACAACTGACGGCTTTATAAATGACAGCAGCCCGGCAGAGGCGATGACCATCCCGTACGACATGGACATTCGCTCCAGCCCCAGGTACGCAGCAAGGATGACGGGAAAGAGCACCAGGCCAGTGCCGATGGTGTAGGCGATCACTACCGCCACGGCAAAGATGAGCCCGTGGACGTAGAGGAAAGGCAAGAGAATGAACATGCTACCCTGGACACTGAAGATGATCACAATGAGCTGCTTGTTTGTCAACCAGCCACGGTCGACGGCAGCCGGCAGCGTCAGTCTTCCGAGGGCCTCGGCGATGGCCCCCATGGAGACCATGGTGACAGCGCTGGACACAGCCACTCCTCTGTCCACGGCAAAGTCGACGAAGAGCGATATGTAACACTCAAAACCAAAGCTGTGGACGATGAAGCTATACATGACGAGGTAGAAGATGGGGTGCTTGAACACGGTGAGGCCGTGGCGCAGTGTCCCGTGCTTTTCGGCGCAGCTGGGAGCTGGAGAGCCCTGCTTCTGCTCGGGAGGGACACTCCTCCACTTGGGTGTGCGCGGGAAGAGGCTGAAGGCGAGGCCGTTCATCACGATAGCTCCGAAGATGAGCAAGGCGCCGCGCAGCCCGTACGACTTGGTCAGGTACTCGAGCAGCTTGGGGAAGGCGAAGGTTCCCATGGTAACCCCTGTGAAGTTGATGCCCATCGCGAGGCCCTTGTGCTTGACGAAGTGCTCGCTTATGATGGTGGGGGAGACTACGAACACCATGCCAGCACCTATGGCTGCGTTAACCGCAATGCGAGAGGTTACTGTTAGCTACGCCAATGAAATATTTGATATCTGCATGCTGATACTTGGTAAGGGACTCCGGCGACACGAGTAATAAAAGGTGTGCTTTTTAAAAAATTAATACATCACTGAATACGTGGACAATAATGAAAATTATTTTAAATCGCGAAAGTCCACGGCCCTCGGATCCTGCCCACTGTAATATATATGACTTTAAAATATGCGCTGAGAAGTGTTAATCACATTTTGTGAGACTGTGATTGGGAATCGCTGTTTCCCGTCTGAGACCCGGAAATTATTTAATGAGCTCACCGTACCATTTGTGCCATATCAGCTAATGGTCTTAATTTTTTATGCTGACAGTAATTGTAGACGTTAGTTCCAAAAAAGCAAATCTAAGAATAGCAGACTCAGTTCTTTTAATGGTATCTTAATAAGATCAGGAACTGACGCCAAACTCCCAAAGTTAGAAACAAGACCAGAGGTTTTCCTTCATTAGCAGGCTCAACATTTTACATGGGTAAAACTGCACTTTCTGTTCAAGTGGGCACTAACTACGACGACGGCGAGACTGGTACGTAAGCGTGCCCACGACAAAATTGTAAAAATTGTGAAATTGGCTACGAGATCAAAACATGGGTTTTTACAAGGAATTGGTTAATATCTTTTCTCTGGAGAAGAGTCCATGATAAGAAAGGGTAGGTAGATAAGTTTCCTCCAAACACAAAGTGAACCAGAGAAAGGGAAACCTCATTGAGCTTGACAGCGCGCTTACCGAAACGAAGCGAAAACCTGAGATATCCCAGTACACGCTAGGCGCGATAAGAAACCCCCGCAGACAAAAACCTCATGGTCCAGGCCTAGGTGCAAGACGTGCAAGCATTTACAAAGCGACACCACTGTTAGAAGGACGGCAAGGCGCTTCGTCTTCGATATAAAGACTAGCTTTGCACATCGTCTAATGATATCTACATGCTTCAATGATCGCCCTGTGAGAAGCAATAAGTGTTAGACTAAATGAGCACACTGGTGACATAGAAGGTCTAAAAAGCGTGTCCGGGAACATTTCAATCAATGTGGCCACAGCTTCGATGAACTTCGATGAATTCTTCATTCGCCAGACTAGCTTCAAATCGTCAAGGGATAGAAAATGCAAAGAAGCCTCCTTAATCAAGAAATTTAAAACCCAACGACCAGCAGGGATCATTATCTGCGAAGAAAACTTAGAATCTCTTATGCACATTCAAGCACTAACTTAATTTTTTAAAAAAGTATTGCCCGTTTTCAGAGCAAAATTAATTGAAAAATAATTACGCCGGTCTTTTCAGTATTCCATACCACCTATTTAACGTTTTTTTGGCCTAGCCACACTCCCTGCACATCATTTTCTGCCCATTCTCCTTCTGATTTTTATAATCGTATAATCCAATATACTTTTAGTTAAGACACTGAACCACCTTCTACCATTCTAAGGTACCCTTTGCTTTCGCACTCCCCCTCCCTTTATTTCGCTAATTTCTTCGCACTCCTCTCTGTTTTCTTTTCGCTTGGTGGTACTTCGTTCCGCCTTACTGCTCAGTTTTGTACTTTCAGTTTTTTTTCCAGATAAACTACACCACTGAATCTATGCCACCTGTCGCAGCTCTCCATATGTGAACACAGAGCCTTTCAAGTCCAATTTCGCTTTCTCACCACCCTTCCCAGCCACTGGGTTTCTTTCATCTGAGCTAGAGTATTTCTTTCAGTTTCTCAGGCGGACCCATTAATCCTCTCTATCAGCCACCATGCCTGGAGAAGGTTAACGCTCCCGATCTTAACACCTTTCCAACTTCGCGCCCTCCTTCCAGTCACCGGGCCTTCCTCTTCGGAGGGAGGACCCTATTTAAACCCCGTCAATGTTGATCGTTTTGCCCCGACGAAAAGAAGCCCTCTTGATGAAACGCTGGCAAGCTCCTTCAGGGTTCCGCCTATGTTATTCACTTCGTTCAGTAGAGAAGACTTAAGCAACAAGCTAATGGATGGGCACGATTCATTTCAATACAGCACGATGTTTCAATAGAGATGAGCAGAGGTGGTTAGCTACCTCGCAGAAGGAAATTAATCTTCTGGAGTGTTAGTGCAAGAAAAGGGTTTTTTTCTTTCCTGTTTTTTTTTTCTTTCTCTGTGGACCACTGCCGATTAGACGTAAAAAAATTGTTCAAAGCATACTTTTTTCTCCGGATATGCTCCCAAGCTGATTCTATTTCTTTGTTATTATTAGCATCTCCCCTGGATGTCTGCCTGCAATACTCTATATTACTAAATTATGCCAGGACTTCTGAAGAAAAGGAGCGTGAGCACAACAGGCGCCGAATGCAAACAAGAAATATGCTCCAGTTGGGAATTGGTTATGATCGGCTGGGACCTACTATTCCAGAAAAAAGCAAAAGATGAAACAAGAGCGATATAATACGGCGACATTTTCCAGGATTTGTTCCTTGCTTTCGTGAGATTACCTGTAGCGTACATAGACGAGCAACATTTTAGTGAGAGCAATGATTATCTTTAGTGGCATTAAGCGGGCAAAAAGGTAGAAATAATACTCGTTCTAATGCATCTTGACGTCATCACAGGCATATGCGTCTGAACTGGAAGGCTTTAAATTCTGACCTTGTTTTCTTTACGCTTACGTTCATCCTGTTTTTTTCGCAGTCCTCAGCCACGGAAGGCAATATTGAGCGAAATTAAGCAGGCCGAAAAAAATATTGAGACACGCGGCCCGTATTAACTAACTGTTACTTCTACGGGGCAGAAACGTGGAGGCTAACGAAAAGAGTTCAGCTTAAGTTAAGGAGAACGCAGCGAGCCATGGAAAGAAAAATGATAGGTGTAACGTTAAGAGATCTGAAGCGGGCAGAGTGGGTGAGGGAACAAACACGGGTTAATGACATCCTAGTCGAAATCAAGAGAAAGAAATTGGCTTGGGCAGGGCATGTAATGCGAAGGCAAGATAACCGCTGGTCCTTAAGGGTAACGGAGTGGATTCCAAGAGAAAGTAAGCGTAGCAGGGGGCAGCAGAAGGTGAGGTGGGCGCATGAGATTAAGAAGTTTGCAGGCAAAGGGTGGATGCAGCTGGCAAAGGATAGGGTTAATTGGAGAGACATGGGAGAGGCCTTTGCCCTGCAGAAGGTGTAGTAAGGCTGATGATGATGATGATGATGACTTCTGCATTAATAAGTGGGCAGCGGTATAGGAAGGCATGATTAGATGTCACTGCTGGGCTCATGTTACTGAACTTGTGCCTTGGACTTAATTACACCCTCAAGGCAGCTCGAGTAAAATAATTCTAGTTACTAAAAAAAAACCTGGTCTACGTTCCAATTACCGCAAAAAGAAGCCTAAAATATCTCTTCTGCAGTGTGACCCGCATTGATAAGGCACTAGACATCCGACAGAGAAAAAACATTTTCAGCATTCGTTTTTTGTTATTACTGCACAATTATTTCGTGGAAAGAAACATAAGGTTCTTTCCACGAATTGCTCAGGACTGTACGTATCACCGAAAGAGCAGCTTGCGCATATTTCATTTTACACAGATCTTTAGTTTTGTAATATACGTTCTTTTTCTGTGCTTTCCATGAGTACTTACTTCTATTGACACTTGGTCGTAATTAATTCTTACCGTGTATTGCGCCAAGTGTCACCGTCATGGCGGTAATGCTTTCCGGAAAGAAGCTGACCATTGCGCCGACGCCTGATATCACTGCTCCCGCAATGATCACGGGCCTTGCGTTGAATCGGTGGGCCAGGGGACCCGTGATAAGCCCTGAAACGGAAGTTATTTTTGCACGCTTTGAACGGAACACAAAACAAAAGAAAAACTTCATTGCGGGTAATAGGAAGTTAAAAATTAAGATCGAGCAGCCTAGTGTTGCAATTGGCTACCCAGCAGAGCGGAAAAGAGAGGGATCAAGACAGAGACCGCAAGAAGAGGCGGAAGCTGTGAGCCCTCGGGATGCATGACAGGTCTCCAGGGCTGACGAGCTCAATAGCCGGCGTTCGATGCTTTTATCCGTGAGTAGGGTGCATCCAGGCTATGTGATGCCCACCAGAGCTTTTGTGTCTCAGCACTAAACCGCAGAAGGCAGTCGCAGAAGGCAGCGCCATCGGACATACAAATGGGATGGTGATTTGCACCGACACAGATTTGTACCGGCACAGATTTGTACCGACACAAAACCGACACAGATCGAACCAACATAGAGTCGCAATACGGAGAAAGCAGAGTTTTAGGGAAGAGTCTGCAATATGTATTTTCGAGGGGCGTCGTCTGACGTAAACAGTCGCTCATGCATTACCCTAGTATCTACCTAAAAGTTTATCCTTGTCACGCTGGGCTATAGTTCCAGATAATAGGCTGGCTCTGTGATTGTGCGGTCGAGCTGTGCGACGCTACCACCATCGGGTACGTCGCGACGGAAGACTATGAAGATAATCCGCCGAAGAGTGAGAATACTATCGACGCTGCCCTGAAAGACTCGAGAAAGCGCCCCTCCGTGGCCGTCTAATTGAGGTGACCAACGTCAGTTTTGCAGAGGTACACACCGCTTTCCCTATACCGATCCGGACCAGAAACCCTTCTTCTGCTCCTTATCTTGCGTCCATGGACGGCGTGGGAGGTTTTGAGAGGGGTCGTACTCCTTCTTATCTATGAACAATTCAGAGTGGGGTTACACGCACTTTGATTGAAACAAGTTGCCAGCCAGGCGAGTTTCCCTGTCAAGTGGTGTCTTTCAGTGAACTATAGAAGAACTGCGGCTTGAGCGAGTTGGTGGTGACCCATCGCATTAAAAACCAGAGCTAAAAAACACACACAGAGGACGAGACGAGACACACGGAAGGCGCTGAACTTACAGCTGTTGTAAGTTCAGCGCCTTCCGTGTGTCTCGTCTCGTCCTCTGCGTGCGTTTTTTTAGCGCTGGTTTTTAATGCGATGGGTCCTTTCAGTGTTATATAGAAAAAGTTAGCGCAAAACTTAGACGAAGACGGAGAAGAAACACACGAGACGACAGACGAGCGCAACTACCAACTGTTTATTGGGTCTTAACACCCGGAATATATATCCGAAAAAACAAGCATGCGCAGACAGTTGGAGGCACACACGTCATACATCAGCGCCGTGACGAGGCGAAAGGGAATCCAGAAAATCACATTCAGAAGTATAAATCTGTAAGGTAGGATCACTCGCGCAGCGATCAGATAGCCTTTTAATGTGGAAGGCCTCCAGCACAAGCCTCGCTGTGACATTGGCGCTCCTGCCCAGAATCTTTGTTTTCTCAAATAGTGCCCTACACGTGCTGTCACAGGAAGAAATATGCCGCACAATATTAGCGGTTCTGTCGTTGTTTTTTAAATTTCTATCATGCTCCCGTAGCCGGTCATTAATGCAACGGCCAGTTTGACCTACATAAGAGGACCCACAAGAAAATGGAATGCTGTACACCACCCCTGTAGCGCATTTGACATAAGAAATGCCATGTTTCTTTTTGCAGCCACTCTCAAAAGGGCCAGAAATGCGTCGGCAAAGCTTTGAAAGCTTGTTGGGGGCTGAGAAGACTAAGGGCACGTGGTGCCTGCCGGCCACCTTCTTGAGGTTGTGTGACACACGGTGCACATATGGAACAACCACCGGCTTTGATCGCGAGAAATCCGGTCTTCTTTTTTGAGCGCCTTTTTGTTTTTGCAGGAGGGTTTCAGCAATAGCAGAAATAACCGGACTAGGGAAGCCTACCGCCAAGAGGCGGGAAACCTGATTATTGACACTTTCCTGAATGCTATGAGGGCACGATTTAAGAAGGGCAGACTCCAGGCAGAGTGACGCAATAGCTCTTTTCACAACTTTTGAGTGGGAAGAGTCGTATCTCAACAACTCTTTGTTGGCACGGGGGGAGTACACCCAGCACACGTGGCGATTACAGAGCCTAAGCTTTAAGTCCAGGAACCGTAACTGTTGATTATCAGGCAATTCATGCGTAAAAACCAACCCTCGTCCTAATTTATTAAAAACAGCTAAAATCTGAGAAACAACCGGGTCAAGGGATGTAAAGGTCCCAGCCCTTAATCTGATTAAAAAATCATCTACATATCTAAAAACTTTTAAAACCGGACCATCACGTAAGGCAATTTCCAAAGAGCGGTCGATAAAAGCTAAAAAAATATCACATAAAATTGGCGCTACACAAGAACCTATGCAAATACCTTTGCGCTGCAGATAAAACTGATTGTCATGTAAGATAAAGGTAACATTCAAGTAATACTCTAAAAGCTTTAGAAAATTATCAGTTGAAATGCCGGCATTGTTCTGGAACGCCACCGCCCCCGAGCTTTCGATACACTCTCTAACAGAGGCCAACAACTCAGCATGTGGTATCGAATAAAACAAATCTTCAATGTCGATAGAAAAGGCAGAGCATACCTGATCGCTGTTTTTAAAAAAATCGGCAACATCAGCTGACCTCTTTACCCAGAAGGGGTCATTAATATAAGGGGTCTATTAATGACCCCTTCTGGGTAAAGAGGTCAGCTGATGTTGCCGATTTTTTTAAAAACAGCGATCAGGTATGCTCTGCCTTTTCTATCGACATTGAAGATTTGTTTTATTCGATACCACATGCTGAGTTGTTGGCCTCTGTTAGAGAGTGTATCGAAAGCTCGGGGGCGGTGGCGTTCCAGAACAATGCCGGCATTTCAACTGATAATTTTCTAAAGCTTTTAGAGTATTACTTGAATGTTACCTTTATCTTACATGACAATCAGTTTTATCTGCAGCGCAAAGGTATTTGCATAGGTTCTTGTGTAGCGCCAATTTTATGTGATATTTTTTTAGCTTTTATCGACCGCTCTTTGGAAATTGCCTTACGTGATGGTCCGGTTTTAAAAGTTTTTAGATATGTAGATGATTTTTTAATCATATTAAGGGCTGGGACCTTTACATCCCTTGACCCGGTTGTTTCTCAGATTTTAGCTGTTTTTAATCAATTAGGACGAGGGTTGGTTTTTACGCATGAATTGCCTGATAATCAACAGTTACGGTTTCTGGACTTAAAGCTTAGGCTCTGTAATCGCCACGTGTGCTGGGTGTACTCCCCCCGTGCCAACAAAGAGTTGTTGAGATACGACTCTTCCCACTCAAAAGTTGTGAAAAGAGCTATTGCGTCACTCTGCCTGGAGTCTGCCCTTCTTAAATCGTGCCCTCATAGCATTCAGGAAAGTGTCAATAATCAGGTTTCCCGCCTCTTGGCGGTAGGCTTCCCTAGTCCGGTTATTTCTGCTATTGCTGAAACCCTCCTGCAAAAACAAAAAGGCGCTCAAAAAAGAAGACCGGATTTCTCGCGATCAAAGCCGGTGGTTGTTCCATATGTGCACCCTGTGTCACACAACCTCAAGAAGGTGGCCGGCAGGCACCACGTGCCCTTAGTCTTCTCAGCCCCCAACAAGCTTTCAAAGCTTTGCCGACGCATTTCTGGCCCTTTTGAGAGTGGCTGCAAAAAGAAACATGGCATTTCTTATGTCAAATGCGCTACAGGGGTGGTGTACAGCATTCCATTTTCTTGTGGGTCTTCTTATGTAGGTCAAACTGGCCGTTGCATTAATGACCGGCTACGGGAGCATGATAGAAATTTAAAAAACAACGACAGAACCGCTAATATTGTGCGGCATATTTCTTCCTGTGACAGCACGTGTAGGGCACTATTTGAGAAAACAAAGATTCTGGGCAGGAGCGCCAATGTCACAGCGAGGCTTGTGCTGGAGGCCTTCCACATTAAAAGGCTATCTGATCGCTGCGCGAGTGATCCTACCTTACAGATTTATACTTCTGAATGTGATTTTCTGGATTCCCTTTCGCCTCGTCACGGCGCTGGTGTATGACGTGTGTGCCTCCAACTTTCTGCGCATGCTTGTTTTTTCGGATATATATTCCGGGTGTTAAGACCCAATAAACAGTTGGTAGTTGCGCTCGTCTGTCGTCTCGTGTGTTTCTTCTCCGTCTTCGTCTAAGTTTTGCGCTAACTTTTTCTATATCATGCAAAGCCAACTTGCCCGACAACACGCTCTTCTTTCAGTGTTATCGGCGGGTAACTGCGCGTGCACGCGGCAGCGGGAGAATAGATATCATGAGACATCTGCGGGAAACTATTTTGGCGTGAACGTACACATATGACACGTGCTTGGGTGTTACAGGCACTGCTGCTCTCTACCTGCGCATTACCCGCTGACGCACTTTAAACGCAGAGAAAGTAGGGTGTCGAAAAAAAAAATGCTACGAACCATGCTTTCCTGCCTCTGTATTTACGATCTAGAAATTACATTCTCCCTAACTTCATACCTCCGCGAACGGAAATATCGTTTTATTTTTCAATATAACAATGCTTAAACACCATTTTTTTTGTGTAGAGGGGACATTAATGACAAATTAAGTTGGATTCAATCGGCATGGTGTCGCCTTCTAATCAATACAGGGCACTCTCAACAAGAAGCTTTAATAAGCTACACAGGAGCAAGAAACGAAATACTAGTGTGGCCATCACCGGCCGACGTAGTTCTGCCCACGTGGAGGCCGATTTTGTAATGCTCATCCTAGTTACACCGTGATTCGCTTCACGAAGTTGCTTCTCGGCATAGACGACACGAGTCTGAATCCAATGGCGGTACTAACTTCTGTTTTCTCAGCTGTAATGTATTTTGCTGTCGGGCAAACGTTAACATAGCCAGAAAGAGCCATATATACTATCAGTTTTTAGTGTGAAGAGCCCTTGGAGAATGCTGTGCTGCCTGTTTCCTTAAGCTCTTTGCTGCTTTGTTTCTTGAAGATACCGCAACGCACTACATGAAAGCGAGCCGCTTTTTTCTACCTCACATTTTGTGCAAACGGTGACGCCTGGGGCCAGACTAAGAGGCAAGCAGACGCGTGTTATTCGGTTTAAAACGCCGCCTTTCATGCACAAATTGCGACTGCGTAAGTGTCAATCCTGTACAAAAGCATATTAAGTGACGTTATATTAACACCCTGGTCTATTAACACCCTGGTTATATTAACACCCTTCGTGCAGCAAACGAGAAGTTACTCGCACTCGGCATTCGAAGAGCTGGAAGAGGCACAGCTAGAGACGCAAAAAGAAAGGCTGGTGCAAACAAGAAGCGGCAGAAGAATACTAGCAATGTTGGGATACAACTTAGAAAAAATACTAGAAAAGGAAACAGACATCCCCGATAACATCAGAGGCACTATCAAAGTCTGCTCGCTCCCCAAAAACATGGACCCAAACCTCCACGCGGCTGGGAGAAAGGCGAGAGCAAAATACATCGAAGACAAAGTGGCGGTCAAAAAAAATACAGCATATGTGGACGCGTCCAGATATAGAGGAAGAGACGTAAGAATGGCAGCGGTAGCACTCAACTGGGAGGGCGCCGAACTTGCTAGCGCATCCATTAAAAACGGTACAGTTGATGAGGGCGAGGAACTCTGAGTTGCTCTAGAGATCGCTGAAGGCAACCGGATCGAAAAATTTTTAACCATCCTAACGGACTAGAAAGAGGCGTGCAGGAACTTTATGAAATCATCATCATCATCATCATCATCATCAGCCTTACTACACCCACTGCAGGGCAAAGGCCTCTCCCATGTCTCTCCAATTAACCCTATCCTTTGCCAGCTGCATCCACCCTTTGCCTGCAAACTTCTTAATCTCATCCGCCCACCTAACCTTCTGCCGCCCCCTGCTCCGCTTACTTTCTCTTGGAATCCACTCCGTTACCCTTAAGGACCAGCAGTTATCTTGCCTTCGCATTACATGCCCTGCCCAAGCCCATTTCTTTCTCTTGATTTCGACTAGGATGTCATTAACCCGTGTTTGTTCTCTCATCCACTCTGTCCGCTTCCGATCTCTTAACGTTACACCTATCATTTTTCTTTCCATGGCTCGCTGCGTTGTCCTTAACTTAAGCTGAACTCTTTTCGTTAGCCTCCACGTTTCTGCCCCGTAGGTGAGCACCGGTAAGATTATGCTGTTGTACACTTTCCTCTTGAGGGAAATTGGTAAACTGCCCCTCATGATTTGCGAGAACTTGGCTTATGCGCTCCACCCCATTCTTATCCTTCTAGTTATCTCCCTCTCATGATCCGGATCAGCTGTCCCTACCTGCCCTAAATAGACGTATTCCGTCCCAATTTCTAGACTCTCGCTGCCAATTGTGAACTGTTGTTCCCTTGCTAGGCTGTTGAACATTACCTTGGTTTTCTGCATGTTAATTTTTAGACCCATCGATCTGCTCTGCCTGTCTAACTCATTGATCATGATTTGCAGTTCACCTCCTGAGTGACTCAGCAAGGCAATGTCATCAGCAAATCGCCGATTATTTAGGTATTCTCCATTTATTCATACTCCCAACTGTTCCCAATTCAGGCCTCGAAATACCTCCTGTAAACATGCGGTGAACAGCATTGGCGAGATCGTGTCTCCTTGCCTGACGCCCTTCCTTATTGGAATTTTATTGCTGACTTTATGGAGGACTATAGTAGCTGTGCAGTTGCTATATATATCTTCCAGTATTTTGACATAAGGCTCTTCTACCCCCTGATTACGCAATGCCTGTATGACTGCTGAGGTTTCCACTGAGTCGAATGCTTTCTCGTAATCAATGAAAGCTATATATAGAGGTTGGTTATATTCTGCGCATTTCTCTATCACCTGATTGATAGTGTGAATATGATCTATTGTGGAATATCCTTTACGAAAGCCTGCCTGATCATTTGGTTGATTAAAGTCTAACGTTGCCCGTACTCTATTAGCGATTACCTTAGTAAATACTTTGCAGGCAACGGATAGTAAGCTGATCGGCCTGTAATTTTTCAAATACTTGGCGTCTCCCTTCTTATGAATTAAGATAATGTTTGCATTCTTCCAAAGCTTCTGGTACACTCGAGGTCATAAGGCATTGCGTATACAGGGTGGCTAGTTTTTCTAGTACGATGTCCCCTCCATCCTTCAACAGATCTGCAGTTACCTGATCCTCCCCAGCCGCTTTTCCTCTTTTCATTGCTTCTAAGGCTTTCTTTACTTCATCTTTCGTTACTGGCGGAATGACGCATTGCTGTGCACTGCTGTCTTTCTCATTAACGCTCTGATTACATTGGCTACTGTACAGGTCTGTGTAGAACTCTTTGGCTACGTTAACTATGTTATCCATATTGCTAATGACATTGCTCTGCTTGTCTCTTAATGCATACATCTGGTTTTTACCTATGCCTAGTTTCCTCTTCACTGTTTTTAGGCTACCTCCGTTCTTTAGAGCATGCTCGATTCTCTCCATATTAAACTTCCTTATGTCGGCTACCTTGCACTTATCTATTAACTTTGATAGCTTCGTTAGTTCAATTCTATCGGTAGGGTTAGATGCCCTCATGTTTTGGCGCTACTTAATCAGATATTTCGTCACCTGAGATAGCTTCCCGGTATCCTTTCGAACTGTCCTACCGCCTACTTCTACTGCGCACTCCATAAGTATTGATGTCAGGTTATCGTGCAATGAATGAACATCAAGATCATCTTCCTCAGTTAAAGCCGAATATCTGTTTTGCAGCGCTATCCTAAACTCCTGTGCTTTCCCTCTTCCGGCTAACTCGTTAATGGTCTTCTTCTTCACTAGCTTCTTCCGTTCCCTCTTCAAGTCTAAGCTATTTCTAGACCTTACCATTCTGTGGTCGCTACAACGCACCTTTCCGAGGACGGCCACATCCTGAATGATGCCAGGTTTAGCGCATAGTATGAAGTCGATTTCATTTTTAATCTCACCATTGGGGCTCTCCCAGGTCCACTTCCTGTTTTCTCGTTTGCGGAAGAAGGTATTCATGATCCGTAAATTATTTCTATCCGCGAATTCGACTAATAGCTGTCCCCTGCTATTTCTAGAGCCTATCCCATAGTCACCTACCGCGTGGTCGTCAGCCTGCTTCTTGCCCACCTTCGCATTGAAGTCGCCCATCAGTACAGTGTACTGCGATTTTGCTTTATTCATTGCCGATTCTACGTCCTCATAGAAACTTTCAACGGTCTGGTCATCATGGCTGGATGTGGGTGCGTAGGCCTGCACCACTTTCAGCTTGTACCTCCTATTCAGCCTAATCACTATAGCTGCTACCCTCTCGCTAATACTGTAGAGCTCCTCTACGTTGCCAGCTATATCCTTATTAATGGGGAATCCAGCACCTAGTTCTCGTGTATCCTCTAACCCGCGATAGCACAGTATGTGTCCGTCCTTTAGTACTGTATACGCCTCACCTGTCCTCCTAACTTCGCTAAGCCCTATCACATCCCATTTAATTCCCGCTAGTTCCTCAAACAGCACTGCTACGCTAGCCTCACTAGCTAAAGTTGTAGCGTTAAACGTTGCCAGGTTCAGATTCCAATGGCGGCCTGTCCGGAGCCAGAGATTCTTAGCACCCTTCGCTGCGTCACAGGTCTGACCGCCGCCGTGGTCAGTTGCTCTGCAGCCGCTGGGGACTGAGGGCCAAGGGTTAATTGGTTTGATCATAGAAGGTTGTGGCCAAGTACTACACCAGGGTGGCCAAATCCTGCTCTGGTGAGAGAGTGCGTTGTCGGTTCTGGTCACCGAGATCAGGCCGCATTCCAGGCCTGGTTATGCAATTCCATCGACACGCGATTTTTTTTTAAAACCCGGTGGAAAATTGCGCGGCACCAGGATTTGAGCCCCGGTCCTCCTGCACGTGAGGCGGATGTTTTACCTCTACGCCATCGCTGCTTATGAAATGAAGGATAGGTAAATGTGCAAGACATATCCTAGCACAAGTGGCCCCCCAAAAAAAGACCAGGCGAGGCATGTTATTTTCTGGGTACCCGGACATGCGGAATTATGGGGCAACCTCAGGGCCGATGAGACCGCTCGAGCTTACACGAACCGAGCCGCTCATCCACTCAGGCCAGAGGGGGCCTCAGAAATCGTAATGCCCACCTTCTCAGAAATCACCAATTACTACAGGGGGGTAAGGAAAAGATATCCAGAACCGCACTCTAGCCTTACTCAGGAAGAGGCGGTCATATGGAGGAGACTCCAAACAGGAACCCTAGCTAATCTTTTCATAATAAATAAGATGTATCCAACGCAGTGCAGAGACACGTGCCCCAAATGTGGAGGCAGACGCACGGTTTATCACACAACGTGGGAGTTCAAGGACAATTATAGTTTCCATTATCAGAAAGAACCGTGCCGGGAGCAGTGGGAGGAAGCACTTTCCAGCCACAATCCAGCCTTCCAACGAAGGCTGGCACAACATGCTGTGACAGCTGTCACATCCAACGGGTCCCTGGAATAGAGGCTCCACTCGCTTAAGAGGGCTAAGACATCGCAAGATGAAGACTACCTCTGCACTCTGAGGCGTATTGAAACTAGAGCAGTAAAGTTTATCCTTCCTATCTCGCCAATGTGCCGAGCTATCCTTCTCGCCGGGTGTATATGTTGCTAAACCGTCGTCGTCATATAGTTTCTTACTGCACATTAGAGGGAAAGCTGGCTGCTTTTCACTTTGTCCACCATGGATGACCGAGTTATGCTGGGAAGACAGCAAACCGGATTTACATCTAGTGGCTTGATTACTGTGCTACGGATTAGATTTTTTTGTTGTTTAGTTTCGTTTTCGTCACTGTAGGATTTGCCGATGTTTTGTACGTTTTGCGGTTTTGTACTGAGGCTAGGCACGCAGTTTCGTTGAGATCCGAAGCATATGAAGGCATTTGACTCGAAGTGAGCTGAGCACAGTTAGCGCCTCCTCTATTTTTACAATGCCAGCCGCATCGCCCGCTCGCTCGCAATGGGAGCCGCCGGTACGCGTCGCTTCAGTTAGTTGCCGCGCTGAGGCTGTACCCAGATGGTAGCTTTAGGTTGGACTGCTTGCGTCATGCTTGCCAACGGCCGCATGGTGTTGGCCTTATTTGTCCTACTCCTATACTACAGACCTACACCACGCGTCTGTCAGATTCCTGCTTCGTACTTATTCTTGCGTAGCTCTCGATTCATCCGCGGCGCGGCGCTTTTTCCAACGACAATCCGCTTGAGCAGCAGCTTTGCTCGCCGTTTGCAGAGGTTGGCTCAGGCGTTCGCTCCGCCTATCACTTCAGGATGCTGTTCCTTGCCAGACGAATAGAGCGTTGTAAGCTTTTACGTTTGTTCGTTTCGTGGCGCCATGATTAACGAAAACTGTTTTGCGCGGACAAATGGTGTGGTCCGCGACGCTTACGAGGTGTCCTCGCAGCAGTAACATGACACCAGTTAATTATGGCAAGCACGGCTGCTGCTTTCAGTTTTGTGCGAAGTGTGGAAAATTTTAAGCGCGTTTGTTGAAAAGGGGACGTTGACGTGCATTTATTTACATATGTTATACAACTCTTTACAGCAATAGCATATACAATACCTTGCATGTGTCTGCTGCTATATACATGACAACTGTTTATAGCCATTTACATTTCTAGAATTTGTGTATTTGCATGTATTGACACTTATTTACAGACATAAGAAATATGCATTGCTGCGCAACCACATTTGTACGCTCGAGCGTTGCAGCTACAAAGCATCTCCTGCGCGAGTAGAACATAACAACAGTGAACGAAACAAAACACACCTAACGCCCGTCTGGACAGCCAGTTCGTACGCCCTCGTGTGTTTGATCGCCCTCTCCTGCGGCCTGAAGCCACAACGACGGTGGAATAAACGCTGATGCTGCGCCGAAGAAACGCTGCCTTGTGGTTCTGTCTTTACGGTGACTGCGCCTGAAGACGTGCTCCAGGGTACTTGATTTCAATTTTGTCTACCTCTTTTCCTTCAAGCGCTTTTGAGTTTTTTCATCGTTTTATTAGCGCCTGGTTGTAGTCGAGACCAGGCAGAACGTCCTAATTCAATGCTTCGGCATCAGCTGCTGTGCCGTGCATTTGCGTCTGGAGCTCTTTTCGCTTCTTAAAACAATCGTAGCTGCAGTCGGCCACGCACAGAGAAAAATCTTTATCTGGTTTTCGTAACGACGACAGCTTAGCCTGCCAAAAGTAGAGCTGCGACTTGAAAGCTACTGCTACTTGGCAGTTTAAAAAAATGCCTTCTCGGGAAGATATATCATTCCTTCGTTATTTCATTCTTCCATTTTCCTTACTCAACATGACTGAATCTCAATCATAGAGTAAAACGTATTACTACCTTTACCCTCTGATTTCATATTTCTGCCAAGCAGCTTCAGTACACCTCTCCCAGAATGTTTCAGCGTTACAGCTAAAAGAGAAACATGATTCGAACAAGTCGCCACAGCCTTTCGTTACAATGCCAATGCCGCTGCACCGCACTCTCTGTGGCTCCTTTTAAAACCAGCGCCTGCAGCAGCTCCACGGTGAGCAGCGCCACGAACAGCGCGCTCTATGTCATAACGCGTCAATACCTGACAGGCAGCCTGATTACTATGAGGGATGCAGAGCGCCGCCTCACGAAGAGAGGACGTTTAAAAATTCTGTTCGTCCATTTTCCGTCATCAGGCGCCACCCAGATGGCACTCTCCCTCACAGAGAGCAGGCACGAAGGCTAGCCGGCGGAGGAGAGCAGGAAAGAAGAATTGGAGAGGGTGTTGGATGGTCGGACCGGTCGTACTCGACAAGCTTTGTAAAAATAGAGGCGCTGGCCCAGTGTATGGTGCCTGCTAGGCGTAAAGCCTGTTTGTCCCATCACTGGGAGCCATTTATGCTGCAAACTGGGTTTTTCTCAGTGGGAACCTGTGTACCTGTGCACTGAAATATGAAAGAAAGGAACAAGCTTTTTTTGTGAACTGAGAACGACTCCGCTGCCGTGGCCACACTGCACATTTCTTGTAGGAGTCTCTTTAAAAAGGCAAAATTAAGTACTTCGACGAGCGCAACCTATATTAACCGTACTCGCTGAGGATAGCGTTTGATTCATTTCGAAGACTGGCTCTGGCCGGCCGGGCTTTGCATGCAGGAACGACTTCCACTTCATGAATTAATCCACACAAATGCCCGCATGTTGCACTTGTGAGCATGAACACGGCCGACACTTACATGTGGTAGGAGAGGTTTCGCTTCCTAATTCATATTTTTCTTGGCAAAATTCGTAAAAGCAGCCCCAGGACATCCCAAGATCCGGCACTTAGTGCGCGCAAACTAGTTTCTTGTAGAAAAGGGGGGGATCGGGTAAGTTTCTCGCGGCGCGAACGTATCCTACGCACAAACGTAGGGCGCGTCCCGCAATTGCAGACTACACCAATGAAACTGTACTACTCTTCAAATTGAGAAGAAAAGAAGCTTCTAAATTGTAGTATTTTAAGATATTCAAAATTATTTTGCTAGAATATTTGCTCTAAAAGCGTTTCTGTTAAACGGAAAGGATTATTTTCCACGATTTACAGGTTGGCTTAGCGCCAGACAAACGAGGACAAGAGAGGGACACAGGGAGAGCTCTAACTTGCAACTGAAAAAAACGGAAGCAGAATTACGAGCTCGAGGAACTGAATGCGCATGCCCAGCTAACAACAGATTAAGACAAGGGAACAGGAGGATAAGGACAATCTGATCCAAGATAACTGGGGGGTCAGAGGACGATATAAAATTACACGGAAAGTAACGGGAAGCGCCTCTTCCACCTTCAAGAAGCAAAGCCCAAGAAATTACGCAGCATTTAAAAACAGATTCTTTCCGCGAAAGAACAATACACACTACACTGGTGTACTTATCGCTTCCTAACCTATGAATACATGACGCCTCAAGAAGCTCTCTTGCAATTTGTCTTTTAGAATGGCCAAGAACTTCTGTTTTTTCAAAAAGTGGGTGACATCTGCAGCACAAACAATGTTTAGGCAGGTTATTAGGTTGAGACGATTTGAAAGAAAAAATAACATGCTGGTTCTTTACCATAGTTGACAGTTTACATAGTTTACAGTTGCCATATTTTTTACAGTTAATGTTCATTGCAGAAAAACGCTTTCTTTCAACCTTTAATTTGCGAAACTTTGTATTTCTGCAGTCGTAGTCATGTTTTAGGGCCAAGCCAAATGCGCCTTGCTGTCTTCCCGGCATTCCCACGGTGGAGGAAGTGCTCTTTCATGGCTCTTCTAGAAACTCGCATAGACAGGGCCGCCAGCTTTCCCTCTGGGTAAAATATAGAAACTCAATGGTCTTCTTTGTTTTGGGTGACATGGTTGTTGCGACGAGCCTACTTTTTTTTTTAATCTTTCCTCTCATATCTCTTTTAACTCTCCTGCTGTCTGCACGTGGCAGCGTTTGTGGATCATCTTGAGCCTGTAGGCAGGCCCGTTCACTCTGCTTTTCAGTTTACCTGCAGTCGCAGCAATAACAGCAACAAAAAACAAAACGGCAGCAGTCTTACTTGACTAAGCAAATAATGAAATGAAAAAACAAGGACTTCATCACTAATTAACGATTGAAAGAGACGTGCGGCGAAAAACTGCGTCCGCCAAAGTGACGACGCTGGTTTGAGCAACAGATATCGCGGGTGTAGAGTAAATCTTAGCGATGCCATCACTGGTTAACCTTAATGTAGTTGCAGTATTCCCGAATCCATTCACCAAAATTTTGAGCAATGGTTCGTTGTATAGCAGTCTGGCTGATGTCATAACATTTATCTTTGCGCACAGCTTACATATTTTAGTCAAGTTGGAGGCTAGCTTGCGACAGGGGTTCGGAACAATGACATAAGCACGTTCAATTGCATGGTTTCTGACACTTGCGACAGGGGTTTTGACTGGTGATGCAGTTGAATGCTTTAAGGCGCGGTTGATGTGTCAACTGCGATGTCGAGATATGAGAGCTAGTGTGTCCTTTCCTTTCCTCAAAAATCTTCCCTTTGTCGAAAACACATGCTTTCGCATTCCTCAGCGTAAGCAGACTTAAGAGCCCTGAGAGTTTTTAAATGTGCGTCCGTGGGAATACAGCTCTCATCCGGTTCATTTATCGGCCCGAGCGTTCCCCCGAGAGCCGTGACAGGTTTTCACTCATGGCCAAAAGAATAGGCAGGAAGCCTATTCCATATGAAGACGATACTAAAGCCAACAGTTTGCCCCGGTTTTCCTGAACCCGCAGAGGAGCGTAAACGTCTTACTACAGTTCATTCCTCTAGTTATTGATTAGGTTTTGGTTTTTATTTTTTTATCGTCGCTCCTCCCAGTTTCCATCTTTGCAATGGTTGGTCGCTGTATTTGCGCTGAAGACACTCATTTTTTAAATAAAAATAGTGGGATTTGAAGAAAAGATATGTCGTAAGTCAGCACTGTGGTCCTGCTAGCCTTTCCGTTCTCTTGTCATTTCTTGCGCTACTCGCCTACTGCGGAATACCAACTTCTCCAACTCCATACCCTACTTCATGCGAGTGGATTTTAAGCCTTGCTGCCAAAGGAGAATGAACTCTGCTCGCGTGATCGAGGGTGTAGTCAAACAACCCCGTCTAGGTAAGACAAAACAGTGCCAGATATCGGCTAATGGTTAGCATTTTAATTAGTAGTGAATGAAATTGCTTCCTTGCTGAGCGCGTCAGAGGGCCGACGTACCAGGATGAAACAATGCATGAAGAAACGCGTGCTTCTGGTCTGTTGGAAGCAATGGAAGACAACGCGGTTTAACAGGAAGCGTTTGACAATTACGTTGTAGTTGCAGCTACGTTGCAGCTACGTTGCAGTACCATACTTCAAGGGATATTGTGGACAACATTGCCCACTTTTGGTCCCTAATAAAAATAGAATTTCTCGCCCTTACTGGACCTCGTGAAGATTTGCCAGCAGGAAGCGCAGGAAACGACTCAGTTAATGGTGAGGAAATTAGATTTCACAATAGCCCATTTTTTTCCCGACACATAATTCGAACTCCGTGAGGATTGGAGTAGGGCTCAGTGGTAATATATCTGAGAAGTGACTGGTGATACAGGTAATCTCCTAAATCAGCGCCTAAAAGAAACTGTTTCGACGCACTGAACATTTTCGTGAAAGTGGACGCTAATGGTGACACCTGTATTTTGTTTTTGTGAGCTCTACCAGCTATTGAAAGTTCAATATAGACGAAAATTATGTTACTGTCATTATAACGCTGTAGTCTATCGATACAGACCTTCTTCAGTTTGCCCCCATTATCCACGTAAATGCCCTCCATCGCTGTAATCGTCTTACCCGCTAGGTAAACAAGTCCTCCCATGAGCATGATGGGCCAGGAGCCTTCGCTCCTGTTCACTTGAAATGTGTCCAGGATAGCCACGAACAAGAATCCCGCTGAACGGCGTCCCGCCATGGCGAAGAAGCACGCCAGGGCGCAGGCACCTGCGTCATTGAAGCAATCAAAACGCCACGCAAATCAATGACCATTTGATAAAGTAAATGTACAAATGCGAGTACTAAATTGTTGAATATAATATGATGGGGCAGAACCGATGTTTTATTGAAATTCTTACGCCTTTCGTAGATACTGGGACACTCTGGCATTGTCGTAAACGACGCAGCTGGCGCTGCAGCTCGAGCGGCTCACGGCAGTGCCAACATTGTCCAGATGCCATTGGCAAGAGCCGACGCAACAAAACATCTGCCGAAGAGAGCTTTTAGCGTCATAGTCTCCTGCTAGCAACTCCACATGCCGTCTACGCCACCTAGACCCCTTACTCCAACTCAGTCCTCCGTCCGGCCTTTTCCGCGGCGATGGTACGCTGTTGTGGCGCCTGTGGCTGGGAGTAGCGTTCACAAATGCCTACTCCCACTTAATCGCAATGGCAGACTCTCCTGCGTGTGAGATCTGTGGGTGCGACGAAACTATAGAACACATTCTTTGTAACTGCCCTCCGTTTCAGCGTGATGGTGCACTGCTCGCTGCAACACTCCGCCGTTTAGATCCTCGGCCCCTTAGTGAAGCCAAGGCTCTGGATCCTTGGAGTAAGCCTTCATCACAGAGGACAGCCTTGAAGGCACTCTTCAAGTTCTTGAAGGACTCAGGACTGAGTGCAAGGTTGTGAACTATCAGTGTGTGCTCTGTGTACCCTGCAAGTAATGGCCAACGGACACGTGGAAAGGTTATCATCTCCCTTTGTTCTTGCCCCTTTCTATCTCTCCCTCCGTTCCCCTTCCCACGTGCAGGGCAGCATACCGGGCGCTGCCTAGTTAGCCTCCCTGCCTTTCTGTTTGTCTTTCTCTTTCTCTCTTGCGCCTTACAATTAGCCCCGTTATGCACCCCGTGCTACGAGTGTGACAAAAGCTGCAAAACTGTGACTAAATAGTCAAATTGTTAACGTACATCAGGTGCGTTCTTCTCCAAAATATTTATCAGCGCAATGCGAAAGTGTCCGCTACAAGAAATGCAAGAGTGTCTAAAGATAAAATCATATTGAAACTATCCCCAATGGCAGAGGAGTCTGCAATTTTTGTTGTCCTAATGCGCCACTCGCATGTGATGGACCAGCGTTTAAGTTGCTTTTGATTGGCTTTAAGCACGCGCATATTTGCAAGTCATCTCTCGCTTTTAGATATTCAGGTTTCATGTGAATGGCGTCAAATTTATATTGATTTAATAGAAATTTTCTTAATAATTCAGTTTTTCACACTGTACAGAAAGGATCTTTGGTATTGAGACCCTAAATGTTTCTGAATGTTCAGACATTACAGGGCTAAAACACGGGATCACTCCTACAGGAAGAATGGAAATTTTGAAAGTTTTTGATTTATTGGTTTATGCGGGTTTGACGCCCCAAAGCGACTCAGTCTATGAGAGACGCCGTAGTGAAGGGCTCCGAAAATTTCGACCACCTGGTGTTCCTTAACGTTCACTGACATCACACAGTACACGGGCCTCTAGAATTTCGCCTTCATTGAAATTCGACAGCCGTGGCAGGAATCGAACCCGCGTCTTTGGGCCAGCAGCCGATCGCCATAGCCACTCAGCCACCACGGCAGCAAAAAGAAATTGAAAGTGAATGCTGTATTATGCGCATGCGGGTGTCGGCAATTGCAATTCCTGGTGAACTACAGAGTACTGAGTATGTCCACTGGTATTTCGACAACGTGGGATTAGTTTAGAGAGAGAAAGCCTCCCCCCCCCCCCCTTCCGAATGACGACTAGACTACCACGAGACCCGGGAAGGTAGCACTGCCTGCACGTTGTGCTCACGTGAACGAGGACGTGTCTAATACATAACCGTGCACGGACAACGGCACCGACGGCACGAAAGCCCAGTTGCAGGTTGCAGATTGCGGCCTACATTCTAAGTAGCGTGTTGTGTTTGTGTTGTGTTGTGTTTTATGGCACATAGTCAACTAAGGCCATTATGCGCCAAGCACAAGGTATCGGAGAAGTCTTTTGTTGAATTTTATAGAAATATGAAAAACATCCTTGGTGTAGAGGGCCTCAAATGTTAGTGCTATGCCGTGAACAGATAGGGAAGTTTTTAGAAATAGCTACCACTAAAAGCTTTCAAGAGGGTTGGGTAACCTCAGCAGCTATCCTTGGCTGGTCAAGGATCTTGAGGTACCCAATAAAACAAATAAAAACCTCAGCCTTTTTCTCAGGGCTGAGAATGTGGCTGAGGTGTATTAAAATTTTGAACAGACCAGTGGGAAAAAATATTAGAGTTTTCCGAGAAATCGCGTTTCTCTTAAAAAGCTAAAAACGCAAGACACGTCTACGATTCCATTGTCTCCTAAAGGTAGTGTAGGATGGAAAGGAATGTGTTCGTTATGAAATTTATTAAAGTACTTTTTTCTTTGTTTTTCGCCTTTCATGCAAGAAAATAAGATATGGTTAACCGTAAGCTCATCTCCGCATTTTTCGCAAAGAGGTTTGTCTTGTTTTGTAAGCAGGAAGTTGTGTGTAAGGTGTGTGTGGCTTATTCTAAGACGGCAGAGAATCACTTCCTTGACACGTTTCTGGTGCAGACATGACTTCCATTTGCCTAAAACCGGCTTAATCAAATGTAATTTGTTATTGACTTCGTTGTTCCAAGACGACTGCCATTTTTCTCTTAAATTATGCTGTACTGAGTTCATGCAATCTCTAAAAGATATATTAACTTTTTTTATTTCCTTGCCACGAGCTTGTGCAGCGCACAAATCTGCTCTTTCATTGCCTTTTATTCCGACATGACTCGGGACCCAGCAGAGTTTTATGTTTTGTGCTCAAGCTGTGGCTGTTGCTGTGCTGTGTATGATTTCACTAAGTAGCGGAGTGATTGCATTTCTATTGTGAAGAGCTGTAAGTACACTTAAGGAGTCTGTGTAAATTATACTGTTTGTGAGGTTTTCGTTTACTATTTTTTCTGTGCCTATGTAGACTGCGTAATATTCTGCTGTGAAGATGGATGCACACTGTGGAAGTCGTACTGTGTCCTGAGAATTCCCGCGTACCACTGCGCTTCCTACGTGAACATAAGTTTTAGAACCATCAGTATAAAAATCTGTGAAGCCGCCGTATTTTTCTCCAAGTGCAAGATATTCTTGTATGATATGTTGTTGTGGAATCTGTTTTTTGTGAAACTGTGCAAGAGTAAAATCGCACACTGTAGGAAAGTTGTACCACGAAGGTAGCGGATCTCGCGTTTGTGCAACACCGGGTAATATGTCCAGTACGTCGAGATTCTGGCACATATCTTCAAATCGCAAGTGTAGAGGCTTGGTGGCTTGTGGCTTGTTGCTGAATATTATTCTGGAAGGCAACTCGTTACAAGTGGATAGCATATGCGTTTTGGTAGTGACCTTATTTTAAGGATATATGAACAAGTCAGAGTGGTTCTTCTATCTTCAAGAGGAGGTACATTAGTTTCTACATAAATGCAACTATGGGAGATGTTCTGTACGCCCCAGAAGAGCGGCGTAGGCCTGAGCTGTGTACTGGATCCAACTTTTTTAGATATGACGGTCTTGGGGAACCGTACACAATGCACCCATAGTCTAACAACGACCGTACCAAAGAGCGGTATATGCGCAGAAGGCATGTTCTATCGGAACCCCAATGTTTTCTTGAAAACACTTTCAGTATGTTTCAAGATTGGGAAGTTTCCTTTTTCAGTGTGTTTATGTGGGGTAGAAATGTTAGTTTTTTGTCGAATGTTATGCCTAAAAATTTATGTTCTTGTTTTATTGGTACCATACTTTCATTTAGATGTAGGGTGAGGTCGTTGGGCAAGCCTCTTTTGAGCCAGAAAAGAACTGCAACTAATTTTTGTGGGGAGAACTTAAACCCGTTTATGTCTGCCCAAGCCGCTAGTCTGTTTAGTGTGAGTTGTATCTGTCTCTCACAGGTTGATAAACTGGATTATGTGCATGCAATCTTAAGGTCATCAACATATACAGAATACATGATGGACTTGGGAATTATTTTCGATATGAAATTCATTTTTTTACAACAAAGAGCGTGGTACTCAGAATTCACCCCTGTGGTACTCCGTTTTCTTGAACAAA
Organism: Amblyomma americanum; assembly: GCF_052857255.1. Lineage (NCBI taxonomy): Eukaryota > Metazoa > Arthropoda > Arachnida > Ixodida > Ixodidae > Amblyomma > Amblyomma americanum. Next base: position 206,126,464 of record NC_135498.1, read on the forward strand.
ATCTTCGGAAAGTGTTGAACCCAGGCGTACATGAAATGAACGTTCCGACAGGAAATCTTTCAGGCAGTTCAGCATCTTTCCGCGGATACCTAGGTCTGCTACGTCGCGGAGAATGCCAAACCTCCAGGTAGTGTCGTAAGCCTTTTCCATGTCAAAAAATACTGCTAAAAAGTGTTGCCTGTGTATGAACGATTCTCGTACAATGTTTTCAAGGCGCACGAGATGGTCAGTTGTCGAGCATCCTTTTTTAAACCCGCATTGGTGGATGTCGAGAAGTTCACGGTTTTCGAGGGTAAACATTAACCTGATATTCAACACACTTTTGAAAGATTTGGCGAGACAACTTGTGAGTGCTATGGGTCTGTAGCTAGCAGCGGAAGTGGGTGGATTTCCAGGCTTGAGTAATGGCACAATAACTGCTTTTTCCCAAGCCTCTGGTATTTTTCCTAGTTTCCATATTTTGTTAAAAAATTTAAAAAGTGCTTCTACTGATGCTTCGGAAAGGTGTGCCAGCATCTGATTATGTATTACATCAGGGCCAGGTGCTGTCTGTTTGCCAGCCGACAGTACTTTATGTATTTCCTCGAGTGTAATTAGGCTGTTATACAGCTCGTTCGAACCGCCACTTGTTGGAAGTCTTTGTTTTTCAGCCATGTTTTTGTGCCATAAAAATGACTCTTTGTAATGTGCCGGACTAGAAAGTGTAGAAAAATGTTTCGCTAGAAAGTCTGCCTGTTTAATACTCGTTTGTGTACCTGGGCTTGTGAGAAAAGGATTGTGAAGGGAGAGTAGCTGCCATTTATTTTGTGAACTTGCTCCCACATTTTCTTCGATGTTATTGAACTGTTTATAGATGTTATATATTTCTGCCATGATGTTTTTCGGCGCTTCGACGACTATACCTCGCTTTGGCTCTTGCTTTTTTGAAATTTACAAGGTTTTGATGAGTAGGGTACCTACGAAAATTTCCCCATGCTTTAATTTGTTTCCGTTTCGATTCTTTACATTCTTGTGAGTACCACGGCTTCTGACATTGCCTCACTATGCCCGACGACTGAGGAATAGATATGCGTGCAGCAGTAATTATACAGGTTGTGATAATCTTATTTAGTTCGTCAACACTTAGATCATCCGAAAATAGTTTCTCCCGACTAGCATTTTCACGAAACAGTGCCCAGTCAGCCAAGTGTAATTTCCAACGACGAGGTCTGCTCGGAATGATTGACGGAGAGCATGAGAGGCTAATAATTATTGGTAAATGATCACTTCCTCGTGGGTTATCAAGAACATGCCATTTAAAATCAGTAAAAACAGATGGTGAACAAAACAGCTCATTTTTCCAGTGCTTGGGGTACAATATGTGTGTTTTCCCGAATTTAGCAGGCAGACATTATTGCATAGAATAAAATCTTCTAAAACGCGGCCTCTAGTGTCAGTTTCTTCACTTCCCCAGAAAGAGGTGTGCGCATTAAAATTCCCGGCTAAGAGATATGGCTCTGGTGGCCGTTCTAGAACTGTTTCCATGTCTTGAAGTGTAACTGTTTGGTGTGGCCCGAGATGTATGGAACATATTGTGATAGTTTTAAAATGAATAACAGTGACTGCAACTGCTTCAAATTTGGTTTTTAACTTGATCTCACGGGTTGCAAAACCAGACTGGATGATAATCGCAACACCTCCAGAGAGCCTACTCGCTTGCTCTCGGCCGCACCGAAAGACTTGGTATTTTTTTAAAATGTTTGTATGTTTAGAACCTAAGTTCGTTTCCTTTTGGCATAACGCCACAGGGGAAAAAGAGTTTAAAAGATCCGTTACATCACTGTAATTTTTTTAAATGTCCTCGACAGTTCCAACTAATTAAGAATGTCATGTTGGATAAGTTTTGAGGGAGTTAAAAAAAACTTGTTCAAGTTTAAAGGGTCCTGTAATGGGGGTCCTGTCTTTTCTTTTACGCTCAAGAGAGCTGTTCCGCCGTTGTAGCGGAGGCGAGTTCTGAGTTGTGTCCATTGCCTCACTAGACGCCCTGGACGGCCGCGGCGAACCCGCGGGTGTGCGGTTTAGAGGCCTCTCCGGACTGGGGGAAGCCTTGAGGGCGGCCGGCTGAAATTCCGGCGTGCCCCTTTTTCCGGATGGCAAGGCAGCCTTCGCTGCTTCTGCCGGGGGCGGGAATGGCCCTGCCGGAAGCTTTGCCTGGGCAGTGGCCAGAGCCGAGTGTGGTGCTCCGCCCATGCGCACCACATCCGCGTAGTTTGTCTTTGCAGTGAATAGAAACGGCTTTGTAAGTGCCAACTTTTTTCTAGCTTCTTTGAATGATATGTTTTCCTTTGTTTTTTGAGTTATGATCTCTTTTTCATTTTTCCATCTTGGACAAGATCTGGAGTAAGCAGGGTGGTCGCCTTCGCAGTTGGCACAGAGGGAGGCCACTGCATCGCAGTTCTCAGTTGCATGTTCTTTTGAGGCACATTTCGCGCATGTTTTATGACCGCGGCAGCTGGTTGACCTATAGCCGTATCTTTGATAGTTAAAGCATCTGCGAGGGTTAGGTATGTATGGTCGGGCTTGTATTTTAAAGTATCCCACTTCTATTGTCTAAGGTAGTGTGCTTGCATAGAATGTTAGGATCAAGTGCTTTGTAGAAATTTCTTTATCGTCTTTACGTATGGTGATTCTCGGGACATTGGCGACGTTTTGATCAGAAAGACCATCTAGCATTTCCTTCTCGGTGATGTGGAGGAAGTCCGGGTCAGAGATTACACCACGGACGGTATTCAGGGTTCGATGTGCAGTGACGGTCACGGGAACATCCGCAATAGATTGAATGGGTGGGTGCTTTGCATGCTGTGCTTCGTTGTCAAGCTGGAGTAGAAGGTCTCCACTGGCTATTTTGCTGACTTTGTATTTTATGCCTATGGATTATGTCAAGCATTTTGACACGAGGAATGGGGACAATATTCGAGCTGTTTTTTCTTGGATTTTAGAATGCATCACATGATATTTAGCAAAATTTTTTTTGGTTCTCTGCAGGAACTCTACTGTGGCTTCGGTCCGCCTCCTTTTATCGGGGCGATCAGATGCTGAGCGAAGGTTTGCCTTAGATTAAGTATGTTGTTCAGCCGTGGTGCCAGCCACCCACCATAGAGTCCAACAAGGGGACGGGACAGGAACTTGCAAGAAGTATTGCCCACGCCAGCTGTACACCTCAACTATAACCCAATATGACGCAACTCATGGTGGTTGGCCACACGAGGTTAACCCTCGCCGCCAGGGAAAAAAAGGAAGAAACTAGAAGTGAGTAGGAGACAGGAGAGTTGTGAGAAAGGGGTAGGAAAGTTAAAGATTTAGGGGAGGATAGGAAAAGGCGACTGCCGATGTCCTCCGGCCTTTACTCCCGCTTTTTTTACGTACCATCATATCCTCTCTTGCTTCCTGGATTTGTTTCCTTTTCGTTTTTATTTGTTACATATTTTTCATTGTGGTTCGTTATAAGGTTAGCATAACTCACCTGGCCTGCAGTACTGCTGCCTTATTTCATGTGGTTTTTAAGTTTTCCAATCTCTGTTTACCTCTACCTGAACGAGTTACCAACGTGGTCACGTGCCTGGGTTTCCTCCTTTATGCCTGTGCTTCCACTTGCCTGAATAAACAGTTGGCAGTCTGCACCCATGGTGTTGTGTGTCGCTCCCTTGCCTTCCGTCCTGGTGTTTTTCTTTTGGGGTGCTTTTTCCTTTCTTGGATCATGAGCCAGCTTGCCCGCCAGAACGTTCTTCTAAAGCATTGACCTTAATTTTTCAGGTGTCACATTTCCTGCTGTTGCCGTCGCTCATCCCTTGGTGATTTTGGTGCAGAAGAAAGCAGAATAATGCTGTCTTTTTTCTCAAAACTTCATATTCATCGAAGAACGTAGAAACATTTTTGTACCCGCATTGTATAAAAGCGTGTTAATGGAAAGATGAATTGAAAGGATCAGTCTTCAATAACCAGTTACCAACTTAACCTGCTGGTAAGTATAGCTTGTGCACTTGATTTAAAATTATTTAATGTGGGGATGACTTAACCGGCTTGTTATATAAGATCGACAACCATAGAAGCTAGCTCAAATTCGTTGGTGTGGAATCAGCGCAACAAATTTCATATGCATTCCAAGTTTGGCAACATATCATATCAATAGAGAGCTCATTTTTGTTAAACTCTTCCTCGCTAAAGAGGGAACCACCGTACCAAGTGTGAATACCCGCAAGAATCACCTGTCACGTCAACCGTGACGTCATCACCTCGGCATACGTCACCGAGAGTAGTAGCCAATGGCAGAGGAGAAGAAAAGGAAAACTGATACGGAAGATTGCGAAATTCGGATCCAGGTTAATGATAGGACAGAATGCTAGTAAAAAGTACAGGTGATAATCAACGCCAGTCGCACCGCAATATGACCGTTCTTTCTGAACACTTTCAAAAGCCCTAAAAAAACACCTTTCTTGTCACTGATTGAGTGGCTGTTAGAATTAATGGATGCATTGCCACCCCTTATTTTGATGCTATATTGTCGCTTTATTCCAGCGCTTCCAATTTGCGTTATTACTATGCTGCGTTTCTACTCTTTTATGTAGGAGTAATAAGTATTCGGCAGTCATTTATACTCCCAGCCCAATTCCTAAGCTGGGCCCTAAAGTTTTCTGAGCTGTTATTTATGAATATGTAGCCCCCCCCCCCCCCCCCCATGCTACGGTTACTTCAACTAGAATAACTTTCATAAGCTCACCATTATCACTACAGCGTATCGCGTAGCTGAAGTTTGGCGAATATTTATGTAGTACTGTCATTGAAAGGACAATTATATTAACAAAAAATGTACTCTGTGTGGACAAGCGCGTAAATTGCGTGAGGCTATGAGAGATCAGTCTAAGACTACGGGGTTCTTACGCGTGCGTTTGCGAGAACATCAGAATGCTGATTGTCTGTTCTTTAGGAACTGCGGACAGAGATTTAACTGGAGAGACACCTTTGGCCGCTCCAAAGCACTGCCTAAACCTCAGAGCGCGCCCTCCGTTGTACAGGTCAACCCCTCCCTATCTTCCGCTACTTTTCACCAGGCTGCGGTGGTGAAATTATTACGGGGGTTAGCTCAGCAACAGGCGCGACAAGCCGAAAGCAGAAGGCACATCAAAAATAAAGTCACCCAAGCGCTAGCTGCAGCGTCCCCGTCGTCGTCAACTGCCCAGCGACAAAACAACGTCCCCTTCGCCACGCGACTGTGTACCGTATACCGGTACCCCCCTCCACCCATCGGAAGGAAGCACAGTCCCTGGGCGTCCTAAGGTGGTGTGTGCTTGTGGTAGGGCTTAAGACGGGTGACATGCATGGCTGTGTCGAGGGGACCGGGGGAGGAGAGTTGGGGTGCAAAGGCGTGAGTTAATAGGTCACATTGCTCAGTGGCCTCAACACGCTGTCGTGGCACACAGGCTAACTCGAACCCGGGCTCCATTTGGTAGCGTGCCTGAGTCTTCGCGGTGAGGCAAGATGGAACTTGAAGTTTGGAAAAACGAAAAGAAGTGGTCTTAGTGGCACTGTTACGAAACTTATTTACGTAATGAATTAAATCATTATTTATTTCCAACATATCGTTGGGGATACCCAGGAGGAAAAGCTGCTAAGAAACAGCTTGAGGGTGCTTGGGGCCCGTACAAGGCAGCAACATACACAAGACTACAGTGAAATAATAGTTCATACAGAAGAAAAATACTGACAATCTGGCACAGTTTTCAGAAAATTTATATTTCACACGCAAAAATAGTCACAATTTTTTTTGTAGAATAGTTGTTAGGATTGAAGCAGATTGAACGAAAGCTTACAAAATAACACTAATAACAGTCATTAACAGGCATAAATTCATTATACAGCATCATTAATCTTGTAGAAAGTAAGCAGAAAATTATTAATAAAGGCATAAATAGTTCACACTGGAATCATATTGACACAAATAGTTCCCGTATCTGTTGGCGGTTCGTAGTGGTTAAGTCAGTACCTTGCAGTTTATTCTTTGTTTTGTGGTTGTTGTTTAGGGATTGCAACAGTACCACATAACACAGACATAGACAGTGCGTCTATGTCTATGCGATCACATCACACAGACACTGCGTCTGTAAGGTATTGGCCACTTAACTCCGCTACGGATACGAGGGTCACCAGCATACAAGGTTAGATTCGAAATGGAGTTAAGAAATTGCAGAAACTTGATATTGGGGAACAGAAATGCATAAAGGAGACGGAGTTCATAAATACTTTTAGCGCTTATTATCCGGTATCGGGAAAACAATTCTTCAGAAGGATAGAGGTAAGGTACGTTGGCAATGGAACGCAACGCTCTTTTTTGTAGGACCGAAAATGTTTTAATGTTTTCCAGGGTCGTACGAGTAAAAAATGTTACACCAAGAATTTTGCGTTTATTAACTATTTCAACGAATACGTCAGCGAGTAATATGCCTTGTGGAATACGAGCCTGTTTGTTTCTGGCCATAAACAATATTGTTTTAGGTTTATTGGCATGTATTTTTAGCCCATTGAGTACAGACCAAGACAAAAGTTCAGATAGTGCCTTCTCTTCTTTCGCGACCACTTCATTCGTAATGTTGCCAGAGACAAACAGGCCGGTGTCGTCTGCGCAAAGAATGAAGAAAGCATCAATATTCACATGAACAATGCCATTGACGTATACATTGGATAGAAAGGGTCCCAGTACACTACCTTGAGGCACATCGAAAGAAATTGTTCTGGAAGAGGATAAGTGATTCCCTATTGAAACACACTGCGCCGGATGGTGAAGGCATGACTGAAATATTGAATGTGCTACGCCGCGAACACCATACAAACGAAGTTTAGTAATATATTATGGTTTAAATAGTCAGATGCCTTATTGTAGTCAAAAATATGCCGAGAGTAAGTTTGCTATCATCAAATCTTTTCACTATCAACACTCTGCGTAAGAGTTTCTGTTGCGGTTTCTGCTGAATTTCCGTGATGAAAGCCATGTTGACATTCAGTGGGTATGTTGTGTTTAGAAAAGGAATTATTAATATGTGTGAATATTACTTTTTCTAAACCCTTCGAAAAAACAGGAAGTACGGAAATGGGCCTGTAATTATAACGTAATTTTTATCACCACCCTTAAAGATGAGAGAGACCTTTGAAAAAAGTCAGAAATTAGGAGTTCATGCGCCGACAGACTGGATGAGCCTTGTCGCCAGGGCCCAGGGCGCCCTTTTTCACTCAGCACGCCCCTAAGGCTCCACCGCTTCATCAGGCGGTGGCCAATTAATCACGATGAACATTTCACCAAGATAAGAACCTATCAAAGTTGCACAGCACTGTAGCAAGCGGAGTCACTCGTTGCGAGTTGACCCGTGGGAACGGGCGAGAAGAAATCGGAAGTTCCTTGCTATTTCCTACAGCGTAGCAACCGTTGTGCAAGTGTCCCCGAAAACACATGTAATGCGTGAGGAGCCGCGGGCCTCAACTGCGGTGACCTCTCTATGGTGAGGCTGGCTCCTGATGGAAACGGGCAATTACTTGATGGCGCCCTTCCTTTATTCCCCTAAACGGGTGGCCTTGGTACTGGCCGTTGCCGGTCGCTGCCCCCAGGCGTCCTTCTCCAGAAAGCAGTCAAAAGGAAGGTCGTTCCCGCCGAGCGAAGCGTGAGAGAATTCGGCAGGCTCTTTTTCAGCGAAGCACCCTTTTTGGGGGGGTCATCGGCTGGTCAAATGTCCTGACGCAGCTGAGTCATTACAACAAGGTAAAAGCCCACGTAATGACGCAGTAGCTTCTCACACACGCCCACACGGGGCGCAGGGAGCCCAAGGAGTGAGAGGGAGCCGAGAAAGTGGTGGGCGTCACAGTGATGAAGGTGGTAACGACGTTTTTGAGCGGTTTGAGAAGCGTCGATCCACAGCTATTTGGCGGGTGGTGTAAGCACTGGCAATGGATTCACAAGCGTAACTGCTGGCTAAAGTGTCATCAAGCAGTAACCTGTGAAAGGGTAGCAACGGGTCTTGGCCGAAGAGCAGGTAGAAGCGGGAGCACCCGGTGTTGTCGTGGCGATAGGAATTGTAGGCGAACGTCACGAAAGGTAAACTGACGTCCCAGTCCCGATGGTGGTCTGTGACATACATAGACAGCATGTCCGTCAGAGTGTGGTTCAGGCGTTTGGTAAGGCTATTTGTTTGGGGCTGGTACGCCGTCGCGAACATGTGACGGGTGGAGCATGACTGCAGAAGATCGTGGACCACTTTAGTAAGAAAGCAGCGGCCTCGATCAGTAGACAGTTGATGAGGAGCGCCATGAATCAAGACGACAACTTGGAGAAGAAAGTCAGCGACATTGGAGGCACAGCTAGTCGGTATAGCGTGCGTTATGGGGTACCGGGTAGTGTAATCGGTCGCAACAGCAATCCAATTGTTCCCGGAAGTTGATGTAAGAAAAGGCCCAAGGAGATCAAGACCAACCCGGAAAAATGGGTCAGTCAGAATGTCGATGGGTGAAGCCGGTCGCTGGGTGGCAGCGGGGGCGTTTACCGGCGCAGACTTTGATCGCAGGAAGCAAGGTATCTGCCAACAGAGCGGTAAAGACTAGGTCAGAAGAACCGCCTGCGCACGCTGTCGTACGTGCGTGACACGCCGAGCTGGCCTGCCGTAGGAGCGTCACAAAGTCTGGCAAGTGCTGCGGAGTGGAGATGATTCGGGACGGCGAGAAAGAGGTCGGCGCCACCAGGGTACATATTGCGACGGTACAGAGTATTGTGATGCAGCACGAACAGGCTCATAGGAGGATGGGAAGGGTCGCTGCAGAGGCAGTCGATTATGGGGAGCAGAGATGGATCACGGCGCTGTTCGTCGCCGATGTCTAGAAAGTCCGATACGGATAAAACACAATCGCCGGTATTACGGTTGTGGGAATCAGGAGGATCGGCAGAAAGGTGGCGCAAACAGTGAGAGCCTTCGTGCAGCTGGCCGGACCTATAGACGACAGTAAATGCGTATTCCTGCAAGCGCAAGGGACAGCAAACCATATGGCCTGTAGGATCTTTGAGAGAGGACAACCAACGCAGTCCGTAACTATGCAGAAGGGTCTCCCAAACAAGGGCGTAATTTCTTTAACGCCCAAATAAGTGCAAGACACTCCCGCTCAGTAATGGAATAGTTACGTTCGGAGGGAGATAGCAGGCGGCTGGCGTAAGCAATGACACGGTAGTTGTCGTGCTAGCGCTGCGCAAGGATGGCTCCAATACCATGGTCACTGGCGTCTGCGCGAAGTTTAGTACAAGCAAAATGGTAGAAATGGGCCAGCGCAGGCGGAGCAGGGAGGGTTGCAACAAGTGCAGTGAAAGTGCGAGCTTGGGCAAGGCCTCAGGATAAAGGCACATCCTTCATCAGGAGCGTGGTGAGGGAAAAGGCTGTGTAGGCAAAATTCGGGATAAATCGGCGGAAATACGAGCACAGCCCGAGTAATTTGTGCACATCGCTTGAGGAACGGAGGGTCGGGAACTCGCGACGGGCACAAACTTCGTCAGTGTCGAGCTTGACACCAGCAGCATCATCCAAGCGGCCGAGGACCTTAATTTGGCGCTCGCCGAAGCTGCACTTCTTCGAGCTAATTGAAGACTGGTGCTTCGGAAGGCGGCAATGATCGTAGAAAGACGGTGTAGGTAGAAAACGACAACGTCATCCTGGTAGCACAAGCACGTCGTCCATTTAAAACCACGCAGAAGCGAGTCCATTACGCGCTCGAAGGTGGGAAGAGCGTTGCACAGGCTGAAAGGCAAGACGTTTAATTGGTACAGGCCATCGGGGCAAAGAGAGGCACCTTCTCACGACCCTTTCTTCAATAGCTATTTGGCGGTACTCTGAACGAAGATCAATAAAAGAAAAATAGCTGGCACCGTGAATGCCCTCGAGGCCGTCATCAATTCTAGGAAGAGGATAGACGTCTTTCTTTGTTGTCTGATTAAGTTGGCGATAGTGGACACAGAACCGCGAACTGCCATCTTCCTTTTGAGCAACGCCGTAAGGGCCGCCCATGGACTGCTAGAAGGCTGGCTAATGTTGTTCGCCAGCATCTCCTCCGCCCCTGTCTTGATGACGTGGCGATCAGGAAGGGAGGCACGATAGAAGCAATCATTTAGTGCTGCGTGAGTTGTTAAAAAGTCAATGCCGAGGATCACTTCGTCGGGGCAGTGGTCGAGGACAGTGAACAAGACAGGTGTACTATGACCGGGAATGCAAACACGTGCAGTGCACATTTCAACGACAGCAGCAGCACTTCCGTCGGCGAAACGAACAGCTGAGGAAACGGCGGATGTTATAACCTTCTTCAGACGACGCCGAAAGGAGCAGCTCAAGACAGAAATTTACGCGCCAGTGTCCATCAGAGCGGTAGCCAGTGCACTGTCCACGCAAATATCGAAAAGGTTGCGGAGAGGAGCGAGGGTCAGGAGACGATTTTAGGGCCGAGTCTTCAATGCAGCTTTACCACCGGGAGTGCATTGGTTAGTTCTCTGAGTGTGAGCCAGGTAAGAGTGAACAGACGCGCGTTAAACTTGCGGCGATTGCGAGCGCCAGACATCAGGTGAAGGCGAGCGGCTGGACCTTCGTGGGGAAGGAGTGTCGAAGGGGCATGAAAACTCAGCATAGGCAGACATCTGGCGTGGACCAACGGGTGCGGAAGTGGCGGGAAATGTGGCCGACACGCGAGCAGGTGAAGTAGATTGGCCGGTCGTTCGAGCTGCGCCAATCCGCAGGATTCCGGTAGCGGTAACGCGGCGGAATGGGTGGAGTCGGTGAAGCATCAGCAACCAGAGGAGCGGTGGTTGGCGAACAGGGCGACGCAGAGTGCAGGTTAGAATTGAGGCCCACGTTCGCGAACTCCTCGCCAATGACGGCCTGGATCAGGGCAATCGTAGCGTCGGCCAGCTATGGTTCGAAGGCGATGGGAGTCAACCTCCCTTTATGTGCGTACAATTCGGGTTAAATTGACGAGATGGGATGGCTGTTGTAGAGTTGCCAGGTCTTCGCAAGAGGATGTAACTGTCGTGCTCACAAGGCGGTCGAAATGGGGAGCACTACGGCGGTGTTTGGCTTGTTCAAACTGCCAGCATACCTGAAGGACGGAGTCGACAGTTGCGCAGTCTTTGCAGAGGAGCAGACTAAAAGCGTCGTAAGCGATCTCCTTTAGAATGTGGACAACTTGTCGGTCTCTGATATGGCGCTGTGTACCTTACGGCAAAGAGCGAGGACGTCCTGGGTGTAGGAGAGATATGATTCGGTGGACGACTAAGCACGAGAAGCAAGGTCTTTTTTAGCGCCGAGCTTGCGTTTAATTGGCTTACCAAGTAAGTCCCGGATCTTCTGTTTACAGGTGTCCCTAGAGGTAAGATCTTCCTCATGCGTATCGAACCAGACACGCGGCGTGCCCACCCAGTAGAAGATCACGATAGCAAACATGATAGTCGCGTCCCAACGGTTGCGCTTACTGACACGCTCATACATGGCGAGCCGGTCTTCGACATCGACATCATCAACGCCACAAAAAGAGCCCGAGTCGCGAGGCTGCGCCGCGACAGCGGTCGGCGCTGGTGGCGACGATGCGTCAGGAGGTGTGTCGGAAGGTACATGGTAAAAGAATGCAGCGCGAAAAAAACAAGGACGAACAGAAGTGGACAGGACAGGGCGTTGACTACCAACACATTTATTCAGAAGGATGAGCAGCTTATATAACGCAGTCCAACACCCCCGTGACCAAGAAAATAGCAAACGCGTTCAACTATCTAATACAAAAACAAAAAAAAAACAAAACAAAACAAAACGAAGTACACAATATCAAAGTGATACATATCTGGGTAACGCAAAGTCAGCCAAGAACCGATAAAACCGAGAGGACCACGACGAACCGTAAGGTGCACGCATGGAAAATGAACAGTCAGCGACCTTTGCCGCCAATGCAGCACGAGGCAAAACGAAGACGACAAAAACAGAATAGTCACCGAACACTAAGTAAAAGTCGAAGCTAAAAGCAGGGTCGGGGCCAAACGCATAACAAAACAAGACAAAACGCAACGCGAAAGCTGAGTCAACCGTTCACAGTCAAACTGAGTCAAAAAAGTTGAAAGTTCTCTAGAACAAGAATTAAAAGCAGACGTGAATAATAAAAAAAAAGACGTGTTTATAGTGGGCCTAGAAAACTGGACTCCTTGTCTGTAAGTAAAATTGAAGGCGTGCTGACGCACTTGTCTCCAGCTTTTGCTATCATCCTTGCCTCAATGATGACCCTTTCATTTTCTGTCCGCGCCCGTGCTCTGACAACCGTGCGCGTGTAACATGGTTCGCAGCCTTTGCAAGACTTGCAATGGTCGTCCAGGTGGCCGCCGCTTTTGTTACGGACCCTACGGCGGTGTTCAAACAATCTCTCGTTGAGACACCTGCCGGTTTGCCCAATATACACGCGTCCACACTTCAAGGGAATCTCGTAAATGACACAAGTAGCACAATGTGTGAGTGGTTCTACATGTCTAATAGGGCAAACCTTTTTCTTTTGCTTTAGCGCATTAGCCAGGTTCTCCCGGGTGAAGTGGTCCATTCGGTCTTCCGGTATGTGGATGATTTTATGATCGTCCTCAGAAGTTGCCCACCTGGTTCGTTGGAGCGTGTCATTCTTGAAATTGTCGCCCTTTTCAAGTCCCATTTTGGGGGTCTGAACTTTACCTGTGAACCGCCGAGAGGCAAGGATGTTCAGTTTTTGGACGTACTTTTTAGTTTTGAACAAACCCACCTCTGTTGGACGTACAACCCTCGCTCTAAGAAAGGTCTTCTTCCGCATGACAGCGCTCACTCGAAATTGATCAAGCGAGGCATTGTTTCTCCTGCCATCCAGGCAGCGCTCACAAAAAGCTGTCCCCATACGATGCATAGCAGTGTTAATAACCAAGTCCAACGTCTTTACAGTGCTGGCTACTCACCAACACTAGTGAGTAGCGTTTCAGAGACTCTTCTCCAGAAATTGAAAGTGCAAGGCAAAGACGCAGGCAAACTAGAACAGGCCAAACGACCTCCTTTGGCCGTCATCCCGTATCTTCACAAGTTGTCTCACAATTTAAAGAAGGTTGCAAAAAGAAACAACGTAAACCTTGTCTTCTCAGCCCCGTGCAAATTGTCACGAGTGTGTACACTGCTGACAAAGCAAAAGAAAAAGGTTTGCCCTATTAGACATGTAGAACCACTCACACATTGTGCTACTTGTGTCATTTACGAGATTCCCTTGAAGTGTGGACGCGTGTATATTGGGCAAACCGGCAGGTGTCTCAACGAGAGATTGTTTGAACACCGCCGTAGGGTCCGTAACAAAAGCGGCGGGCACCTGGACGACCATTGCAAGTCTTGCAAAGGCTGCGAACCATGTTACACGCGCACGGTTGTCAGAGCACGGGCGCGGACAGAAAATGAAAGGGTCATCATTGAGGCAAGGATGATAGCAAAAGCTGGAGACAAGTGCGTCAGCACGCCTTCAATTTTACTTACAGACAAGGAGTCCAGTTTTCTAGGCCCACTATAAACACGTCTTTTTTTTTTTTATTCACGTCTGCTTTTAATTCTTGTTCTAGAGAACTTTCAACTTTTTTGACTCAGTTTGACTGTGAACGGTTGACTCAGCTTTCGCGTTGCGTTTTGTCTTGTTTTGTTATGCGTTTGGCCCCGACCCTGCTTTCAGCTTCGACTTTTACTTAGTGTTCGGTGACTATTTTGTTTTTGTCGTCTTCGTTTTGCCTCGTGCTGCATTGGCGGCAAAGGTCGCTGACTGTTCATTTTCCATGCGTGCACCTTACGGTTCGTCGTGGTCCTGTCGGTTTTATCGGTTCTTGGCTGACTTTGCGTTACCCAGATATGTATCACTTTGATATTGTGTACTTCGTTTTGTTTTTTTTTTGTTGTTTTTGTATTAGATAGTTGAACGCGTTTTCTATTTTCTTGGTCACGTGGGTGTTGGACTGCGTTATATAAGCTGCTCATCCTTCTGAATAAATGTGTTGGTAGTCAGCGCCCTGTCCTGTCCACTTCTGTTCGTCCTTGTTTTTTTCGCGCTGCATTCTTTTACCATGTTCACTGACCAACAAGCCCAAACAGCCGCTTTAGTTCATCGGAAGGTACAGTGATGGTTTCAAGAGGATGACCGCTGCGGAGGTCCAGGGCATGATCCTGGTGTAGTAGCCAGCACCTCCATCAAATATTACGAAGATTAGCTCAGCAGCAGGCGGGACAGGCCGCAGCCAGAAGGCACATCTGAACCAAGTCACCCAAGTGCTAGCTGCAGCGTCCTCGTCGTCGTCAACTGCCCAGCGACAGAACAACGCCCTCTTCATCTCTCGACTGTGTACCGTAACAATATCGATGTCCTCAGAGCTCTCTGATTGTTCGCTAATTCTACGCCGATGCACGGTCTAGATTACACTTCTTCGAAAAATATGCGCACTTTACTAGCACCGATAGAAAACGACGAGGCTTAGAGGCACATAAAGCTCTCTGCCTGTCATAAACGCCACCTTTCGCATCCGAGACCGCCTGAACCAAGCGTATCTCTGAGCTTCAATGGGTGCCATGAGCAAACCCCTTTAAGGATTTTAACAGCGGTATGAGAATGTTACCTGTAACTGATTGGACACGAATATTTTACAGGCAGTCGGAGGTGATCCTTCATAACTAAACTACATTAATGTCACGTCGCCGCACGAGACGTTGCGTACTCACGAGCACCATGTGCGTTCCGCGAAGCAGTTTACATCTTTCGAGTTGCAGTTAAAGGATACGCATATAGAAACGATAGCGACAATACAATAGAGAATAGTAGGCCGTTAGACCCAAGACCACCGCTTTGAACGCGATCGCACCTTCGCTCTCAACTCCTGATGTTACCAGTTTTCATTACCCAGTGCGCTACCGAAATGTCACATTTTGCGTCATTCAAATCCCTGAGGCCTTTGTGTCGACTCTGCTTTGAAGAAGGAACGCGACCTCCACAATACCTGGGCCCTTTGCTGTCGCGTACATGGCGCTAAAGCGAACCTTGCACCTAGTTTGCAGGGTTACTTAGGGCAACCGAGGGAACAGTGCCTTGATGCCGGCTCCACAACAAGCACTTACACAACAGCTTAAAACTACGCTAACAGCCTCACGATTTAACATTTCCTCCTCAAGGCGCCTAGCGGACACAACTAGCGGGGGCGCATATTAGGCTCCGCACGCTTTTTCCCAAATTGGTTACTTTTCACAAGCGACGTATAAGAGCAATAATCCAGGGAAATAATTCCTTAATCTTAAACTCTACTGCGTGAAGATGTATTCTAATAAAATAAAGTGCAAAAGATGTAATTTTAACAGAATAAAAAAAGAAACGACTGCTGGCTTTGCTCTGCAGAATGTGTTTCGCGTAAAGATAACGCGCGTCACATCTTTCTGGTAGAAAAATGGAGTATCTTCAGCCAGACAATATTGTAGTGTTTAGGTTCGAAAAATTGCTTCAATTTTTTTAAAACCTGTTATTGAAGTTTCAAGTGCAACAAAGTTTCAAAAATGATGGATGGGCCGAATTCCGCCGGTATCATTCTAATATCCATCACATTTTTTAATATCATTTATAATATATTCTACAACATCATAGTTGTTAAGTTGGAAGCCCACGGCGCCGATGGACCCCCACCCCCTCCCGCACCTGCTCCCAGGAGCGGTCATGCACGGGGGAAATAGAGGAATGTGCGTCGAGGCGTGACACCCCCGCTTAGGGTGCCTCGTTGCCAGCTACAGAACTAATCCTTTCCTGTTCTGGCGCCGAGTCAACCATGTCCCGCGGAAGACATTCCTTGGCTGTCAACGGAGACGGCAAATCCGATGCGTGGCAATCGATGGAATGCACATGCAACGAGCTGTGTGCACGTAGTCACGCGCCCTGCACGTTTCAGGACGTGCGGGGTTCACTGGGCTCGGCACGGTGAGCCCTGGGCTCCGCCCACTTGCTCATGCGGTGCTACTGCAGTGCGGTTGGTTAAAATTGGGCGAGAGCTGGATTACTCAAGCTCCACTCAATTATGGAAAGGGTTAACACCCGCTGTAAAGAATGACTTGGGACGATCGCACCGAGTCTCAAGCTCGGCCGTTTTTAAAAGCCTTTTTTATCAGCCTTTTTTTGAATGCCCTTTTTAAACAGCCTTTTGCTCATATGCCGTTTTTTATCAATCCCGTCTTTAATATATAATTTTTGTCTTAAGAAGTTGGAATTGCTGCCGGACGAGCGGACGAAGACCCGAAGTGCTCTTCGTACCGCTAACCGCCGTATATTCGATCACCGGCCAGCGTGCCATCATCGTTCACCGCTCGCGAGGAACAACCGACTAGCCCAATCCGGCCATCCCATCAGGAGGAGGGCAAGAAGTTTAACTATAGTAAAATTAATTAATAATTGCAGTCTACAAAAAGTGACGCCAGAAGGAACAAAACATGGTTCTCAGCGGTTGTCACACATGGTACTCACACTAACCAGCTGCTACGTATGCTGCGCACATCGTCACGTCGTAAGGGTTAAAAGTTGTATAAATTGGTAAATTATCCGTGGCTCGTTCGGGCGCCCTATTTTCCTCAACAACAAAGCGTTCTATTTTTCATCTTCAGCCTATTTTTTATTAATTTATTTATTTAGTTATCTTCTTCATTCTTTTTTTGCTTCAGAAGAAAAAAAAGCTTATTCAACACTGCCACTCTGACACGCCCATGTATCCTTACAATGCGTGTTACCTTACGCCATTCTAGCACACCATTCACACGCGTTTCGCAGTGTTCCATTGCCGTCTTGCTATACCTCGTGTGCAAATTTCTGCTTCCCGAAGTGGCATCTCATATCCTTTTGTGAA
Organism: Amblyomma americanum; assembly: GCF_052857255.1. Lineage (NCBI taxonomy): Eukaryota > Metazoa > Arthropoda > Arachnida > Ixodida > Ixodidae > Amblyomma > Amblyomma americanum. The sequence continues at coordinate 206,143,397 of NC_135498.1, forward strand.
GACCACCCGCTAATCGTTAGCGCGCTATGCATTCCCGGAAGTGCTTGCACGCAGCGAGTCAAGGACAGGTCAGGCACACAATGAGATTTCGCGGCGACGTGCCTACACCGTCTCCCCTTACCGGCCACGAGCCAACTGTGGATGCTGTCGGGCCCGTGCTGCGGCACATGCGCGCAGCCATTCCAACGACGGAGGAGCCGGCCTTCAGGCATGGCGGCAACCGTCCTCCGGTGCTGGCGGTGGCTGCATGGGTAAATAGGGGAGTGAGAAGAGCGCTCCAAGATAACGATTCAGCAAAGCGGAAGCTTTGAAGGCAGTTAATTACGCGTTGATCAATGTGTACAGCAGTATAACTGACCGAAAACTACCAAGATAAATTGTAGCGTTTGACGCCATTGTGCTCGTCTTGTCTGCGTAGCACAATTCCTTATGATGACTCTGACTTCAGCCATGTGAAAATAACTGTGAGAGAACATGCAAAAATTTTGCGTTTAAGGCGGAAGTAATGACTAAGTAGAACGTTCACAAAATGGTCAGGTTGCAGTACCCACATGTATTAGTAAAGCCTGAAAGTTTTTTTGTGGCTAGAGTGGTTGTTCCTGCTTATGATGTAAACTACTCTTAATGGCATAAAAAATGTTATCCTACGAGCTGTAGCCTCTTCTTAAAATGTTCACTTGACGGAACAGATAGAATAGGGAGTTGGCATTGCAAGTATTCTTACCCTTTTGCATATTTCTGCTTTTCAACCCAGACACATTGCAGGTCCTGCATTCTGCGATATGTAGTGCTACTTATTGGTGGCTTCGATACGGCGGATATTAAGACCTCATCTGAATATCCGCTGAAATCATATTCATCTCAGTTCACATTAATCTGAGAAGTCCATGCAGAGAAGCAGGAAAATTCTGTTTTCAAGGGGCCTTAGAGTTTATAGGACCCATTACTTATGGCAGTAGCTTAGTGCACTGAAATCACCAGGAAAACCTACTGTAGTTCTTCAAATGGCGGTTAATCAGTCGCATTTGTGGTGAAAACTTTGCCACCCTTCAGGGTCTATAAGCTTAAGTGATTAGAAAAAATATTTTAATTATATCGATTAGATAATTTTGCGATATACAGCACCGTGCCTGGAACCAAATGTGAATACTATACTCATCTGTATACCTTTCCTAACATGTATACCTCTCTAATTTTATCTGTATACCTTTCCTCAATGTAAACACTGATCCCAACAACGCTGCTATGTTAAAAGGAATGTTCCTGATAAGCAGCGCAACATACTATGCGAATGAAAACATTCACAGTTACCTTTACAAAGGCGTAAGTATATCAATAACTGTTGTTACCCCTTCTCTATTAAAGACAAATATGGTGACTAAAGCACTGCATTTCTCCTTCCGAGATGACCTGACGGGTTGGAGGCGCAGGGAAAGGGGGAGGGCGCAGTATTTGTGATCAAGCGGCTGCAGTGTACAACAATGCAGCATGCAAATGCGAGAAACACATGCATTTCTTTCAAGCGATGATCTTTCTCTTCATCCTTAGACTGCATCGCCTGTTATAAGAACGCCATGCTGCTGTAGTCCCTGCAGTCCTGAAGCTATAGGTGATGCTGACAACATTTCACTAAAGATAAGGGAGCAATTCAAAGTTCAGGCACGAAACGATTTCAAATCAACCTTTCGGACAGCATAACTAAAAAAACACCTTAAAAGCGTTTCATCACAACATTTTATGTCCAAAACATTGAAGCCAGACTATAAAAAAGATGTTTTATTGATAATAATTTTTAACCGACTATTTAGGATGATGCTCTAAGCCGAGTTTAATCTTGGAGGGAATAGAATGAACGCATTAGATGTTACGCCTGGTTGCGAGAATATAACATGAAATTTCACTCACAGCACGCTGTCTTCTTAGTTCGTACGCTGAATTCTTGGCTCACAAATGAGCGGGCAGATGTTGCTGTCTACGTTCCATGTGCGATCCGGCAGGTGTACTCGTGCTGCAAAACAACGCAAAGGATAAGACAGCCATCGGGATAACATATGGTCCTCCTCACTATTGTACACCTAAGCACAAGGATAAAAGAATCAGAGCAGGGGATTGTTAGGATACAGTACAGCAAGTTTGCTGAGCGAGTTGGTTTTCCACGTTTAAAACTGCTTAGCACAATATTAAGACAGGAGACTGGCGTATACATGAGAACAGTCTCAGGCGTCACTTATGTATGGAGTAGCGCCTGCGATTGTTCTTGTCTATTTGCCTGCGTCTAGTGTTTCTATGGCGCTAGGTTGCTTTAAATTACAGAATATAACGCATGCAAAATAAACTGTTTTTGTGAATATTAAGACGAAAGCCTTTAGTGGCTCATACTCGCGGTGTCCGTCTGTCTATCCGTGACACTTTTCAACTCGATAAGTAAAAGAAATATTGGTGCACGATAGGATCCGACCTACCATCCTTCCCTTCCGCAGCTGAGCGCGCTACCGACTACGCTACTTGCTGCCGACGTGTACGTAGTTCTGCTTGTCTAGGTCGCTGGAGAGTGTTTCCAGAAAGGCGTCGAATCAGATGGATGCCTCCCAAATGGCCTCCAGTGTCTCCAGCATTTAATATTGCCACCTGGTGTTCTCAGGTGGCGCTGAAGTGTCTTCGAAGACGTTGAAGTGTCTCTCGCTGGCTGGCTGGCTGCTTGCTGTATTCTGCTGGTTAGCGACCTGTCTCCCTGTTTTCCGTTACATATTTTGGTGGAGGTGCGGGGTACGACAGAAGCTCGGCCCTCCAGATAATCAATGATAGGTCGCAGGTCTGGGTCAGCTCGCTGGCGGGTCATTAGGTCTAAGGCGCTGACAACTCCAATAAAACCACTCTCGTCCTCTATGCTATCATCCGCTAACCCGACGGGCGCGCGAGAGAGTGCGTCAGCGTCTTCGTGCGTCTGGCCAGATTTGTGCACAATGGTGTAATCGAATTCTTGGAGGCGGAGGCTCCATCGGGCTAGGCGCCCCGATGGGTCGCGAAGATTTGCAAGCCAGCACAACGAATGGTGGTCGGTAACTACTTTGAACGGGCGGCCGTAGAGGTACGGACGAAATTTCATGGTTGCCCACATAACCGCAAGGCATTCTTTTTCTGTGGTCGAATAGTTTGTTTCAGCGCGAGAAAGCGTGCGGCTTGCATACGCGATGACCCTTTCCACGCCACCTTGGTGTTGGACGAGTACGGCGCCGAGGCCGACGTTGCTCGCGTCGGTGTGGACTTCGGTTTCAGCCTCTTCATCAAAGTGCGCAAGAACAGGGGATGTTAGCAGTCGTCTGCGCAGCTCGGCAAAAGCCTCCTGCTGCTCGGCAGCCCACACGAACTGTGTATCATTGCGCGTGAGGTGGTACAGGGGTGCGGCAATCTTTGAAAAGTCGGCGATGAAGCGGCGGTAATATGCGCACAGACCCAAAAAACGTTGCACACTTTTCTTTGTTGCAGGAACAGGAAAGTTGGCGACGGCAGCAGTTTTCTCGGGGTCGGGCTTAACGCCATCGGCACTCACGAGGTGACCGAGAAACTTCAACTCTTTGTACCCAAAGTGGCACTTCTCGGACTTTAGCGTTAAGTCGGCCGAGCGGAGGGCATCTAATACTGTCCTCAGGCGTTCAAGGTGTTCGGCAAAGGTTTCGGAAAATACGACGACATCATCGAGATAAACCAAACAAGTTTGCCATTTTAGTCCAGCGAGAACGGTATCCATCATCCGCTGGAAAGTTGCCGGCGCTGAACATAGCCCAAAAGGTAGCACTTTAAATTCGTACAGTCCGTCGGGTGTCACGAACGCCGTTTTTTCGCGGTCCCGCTCGTCGACCTCTATCTGCCAGTACCCACTCTTTAAATCAATGGAGGAGAAGTACTGGGCGCGACGAAGTCTGTCGAGCGAGTCGTCGATACGAGGCAGCGGGTAGACGTCTTTTTTGGTGATGCTGTTCAGTTTCCGATAATCCACGCAGAAGCGGAGTGTCCCATCCTTTTTCTTCACCAGCACGACAGGTGAAGACCAGGGGCTGCTGGAAGGTTGAATGATTCCATCTGAAAGCATCTCCTTCACCTGCGTTTGGATCGCCTCACGCTCCTTCGGTGAGATACGGTACGGCTGCTGATGGATGGGGCGGGCATCGTCGGGCGTAATGATGCGGTGCTTGAGAAGAGCCGTTTGCCGGACTTTCGACGAAGAAGCGAAACAGGAGGAGTATTCAAGTAGGAGGGCACGTATTTCTCGCTGTTGAGTCACCGAAAGGTCCGGGCTGATGTCAAGGGATGGGCGCACAGGTCTAACAGCTTCGAACGCGAAACATTCAGAAACCTCCGCTAAGGGGTCGGCGAATGCGATGGCAGTAGCACGAAAAAGGTGCCGGGGCTCGTTAGAGAAGTTAGTCACCAGGAGCTCAGAGCAGCCGTCGCGGAGATGGATGAGACCTCGCGCTGAGCAGATGCCGTGGGTGAGCAAAAGGGACAGGTTGCCCTCTGCGACCGCTGTCCCTTCACGTAGTCCGTCGCAGTGAACACTCACAACTGGCGCGTGGCGGAATCCAAACGCTCTCGGCGGATATTCTAAGGGCGGCGCGGCGTGGACAGTCCTCGGAATAAACATCAGCTTTCTCGGTAGAAAATGTGACAGTGCGCTTTCGGAGGTCAATAATAGCTCCATACTCTCGGAGAAAATCAACGCCAAGGATACAGTCACGGGAGCAGTTCGGTAGAACTAGGCAGCTGACAACAAATGTGGAGCTGCGAATTTGGACTCTTGCTGTGCATAGGCCAAGCGGAGTTACGACATGTCCGCCAGCCGTGCGAATCTGCGTGCCGGACCATGGTGTCATTACTTTTTTAAGAAGCGCCGCTAGCTTTCCGCTTAAAATCGAGAAATCAGCGCCAGTGTCCACCAAAGCACTAACCTGATAGCCATCGAGAAGCACGGGTATATCCAACGAGAATCGATCTCCGAGTTCAGGTACTGCAGTCGTTGCCTTTAAATCGCGGTCGGTCGCTGTTCGCGTTGTCGGGGGGTCTTGTTCGTATCGATTGCCAGCGGCCTCGCCCCCTGAGGTCGCTCTCTTTAGTTTTCCCGGCGGGGACTTGGCGACCGTCTCTGCGCCATCCAGGAGGAGCTTTGGGGCTGTGGCGAAGGTCGGCGTGGTGATGGAGACCGAGACTGCCGCTGGGGAATTGTCGCCATGCGCTGCTGGGCTACGTAGTCCTCGATCTCCCGGGGTCGTTGACCTCTTGGTGGACGGGGCATGTCGATAGGGAACCCCTGCAGCCCAAGCTGTCGATACGGGCACTGGCGATACAGATGACCGGGTTCCCCGCAGTGAAAGCAGAGACGCCGCCGATCCGGAGCACGCCACAGGTCCGTCTTCCGCTGGGGTGATCGTCGATTGTCGATGTAGTACGTGTCGGGGTGTGCGGAAAACAGCGAGCCTTGATTGGACGGAGGAAACTGCGCCGAAGAGGGCGCAGGACGTTGCAAGGCTTCAGCGTACGTTGGACGACGGCACTCCGTTGGTAAAGGCGGTGGGTCAACGGACGGGAACGAAGGTCTCAAGGCTTGAACCTCTTCGCGGACCAGGCTAGCGAGAGAGCCGGCCGTCGGCAGGGGAGCACCGAAAAGCGCCTGGAGCTCTTCGCGCACAACGGAGCGGATCAGGTCGCGGAGGAGACCAGGGTTAGCCCCGAAGGCAGGAAGCGGCTCTGTAAGTGAAGCGGCGAGTACCGGCCGGTCGTAGGTGGTAGACCGCCGCGAGAGCATCTTCTCCATCGTGACCGCCTCCGAGAGAAACTCAGCAACAGTCCCAGGTGGACTGCGCACGAGGCCAGCGAAAAGTTGCTCTTTAACGCCGCGCATGAGATGGCGCACCTTTTTATCTTCGGGCATGGCCGGGTCAGCTCGCCGGAAGAGCCGAGTCATATCCTCCACGTACATGCTTACAGTCTCATTCGGCATCTGAATGCGAGACTGCAAAGCCCGTTCAGCCCGTTCTCGACGATCCGTGCTGGTGTAGGTCTCCAGCAGGCGTCGGCGGAACTCGTGCCATGATGTTAGGGCGTCTTCTCGGTTTTCGTACCAGGTACGTGCACCATCCTCGAGACTAAAGAAGACGTTTCGAAGTTTAGCGGCGTCGTCCCACTGGTTGAATGAGGCCACGCGTTCAAACTCGAGAAGCCAGTCCTCTACGTCTTCGAGCTGACTGCCGTGGAATGGTTTGGGCAGTCGCGGATTCTGCAAGGTGTAGTAGGCAGCAGCTGGCATGACAGGTCGATGGGTGGGTGCTCTGGCAGACTCCAAAAGCCCGTGTTCGGGAGGTAGGCCTTGATTTCTCCGGCTAGCACGGTGCACGGGGGTGTCCACTAGCGAAGGACTGGGGCCCAGGGTATCCGGAGGAGTATGAGACATATACAGGGATCTTTACCCAGCGCCTACACCAAAATATGTAACGGAAAACAGGGAGACAGGTCGCTAACCAGCAGAATACAGCAAGCAGCCAGCCAGCCAGCGAGAGACACTTCAACGTCTTCGAAGACACTTCAGCGCCACCTGAGAACACCAGGTGGCTCCCCGCTTTTGTTTTTCTTTTTTTTTTGGAGGGGGAGTAATGCCACCTGGTGTTCTCAGGTGGCGCTGAAGTGTCTTCGAAGACGTTGAAGTGTCTCTCGCTGGCTGGCTGGCTGCTTGCTGTATTCTGCTGGTTAGCGAACTGTCTCCCTGTTTTCCGTTACAATATTCACAAAGATTTCTGTACTTAATTAACATCTTAACCACAAATCAGTGACAAAAGCAGCAACGACGCGCTAAAGGCTTTCGCCTCACAGCCCTTTAGGTTAACAAAGTGCCCCCTGAATTTGTTCAAAAGATTCATTATAAGTTCCAACATTGCGTCTTATTTTTTTGTGACGTCATTTTCGGCGGTTACTGTGAGCGAATAAAAACAAATTCTGTAATAAAGTATTACTCTCGTCAATCACGCGTGAAGTGCTGGCGATGTACGCTGGAAAAACCATGGAACCGAGACAGTGATCACTGGCGACTCATCAGTGACCCAAGATGTCAGCGCACGAGCTGAGAAGACAGCGCGCGGTGAGTGAAAGAACGCAGTTCTCCTGCCACATTCTGTATTTGCCCGTTGTGATCAAGCTTTTAAGGTACAAGAAATCAGATGTCCAATTAACTGTTATCAGAATTAAATCTTTTCGCATGCGATACTTGTGGAACAATGTGCCTAAGAACATGTTTGACATCAACCACCTTCAAGATAACTTTTTCTCCATGCAGCATGGTTTTAGAAAGGTATTTTCTTGCGATACGCAATGAATATTATTCATACATGCAGTTGCTGTGTCAATTAACAATGGTAATCAGGTTGACTGTGCTTTTTTTATTTTCAAAAGCTTTTGATTTGGTCGCACGCAATCTGTTGTTACTGATGTTGTCTACACTCAAAATTCCACGATTCCTGCTGAAATGGCTGCAAGCATATCTTCCCGGGAGAAAGCACGCGTCATTATTGACGGGGTAAACTACTCGGACGTTGCAGTCTTATCGAGTGTCCCCCAAGGATCAGTTTTGGGCCCTCTTCTGAAGAAGGATGGAAAGTTGGGCTAGTTGGTAACAGTTCATGGTGGGTGGAACAGCGCGAACAGACGATAGACGAGAAGACTCAGACAAGCGCTGACTCGCAACTAATGTTTTTATTAAGAAGAACATACATTTTATATTAAAAAAACACGTGATACATCAGGCTCATAGCAATTGCATTGGCACTTTTCAATGGTTACCTCGCTGAATTCAATGCTTACATCATGAATTATCTAAAAGAGAAACCTCCTCATCAACTAGAATCAAGGAAGGCTGGCTCGCACACTCCGCTTTTCTTTTCCAAATGAAATATGCCTCCATTATTTCCCTGGTTGTTTTTTCTCTATGGCGAAACAAAATCTTTGTTTTGGTTACCAGGGGGCGGCATTTTTTCTTTTTCTCCTGTTTTCCGCACTCTCGGCAGTGATCTTTTAGATGGGAATAACTTGAATCCGAGAGCGAATACAAGAGTTCCCGCAACCGAATATAAATGCAACGGCCGATTTGGCCTATGTAGACTTTCTTGCAAGAGAGTGGAAGCTCATAAACGACTGAACATGCGCAATCGACCAACTTTGACCTGTGCGCCACTTGGCAATGGAACGGGCTAGCTCTTTTTATATGTTCGTGGCGATTGCTAATGGCTCGGCATAGCCCACTCAACTTATACGGCGCCGAAAAAACAACGTCTACTTCGAAACGACCAGCCACATTTTTCAAATTGTGCGCTATCTTGTGTGCATATGGAATAACAGTTAGATTCTTATGTGACCTTTCATTTTTTGGTTTCACAAATTCTGCCCTTACCAATCGCAAAAGGTTTTCACAAGTTGATGAAATAACAATGTCTGGAAAACCTGTGCTTTTTAGCCTACGTACTTGTGACAGCACACTATCTGTAACGCAATGGTGACATGAATGCTGAAGGCTAGAGCGAATGCAAGACATAGCAATTCCATTTTTTACAATCTTCGAGTGCCCGGATGAATAGTTTAAAACAGCTTTTTTGGATCTTGGTGAATACTCCCAACGCACGTGGTCATTTTTGAAACACAATTTGAGGCTTAAAAACTGGACAGCATCGTTTGATGGAACCTCAAATGTGAATGACAACCCCTTAGCATTCTCGCGAAAGAGCGTCAATATGTCCAATAGCCTCCTGCTGAAGTTTTCTTTCTCAACCAGTACCAGAAAATCGTCTACAAATCTGAAAATGCGTATCGCCAGTCCATCGATGTGTTTGTAAATATCTCTATCAATTTGACCTAGGAAAATATTGCTTAATGTGAGCGCCTCCTTCGATCCTATACATATGCCCTTTTTTTGGACATACACTTCATCTCGCCACCCAACGTATGTGGACTTCAAATAAAACGACAATATTTCAAGAAAGGTCTCGGCATTTACCCCGCATTGACCCATAAAACCCACTTCATCATTTTCTTCCGCGATGCACTTTTTTACTGCTTTCAAAATTCCTTTTTGAGGCAGAGAATAATATAGGTCTTCAATGTCAACACTGAAGCCTGAACAAAATCCCGGATTGCTAAGCTTCAGAAACTGGGTCAACCTATCTGTCTTATCAACCACAAACGGATCGTTCACAGTCAACTTTGAAAGATGCTATTGCAAGTAACTTGATACAGAGTATTGCCAAGTGCCTGCTTCAGAAACGATGGCTCTGAAAGGAATGCTGCTTTTATGAGTTTTCGCAGAGAAAATCAAATCTAACTTATCACCTTTCATTTTCAGTGTAGTCGTCGCCAAAGACCCGAGATTACATTCGTTTAGCATAGAAACGGCCCGCTGTTTTACACCACTACAATCCACATTAACTCGTTTGAAGCATTTCTCAACGGCTTAAAAAGCCTTTTCTGCATAGATACCTTCCGGGGCTACAACAAAATGACCTTCTTTGTCGGGCAAAATAAGACGCAATTTGCTGCATTCGAAAAACTCAACAAGGGCACGCGTCATTACTTCTTCGTGACGCTCCCGGTGAAGATACCAGGGCGTTGACGCTCTCTTCTAGGAATCTCGGGCGTGCTCCCTCGACGACCTTCCTGGAGGTGCTCCTGGAGAGGGCCAACATTTCCACCGGCGAATATACAGGTTCTTGAGAGAACTTTGGTCCCTGCTCATGGGTCTTCCGATGTTGCTGTTGTAGATGCGCATCGGCCAGCAGCTGCACTTTTCCAACTGGTGCTTCTGTCTTCCTCTTCCTAGGAAGATGCAGAATGGCGGATGCCCACAAAAATTCCGTTGTCTGTTGTGAGGTGAAGAACCACTCCATGTACATCCTGTGTCATTGACGTTCACTGCCAAAGTTTCCACAAGCCACCCACAAGCATTCTTTGAAGTAGCGAGCCTGTCGACATAACTCAGAGCGCAGAATGCGGAACATTCTTCTGGAATGCCCCGCTGACAGCTGTAACGGACCGCAATGCACATGCAAATTCGTAGGGCAAAGCCCATTCATGAAGTGCCAAGAAACACTCGTGCTCTGTATACGCACCCCGCATAACACGTCGCGATGCACTCGGGGTTAATACGGTTGAAGTTAAAACACGAAAAAGGGCCCTGTGCAGAAGAAATACACTGAAGAAGGATGGAAAGTTGGGCTGGTTGGTAACAGTTCATGGTTCAAAAAATGGAATTGCTATGTCTTGCATTCGCCCTAGCTTTCAGCATTCATGTCACCATTGCGTTACAGATAGGGTGCTGTCACAAGTACGTAGGCTAAAAAGCGCAGGTTTTGCAGACATTGTTATTTCATCAACTTATGAAAAACTTTTGCGATTGGTAAGGACAGAATTTGTGAAACCAAAAAATGAAAGGTCACATAAGAATCTAGCTGTTATCCCATATGCACACAAGATAGCGCACAATTTGAAAAATGTGGCTGGTCGTTTCAAAGTAGACGTTGTGTTTTCGGCGCCGTATAAGTTGACTGAGCTATGCCGAGCCATTAGCAATCGCCATGAACATATAAAAAGAGCTAGCCCGTTCCATTGCCAAGTGGCGCACAGGTCACGGTTCATGTTCAGTCGTTTATGAGCTTCCACTCTCTTGCAAGAAAGTTTACATAGGCCGAACCGGCCGTTGCATTATTATTCGGTTGCGGGAACACTTGAATTCGCTCTCGGATTCAAGTTATTCCCATCTGAATGATCACTGCCGAGAGTGCGGAAAACAGGAGAAAAAGAAAAAATGCCGCCCCTTGGTCACCAAAACAAAGATTTTGTTTCGCCATAGAGAAAAAACAACCAGGGAAATAATGGAGTCATATTTCATTCGGAAAAGACAAGCGGAGTGTGTGAGCCAGCCTTCCTTGATTCTTGTTAATAAGGAGGTTTCTTTTTTAGATAATTCATGATGTAACCATTGAATTCAGCGTGATAACGATTGAAAAGGGCCAATGCAATTGCTATGTGCCTGATATATCACGTGTTTTTTTAATATAAAATGCATGTTCTTCTTAATAAAAACATTAGTTGTGAGTCAGCACTTGTCTGTGTCTTCCCTTCTATCGTCTGTTCGCGCTGTTCCACCCACCATGAACTGTTACCAACTAGCCCAACTTTACATCCTTCTTCAGTGTATTTCTTCTGCACAGGGCTCTTTTTCGTGTTTTAATTTCAACCGTATTAACCCCGAGTGCATCGCAACGTGTTATGCGGTGTGCGTATACAGAGCACGAGTGGTTGCTTGGCACTTCAAGAATGGGCTTTGCCCTACGGATTTGCAAGTGTATTGCGGTCTGTTACAGCTGTCAGCGGGGCATTCCAGAAGAATGTGCCGCATTCTGCGCTCTGAGTTATGGCGATAAGCTCGCTACTTCAAACAATGCTTGTGGGTGGCTTGTGGAAACTTTGGCAGTGAACGTCACCGACACAGGATGTACAAGGAGTGGCTCATCACCTCACAACACACAACGGAATTTTTGTGGGCATCCGCCATTCCGCATCTTCCTAGGAAGAGGAAGACATAAGCAAGAATTGGAAAAGTGCAGCTGCTGGCCGATGCGCATCTACAACAGCAACATCGGAACACCCTTGAGCAGGGACCAAAGTTCTCTCAAGAACATGTATATTTGACGGTGGAAAGGTTGGCCCTCGCCAGGAGCATCTCCAGGAAGGTCGTCGAGGGAGCACGCCCGAGATTCCTAGAAGAGAGCGTCAACGCCCTGGTAGCTTCACCGGGAGCGTCACGAAGAAGTAATGACGCGTGCCCTGGTAGAGTTTTTCGAATGCAGCAAATTGCGGCTTATTTTGTCCGATAAAGAAGGTCATTTTGTTGTAGCCCCAGCAGGCATCTATGCAGAAAAGGCTTTGGAAGCCGTTGAGAAGTGCAACAAACGAGTTAATGTGGATTGCAGTGGTGTAAAAGAGCGGGCCGTTTCAATGCTAAACGAATGTAATCTCGGGTCTTTGGCGACGACTACACTGAAAATGAAAGGAGATAAGTTAGATTTGTTTTTCTCTGCAAAAACTCATAAAAGCATCATTCCTTTGAGAGCCATCGTTTCTGAAGCAGCCACTTGGCAATATTCTGTATCAAGTTACTGTTGTATATGTGGTTTCGGTTTCTGTTTGGGGATCACCTGCCGCCAGAGGCACCAGTGTCGCTATGTGTATATATATATGACTGTATGTGGCAATAAAGGGGGAATAGTTTTGGTTGCTAGCAGTTCGTGTACTTGAGCGGCACCCGCCGCTACAACATTGGCGACGAGGATGGGATCCGAACCCACGCGGGCAAAGCCCAATGGATGTCCAAAGTCCTGCAAGGATGTAAGGGCGTGCTCTTCTATATAAATGACATTATAGTCTTCGGGCGGGGCCGGCAGGAGCACATAGATAACCTTGCAGCAGTACTTCAACGCATTAAAGACGCAGGACTCAAACTGAACAGCAAATGTATCTTCGATACGCAGGAACTTTCATTTTTGGGTCACAGGATCACAGCAAGTGGTATTGTTCCGCTGGAGGAAAAGGTTGCTTCCATCAAGGATACACCGGCAACCACCAATACAGCCAGCCTTCGATCGTTCCTGGGACTGGTCGAATACTACTCTAGGTTCGTTCCCAACTTTGAGGATATGGTTGAACCGATGCGCGTTCTGCTTCGAAAGGGGGCAACCATTTGTTTGGTCTGGCGAGGTAGACTCCAGTTTTCGAAAGACCAAAGAGGCACTTGCGTCCAGCATAGTCCTGCGGATGTTCGATGCATCTCTTCCAGTTGTTGTTTCCACTGACGCTTCAGACTGTGGGCTTGGAGCGGTTCTCCAACAGGTGGAGGGAGAGAAACTACACACTGTCGCCTTTGCTTCTCGAGCGCTTTCATCTGCAGAGAGGAGATATTCAGTAGGAGAACGCGAAGCGCTTGCGTGTGTTTGGGCGTGCGAGAAGTTGCATGTTTACTTGTGGGGACGCCATTTCACGTTGCTTACTGACCATCAAGCCTTGGTCGCATTGCTGTCTACTCAAGGGCCAGGAAGGCGTCCTTTGCGGATACCACGGTGGGCGGAGCGCCTACTGCAGTAGAACTATACAGTAAAGTACCGGAAGGGTTCGCAAAATCGAGTAGCAGATGCGCTCTCTCGCCTCCCTGCGTCACCTCCTCAGGAAGAAGAGACTTTACCAGACGAAACTGTATCAGTTGCCCTTATATCTTCTTGCATTACCAGGGAAGAGTTTGAACAGGCCCAGTCGGAAGACAGCACACTGCAACGAATCAAGGCCTACATTGAATCGTCCTGGCCTGCGCAAAAATCTCTGCCGGGTGAGCTTCAACCTTTCCTCAAACTCCGCGATGAACTTCAGTAGAGTTAGTTCTTGGGCTAGTTGGTATTGTTGATTGAAGTTCATAGTTCTTCAGCGCAACGGCCTTGTTCGTCCTTCTTCTTTTCTGTCTTCTGTCTTCTTTTCCTTGGCTAAAAACGTGCCGTTGCGCTGAAGAACTATGAACTTCAATCCGCGATGAACTGTCAGTGGTGGACAATTTGATTTTGCGTGGCGAACGCCTTGTGGTTCCCGCATCACTTACACCGCGGATAATTACCGCTGCTCATGAGGCTCACCCTGGAATTGTACGAACGAAAGCACGTCTGCGAGAAAACTTTCGGTGGCCAGCCATGGACAGGCAAGTCGAGCTAGCTATTCAAACGTGTAGTATATGCCAGGCAGCGGACAAGAGCACGAAGGTTATGGCTGCACCATTGAACCCGGTCCCCTTACCAAAGGAACCGTGGCTAAAGCTTGGCATGGACATTGTTGGCCCATTTGAGAGAGCACCACACGATTGTCGATATGCGATCACGCTGGTCGACTACTTTTCTAAGTGGCCCGAAGTATACTTTTGCAACCAAGCCACATCACGCAGAGTAACAGGCTTCTTGGTGTCAGTGTTCGCACGTGAAGTTGTTTGCGATAACGGGCCACAGTTTTTATCTCGAGAGTTCCAAGCTTTTCTGCAGGATCGCGGCATTCGCTTGCGGCATTCGTCCGTATACTACCCGCAAGCAAACGGACAGGCAGAACGGTTCAACAGAGTTTTTAAAAGCTTTGTTCAAGTGGCTACACTCGAGCAGCGTCCCTTACGCCAAACGGTAACAGAATACTTGGGCATTTACCGTTGTACGCCGCATGCCACAACTGCAGTTGCTTCAGCACTTCTCCTGCATGGACGTCTGTCTACCAAGGACTCGGCTCGATGTCGTTGGGTATCCGTCAGCAATATTTGCAACCTACCCTACTTCAGAGCTCCACCTCCTACGCGAGCGGGTGAAGCAAAAGCAGCAATCCAGTAAACTATACACAGACGCTCGCAGGGCCGCAAGGGAAACCAAAGTGAATGTTGGTGACCTTGTACGAGTACGCAGACAAACTGCTTTTAAAGGTGACCTGGCTTTTAGCCGCCCAAGAAAAGTGATAAGAAAACAGGGGCAATCGTCCTTCCAACTTGATGATGGAAAAACGTGGAACGCTTCAAAGTTGTCAAGGATGCCACGAGCTTCTGCATCTATCTGTGGGTGGGGGGAAAGGAGTGATACAAATGACACCGCTAGGGAAAGCAGCTCACCGCCTACCTTGGAGAGACCCGTTTCAGAAGCGCCAACCGGAACTTCAGCTGTGGCTGCTGCGAAGCAGCCGCCTATGTCACCAGTGACCGGCTGTGAGCCGGAAGAGACTTCGCCTGCCGCCAGTGGTTTCTCAGAAGCATCGGGACCTCAGCGTAGGGTACAGCCATCAAGGAATAGACGACCTCCAGACCGCTATGAACACTAAGTACAGAAAGACACGTTTTGCAGTGAACATGAACGTGTCACAATCTGCACGAGTGTTGAGTTTACTGACGTTGTGAAATACGGACATAAATGGAGTTGTATCTTGTTTTCCTCTTTTTGTTTTATATTTTTGTATTAAGTGCATAAGACAAGCACATTGTTGTTACTGTAAATATAATTCTGTAAAAGAGCACTAACGTACTACCACTAGTAAATCACTAACCCATGTAGTTGTCTTTTTTTTATAAAGAAGGGAATATGATGTATATGTGGTTTCGGTTTCGGTTTGGGGATCACCTGCCGCCAGAGGCACCAGTGTCTCTATGTGTATATATATGACTGTATGTGGCAATAAAGAGGGAATGGTTTTGGTTGCTAGCAGTTCGTGTACTTGAGCGGCACCCGCCGCTACAACAGTTACTTGCAAAAGCATCTTTCAAAGTTGACTGTGAACGATCCATTTGTGGTAGATAAGACAGATAGGTTGACCCAGTTTCTGAAGCTTAGCAATCCGGGATTGTGTTCAGGCTTCAGTGTCGACAATGAAGACCTATATTATTCTCTGCCTCAAAAAGGAATGTTGAAAGCCGTAAAAAAGTGCATCGCGGAAGAAAATGATGAAGTGCGTTTTTTGGGTCAATGCGGGGTATCCGTCGAGACCTTTCTTGAAATATTGTCGTTTTATTTGGAGTCCACATACGGTGGGTGGCGAGATGAAGCGCATGTGCAAAAAAAAAAGGGCATATGTATTGGATCGAAGGAGGCGCCCACATTAAGCAATATTTTCTTTGGTCGAGTTGATAGAGCTATTAACAAACACACCGATGAACTAGCGATACGCATTTTCAGATTTGTAGACGATTTTCTGGTACTGGTTGAGAAAGAAAACTTCAGGAGGAGGCTAGTGGACATATTGAAGCTCTTTCGCGAGAATGCTAAGGGGTTGAATTCACTTTTGAAGTTCCATCAAACGATGCTCTCCAGATTTAAGCCTCAAATTTTGTTTCAAAAATGACCACGTGTGTTGGGAGTATTCACCAAGATCCCAAAAAGCTGTTTTAAACTATACATCCGGGCACTCGAATATTGTAAAAAATGGAATTGCTATGTCTTGCATTCGCCCTAGCTTTCAGCATTCATGCCACCATTGCGTTACAGATAGTGTGCTGTCACAAGTACGTAGGCTAAAAAGCGCAGGTTTTCCAGACATTGTTATTTCATCAACTTGTGAAAAACTTTTGCGATTGGTAAGGGCAGAATTTGTGAAACCAAAAAATGAAAGGTCACATAAGAATCTAGCTGTTATCCCATATGCACACAAGATAGCGCACAATTTGAAAAATGTGGCTGGTCGTTTCAAAGTAGACGTTGTATTTTCGGCGCCGTATAAGTTGTTTGGGCTATGCCGAGCCATTAGCAATCGCCACGAACATATAAAAAGAGCTAGCCCGTTCCATTGCCAAGTGGCGCACAGGTCACGGTTGGTCGATTGCGCATGTCCAGTCGTTTATGAGCTTCCGCTCTCTTGCAAGAAAGTTTACATAGGCCCAATCGGCCGTGGCATTAATATTCGGTTGCGGGAACACTTGAATTCGCTCTCGGTTTTAAGTTATTCCCATCTAAAAGATCACTGCCGAGAGTGCGGAAAACAGGAGAAAAAGAAAAAATGCCGCCCCCTGGTAACCAAAACAAAGATTTTGTTTCGCCATAGAGAAAAAACAACCAGGGAAATAATGGAGTTATATTTCATTCGGAAAAGACAAGCGGAGTGTGTGAGCCAGCCTTCCTTGATTCTTGTTGATAAGGAGGTTTCTTTTTTTAGATAATTCATGATGTAATCATTGAATTCAGCGAGGTAACCATTGAAAAGTGCCAATGCAATTGCTATGTGCCTGATGTGTCATGTGTTTTTTTAAATATAAAATGTATGTTCTTCTTGATAAAAACATTAGTTGCGAGTCTGCGCTTGTCTGAGCCTTCTCTTCTCGTCTATCGTCTGTTCACGTTGTTCCACCCACCATGCCCTCTCCTGTTTTTGTATATTTATAAAATGAATTTATGATCCGGTTTCTAGTCGTGTTAGGTGTATGCTAACGACGGCAGCATCTACCGTAACGTCACTTTTGTCAACGACTCCCATCAATTGCAATATGACCTCAACTCTTGTCTTAGCATGGTGCAATGCATGGAACATGACATTAAACTTTTGAAAACGCAGTATTGTTCAATTTTCAAACCAAAGGGAACCTATAGCTACCAAATATTTTCTTCGTAACAGAAACATCTCAGTCGTTAAAAAGTACAAGTACTTGGGTGTAATCTTCGCTTGCAATCTTCCCTTGAACGGCCAGGTTAACCACATCGCTGGTAAAGCTAGTCATGGATTGAATTTTTTTAAAGTGCAATTTCAGGCAGGCGCACTCTAAATTGAAAGACATAATCTTTTTGACAAAAGTTCGTCCTCTATTACAATATGGCTGTACGACTTGGGGCCCTTAAACAAAAACGCTGATCAGCGAACTTGAACGGATCCAGAAACGTGCGGCACGATTTTTATCCGCAAACTACGATTTTATCCAACGCTGATCAAAGATATGCAGAAATCTGGGGTGGCCTATGTTACTAGAGAGACGGATGTATCTAAGACTGAAGCTGTTCCACGACATCTTTATACGCGCAACAGGTTCGATAAAAGATGCGTAGATTAAAAATCACAGCTATGTGTCCTCTTGCTTAGAACATACTAAGAAAGTTAAAGAACACTTGTGCCTGCTGTATAAATATAATGAAAAACTCATTCTTTCCGAAAACAGTGAATGGTTGGAATAAATGGCCGGAGGAGGCTGTGTGAGCCCCGCCATGTTCTTTTGCTAATTCTTTGGCGTGTGTTTTGTTAAAACAGTATTTCTGTCACTACTATGCATTTTGCCTTGCTGTGAAATTTCCAAGCACAGATTTTATCTACGAGCGACATAGAACGGTCCCAGTTGTAGTTTACTGTTTTCGGATGAGCCTGTATATATTTGAGTTTTAATGCGGTGTGCTTGGTGTATGACAATATAATTTTACCTTGCCTTTTTTTTTTACCCTCCCTTAGTAGTCGTTGTTTTCAGATTAGGATGGGTTGTATTGTACTGTGTACTGTTTGTACTGTGAATTTCACTTGTGTTCTTTTCTTTTTTTACACATTGTGTCACCTCCTTGAAACTGCATTTTTCCGCTTGTTTATCCCCTACAATAATCCCCCCAATGGGCGCGATGAAGGAAAAAAAAACGAAGAGAGTCCAAGTCCCGTACAAGTACAAGTCCCGTGGAGGGCCTGGGTATTTGGTTGGCACATAATGCCCAGGGAGAAGCGAAACTGTGTGGTCCGAGCGTGGGTTCCGGCGTTGCGTTCAGGCCTCGGGAGAGCGGGCAAGGCTGAAGGGCGGTGACCGAGGAATGGTCACGGGGCAGTAGGACGAAATCAGAAGCGGAGTGTCCCAGTATGCACGGGCGAAGGGCGCACTGCTCACGTAGGAAATGGTGCGCTGAGAAGTGATGCAGAAAGAATCGCAGCTCAAAGCCGATGTGTCTGGGTGGCAGGGGGTTTGGGAGACGGGCAGTAGACACTGTTGTGCGCGAAAGTTTCAGGTGGAAGGGGCGGCACTGAGCTTGGACAGGGGCGGCACAGAGCACGGGTCATGGGAGGCACAGCTGGGAAGTGGAAGCGGCTGGGCTTGCAGGAGGCCAGATTGCGGAACTGCGCGACTGCGGCCGCTGAGGTGTCCAAGCGCAGGGAAAACGGATGTGGGACCGAGGGCAACGACGGACTCTGTGGCGAGTTCACAAGGGGACTGTGCAGGAGCGTGTAGACCAGAATTCACAACACAGGTAGTTGGGACACCTGTGGTTGACGCAGCACTCCTGGCATTGGCAGGGCGCCGGTGCCCGCCACTGGCATGATCGGCGCCCAGGTGTTCGGACGTGTCGGATGAAACTGTAGAGTCGGAGACTACGTGGTTGTGCATTGGGCGTGGGGCTGCTCTGGATGCATTGGGAAAGGAGGCGCTAAAGGGGCCGATGGGGAAAATTGGGGAGAAACGGCGGTCCATGAGGAGGCAGCCGGCTGAGACTGGTGGCAAGGAACCGGCGCTTGCACGCGTTGCCCTTGCCGGACCATGTGTTGGGGATCATTTGGTTGTAGCGGCGGTGGAGAGACCGGTGTGGGGAGGGGCTCTGACATTAGAGTGTGCGGACGGAAAGCCGAAGCAGCGCGGTGAGGGAATGCGGCCAGGGGTGGTGAGTCGAGAGGCGCCGCAGCTTGTGAGTCGGGAACAGGAGCGCAGGAAGGCGGTGGAAGCTCCAAGCCAAAGCACGCCGTCAGGCCCTTCTTAAAGTCATGGTACCAGTGGCCACGGCTGGTGAGCCGGTGAAGCGGGCCGTCATTGTTGCTGGCCAGGCCGGTCGACGAAAGCATTTTGTTGTTGTTGTTGTTGTAGCCTAAAAAACGATGCCACATACCCCCACGTTGGGGTTCTGTTCTTTTCTGCGCGAGGCAGGTCGCGTTCCCAGCTCCATCTTCATCAGCGCCGCAACTCGTGAATGATAGGAATGTGTAGGCCGGCGCTCTTGCATATGACGTCAGTGATCATTTGGCTGTGTTGTGCTTGAGTCTTCCTTTCAACAAGAATTCTCTTTCGCCTGTGTAAAAAAGTTTTTATCGCGCAATTACTGACGAGGCCTTGATGAGGTTTCATGGCCTAATACAGCAAGTGAACTGGGATGATGAACTGGGATGATGGCGCCAGCGTAGCGCCACACTAGCTTACCACATGTTTTTTGAAGAAATTTCAGATTTGCTACAATTTGGTCTTTCCTTTTATAGAGATCCGCAAGAAACAAAAACGAATTAGGAAGCCGTGGGTTACTAGAGAGCTGTATATAGGAATAAAAGAGAAAAATAGAAAGTTTGAGGAGTTTACTAAAAAGAGACGCATGTTTGCTAAGAGAATTTAGACGATTACAATACAAGCTGAGTTCATAACTTAAGAATGCAAAGTAAATTTACTTCTAAAATAAGTTCCAGGTTGTTAAAAATTACAGGAGAAAGACATAGCACATGCTGAATAACATATTAGCTAGAAACCAGGCTGGCTGTATTGTGAAGGAAATCCGCTTTGACAATGAGCTTCTAACTGGGAACGACCTAGTAAAGGCAATCACTAAGCAATTTTTCAATGTGGGTGCTTACTCAGGAGGATGTGACAGTGCAGATGACAGCTTGAATGTAAACAGCTGTTAGGGTCCATTATGCTTGCTCCTACAACACCTTCT
The DNA here is from genome assembly GCF_052857255.1 of Amblyomma americanum. Lineage (NCBI taxonomy): Eukaryota > Metazoa > Arthropoda > Arachnida > Ixodida > Ixodidae > Amblyomma > Amblyomma americanum. Next base: position 206,163,625 of record NC_135498.1, read on the forward strand.
GAACTTGAAAAAAATAATAAGAAAAATAAAAACCATGTCACCTGCGGCGATAACTGCATAAACGTTTTGCCCATTAAGCACGCGTTATGCTTGATAATTCGTGTATTATAGCACATAATAATTCCAATGCTTCTTAGCGGAGATTTCTTGGATCAGTTGCAGCTATTTTTAAAGGCGGTGATGAAACTAACATTACTAATTACAGGCCAAATTCAGTCCTTGCAGTGTTTTCGAAGGTATTCGAACACGCCATCAACCAAAAGTTAAATGGCTTTCTTAAGAAGCACCGAGTGATAACAGAAGCTCAATATGGTTTTCAACAAATAAATCAGCAAAGCTTGCAGTCATCGACATTAAGGGTACGATGATTGAAAATATTGAAAGAGAACTGCTTACTCTTGGCTTACTCTATGATTTAAGTAAAGCTTTTGACGCTGTTAAATATAATATTTTGTTAAGAAAATTAGAAATAAATGGCACCAAAGGAGTGACTCTAAAACTGATTGGAAGTTACCTTGAGAAAGTTACCAATGTTTATGTTTTAATAATTGGTCCTCAACTAAACTTTAGCTCCAACACGGTGTTCCCCGTGGCTCGATTTTGGGACACCTACTTTTTTTATTTACATAAATGACATTACAACAATACCTGGGCCCCCAAATTATCATGTATGCAGATGACGCCAATGTATTTTTTTCACCAGCGAAACTGTGCACTGTTTAGAGAACTGTGTTAATCGTTACTTAATACAGTTATCTAAATGGCTTCATAGAAACCACTTGAGTCTGGATATAAACAAAACAAAGTACTTAATTGTTAGGCCAAATATTAAACATCATTGTAACTCGGTTCACATTACTTATAAATACTAATGATACCAGGTTTAAACAGCGTAATAATCATCTTTCGCCTAAAGTTAGGACTAGTTATGGGAAATTTACTACATTATTTGCCGGCATATCCTTTTGGAATACTTTACTATCTGAAATTAAAGCGTCGTTTACTGTTCACTCATTTTATCATTGCATTAAAGAGTATTTAAACCATTTGCTCTGTAGTTCACATGTCTAAACAGTTGTAATCCTTGAGTTCATTTTCTTTGCATTATGTTTCAAAGTGGTTACTCTATATATTTTTTGTTCTGTTTTTGCACATATTGTTTCCGTCGATTTTTTGTATGTTGTATAATTATGCTAATTAATTAATACACTGCCTTCTATTGTTTGCGATTTTACCACACTTGCTTTGCACCAGGAGGTCCCACCGACTGTCGTGTACTATGGAACAGCCTTCTGTACTGTTTTTATTGTATTCATTATTACTGTGTGCCTTACTCAATAAACTTGAACATGACGCCTGCTGGAACAGGTTGCCGAACAAATATTTTTGGGTGTTTGGTTCAGCTATGAACTCTCATAGAACACATGCTAATCAATTGAAATCAAGTCTGTCTCGCACAATACGCTGCATTTATCAGGTACATCAACTAATACCCAAGAGCTTATAACAGGCACTATACTATTCACTAGATTACTAATAAATAAGCTATGGTATCCTTATTTGGGGAACGACAGCAGGCTCGAACTACTACAGTCTTAATGTATTACAAAAGCTGGAAGACTACAAAGGAAATAAGCAGTCGCTTAGAACGCAACCATTATATGTGAATTATTATATATAAAAGGCTGACCTGGTGTACTTTATTGAATTATTGCAGTGGATTCATAGATATAGCCTACATATTTCTCCTGTACATAGTTCAAGCTCATACAGCTTTCCAAAGACAAGACTAAAAACTCCAAAAGCGATAGCTAACTACGGCAAGCAAGCATTACCTTTTCAAATCACGAATGCATTGAACAGAAAAGATACGAGTATAGATTTCAATAAAGGTGCACAAAGCTTCAAGAAATCCTGTAAAAAGTTTCTTGTAAACAGCAGTAAGAAATTTTATTTAATGTAATATTTTTCAAAAAAGTGTATCTATGTTCTTCCGTGCATTGCCCTTGTAATACATTGACCTGATCTACTGTATATGGAAATCATGCTCGCGCCCGATAGTGCAGAAAGTGCCAAATAAAATTTGCTGGCGATGCTTGCATTTATTTGATGATGTAATATTTTCAATGTAACATTCACTCCTGTTTTATTTTGTACTTATCATTCTATTCTGTAGAAAGGAAAAATGTTTGTAATGAGGTATTATTCTGACAGTAACTAGTCTCCTTTTGTATTGATTCCCACTACCTGATTTTAGATAACTGCTTTACCGAACTTTGTTTGTTATGCTATTTGTGTATTTGTATGTTGTGCAAAGGGGCCGGGGCTCTTGTCAGGTGTCCTGTCGCCTTTAGCCTCGGCCGGTCTTGGACTGTCTGCAAGGGAACAATAAAGAAAGAAAGAAAAAAGAAAAAAGGGCAGAAGGAAAGAAATAACAAATAAAATAAATTAATACATTTGTGGAAGCGTTTCATGCATTTATTCATAATTTTATTTTATCCTAAGGCTGCATAATTCAATGTACGCGAGTGCGTAATTGTTTTTGTTGTGCTCATGGCTGTTTCTTGTAATGTTCCGTGCGTTGTTCGAGTAGTCCCATTATCGGATTAAGGCACTTGTAATGCTTGACTTAATTGTACGTCCACCCTGCAATAATGCATTAGGGAGCTGGGGCAATGCTTGAATAATTAAATAAACATAGTGTGAGCACAATAGCCTTATAGCTCACGACCTAAATTTTGCTACAATTTTAATCTAAAGGATTTGTGATTGCTTGGAAATATGTGTAATGTGTAGAAAACATTGTAGAAATTATTTTTCAATCATGTTTCTTTTGAAGGATACTGCGGCTTAGAAGGATGTTTCTTTGCTGCTGCTGTCATAGATAGATCTGTTCCTGTGCCGTGCTATTCGCTTATGGAATTGCTGACGAATTCCTGCTCATCGAGACGCCTGCATTGAGACATCCAGACAAGTCGCCTTTGAGCTTTTTTCTTTTTTCTTTAACTAGTGATTCAAATTATTCTCTGCTGCAGTATTTCAACAATGCTTTCCCTGTGATGCATTTTTATGTGATAAATAAATATGCAATAGCATAAATATTGCGGCTTTATTTTTCAATTAAGAAGCCACAGAAAAATGTTTTCCGGCAAGGAACGGTGCAAAACGACGAATCTGCGTTTTCTATTCCTTTTCGATTTTCAGCAGCACCATCTAGCACCATCATAGAAAACGGAGAGCTCACTGATGTTTCCGGCAATGAAAGACAGCGCAAGAACCTAAGAAAATAGAAATACTTATGATAGCTTGCTGCCGACACCCTAGAACAAAACTGCCTTAGGACGCCAGCGATACATGCGCTTGCATAACAGGTTGCTGATTATATCGTTACGTGGCGGCCAGCTGAAAAATGAGGCGCCATGAACGAGGACAGAGACTATTAATGACCGCTGGCCTAGCGCTAGCGCTCCGTACCGCGCCACTGCGAACTTCGTCGTCTTCATAAAACTAAATGGGGCCATGAGTGATTGCCCCCATAGTTGACGAAGTGACACTGGAAATGCTGATGAGCTACAGGGATGGTTTAGTAGTAAGGAAAAAGTGATGAGGTGCTGGAAGCCACGATGAAGGAGATGGGCGAATGATTCATGATCCGTGAAGCATCCGGGCCGCAGATTACCAGGAGCCGACGGCAGAGGCCCTTGGACGCACTGAACGGCATGGGGAGGGGGGGCGGGGCTCTCACGTGTGGACGGCGTCTCGGGTCGGCGGGGTCATGGGTTCGGTCGCGGCAGTGTCACCATTTGTCGTGTCTTGCGGTCGGGGCAGAGATTTCGGGCTGGGGTGAGCGGTGATGTCGGTTCAGATTCGGCGGGCTGCGGCACAGCGGACGGTGCGAACCAGGTGAACGCGGCCGATGACCACGGCAGGCGGAGGTCGCCGAATCTCCGGGACCAGGATGGCGATCATGACCCAGACCCTCATGCCAAATATTACATGGCAGCAGCCGAAGAATGAGGCGCGATGAACGATGGCGGAGATATGATTTAACGGCCGCTGGCCTAGTGCGAGCGCTCCGTTGTTGTTGCCTCAGTGCCATGCCACGTACCCACGACGGGGGATAGGCCAAGGTTCAGTGAGGAGAGCAACAAGAAGAGGGTAAACTGGTTCCAAGGTAATGCTTGTGCCTTGGTTGATATATTAGAATAACTAAAGAGGAAAGAAAAAAAACCAAAATAACGAGACAGAAGATCAGAGAGGAAAATACATAAAAATTCCTAAAATATCTTTTAAATCCAGAAATTTTGAATACAATTAGCAAGGGAATCAACCGGTAGATGTTATGTAATTCTGGAGGTATTCGCAAACTTAATGCAATGAAAAACCTCTGGCGCTCGCACTGAAGGAGAGGAGAAGCGGGACCGACAAACTGAGCTCAAACTTTGTAAAGGGAATTTCGAGGTGCGTCCTCTTCTGATGTGCAAACCTCCGGGAAGAGACTAGGAAATGCTCCAATGTTTCAGTTTCTCCACAAGCCGCGCAAGGGTTTGTGGGGCTGTACACGCGTATACCAAAGTAAATATTTAAGCCAGGGATGTAAGTGGGTCCTGCCGGAAGAGCAGGTGGAAGCGCTCAAGTCGCGCCAGTCAGGTCACCCCAGTTCGAGGCAGCATCAGGTGGTGGACGAGGACAGCGTGGTACACCTAAAGATCGTTGTCCCTCAAGCAGAGGGCAGCAGTAAAAAGAAGGCGCGTCGACCCTACAGCACGGCAGCGCAGCCGGCTTTGAATGGGGACGACGGAAAGGTAACAACAGGCACGGTGACGCACGACAGTAGCGTACGGCGGAAGGAGAGCCAGCTAGCGCGATCCGGAGGGCAACAGTCGTAGGCAGGTAGCGAACGGTTAGAGCGCAGAAGTGTTCTGGTAGTGAGTGACTCGAACGTGTCGAGAGTTGAGGAAAGCGTTTTGACGAGAGTGAAGGCGGACAGGCGGGTGCAGGTAGAGGCCCAGTCAGGAAAGTGCAGGCTAAATGCAATGGCCAAAGCCAAAGAGGTGGTAGGGCACAACATGGGAAACGAACACCTTGTCGTTATCCACGCTGGTCTCAACGGTGTGCTGAATGGGAGCAGCCAGAACCTCGAGAAACAGAATTAGGGATGCGTAGCCTTAGAGCGGCCTCTGAGAAAGCGCGTGTGATCAGATACACAATCCTAGAGGTCCAGAGGCAGTCTAGCGGGATTGAAAGGAGGGTTGTTGAGGCTAACCCTGTAATTATGTTAATAAGCCAACGACTTGGATACAGGGTAATGGAAGTTAAAAGAAGCGTGTATGAGACCAGATCTCACCTTTTTTCACCGGATGGCATTCAGTACACTAATGCCACTGGCAAGAAGGAAAGGTGTAGGATAGGTCGCCAAGCAACATCTTTTTTAGGGGGTCCCGGAGACCTGAAGGCTCCAGTGTAGACAAGGACGGATCAAAGGATGAATCAAGATCCTAGAAACGATGGAACCATATGAGAAGAAATAGACACAAGCGCCAGTGCCAAATTAAGTAAGATATCGGGTACATTTACATGCAAGGTAGCAGGAATAGCCTGAAATGGAGAGAAATAGAACAGTTAAGGCAGAAGGCATTAATGGTAGGAAAATGTACAGCGCAAAAAGACGGGACTAAAGGAGCGGACAGACACTGGCGCTCCTTTCTCTCTGTTTTGTTGACGTACTCAGTCAGCGATGCAATGCCATACGTTGATTGTGCTTAGCTTCTCAAATTTATTGCTCTATCACAGCAATAAAATCATCAGTTGTAACTTACTGCGCCTGTGTCTGTCCGCTCCTTTAGTCCCGTATCTTTGCACTGCACCTTGTCCTGCGAAATGTACCTACTAGCACAGACTAATACCCTTTCGAATTAATGGTATATGGGTTGATGGAAACACATCTTAGGGACATGGAGCAATCACCCTGTAATCCAGACTACGCATGGGAATATTGCAATACACCAAAAAACAGCAGAAAAAGAGGTGGAATTGGAGCATTTATTTTTTAAAGTATGAAGTAACAAACGGTTAATCAGGATTGAAAGGGACATTTATGCTTAAAGGAAAAGCGACAGGGGAGCAAACGCTGCTTCGCTTTGTACATATGTGGACAGGAGCTAATGCCAAAAAGGAAAAGAGAAAAACGATAGAATGTATCGTAAGTGACATTGGAGAGCTAGGAGGACAGGGCGAGATAATTATATGTATTAGGTGACATGAATGCACAAATACAAGGCCTGGATGGGTACACATATTTGAAAGGAAGCGTGCTGCTGGATATGCGTGACAGGCATAATTTAGTCGTGTGCAACAGTACTGAGAAGTGTAAAGGGTCATAACAACGTGGGAAGCAGGTAATACGCACTGAATGAGAGATTATGCACTTATCTTACGTACGATGTATATTAGTTTAGGGGTAATCAGCATCGATGAACATGGCTCCAGAAATCTAGATAGTGACCCCATACGTATCAAGTTGAGTTTCAGCAAAGAAACCAATGTAGGACTGGAGCGAGATGAACGATCAGAAGGGAACTTTTTCTCAGAAAAGCAATGGAAAGCAGAAGCCGAACAAAGTGAGAAAGTAATTTTTGAGGATAATGAAACAGAATGAACTTACACCAAATTAACCCGATTACTTGAGTTAGAGCCAGCTAAACTGCGAGTCAAAAGCCAAAAAGAAAAAGAAGACACAAGCCCAATAGTTAGTGGAATGAGGAGGTCACGAAGGCCATAGAGAAACGTCAGGAATCATCAAGGAAACACAGATATTGCAGAAGAGGGTGGAACCAGAAGCTGAAGTAGACACAAAATGGGATACCTTCATAAAGTGTAGAAGGGAAGCATCGCATTTGAGCAACGAGAAAATTTGAAGAAAGGGTGCCCATTGGATGCTAAAAGCAAATCAAGAGGGTAGAAAGGCAGCCAAAAAATTTTGGAAACATCTAAACTCCATGAGTAATAAGACTATGCTAGAGCAAAGGTTTATTGTTACAGATCAGGGTATTCGGCTAGAACGGGATGAAGCATTTGAACATATAGAAGCAAGGATGGAGAAAAACTGAAAAAGAAAGAATTGTCGCGCATAATTTATTCAAGGAGGATAGACCGGATACCGCATTTGTTTCGTTTGGGCAAAGAGAGTGGAAAGGGCAGAGAAGAAGGTGCCTAGTAGCATGTCGACAGGACAAGATGGTATTCCGATTACGTTAATAAAGAAGCTAGGACCAAACTAAAAGCAAACATTAATAGAGGTAGTGAACAATACAATAGCGATATACCAGAATGACCATGATATATTAAGGAAAGGAGGACATAGCTGACATAAACAACTACCATCCCGTAACAATGACATCTGTGGTTTACAGGGTGGTGATGCGGACTATAAAGGACCGACTGCAGGCTTGTGTGGAGAACCACGGGGTGCTAGGGGAGCTACACAATTTGTTCCGGAAACAACAGAGGTTGGAGGACAATCTTTTCTCATTGATGCAGTGTATAGAGATTGCTGAAAGGTGCCCAGACGCCTATGGCTAGCATTTCAAGATATCAGGGGAACCTACAACAGCGTTATTCAAGAGGATTTGTGGGACATACTGGACACATTGGACGTGGAAGATGGACCAAAGCAGCACAGGTAACTGGCAGAACGTTCGAACCGTATTGGCAAAGGCCAGCCCTACAAAGAACCAGGATGGAACCATATCTGTTGCAATATTGGGCCGATCACCTGTGCTGCTAAGGGAGTGATTAATCTTTTACACGATATACAAAAAGGTAACAGAGTGCTTACAAAATAGGGAAAAAATTGTATCAGAGCCTACAGAGATACAGCGGGGGCTTAGTCAAGGATGTCCTCTTTCTTCGTTATTGTTCTTGGTGTGCGTACTATAGACCAAACTGAAGAGGAGCGGATTAGGAATCAACGTTTAATTTTCCAAGCAAGGCGAATGGATTAAACAGTCACTACAGGGACTGATGTGCGCGGATATAGTGCTAATGGTTGGCAACAAGGAAGATTTGCAGAAGATAATTTATTTATTTATTTATTTTCAATACCCTCCGGCGCCAAGGCCTTACAGAGGGGAGTTGGGGATTAACCACAAAAAGGTTCGAAAGCGGCAAAGCTAAGTACACGGCTAAACAAAGCAAGAGGATTTGACGAACAGTTCATAGACGTTGTTGATCGACAGCTGTTGATAAACATCTTCGGTACAGAGGCAGATAGATTAAGTTTCAAGTTTTAAAGCAAAAATTTCATTTCTTCATTCTGCCCGCTATCCTTTATTTTCGCTGCCCCAGGTCAGGCGCTTCAGTATCGATGGCAGATGCCGGAGCTAGCAAAAATCTTTTCCTTTCTTTTTACTATTATTATAATAAAGAAACCATTGCCACCACCATGATATTTTTTGACGTGGGCGGCGAGCATAAAATACAAAGTTCAAACTGGAAGAAGTGGATAAGTACAAGTATCCAAGCGCGTGGATAAATAACGGTGCTGGGTGTCTGACAGTGAATGAAAGATACGCATTCAGTAAAGCTAGTAGGAGTGCAGCTATGATAAAAAAATAGGGCGTCGTGGCATAAGAATAAGTGCGAAATGATAATAGGGATTATACAGTAAGCCGCCGCGGTGGCGCAGTCGTTATGGCGCTGGGCTGCTGACTCTAAACATTCGATCTCGACCGCGACGGTCGAATGTTGATGGAGGCGAAATTCTAGAGGCCTGTGTACTGTGCGATGTCAGTGTACGGTAAAGAAAACCAGGTGGTCGAAGTTTCTAGAAGCATTCACTACGGTTTCCCTCATGTCTTGAACTGCTCATGGCTTGAATTTGAACCACAAGCCTAACCGGATTTGGAAAAGGGTGAACGTTTCTAGTCTCACTTTCGGCAATGTGGTCCAGTGCATGAGACAAGATGTTCAAGGAAGGTTAGAAATAAAACAACTAGGCGTATTGAGGCTTGCTTTAGGAGCAAATGGCTATGCACCCAATTAGCGGGCACAGGGTAATATGAGATTGGCATCGTTCGAGAGCAAAGCTAGTAGCAAGTTAGAATTTGAGGAGCGATTGAGAAAAATGGACGAAAAGCAGTAGGCTAGGAAAGTTTTCAGTAACCTGCGCATGAGGAACATGGACACAAAATGAAGAAAGATAACTAGAAAATTGAGAAGTAATTACCTGGACACCAGTTCGGGCAAATAAGCAATTATCGGTTAAGAAAAAGGTTAAAAGAACACAGAATGAGACCTGTGGAAAACAGGCATGTTGACTAAATTGGCACTGGGAACATACATAATCTTAAGCAGGAAATCGCTAAAGAAAATATCTACGACAATTATAGGGGAAGATTTTTGTTGTTCGAGGCCAGGACGGGAGTTTTGCGGACTGAGACGTATCGAGTCAAGTACCACGAGATAGACACGTTATGCGTTGCGTGTGGAGAGGAGGAAATGGCTTTACACGCGATACTTTTATGTAAAAACTTCACCCTACAGTGAAAAACAGCGGGTCTGATTTATTCAAAGCATATCTGTTGAATGACAATGCAAGAAAAATAGTTTTTAAGCAGGTACAAGTAACGAAGCAAAGGCTATCTGATCGGTGGCTAAAATCAAGGTAAGTGTTTTATATAGAGTGATCGCTAGGTGACTTCAGCCACCACCCGATTTAAAGGGTTCAGCCTTGTCCGTCCGTCCTCCGTCCGTCCGTCCGTCCGTCCATCCATCCATCCATCCATCCATCCATCCATCCATCCATCCATCCATCCATCCATCCATCCATCCATCCATCCATCCATCCATCCATCCATCCATACTGTGGGATACACTGGTATCCCCTCCTCGTCCCCCCCCCCCCCCCCCCCCGCGCGCCAGCGGCGATCGTGACTTACACGGGCGCGCTGGCCACCAGGAATGTGGAGAGAAGGCACCCCCGCGACTCTGCTCATTTCCGCCCCAGCACTGACGTGACGTCACGGCAGCGCGCTGCCTTCTGCGGAGAGGGCAGCACGCCTAAGCTTGACGGCAACGATTTGCTGCCAGGAGGCAATGCCCGAAGGGATAAAAAGGGGGAACGCGCGGCGGGAAGGGACTCTCGCTGCCGGACCTTACCTAACGGCCCCACGGCCCCCCTCCGCTGCCCGCCGGCCCCCGAACACCAACGCAGACGACGTCAACGACCTGGTGAGCTGCTCAACATCTATTTTGCGGATAGAACATTCTTCCGCAGTGTGCTTTACCTCGCATTAGGATAATAAACTATTTCCTAGCGTGCCCTGCCGTTGCCTATTTCGTCCGGACCTGCCGTGGCTGCGACTCTGCGCCACGGGTTGGGGAAACGTGTTGCGTACTTGAATAACGCCTGCGTATAGCTTGCACGGAAGCTCGCCTTCCCGGCCGGCTGGACGCAGAGTGACCCCATATCTTGGCGCCCGAACGTGGGGCGAACTAGGCAATCGAGCAGTGACCTTTGTTGGAGCGAACGACTAACGTCGCCCTAACAAAGGATGGCAGCCGACAGGAGTGACTTGCAGTCTTTGTTTATGCTGTCAGAGCCAGCGGAACATAACCAGGGCTCCCTACTTGACGCGCCGTTGGAAGGGTTTGAATTTGTGAATATTGGGCGTTCCACGCGGAATAGCCTAGAAACATCCCCTGACGCGTTGGTAGGACTTAGGCCTGGCATGGGGGGCTCCACATTGGGCGCCTCGCCACTCCGCGGGGCGAACAATGATGCACCTAGGCCTCATCATTCGACGCCATCAGCGGCTGCGCCCAACTCCGGGGGCGTTAGTCCGCAGTCATCCGAGGTGCTCTTGCAGAACGCAATGGAGGTTATGCAGAGTATAGCGGGTATTTTGCAGAACAATTTGCAAGCCCCGGCCCAGTCACCACGTTTTAGGATAGACTTGCCTACCTACACGGGGTACCACGACACTACGGGAGCAAATGAGTACCTCGACCGTCTCCTGCATTATCAGCAAGTGACAGGAATCGCAGACGCCGAAATGCTCGCCCGTGTTGTGCCTGTTTCTTTGACGGAGCAAGCGGCCCGCTGGTACCGACTAGCCGGCAACCGAGCGAGGGCAATGGAGGAGTTTTGCGCAAGCTTCCGCGGCGAATTCCTTCCCGCAAACTATGAGTGGCGTTTGAGGAGAGAGCTGGAGCTCCGAACCCAGCATCCCGACGAGTCTCTGTTGGAGTACGTCCGAGCGATGGACGAACTTTATCGCCTCGCTGACCCTCCCGCCAGGAACACGGGGAAAGTTGAGCGTGTCACGAAACAAGCGCACCCGACTTTCACGGCTTACCTGAGAGGAGTCAGGTTCAGAGATTTGGATGAGCTGGCAGCTGAGGCGAAGCGCATTCAGGGAGAAATCCTCTCTGCGCGAGCGTATCGGCCGCCCCCACCCGCATCGCTGTCACTTGAGCCGCGCTGCGCGTGGAATGGCAGCTCAGCCCGCAGCTCCTCCAGAGCTGAAGCGTCAGCACGATTTGCTGACGAGCGTGTCCCAAGGGGTTGGGAGTTGTCCGACCGCGCTTTGGACCCGTTCAGCTACGTGTTGCGAACAGCACACGCTGCCGCAGAGCGGAACGAACCGAGGCGAGATCGCGAGGCCGACAAGCGGCCCCCACCATCCGCGCCGCGAGTTCGAGACGACCGACCGGAACGGGGCGACCAGCGCCTAGCCCGTCGGGGCCCGGGTAACCGTTGCTACCGGTGCGACCAGCCAGGGCACTTCGCCCGCGAGTGTGGCCGCCCTCCCGCCCGTGACCAAACACGGTGGGGAAACGGCCAAAGCCGCCGGTGATCGACCTTCGATCCCGCGCGGCGTACACAGAACACCCTGGTTTGCTAACGCCTTTGGCATGTCGCGTAGGAAATTCTGTTGACCTGTCAGCGCTGTTCATTGAGCTAACGATAGCTCGAAAGAAATTCACCGCGTTACTAGATACAGGAGCAAGCGCTTCTTTGTTCGATGACGAGGTTTTAAACCATCTCCGCGAGAACAAAATCCGGCTGAGAGAGTGCGATACCACTTTTCGCCTCGCGAGCGGCACAGCGCAATCAAGCGGTGAAGCTAGGATAGTGGTTCGCTGGGAAAGACGCGTGCGGCGACAACGCCTCGTTCATCTTCCCTCTTTATCTGTTCCTGTAATTCTTGGACGAGAGTTCCTAGCCAAGACAGGTATTGTGATAGACATCAGCAGCGGAGGCTACAGGGAGCGCACGTCAGGCGCCTTGAAGCCTTTCGCGAAAGCGCCCGCGGCGTGGCAGACCATTCAGACTCCGAACGCGGCGCGAGCGGGGGGAGACCGTGACAAATCCACCCCGCCAGCCCGAGATCCAGGAGGCGAGCTGACCGTCGCCGCTGAGAGAGAGGGCAGAGAGAAGGTTGCAGCGGTAGAAAGCTGCTCTGCCGCGCAGGGAATGTCAGCGCACCCCTTGTTGTCGGAAGTGAACAGCGTGACGGAGAGGGAGAAGGCACGTTTGTCATCGCTCCTCTACGAGTACAACGCGACATTCACTGACCGCCCGGGCCTCACTACCCTAGTCAGGCACCGAATAGACACGGGTGATGCACTGCCTTGGAAGTGCAATCCTAGACCAATTAGCTTGGCCAAGAGAAAAGCACTGGACAGCGCCTTAAGCCTTGTTTACATGAGCCCGACAGCGGCGGGTCGAGTAGGGCCGCGCCAGATGTCGGGCTGACCACCCGACGCGACAGCGTTTATATGAACCCACTTTCTGTCGGGCAGAGATCGCCGCTACCCCTAGCGTCGAGCAAGCAAACCACGCGCAGATGCTAGAAGAAGAGGAGGAGCGCCCAGGCTTGCGCAGCGCCGCCATACCAGAGAGGAGGCAGGAGAGGAGGCGCTAAGCCGATGCGGCAGCGTATACATGGTCCTTTCAACCGGTTCTCGCCAACGCCGGGACGAGTCAACCCACCCCCTGCAGCCGGGCTGGCCCAGCTCGACTCGACGACCACTTATCTCGACCCCCTAGCGTATACATGAGCCCGACAACCGGTTTCCTACCCGACAGCCGACTTAACCCGACTTTTGTCGGGCTCATGTAAACCCCCAGTGTGACGAACTTATCGATACTGGCGTTGTTGAGAGGTCTAACAGCCCTTGGGGCTTCCCGGTAGTCTTGGTTCCAAAGAAAGACGATACATATCGACTTTGCGTGGACTACCGCAAGCTGAATGAGGTTACGAGGAAAGACGCCTACCCTCTACCAACCATTTCTTCCCTAGTGTCCAACCTAGGTGGGGCGAAGTACTTCACAACGCTCGATGCTAGCCGCGGATACTTTCAGGTTAAAATGAATGAGCGGGACAAGTAGAAAACTGCTTTCTCTTGTCACAGAGGCCTTTTCCAGTTCAAGAGAATGTCTTTTGGTTTGGTAGGAGCACCCGCTACTTATCAGCGCCTAATGGACCGTGTTCTGGGAGACGCGAAGTGGCAACACGCGCTCGCGTACCTAGACGACATCGTGGTGTACTCGAAAACGTTCGATGAACATCTGCGCCACTTGAGGGACGTACTAGAGAGGCTGAGGTCCGCGGGAATCACTTTGAACCCGAAGAAGGAACCGATCGCCGCGACCCGAATAACACTGTTGGGGTTCACGATCGACAGAGGCCGCATTCTGCCTTGCGATGATAAGCTTGAGGCTTTGCTTAAGTTTCCGCCGCCCACAGATATAGCCGGTCTCAGGCGCTTCCTGGGAATGGCGAACTTTTATCGCCAGTTCATCCCAGATTGCGCAGCGCTGCAGGCGCCTTTGAGAAAGCTTTTGAAGAAAGGCGAGCGCTGGAGTTGGGGTCACGAGCAAGAGGATGCACTGCGCAACCTCACCAAAGTGCTCGCTGACACGGCTGAGTTGCAGCTACCCGACCTAAACAGGGAGTTTGTGATTCAAACCGACGCAAGCGACCTGGGCTTAGGAGCAGTGCTGCTTCAGGAGCATGAAGGCGTTCTCCGTCCGGTAGCTTTCGCGAGCCGTTCGTTGACGCCGGCAGAGAGAAACTACTCGGTGACAGAGAAGGAATGTCTCGCGATAGTTTTTGCTCTGCGTAAGTTCGACTACTACGTCGATGGGGTGGCATTTGTGATCGAGACGGATCACATGACGCTCACCTGGCTGAGGCGACTCAGCGAGCCGAGCGGCCGCCTAGCGCGTTGGTCCCTGTTGTTGCAGCGTTACGACTTCACCGTGCGTTACCGCAAAGTGTAATACCCCTGTCACACGGGCATTTCGAGGGCCCTCGAACCGATAGTCTATCGACTCAAAGGCGATCGAGCGCTGCCACACGGGCAGTTTCAATGGCGATCGAGTCAATAGCCTATCGAGTCAACGGAGTAGCGCAGAACTCCATCGAGATTTCGAGGGCCTTCGAGCGCTGCCCAAGGTTGCTAGCGTTGCTTCGAGCGGCGCCAAGCGCACTTTCGTACACGACACATTCACGGTGCAAAAACATGAACAAACATTATTCGCATAAAATTTAATGCAAGCAGTCTGTAAAATTATTTTAAAATTATATTAGACTTGTTTTAAGCGCACTAAGCGCATTAATTTTGGGTTGCTTGCGTACTTAACGTTGACAACATGGCGGCACCCTGCCCGCCCGCTTCACAGCGATAACAGCTTCGTCGCTAATCCCTCAAAGCAATATCGTGTTCTAAGCTGTTGTATTCGCCTTCGATTTGCCCATTCTTACCCTCGCATAAGGTTTCAAGAGACAAATAGCTCTTGTTTTTCAGATATCATGGCGATTTCCCAGGTCTTAAGCCTGACGAAGCAGCGCTCCGACGCAGTTGGATTGGCTGGGTTTTGGCTCGTCTTATATTAGAGTGGCTACAGCAGTGTCTGCATATGTCCGTCGCGTACGTACAATTAAAAGGGTTTTGAACGACTTTCGCGTATGCGTGTATTTCAGCATTTAGTATACATTTATCAAATATTTTTGTTATTTTTGCAAAATCCAAAGTAGCGATTCTGGCGCCACACATCCGTGGCGTAAGACACGAGAACCATTTCAATGGCCATTGAGATTTGCCGTGTAGCAGCGGCGAATTCGATGGCGATTGAAAATCTCGAAGACCCTCGACTCGAGGGTGATTGAAACTGGCCGTGTGACAGGGGTATAAAACAACGCTGTGGCTGACGCACTCTCGCGAGCGCCTGTCCAGTGCGAGGAAGGTCACGCGACCGACCGCCCGACAGCCGGAGAAAGTGACGGACAGGCCCGAGCCGTAGCCCATGTAAGGAACGCGGACCAACCGTTGATCCAGGGCGAGAGTGTGAACCACGTGGACTACGCGAGTCCCGTGGGGATCGTGTTCAGCAGAAAGGAGCTGCTCGAAGCTCAGGAGAAGGATCCGTTTTGTCGAAAGGTGTTCGACGGGCTCCGGGAGCCGGGCGGCAGGGCCGTCGCGCACACGGAGACAGCTGGTTTTGCTGTCGGTGCGGAGCGCTCGGAAACAGCTGGTAGTGCTGTGAGCGCGTTGGATTCGTATCTGCTGGATTCCGACGGCGTCCTGCTGAGGTATATCCCCTCCGAGAACGACAGAAACGAGGAGTTCAAGGTGGTGATACCGCGAGTATTGAGAGCAGCACTGTTACGCTACTTTCACGACTCGTGCATCGCTGGGCATGCAAGCGGCCCCAAGACTTACACTAAGTTGTGTCGCTTTGCTACCTGGCTTGGCATGAAAAGGGACGTAACACGCTACGCCCGCTCGTGCCATGTGTGCCAAAGTGTGAAGCCCCGAGGCGGACGACCACCCGGCCTCATGCACCCGATTAACAGCCAGACTCCCTGGCAAATCGCGGCGTGTGACATCATGGGACCGTATCTTATGACACCGAGTAGGAACAAGTTCCTGCTGGTGGTCACGGATCACTTCAGCAAGTGGGTTGAACTTTTCTTCCTTAGAAAGCTGACGGCACGAGTGATCATGGAGAAGTTGATGGACCTATTCACCAGGTTCGGTTTCCCAGAGCAGCTGATAACGGACAACGCGTCCTACTTCACTGCGAAGGTGTTCGTTGATTCGTGCGCTGCACTCGGCATTAAGCACAAGAAAACGACCACCTATCATGCTCAGTCGAACCCCACAGAACGAGTCAATCGCAACGTTAAGCACTTGCTTGTCGCGTACTGTGAGAGGCACAAAGATTGGGACTCCTATCCGCCAGAGATCGCGTTTGCTTTGCGTTCGACCGTTAACCGCTCGACTGGGTATGCGCCGTCTTCTCTCAATCTGGGTAGAGAGCTGCTAAATCCGATGGACCGGATTCTATCGGACAGCAGGAAGACGCCAGTCGCTTCGTCAGCACGAGCTGAGTACGCGACGCAGCTGCGCGCTAAGATGACGGAGGCCTACGCAAGGCTCGCCGCAACCTGAGCACCGCTAGGGCGCAGCAGAAAGCACAGTACGACCGCTCGCACCGGGATGTTCACTACGAAGTGGGCGATCTGGTGCTTCGACGCCAGCACGTTCTCAGCGACGCTAGCAAACAGTTTGCGGCCTCGTTGGCGCAGAAATGGATCGGGCCGTTCCGCGTGCGAGAGAAACTTTCCTCGCTCGTTTACAGGCTCGAGGACTTGCGGTCGAAACCGACAGGCGGACCGGTGCACGTATGCGACCTGAAACGATACGTGCAGCGAGATGAGTGGGTAGAGGACACAGCCCGACCCGCGCCGCAGTCGGATAACGAGCGCTGCGATCAGCCGGCGAACCCCGCGTCCCGCTATAACTTGCGCCCTAAGCAGAAACAGAATCTGCCTGCGCAGCCTAGAGCAAGGGCGCGAGCCGGCAGGCAGTCTCGTTAGAAGCATGAACGTACGGGCCGCTCATGCCGATCAATGGCACGCAAGACTGACTTGCGTTAACCCTCATGACTCTCGTGAGGGTCGAACAGCCACGCAGCACGCGCTGCGGGAGCTGGCTACATCTGTGTTGACCTTTTCCAGCGCAGATGGAAAAGAAGCAGGGTACATCAGAACGACACCGTTCCACTACCAACTACCAGCCACCATCCAGCTTCGGCAACGCGCCGCGACCTAGGCCCGACGCTACACCCCGCCCGCGACCTGCAGTCGCCACCCTGGCCACCAAGGCTACCTGCCACATCGCATCGGAGCTGCCCACCCGCCGACTGTGCGCCACCGCCTGCGGGCCCCATTACCACCGCAACCCTGGGCCCTCGCCTGCTGACCAGGTATGCCAGGGCAGCCCAACCGCAACCTCAACCATAAAACGCCGCAGCCCTGGCCCCTGAAGCCACATGACCCAGTACCTCAGGGGCGCAGCCATGGACCTGGCCTCCAAGCCATCGCAGCCGATGGAGGCGGTGGACCGAATTCACCGGAACGGCGCAGCCGCGCGCACTCGGAAGACCGAGACGGGGAGCAAGAGGCCGAGCGTCATCGTGCGGGAGGCCAAGCCTTCGGAGCGAAGCAGCTGATCGGTGGGGGCATGGCGCGGCCGTCAACCGATGCACCGGCTGAAGCCGAAGAACTTCCGGATGGCGGAGAAGATCAAGTAATGTTGCCCCTGTTTCTGTGTTCGGGAGGCTTCCTAAGGAGGGGAGGATGTGGGATACACTGGTATCCCCTCCTCGTCCCCCCCCCCCCCCGCGCCAGCGGCGATCGTGACTTACACGGGCGCGCTGGCCACCAGGAATGTGGAGAGAAGGCACCCCCGCGACTCTGCTCATTTCCGCCCCAGCACTGACGTGACGTCACGGCAGCCCGCTGCCTTCTGCGGAGAGGGTAGCACGCCTAAGCTTGACGGCAACGATTTGCTGCCAGGGAGGCAACGCCCGAAGGGATAAAAGGGGGGGAACGCGCGGCGGGAAGGGACTCTCGCTGCCGACCTTACCTAACGGCCCCACGGACCCCCTCCGCTGCCCGCCGGCCCACGAACACCAACGCAGACGACGTCAACGACCTGGTGAGCTGCTCAACATCTATTTTACAGATAGAACATTCTTCCGCAGTGTGCTTTACCTCGCGTTGGGATAATAAACTATTTCCTAGCGTGCCCTGCCGTTGCTTATTTCGTGCGGACCTGCCGTGGCTGCGACTCTGCGCCACGGGTTGGGGAAACGTGTTGCGTACTTGAATAACGCCTGCGTGTAGCTTGCACAGAAGCTCGCCTTCCCGGCCGGCTGGACGCAGAGTGACACCATAATACATACATACATACATACATACATACATACATACATACATACATACCTACATACATACATACATACATACATACATACATACATACATACATACATACATACACACATACATACATACATCCACCCGTCCATCCGTCCGCCCGTCCGTCCGTCCGTCCGTCAGTCCACCAGTCCATGTTAGTAGCTCCTACATTTTCATTCCACGGTTAATCACCCTTTGCGTATCAAAGTGCAAAGCCCTCTCTTTCAGCCGCAAGCGTGATATTTCTAACTATACACATACCGTTTTCAAGATGACTTACTGCTTCAAGTATCCGATTACAGATAAGTTGGGTTTAACCTTTGTAAACTAGAATGGCGCAAGAGAACGAACACAGCAAGACACAGAGACAGAACAACTTTATGATGAACCAACTAGCCCAACAGCAAGTACTTCTGGGTTTACCTTTGTTCACATCTTTCATGGTCGTTCCATGTTATATCCATGTGCGCCATCGCCTCAAAATCTTTCGGGTACCTACGCAGTAATCTCAAATTTATTCCTGCTAGCATTCGTAAACTAGCCTATTATATTTTTGTTCGTTCACTACTTGAGTTCGCTTCCCCCATTTGGTCTCCCTATCATAACAACATGGTTTGCAGGTTAGAGTTCGTCCACAACACGGCTGCACGGTTCATTTCAAGAAACAAAAACTACCATTCCAGGATCACTCAGATAGAAATCGATCTCTTGAATTCAGATTATCTACACGCCGTGACATTGCTCTCTTAACACATTGAAGTAGGACATGAAGTAGGGCTAGTCGGTTCATAGTTTATGCGAATAAAAACTCCGTGAAGTCAACGGGACAAAGAGACACACAAAGAAACACACACAAAGTGTCAAACTTCCAACTGATTTTATTTTTTGAAAACAGGGTGCTTATAAAGGCAAACAGCTTGACGAACAAGGTACATGCGCTGCAAAAACGGAACAGCGAGCGCGACTTACTTTCCTTAGAAGGCAGTCTTTTAGAACAGCCCCGGTAAAGAAAACCGTTTCGTACCTTAGGGAGCACCGACTATCTATAGTGGAAGCTGACAAGGAGGGGGGCTTTGTTGTTATGCCGCAAAGCATGTTTGAGAAAAAGGCCCGAGACGCAGTTCTAAAGAATTTCAGTCCTGTTGATTTCCGCGCTAAGACCCAACGCACAGAAGCTGTCATGGTGCTGAAGAAGATGAACCAGCACCCACTAGCTAACTGCGTTTCAAAAGCCGACCGAGATACCCTGGAAACCTTCTTCACTGGCAAAACTCATGTGCCGGAATGCCCGCTACCGGTGATTGTTTTCGAAAGGGACAGCTGGGATCACTCTGTGAGCTCGTAATAAAACGCCGCCTCGACCAGGTTTTCTGGGCTTGACCAGTTCCTCATCCGCAGCTCTAAGGACCTGGGGCTGGCTCTTGAACAGGGAATGCCTTTGGCTTCTATAGCCTTTTTTTGCGGATGTAGAAGATCTTTTCTATTAAATTCCGCACAAAGGGCTGTTTACTGCTGTCAGGCTTAGCATTGAAGAGCATGGCAAAATAGCTTTCCACAATACTGCTGGCATTTCTACAAAGTATTTTTTTTATCTTTTACACTTTTACCTTGGTTCCACAGCCACCTTTTTTGACGATCGCTTTTATGTTCAAAAGTCCGAAATTTGCATTGGTTTCGTTGTCGCTCCTGTGCTGTATGACCTTTTCATGGCATTTTTAGACAGACGCTTAGAAAAAGAGCTTTTGAAGCAGCCTATTTTACACGTGTTTCGTTATGTCTACGACTTTCTGGTGATCTTTTACAATCATTTTAATTATGACCTTCACGGTGCTGTCACTACCATTCTTAACGCCTTCTCCTCTTAGGGGCATGGTCTGCTTTTTACACATGAATTGACAAGGAATAACCGCATCCAGATTTTATGCCCAAATTTGCACTTCACGGACGACCATGTCTGCTGGTCATATAGCCCACGGTCAAAAAAAAAAGTACTGCCTTTTAAGAGTGCTCACTCTAAGCTCGCGAAACGTGGCATCATTATGTCTAGCGGTCTATTTGCATTACAGAAGCCCTGTTCTCACACGTCATCTAGTTTTCAATGTCAAATCGAACGCCTTCTTTCAGCTGGCTACCCCCCATTTCAAATTCTCAGCACTCGCGAAAGCCTGCTTCAAAGGCTAGAATCTTTCGATAGGAAGGAGCACCGCCCGAAAACCAAGCCACCATTTGTCATGTCATATTTCCATTGTGTTTCACACAACATTAATAAGGTTGCGGACAGGTACGGGATCCGCGTTGTTTTTTCGCTGCCATGCAAACTGAAAAAAGTGTGTCCTTTACTGACCAGAACAAAAAAAAAGAGCCGAACACTTGCAGAAAGAACCACCAGGGCAAGTTCACTAAGTGCATTTCAGAAGTAATCTACGAAATTCCTCTTTCGTGCGGATAGACCTACGTAGGCCAAACTGGCCGATGTTTCAATGAGCGTGGTCTGGAGCACAGGCAATCCCTACGCACCGGCACGGGCATCAATCTTTCGCTGCACTGAAGGAGGTGCGGCACTGACATCCTTATCTAGAAAAAACAAAATTCCGTTCAAAAGCGAAATCAAAACCGAAAGAGAAGTTATCGAGGCGTTCTTCATCTCAAAAAAGGGTGACAACTGTGTTAGCTCGCCTTTGATTTTTCTATCAAGAAGAGATTGATTTCTTACATGGTCATATCCGGGCTTTTCGGGGGTCCTAATCACATGTGGCTCTCTTTATACTGTCGTCGCCCTGCGCTCGTTGTTCTTTTTTTGCTGCGCATGTACCTTGTTCGTCATGCTGTTTGCTTTTATTAGCGCCCTGCTTTCGAAAAATAAAATCAGTTGGAAGTTCTGCGCTTTGGGTGCGCGTCTTTGTGTCTCTCCTTGTCCCGTTGAATTCGCGCAGTTTTATTCGCATCTCGTAACACTATTTCACAAATATGTCCACCTCGATGTTGCCTCACCTCGCACGACTAAAAAATTGCACTATAACTTCATCTTCAGAGGAATATACGTCGACACATTAGCTTTTACTTCATTGGCATTTTCTCGAGTGATAACATTATGCAATGATTTCCCAGATAACATTGCTTCTGTGTCTCATCCAGATAAGTTCCATCACCAACTCACCGCACATTTTAGGGAAGTCATGACTCAACATACCTTCAGTCGCATGTTTAAATACGGTTCTTGCTTTGTTGCAACCGTTAAAGTAAAGTATCATGTTCATGCAGTTCTTGTACTTAAGTTTTTCTTTTAAGCTTTTCAGCTTTTTTCAAATCTGTTTGTTGTGTCTTGCTCAGGATATCATGTATTCTACTCTATCACGACTTGTTTAATTACTCGCTGATAAGATGAGCTATGCGCATTTCAGAATATTTTGTTATGTTTGAACATTTAATGCGTATGTAATTTTATAATTCCCTTTTAGTCTTATTGGTTATTTCATATCTATAGGCCACTTCTGGAAAGTTCAAAATGCGACGCCCCCCTTACACAATGCCCAACGGGCCTGTAAGATATTTCAAATAAAAGGAAAATGGGCCCCTGGTGGCACGTGTGAAAAGTGCTAACAATCTGCGTGACATCAAATTTCTTTTCATTGACATGGAACTCATTTGGTGGCCTCGGGTTCCATTTTTTTTTTTCAAGGGAGTTGAGGTTTCTTTGTGTCAGGCTTGCAAACAACAAATTTATTTATTTTATTTATTTACATTAGCCCTCAGGGCCAGTGGCATTACAGAGGGGGAGTGGTAAATATACAAAAACAGTGAGAAAATAGAGATGGTTACAAGAATATTTAAAAAGCATCTGAATATACAATGTTAGCTATTGCTACGCGGAACTGCTCATAATTTACAATGCCAGCAACATCTGCGGGAAGGTGGTTCCAGTCACGTGAGGTGCGCGGCAGGAATGACTGCGAGAAGCATTTCGTGTTGCATGACACAATTCCAACTTTGAGATTATGATCAATACGACGGGATACATAAATTGGCTGGGGGATGAGGTGATCACGTAAAGCAGGATGATGAAACAGCTTGTGGAACAGGGCGAGACGAAACAATTTTCTACGCGATGTTAGTGTAGGGAGGCAGAGATTAGATTTCATAGCAGTTATACTCGCTGTGCGGTTGTAGTTAGCAAGGATCAAACGTACAGAGATATTTTGAACCATCTCAAGATCATTAATTAAGTTGCCATGGGCAGGGTCCCATACAGGTGTTGCATACTCTAGTTTAGATCGTATTAGCTGTTTTTCTTGACTTCGCCAAAGCATTTGATTAAGGTACCGCACACTAAACTGCTAGGACAGCTTTACACTACCGGAATCAATGCTAACATTATTGACCTGATTCGAGCCTACTTAGAAGACAGATTCTAATCTGTTCATGTTGGCGATGAGTACTCTGATGCACTTCCGGTTTCATATGGCGTTCCACAAGGATCAGTTTGGGGCCTATCTTATTATCATTCTAATTCTTTGTAAATGACATAAATAATGTGATTGATTTCGAAGTTAAAGTCAAACTTGTTGCTGATAACAGCATGTTATACTCCTTAGTTAACTCCAAAGCTGACCAAATTATGCTTAAAAGTAACCTGCAGAAGATCTCAAACTGGTGCAAGCAATGGGGTATTTTTTTTAACGTTAATAAATGTCTGGTACTCAGAATATGTAAAAAGAAAACTGTTCTGACTCATGCATATTGTATAGCTAGCGTACCGCTTCCGGAATCGTCGCTTGTAAAATACCTTGGAGTTCAGATAACTAATCGCCTAAACTGGGATGCCCACATCGATATTACTTGCGGGAAAGCTCTGAAGACTGTATGGTGTTTGAAGCGTAAACTGCCGAAGGCCCCAAAATACGTGAAACTGGCAGCGTATAAGGCTTTGCTGTCACCTCGTCTGCCATATGCCTGTTCTTTATGGGACCCATTTACAGCCAAGAATACTTCCATATTAGAACAAGTGCAAAAGTTCGCAGCTCGTTTCATTTGCAACAGATACAAACGAACAGATTGTGTAACAGCTATGATCAATTCTATTGGCCTAGAATCTCTCCAGACAAGGCGCACTGAACCTATATTGAAATTTCTTTACCTAATATTTAATAACCCGACTAAAATAAACACTCATGATTATATTACTCCTGTTTCGCAAGAAAGTACGCGTTATAACCATGAAAAAATGCTACAAGAATTTCGTTCATATTCTAATACACTTAAACACTCATTTTTTGTCAAATCGAATACAGAGTGGAATGAATTGCCTAAGTGTGTAGTGAATAGCCCGAAAAATGTTTGTTAATAATATGAGAGCCTTTTGTATGTGAGACCCTGGTTTATTGCTTCTCTTTTTCGCATCATCTCTTTGCTTTTGCATGACGCTAGTCGTGTATATCTTGTTTAATTTTTACTTGTGTCTGTGCTCACCCCTGCTTGGAGTCACGCGACTCCGCAGTATTAAATAAATAAAAATAAATAAATATTAGTAAATGGCCTAGCACACTCTAATCCTGATGACACTGCTCGTCTAACTTTTCAAGCGAAAGGTATACTGGCCGCGTACTTGCGATTTCGCTCTGGCGGTGCTCCGAGGAGGCACAAAGACAGACCTTGAGCCGTTGCTTAGCAACCGTCGCAGCTTGGCATAAGGATGGATGGATGGAAGGTAGGAGCGTCCCCTTTGAAACGGGGCAGTGGTAGCTGCCACCATGCTCATTTTTTTCCTTTATTTTTTTTAACTCTGCTGCAATTTGTTAATAAAATTCGCCATTTTCTTTGAAATACGTCTTCCTACACTTTAAAACTTAAGTAACCTCTCTGCTTTTGTGCCACCAATCCTCCAATGGCTTTTTGCTAATTTCCACCGCAGATTTATTTACATGACTATTGCTATCTTTAAACCCTAAGGCCTCAGGAAGAGTGACTGTGATTGCATCGACATTGGGATGGATACCATCACATTTTCGAATGAGGTGTTCTATTGTTTCTACAGATTTACTTTGAGAAAGCTTTTGAAGAAAGGCGAGCGCTGGAGTTGGGGTCACGAGCAAGAGGATGCACTGCGCAACCTCACCAAAGTGCTCGCTGACACGGCTGAGTTGCAGCTACCCGACCTAAACAGGGAGTTTGTGATTCAAACCGACGCAAGCGACCTGGGCTTAGGAGCAGTGCTGCTTCAGGAGCATGAAGGCGTTCTCCGTCCGGTAGCTTTCGCGAGCCGTTCGTTGACGCCGGCAGAGAGAAACTACTCGGTGACAGAGAAGGAATGTCTCGCGATAGTTTTTGCTCTGCGTAAGTTCGACTACTACGTCGATGGGGTGGCATTTGTGATCGAGACGGATCACATGACGCTCACCTGGCTGAGGCGACTCAGCGAGCCGAGCGGCCGCCTAGTGCGTTGGTCCCTGTTGTTGCAGCGTTACGACTTCACCGTGCGTTACCGCAAAGTGTAATACCCCTGTCACACGGGCATTTCGAGGGCCCTCGAACCGATAGTCTATCGACTCAAAGGCGATCGAGCGCTGCCACACGGGCAGTTTCAATGGCGATCGAGTCAATAGCCTATCGAGTCAACGGAGTAGCGCAGAACTCCATCGAGATTTCGAGGGCCTTCGAGCGCTGCCCAAGGTTGCTAGCGTTGCTTCGAGCGGCGCCAAGCGCACTTTCGTACACGACACATTCACGGTGCAAAAACATGAACAAACATTATTCGCATAAAATTTAATGCAAGCAGTCTGTAAAATTATTTTAAAATTATATTAGACTTGTTTTAAGCGCACTAAGCGCATTAATTTTGGGTTGCTTGCGTACTTAACGTTGACAACATGGCGGCACCCTGCCCGCCCGCTTCACAGCGATAACAGCTTCGTCGCTAATCCCTCAAAGCAATATCGTGTTCTAAGCTGTTGTATTCGCCTTCGATTTGCCCATTCTTACCCTCGCATAAGGTTTCAAGAGACAAATAGCTCTTGTTTTTCAGATATCATGGCGATTTCCCAGGTCTTAAGCCTGACGAAGCAGCGCTCCGACGCAGTTGGATTGGCTGGGTTTTGGCTCGTCTTATATTAGAGTGGCTACAGCAGTGTCTGCATATGTCCGTCGCGTACGTACAATTAAAAGGGTTTTGAACGACTTTCGCGTATGCGTGTATTTCAGCATTTAGTATACATTTATCAAATATTTTTGTTATTTTTGCAAAATCCAAAGTAGCGATTCTGGCGCCACACATCCGTGGCGTAAGACACGAGAACCATTTCAATGGCCATTGAGATTTGCCGTGTAGCAGCGGCGAATTCGATTGCGATTGAAAATCTCGAAGACCCTCGACTCGAGGGTGATTGAAACTGGCCGTGTGACAGGGGTATAAAACAACGCTGTGGCTGACGCACTCTCGCGAGCGCCTGTCCAGTGCGAGGAAGGTCACGCGACCGACCGCCCGACAGCCGGAGAAAGTGACGGACAGGCCCGAGCCGTAGCCCATGTAAGGAACGCGGACCAACCGTTGATCCAGGGCGAGAGTGTGAACCACGTGGACTACGCGAGTCCCGTGGGGATCGTGTTCAGCAGAAAGGAGCTGCTCGAAGCTCAGGAGAAGGATCCGTTTTGTCGAAAGGTGTTCGACGGGCTCCGGGAGCCGGGCGGCAGGGCCGTCGCGCACACGGAGACAGCTGGTTTTGCTGTCGGTGCGGAGCGCTCGGAAACAGCTGGTAGTGCTGTGAGCGCGTTGGATTCGTATCTGCTGGATTCCGACGGCGTCCTGCTGAGGTATATCCCCTCCGAGAACGACAGAAACGAGGAGTTCAAGGTGGTGATACCGCGAGTATTGAGAGCAGCACTGTTACGCTACTTTCACGACTCGTGCATCGCTGGGCATGCAAGCGGCCCCAAGACTTACACTAAGTTGTGTCGCTTTGCTACCTGGCTTGGCATGAAAAGGGACGTAACACGCTACGCCCGCTCGTGCCATGTGTGCCAAAGTGTGAAGCCCCGAGGCGGACGACCACCCGGCCTCATGCACCCGATTAACAGCCAGACTCCCTGGCAAATCGCGGCGTGTGACATCATGGGACTGTATCTTATGACACCGAGTAGGAACAAGTTCCTGCTGGTGGTCACGGATCACTTCAGCAAGTGGGTTGAACTTTTTTTCCTTAGAAAGCTGACGGCACGAGTGATCATGGAGAAGTTGATGGACCTATTCACCAGGTTCGGTTTCCCAGAGCAGCTGATAACGGACAACGCGTCCTACTTCACTGCGAAGGTGTTCGTTGATTCGTGCGCTGCACTCGGCATTAAGCACAAGAAAACGACCACCTATCATGCTCAGTCGAACCCCACAGAACGAGTCAATCGCAACGTTAAGCACTTGCTTGTCGCGTACTGTGAGAGGCACAAAGATTGGGACTCCTATCCGCCAGAGATCGCGTTTGCTTTGCGTTCGACCGTTAACCGCTCGACTGGGTATGCGCCGTCTTCTCTCAATCTGGGTAGAGAGCTGCTAAATCCGATGGACCGGATTCTATCGGACAGCAGGAAGACACCAGTCGCTTCGTCAGCACGAGCTGAGTACGCGACGCAGCTGCGCGCTAAGATGACGGAGGCCTACGCAAGGCTCGCCGCAACCTGAGCACCGCTAGGGCGCAGCAGAAAGCACAGTACGACCGCTCGCACCGGGATGTTCACTACGAAGTGGGCGATCTGGTGCTTCGACGCCAGCACGTTCTCAGCGACGCTAGCAAACAGTTTGCGGCCTCGTTGGCGCAGAAATGGATCGGGCCGTTCCGCGTGCGAGAGAAACTTTCCTCGCTCGTTTACAGGCTCGAGGACTTGCGGTCGAAACCGACAGGCGGACCGGTGCACGTATGCGACCTGAAACGATACGTGCAGCGAGATGAGTGGGTAGAGGACACAGCCCGACCCGCGCCGCAGTCGGATAACGAGCGCTGCGATCAGCCGGCGAACCCCGCGTCCCGCTATAACTTGCGCCCTAAGCAGAAACAGAATCTGCCTGCGCAGCCTAGAGCAAGGGCGCGAGCCGGCAGGCAGTCTCGTTAGAAGCATGAACGTACGGGCCGCTCATGCCGATCAATGGCACGCAAGACTGACTTGCGTTAACCCTCATGACTCTCGTGAGGGTCGAACAGCCACGCAGCACGCGCTGCGGGAGCTGGCTACATCTGTGTTGACCTTTTCCAGCGCAGATGGAAAAGAAGCAGGGTACATCAGAACGACACCGTTCCACTACCAACTACCAGCCACCATCCAGCTTCGGCAACGCGCCGCGACCTAGGCCCGACGCTACACCCCGCCCGCGACCTGCAGTCGCCACCCTGGCCACCAAGGCTACCTGCCACATCGCATCGGAGCTGCCCACCCGCCGACTGTGCGCCACCGCCTGCGGGCCCCATTACCACCGCAACCCTGGGCCCTCGCCTGCTGACCAGGTATGCCAGGGCAGCCCAACCGCAACCTCAACCATAAAACGCCGCAGCCCTGGCCCCTGAAGCCACATGACCCAGTACCTCAGGGGCGCAGCCATGGACCTGGCCTCCAAGCCATCGCAGCCGATGGAGGCGGTGGACCAAATTCACCGGAACGGCGCAGCCGCGCGCACTCGGAAGACCGAGACGGGGAGCAAGAGGCCGAGCGTCATCGTGCGGGAGGCCAAGCCTTCGGAGCGAAGCAGCTGATCGGTGGGGGCATGGCGCGGCCGTCAACCGATGCACCGGCTGAAGCCGAAGAACTTCCGGATGGCGGAGAAGATCAAGTAATGTTGCCCCTGTTTCTGTGTTCGGGAGGCTTCCTAAGGAGGGGAGGATGTGGGATACACTGGTATCCCCTCCTCGTCCCCCCCCCCCGCGCCAGCGGCGATCGTGACTTACACGGGCGCGCTGGCCACCAGGAATGTGGAGAGAAGGCACCCCCGCGACTCTGCTCATTTCCGCCCCAGCACTGACGTGACGTCACGGCAGCCCGCTGCCTTCTGCGGAGAGGGTAGCACGCCTAAGCTTGACGGCAACGATTTGCTGCCAGGGAGGCAACGCCCGAAGGGATAAAAGGGGGGGAACGCGCGGCGGGAAGGGACTCTCGCTGCCGACCTTACCTAACGGCCCCACGGACCCCCTCCGCTGCCCGCCGGCCCACGAACACCAACGCAGACGACGTCAACGACCTGGTGAGCTGCTCAACATCTATTTTACAGATAGAACATTCTTCCGCAGTGTGCTTTACCTCGCGTTGGGATAATAAACTATTTCCTAGCGTGCCCTGCCGTTGCCTATTTCGTGCGGACCTGCCGTGGCTGCGACTCTGCGCCACGGGTTGGGGAAACGTGTTGCGTACTTGAATAACGCCTGCGTGTAGCTTGCACAGAAGCTCGCCTTCCCGGCCGGCTGGACGCAGAGTGACACCATAATACATACATACATACATACATACATACATACATACATACATACATACATACATACATACATACATACATACATACATACATACATACATACATACATACATACATACATACATACATACATACATACATACATACATACATACATACATACATACATACATACATACATTCACCCGTCCATCCGTCCGCCCGTCCGTCCGTCCGTCCGTCAGTCCACCAGTCCATGTTAGTAGCTCCTACATTTTCATTCCACGGTTAATCACCCTTTGCGTATCAAAGTGCAAAACTCTCTCTTTCAGCCGCAAGCGTGATATTTCTAACTATACACATACCGTTTTCAAGATGACTTACTGCTTCAAGTATCCGATTACAGATAAGTTGGGTTTAACCTTTGTAAACTAGAATGGCGCAAGAGAACGAACACAGCAAGACACAGAGACAGAACAACTTTATGATGAACCAACTAGCCCAACAGCAAGTACTTCTGGGTTTACCTTTGTTCACATCTTTCATGGTCGTTCCATGTTATATCCATGTGCGCCATCGCCTCAAAATCTTTCGGGTACCTACGCAGTAATCTCAAATTTATTCCTGCTAGCATTCGTAAACTAGCCTATTATATTTTTGTTCGTTCACTACTTGAGTTCGCTTCCCCCATTTGGTCTCCCTATCATAACAACATGGTTTGCAGGTTAGAGTTCGTCCACAACACGGCTGCACGGTTCATTTCAAGAAACAAAAACTACCATTCCAGGATCACTCAGATAGAAATCGATCTCTTGAATTCAGATTATCTACACGCCGTGACATTGCTCTCTTAACACATTGAAGTAGGACATGAAGTAGGGCTAGTCGGTTCATAGTTTATGCGAATAAAAACTCCGTGAAGTCAACGGGACAAAGAGACACACAAAGAAACACACACAAAGTGTCAAACTTCCAACTGATTTTATTTTTTGAAAACAGGGTGCTTATAAAGGCAAACAGCTTGACGAACAAGGTACATGCGCTGCAAAAACGGAACAGCGAGCGCGACTTACTTTCCTTAGAAGGCAGTCTTTTAGAACAGCCCCGGTAAAGAAAACCGTTTCGTACCTTAGGGAGCACCGACTATCTATAGTGGAAGCTGACAAGGAGGGGGGCTTTGTTGTTATGCCGCAAAGCATGTTTGAGAAAAAGGCCCGAGACGCAGTTCTAAAGAATTTCAGTCCTGTTGATTTCCGCGCTAAGACCCAACGCACAGAAGCTGTCATGGTGCTGAAGAAGATGAACCAGCACCCACTAGCTAACTGCGTTTCAAAAGCCGACCGAGATACCCTGGAAACCTTCTTCACTGGCAAAACTCATGTGCCGGAATGCCCGCTACCGGTGATTGTTTTCGAAAGGGACAGCTGGGATCACTCTGTGAGCTCGTAATAAAACGCCGCCTCGACCAGGTTTTCTGGGCTTGACCAGTTCCTCATCCGCAGCTCTAAGGACCTGGGGCTGGCTCTTGAACAGGGAATGCCTTTGGCTTCTATAGCCTTTTTTTGCGGATGTAGAAGATCTTTTCTATTAAATTCCGCACAAAGGGCTGTTTACTGCTGTCAGGCTTAGCATTGAAGAGCATGGCAAAATAGCTTTCCAAAATACTGCTGGCATTTCTACAAAGTATTTTTTTTATCTTTTACACTTTTACCTTGGTTCCACAGCCACCTTTTTTGACGATCGCTTTTATGTTCAAAAGTCCGAAATTTGCATTGGTTTCGTTGTCGCTCCTGTGCTGTATGACCTTTTCATGGCATTTTTAGACAGACGCTTAGAAAAAGAGCTTTTGAAGCAGCCTATTTTACACGTGTTTCGTTATGTCTACGACTTTCTGGTGATCTTTTACAATCATTTTAATTATGACCTTCACGGTGCTGTCACTACCATTCTTAACGCCTTCTCCTCTTAGGGGCATGGTCTGCTTTTTACACATGAATTGACAAGGAATAACCGCATCCAGATTTTATGCCCAAATTTGCACTTCACGGACGACCATGTCTGCTGGTCATATAGCCCACGGTCAAAAAAAAAAGTACTGCCTTTTAAGAGTGCTCACTCTAAGCTCGCGAAACGTGGCATCATTATGTCTAGCGGTCTATTTGCATTACAGAAGCCCTGTTCTCACACGTCATCTAGTTTTCAATGTCAAATCGAACGCCTTCTTTCAGCTGGCTACCCCCCATTTCAAATTCTCAGCACTCGCGAAAGCCTGCTTCAAAGGCTAGAATCTTTCGATAGGAAGGAGCACCGCCCGAAAACCAAGCCACCATTTGTCATGTCATATTTCCATTGTGTTTCACACAACATTAATAAGGTTGCGGACAGGTACGGGATCCGCGTTGTTTTTTCGCTGCCATGCAAACTGAAAAAAGTGTGTCCTTTACTGACCAGAACAAAAAAAAAGAGCCGAACACTTGCAGAAAGAACCACCAGGGCAAGTTCACTAAGTGCATTTCAGAAGTAATCTACGAAATTCCTCTTTCGTGCGGATGGACCTACGTAGGCCAAACTGGCCGATGTTTCAATGAGCGTGGTCTGGAGCACAGGCAATCCCTACGCACCGGCACGGGCATCAATCTTTCGCTGCACTGAAGGAGGTGCGGCACTGACATCCTTATCTAGAAAAAACAAAATTCCGTTCAAAAGCGAAATCAAAACCGAAAGAGAAGTTATCGAGGCGTTCTTCATCTCAAAAAAGGGTGACAACTGTGTTAGCTCGCCTTTGATTTTTCTATCAAGAAGAGATTGATTTCTTACATGGTCATATCCGGGCTTTTCGGGGGTCCTAATCACATGTGGCTCTCTTTATACTGTCGTCGCCCTGCGCTCGTTGTTCTTTTTTTGCTGCGCATGTACCTTGTTCGTCATGCTGTTTGCTTTTATTAGCGCCCTGCTTTCGAAAAATAAAATCAGTTGGAAGTTCTGCGCTTTGGGTGCGCGTCTTTGTGTCTCTCCTTGTCCCGTTGAATTCGCGCAGTTTTATTCGCATCTCGTAACACTATTTCACAAATATGTCCACCTCGATGTTGCCTCACCTCGCACGACTAAAAAATTGCACTATAACTTCATCTTCAGAGGAATATACGTCGACACATTAGCTTTTACTTCATTGGCATTTTCTCGAGTGATAACATTATGCAATGATTTCCCAGATAACATTGCTTCTGTGTCTCATCCAGATAAGTTCCATCACCAACTCACCGCACATTTTAGGGAAGTCATGACTCAACATACCTTCAGTCGCATGTTTAAATACGGTTCTTGCTTTGTTGCAACCGTTAAAGTAAAGTATCATGTTCATGCAGTTCTTGTACTTAAGTTTTTCTTTTAAGCTTTTCAGCTTTTTTCAAATCTGTTTGTTGTGTCTTGCTCAGGATATCATGTATTCTACTCTATCACGACTTGTTTAATTACTCGCTGATAAGATGAGCTATGCGCATTTCAGAATATTTTGTTATGTTTGAACATTTAATGCGTATGTAATTTTATAATTCCCTTTTAGTCTTATTGGTTATTTCATATCTATAGGCCACTTCTGGAAAGTTCAAAATGCGACGCCCCCCTTACACAATGCCCAACGGGCCTGTAAGATATTTCAAATAAAAGGAAAATGGGCCCCTGGTGGCACGTGTGAAAAGTTCTAACAATCTGCGTGACATCAAATTTCTTTTCATTGACATGGAACTCATTTGGTGGCCTCGGGTTCCATTTTTTTTTTCAAGGGAGTTGAGGTTTCTTTGTGTCAGGCTTGCAAACAACAAATTTATTTATTTTATTTATTTACATTAGCCCTCAGGGCCAGTGGCATTACAGAGGGGGAGTGGTAAATATACAAAAACAGTGAGAAAATAGAGATGGTTACAAGAATATTTAAAAAGCATCTGAATATACAATGTTAGCTATTGCTACGCGGAACTGCTCATAATTTACAATGCCAGCAACATCTGCGGGAAGGTGGTTCCAGTCACGTGAGGTGCGCGGCAGGAATGACTGCGAGAAGCATTTCGTGTTGCATGACACAATTCCAACTTTGAGATTATGATCAATACGACGGGATACATAAATTGGCTGGGGGATGAGGTGATCACGTAAAGCAGGATGATGAAACAGCTTGTGGAACAGGGCGAGACGAAACAATTTTCTACGCGATGTTAGTGTAGGGAGGCAGAGATTAGATTTCATAGCAGTTATACTCGCTGTGCGGTTGTAGTTAGCAAGGATCAAACGTACAGAGATATTTTGAACCATCTCAAGATCATTAATTAAGTTGCCATGGGCAGGGTCCCATACAGGTGTTGCATACTCTAGTTTAGATCGTATTAGCTGTTTTTCTTGACTTCGCCAAAGCATTTGATTAAGGTACCGCACACTAAACTGCTAGGACAGCTTTACACTACCGGAATCAATGCTAACATTATTGACCTGATTCGAGCCTACTTAGAAGACAGATTCTAATCTGTTCATGTTGGCGATGAGTACTCTGATGCACTTCCGGTTTCATATGGCGTTCCACAAGGATCAGTTTGGGGCCTATCTTATTATCATTCTAATTCTTTGTAAATGACATAAATAATGTGATTGATTTCGAAGTTAAAGTCAAACTTGTTGCTGATAACAGCATGTTATACTCCTTAGTTAACTCCAAAGCTGACCAAATTATGCTTAAAAGTAACCTGCAGAAGATCTCAAACTGGTGCAAGCAATGGGGTATTTTTTTTAACGTTAATAAATGTCTGGTACTCAGAATATGTAAAAAGAAAACTGTTCTGACTCATGCATATTGTATAGCTAGCGTACCGCTTCCGGAATCGTCGCTTGTAAAATACCTTGGAGTTCAGATAACTAATCGCCTAAACTGGGATGCCCACATCGATATTACTTGCGGGAAAGCTCTGAAGACTGTATGGTGTTTGAAGCGTAAACTGCCGAAGGCCCCAAAATACGTGAAACTGGCAGCGTATAAGGCTTTGCTGTCACCTCGTCTGCCATATGCCTGTTCTTTATGGGACCCATTTACAGCCAAGAATACTTCCATATTAGAACAAGTGCAAAAGTTCGCAGCTCGTTTCATTTGCAACAGATACAAACGAACAGATTGTGTAACAGCTATGATCAATTCTATTGGCCTAGAATCTCTCCAGACAAGGCGCACTGAACCTATATTGAAATTTCTTTACCTAATATTTAATAACCCGACTAAAATAAACACTCATGATTATATTACTCCTGTTTCGCAAGAAAGTACGCGTTATAACCATGAAAAAATGCTACAAGAATTTCGTTCATATTCTAATACACTTAAACACTCATTTTTTGTCAAATCGAATACAGAGTGGAATGAATTGCCTAAGTGTGTAGTGAATAGCCCGAAAAATGTTTGTTAATAATATGAGAGCCTTTTGTATGTGAGACCCTGGTTTATTGCTTCTCTTTTTCGCATCATCTCTTTGCTTTTGCATGACGCTAGCCGTGTATATCTTGTTTAATTTTTACTTGTGTCTGTGCTCACCCCTGCTTGGAGTCACGCGACTCCGCAGTATTAAATAAATAAAAATAAATAAATATTAGTAAATGGCCTAGCACACTCTAATCCTGATGACACTGCTCGTCTAACTTTTCAAGCGAAAGGTATACTGGCCGCGTACTTGCGATTTCGCTCTGGCGGTGCTCCGAGGAGGCACAAAGACAGACCTTGAGCCGTTGCTTAGCAACCGTCGCAGCTTGGCATAAGGATGGATGGATGGAAGGTAGGAGCGTCCCCTTTGAAACGGGGCAGTGGTAGCTGCCACCATGCTCATTTTTTTCCTTTATTTTTTTTAACTCTGCTGCAATTTGTTAATAAAATTCGCCATTTTCTTTGAAATACGTCTTCCTACACTTTAAAACTTAAGTAACCTCTCTGCTTTTGTGCCACCAATCCTCCAATGGCTTTTTGCTAATTTCCACCGCAGATTTATTTACATGACTATTGCTATCTTTAAACCCTAAGGCCTCAGGAAGAGTGACTGTGCTTGCATCGACATTGGGATGGATACCATCACATTTTCGAATGAGGTGTTCTATTGTTTCTACAGATTTACCACACACAGCACATGTGTCATCTTCGTAAAATTTCTTTTTGTAGCTTCGCGTTCTAAGACACCCTGACCTAGCTTCCCCAACCCCGTGATATATGCCTGCATATGCCCTGGGGTCTACTCCCCTTCCGGTAAACTTTGCGGCCAAAATGCCACTCTATCCCACATACTCTGGGCTTGCCCTCAGGACTCCCCTCTTCGAGGTTTGAAGCTCTCGAATCCAGACCAGTGAGAGGGCGCATTGATCAGTTCCGACTCGTACACAAAGATCCGGGTTGTGACAAGAGCCGTAGAAGCTGCCGAACGCCACAGGCTCATGGCCACTTGATAAGGCTATATCCCCACACCGTCTGCTAGTTTTGCCGACGAAAATAAAGTTTATCCTCCTCGTGCAGTAGTTGCGTTTTTATTTTTTATCTTTATTGCTTTGCACTCTTGTACCAGCTTGCTTTCAGAATTGCTATTGTTGGTAAACTGAAAATTGAAAATTAGTTTTCAGGGAAGGCAAAGGCGCAGTAACTGTTTCACATATCTCGGTGGACAAACAAACCTTGCCGTAAGGCAAGGAATAAAGGAGGGAGTGAAAGAAGACAGAAAGGAAAAGAAAGGACAGAAAGAGGAAAAGAAAGAAACAAAAGAAGAAATGAAGAGGGGCCGTTGTGGAGGTCTCCGGGATAATTTCGACCACCTGGGTATCTTGCACGTGCACTAACATCGCACAGCACACGGGCGCCTTTTGCATTTCGCCTCCATCGAAACGCGGTCGACGGGCGGTTCGAACCCTGGAACTTCTGCTCACTAGACGAGCACTCTAACCACTCAGCCACCGCGATGGGTAATTATTGGCACCATATTTCTTTTAAATGCATTATAGTAACCCGATACTGTCACGTAATATTATCCTGCGTTTCAGTCAAGCTCCATCGGCAGCTTTTAGCCAAGGAGACCCCCCCCCCCCCCGCTTCGGAGGTGCCACGTGCCCCCAAATAAAAGAATTACAATCTCTATGGCTCGCCGAACCCCGCGGAAAGACAACACCAATTAGGAGCAATTTGAGATCATCCAGTGGAACTGCAGGAGTTTATGGCGGTCAAGGAAACGGTCGCACCTCCAGCTCTACTTGCAATCTTTCTGTACCGTACCGGCTGTCTTGGCTCTTCAAGAATCTGGCGCGGGCGCCGAATTCGCAGAGATCGCTCGTTTATGGAAGGCCTTACAGCGTGCATCCTGGTGAACGAGGCGTACACCTCAGTCCCAGTCGACCTCGAGCTGGAGACTGAAGAATAATATAGATGGTCAAGGTCTTGCCACTTAAGCGATGTGACCAGTCAGTACGTGCCCTTAAAATTTACTACCATCCGCATAAATCACGTGTGACCTTTAACGAAGTGTTTTCCCGCGCGTTCAAATCGACTAACAAGAAACCTCTAGGGGTCATTGGGGACTTTAATGCCCCCAACGTTAATTAGGGCTACCACTTTAAGAAGGCCTGAGGATGCAAGCTGGCGGAGCTCATTTCTGTTATTCGCCTTACGCTGCTCACAGATTCGGCTTGTCCCACCCCACACGTTTGGCCAACTCGTTTACGCGAGGCACATGCCCTAACCAGTCTCTCGTTAAGAACACGAGAGACGCCACGTAGGAGAACCGGGGGGACACACTTGGTAGCAATCACTGCCTTCTCCGAATGACTTTTCTGGTGAAGGCGGCTCGCAAAATGTAGAGCCAGGCCAAGTTTACTTATTGGCATAAGTTTCGTACACAGGAGATACCGCCCGTGCTCTTTTCCGTGGGATATGCGGTGTGGGCAACGCATTTGGACACAATACAGAGACAACACGTACGACACTTCGGACCACCGAAGAGATCCCTGCGGTGGACAGTCACCTCATGCACTTGTGGGACGCGTGCCAGAGCCTTAAAAACGATGGAAGAAGCAAAATCTCAAGCTTGAGGCTGGCATTGTCGACCTCGCGTAGAAATTTGTCGCCTATGCTTCCCAGCTTTCCGATTTAAACAGATAGAGAAGTGTAATTCGGGAGCGCGTCCAATGAGCTCGAAAGGGACATAGCGCCTCTTTCGCGGTCTGGTCGACTCCGCTCAAACGAGACGGGAGACGCAACGACAGCTCCGGTGGGCTTTGCACCGGTACCAAGGTAAGACGGCCAAACTCGCGGACACCCTCTGCGACAGATATATCTGCCGAATAGAGTACCCGGCTGGACACGAGTACGAGTACGCGGCAAGGCCAAATCCAGACATTGATGCTTTTTTTTAGTTGCGCGACCTTAAGGCAACCTTAGCTAAAATGCATCGAGGTACGGCTCCAGACCGGGGTCGCATAACAGTCAAACCGCTGACGAATCTACCCAACTTGGCCTATCTCCAACTGCTATGGCGAAACAGGCACAGGAGCTCTGGAGGCACAGCCTATCGGTCGAATCCGTGCCACACTACATGAATGCACAAACACGCGATGGCCAGAGAAACAGCGCGTGCCCGGGCGCTGGATGCACAACATGGCTTCAAACCCGACGTGTTCTACGTTGACGTCGTAGGTCCGGCTTCATCGGTCTACTACACGGTAGCCGTTCTCTACCAGAATTTGCAAACCAATAGGCTCTCCTCCGCGCGAGAATTCCCACTGGGGCTTAAGAAGCAGGTATCGCCATCGCGGTCGAAGTCCCCTGTTACGTTTGGAGACGCCAACATGCCAAGAATATTCAAGCCACTGGGAATCATCAATCGACAGAGGCTTCAAAGGGCCGTCGACGTGGTTGCAGCGCCACGAGTGCAGGTGGTGGCGTCTACAAGGGACCTTCCCCCCCCCCCCCCCCCCCCTGCTGTTTAAGGGGTGAAATGGCCCACCGCTGTCTGAGAACGGCTTTGGTGAACCTGTCGTTTGTTCTCAACGCCGGACCTACCCGGAAAATGACGTCTTTCTCCCGGAGGGAACGGCGGGGGGAGCCGGCGAGCGGCGCGGATGCAAATGAGCCGTGGCAAATGCGGCCGTGTTTGACTAAGCCAACGACGCCGGAATGCTCGTGCTTCGAAAACAACCTCGTCGTAGACTAAGTGCTTTTCCCTATAGACCTCCTGCATGTTTGTAAACATACGAGGTGGCGCTGCAGTCGCTTGCGAGCTCGTGGTAGGCAAAAAGGCGGGGAGTGGCGTCGCGGATAGGTGTTGAGTGCGGGTTTTCAAGGCTTGTAGACGCGTTTCCAGTTTCTGCTAATCATAGCAATGGTCGATGCTTCCAACTTAGTAATTTGTCGAAGTAACTAGTAATTTGTCGAAGTACACGAGCTCGCGTTGGTCGCGTGCGGCCTATAAAGAGAAATAGTTTGCACTGTGTATTGTATATATGGTTAGTAGTAAACATGTAGAAAGCGTTCCTGCCGTTTATTTATGCGCTAGGCATTGAAAAAAAGAAGTTTTGACACTCTGCACTAACCGGAATGATTTTACTTTGGGACAATAGTGAGGGGAAGTGCTGGCCCTGTTTCTTCGGAGCAGACATGCGCTCATCGTCTGCTGACATACGTATGTCGCGCTGTGCGAAAAGTGGGGACAGCGTCGTGTCCCTGATCTCCTGTCTCTCTCAGCGCTGTTTTTAGCCGCATGACCACGCACCAGCCAGGCCGACTTGTCCTCTTGTTAAGCTGGTCGATTTGGTGAAAAATTTTTATTTCTAGAATTATTTTCTTTCCTAGCCCTGAATTCTAGTTTCGTTACGAAAAATTATAGCAAAATATTGAGTACAAATTTATAAATTACGCTTTATAGAAGTGTGGTCCTCAAAAATTGTGAGGTAATTTCTTTATTTCAGTGCCGCATTTCTTTGACCAAAGCGAAAGCGATGATGCCATAAACGAGGGAATAAACTTTAAGGTTTGTTTTCTGACCTCTCACATTTTCTGCGACTGGATCACTCACCTTCGTAATTCGCATGAAAATCAAATGATTCCATTTGTCGCAAACTATTCCTGAGACGTTGAGGAGCGTAATAAATCTCTCGATTTTTTTCCCTACACGTGCAGTACTGTGTTAGTTATTTTTTGTAAGAAACGTTTTCATGTAACTATGCATGCATTAGTACTGATCATATAGAAAAAGAACTAATCGCGTCATCGTACAGATCAGGGCTTTATGTACATGCTGGCATAAAAAAACTGCGCACTATCTACTCAGTTATTTGAAACCTTGGGGGGACTTGACGACGGTGTTAATTATAATTACCCAGAACTGCACCAGGTATAGCTATAAATAAAAGGAATTACTGAAACTAGCGTAGGAATTTCACATTTGCACCAAGTTTAGTTACATATCGCATGCATGAATAACGAAAACACTTTTCCTTGCCGCGTCCCGTCTCAATCTCGCCACATGCCTGTTAGTAGCACGCCTGCGGCTGCTTCTTTGCAGACAAGCTTCGCGATCATGTACTACCTCATGAAACATGACACATTCATGATGCAATGAAAAAGCATATGGCGTTTAGCACACTTAAGGTACGCTATTCTAAGCACACCAACGCGACCGCGCAAGATGGACACAACTTAATAATAATTGGTCTTAGGGGGAAAGGAAATGGCGCAGTATCTGTCTCATATATCCAGACTTCTTTCTACTCGAATGAAATAATGACGTCGTCATATCAAGAAACAGTTTCAAGTAAATATTAAATTTTATAAAACGCGCCATTAAAACATGTTGTGCTATTAACAAAAAAACGCATTCCTTGGGGGCGAGTGAACCTGTCGGCGCCCAGTGCACTCCGGCTCAAGGTGATAAGTACGTGTGCAGCTGCATATGTCTTTTTTTTCCTTGAGCAATTATCAGCCTACTATCCTGAAGTTCAGGTGAATGAACGCAGTAACTTGCATGCTATTAAGTGCATTGAGTGGCAGTGAGGATCGACTCCCAGACTTCGCGCTTTACTATCGTGGCCCAATGCTTGTTAGCCAGTTTCCGAATGCGGCATTTAGGCGCGAGAAACCTATCGAGGCAAATTTAATATTTTTTATGCTACTACGCGGATCCAGCAGTGACGCAGCTTGTCAATACCTGCTGCTTCTGCAGTGCACAGGCTTGAAGCAGCCGCCGGTAGCTGCGGCAGCTGCGGTAGGCACGGCATGCGGAACCTGTTTTGCCTACCATGCGAAAGTCGCTGCTAACATCAGCGCCACCGCATCTTCGTGACGTCGCGGGGTGAAGGAGGTCCATACGTGGAACCTTCTGCAAACTGCAGTGGCAACCTTTAGTTCCCACGCTACCGCTGTGGAATGCAGGTGACTGACCTTCGACGCTGCCATGGGAACCCCATCGGGCTATTCATCACTGCTGCCTGGACAGCGCGCACCGTAATCTGCCAGAAGTGGCAAAAGTGTGTTGTTGGGGGCGTCCTAGAAGGCGGACCCTAAAGACTGGACACGTGATCTACATCACAGTGATTCGACACATTTTTAATGAACTAAATTCCCCAACTAGGGACCTGGGGACAGCGGACCCTATATTTAAGCAGCGATCTGGCGTGTGATCAGCCAGCTCCCGATTCACTCTTTCGAACTATGTAAAAATGTAAATAAACCCTTTCAGTCTCTTCTTCACCTCGAAGACCCTGTCATCTCTTCGTCACCCCCACAACAGCAGTCTCCCGATCCGGAACCCGGGGACCGCGGCCTTGGGGAGAGGCGGCACAGGCGAACCAGGGGCCCGCATCTAACAACTGGTGGCAGCGGTGGGATCGAGGCGCAATCCCCCAACACCAGTGGCCTGCTACGGGACAGAAGCCCCACACCTAACCACTGGTGGCAGCGGTGGGAGCGAAGCGCAATCCCCCTACACTGGTGGCCTGCTATGAACATGGAGCCCCACTTCTAACAGCCCGCAATGCAAGGTTGTCATCTCAGACTCACGTTTCGCTTCCGCGAGCTAGGTAAAGGGCGAGGTATGTCCTCTAGCCTATGACATACTCTACAACGCCGTTAGAGACTCCGAACCCACGCCTTGGCGCATCTTGTGGGTGCCGGCCCACCAGTGACTCTGTAGTACCGAAGCTGCGAATGCAACTGCCTGAGCACTTACCATACGGGAAACTACTTCCGCGTCCTCCTCAAACGATGAGTCTAACCGGCCGCTTAGGCCGTTTCGAGAAATCGTCGACCTCTACAAAGACAGGCATCGCCAGTTCCCTCCACCGGCAAAGTGGTTGGCGATGGCAGACGACCGCATTCTGCGACAGCAGCAGACGAACACCTACTGGTGTGCCGCCTTGGCTGCTGGCTATGGCCCGAAAGTCAATCCTTTGTGAACACACTGTGAGGAGCTCTGTTCTCTATCCCACATGATGTGGGCCTGTCAACACAGTCCCCACTTCCCTCCACACCCCACTCCCACTAAACAGGCTTGGGAGATCTTCGTCCTCGAGCGCTCGAGTGCGACAGCACAAGCTGCCCTCGCACACCGAGTTCGCGAGATGGCGAGATGTTGCGGCATCCCGGACTAGGGATGCGAGCCAATATCTTTATTTCCTCGCATTCAAACAATGACCATCTCGCAAGCTTGATGTTTTATTCACGTCAGTAATCTCTCGATGTCGTGTTCTTCGCAAAGGCTCAGAGCCTTCCAAACCTCGTTGCTCTGCGGTGATGAAGGGGTTTGTGCAGATGAAGAAGGTCAAAGAGGATTTATTTACATGAGCGTAGATAGGGCAAACTGCGAGTTACAGAAGCTGAGTCACGCAGACGATCAACAAACTGCAACTTAAGGGGCAATTCTCACAAAGAGAAACGCTCTCTACAAGACCTTGCTTATCGACCCACGGGTTAAGTCTAGGTACTTCTAGAAGTACGTACCGAGCACAGAGCCCTCGCCCAGACTACTGTCTAATGTCTTTGCTTGCATTTTTGAAAGTTTTACAAAGAAAGCGGGGTGGTCATATTTCGATGCCCGCCCTAAGCTTAGATAACCAATAAAAATAGCCACAGCTCTTAAAGGTTGGACACAACCTCGAGCCCAGGGCTTGGCTAGAAAACAAGAAACATATAAAGAATACATTTCGAAAACCCTTTCCCCACGGGAATTCTTGCCCTTATCGCGCGATGCTCTTTTCCTGTCCCGCCACACCTGCGTGTTGCCTCTCGAAAGATAAAGGGTTTTTTTTTTCAGCTAACTGCCGAGAACACTAACCCATTGGCTCGTCGAATAAATTTCAGATGGCGTAGGGCTGCGACGCTTCGGCGCCATCAAGAATGTCAGCGGAGGAAAGGGCCGTTCACGAAACACGAGTCAGTTACGCATATTTGCGCCAACGCAGCACGGGGATCCGCTGCCATGGAAACGCTGCACCCCGCCGCGGTGACTTAGTGGTTAGGGCGCTCGGCTACTGATCCGGAGTTCCCGAGTTCGTACCCGACCGCGGCGGCTTTGTTTCGATACAGGCGAAACGCTAAGGCGCCCTTGTGCTGTGCGATGTCACTGCACGTTAAAGATCCCCAGGTGGTCGAAATTATTCCGGAGCCCTCCACTACGGCACCTCTTTCTTCTTTCACTTCCTCGTTTATCCTATCCCTTATGGCGCGGTTCATGTGTCCGCTGATATGTGAGACAGATACTGCACCAGTTCCTTACCCCCAAAACCATTTTCATTTTCATTTTTTTCATGCTGCACTGGTCCGAGAGGCGCCGCGTGCTCATTGTGTGCGCCTCGCGTGCTTTCTTGGCGCGCGCTTAACCAAGCCAGGAGCTTTCGGCCGTCACTGCGATGCTGTCAAGCGGACAGTGACTCCTGCGCCTGCGGGGGACACGCGGGTGGGGAGCTCGGAGCTGCTGAGAACTTTCCGCGTAGACCGATCGCCCGAACTGACCGAAAGCTGAATGAATAAAAAAATTCACGCGTTGACGAAGCGCTGCCTTACAACGTGGTTACGTGGCTGCAGCTCACAATTAAATTTTTGCTTTCATGATACTTGTCCTGCCTGTTTACGTCATATCGGTGTTTTTGCTGAATCTAACAATATTGTTCAAGTTTGACGAACGTTTAACGAAAGCTCATCCGGTCGGGTAGCAAGTAACATTACTACCAAAAAAGGAAAACGCCAACCAAAAGTTCGGGTCAAAAGATAGGCTTTTCGGCTTCAATACAGAAGCCTTGTTCACAAAAAACTTCACTCGCAGGGCGCCGCGTTTCAATAACCGTCCGAGGCACTAAGAAAAGAAAAATTCCCCGGCGTCTTGTCCAAGCGGGAATTTTGAAATGCACTTGAAGGAACACATTAAGGAGATCGAAAACAAAAATCTCGGTTCTACTGCACTTGCAGAGCACGCCGAATCAGCTGTACATAATATCTGCTGAGTAGAGGCTTCCGTCATCGCCAAAGAGAGGAACGGGCTTTCAAGCCAGTATGTCGAGTGTATGCTGATACAGACGACGAAAAATACGCTTAATCGCAACAATGGCAACCTGCCGCCGACGTATGCAAAATGCCTGGGATGATTACTGAGACTGTCTTAACCTATTCTCTGTGAGAGAATTTTTATGTGAACAAGGCTTCAACACGGAAGCCGAAACGTCTGTTTTTTCACAAATTGCTTTGGTCGGCGTTTTTATTTTTTTGGAACTGATATGAATATTGTTAGCTGGTGTGCTTCGCTATCGTCCCTTCTTTGGTCTTAGGTGGCTTCTAAAAACCCTGAGACAAAACTATCTTTGCTTGTGAGCTGGGGTCATCCTTTCTTTTCGGATTGGTACGCTTGGCCACGATATGGAATGTGCAATCCGCTACGGACATTTCGCTAGAATTGAAAACGTTCTATAAAAAACAGCGAAAACGAAGAGGCAGGACAAGAAGAAGACGCACACACACGCACACACACGCACGCACGCGCGCACGCACACACCACACACATTGTTGCCGAACCTGCCCCCGGCCGTTTGTAACCTCGTAAGGAAAGGCGTTAGCACTACATTGACTTTGGAGAGGAGCCCCCGCGGTGGCTGAGTGGTTATGGCGCTCGGCATCCGGCATGATAGACGCGGGTTCGATGCCGGCCGCGGTGGTCTAATTTCCATGGAGGCGAAATTCTAGAGGCCCGTGTACTGTGCGATGTCAGTGCACGTTAAAGAACCGTAGAT
Source organism: Amblyomma americanum (assembly GCF_052857255.1). Classification (NCBI taxonomy): domain Eukaryota; kingdom Metazoa; phylum Arthropoda; class Arachnida; order Ixodida; family Ixodidae; genus Amblyomma; species Amblyomma americanum. Next base: position 206,207,596 of record NC_135498.1, read on the forward strand.
GGTCGACATTTCCAGAGCCCTTCACTACGGCCTCTCTCATAGCTTTAGTTGCTTTGGGACGTTAAACCCCTATAAACCAAACCAACTTTGGATAGGCTGGAAAGGGAAGTCTGCAAATGCTAACTGTTTTGTGTGTCTTCTTCACTGCGAAGACGCACAAGCCCGGCAGTCTATTTAGGGCCATTGTGACCGAGGGCGGCTCATGGCAGAAGATGGTTTCAAGGTTTTTGCATTGCGCCTTCAAAGAACTTGCGCCGCCAGATCCTTTTGCAATGCAGAGCTCTTTGTCCTTGGTGGAGAGCCTCAGCAAGGGATTTCTTAGCGTCAATGCTCCTTAATCTGTTAACATTAAGGTCTTGTTTTATTTAGTGCCTCATGACGTACTTTTAGAAGCAGTGCGCGAATTAACTGACAGTAAGGGCGCTGTTGCTTACCAGAACAAGTGCGAAATTTCATTCGAGCCTTTCTTGAAGCTCATCATGGCGTATCTAAGGTCCACCACTGCACGGCACGGCGACAATTATGTTGTACAAAAAGAAGGGATATGTATTGGTTCGAGTGTCGCGCCTGTTCTGTGTAACATGTTCTTGTCAAAGTTTGCCTCAGCGCAGAAGAAAGTACTTCACGACACGCGTGTTGTCAGGATTTTTAGATATGTTGATGGTTATTTGACTATCCTAAATTTATCACCAGTTGACCACCTAACTCCTGTTGCAAATCAGATTGGAAAGGTTTTTAGCGCTTGTTCTAAGAACATGGCAAAGACTTACCAAAAGACTTACACTCTGACAAGATCATTAGGTTCCTTCCGTTAGAACTAAACTTTTTAACTGACGGACACATATATCGCAAATTTGCTCCATCGTCTCAAAACGCACTTTTGACTTATGAATGAGCATGCTCGAAATTGGTTAAACCCAGCATCCTGAACCTGTGTTTCGTGAATGGTTTGAAAGAAAGTAGCCCGCATGCTATGCAGCACAGCCTTGCAGAAGGTGGTCCAGCTAAAAGCTTCCGGTTTCCTCTCCGCTTTGCTGTGAAACTTTGGAAAGAAAAATGAATGTGACAGCCAGTTCCACCAGGCCAAGCTAAGCGGTAAAAACATTAAGGTGGTGCAATATTTCCACAAAATTTCCCCCGGGCTGAAAAAAGGGCGCAAATATTTGCCTGAACTTGGTGTTTTAAGCCCCCCGTAGCCTTTCCGGTCTTGCACCCGCATCTCCGGCGATGAAAGAGAACAAGGCTGCAAGACCAACCACTCAACGAAGCTCGAATAGTATTTGGTGGGGGGGGGATTCTGAATTCAATCCCTATGTCCTGTAGAAAAGCATGCATCGGGCAGACAGCCCAATGCGTGAATGAACGCCTCCGAGAACACGGTAACACGTCGCGAACAGGAACAGGTAGCAACTGCGCTTTGCCTGCTAAGGAGGGCAGCAAATGATCTCTGTTTTTTCAACACACGACCAATATTGTCCAGGGGAAATCTGTGTACGAGCGAAAACTGCTTGAAGCATTTTTAATAAAAAATAATGAGCTGTCCTGCATAAGCGATCCGTCTGTTATTATCACGTAGAAAGAGTGGCATTTTTTTTCGGGAATGAAATGACGATCGGATCTGATTGCGTTTATTTCGTGTTTTTGTTTTTTCTTCATTTTTTCAATTGCATGTGCGCTTGCACAACAAATATCTTTATGTGCCTGGAGGAGTAAGAAATAAATCAGTTGTAAGTCCCGCGACAGCGTGTGTGGCCTTCTTCCTGACCTGAGTTTTAATTTTCGCTGTTTTTTTTAAAGAGCGTGAATAACCAATTTACGCAGCAGTTCATGCTCCGGAAATGAAACAGCTCATATCCTGAATTTTTCCTTCCTGCCTATTTCATTTACCAGGCACAGGCAATAATAAATTGTGAGAAAGCCTTCTTAATTTATGCTCGTAAGATCCTCGTTTTTCAGTCACTGAGCTGGCTGAACGAAAGCAATTTCTTACTTAATTTTATAAGTCTGTCTTCGCTGTCGTAAAAGTTCTGCAATATATTTTTTAGCATTAAGACCGCCCACCCGTACTCTCGGCTGAATCCCAAAAGAGTATGTGGCGCTTTATTTCAAAAAAAAGGCAGCGATAAAACGGAAAATAAAATTAATCACAAAAGTAAACTCCAGTGCGCTCATGTTATTGCATAGCTGAGTAATTCAGCGAAGGAATTTCACTACATTTATATTACTGAATTCGTTAACAAAGCTTAGATTCAAAGCTGTCAGTCGTCTTGAAAAACGTTTGGCTGCAATGTTTGCACCAATGTACCATGTATGCAAAGTATTTCCCGACCTTAAGAAAAGCTGCACGGGGCGAGCTGGGGCGAACATCAGAATTCCAATGTGTACGCTAACCTCCACCTGGGAGAGCGTACCGGAGAAAAGCGGATTTCGTTCTCTGAGACGCATCTTGGGACGCTAAAGCCGCACCGCTGTCACGTGGAAGCTTTTTTTCTGCGGGAGTACCTTTAAGGCCTTTAACAAAAAAACTACTTTACCCGCCGCGATGGCTCTGTGGTTACGGCGCTCGGCTATTCAGCCTGGGTTCCCGCGTTGGTACCCGGCTGCGGTGGCCGCGTTTCGATGGGGGCTAAACGCAAAATGTGCCCGTGTGCTGTGCGATGTCAGTGCATGCAAGCTAAAGATCTCCAGGTGGTTGGAATCATTCCGGAGCACTCCATTACGGCACCTCTTTCTTCCTTTTTCTCTCACTCCCTCTTTATTCCCTCCCTTACGGCGCGGTTCAGGTGTGCACCGAAATATGAGACAGATAGTGCGCCATTTTCTTTTCTCAAGAACCAATTTGCCATTTATATAGCTACAGTGCTGAAAAAAATTCAAATCGGCTGTCTTCCAAGACGATCTGTAACATCCGCATGTATCATCAGCTGGACACTCCACTCCAGCTGTAGTGTACAGTGGGTTCGGCGCGCGTGCTCTCCTTTTCGGTTATGGACGTCCCACGCGTCGGACCTGTACATATGGTCGGGCGCGTGAGATGTCCATAATCCAAAAGGAGAGCGCGCGCGCAGAACCCACTGTACACTACAGCTGGAGTGGGGCGTCCAGATAATGATATATGTAAAATTTACAGATCTTACACTCTTGCAGTGGAACCGCTGGGGCTTTGGCCAGAAGAGTCAAGTGGTCCACCAAATGCTGTCCTGCGCTACGGGGCCCGACATCCCTCACGTTCGTACATTGGCCCTTCACCTCATCCACGGGCCCATATGGGTACATAACAAGGTAGTCAGGAATCTGGACGCACAATCCATGCCCGCACTTACTAATTACTTTAATGAGCCCTGGGGTACCTTCCAACCACAATGGAAAGAAGCCAAAGTCGTCTTCATACCCAAAACCTGGAAAACACTTGCTCATCTCTAACCCCAGACCCATCTCCCTCACGCCTTCTGTTGGCAAACTCACGGAGCATGCACTCCAGACAAGGCTTTGAAAATACCTAGAAGACAACAGTCTCGTTCCCGCTAGCATGTTTGGATATTTCAGCCTGGCCTGTCCACACCGGACGTTTCCCTTCACCTAAAACATCACACTCTCGACTCACAAACCTCTGGCACCAAAGCTGTTCTAGGGTGGATATCACTAAGGTCTTTGATAACTTTGCACACTCAGCTATCCTCCAAAACCTACCGACCCTGAGAGTCGGCACAAGGATGTACAACTACATCCGAGACTTCCTCAGCCATCGTACAGCCACCGTACACCGTAAAGATCACCAACTAGCCCAGCTGTCTGCTTTAAACACCGTACAGCCCCGCTTACTTTTGGCGACCACCACCTCCCAGTTATCACGCTGGGAGCACGAGGTACGCTTCAGAAAGCCGTTCACTCTCCCATTCTCCCTTCACCTACCCCGGCAGCTAGCTGAAATCCCAGACATCCATTTTAGCCACGGCAGTGATGTTGAAATAGAGCTGGCCCTAACCACCATCGACACATATGTACGGGAGCGTGGCCGACCGGCTCCTCTTCAAAATCAGAGCTCTTTCTCTACCGTCCCGAACAACAAGATTCAATCAATCCACCCATCTCCCTCACCCTAGGCATCCACCCCATCCAACTAGTATACAAAATCCGCGTGCTAGGGCTTGCTTTCCACTCCCATGGCGCGCACGGAGAAGTCATAAAGACATTACAGACACGTGTTCAACAGACCACCAGACTTATTCGCCGCATAGCGTAACGAAGGCTGGCCTCCGCGAGCGACACGAAACTCGCCTCAACCAATTACGTCATAAGCCGCACCACATATGCCCATATATACCTACCTTTCAAAAAGAAGGAGATTGACCGGGTAAATGCGCTCCAGCGAAGACGGCTATACGTCTTCCCCCAAGCACATCCAACGACCCCGACTCTTGAAACTTCGTGTCCACAACACAATTGAGGAACTCACACAAGCTATCTTAACGGAACAAATATCCCGTCTATCCAACTGAGAGGCTGACCGCACTTTATTATCCCAACTAAACCTCACCCCAACTACACACCCTACCGACGGTGGGCCCCCTTTCTCCTGTCCTCCGCTCTAACCTCAACGTACCCTCTGTCCCCAAGAGCATGCACCCTGAGCGAGGCAGAGACCGTAAAGTAGCAAGGACTTGGGCCCTCCACGAACAGAATGGCGATGTCCATCAAGTGGTCTACGTGAACGCAGCGGAATAAACGTCAGGATCCCGTATGGCCCTGGTGGTAGCCGGCAATCAAGGATATACGTAGCGTAAGCTAAGGCATAGCTTGGTTAGCCTTGGTTAATCTTGATTGCAAGTCCAGGTTAGCCTGGTCGTCTGGCTAGTTGTTGTCACGCCGTTCGTCAAGCGGTTGGTCACGTAACCAGTCACGTGGTTGGTCACGTGGTGCCGTGCGACCATGGTGGGAATGCTAGAACCGCCAAACTGTGAGTTCGTGGCCAATGTACCGTTCGCTACAAAATACTTTCTGTCTCAAAATCTGCATTCACAACTATGCCAATGGCTATATATCCCGCACTGCCGCTAGTTTACTGCGCTTCTGGCAGCCCCGGCATCCTATAACCCTCATAAGAACGCCAGCACATGCCAACCTCCATGGCAACGAGGAGGCTCATTCTTTAGCCCAAGTTCTCACATTCCGGGCGGGAGTCGAGCCCCTTCTACGGGCCGAGGAGCGCCTGCTCTCCTTCCCTGATATTCGCTGGTACTACCGGGAACAACGAAGGGAGTACGCACCCCAGCCCCATCCCTCACTATAGCGCAGGCAGCACAGTGGCGATGACAACAAACTCGGACTGCACCATACCCCATACTACTACATGCCCGATACCCAGACCAATTCCTCTCGTCATGCAAACTTTGCGGAAAACCAGGAGACTTTCTACTCACCCTGCTCACATGCCCCACCTTCCCTCATCCCCCATCACCGTGGAGGAGTCTAACGGGGAGATTCTTACGACCGCACACTCTCCTCAAGACCAGCGCCGGCTCATCTCCAGCGCTCTCAGATGGATTGCTCTTCAAGGGCTATCTTTCGCTTTGTAGGGGTGCCTCCTTACTTTGAGGGAGCATCCAAGTGCCATGCAGGAAGCATCGCCCAAACATTCATATCTTTGGCAATAAAAGTTTCCAGCACCACCATCTGTACATATGGATATGTTATACTCCACTTGCATATAGTACCTCTCTCCCCCCTATCCTTTCTGGCTGCAGGGACACTTTATTTTTCGTTGTTTTTATGGCCGCACAATAATTTTTATCCCCAACGGGCAAGGACACTTATTTTTTGTTGTTTTTATAATGCCACAACAAATTTTGTCTCCTCACGTATTTTATTTCATTTAATCAGTCTGCCTCCTTTACTCTTATTTCCACTGCCTCAGCTCAGGTGCTTCCAGTAGCCACCTTGAAGGGGGAAACACAACTGGCGCAGTCGGCAGGATCGCGACTTCTTAACTGGCGCAGTCGAGACAGGATCGCAACCGGCGCAGTCGACACAGGATCGCAACTTCTTTCTACTCGAGGCATCGTACGGAAGGTGAGAAGAACAAGTCGGTGGACAAGCTGTTCGTCCTAAAGGAGAAAACGTGAAGCTGCGTCGAAAGACGACGTCGAGAGCTTCAGGATCACGGGTCGAGTTCGAGAGGACGTCAGAGGCTTAAGTCTGCGAGGAGCTGAAGGAGCCGGGCAACGACAAGCCATCGAGGGTTCGAGTCAGCGACCTGCTGAAAAAGAACCAGGCGTCCACCTCGAAAGGGTTCGAGTCAGCTAGCTGCTGAAAAGTAACCAGGCGACCAAGTGAAGTGAGGTCCGAAGCAGTGATCTGCTGAGGGACCAGGATCAATCATGGGTGTCTACCTTTCCCGGGAGCCCGCTGTCATCACACTGAGATCGACAGCGCTGTGGTCGTCGGAGCATTGAGAGAGGTAGGACACCTTCCTGCTTTCTCCGAAATTGCCATGCCTGTGTAGTAGTCATACACTATACGGTAGCATCGAAATGACTGATGCAGGGATGGATGCCGCAAGGGGGAATGGTCTAAAGCCTATCGAGCAACTCGCATCAACAGAGCAGGCACTAGAAAATATGTCGCAAGATTTGTGGAAAGAAAAGGAGGGCAAGGCGCAAAGGTTTAAATTGAAAAGATGAAGCTCCAAACTGAGCTTAAAGAAATAAAATTGATGCAAATGCAGTTTCCGCCACTAGAGGATGCGCGACATGGACAGCGGTTGGGAGATTATGCAAATGGACTGAAAACGGTGCTGGCTCTTATGCCAGAAAATGACCCATTGGCGTCCGCGGGCCATATGGACGGAGGTCAGACGAGCGCCGCAGCTGAGGCGACATCGACGTGTTTAGCGATACTGGAACTGCGGTTGCAGATTGCAGAAGTAGAGAGGGAATCGCTTGAACTCAAGCGCGAAGCGCTTCGTCTTCGTTCGGAGCGTATAGCACGAGAACAGGCCAGCGAGACAGAAAAAGTACAGGTGCTGGAAACAGAGAGCGAGGCCGGAATTAAGAGATGTTAATTCTGAGTCTGACGTCGCTGTCCCTGGCAGATTAGTTACCCAAAACTGCGAAAGCGCACGACAAACTTTAAAGATTACAGCACGTTCTGATGAAGTTGTCGCCGAGGTGGCCTGTAGGCCATCACTGGCAGCTGAGGACGCACCGCTCGTGTCGGTCGAGCTGTGGATACAAAGAACGCAGGTTGCGCTAAATAGGACAGCGGGATTGGCAGACACGTTGAGCGCGCCGGGCGACAGCAAAGAGCTGCGTGACGATTCAGCGACGGTTTCCATGAATGACTCTGGAACAAGGAAGCGCACGCAGAAAACCATCGGGCACCTAGAAAGAGTCATCGCCGAGTGTACCCTAAACGCAAGAAAGCCGAGTCCTCACAGACTACGCCTGCTTGTGACTGAGACGGTTGCGCACAGGAAGGGCAAAATGAAGGCGTGGTTTTCGGCCGCAAGAGGCGTTCACGTTGTGGATAGGCAGCGGCAGGCGGGAAGTGATGTAGCACGTTATTCAGTGGGAACAGCAGTAAGCACGGAAAAAGAGGGGCGAGCGAAATCACGATGTAAAAGATTTCAGAAGAGGCTAGAGCGCCGCCCCAAACGGAGAGTATACCTGGCAGGCGAACGTCAGGGCTACCTGGTCGCGCGCCACGCATTAGAAAGCAAAAACGCTCATCGGGCGCGCCAGATTGCCGATTGCTGCCAAGGGGGGAAAGCATGACAGGCAACGGCGCTTTCATTTCAGAGTCTTTGAATGGCCGGACCGGTCGACCATCCCCACGCTGCCGGGCCTTTGTAGGTTTATTACCGAAATGCAGAGGCGCTTGCAAAGGGGGTACGCGAGTTGTCCTTTTTGTGACCGGTTGGCACCAGTGAGACAGCGTCCCAGCCGGGCGCGGCTGAAGAGTTTACAGCATGCGAGCTCTCCGAGTGCTCAGTGTTTGCATGCTTAAGTAACCATTAGATGCAATGTGGGAAGTGGAGGCTAGGGACCAGCTTGGCATTTGGTATGCAGAAGAAAGCGGACATGGCAGATTCTGGAACGTGCAGATTGGTGTCCTAACCTTGTGTGCACGGAACGAATTGAGGCTGTGTGTGTGTGCGCGCAATGCTGCTTGGAACCTTGTGGCCGGAATTTATGTCACACTGACAGCAAGTGTCCGCGAGACATTCTTGGTTGGGAGGTGCGGAGTTCGCTGACGTTTCCGCGAACTCGTTGGTCTTGTGTTCGCAAGGAAGGCCGCTCCAGGGGGGTCGGAAGTCGCCAACAAAGGGACCTGTCCCCGTCTCGGCCTCCCCTGCTTGCGGCGGACGTCCTCGTTTACTACGCACCGTCACGTGCATAGCCCGTCTTAAGAAACCTAACCATGTACAGCTCTCGACATGTGTTCGTTGTCAAGGGGTTGACGAGGTTTCGCGGGCGCACGAGACACGGCTAAGTATTAGCCGAGTGACTGGATACCTACTATTCCCGTAACGACTGTCTTCTTCTCTTTCGGTGTGTTCAGTAAACACTTAAGGAATCGTTTTGTCGGCATATGTTTGTCGCTTGTGCGAGAGAGAGTGGAAAGTGGTAACGGCTGGGCCGTGGGTGCCGTGGGAGAGGGTGGTCGCGTTTGTGCTGTTTGTGTTGTGATTGCAACCTCTCTTTTCCCAAATGTTTATTCAGCACTCTTTCCCCAATCTGTGATTAGTTGGCGGAAACCTTATTTTCCTTTCCCTGACCACTGATTGGTGAGGTGTGTCGCTTGTAATCTTATTGGTGGCTGTCCCCGCTAAGTGCGGAGACAGAGGGTTTAAAAATAAGTGCGCTGGGTTGATCGAGGGGAGAAATGGTATGATCAACGGTTTAGTCATGTAAATAGTTTTCTCCTTGCTTTGTTTCTTCTGGTTTTATTTATGTCGTAAATAAATAGTTAACCTTCTCCTTTCCTCGGGTAACGTGAATGTTTGCGAGTTAGAACCACCGGGTCATCAAGAAACCCCGATTTCATCATCAACAAGATGTTTCCTCTCATCACCACCTGAAGGGGGAAACTCAACTCTGGGGCTAGCAGTAATCTTTTCCTTCCTTTTTATTATTGTTTTATTAAACCACGGCTACTACTATTTCTAAATGTATGCTTTGTTCCTCAAGCCGATAACTGAAGTCTCAGCTGATCAGCATTTACGAATGAAATAATTTTTAAGAACGAAAAAGTTCTGCAAACTTGGCTACGTGGCTCTTAACACTCCTCAAACGGTTTCATGGGGCAGACACTCTAATTCAGGAATGAACACCCTCACGAGGGCGAGTATTCTTGAGGGCGTCCTACCTTCATCTCCTGAGGGCTTCAATCGTTGAGGTGAGAGCGAGGGAGCAAAAAATGAACGGTTGAGGTTGACGGTGTGTCACAACCTTCGCTACTATCCTGACTTAAGTTTCCACTTGGGGCTGCAGCTGATTCGAGAACAGGCATGGACGCAGGGAAGACAACTAAATAAAAAAAACTAAGCAAGCACTGTAGTTCAGCGGCACGGGTACAAAGGACTGTTTTTTCCACGACCTTTCTGTTCCCCGGTGCTTCTTATGCCGTGCGATGTTATATGGAAGCTTTTACGTCCTACCTCCCGCTCCACCTCTCACGCCGCGCCGCAGGGGCACCATGCCGTGGGTGCTGCTACACATGCGGTCGTTAGGGGCTACACATACAGCTACATGCTGGCCACTGCTTCAAAGAACAGGGTGCTTGAGAGATTATTGTCGAATTCCTCGGCATCCCGATGATTCGCTCATAGTGCATCATATTTTTCGGCAAGTCCGAACGAAGTTTGCCTTAAACTCCCGCCTAGACAAGCGCCCATGTGAGCGGCCTATAAGATGAGTATGAGATGTGAGCACCGCTCAACGACAAGCAGCAGAAGGCGTTGAACGGCCGTGCACGTAATTTATCGAAGGAGGATAGACCGGTTACTGCAATAGCCTCACTTGAACAAAGCAAGTGGGAAAGGGCAGAGAAGGTTCCTAGTGGCACGTAAACAGGACCAGATGGTATTCCAATTACCCTAATAAAGAAGCTAGGGCCAAAATCCAAGCAAACAATAATACAGGTAGTGAATAAAATGACAGTGGATGCGAAAGTCCCCGTTGAATGGCGATTAGGTAGAATGAACATGATATTGTCACCGGCGAAAATACAGAGAACAAAGCTGTTCACTCGGGCGAGGTTTGCCAACACCGCCGCGCTCGTTCTGGACAAAGAAGACGTTCGGCCACGCGCTCGGGAACACAGTTCGACCTCCAGGTGGCGCCGGCAGAAAGTCAGCAGCGTGGCATTGCCCCTCCCATCTAAGAGGCATCGACTCGATGCCGCACGCGAGGGGAAGAAAAAAAAATAAGGCAAAAAGTTAATGGCGGGGTTGGGTCCGGGGCTAACGGGAATAAAACGGCTTCATTCGCGCCACGTGGACGACCTCGGACGTCGGGTGTCGAGAGGACCGGACAGTTCCTTGAGGGAGCACCTCGTAGGTCACCGCGCTGAGGCGGCGTAACACCTGGTACGGACCGAAGTAACGGCGAAGAAGCTTCTCGGAGCGCCCTCGCAAACGGATTGGGCTCCACACCCAGACTTGGTCACCGGGTGTGTAAATCACCTCCCTGCGGCGGAGGTTGTAACGCTCGGCGTCGCGTTGTTGTTGGCACCGGATTCGCTGTCGAGCAACTTGGCGAGCAACTTCGGCGTCACGGACAAATTGGTCGGCATCCACGACAGAAGAGGGAGTAGGATCCGGAAGAAGCATGGCGTCCAGCATGGTCAAGGCTTCGCGACCGTGCACCAAATGGAAAGGAGTGAAGCGCGTCGTTTCGTGAAGCGCAGTGTTGTACGCGAACGTTATGTAAGGAAGTATCCGGTCCCAGTTCGCGTGGTCATCGTCGACATACATAGAAAGCATATCGGCAATTGTCTTGTTAAGCCGCTCAGTCAGTCCGTTGGTTTGCGGATGGTAAGCCGTTGTCTTTCGATGACTGGTGCCACTGAGTCGAAGTACCTCGTTCGTAAGTGCCGACGTGAACGTGGTTCCCCTGTCAGTTAATACGACCGTTGGAGCTCCGTGACGAAGCACAATGTTATGAAGGAAAAAACTTGCGACTTCGGCGGCGTTGCCACGGGGAAGAGCCTTGGTCTCACAGTAGCGGCTGAGATAGTCAGTGGCAACAGCAATGTACCGGTTACCCATGGAAGACGCCGGAAACGGACCGAGTAAGTCCATGCCGACCTGTCGAAATGGGAGGCGCGGGGGATCGATAGGCTGCAGGAGCCCGGCTGGTTTAGTCGGTGGCGTCTTCCGGCGCTGACATTCTCGGCAGGTTCGGACGTAACGGCGGACAACCGCAGCAAGCTTGGGCCAGTAGTACTTGGTGCGTATGCGCGCCAACGTGCGGGAAAACCCGAGATGGCCCGAAGAAAGGTCGTCGTGGCACGCGCGCAGAACTTCGTCACGAAGCGCAGCTGGCACTGCAAGCAGATAGACAATGTCCGTTGGGCCGTAGTTCTTTTTGTAGAGTACCCCATCGCGCAAGCAAAACGATGACAGTCCGCGCTTGAAGAGCCGAGGTGGAAATGGGGCGATTCCTTCAAGGTATTCTATGAGGGGCAGCAGGTCAGAATCGGCCCTTTGTTGTTGGGCAAGGGTGGACGTGGTGAGAGCACCAAGAAAAGCGGAATCGTCGTCGGACTCGTCAGTGGGGCACAGGATTGGGGCGCGGGATAGACAGTCAGCATCGCTGTGTTTCTGGCCAGACTTGTGCACGATGGTGACATCAAATTCTTGTAACCGAAGACTCCAGCGAGCAAGCCGCCCCGAGGGATCCTTCAGGTTCGCCAACCAACAGAGTGAATGGTGGTCGCTCACGACCCGAAACGGGCGGCCATACAAGTACGGACGAAATTTCGTAACGGCCCACAGCACAGCTAGACATTCCTTTTCCGTTGTGGAATAATTGACTTCTGAACGGGACAAAGTGCGACTGGCGTAAGCAATCACGCGTTCTAGACCATCCTGCCGCTGAACAAGGACCGCGCCGAGGCCAACGTTACTAGCATCAGTGTGCAGTTCAGTGTCGGCCTCTTCGTCGAAGTGGCCAAGCACAGGCGTACACTGCAGACGGGACTTGAGTTCTGTGAAGGCGCTGTCCTGGTCTTGGCCCCAGATGAAGGCTTCAGAATCCTTCGTCAGGCGGGTCAAAGGCTCTGCTAGCCGGGAGAAATTGGGAACAAACCGGCGATAGTACGCGCAGAGGCCCAAGAAACGACGCAGGCTCCGTTTGTCTGTTGGCTTAGGGAAGGCAGCTACGGCGGCCGTCTTTTCGGGATCTGGACTAACACCTCGTGCGCTGACAATGTGACCAAGAAACTTCAGCTCTTGAAATGCAAAGTGACATTTCTCTGGCTTGAGAGAGAGACCAGCGGAACGTATGGCCTCAATGCCACGCTGCTGACTTTCTGCCGGCGCCACCTGGAGGTCGAACTGTGTTCCCGAGCGCGTGGCCGAACGTCTTCTTTGTCGAGAACGAGCGCGGCGGTGTTGTCAGTAAACTCGACTGTGACGAACTTGCTGGCTCGCGGAGGGATTGTTATGTGGTCGTCACATATGCGCAACATTACTTTACAGGGCTCAGTGGTTGTGCTAACGGCTCGCTGGGCGGAAAAAGATACCATGAGTTCCTGAAGGTTTATGATCGCACCATACTCGTGAAGGAAATCCATGCCCAGTATGAGGTCCTTTGAACAGTCAGCTAACACGGCAAAGGAGCCGGTGAAAGTAAGACCACGGATTTGGATGCGGCAAGTGCAGACGCCGATTGGCGTCACGACATGGCCACCGGCAGTGCGGATCACGGGTCCACACCAAGGCGTCAGAACCTTACGGAGTGTCATCGCTAGCTCCCTGCTCATCACAGAAAAATCAGCGCCGGTATCGACGAGTGCGCTCAGTTCATAACTGTCGACGGTTACTAAAATTTCAGCGGAAACTAATCGTTCGCAGCACGTCAGTGAGGTCGTCGGATCGGGTCGTTGACGCTCGGGCCGTCGCGTCCAATCGTCGGGTGGAGGCTGTTGACTTCGTGCAGTGGCGGCGGCCCTACCCCCGGAGGACGCCGTCTTCAGTTTTCCCGCCGAGGGCACGTGCCTCCGAACTGACCGGAGGTTGAGGGCCGACTGGGCGTAGCAAAGCGCCTCGGGGATGGCGATCGCGACTGTCGCCGCTGTGAGGTCGGGGGCGGCACTTGAGAGTTCAGGTACTCCTCTATGTCCCGCGGTCTTTCACCATAGCGCGGTCGAGGCGCGTCCGGTGGGAATCCTCTCAGACCCATCCGCCGGTACGGGCAATTCCGCAGAACATGGCCGGGCTCCCCGCAGTGGTAGCAGAGCGGACGATCGTTGGACGTTCGCCACACGTACGCTTTGCGGAATGGAGGGCACGGGTCCTGCTGCTGCTCGATGGGACGCACGTAACGATGGGGTGGTGGTTGTTCGGCAACGGGGCGAAACGCTTGCGGCGCCGAGGCAGGTCGGCGCAGGGCATCGCTGTAGGACATTACGTGCGGCTCCGAAAGGGATGCTGGGGGTGGCTGCACCGCTCGCCGGATTTCGTCACGGAGAACATCGCCTGTCGAAGGTACGCTTTCTGACGGAGCACTCAAGTGGAGGCGTCGCAGTTGTTCGCGGACAATGCTCCGCACAAGCGCTCGCAGCGCCTCATCCCCGGGGCCTGGCAAGGACGTGCAGTACTGAGCGGCCGCTACATTTGCCTGACGGCCGTATTGGGCACTCCGTTCCTGCAAGGAACGTTCTACGGTCGTCGCTTCCTTGGCAAAGGCGGCGACAGTTCTCGGAGGGTCGCGCATGAGGACAGCGAACAGCTGCTCCTTTACCCCACGCATAAGGTGCCTCACCTTTGTAGCTTCGGGCATGGATGGGTCGGCCCGATTGAAGAGGCGGGTCATGTCCTCAATAACCATGGCCACGCTCTCGTTGGACTGCTGTGACCTGGAGCGAAGGGCAAGTTCGGCATTCTCCTTTCGCTCGCTCGAACTGAACGTGGCGAGCACCTCGCGGCGAAAAGCTGCCCAGTTAGAGAAGGACGCCTCGTGGTTCTCGAACCACGTTTTCGCCGAGTCTTGCAGTGCGAAGTACACGTTCAGCAGCTTTCGCTCGTCGTCCCATTGGTTGAACGCGGCGACACGGTCAAAACCGGCCAACCAATCTTCTACATCCTCGAACCGGTCGCCGTGGAAGGATGGTGGCGACCGAGGTGCAAGAAAGACGAACGGCGGGGCACTGCCGAAGGACTGACCTGTCTGGCTGCCAGTGGCGGAAGTCATGGCCCGAGCAGGAATCGTGAGTGGCTCAAATTCGGGTTGCAGGCCTCGCAGGTGACGGCTCGCTTTGTGGACAGGTGTGGCGTCTGCTCGTCGGGGAGAAGCGTCCGGGCTATCGTCCCGGTCAGCGTACATGGGATGATACCCAGCACCTCCACCAAAAATGTCACCGGCGAAAATACAGAGAACAGAGCTGTTCACTCGGGCGAGGTTTGCCATCACCGCCGCGCTCGTTCTGGACAAAGAAGACGTTCGGCCACGCGCTCGGGAACACAGTTCGACCTCCAGGTGGCGCCGGCAGAAAGTCAGCAGCGTGGCAATATATAAGGAAAAGGGGGACAAAGCTGATGTAAGTATCTACCGTCCCATAACAGTGTGACGTTCCTTGTGTGTGCTACGAGGGTCCGCGTTCGACGGCGCGGCGTAGACGGAGCCCCCAGTGGCGGCGAAACCACAACCGGACCCCCTTTCATGTTTCTACTGTATATGGCTGCAAGCAACTTGAGTGACATTGCTTTTGGGCCTGCCGCCGTAGACCGCACGGAGACGACCCAGATGACAGCGGCATCATCAATTACCGAGCCATACTCGTTGAGAGTGAACGACCAGAACGAAGGGGTTTAAGCACAACCGGATCCCCTTTCCATAGTGTCGGCACGAGACGAACGCCGCCGCCGCCGCCGCGGGGAGACGGGCGTTATCTTCCCTAATTGCCGTGGCCGTTCCAGGGGGGCCTCGTTTCGGCGGGCCTGGCCCCGTGGCAAGACGGCGGGCATCATCAATCAACCCTCCCGAGCACATCCCTGGACAAGGGACCACTTTCCCGGCCTTTTAGTGACCTCGCGTTCCGGCCATGAGGGGCGAGTGTCATTTGATGGAGAACGGAGGCCGGTGACCCGCGGGAACAGTCAGCGGGCCAGAGCGCGCCTTACCACAGCCGACGCTATGCGCTATCTCGACGACAACCTTCTTTCCCTCGGACTCAACACGTGAGGGGGGCGAGACCATAAGTGCGGTGGTGTGTTTGTGCGCCCAAGTGAAAGCCCTAGCCCCCCCCCCCACTCCGGCGTGGGCGTCCTCACCCTAGGAAGTGTGGGGATAAGAGGATATAAAAATCGACAAGGAGTACCGAAGAAGGACGCTCAGGACGACATCGTTCGCCAAGGGGGCCTTCGTCCCCATAAAGTCGTCGGCACGTAAGCTCGGACGCCCCAGCCTCTGATGTATAATCTTAATCATGTGTAATTATTGAATATATCTGTTTGTTTAAACTGAGCCATACGGTGTCTGCCTCTCCGTCCCGTGTGGACCTGCGCATTATGGGGGGTCATCACACTGGTGTCAGAAGTGGGGTCTCAAAAGCAAATGTCCTCTGAATGCTGCGACATTCATGACTTCAAAATTGTAATCAAAAGGGAATCACGGGACTGATTGTGGGACTTTTACCCCCATTTGAGAGGCTTGAGGCACTGGAGGGCTTGAGTGAAAAAAAAATGTCTGTATCTGAGGGAGCTTCCACTCCACAGCCGTCGCTCGGAGCAAGCATGCTGGCATTAGGAAGCGTCATTCCGACGTTTACAGGAGATAAGACAGGGGTTCCAATCTGCGATTTCTTTTCCATGCGAGAAGAGATTGGGAAAATGGGGGATGGTCCGATGCTCAAATGCTGGGAATGGCGAGGTGTAAGATGGCAGGAGCTGCTCATGATTTTGCATGGCGAGACGAAAAAGTAAAAACCACCAAATCATTTGCGGAATTTAAGAAGCTCGCGTTTGAGCATTTCGACACTGAACCACGTCACGTGCGGGTACAGAGGTTCCGTGACGCCGGGCAGATGGTAGGGGAGGACGTGCGAACGTTTTCGTCGCGGCTTCAGCGCCTAGCACGCGATACGTTAAGCAGGGAGGAGGAAGGGGACCGGCTAAGGAAGAAATACGCGGAGGATCTACTTAAAGAGGAAATGACCGCTTTGTTCGTGGCTGGACTGCAAGACCCAGTGCGCCGGTTCGTGCTCTCGCGCAAGCCGAGCAATTTCGACCAAGCCGTGCCGGCCGCATTGGATGAGGAACGAAATGAGGCGTTAACGACAGCCGCAGCGAGAATACGCGTCATAGAGAGAGCGGTGCTCAACCCTGAGGTTGCTCTCTTGACAGAGCGGTTAGATCGCTTAGAACAGCTGCTATCTCAGCAGGTGGAACGCCAGGTTGAAGCGCGCGCTCAACAGCGCCCATTCGCGGGAAACCGGAAACCGCCACAAAGCTACAGGCGCGGTATGCGAGATTTTGAAGAAATCGTATGCTTCGCTTGCCAGGGTCGCGGACACATCGCCAGGTTCTGCCAAAACATGCGCCGTGGGGAGCCACAAAGAGAAGCAGGCGAGACACGCCCTAAGCAGGCCTACAGCGGGGCTCCAGATACCGAGACAAAAAACTAGATAGTCCTCCCCATCCTGAGGAGCTTGGGGAGGGAGCAGTGAATGATGAGGTGGTGGTAGTTTGTGTGGCCGACGAGGCATGCCCTGTTGTGCGTTGCAAGTTAAATGGTTGTTGCATGGAATTGCTGATAGATACGGGGTCAAAGGTGACATTGCTTAAGGAGAGCAGTTTTAACACGCTTCGAAGGAAGGGGGACCGCGAGGTGTTGGAAGCGTCTGGTGGTATGGCAACCAAATTTGTCGGCATAACGGGGGTCCTCTTGGCATAAGTGGACTCTACCGGTTACACTTCTCTCTCGGCGGAATTGCATTGGAACACCCCTGCTACGTATGCCCGGACACGGTGTCTCTGCCAAACGGAGTGTCAGGTATATTAGGGCAGGATTTTTTGAGAAAAGGGAAGGTAGTAGTCTCATTCTCTGAGGAAGAGCGGGCGGCTCAAAAGTTCCGTTTTTGAACAGGAGAGGGGCTGCGATTCGCATTACCGATATTGACACCCGTCAAACAGGGGGATCATTGGAGAAGGTATATTCGCGGGTTGCCGTCAGGCTGGTCGATGAGGCGGTCATCCTTCCTTGGTCGGAGCACATTTTGTACGCGTTTGTGCCTTCAGATGTAGAGAGCGGCGCCATGGGAGTGCTTGAGCCGGTCGACTCTCTCAGCAATGGCATGAAGGCAGCCGCGTACCTCGTGACAGTTAATGACGCCCACAGAGTGCCCCTACGGGTGGTTAACTGTAGCCAGCAGCCACTGAGCCTTCCCAAGAACAAAACATTGGCTTTCTTCACCTCTGCGATAGAGAAACGTGAGCCCACCGATACGGTACTCGCAACTGTAGAGCATGCTAGTCCTTCGGCTGCTCCAAAGGTGTCGTTCGATCTTTCTCACGTAAAATCCAGGGAGAGGGAGGCTCTGGCTGGTTTGCTGAACGACTACTCGGAGGTGTTCGCCGCGTCCAACCTGGATTTGGGCTGCTGTGGCGTTATAAAGCACAGGATAGAAACCGGCACTTCATCGCCCGTTTACCAGCGTGCGTACAGGATTCCTTACTCCCAACGTGAGGAGATGGAGCGGCAGGTGCAGGACCTGATTGATCGCGGCATTGTCGAACACTCAAAGTCACCCTGGGGAGCACCAGCACTATTGGTGGAAAAGCCAGATGGCTCGTATCGATTGGTAGAGGACTACCGCAAACTAAATGCGGTAACTCGCATCGATCCATACCCCATCCCCAATATACAGGAGACGCTTTCTCAGCTGGGCTCTGCCAGGTACTTCACGGTAGTGGACATGGCGGCGGAATTCTGGCAGATAGCAATGGATCCGGCAGATGCCGAGAAAACGGCATTCAACACGCCCTCAGGGCACTATGAATGGAAAAGAATGCCGATGGGTCTGGCCAACAGCCCTGCTGTCTGGCAGAGAACCACTGATGTTATCCTGGCAGGTCTTCTGGGGAGGCTGTGCTTCGTGTATATGGATGACATAATCATATACAGTGACAGTTTTGAGAACCATTTGCGCGATATTGAGCAGGTTTTGGTGCGACTAAGAGAAGCGGGTCTCAAGCTGAAGCCCTCCAAGTGCCAATTCCTCAAAAACGAGGTGAAATACCTCGGGCACGTTGTTTCAGCTGACGGCGTGCGACCGGACCCTGAGAAACTAAGGTGCGTCTCGGATTTTCCATCCCCGACTAGCGTCCGCCAGGTCCGGCAGTTTCTCGGCCTGATCGGTTACTACCGAAGGCACATAGAGGAGTTCGCCAAGCTCGCTAAGCCGCTCACCGCCTTAGCAGCCAAAAATGTCGTCTTTCGCTGGGACGAAAACGCGGAGGATGCTTTTGGGGCCCTGAAAAGGAAGCTAATGAGTGCACCTCTGTTGCGCCACCCGGATTTTAATTTGCCCATCGTTATGGCCACAGATGCGTCAAAGTTCGCAGTTGGTGAAGTGCTATCTCAGGTTATTGAGGGCAAAGAACATCCCGCTGCTTTTGCTAGCCGACAGCTGAGCCGCACAGAGAAAAAGTACGGAGCTACGGAAAGGGAGTGCCTCGCCGTTGTCTGGGCAGTAAAGCACTTCAGATGCTACCTTTACGGCCGCAAAATCAAGCTAGTCACAGAGTGCCATCCTCTGAAATGGGTGATGAGTGTCAGGGATCCTAGCTCGCGACTCGCTAGATGGAATCTACACCTGCAGGAATACTGCTTTGAAGTTGAGCACAAGTCAGGAAAGACACATCTGAATGCTGATGCACTCAGCCGCACAGCTGCCGTGGCAGCTATAGATGAGTTTGTCCCCGTAGTCGACCCCGCCGAATTACGCACAGAGCAGTGCAAAGATCCTGACCTGAAGCGAATAATCGAAAGCTTAGAGGGCGCACCGTCTCACCCCGAACAGCTAGGTTATTTCATTGGCAAAGACGGCACCCTGTGTCGGCGCACGAGGCCAACCAGGAAAGGGAGACCAGAGAAAACCGCTTGGGAGAGAGTCGTCATACCTCGGTCGTGGACAGAAAGGGTTCTTCGCGCGTTTCACGATGCGCCATGCGCCGGTCATTTTGGCGTAGCGAAGACACGCAGGCGTGTGGAGCGTTTGTACTTTTGGAGTGGCATGCGACAGGATGTTAGAGACTACTGTGCGAAGTGTCATTCCTGTCTCGAAAGAAAAACACCCAAGGGACGAAGACCAGCTCCAATTCAGCCGTTCCCTAAGGTTTCGGCTCCCTTCGAACGGACAGGTATGGACATAATGGGCCCATTGCCCACGACCACTTCCGGAAACAAGTACATTTTATTATTTGTCGATCACCTTTCAAAATACGCGGAAGCGGTAGCACTCCCAGATCAGAAGGCAGACACGGTTGCAAGAGCATTTGTCGAACAGATCGTGCTCCGACATGGACCCCCGAGGCAACTCTTGACAGATCGGGGAACGAACTTCGTGTCGCAGCTAATGAGGAGAGTTTGCGAGCTGCTTAAGATCGCTAAGAAGCAGACAACACCGCACCATCCGGCTTGCAACGGCGCGGTGGAGCGACTGAACCAAACCGTGGCCGGGTTCCTGTCGCATTTTGTTTCGCGCGACCAGCGGGACTGGGACTTGTGGCTCCCGTATGCAATGTTTGCCTACAATTCCGCAGCACACGAGAGCACGGGGGAATCGCCATTCCTTCTTCTCTACGGCCGAGACCCGGACCAGCCTAGTGAAGTGCCAGAGGGCCCCCGTCGTGTCCCATACGCTTCACTGGACGACTATAAGGTTGAGCTAGAATCGCGATTGCAAGTAGCGAGGGACATCGCAAAGGAGGCCTTAAAGAAAGCGGCGAAGCGCAGGAAGGAGGTGCACGATCGCAGTGCTAGAGACGCACCGTTTGATGTGGGGGACAGCGTGTACATTGAAAACTGCCAAAGGCAGATTGGGCTAGCTCGTAAGTTCCAGACGAAGTGGAGAGGGCCGTGCGAGGTTGTCGAGGAGCTTTCTCCGGTAAACTTCAGAGTCCAAGACGTGAACCGGCGCTTGATAAGGATACACGCAAATCGCCTAAAGTCGGCACCGGTTCAGTATTCACGAAATGAGGAAAGGGAAAGCGCGGATTTTGATGGGGACAGAAGTGAAGCGGAGCGCGCAGATAGTTCGCAAGAAACGCCCTCTCCTGCATTTGTTCGGCAGGCGCCAGAGGTGACGGCCGGAATGCCACCGGATTTACTTCATGCATTGCTAGAAGAAGAAGCGCGCGAGGTTGCCGCGCAGATAACGCGAGGAGAGGCTCCTGCCACGAGCCCTCGCGGGTCCCAAAGCAGACAAAGGGTCACAGACTTACTTAGTATGACTCATGAAGGCCGATATCCGCTGCGAAATCGGAGAGCTAAGTCGGACTAGTGGCGTAAACAGAGCGGAGTTGTGAACTGGTTAGAATTGTGTAATGCCGCAGCTCATAACATTGCTATGTGCTTATGTGTTAAGTTATCGGAGTTGGTAGTTAAACCTTTCTGTCATTAAGTAACACCTTCACAGGAGAGCACGCGGAGCGCATGCAGAACCTGCCCTACTTCCTTTCGTTATCTATATTTTTGTCTGTGCCGTGATCGTGCTAGAAGTGCGAGCTCCTTTGTAACTGTGGTAAATTTATTTCGTCCAGTTTGGACTAGAAAGGAGAGGCTTTGGTGCTGAGTTTCATGTTTATCTCTAAAAGAAGATCAGTGCTGCCCCTGGAGACGCCAGTATTGACAGCGGAGGCATATGGTGTTGTGCAGTGGTGTTGAGTGCAGCGAAAAGTGTTTTGTCGGACGCACTGTGCGAGGCGATTCAGAAAGACAAGGGGAGCTGCATGGACTCAAATGTTCGGAGAACATTCTTCTGGAGGGTGAGCGAGTGTGACGTTCCTTGTGTGTGCTACGAGGGTCCGCGTTCGACGGCGCGGCGTAGACGGAGCCCCCAGTGGCGGCGAAACCACAACCGGACCCCCTTTCATGTTTCTACTGTATATGGCTGCAAGCAACTTGAGTGAGATTGCTTTTGGGCCTGCCGCCGTGGACCGCAGGGAGACGACCCAGATGACAGCGGCATCATCAATTACCGAGCCATACTCGTTGAGAGTGAACGACCAGAACGAAGGGGTTTAAGCACAACCGGATCCCCTTTCCATAGTGTCGGCACGAGACGAACGCCGCCGCCGCCGCCGCCGCGGGGAGACAGGCGTTATCTTCCCCAATTGCCGTGGCCGTTCCAGGGGGGTCTCGTTTCGGCGGGCCTGGCCCCGTGGCAAGACGGCGGGCATCATCAATCAACCCTCCCGAGCACATCCCAGGACAAGGGACCACTTTCCCGGCCTTTTAGTGACCTCGCGTTCCGGCCTAGAGGGGCGAGTGTCATTTGATGGAGAACGGAGGCCGGTGACCCGCGGGAACAGTCAGCGGGCCAGAGCGCGCCTTACCACAGCCGACGCTATGCGCTACCTCGACGACAACTCTCTTTCCCTCGGACTCAACACGTGAGGGGGGCGAGACCATAAGTGCGGTGGTGTGTTTGTGCGCCCAAGTGAAAGCCCTAGGCCCCCCCCCACTCCAGCGTGGGCGTCCTCACCCTAGGGAGTGTGGGGATAAGAGGATATAAAAATCGACAAGGAGTACCGAAGAAGGAAGCTCAGGACGACATCGTTCGCCAAGGGGGCCTTCAGCGCCGAAGCCCAACGGCGTGCAGCTTCTGCCAGCAACCGTTCGAGCTCAACTCCGGAGCCCCTCCATCGTCCCCATGAAGTCGTCGGCACGTAAGCTCGGAGGCCCCAGCCTCTGATGTATAATCTTAATGATGTGTAATTATTGAATATATCTGTTTGTTTAAACTGAGCCATACGGTGTCTCTTTGCCTCTCCGTCCCGTGTGGACCTGCGCATTATGGGGGGTCATCACAACAGTGACATCTGTGGTTTACAGGGTGCTGATGCAGATTATAAAGGACAGATTGCAGGCTTGGTTGGAGAACGAGGGGGTGCTAGGGGAGCTGCAAAATGGGTTCCGGAAACAAAGGACGTTGGAGGATAGTCTTTTTTCATTGACGCAGTGTATAGAGATTGCTGAAAAGGAACACAGCCCCCTATGGCTAGATTTCTGGATATTAAGGGAGCCTACGACAATGTTAATCAAGAGTATCTGTGGGACATACTGGGCACATTGGATGTGGAAGGGGAGTAATTAATATTTTAAAAGATATATATAAAGGTAGCAGAGTGCTTATAAAATGGGAGAAAAATGTAAAAATGTATCAGAGCCTGTAGAGATACAGCGGGGGCTTAGGCAAGGATGTCCTCTGTCTCCTTTGTTGTTCATGTTGTATCTGAAAGGGTTGGAGGACAAGCTAGAGAGGAGCGGACTAGGCTTCAACCTTTCTTTTATCAAGCATGGCGAGTGGATTAAACAGGCATTACAGGGACTAATATACGCCGATGATATAGTGGTAATGGCTGACGAAAAGGAAGATTTACAGAAGTTGATAGACATAAGTGGTACAGAGGGAGATAGGTTAGGTTTCAAGTTTATTAAGGAAAAATCTGCAGTCATGATATTTAAAGATGAGGTCAGCGAGCATAGAATACAGGAGTTCGCGCTAGAAGTTGTGGATGAATACAAATATCTTGGGGTGTGGGTATATAACGGTGCTGAGTACCTGACAGAGCATAAAAATATGTAATGAATAAAGCTAGTAGGAATGCAGCTGTCATGAAAAATAGGGCACTGTGGAATTACGATAGGTATGAAGTGATAAAAGGGATCTGGAAAGGGTTGATGGTTCTTAGCCTGAATTTCGGTAATGCGGTCCTGTGCATGAGACCTGATGTTCAAGCAAGGTTAGAAATTAAACAACGTGGCGTACGGAGGCTAGCTTTGGGAGCACATGGAAATACACCAAATCAGGGGGTACAGGGTGATATGGGATGGGCGTCGTTCGAGAGCAGAGAAGCTAGCTGTAAGATAGCATTTGAGGAGCGATCGAGAAAAATGGGGGAAAATCAGTGGGCTAGGAAAGTTTTCTGATAACTGTATATAAGGAATCATGATACGAAATGGAGAAAGCGAACTAGAAAATTGAGAAGCAAATATCTGGACAGCAGTAGGGGAGCAAATCAGCAATTATCGGTTAAGAAAAAGGTTAAAGAAACAGAGAGAGCGCTGTGGAAAACAGGGATGCTGACGAAATCAGCACTGGGAACATACAGGATTTTTAAGCAGAAAATTGCCAAAGAAAATATCTATGATAATTGTAGGGGAAGCTCTTTGTTTTTTGAGGCCAGGACGTGAGTTTTGCGTACTAAGACATATAAAGTCAGGTACCACGAGACAGACACATAGAGTTGTTGCGTGCGGAGAGGAGGAGGAAACGGCTGAACACTTCACACTTTTCTGTGAAGAGCTTCACCGTACAGTGTAAAGCAGCGGGGATGATTTATCCAAGGCATTTGGGTTTAAAGACAGGGAAGTGAAAGTAAATTTTAAGCGGGTTGAAATAAACAAGCGAAGGTTATCTGATTGGTGGCTAAAAGAAAGAGAAGAGTAAAATTTTATGTCATGGCTAGGTGGCTTAATCCACCGCCCGATTTAAAGCGTTCAGCCGTATCCATCCATCCATCCATCCATCCATCCATCCATCCATCCATCCATCCATCCATCCATCCATCCATCCATCCATCCATCCATCCATCCATCCATCCATCCATCCATCCCTCCCTCACTCCCGCCCTCCATCCATCCATCCATCCATCCATCCCTCCCTCACTCTCGCCCTCCATCCATCCATCCATCCATCCATCCATCCATCCATCCATCCATCCATCCATCCATCCATCCATCCATCCATCCATCCATCCATCCATCCATCCATCCATCCGTCTGTCCGTCCGTCCGTCCGTCCGTCCGTCCGTCCTTCCGTAAAATTTCATGTCATGGCTAGGTGGCTTGAGCCACCGCCCGATTTAAAGGGTTCAGCCATATCCATCGCTCCATCTATAGCGGATGACTGGGCATAATTGTGCCTAGCGTTCCAGCTAAGGTAACCAAGATTTTGGTTCGGTTTATAGGGCATAACGTCTGAAGCGACTAATGTTTTGAGTTGAAGAACCACATTGCGCCTTCAAAAGAGACAAACACAGGAAAAGTCGAAGCAGACGGAAAGAGCGCAAACTATCATCTCTTTCCGTCTCTTTGGCCTTCTTCTGTGTTTGTCTCTTTTGGATGCGCAACGTGGTTCTTCAAAGCAATGCACCAACTGGCCCCAACAAGAAGTTCTTCAAAACTCTAAGGCTTTGAGGGAGGCCATAAAGGATGGCTCCGGATAATGTCTACGGCCAGGAGTTCTTTGACGTTACATAACATGCCCTGCCTACGAACTGGGCTAGGGCAGTACATGTAATGCGAAGACAAGGTAACCGATGGTCTTTAAGGGAAACGAGTGGATTCCAAGAGAAGGAAACCGTACCAGGGGCGTCAGAAAGTTAGTTGGGCGGATGAGATTAAAAAGCTTGCGATGATAGCGTGGCCGCAGCTGGCACAGAACGGAGTTAATTGTAGAGATATCGGAGAGGCCTTTGCCCTGCAGTGGGCGTAGTCAGGCTGCTGCTGCTGCTGCTACTGATGATGATGATGATGACATCGCTCAGTACACGTGTCCTTAGCATTTCATCTTCACCGAAATGCGGGCGCCGCTGCCCGGATCGAAAAGGCGTCTTTCGGGCCAGCAGCAGAGCAACCTAACCACAGAGCTGCAGCGCCGGCCAATCAACCAAGGTTTTAAATAGGACTAGAGACAAAAAAGGTCACAGAAGACGGAAATGAGAACTAAAAACGTATGCTTGATGGCCATTCCCATTAGAGAAAGGAATGCGCCTTTTCTCTTTCAGTGAAAGTAATCGAAGGGGCCCTCATGCATTTACCTTTGGCGGTGTTAATTTTGGAGACTTTTATAACTTCGCTAATCAGCCAATTTCCAGGTTTTCTGATTATGGAGCAGCTTGCGAATGACGGCAGGAATTTGGAATATCTACAGTACACATCGAGGTGCCAAGAAATTACTTTCTACTCTTTGCAGTGCTGTTTACACAGACGATCATTGACGCACCTACCGGTTTGGCCAATGTACACCGCGTCATAGCCTGAGGGAATAGAGTAAACGCTGACGCTGGCAGGGCACGGCACGAGCTCCAATATATGGTTCATGGTGCATGGTCTCTCTCTGTGAGGCTGGCTGACGAGCTGCAAAGCATACAAAGAATTTTTAGCGACGGAGAGCATTAGATGGTGGAGATTAATGTGGCCATAAGGAATGGTGGTGCAAAATTTATTCCTCTCTTTTTTGAAAGGAACGTGCTGCGACGGGTCCTTCCCGCATCCGCTTCCGCTTACAGCTTCGAAGATATTGGGGAGGGAACCCGACGGCGATGATTCGCTCAACCTGTTGGCTGATTCTGGACTATATGGAGTGATGCAGGATCCGCTAACGTGGTTCTGAAATCACATTTTAACAATGCTTCGCTTCGCTAGATAAGAATGAGCTGTCCGAATGGTACGATATAACAGGTTTCGCTTCTCTTCATCGATATGCCCAGCAATCATAGGCGGAATGAAAAACCAGCCTGCGTTCAAGAAATCTGCTTGTGTTTTGAAGTGAAGTAAAACCAATTGCGGGGCTAGTTGGTACATACGGAATAAAGGAAAAGTGCCACAGCGCTAAAAAAGACGAGGACATAGGCGCTGACTCCAACTGGTTTTATTTATTCGAAACAGGAAAGACCGAAAGTTTCCGCACATGCGTCAAAATTGGCGGTGTAAGCACCATCAAACACCTTCGCACAGCCGGCATGTATCTGACCCACACTTTAGACCACCCCTACCTAATCAAACTTGCAGACGACTTTCGCCACTGAAAAGGGACAGCGAGGTGTCACTGATGTAAGCCGAACCTACCTCTTTGACAAAAGAAGCTTCGAGTAATTCATGTGCAAATGTTTCCTTGCTCCGGCCTGGCATTCCTATCTGTGTCAGTTTTGGCTCACAGTTTTGTTTGAAATGGCGAGATCGGCAATGGGCAGATAGATGTGAATTCCGATTGTTCCTTATAGAACGCTTGTGTTCTCCCGCCCGATCATTCGCACACTGGCCCTTTTTGAGCGTCGTAAACTTTCCGACACATAAAGGGGAGTTCATAAATGACCCCCGTGGCACACTTGATGTACGGCTTAACATGCTTCTTAGACTAGCCGTTGGTGTTCTTTCTTCCTTCTCTCGCCACTCGACCGCGTATGTTAGCCAACTTTTGGTGGGGGGGGGGGGGGGGGGGGTTAAAACCATTTGGACGCCGTGTTTGCTGGCGACGTTCTTAAAATTATGCGCCACCTTGTGTGCGTCACGTACGACTACAGGTCTTGTCGCGACTTTCCCATCAAGTTGGCTTTTGTGCTCGGGGGCGCGTCCTTTCATACTTTGTATCAGAGACTCCGTCACAGCCACCACCTTGCATTCGGGACAGCCCACCTATGGAAGCATCATGAGCTGGTTAGTAAAGCTCTCCTTCATCATGTGGCAGCAGGATCTCTGCCAAGCACATTGTAGCGCTTGCTACACTATTGCTCTCTTGAATATTTTCGAATGGGCCTAGTAAATCCTTACAAACTTTGAGACGATAGCACCACCAGACTTCTTTGTGCGTGAACATAAGGTATAGATCTAAAAATTGCAGACAATCACGCTCCGGTAGTTCCGATGTAAAGTTTAATCTCTCCCCGCTACGTTCAAAATCATCTAGGACTTTTTCCACGGTTTCGCCATAAAGCCTGTCGTTCTGTTCTCTTAGAATGATTAAAATGTCATTAGCATACTATCTACAGACTTTGTGAACTCTCGCAGCGTCAAAAGCTAAAGCCAGGGACCGGTCAATAGACGCAAGAAAAATGTTGCATAAAACAGGGACAACACAGGACCCAATGCATACGCCCTGGCGCAGTAAATACAACCGATTGTTAAAAGCGACAAAAGTAGCATGCAGGTGAAACTACAATAGGGCGATGAGGTTATCGACGTTCATAGTAGCGATATTCTGGAAGAGTTTGATCCTATTTACTTAAACGCTCTCCTTAACAGAAGTAAGAAATCTCTGATGGGGGATCGAGTAAAAAAGGTCTACCACACTAAAAGGTCTGCTGAAAAAGCATAGCCTATATCTTCAGCTTTCTCGTTGAAAAACTTGCAGACTTCAAGACAGTTTCTCGTGGCAAAATGATAATCAACTGACAGCCTGTTTAGCTGCCTAAGCAGGTAACGGCTGACGACCTGCTGCCATGTATATTTTTCACTCACAATAGTCATAAATGTACATGAACCTTGTGGATCTTAGCGACAAAGAAGACCATCAGAGTGCTGTATTAGGAATCATTGATGGATTTCGCCAAAGTAACTTGAGTCAAAGACGTGCGCTAATCAATGGCACTGCTTTTGACGCAGTTAGCGCTAGTTTGACACACACAAAGCTCTTCTCCACAGCTTGGATGGGCGTAATCACGAAACTCCCGCCCTTGTCAGCTTGCAGCAAGCTTGTTAAATCTTGGTTAGCTTTGCTGGATCGCTCGGCATATTTATGCCCAGTCATCCCCTACGGTGCGGCTGTTCAACGCCCTCTGGTGCTCGTCGGTGAGGGGCGCTCACATCTCATACTCATTTTATAGGGCACGCGTATGGGCGCTTGTCTAGGCGGCAGCTTGAGCAAACATTGCTCAGACTTGCTGTCAAATATGATGCCCTTAATAGTATGGAACGTTAAAGAAATATAGGAAAGTATTTACTTGTACGTTTGGATTGTTGATTAGGCACAGAGAAAGTATAATAATGCAGCTCTAGAATATGTCAGGTAGCAAATCAAGCGCGTGTCGGAAGCGGGCCATGGCTGGTAAGGCGAAGAAGCAGCTTTCTATAATCACCGGCATTCTGATTGTGCAGAGCTCTATGCTAACGCTAGCAGCTACGATTCGCTGTTTCCACAGGGCGCACACACCCGAATAAAACGCTGACTCGTTATACCTGTTGTAACGGGGTGGTGCTTGTTACCAGTGCGCTCGGCTCTTGTTTGTGTTTCGTTAAGTAATCCGTACATCGTAACGATGATACCTATGTATTCGCCATTTTGTTCTAATACTATTCTTAATCTTAAATTTCTGACCTCACGTCACCGCCGTGATTTGAGCCACGTGCCAATCTTCCAATCGCTTTTTACTATCTTCTACAGCATAATTCTTCCCGTGAACTTTGTTATCTGTAAACAATAGGACGTCAGGCATCCACATCCTGCATCAACATCTGGATGTATCCTGCCACATTCTAGCATAAGGCGTTCAACTGTTTCTACACATTTTCCACACATGCACGTGCGTCATCTTC
Source organism: Amblyomma americanum (assembly GCF_052857255.1). Taxonomy (NCBI): domain Eukaryota; kingdom Metazoa; phylum Arthropoda; class Arachnida; order Ixodida; family Ixodidae; genus Amblyomma; species Amblyomma americanum. Next base: position 206,236,359 of record NC_135498.1, read on the forward strand.
ATGGCTAAATTCAATTTTGCGGCTTCGCGTTCCGAGACACCCTGATCTAGCCTGAAAGAGTAGGGCACCGCGTCTCTAATTATATCATCAAATCTTAATTTTTCATGTATGCGCAGATAGATGAAAGGGCTGCGTAAAGAACCTGCCCTTGGCAGCTTCATTGGCGAGCTAACGCAGTCGTTTTAACAGCAGCGGACATACCGTGTGTTTCAAGGAAGGCTAAAAAATTTCCAAAGAGAGGATTTTTGGGGCAAAAATATGACTTTTTCGGCATAGTACTGCCAGTGTTTTCGGACACCGGAAAGCCGGTGTATGTTCTTGAGTAGTAACCTCGTTAACTAATTTCTGATAACTAACTTTTTAACTATCACAGATAGGCAACTGGTTGCAATTAGAGATTTGTAGCCGGTCGTTAGTAATAGCCATATCACTGGTTAGACTTCCAAAACGCGATTATTTCGCCGCTGTGGCTCGACAAAAGCTGGCTGCATCGTGCAAAATTACATGATCTTTCGAAAGCATGCAAGCAAAGAAACCCCTCCAGTGCACGTAACTAGTCGAAAAACCCAAATTTCTTCGAGCCACAGCGGCAAGGATAATTGTGTTTTCGAAATCTAAAAACGGATATGGCTATTGCCGACTACCGGCTACAAATCTCTAATTGCAACTAGGCACCTAACTGCACTAGTTAAAAAATTAATCACTAAAAATCAGTTTAACCAGCTGACTACTTAAGACGATTCATTAGTTTCTCGTGTCCGCCAACACTGGCAATGCTGTGCCGCAAAAACTATATTTGACCCCGAAGAGCTTATTTATGAAAATTTTTCAACGTGCTCGCTGAAATAACCAGTATAATATGAATGAAGGCCACACGAGATAGCACCCAGTTATTGCATCGAGCATGATGAATGAATGAATCAATGAACGAATTTTTATTTTAACTTTTATCTCAAGAGGCGGACGCATAAACAGCATACAAAAAACAACAAGACTACAAATGTCGGTAAGCAGGGCCAGCTTACCTTGCACTGCTGGCCCTCGCGCAAGCTAAGCTCGTGCAAAAGAGGGATGTGTAAGCATGTCATTACGTACATAGACCAAAAAACAGCTGAGATCTTTAGATGGTTGGTGCCATCACCCTGTGACATTCATGCTGATTGTTTTTCTTTGTCGTTTTTTGTCTTTTTTCTGTTCCTTTTTTTCTATTTTTCTCTTACCTGCTGGAGTTTTGTATTTGCATGTACATATGCGTGGCATTTTCAGCGGAGTAAAACCTACTGAACGCAACGTCCGTGAAACGTTCAACTTTTCATTCTGTCTCTGTCGTCGTCCCTTCCTTGTTTTTACCTGCACTGTTACAGAAGATATAGCATCTTTAGACCACACGCGAATAACGTGCTCTAGCACTTGGGTTTTCACTTTGGCTTCAATTTTCGGATCGATTACGCACGGATGGAAGTTAATGAACATGACGACATCTAAAGCACAGCGCGAGAGACTGGTATTTAAATACGCGGGATGCTGGGGCGATGATCTAATGACAACAAAATCATACGATATGAACACAAGAACCGTCAGCCAAGCTGTCACTGACGTAGAAGGGCTACGATTCTCCAATTTCCTTCGGGGTTTCAGTGTATGGGAGCCAGTCACTTGCGAGATCCTCAAGTTTCGCAATTTCCAAATATCTTGCAGTTGCTTCTTTTACACATTCTTACATTGGTCGTGCGCCAAGATCCGTGTGACGCACCTCGATCCTGCTCCTCCCTATTACGTGAAATCCCAAAGCATTACCAGATTATACGGGACAGCGTCCTCGGCTTCAGACGGAGGTTATCTAATGTCGAGGGGGTCAAGTGGAAAATCCTTTCTAGAATCATTTAGAGGACGTCCCAGAAAGAAAATAATTGTCCCAGCAGTCCAAGAAAGGGTGCTCAATCCTTCCATCGTTTTTACAAATAAAGCACTGCACTCTCTGCGGAACAAGCAATTCCTTCTCGTGCAGCCACGTTTCAGCCGGCAAAATGTCTCTGTAAAACGTAAACGGAAAAAAGATCAGCGATTGCGTAGTATACAAATGTAGTGGCGGGCAAAACTGATCTGCTCGTGCCGCCAGAGGTTTCGTGCGTTTGAAACCGATTGGCAGCCGTAAAGCATTTCATTTTAGTTTTTTCAATGCAGCTCAAGCTTAGCCAGTAAAAAAACGGCAAAATCGTTGAGCGGGGTTCCTGTTGTGCTAGCGCGATAAAAGCTTTGTTGCCGGGAATATACTGACATGAAAATTTGCACGCAAGCTCCAACATGCAATGAATACACAAAAATAAAGTTGAATGGCACAAAGGAGAAAACACAGGAAGGCGGAGAATCCAAAGAGACAGAAAGAGGCGCTCTTTCTGTCTCTGTAGCTTCGTGTGTTTGTTCCTTTGCGCCATCCAACTTTTTGATGAACCAACTAGCCCAGCAGCAAGTACTTCTGAATACACAAAGTGAGATCGTAGTGGCCCTAATTCGCGATCCTGGACATTAAACGGTTAACATGCAGTAACATTGTACACCAAGAGACCACTTCTGCATTTCGCCTACACTAATATTAGGCCCCTTGAAGCGCGATTTGATCCCGCGGCGACCTTGTGTTCACAAGCCAAGCGATGTATACACTGGGGCAGTACGGAGGATAAGAGGAGATAAGCGAAAATAGGAGATTTGGAAATTAATTGGCGGCAGTAAGAAAGATCGTTAGTCAGTGCGTTAAGAAAAGTGGAGTAGGGGTTACGAATGAGACGCAATTGGAGCGGTAGTTATTAGCTTCGTTAAAATTATTACCACTTTATTCAAGGGAAGCTTCAGTCCCTTCTGTCGGCTTTCATTCGCTTAACTGTAAATAACAAGTTATCCTTTATTTATTTCATGTTGCATTGTGTTGATTGAGGCCATAGACACGGGCAAGCTGCTTCAACATTAAGGGAAGAAAGAGAGCAAAAAAGGGATCGGGACTAGGGCGGAGCACGAATGATTGGGTTGTGTTCTACGGCGCCGTTTTCGTGTTCTTTATATTCGTCTTTTGCAGAATTGGTTTCTGTTTCACGTTCTAAAATATTTACTAATCTTGTGAATAAACGCAACCATCCGATGTTTTTTTTTCTTCGCAATCATGGTTCGGTAATTCATTACGACGTTAGTTTATGACTCGGACATTCTCTATTTCGAGCAGAACCATCTGCGACCGATCGATCTTTCTTTTCCGTAACGAAAAAGTTCGGGCCAACCTTGGCTCACATATCTATGAGTATATCTCGCTGAATCTACTGAGAGAACTCACTGCTACTGGCTAATATCCAGGCTTCCACCGTTGTCATGTGAGCGTCTGTTGTGCCGATGCTGTTGCAATGCATACGCAAGCGCCTCTCGCGCAAAGAGCACGAGATAAGATCCCCCACACGACAACCGAAACTAAGCGAAAAATGCACTTTCGGCGGCGCTCAGTCAGTGCACCATTAGTAGCGTATCGAAGCTGGGCACGAATGCGGGCGACCACTATTCGTCGGTACGCTGCTAAGCCCACTCTGTCGAAAGCCATCCACTCTGACTGTTCGCTTTTTACTGTATTCTGTCTTCCCACCTCTCTGGCGTAGGCGTGCCGAAAGGCGCGTGTTTTCCTCTGGTGCGATGTTTTATTGATTTTTGGTTGTTTTTCTGAAGTCTTTCTCTGTTGCGTCACGGCAATAAAAACCATCGCTAAAAAGGCACACTGGGACAGCTAGCTGTTGAAAGCGGAGAGCGAAGGCAAAAGAAAAAAAATAGCCTTCACCGCAACCGCGCACTATGCAAGAAGCGGGTGAACGTGCCGGAGAGCCCAGTCAGCGAACGCGTGCGGTGCGATGCATGCCAGGGGCGTATCCACTCCCCGCGAGCGATGCGATTTAAATGCTTGCAAGCGCGGCGCTCCGGGAAATAGCGCTTTGGCGGACGCACCGGTTGGCGCCAAGGTTGCGTCTCAATACCTTCGACCGGTTCGGCGACGAAATAAATGCCCGCGATAAGACCAGTCGCGAAAACACCGTGCACGCTCGCCAAGTTTCGGCTGCGAAAGGGAAACGAATGGGGCGCGGTGGCCCGTCCAAACATGCCGCTCGTTAAAGTAGCAGAGAGCTACTGTCGTCCGCTGACCGCCCGGGTGGATATATGGGAGCGGCCTGGTTGCTAGGCCGTGTGGATGCTTATCACCGACTTGTTTGCTCTCAGACCGAGTGTGCCGAGTGTTTAGCGCCGGAATAGCGCGGTGACGTTAGAAGCTGCATTTGTGATGAAACCGCATGGAAAAATCACCGCTGGGAATCTGAACTAAACGAGTAGGAATATATTTACGTCGCGGAGCTTTGGTTATGCTGAATGTCGCACAAGCTTCGCCGCACTTCAGTCCATGCAAACACTGTGGCCCAAATAGCTACTTTTGTTTAGAGACATTTCCATAAACAAGTATTTTAAAAATAATCTGCAATTTGATTAAGTAGAGTGACATAGCGCGCAGAATTTTCGGACCGTTCTTGAGCGGTAGTCACTAACACTGCAGGTTGCTATGATAAAAAGTAGTACAGCGCGAGAAACTAACCCGGGCTTGTAATTGTGTTTGTTTATATCTTTTTCTCTCAAAAGAGACATCGCCCTACGTCGATGAGCAATAAATATAACTGCTTCTTACGAGGCCTTCCTTGCCGCTCTCTATGCCACCTTGCACTAAAGAGCCGCCGCGGTGGCTGAGTGGTTATGGCACTCGGCTGCCGGCCCGAATGACGCGGGTTCGATCCCAGCCGCGGCGGTCGAATTTCGATGGAGGCGAAATTATAGAGGCCCGTGTACTGTGCGATGTCAGTGCACGTTAAAGAACCCCAGGTGGTCGAAATTTCCGGAGCCCTTCACTACGGCGTCTCTCATAGCCTGAGTTGCTTTGAGACGTTAAACCCCTATAAACCAACCTTGCACTAAGACAAAAAAGTATGGGCAGAATAGTTTTCACTCCGTTGTACCTGAGGCGAGAACAGTGTTACGCATACGCCAAAACCAAAAGAGTAACCGTGCGATAGCATGAAATGAGTTCATATGATGCCAGCAGTCAATGTGAGGAAATACGGCCAGCATTAGCTCTTGGCATTGCTTGTGTTAAGATTAGCGTAAGGGGCGGTATCGGGCCATGTCAGCGGTGCAACTTCTTTTTGCTGTTTATGCAACATTTTCAAGGTGGTCGAATTTGCTTGTGATTGCCCTCTACAGTACCACAACTTGTTTAATACCACTCGGGGAAAAGCTGCTTTAGTAAATGAGAGAATGAATAAACCAACGTAGAGACAAGGAGTGGAATGACAGCAATGTCCTGGTATATCCAGCGAGGCTGAGCACGAGCAATGATTGAAAATATATCACAGGATAAGAAGCAAGAATCTTTCATGCCGACATCAGTAAATATACAGCTGAATGCTACGGACTGAGCGTTGGCTTTTAGTCAGTAGGCAAAGCTCCCAAATATTTTCTTAACTTTAAAAAAACACTTACTACAGGCTCTTACCGTTGCGACCAACTTGAGCTGATGAGAGAGGAGGACACTTGTAGTGTGAATTATTGCCATAAATTTCTAGCGAATACTTATTATCACCGGTAAGGCCAACGAGAACTTGACTGTTTCTCCGAAAGTACTTCACTCACTACACTTTGGTCTTAGCCGACTGTCATTACGCTCAACTTCGCAGCGATAACGAATCTCGCAATTGCTGAGAGTTGGCACTGCTGAAGCAAATACATTACTCTTGGATGAAAAAAAGTAATGTGGAATTGTTTTCTAAATAACGACACATGGTCCAGGGGATGCACTAAAAGCAAATAAGCAACGAGGGAAAGAGCTGTGGAGGCCGCGCAACTCCCATCATGCGACGCTGACAGACCAAGCACGCTTGACAGACTTACCCGATTAACCGATGCCCCACGCGAAGGAAGGAAAGGGAAGGGCTGGCTGGCTGCTGTTCCTGATGCTGCCAACAGCCTGGCTACCAATGCATCGTCCGGTGTGCAACAGGTTGTCGTCTCCAAGTGCGCGCACCAAAAGAAAACTAGCCGCGTCGTAGTCGCCTTGGAATACTTAAGTATCCAGTTCGCAGGCGAGGCCGCTGTCGGCTTGCTGTGTTAGCCCTAAGAAGACAACACGAATCATCAAGGTACACAGACCTTTTCCCGACTGTGGCGCCCTGGGAAACAACGAGGACGATGCTGCCTGCTCCGCACCCCTAAACAACGCTGAAGACGGCGTCGCGCCTCCAGCGAAACAACGCCTCGCCTAGGCGAAGAGGGGGATCCGAAGAGAGGGAAAGTCGCCTTCCCTCCGCTGGGATAATCGTTGGCCTTGGTGCACGCGGAAGGAGCACACCTCTCGATCTCGACTTTGTTTATTTCAGCATCTTCCATCCCCCACCAGTCCAAGAGAAAGAAGCGCGAATAAGCGCCGATGCCCCGCTGGAGAGTCTTATTTCTGCAAAGGCCGCTCGTTGCTTGTTTTCGTATTTCCGGGACGCTCGCCTACCGCACTCAGCTGCTCACGAAAGCCGGCTGGGAAGCGAACCGGTCCGCGGAGTTTCGCAGAGGCCGTACAGCCGCTACGATGCCCAGCATGTGGCCGAGGCGAGGGGGAGGGCGGCCGCTTACGCAGCAGCTGCGGCGCGGAAGTGTGCGCCGCAAAACATGTTAATTGCGAAATGAGAGAGGGAGGAGATGCTTTTGTCTTTTGGTTTGCCGGAAGGCCATGGAAGGGGGGGGGGGTGGCACCTTATAGACGCCTGACTTTCGTTACCAGTTCGGTCACTTCAAAGGGGACTTCAGTGGCATAAAAGAACCAATTCACAGAGGCGTGGTCTTTTGTAGAGTTTTCGGAAAAGTTTGAACTCCATCCGAAGAAAGAAATAAACACACTAGAACGGCATGGCAGTTGAGTCTGCTTACGTGTTCTCGTCTCGTTCTAGTTGCGGTGTTTCTTTCTTTGTTCAAGGATGGACCGACAAGCTTAGGAACGTTTCCTTTCGGTGAAATATCATAGTCCATTATTTTGCAGACCGATTGCGCGATTTAGACGTGATATTTTTGCCAAGGTGACATGTTGTGACGGGAAACTGCGTTGCCTATCAACTATACAATAATGTATTTGTCATAGGGCCGATAACTGGGCGTCGTGGCCGGTAATGAAGAACTGGACAACACTAGGGAGACATTTGAAAGAGGCCGCGCTTGGAGAGAGTGGTATCTGGAGCAGTCGCATTCAGGTCTTCGTCTCGATGGCATATCTTTTTCTTCAGCTCTATGACTTGCTCTTGCAAGCGTTGAAATGAACCAACCTAAACTTTCCTCTATTTTAAACTCACTCGACACTGAATCACAGTAAACCCAAGAGAATTGAGCTTTATTATTTATATTTACTTCAATATGATGAAGGTAACTGCTTGTTCCAAGCAAAAGTGAATTCACGTGGTTATACACTGAAAAAAAATAAAAAAACATACATTAGCAGCACACAGATAGAAAACATGCATAAAAACACAATGTTCGCAGGTAAATAGTCGTTGTAATGCACCAGTAAAATGTTTTGAGGATAAAACAGATGTCGGTAGCAAATTCTAATCTTTCACAATTCTATGGAAAAAACTGAATTTAAAACTATTAGTTTAGGCAAAAATGGGTGTATGTGACCGCTCATGAACGCTCAGCTTCTAAGCAGCTTTCAATTTTCATTTTTTACAGCTTGCCAGTGAGAGATATCACCACCAGCCGTTAGTGCAAACCACGGGGCAAGTGGGTGATACGATAGAGTGCGTTTCGTGATGTGCGGGAAAAAAAAAAGGCGAAAATGATGAGAAGAGAGTAAAAGCCCCTTAATAGTTAGTTTTAAGTTGACGTACATCTTGCCCTTCTGCTCTCTTTTCCACGTTCTCACGGTTGTTATTTCGGCGCAGACCCTAAAACGCAGTGATATGAATGCCAATTATTCCTCGTGTCTCTGAAGCATGTACAGCGCAAAATTAACTTTTAACAGGTTTCGAAAGAGAAGTTCCCCAATTGCAGACATCTGGCATTGCAGCAGAACAATAAAACAAGGCATGATCTCTACAAGCAATGTGGTGCAAAGAGTATTTAAGAATAACCATTGCCAGTACACCTAGAAGCCTTGCGCATAGGTGCTTTTACGACCGGTGAGGAACCAAGATTGTTTTTTACTGGTGTATTCTAACTAGTCGAGGCTTCTAGGTTGTCGAAATACATCCCTAAGTGTACTAATGATTTATTTTCATCCTTCAGGTGTTTTAAGAACTACCTCTGAGCATGTACATGACTTCATTTTCATGGCGGAAAGACAAAGTTATACGGGGCGTTGCTTGACGTTATAGACTGTTTCGAAGATCCCATCCCCGTATTACAGCTTGCCTGCACAACGACATTCAGGGTTACAAGAGCGCGCCCGAATCATTGCGTGACGGTGTGGCAGAGACATTTCCCGAATTTGATACTACGATGCGTTCTGCGAATGCAACTCTCTGCCAATTTCGTCCCTATGTGGCCGGAGGTATACTTAAACTGAAGTTCCCTTGTGCTTTCTAGTGGCTCAACCTGGGCATGCTGCAGGAAAAAAGAATTAAGGGATGATGACTCATCTAACGTGACAGTTCCGCGAAAGTAGTTGCATTTAACCTCGATACGCCGTAAATATGCAGTACTCATTCAAAGGATGGTTTAGTGTGTGCTGTATGAACGTTTCGTTTGATTGCACTGTCTGCAAAAGACAAATGCAAGAAAATAAAAATGCTCGACAACTTTGAGTCTACTCCGGACGTGATTGTGGCGTAACAACTGTGGCTGGGTCATCAATGCTATTTTAAGCTCGTGTCTTTTTTAGAATTTTTCATGAATAGGCGTGCTTCTGAAGGAAGATGTAGAGTTGTAGCATACATTACATAAAAGCCCATACGTTAGGAACATGTCAGCTTATGGTGCAGAGCCAGCGTCCTTTTCGAATTGGGGTGACAACTATATACCGGATTCATAATTAAAAAAAATGTCGGCCGCGACACTTTAAGACTGCTTACGTGTGAGAAGGCGTAAGCCCGTGCCCTCACTTTGTGGAGGCAGTCGCCGCGCGCTGCTTCGTGGTGTAACCCGGTGCCAATAAGCTGGCATTTCTACGTCTGCGTGACTCTGTGTAGCGGCTGCCGCGACAGCTCTGCACCCCTTCTGGTCTGCGCGCTAAGTTCGTGAAGGCATTATTACGGAACATGGTACCAGCGCAAGAGACAAGGACGAAGGGAGAAGACAACACGAACGCCGGACTTCAACTGAAATTTATTGCACACTGGCGGGTGTTTTATATACAGAGAAGCGCTGCTATCGCCACCAACCGTTCAAAGCTATCAACACACGCCGGTTTGGTGGCGATAGCGGCGCTTCTATGTATATCAAAGTCCCGCCAGTGTGCAATAAATTTCAATTGAAGTCCGGCGTTCGTGTTGGCTTCTTTCTTCGTCTTTGTCTCTTGCGCTGGTACCATGTTCCATAAAAATGCAAACAACCAACTAGCCCAGCTGTCTTCCCTTATCGCGAAGGCAGTCGCCGCCGAATGACGGCCCGTGCTTCCCCTCCCCCACCAGCTATTTCACCCGATAACTAATGGGTTATTGCCCTCTTATGCAGAATTTATCTTTCTCTACTTAACATTCATAGGTCCCTGGGAGTCGTCACACCACTCCTGGCGCAGATGTGCAGCGGTTAATCGGTGCGCTACTGCCCTAGGAAGGCAGGTGCTACCACCGGTGGGACTAATGCGGTCCAGGTTGTCCGAAGCAACCACGTGCGAGCAGTATTTACTTGAACCGCCACCTGCCATGATTCATGAGTATGCCACATTTAATGGGTAACATTGAAAGTTATCACAAACACGCACACGCACGCACGCACACACACAGCCGCGGCGGCATCTGCAACGTGCAGGTGATAGTGAGTTGCAACACCACTGGTTCCCGAGCATCAGCAGGGACATGCCCGCAGGGATAATGTGTGCAGTGCGTCGCCACGGACCAGCGCAAACGCCCTTAGCCGTGCGTGGCATCGCCGTGTCCGGGGAAAAGGGGATCTTGGTTGTTGAGCCGATGCTGAGCGTTTGGACCTTTCAGGCCCCGCGGTGGAGGCAACACACCATTTTGACCCCAGCTTCTTGTAGACGGCACCTCCGGCCTGACCCGACCGGGGGAAATCGGCAGTGGCCTTTTACTGTCCTCCCCGCTATCTTTCACTTTCTCATCTTCTCTCTCACAACTCCCCTGTCTTCTCTTTCCTTCTTGGTTTTTCCTTTTCCCGGCGACTATGGTTAACCTCGGTTGGATTGATTAACTTGGTTTTCCCCGTATCTGCTTATAGTAGCGGTTTACTACTGGCGTTTGCAGGACTTGCTGGCAAGTTCCTGTCCCGTCCCTTCGTTGGGCTCCATGATGGGTGGCTGGCACCGCAGCAGAGCAATACATTTCTTTTTATGGCTCCCTTTGCGGTAAAATGATCGCTCTCATAATAAAAGAGGGCGCACCGATGTCCCAGGTAAAATCTTCCAAAATCTAAAAGCATTTCCAAAGTTCGTGTACTGCATAGTGAGGGAACTGAAAAAAACCCACGGGGGGGGGGGGGGGGGTCGAGGCGATATCCGTCACTATTTACAGTCTCCGAAAGTTTACCTAATGTCCTAGATCCAGGCTACAAACTTTCAAAAATGCCCAGTGGCGACCAGTTGCTAGAATTAAAAAAATATTGCACAATTCTGGAAACTTGCCAACCTAATGTGCTTTGGGGACACCACTGTTTAAATCACAGCGCATATATCTCTGAACACCATCCTTGGTGTGATTTCAGAATGAGATTTTCATCCACCTCACAGAGGAAGAGATGGTGGAAAGTCTAAAAAATTAAAATGTCACAAACGCGCATTGTATAAAAATAAGGAAAACTCCAAGGAAATAAAGACCAAACATTTGGTCCTGAAATTGTACTCCAGCATACTCCCTGATTTCGTACAAGCAGGACAGTTGAAAATTAAAGTGCGTCTTTACATCCCTAAACCACGAAGGTGTTTCAGTTGTAAAACTTATGGCCATGGGCCACACAACTTGCGCTAAACGCTCCTCAAAAGACTATACTTCCGATAAAGAAGCAGCACTTCTCTGCGCGAACGGCGAAGGCAATCATCCCGCATATTCAGGGTCATATTTCCCATACAAGAACACGAAAAAGATAATTACAACGAAGACAAAACAAAACATCACTTTCAAGGAAGTGAGAGGACTCTTCCACGCTAAGGACAGTCTCAACTTGTCCACAAAAACGAAATTTGTGGATATCGTGCGCAGGGTGGTGTACCGCACAGCCCTCCGGCATCTTCCCAAGCTACTTTAACCGTGTCTATGGCAGGGCCGTCCACACCACAAGCAGGGAAAGCAAGGCCAGCTCTGCCATCTTGAGAGCAGCGAGCGCCAGCCCAGGGATCGGCATTCTGCAGGACTCAGCTATAACTAATGTAATGCAGTGCACAGCGTCGTCTCCCTGTAAACATTTTTCTTCAGCATCTTGGATCGGTTCCTCCTTCCTTTCATTCGTTTTACGCAACTAGCTTATGTGGTTCCTGAAATTTTTTGGCTCCCCTTTAGCTGTGTCACGAACTTCAGCCAGCCAGCGATCAGAGGAGAGCTTTATTTTAGTCTGAACGAAAACCTGCATTTGCTATTTTTTTCTCGATAACATTCCTGTTTTTGGCCTTTGTTCATATAGCTGCACCCCCTTTACTTCATTGTGTTCCCTTGAAGCCACCCGTCACTGTTCGATGGCCTCCCTAAATTTATTATTCCACCAGCTTCATGGGTTCCTCTTTCCTCTCTACCCATGTACTCCCTTTACCTGTTCCATTTTTGTAGTGGTGAGTAGTTCTGTTTGTAATCTCATTTTTCCCAAGAGTGTTTCTCTATTGCTTCCTCTAACCGGTTGCTATTAGCGCTATTTGTTCGCTGTCTGATTTTGCCTTCTTTCATTGACCTCTATGAATGTCTATTTTGATAATTTCATTGCACTTATTCAATACTGTCAGCCTTGGTAGGCCCCGGCAGGAGGGGCAATACAACGAGACACAAGGCATGGCAACATTTAGCACACAATTTAAAAGATAAACAAACCAAAGACAACACATGCATGTTTGGAACAAAAATAGGCAAATTGAACACAATTTTATTTCGCCAGAACTGGACATACAACGCTCAACAGTATTAATAAAAAATTGACAATGCCGCCAGTGCTTATTACTGCACTGAAAGGAACCTTGTTCCACTCAGTTATTGTTCGGGCAAAATAAGAATATTGTGAAGAAGAAGAAGGGCATCCTAATTTACTGAGGAAAAGAAGAAGAAGAAGAAGAGGTAGCCGCACTGCCATCGCTCAGACCGAGCGCCTGCTGCCCTGAACAGACTAGAGGCTCGGTTGCCGCCGTAGTTTCTCCGCCGCCTCAGCATTAACCTAAGCCCCCGTTACATTTGGTGGAGGTTCGGTTTGGCATCCTGGTACCACCGTAGACCTGCGCAACCGCACGCTACCGGCCCCCGCTATACCAGCTATGCCTGAAGCCGCCCACCACCAAGCCGTGCAGGTTGGCTCTCCAGTCCTCTGTTCCGGCTCCCTCCGGCAGCGGGTCCCGGCACTCTTCAGCAGTACTGATGATCATGACGCTGAAGACTGGCTTACATTATACGAGCGGGTGAGCATATATAACAAGTGGGATGATACCGCCAAGTTGAACAATATCATTTTTTATTTGACCGGCATTGCCAACCTGTGGTTTCAAAATCACGAAGGAGACTTCTCCACGTGGACTGCTTTTAAGGCGAACCTCACCGAAGTGTTCCGACGTCCTGCTGTGCGCAAGCTACGCGCCGAACACCGCTTGCGCGAGCGCTCTCAGCAGTCGGGTGAGACGTTCACCATCTACATTGAAGACGTGGTCAACCTATGCTCGCATGTCAACGCCCAGATGTACGAGGCGGAGAAGATCAAGCATATTCTGAAAGGCATCGAGGATGACGCCTTTCAGATGCTGCTGTCGCGAGATCTCCGCACCGTTGCCGAAGTCTTCAGTCTCTGCCAGAGCTACGACGAGCTGCGCAAGCAGAGGCTCATCACTCGCCAGCACGCAGACGCACCTGTCGAGTCGCTTGCCGGCCTGTCGGCTGCACCCGACCACTCGCAACTGTTGGCGCACATCAAAGATTTTGTGCCTGAGGAAGTTGCACGTCAGCTGTCGGTTCTGCCATTCCCTTCCGTGCAATCTCCATTCCTGGCGCCCGACCTTCGCACTGACATCAGCGAACAAGTGGCTGAGGCCCTTCCACCGGTCCCTCCGCCCGTACCAGCACAGCCACCCGCACCTGTCGCTGCACCCCTGACCTACGCTGCCGCCGTCGCACGGCCGCGGCCGCCTAACTACTGCCCAACCTACGCTCCACCTCAAGCGTTTGTGCCTCAAGTTCCTCACGATCCGACGCCTTTTTTGCGACCGCTTCGACAATTCGGCAATCCTTGGCGTACTAGTGACAATCGGCCTATTTGTTACTCTCGCGGACTGCCTGGCCATGTGGCCCGGCTTTGCCTTCGTCGTGCGCCAACCTGCTCAGTTGCCGGTTACTGGTTAGTACTGGCCTCTTCCCAGTGAACACTCACTGCCAGCCGAGCCGCCACAGAGTCGCCCGCTTTCACCTGATCGCACTACCCTGTCCACACGGCGCTCACCTTCTCCTCGTCGCCACTCCCTTTCTCCCATGCGTCGGCAACCGAATCTTTCGCAAGAGGAAAACTAGACGCCGCAGTTCCTGAGGCGAGAACTGCGCCACCAGCGAATTGTCCAATGCCTCAGTTATGTCCCGCCAATCTGATCGCGGTTTCCGTAGAGGGTGTTCCTGCTCTGGCGCTTGTCGACACCGGTGCTGCTGTTTCTGCCATGACCGCCTCCCTTTGCCGCTCCTTGCAAAAAGTGACGACCCCACTTTCTGGATTCTCGCTTCGCACCGCAAGCGCGCAGGCTATTGCGCCGTTAGCGGCGTGTACGGCTTGCGTAGTTATTCAGGAAATCCTCTACGTGATTGAATTCGTAATTTTACCAACCTGTTCTCATGAAATCATCTCGGGTTGGGACTTCCTATTGCGTCATAATGCAGTCATCGATTGTGCTCGTGCTGAACTTGATTTCTTTGCGCTCAGCGGTTCCTTGCCGCCCGGTTCCCCCTCTGCTGCTAATGTCAAAGCCGTCGTTGCCGAAGACACTGAACTGCCTGCCTGCTCTTCTGTTCTTGTGCCCCTCACTTCTAACCTTGTTCGCTACGGCAACGTACTTTTTACACCATCGCCCCTCTTTCTGTGCCGCAAGTACCTGTTCATACCTTACGCCGTCCTCACTTTGTCAGCTGGCCTTAGCGCGTTATTCGTGACCTATACGTTTACATATCCTTCTGCTGTGCGTCGCGGTGAGTGTCTTGGTACCGTGTAAACCATTGACTCCATTCTCTACCGCGATGAAAATGACGATTCCCCGTCCCTTGACGTCGACGCCCTCAGCCCGCCGGTTCCTGCACCCGACCTTTCGCCTGCAGACGTTTTCCTTCCCTCCATCGACGCCTCTCTTCCTGCACCTCAACGAACTCAACTTCTCGCTCTGCTTCATCAGTTTCGTTCATCCTTCGATTCACACCAACCCGCTTTGACCCGCACGTCGACTGTCGCCCATCATATCGACACCGGTGACCACGCCACTCTGCGTCAGCGCCCATATCGTGTCTCAGCCAGTGAGCGCTAAGTTATTCAAGACCAAGTTGACACCATGCTTCAGAGCGGCGTGATCAAGACCTCACACAGTCCCTGGGCTTCGCCCGTGGTCCTTGTGAAAAAGAAAGATGGCTCTATTCGTTTCTGCGTTGATTACCGCCGCCTGAATAAGGTCACACGAAAGGATGTTTAGCCTCTTTCGCGCATTGATGATGCTCTGGACTGCCTTCAAGGAGCGGAACTCTTCTCTTCTCTCGACTTACGCTCTGGGTACTGGCAGGTCCCCATGGCAGCCGACGACCGCCCTAAAACCGCATTTGTGACCCTGCCGGCTTGTATGAATTTACCGTCATGCCTTTTGGCCTCTGTAATGCTCCGGCTACTTTTGAGCGCATGATGGACAGCATTCTGCGTGGCCTGAAACGGAAGTCATGCCTGTGTTATCTCGACGACATCGTGATTTTTTCGCCCGACTTTGCCACTCATCTATCGCGGCTGAAGTACGTCTTAACATGCCTTACGGACGCCGGCCTTCAACTGAACTTAAAGAAGTGTCGATTTGCTGCTCGTGAGCTGACAATTTTAGGCCACGTTGTGTCAAAAGAGGGCGTCCGCCCCGACACCGCCAAACTTCGTGCTGTGAGAGCGTTTCCACAACCTACTTGCATTAAGGAACTGCGCAGCTTCCTAGTCCTCTGCTCCTATTTTCAACGTTTTATTCGCATCTTTGCGGCCATTGCTGCCCCTTTAACTCAGCTTCTCGGGAGCAATGTGGATTTTTTGAGTTCGTCGCCTGCCTGCGACGACGCCTACAACACCTTGCGCATTCTCCTCACGGCACCACCCATCTTGCGTCACTTCAACCCGCAAGCCCCCACTGAAGTACACACGGACGCCAGTGGCATTGGCCTCGGGGCTGTGCTCGCCTAACGCAAGTCTGGATTCGAGGAATATGTGGTTGCTTACGCCAGCCGCACCCTCACGAAATCTGAATCTAACTACTTCGTGACGGAAAAAGAGCGCTTGGCCATTGTCTGGGCCCTTGGAAAGTTTCGACCTTATCTCTATGGCCGTCCGTTGGACGTGGTCACCGACGACCATGCCCTATGTTGGCTTTCTTCGCTCAAAGATCCCTCCGGTTGCCTGGCTCGATGGGCTCTCCGTCTCCAAGAGTATAACATATGTGTCTTATATCGGTCGGGCAGCAAGCATCAGGACGCTGATGCCCTGTCCCGCTCCCCGATACCGGCCGAGCTTGCCAGTCTCTCCGCCCTTGAATCCTCTGCGCCTTCGTTCACCACCTGCGACATGCCTTCTGAGCAGAGTAAAGATGAATGGATTGCCTCTCTTCTTGACTTTCTCTCCGACCCATCTAAGCCTCCAGCATCCCGCGCTCTTCGTCACCAAGGTTCACATTTTACAATTCGCGATGATCTACTCTAGCGGCGCAACTATAACTCTGAAGGACGGAAATGGCTTCTCGTCATCCCCCGACATCTCCGGTCCCAAATCTGCACCTGTTTCCACGCTGACCCGCAATGCGGGCACGCTGGAGTCTTCAAGACGTACAATCGCATTCGTCTCCGGTACTACCGGCGAGGCATGTATAATTTCATCCTCAATTACGTCCGCTCCTGCCCGTCTTGCCAACGCCGTAAGCAACTGCCTCATCACTCTGCTGGACAGTTGCAGTCACTGCAGTGTTCTCCTCGCCCCTTCGACCATGTTGGCATCGATATATACCGCCCTGTGCCATACACCGCGTCTGGTAACCGCTGGGTCATTGTTGCCATTGGCCACCTGACCCGGTATGCAGAAACCGTCGCAACAGCTCGTGAAGTGGCGTCCTTCATTTTGCAGCGCTTTATAATTCGCCATGGTGCTCCTTGTGAACTCCTCAGTGACAGAGGACGCGTATTCTTGTCTGATGTCGTTAAAGCTCTACTCGCCGAGTGCACTATCATTCATCGGACTTGTAGAGCATACTATCCGCAAACAAACGGTCTAACTGAACGATTTAGTCACACTCTGAGCGACATGCTGGCGATGTACGTTGCTGCCAACCACACGAACTAGGACCTCGTTCTACCCTATATTACGTACGCCTACAACACTGCTACTCAGTCCACCACCGGTTTCTCCCCATTTTCTTCTGCTCTACGGCTGACATCCATCCGCTCCCATCGACACAGTTCTTACATACCTCATCAAAGTGTAAAATATTTCTGAAGCTGCCCAGCACGCCGAAGACTGCCGCCAGATTGCACGGTCGCTCACGGCAGACACTTAGGGGTGCCAGAAACACCGCCATGAGAACGGTCAGCTTCATCTGGATTTCCCACCTGGTTCACTTGTCTGGCTGTGGATTCCTTCCACTGCTCCCGGCCTCTCAAAGAAACTTCTTTCGCAATACCGCGTCCTGGAGCGCACATGCTCCGTGAACTACCTTAGTGAGCCCCTCACACCGTCTTCCGATCTTCGCCGACGTGGTTGCGAGACTGTACATGTCCAACGACTCAAGCCGTACTATGACCCGGTTCTGTTGTCGGCACCCTGAGTCGCCAGGATGGCTCCTTTTCTCCCAGGGGCCGTTGTGAAGAAGGGCATCCTAATTTACTGAGGAAAAGAAGAAGAGGTAGCCGCACTGCCATCGCTCAGACCGAGCGCCTGCTGACCTGAACAGACGAGAGACTCGGTTGCCGCCATGGTTTCGTCGCCGCCTCAGCATTGACCTAAGCCTACGTTACAATATTTGTACAATTTTGTTCTGCACCATACGGTTTTAAGGACTGGCCGTGACGATGTCTCGTTAATCGCGTCACTAGTGGTTTTAAGTAAGAGTCCGGCCTCATTGATAACTTGTTATTTTTGAACCAAAAGAGAAATTTTAGTCGCAAAAGCTTTCTTCAAGTTTACAGTGTCTGTATGCCATTAACATTCATTAAATATGGTCTAAGAGCACTTGCTGCTGGGCTAGTTGGTTTTGGTTCATAATTAAATAATTTTTAGGCGCAAAAAAGGACAAGACACATAGGGTAGGTGACAGGACGAAGCGCCTTGTCTTGTCCTTTTTTGCGCCTAAAAACTAACATTCATTAAAGTTGTAGGGGAATCGGTAGTGGGGATTTAGAAAAATAAAACAAACTGCTTTCCGCTGAATCATTTATAACGCGCGGATATTAGTTTTAGTGAAAGCATCCCACACTGTGCAAGCATATTCTAATTTTGGTCTAACTTTTGATCTATAAGCTAAAAGCTTAGTTGCGGAATGGGCGCGTTTTAATTTATCTCTAAGAAAACACAGTATACGGAAGGATGGTGCACAAATGCTAGAAATGTGAGCATTCCAAATTAAGGTATTAGTTGTTACACCAAGGTAATTTTACTGCGTTGATTCTGATAGGCACCGTGATGATAGGGGGTACTGATGCGATAGACTGTTTTTTGTTTGTTATTCTCATGAAAACTGTTTTTTTTTCAGCATTTAGTTTCATAACGTGTTTGCAACACCAATTGTTTATGCTGTTGAGGTTAGAGTTAAGCACTACTTGGTCCTCCGGAGTTTTAATTTCGGTGAATAAAACGCAGTCATCCGCGAAAAGCCTAATTTGAACTGGTTCTGTGATAACGTTAACAATCAAGAAGCGTAAAGGATTGGGCAAGTTGGTCATACATGCTTAACAGAATAATGGCGCAGATCATGTGACAGGAGAGCAGAAGAGTACAAACACACACAAGCGCCAACTTACAACTTTATTGTTTGGCTGCCAATATGCCGAATTCATACAAAGCAATGCGCCCAAACTGTGAACAATAATCAAACAGTGACGCACAGGGACGCGATGTGCGAAGCGGCAAATCATGATATCGCACGAGGCCAACAACATGAGTGCACTAAGCTCTACCGCAGCACGTGGAACATCCCTGTCTCAGATGACTAACTGGCAAAAAAAGGTAAAAGACGGGACGACACAAGCTAAAACATTAACTAATCACGAACATATCACTGAAGAAAAATTACGACGGAAGGCCACGTCACAAAACCAAGGAAATGACAAAGGAGGACTAAAAGGGCTAAAACCATTAGAATGGAACCTGAAATGTCAACAGAACACGCAGAGACTCAGTGTAAAACAAGAGGCATAAAACAAAACTACAAAGCCAACAAAAACACAGCGAAATTCGATGAAAGTGAAGAACAAGGAACCTGGTATAAAAGCGCAAAAAACACACTAAGCATGCTGACACGACCTCGGGGCCCCGAATGACGAGTAAAGGACAACGAAATCAAAACCCTTCAAATAGGTCTGCCACCTCCAGAGTGCTCTCGTTCGGTGAGGAAGGCTAATTCTTTTTTTCGTTAGGCAGATTGATGCCGCGCTGATGCATGTCTTGTCAGCTTGCGCTATTTCTTGCGCTTCTACAATTTCCGGGTGAGCTGATCTTTGTGCTTGTAAATAACAGAGCATTTCTTGAGTAGCGCTCTGCCCTTGCAGGACCTGCAGTATTCGGCTAAATGGCCTTCAATTGCCAATTGACGTAACTTCCTGCGATGTTCTTTCAGACGCTCGTTGAGGCACCTTCCTGTTTGGCCTATGTAACTGGCACCACATGTTAAAGGGATCTTGTAAACGACTCCTTCAGAACAGGCTAGGAATTTGTTCTCATGGTTGACTATGCAGCCTGGCTTCGCTTTCTTGACATGACAGGATTTCTTACAAAGGGCAGAAAGTTTGACAGGAGCGGAACATACCACTTTGACTTTCGCACGAGCTGCGATCTTTGTGAGGTTGTGTGAAACGGCATGAAGATATGGTATCAAAGCAACCTTGCTTTTCTTGAGCTCCTCCTTTTTCTTGGCCTTGAGTCGATTCTTTTCTTCATCACTCAGACGGGCCTCTACTTTTTGTTTCCTGTGCAGGCCTTCAGCAACCGATACCAACAAGGGATCCGGATACCCCGCTGTCTTTAGGCGCATGACCTGCATACTGAAGCTTCTGTCCATTGCATGATGACACACTTTCTGAGAGCATCGGTGAAAGAGTGTTGCACAATGGCTCTCTTTACTGGTTTGTTGATATGTGCATTTCTCAAGGTGTAGACGTGTTAGCCCGCTGTCAGCGACCACGACATCTTGTTCATTTGTCACGGATTTCCTCAGTTCTGAAGGAAAAGGGTGTTTGTCTTCTCCCAGCAGACAAAGAAGGTGGGTTTGCTGTGTTACCTTCACGGCTTTTCAAACAAAAAGCCTCTCGTGCGTTGGGGTCAGTTTTCAACCGGTGTTCTAATGTATCACTTGCCAAAGTAAAAACTTGAGCAAAAAAGCTTTGCAAGCGCCGTCAGCTCGACCATTTGGTGCAGAGTATTGGGAAAAGCAAATCAGGTTGTTTGGAAGTGTTTTTTTCTGCGAAAACACATAAGGCTGACTGCCCTTTACGTGTGATTGTTTCGGAGGTGGGGACGTGGCAGAAGTGTGTTGCGCTGTACTTACAAAGCAACCTGGGAATGTTAGCAATCGAAGACCCTTTTCTGGCTAGGGATTTCATGTCAGTAATTGGTTTTTTTACAAACGCACGGTTGCAGAAAGCTCTGGGCTTTATCGGTTGACGTCAAAGATTTATAATATTCCTTGCCGCATCATGAAATTCTGTCCTGCGTAGAAGAGTGCATAGACCGCCACGGCCCGGTAAAATTTCAAAACGCCGCCGGTGTGAACACGTCTGCCTTTTTAGAACTTCTACAATTCTATCTAACATCCACTTTCGTCTGAAACGACAAATCGATTCACTTGCAAAAGCAAGGCATCTGCATCGGTTCGTGTATCGCCCCGGTTCTCAGTGACATGGTTTTGGCCCGCCGGGACGCGGCTCTGGTGAAGCAACTTGGCTCCGGCGTGACGAAAGTGTTTCGATATGTAGATGATTACTTAGTTAAACTGGATGTGCAAAATGAGGATCTCATTGATAGAACACTGAGGAAGTTCACGACAGGCTTACAGCCTCTGTTACTAACTCATGAGCTTCCAAGTGAAGGCTGTATAAGGTTTTTGGACCTTCGTCTGACCTTCAAGGATAACCACATCTGTTGGTGCTATGAACCCAGAGCGAAGAAACGCCTCCTGCCATAGCAGTCAGCCCACTCCACACTAGTAAAGAGAGCCATTGTGCAACACTGTTTCACCGATGCTCTCAGAAAGTCGTGTCTTCATGCAATGGACCGAAGCTTCAGTATGCAGGTCGCGCGCCTAAAGACAGCGGGCTATCTGTATCCCTTGTTGGTATCGGTTGCTGAAGGCCTGCACAGGAAACAAAAAGTAGAGGCCCGTCTGAGTTATGAAGAAAAGAATTGACTCAAGGCCATGAAAAAGGAGGAGCTCAAGAAAAGCAAGGTTGCTGTGCTACCACATCTTCATGCCGTTTCACACAACCTCAAAAAGATTGGAGCTCGTGCGAAAGTCAGAGGGGTATGTTCCGCTCCTATCAAACATTCTGCCCTTTGTAAGAAATCCTGTGATGTCAAGAGAGCGAAGCCGGACTGCTTAATCAACCATGAGAACAAATTCGTAGCCTGTTCTGAAGGAGTCGTTTACAAGATCCCTTTTACATGTGCTGCCAGTTACAGAGGCCAAACAGGAAGGCGCCTCAACGAGCGTCTGAAAGAACATCGCAGGAAGTTACGTCAATTGGCAATTGAAGGCCATTTAGCCGAACACTGCAGGTCCTGCAAGTGCAGGGCGCTTCTCAAGAAATGCTCTGTTAGTTACAAACACAAAGATCAGCTCACCCGGGAAATTGTAGAAGCTCAAGAAATAGCGCGAGCTGAGAAGACTTGCATCAGCGCGGCATCAATCTGCCTAACGAAAAAAGAATTAACCTTCCTCACCGAACGAGAGCACTCTGGAGGTGGCAGACCTATTTGAAGGGTTTTGATTTCGTTGTCCTTTACTCGTCATACGGGGCCCCGAGGTCGTGTCAGCATGATTAGTGTGTTTTTTGCGCTTTTATACCAGGTTCCTTGTTATTCACCGTCATCGAATTTAGCCGTGTTTTTTTGAATTTGTAGTTTTGTTTTATGCGTCTTGTTTTACACTGAGTATCTGCGTGTTCTGTTGACGTTTCAGGTTTCATTCTCATGGTTTTAGCCCTTTTAGTCCTCCTTTGTCATTTCCCTGGTTTTGTGACGTGGCCTTCCGTCATAATTTTTCTTTCTTCAGTGATATGTTCGTGATTAGTTTAGGTTTTAGCTTGTGTCGTCCCGTCTTTTACCTCTTGTTTTTTTGCCAGTCAGTCATCTGAGACAGGGATGTTCCACGTGCTGTGGTAGAGCTTAGTGCACTCGTCATGTTGTTTGCTTCGGGCGATTTCATGATTTGGTGCTTCGCACATCGCTTCCATGTGCGTCACTGTTTGATTATTGTTCATAGTTTGGGAGTGTTGCTTTGTATAAATTCGGGATATTGGCAGCCAAACAATAAACTTGTAAGTTGGCGCTTGTGTGTGGTTGTACTCTCCTGCTGTCCTGTCACTTGATCTGCGCCATTATTCCGTTAAGAACGTTAACAATATCGCTTACATAAATAAGAAATAATAACGCGCCAAGGACGCTTCCCTGACGGACTCCAGATGTCACCGGGAGGGAGCGCGAGGAGTGACCACCAACACAAACAAACTGGGTTCTGTCAGTGAGGTATGCAGTAATTGATTTAATTAAGAAAGAAGGTAGACCGGCGAATTTGAGTTTACGAATTAGTTTGTTATGTGAAACAAGATCAAACGCTTTCGTAAAATCTAAAACAAATATATCTACTTGGCCTTATCTATCAAGGATTTCTGCGAAGCTGTGCACAATTGAGTTAATTGAGTTACAGTTCAGTAACCTTTCCTAAAACTATGCTGAAGTGTAGTTATATAACCTTTGTTATATAGAAATTCAGTTACGTAATTGGGAATGATGTGTTCTAACATTTTACAACATGATGATAGCAATGAAATGGGGCGATAATTCTGGAGGAGGGTAGAGTTGCCTTTTTTGAGCACAGGAACAATACGAGCTACTCGCCAGACAAAAGAAGGAAGGGAAGGTAGGACCAGCCTTTGCAAATACATTTTCAATACTGGGCCGATTACCTGTGCTGCTCAGGTTTCTATGCCCTTGAATATTTATGTAGCTGATCGTTGTGTTAAAATTCTTTTTATTGTAGCTCTCTTTCTATAGCATGCATACTTGCATCCAACCTGCCAAATGCACTCCACCCCGTTCTTATCGTTCAAGTTATTTCCCTCTCATAATCTGGATCGGCGGTGACTACCTGCCCTAAGTAGTATTCCTTTACCACTTCCAGCTGATCCCTACCAATTTTGGACTGCTGTACGCTTGCTACATTGTTAAATATTCCGTTGGGGCTCTGCAGGGTTATTTCTAGACACACCCTTTCTGCTCGGCCTATCTAACACATTGATCATGCCTTCTACTTCAACTCGTGTGTGACTCAGCAAGGCAATCTCATCAGCAATTCGCTGGTTATTTAGGTATTCTGTATTAACTCTTATCGCCAAATGTTCTTAATTCAGACCTCGGAATACCTCCTGTAAACTGGCTGTGAAGAGTATTTGCGAGATTGTGTTTCCCAGCCTGACGCCCTTCTTTTTGACATTTTATTGCTGACTTTATGGAGGGCTATGTTATCTGTGGAGTCATCATAGATATATTCCAGTATTTTCACAAAAGACTCTTTTACGCCCTTATTCCACAACTCCTGCATGAGTGCTGAGGTATCCACTGTGTCAAATACCTTCTCGTAATCAATAAATTCTATATATATGGATTGGTTATATTCTGAGGATATCTCCATCACCTGATTGATAGTGTGAATATGGTCTGTTGTCGAGAAGCTTTACGAAAGGATTGATAGTGTGAATATGGTCTGTTGTCGAGAAGCTTTACGAAAGCCTGCCTGATCATTTGGTTGGTTCGAAGTCTAAGGTTGCCCTCATTCTATTTGCGATTGCCTTAGTAAATACCTTGTATTCAGTGGACAGTAAGCTGACTGGTATATAATTTTCAAGTCCTGGGCGTCTCGTTTTTTTACAAATTAAGATAATGTTAGCGTTTTTCCAGGCTTCGATTATCTGTCCCCTTACCGTCACAGCGCCCCAGTGGGGGCGCCGCTGCGGTACCTCAGTGGTTTTGGAGCTCGGCTGCTGACCCGAAATACGCGGGTACGATCCCAGCCACGGCGGTCGAATTTGGATGTTGGCGAAATTCTAGAGGCCTGTGTACTGTGCGATGTCAGCGCGCGTTAATGCACCCTAGGTAGTCGAAATTTCCGGAGCCTTTCACTACGCCGTCCCTTATAGCCTTCGTCACTTTGAGGCGTTAAGCCACCGTACGCTGAACTTAAAGACTCGATCGAGGTCATAAGGTACTGCGTTTACAGGGTGGCTAGTTTTTCTAGACAAAAGCCTCTCCGTTGTGGTCAGGATGGTCAGCTACAACACAACAACAATATTTTGTGTATATCTTTCCCGGCATCACATGAAAATCCGAGATCTAGAAGGCTTAACCGCAGAACTGTCGGAGCCATATCTGGTAGTGCGAATTTAACGCTCACGCCACGTTTTTGGATGCAAATGCTGCTACTGTAGGGGACATATAATCGAAGGTTTTACCCTCTCAAATGATATCTTAGAGTAACACGAAAATTTGATCTATTTGGGCCATGTTGGAAACTTCGACAGGGGGCAGGAAATTAGAAGAGAAGGTAGGACAAGCGCTTACTAACAACTGATAGTTTATTAAAACGTACATGGATAATATACTCTCCCATGATAACTATAAGCGCATGCGCCACCTTTCTCGCGAAAAACACAAAAGATACGGCTAAGAATCCAGATATGCCACTTCGCAATCATGGATGATTACTGACTGTGTGCTTACGTACGTATCACTGGTTTTGTGAATGCAATATGCTTCACTAAGTTCCCGAGTAAGTTTATCTTGTTACTTGAAAATAATTTTAGCCTTATTAAGAAACCGATTGCATGCTTTTTACTATCGACACACTGGGATCATTAAGATTACAGTCTCTCTAATGTATGACTAAATTTTATCACCTAGCATCTTTCAAAGACGTTTTTTTGTTGGCGCAAGCGCATGTTTATGCAATTCCCCGTTTGGCCAATATAATTTGTGTCGTATGTGAAAGGAATACCATAGACCACCCTTCCTGCACATTGGTACAAAACGCAACACATGTTTCACTTGGCACCCTTTCTTAGATTTTTGTTTGTGTTCTCTAGCTCTTATATCAACTATAGCCCAAATTTTTGCTAGCTTATTTGGAGCAGAAAACACAGCATTGACCCCAAATCTATTGCCAACTTGCTTGAGCCTGTGGGATAGTTGATGGATGTACGGAATTACTCCACACCTATTTTTGTTTTTACTGGATGGTCCCAGGGAATCATGCTTACCGAATGACTAACTTTTTACTGCAAGCAAGTAATTTCACGTCATTTCGGAAGCGCGCTAACCTCAGCCTCTGAACCTGTTGCTTGAAACTGCTATCATAGCGTGGACACAACATTTAGAAATCGCCGACCCCAACCACGACACTGCTATGCCACGCGAAAAGCGCTTGTCCTTCCGTCTCTTCTTGTTTCGTGTCCGCTATCGCAGCGGTGGTGAAAATTTCGAAGTAATGTGTGTGTTTGAAATATAGGAAAAGCCTCATATTTTTGCCCAAGCTCAGCAAAATGAGCTTCCTCGATCTAGATTTTGCATCACCATCTCTTTTTAAGGACATTAAATGGAATGTTTTGAAAGACCCCATTAGAAGTGATAACCTATACCTTTTGTCATCAGGCTCTTATCGTCTACTCTAGTTATCCCCACATGACCACAGCACTGAAAAATTCACCTCGCCGACTGGTAGTTTTTACAAGTGCCACTGTGGAAAAATAAATTTGGAAGAGATCACTATAAATGACAACAATAAAAAGTTTACTGCATGCATAATATCGGCCGCAACACTCGCTATACCACAAACAACAAGACTCGTACAGAAGAAGCACGAAGTGTGGTGGACACGAGAATGCACATTGGCATAAAAACCGCAAAACAAAGCTTGAGGCGCTGTCTTTCGGTATGCACAGTCCAGAAAGCTTGCTTACTTTTAAGAGGGCCAACGCCAGAGCGCGGTAGGTTTGAAGAAATGCAAAATGCAGAAAAAAACTCCTGGCGGAAATATTTGTCCTGAATAAATTGTTCAGTACCTTCAAAGAAAATCCGGGAGAAGTTCGTAAATTCATTGGTGACGATACGCATTTCACCCTTCCGCAGTTGACAACACCCGGTGCACAAACATCAATGCACGAACAGGTAAATATATTCTCCTTTCATTTTGCTGAAGTCTCAAGGTCGTCCAACTACACAAACAAGTTCCAGAAGCACAAAGGAATCTATAAAAAAAAAACTTCCGTCTAGAGCAGGCATGTATGAAGACAAGAAGCCTTTCACACTACAGGAAGTAAATAGGGTATGATATTCTGGTAAAAGGACAGCACCAGCCCCAGACAATGTGCATTACACAATGCTTGCTCATCTCTCTGAGGCTGCCGCAGATGCACTATTCAAGGTCTTTAATAAAATATGGACAACTGAGAAAATACCTGAGGAGAGGAAAAAAACAGTCATAGTGTCCTTTCTCAAACCTAAGAGTCACCAAGTTCTAAGAGTCCCATACCGGCCGCCCTCACCAGCTGCACTCCTAAATCTTTCAAATTGTAATAAACATTAGAGAGATCTTAGTACTTGAATCCTGGCAACTTTTAGACATACAACAATGTGGATTTAAAAAAAAAAGCATGTTCAACCACTAATTACTTTGTGCGTCTAGAAAACACTATACTGCAGGCGTTAACCCAAAATCAGCATCCTATTGGGGTCTTCTTCGAGTTGGAGAATACCTATGATACAACGTGGAAGTTCGCAATCCTGCGTGACCAGCAGAGCGAGGTATCCGCGGCAAGATGCTGAACTGCTCGAACGACTTCCTGGCTTACCGCAAATTCTGTGTACACCCAGGAGAAACTCTCTCCATGCATTTCATCCACGAGAACGCCGCAATAAAGGGGTGTATTCTAAGCACGGCATTCTTAATAGCAAAAATGAATTCCTTAGTGAAAGTAACACCCAAGCCCATAATGTATTCCATATATGAAGATGACCTACAGATAGCATGCACTTCCTGCTGCACATTTACCTGTGTGAGACAAATACAAATTATGCTAAATAAAATGATTGCTTGGGCGGAGAAATGAAATCATATTTTCTCCGAAAAGAACAGAAGCTGTTCTGTTCTCATTGCGACAAGGTCTATAGGTCGATCCCAATCCATACTTGAACCAAACGGCACCACCAATTGGTGGTGCCGATTTGTATGTTTTTTGTTTGTTTTTGTATTTCTGTTTTTATGTTTGTGTTTTTAAGCCAAGAACGCAAATTTTTAGGTGACAGTTTTTACACAGAAACTCAGATTTAAACCACACATTAACAACCTTAAGAAACGCTCTCCAGCCCTCGGTGTCTAAAAAGTGCTTTCACAAAAACGGTGAGGGTCTGACAGAGTATGGCTTTTACAAATCTGTCGCTTCCTTGTGCGGTCGAAACTAGACTATGGTTGCGTAGTATATGGTTCAGCAAGAGCATCATTCCTGAAACGATTAGACCCTGTTCATAATCTTGGTCGGCGCCTATCATCCGGAGCATACAGGGCATAGCCGGTAGGCTGCCTTGACAATAAATCTGATGAGTTGCTCAAGGAACACTTGTTGCTGGGCTAGTTGGTGCATAGTTCTATGTACAAAGCGCTTTGTCTTGTCCATCTTTCTTGTGATTGTCGCTTATTTTGCGCTAACGTTGGTACATAGAAATCTGATGAGCCCGCTCTAGAGTATAGAAGAATCGCACTTACATGCAGATACGTCTTAAAAATTTGTTCTCGCCTTAAACTCCTCTGCTATCCCATAGTCTCCATGCGCCCATCAAAAATATTATTCAACAAAGAACCACAATTCATCAGGCCACTAAAACTGCGCTTTGAATATAAATGCGAAGAGTTAGCAGTACTAGATGTCCTGCCAAATATTGCATAAACTTATCTATAATTGCCTGATGGTACAGCCTCCCTTCAGTATGTGACTTCAGACTAACATATTTGCAGAAAAAGAAAAATGTCACATGAGCGCGTGCTACAAAAATTCTTTGCACTGCCTGAAAAATGTCGCATACACTGAATTTTACACTGATGGTCAGAAACAAAGTCATGTTCGAAGTGCAGTAATTCCAGTACAAAATGACAAAAATGATACTACTACCACAGTGCTCATCGGCGTTTGACGCCAAATGTTATGCAATCTTCATAGCTGTAGAAAAATAGTAAGAGAGAACATCAAAAATAGCATGCTCAAAGCTCTGCTGTCAAGAAATGCTGCTGAACCTATAATGGGAAACATCATAGTTGAAATCAGAAAAAGCATAATTCTGCTGTTAAGCCAGTCATAATGTAATTGTGGGCGATGAGAAAGCAGATTCATGCGCTACACAAGCCCAAAATGATAAAATAAGGAAGTAAACAAGTCGTGCAGGAATTGCGTGAAATTATGTATAGTAAACTCAGAAATAAGTGGCAGGCTGCATGGGAAGACCAGGAAAACATCAAACTGAATTTTGCCAGGAGAATGACAATTAAGTAAACATCAAGAGCGTTTTACGGTAGTTGGTCTATGTCGACTGCGCACTGGACACACACAATTTACACATATTCTGCTAACAAAACACGGCAAACCTCTCTGTGAGATGTGGGGTGCTGAACTCACAGTAAACCACATTTTTATTCGATGTTAAAAAATAAAAAAGCGAAAGAATTATCTTACAACATTTTACTATGAATGCATCCGGATACACCGTATTTTTTTATTTATTTTATTTATTTCATAAATACTGCCGACTGCCCTTTGGCGGTCAAGGCAGGAGTGCACAAAGGAAAAAAATTACAAAGTGGTAACAACAAAATAACAGCGACAAAGGGCGATTACAGTACGAGGACAAAATTCAATAAGACCAACGGGAAGCAAAAATAAAAAGTACAGGCAAATCATCCGACGTCAAACGGACTAAGTGAACAGAATAAAAACAAGGAAACCGAAATACACTGTGTACTAGACACGCTACTGCGATACATGAGCCGAAACAGCAGACAAGAAGGATTCTGAAGATACCAGGTTGGTGATATCGCTTGGCAGTCGGTTCCATTCGGAAATGGTGCGTGGAAAGAAGGAACAAGAATATGCTTTTGTTCGGCATCGTGGCATCAAGATAGTCCTTTCGTGTTTGTTACGGGTGGGGCGTGTTGTGTTGTATTGCATGTAACTCTGAAAATTCAGTTTTGTTTTATTATGTATGATATTGAACAACATTTTTAGTCGGTGCTGCTTGCGACGGGATTCAAGATTGGGAAGCCCAGATCTGTTGAGCAAATCAGACACCGAGACCTGCCGACCATAAGCGTGGTAAATAAACCGGAGTGCTTTCCTCTGGACGCCTTCAAGATTTTTTATATCCGTTTTTGTGTGCGGATCCCATACAGCGTCGGCGTATTCGAGCACTGGACGCACAAGTGATGTGTATGCTGTCAGTTTAGTTTTGCTCGTGGAATGCTTTAGGCGGTGCTTTAATAATCGAAGTTTTTTGGACGCTCCTGAGACAATAGACTGGATGTGTACGCTCCAGTTCAGGTTGGATGTCATAGTTACCCCAAGATATTTCACCTGAGTCATTGAGTTGATCGGAAGGCCATTGATTTTGTACGTGCATTGGAGTGGTTGTTTCTTTCGTGTTACTGTCATTTTTCCGCATTTTGAACTGTTTATACCCATTTGCCAAGTACAACACCAGCTGGAAACTGCTGTTAAGTATTCGGCTAGGAGTGTCTGGTCTTCGACTGATGTGATACTATGGTATATAACACAGTCGTCGGCGAAGAACCGACAGCGTATGTGTGAGTTGAAGGACAGGTCGTTCAAATAAATAAGGAAGAGAAGCGGCCCAAGGACTGAGCCCTGGGGAACTCCTGAAAGTACCGGCGCTTTTGTGGAGTGAGATTCAGATATCTGAACAAACTGATGCCGCTGTGTAAGGTAGGGATCTAACCATTGTACTACTTGCCGATTATTTAACCACCACCTTATTTTTAACAAAAGATTGCCATGCGATACCCGGTCAAACGCTTTTTCGAAGTCAATGAAAATTAAATCTACCTGTCCATTATTGTCTAGTGACATCATAATTTCATTTGATATGAATAAGCTGCGTCACTGTCGACAAGCCTTGCCGAAACCCGTGCTGGCTTTCAATAAAAAAACCGCTTCCCTCTAGGAATGAACTTATGTGCTTGAAAATAAAATGTTCTAACACCTTACTGGACGTACATAACAAAGAAATTGGCCCGTAATTCTTCACGCAAAGCTTGTCTCCTGATTTGTGAATGGGTATCACCTTTGCTGTTTTCCAATCGTTTGGAATTTCTCCTGTCCCTAGACTTTCAGTAAAAATAATGAAAAGGTATTTAGCGCCCCACTCAGCATATCTGTACAGAAAAGCGTTAGGAATATCGTCTGGTCCAGAGGATTTTTTTGTATTCAACTGCAATTTCACATGATCGAACACTGGTTGAATTTTAAGGAATATCGTCTGGTCCAGAGGATTTTTTTGTTTTCAACTGCAATTTCACATGATCGAACAATGGTTGAATTTTAATGTACTTTCATGTATCTCAAGGAATAAAAACTTTGCAAGCTCCAGGTATAAAAAGCTTCACCTTTAACAAAAACTTTAACCTCGTGTTAGGCGCATCGTAGCCTCAGCTGCTTTTGTGCAATTAACATCAATATAACTAACTCATAGTTTCTAAGATTCTGCATATGCCCTGGGTCTCGGCTATAAGGTGACAAATCTTGCAAGTGGTGACCTACTGCTCAGACTCAAAGATAGTACGCAACATGCGAAACTCCACTCCCGAACATTGTATGTTTGGGAGACATCGCTCTCTTTGGAACTTCTGCACCCAACCTTTAACACAATCAGATGCGTAGTATCGTAGAATGATTTTCTGCTGTTCGCCGAAAAAAAAGATGTTGCAGGAATTTACCGATCAAAATGTCGTAACTGCGCACGAAATAAAAACCGAAAAGATGGCAAAGAAATAGCAACCAAACATCTAGTAGTTACTTTCGCCTCCAGCCACACAGCATACACAATACATAATGACCTAGAGCGTACCAGAAGCTTAGAAGAATGATAACATTGTCTTAATCTGTACGAAAGATGATGTCAATGACTTGAAAATTTACCCAACAGTGCGGTTACTGTCCGTTGCCTATAAGGAATTTAACTAGGTAATCGCTTAAAGAGTCAGGAAAACTTTAGACTTCCAGTCACCAAATGATAAGGCAGGATTTCGTAAAGGGAACGTGACAATATTCCATTGAAGAGGGTTTACTCAGGCTGGTTGGTGCATGTTGATGGAAACCACAGAACAGCGCTAGCAGACATGACGGAAGAGGATGACAGAAATATGCGCTGACTAGCAATAAAATAGTTTTTTGCGACAGAGAAGGAAGTAATATAAAGGAAGCATGACAAGCAAGCAATACATAGGTGATCAAACATGTCAGAGAATGTACACAATCCTTTACTACTAGTGGTGTCATTGGCTAAGATACGCAACCACATGTTGGATCAGACCCATGTACAGCTGGCTGACACAGGTATCACCGTAGTTAAGAATGTCGAACACTTCGCATATGAGCCGTGATGTCTCATCCTTACATATGGCGATGATAATGGTCTTATTAAGCAATGCTTCAGTCTTCACAGTCAGCACAATGTATGACAATGATATTTTTGCGTGACTGATTTCTATATATTTCACATGCTCGCATAGACGGCCGTTGATAGAGCGGCCTGTCTCCCATACATAGAATCGGCCACATGACAAGAGAATCTTATGTACTACACCACAGCGACAGAAGACAAACTTATTCCGGTGCTTTTTTTCGCATCTTTCATCCGTTTTACTTGATTGACTCGCTGGCACATGCCTGCCAGTATGTTCTGGCTAAGAAAACCAGTTTTACGCCAGCTTTGCTCTCAATTTTCTTCAGATTGAGCGACACCTAGTAAACATATGGAGCACATGCGCAGTTTTTTCTTGCTGGACTATCAGCATTGGTGCACGCGTTATTCTGAATTTTCCGTTTCGCGATCAATGACTCCGCCACGTTCGATAGTAACTTCAAAGGGTATCCTGTAGTGGTTAGCCTTTCTACTTGAGCCCCAAAGAAGCATTGTCGCAAATAGCATGTGCCTAGGAAACCCAGTAAAGCACACGTACTGCTTTCCAATGCCCAAGCATTGAAAAAAGAGCTTTTTGTATACTAAAATTGTACAGATTTTAGATGAGATATCCGCGACACAAATGGGGAAGTGACCATTTGCCGTTTATTATCAGCATAACAACCTCACCTTTAATCGCACCAAGGAAACCACTTCGTTGGAAGCGCCAAATAGCCGACTGGTCATGTTTCGAGAAAACATCCAGCCCGTATAAAATATTTTCTGATACCATAGCGTCGACGAACTCAGTTCACAACCTGTACGATAACTGCCGCACGCCTAGCGATCCCACAGTTCTCGGGAATGGTATCCCGTATCTCGGAAGTTCGCTATCAGTTTTAACTCAATAACTGCCGAGAGCAGCGGACAATCGAAGACTGCCGATCACGCTTATTACTATGCCACCACCGAATAACTCAATTCTTTGTGGGCGCTGGTCAGCCGCATAAACAATTTTGTTTGGAAGCTCTTCGCTGTCTTCCGCACAACGCACTACCGTCGCTACGAAGTGACAATATTGCCGCATGCAAGAAGACGCCAAAGATGAAGACTTGGTCTACGAGCGCGAGGCAAAGAGAAGAAGAAGCTGAAGTGCGCAGGGACTTTTTCTGGTTAACCAGTAAACCGTTTTACATTCAGCTCTCCTCGGGGTTCTATCGAGTCCTGACACTGGTGGAGGTGCTGGGTGTGCACAGGACTCCTTCCGGCAGTCTACAGCGAGTACCGGGCATCGACACGCCTGTCCATCGCGCTAGCCGCCGACGTCTAGGCCTTTCCCCGGAGTATAACCATCTACCGGACGACTCTTCAAACGTCAAAGTTCGCCGGGTCTTCCAAGCCATAGCACCTCCCACCCCTACGTCGGTGACCCTTCACAACACCAAGGTACCGGAGTGCTTCCGCGGGAACGTGTTTGAAGATGTGGAAGACTGGCTCGACCAGTTTGAAAGAGTGGCCAAGTTCAACCAGTGGAGCGCGGACCAGAAGCTTTGCAATGTTTATTTTGCACTTCAGGATACTGCTAGAACTTGGTATGAAAACCACGAGGTCAGCTTGTCCATATGGAATGACTTTCGATGCCAGCTAGTGGACACTTTTGCCACTACTGATCGACGCGAGAATGCGCTGCGCCTGCTTGAAGTGCGCGTCCAGAAGCCAAATGAAAGCGTAGCTATGTTTGCGGAAGACATGGCGCGACTTTTTCGCCGTGCCGACCCCGATATGACTGAGCAAAGGAAGCTACGACATCTCATGCATGGCGTCAAGGAGCAGGTGTTTGCCGGCTTGGTGCGCAACCCGCCTCAAACCGTCAGTGAGTTCGTCAAGGACGCTACAGCTATAGAGCGAGGCCTCCAAGAACGGTGCGGCCAGTACGACCGACCCTTCACCGGTGCTCCACCGACTGCGGCGGCAATCACTGCAACCGATGGGAACACTCTTCGAGACCTCATTCGAGAAATTGTCCTTGAGGAGCTGCAGTGAATTACTGTTACGAGCGTTCAGACACTAGAGGCCGTCGCAGCAGCCGTTAGGAAAGAGCTCCGGCATGCTCTGTCACCGTCTGCACCATACCGCGAGTCTCATCCAGTTGACAGCGCGGCAGCCGTTTGCGAACCATACCACATGCCCCAACCCAACAGCAACACGGCCGTCAACACGGCGCCTTACTATGAGCCGGAGCCGCAACCCGCGAGCTACGCGGAAGTCCGTCGTACGCCGCCAGACCACGCCCCACCGAGCTCAGCGAGCCGTCAGCAGACGCGTTTCTTCCAGAAGCCTCACTGGGCACGTCCCGGCTGCCCTCAGCCGCGCCGAACTGACCTGTGGCGCTCTTATGATAGCCGACCACTCTGCTTCTTCTGCGGACAACCTGGCCATGTGTATCGGTACTGCCGCTACCGCCAAAAGGGGCAGGCCTTTCCGCCTGGTTCTGCTCGACGCCATTTCGACGCTGGCCGTGCCCAACTCGAGGACCCGCCGCTTAGCAGGGAAGCTGACTCACCGGGCTTCCGCCGCCGCTCCCCATCTCCACGGCGTTATTCTTCACCGACGCGTCGTAGCGATGATGACGTTAGCGGACGCCGAGCCCTCGCCGGGGAAACTAACCGCCGCAACCTCGCGAGGGGAGGTTGCAACCAGTCAAAAAGTTTCAAAGCCCTCACTGCCGCCGCAACTGCCGACCGCAACCCATGACTGTGGCGCCTCTGTTCACATTGACGCTGCCGCACTACCATCTAAAATGCCGCCTACATTAGTGCCGAACATGCCGAACCAGATAAGCAGCCCCGACGACGAAAATGACAGCGCCGACATTACCGCACTTCCGCCGCAAATGCCGAGAGAGACGAGCAACCCAGACGACGTTGTTAGTGCTGACCTCGCCGTTTGCATTGATGGGCTGGAGGTACACGCTCTGGTGGATACCGGGGCGGATTTTTTAATCATTAGTCAAAAACTGGCTGACAAGCTGTGCAAAGTAAAAACCGAATGGACTGGGCCAGTAATAAGAAGTGGTGGGGGTCAGCTACTGGCACCGACTGGGAAGTGCACTGCCCGCATAGGAATTGGAAACTCAGTGTTCGTTGGCAGCTTCGTTATCCTCTCCGACTCGTTATCCTCACCGGCGATGGCGTCGCCGAACGGGCCGTCACCCTGATACTCAGCCGAGGTGTTTCTATAGCTCGAGGACTAGTCAGTTTGACCAATGGGCACGCCGAAGTGCTGCTGACAAACTTCAGCGACGAGCGTCGGCAAATTCCGAAAGGCACAACTGTGGCCTTCTTCGATATCGTCCCAAGTGACCAAGACTATTTCGTGCTGCAACTGGAAGGATCAGTGAGCAAGGCGCCCGCACCCATAGTCGATGTGAGCCCAAATCTGTCATCTTCAGAACGGGAACGTCTTTTGGATCTCATAGATCACTTTCGAGACTGTTTTGTTTCAGAATCGCGGGTTGGCCAAACACCTTTGACCAAACATCGCATTATCACGGATGACGCGATTCGCCCGATTCGACAAAATCCTTACCGTGTGGCTCCGAAAGACCGCGAGGCTATTCAGCGTCAGGTGGCCGAAATGCTTCGAGACGACGTTATCTAGCCGTCAGAGAGTCCCTGGGCTTCCCCCGTAGTATTTGTTAAAAAAAGACGGTAGCTTACGATTTTGCATTGACTACCGCAAGCTCAATCAAGTGACCAAAAAAGACGTGTACCCCCTCCCTCGCATCGATGATTCCCTTGATCGGCTACGAAATGCACGTCACTTCTCTTCAATGGATTTTAAAAGTGGATATTGGCAAATTGAAGTAGATGAGAGGGATCGGGAGAAGACAGCATTCATCACTCCTGACAGATTGTATGAGTTTAAGTTTCTTCCATTTGGTTTATGCTCGG
This sequence comes from Amblyomma americanum, assembly GCF_052857255.1. NCBI lineage: Eukaryota > Metazoa > Arthropoda > Arachnida > Ixodida > Ixodidae > Amblyomma > Amblyomma americanum. Next base: position 206,272,070 of record NC_135498.1, read on the forward strand.
CACCAGCAACATTTCAGAGGCTCATGGACATTGTGCTCTCAGGACTCAAGTGGCAAAAATGCCTGGTGTACCTTGATGAAGTGATCGTGTTTTCGGCAACCTTCGAGGAGCATCTACGCCATTTGGTAGCTGTTTTTCAGGCCATACGATCTGCGGGCCTCACACTAAAACCCGAGAAGTGCCACTTTGGTTACGAAGAGCTGCAATTCTTAGGACACGTTGTTAGCCAAGAAGGTGTCCGGCCTGATCCAGAAAAGTTCTCCGCAGTCGCCATGTTCCCAACACCTACGGACAAAAAGACGCTTAGGCGCTTCCTGGGGCTTTGCGCCTATTACCGTCGATTTATTGCTGGCTGCTCACGAATTGCCTGGCCATTAATGACACGCGACAACGCTGTCTTTCGCTGGGGTGAAGAAGAGCACCAAGCTTTTAATGAACTCCGGAGACGCCTACAGACGCCACCTGTCCTGTCGCACTTTGATGACGACGCCCCTACCCTGCTTCATACCGATGCAAGCAATGTGGGTTTAGGTGCTTTATTGGTGCAGCGCCAGGATGGTGTGGAAAAAGTGATTGCTTATGCCAGCAGGACTCTGTCTAAAGCTGAAGCGAACTGCTCAGCAACAGAAAAAGAATGCCTTGCAGTTGTATGGGCGGTTATGAAATTCCGCCCTTACCTGTACGCTCGCCCCTTTAAGTCGTTAGCGACCATCACTCTCTCTGTTGGCTGACGAACTTAAAGGATCCTTCAGGGAGACTCGCGCGTTGGAGCCTTTGGTTACAAGAGTTCGACATGACGGTTATTTACAAATCCGGAAAGAAGCATGCAGATGCTGACTGCCTTTCGCGAGCACCAGTCGGACCCTCCACAATGACCGATGAAGACACTGCTTTTTTAGGAGTCATAGATGACGCAACTCTTGCCCAACAGCAGAAAGAGGACCAGGAATTGCTCCGTCTTATTGGTTTCTTGGAGAACGGATGTGCCTAAGATTTTCGCCCGCAGCCTCTCGTCATTCTTTCTTCGCAACGACGTAATTTACAAGAAGAACTTCCGTCCTGGGGGGACAGTCATCTACTCGTCGTCCCAACAGCTCTTCGCAAGGAAATCTTGCAAGCGTGTCACGACGAGCCAACCGCCGGCCACCTAGGCTACACCCGCACGTTGGCTAGAGCACAGCGCGGATACTACTTCCCGAAACTACCGGCGACTGTGAAGCCCTATGTACGGACGTGCGTAGACTGCCAACGTCGTAAATCACCCCCTGAAAAACCGGCCGGTCTACTCCACCCTCTTCAAGTGACAAAGACACCTTTCAAGCAAATTGGCATGGACCTCCTGGGACCATTTCCGACGTCTACTGCCGGGAATAAATGGATAATTGTCGCCACCGATTATCTAACTCGCTACGCGGAGACAAAGGCTCTGCCCAGGGGTACCGCCACCGAAGCAGCTTGGTTCTTCGTTGACTACATTGTCCTCAGGCATGGCGCTCCGGCACTCATTATAACTGACCGAGGAACTAACTTTACGGTCGAGGTTTTGGAAACCTTTCTCCGCCTCAGCGGTACCAGTCATCGTAAAGCGACGGCCTATCACCCCCAAACCAATGGATTGACGAAAGGCCTCAATAAGATAATCGCAGACATGCTATGTATGTACGTGGACGTAGACCACATGAATTTTGACGAAATTCTTCCCTACGTCACGTTCGCCTACAATACGGCACAACAAGACACCACTCGCATTGCGCCTTTCAGCCTTCTTCATGCCGACCAGTGACAACAATGCTAGATGCCATGCTGCTCCCGAATTCCGACGGCGACGATGTCGATCAGGACGCCGAGGAATTCGCAGAGCGTGCAGAGGACGCTCGCCAACTAGCGCGTGTGCGCATCAGAACTCAGCAGGAGGCTGACGCAATATGCTACAATCTTCGCCACAGACATGTCATGTATGAACCTGGCGACAAAGTGTGGGTCTGAACGCCTATTCGCCGTCGTGGACTCTCCAAAAAACTATTACGGCGGTACATCGGGCCCTATGTTGTGCTGCGACGTTTAAGCGACGTCACGTATGAGGTGAAGCCGGACGGGTTATCGACATCCAAGCGACGCCAGCAACAAGTCGACGTCGTCCATGTTGTACGTATGAAGCCGTAATACTCGGACCGATCTTGACCTCCTACCTACTTCCTTTTGTTACCATCGAGATGATGCTTCCTGAGGAGGGGGGCAAATGCCGCGTGCAAGAAGACGCCAAAGATGAAGACTTGGTCTACGAGCGCGAGGCAAGAAGACGAAGAAGCTGAAGTGCGCAGGGACTTTTTCTGGTTAATCAGTAAACCGTTTTACCTTCAGCTTTCCTCGGGGTTCTGCTGAGTCCTGACAATATCACTTATAAATATCACAATCACATCTAAAAAAATGTTGCAGCAAGTTCGTAAATTTGATGGGAGCTCCACTCCATTAGCAGTTCGTTTTCTGACACTCTCTGGTACCCAAACAAGTATTGACGACCAGGCAGGAAGAATAGGAGAACACTTATCTACATTTTATAGTTGTTGACAATGCATGCTGTTATTTTTTAAAGTGCAAGCCAAGTCAAAAGCACAACATGATTACAACAGAAAATTCCTATTGTGTTGTCTTTCTCTTGTCCTGTAATGTTTTTGGCATGTTGTCTGTCTCCTGTCCTGTTATATGTCTTGTGTCTTGTCTACTGTACCCCATTATTCTTGAACCCATTTCGTTGCGTACCATGGACTGTTTCAGAGCAGGAAGCTCAATGCATGCATCACAAAGCAATGCCATGCAAAAACACTACTTACAATAAAAGATTGCTTTATTCACAAGATTCCAACCCTGCTCCTGGTCGCTGGCACAGATGGCATGCAACTTGGTGGCTTGCACAACTTCCACACAACTCTTGATCACTTGCAACTGAAAAAAAATTCTGGTATCAGTGAGATAACCAATCTTGATATGTTTCAATGACCAACTAAGAAAAAACACCATTTTCAGTAAGCACACTCAGTCTTATTTCACTCTACGTTTCGCCTCTAGCAGTACGCCTAATTTATCACGACCTCGTTAACACTGACTCGCCGCATGGACACAGTAGTAATGCATATACAGCCTTTGTCCGTAAAGTTCCGATACAATTTAGTTCCTTCTCTAGAAATGATTCCCCAAAACCAATGTTGGTGCGTATGTGTAGCGCCATCTTTCCGGGCTAACTTGAGCTATATATGTTATTTGCTGTCGCAGCTGCTAGATGGCACTAAATGTAGAAGTATACGTTGTCACTAGTCGTCTGCGCATTATACTGTGAGTGAATGTAGAGAGATGGACGTCCACCTCGAGCAGCGTGTAAACATCAAATTCTGTGTGAAGCTTGGAAAGAGAGCCACACAGACGTATGAGCTCCTTAGTGACGCTTACGGCAACGAGACATTATTGCGGGCGCGAGTTTTCGAGTAGCACAAGAGGTTCGTTTGGGAGAGAACGTCGGTGGAAGACGACACAAGGCAGGGGCGCCCTTCAACCTCACGGATTGAAAACAACGTGGCTCGGATCAGGGAAATCGTGCAGCAAAACCACACCATCATAGTCCGCATCTTATCAGGTGCTCTCGATATTAGTAAGACACCAATGGAAGCATCCATCTCTGTCGTCATGGCCAAGTAAACCATGGAACACATCGGACAACGATCCCTCAACTCATTCCACCCGAAATCAAAGATTTTCCTCAGGTACGTCGACGACTGCTTCGCCGTCATCAAAAGATTTGATACTCAAAGTTTCCTTCGTCATTTAAACTCCATAGAACCTGACATTCAGTTCACCCTAGAGGGGGAACAAGAAAACTCCCTGCCGTTATTGGACGTCCTCGTGTCCCGAAACCACAATACCCTTCAATTATTCGTATACCGTAGACCAACCCACTCAGGCCGGTATCTCCACTTCGATCCACTCGACAGTCCATAAAGCATCAGTGATGAAGACGCTGTTCAGAAAAGTGGAGACACACTGCAGCACATAACTTAACAGAAAAACGAACAACGCACGATATTCAAAGAACTCATCATGAAAGGCTACCCAAAAGACTAAAAAAACCATTCGACGTCAAAAACACAACATTCGTCAGGAAATCAACGCACAAAGACCAACGCTACCACCAAAATACGTCACTTTACCTTATGTCGGGGGTGTCAGTGAGACCGTCGCCCGAATCCTGAAAAAATCGGGTCTCTAGTTTGCGCACAAGGCCGCAAACAGTGTTGCGCTTTGCCTACCTGTTCCCAAAGACCGGCCACCAAGAGAAAGAGCTCGAAGCATTGTCTACAAAATTCTAGGCGCCGACTGCGACGCAAGCTACATCGGCCAAACCAAAAATTTCAAAAAAAGAATTCGGCAACATAACAACGACGTCCGCAAATTCGCAAAAGAACGCAATCCAGTAGCCGAACATTCCGAGGACTCCGACCATAGAATCAACTTCGAAGAAACCCGCATCCTCGGAACCGAAAGAAATTACCACAAAAGGTTCCTTCTGAAATCCTGGCATATCCAAACCACCCCGAACAATATCAACCGCACAAAAGGAAACCTGCCCCCAGTATATGCCCAGGGACTTCGCTCTTCAACTCAACGAAAAAAAGTCGGCATTCACCACCTCCTTGCAGTGCGCCAGCATGATTAACAGCCTAAACCCCCTCCCCCTCCCCGTGCCTTTCGCGTCACAGCTGTCGTTCCTTTGACCCCCCCCCCCCCTCCTTACTTAAAAGACGCTAGCTACTGCCCTCAGTCACCCCTGATGAAGGAGCCGAGTCGGCTTCAAAACATTGGGTTAAAGTTAAATTTTTTGGTTGGAGTTGTGCAGTTTATTATTAGTAAGACAACACGCCACCAAATTTTGGATCAGAACTTGGGGAAACGAAAGCTCAATGCCAGACTTGTGCCGCACTCCCTCACACAGGACCAGAAGAAAACGCGGGCATCAGCGGGAGCTGATCTCCCTCCGAGGCAGAGAAGGATTCTGAATTTGTGGACAGCGTCATTGCTGAAGACGAAACATGGGTTTTTCAATGCGATCTAAAACGAAACAGGCAAAGCGCCAACTGGCGGTTCACAAGGTCTCCGGCATCGAGAAACGTGCAGCGACAGAAGGCCAAAACAAAGACGATGCTGGTAGTTCTTTTCGATGCCAGAGGTGTCAAACACCACGAGTTCGTCCCACAAGGGCAGACGGTGAATCGGGAGATTTATATCCGCGTGCTCCAACACATGCGTGATGCATTGCGACTCCTTCGCCCTGACTCATTGACATCTGAACAATGGAGCCTTCTCCACAATATCGCCAGTCCGCAGACTGCTCCCAGCGTGACATAACTTCTCTCCAAGCATAGCATTACTGCTCTTCTCCATTCGCCATACTCGCCTGACCTCTCACCATGCGATTTTTTCCTGCTTCCTTGTGTGAAAAGAGCCCTAAAAGTTGCTGCATGGCGAGCGTGGCGGACATTGAAGACGCCACGCTAAAGAGCTGACAGCCCTGCCAAAAGAAGCGTTTTCCATCTCTTTCCAAGATCTCAAAAAGCCTTGGAATTTGTGCTAGACTGCAAGGGAGTCTATTTTGAAGGGTTGCTGTACAAATGATTTCGATGTTGAACACACTCTTTTAATGGACTCAGTCTCGGAACTTCATGAAGAATGGTTGTAGTTTATGATGTCAAATCATTGTTAGCTCTGAGCTGTTGGCCTTGCACTAGTTGAAGCAGACAACATCGGAAAGGGCAATCGCAGCTCCAAGCTTTGAGCCATATATGATCAGGAGCTCGATGGTCCAGTGGGAGAACTACTGTGTGGGTGATACAGCCGCAAACACTTCGATTCAGTTCCTTGTGTTCCATTGCAGAAAACTCGCAGAGTATAGACACTTCCACCATTTTGCAGTATGAAAAAAAAAATAACTCAACTTCATATCACCCATACTAAATGCGCACCTACCTTCAAGAAAGCTTGATAATTATGGGTATTGGGCGCGAGCTCCACCACTGGAGCAAATGGCGCTAGCGTCGACCTTGCGCAGCATGTGGGATCGCGTGTCTCCTCTCACTGCTGCAGAAGCGGACTATCGGTCGCAGTTAGGCGTTCTAAATGCTAAAAGTCGCGCTATCATCTGCATTTTTCGTTGTTAGTGAGAGCCAGCATTTTACACTTCGATCGTGTGTCGTCGTCGGTGCTGCTACAGTTTATTTCAGCTTTCCCCATGGTCGCTTACTGCTCTGTGCCTCAATGCCGGACTTACGCGGCGGAACCAGTCATGTCTTTTTGTTGTTTCATATTTCATTCATTTTGTACTTGCTGTGTCATGCCTTGTTGTATTGCTTTTTTTTTCTTCCTCTTTTTTTCTGGCCTATTCTTCTGTTATGTATCCTCATCCCCCCTGCAATAATGCCTTCGGGCGCTGCAGGTATTTCCAATAAATAAATAAGTAAGCTTCCACTTCTATCCGAAAGACAGGAAGCTACGAGAAGCCTGGTTAGTCAAGCTTCGAATGGGCAAAGATGCGAGTGTACATTCTCGTGTGTGCAGCAAACATTTCACCGAACAAGATTTCGTCTATGGAGTTGGCGCTAAACTGTTCGGTGAGTAGCGGCCGAAGCTGCCGCGAGCATTTACGTCCGCGCATGTCTCTCTTGTGGAGCTAACGAAGGTTTATTGCTGACAGGATGGAAAAGGCGCTGGCTTCTACGCGACGCTGCGCCGTCCCATAACCTGCCTTTTCGACCTTTGGATCGTTAGCCGTCTGCTCGGCGTCGCCGAAACAGGGCACAGGGCGGAGGTAAGCTGAATGTGCGTGGTAGCAACGGGCGCGATTACGCAGTTTTAATTTCGCGCACAGCACGCCGTGCGTAGCATATTTGCATGTTTAGAAACAAGTATTGCACTGTGTCTCAAATAACTGTTTTTGCTTGCTGCGCTTGTTTTGTGCAGTGATGCTTTAGGTAACGTTGGCGTGTAATTGATGAATGGATGTATTCATTGTGTCGCGAGACTCATAAAAGTGCACTAAGGCTTGCCTGTGGCACGCGACTTCTATAATTAAGCTAATTTTGTATTTTGGCGCTCCTATGCTTGATGATGTTACCTTTTCTTACAAGTGTTAGATTCAGTGTCTGGTAATGATGCTCATGTCATTGCTTTGCATTTCGAGCCCCTTGCACGCGCGTGACAAGCACGTACGAGCGTATTTTAAAACGGCTTGGCTAAATGTCCACTGCATCCATTCTTAAAATCATTGTACACCATAAGCTAAAATTTTGTTTCCAGAAATGAGCTAAGCAAACAGAAGCACAGTTTTAACAACCAACGTTAATAAATACAAAGCCCTGGTGCTCTTCAGGATGTTGGCAATCGTATCTTTATTGGTGTTACATCATCACCTATGTATCAACTGCGAGCTTCTTTATTTGTTAATCAAGAATGTCATTAGAGAGGAATTAAGGCTGGTATTGCAGTGCATGCAGCAAGTTTGGAGAATTTATACCTGCTTGCATAGCAAAGGCTGTGGCCAACTGTTTTAATTTTTGGCTTTCATACAGCTAGAGGTTTGCAGTACCATGTTGGGAGAAATGCATATCTGAATCTGACATTTTATTTCCAGAAGACAGGGCGTTGAGCGACATTTTTTCTAAAGAGAAGCCGTTACCGTTGCCTGCATGTGAGCCAGAGATTGAAGCAAGTGCATCTTCCTCAGGAGAAATCGAAGACAGTGCACCTTACTCACGGGGCAACGCAGATATCAATCCCAGTCCAGGTGGCAATCAAGGCATCATTGTCAGCTGTGTTATTTATATATTTATTGCATTTGTTGACTGCGAAAATAATTTACATTATCTGCTTCAGATATCCCTGCTGAGCTTCAAGCCGTAAGGAAGGAGATTGGCGTGCAAGCCAACACGCTCGATGCTGCACGAAAACAACCGCTGAGCACGGCAAGCATTCAGGGAGAAAAAGATCTGAACATCTTAACTGGGATTCCCTGCTTCCAGCTGTTCTATAACATATGTGATGTTTATACTGACAGCCGGATGCTCATGCAAGGAAAACGGTTTTGCTTATCAAACCAAGACGCGGTGCTGTTAACGCTCATCAAGCTTCACCATAACATAACATTCGCATTGCTTGGCGTGCTTTTTGGCATTCATCGCACCACAGCATCAGAAATATTCAAAGCCAGTGTAATAATCTTGGCTGAAGTAATGAAAAATGCAGTTTTTTGGCCGAGCAAGGAAGCTGTTGATAACTTGACGGTGTACTTCAAGGAGTACGCGAGTGTGAGAGCTGTGCTAGACTGCACGGAGATCCCAATTCAGATGCCAAAGGATATAGAGTCCCAGCTGTTGACATACAGCTGGTACAAGGGTGTGTACACAGCCAAGGTTTTAGTCTGTGAGACACCGGGAGGTCACATAAGTTATGTAAGCAAAGCTTATGGTGGCCGGGCATCCGACTCCCATATAACGAAGGAAAGCAAGATACTAGAATTGTTTCTACCTTCAATTGACAGTGTCATGGTGGATAAAGGGTTCTTAATAGACAAACTTTGCCTTGAGCATCAAATCACAATGGTGCGTCCCCCGTTCCTACGCAAGAGAAAGCAACTTACAAAAAATGAAGCTGAAAAAAATCAAAGTATCGCAGCCGCTCGCGTTCATGTGGAGCGTGCAATCCAGCGAATGAAAGTGTTTAAGATATTGACGGGGAACTTGGGCACCGAGCTTTTTGCTTACATTGATGACATTATACAAGTCATTGCGGGAATTGTGAATCTCTCCAAGCCCATCTTCAGCAGCGACAAGTTTTTGGTACAATAAAGGGCTACCAAAGTGCATGGACATAATGTTGCAGGACAGTTTCTTCTTAGATTCTTTCCTACGGCTCCTTTATATGTTTGCTTGAACCAAGTGGTAAGCATTTTTGCAATATTCTTTTAAGTAAGTTGTACATTGCCTTTGCTTCTTTATGTTCTTATCACCAGTTTTCATCATATGCCTTACTTTTGTTACTTCCGTTACATATGTGCTTGGTGTCTTGCTTCTCTTGTCAAACGTTTTTCTGTAATCGTTTAGTGTTTTTATTCTGTACACGCTTTTTTCTTCCTTGTGTCAGTCCCTCCAAATGTGTTCCCCCTTTGGAATCACAGGGCATTCCTGTATATCAGTAATTACGCAGCAAACAGCATGTCATTAAGTACGCAAGTTGCATTTTCATAGTGTCAGTAACAGCAAAGTTCGAAATGCTCTAAAGTAAACACATTTTTTACTGCCAGCCATGGGCGTAGTAAAAATGAAATAATGGTGGGCACCAGTGTTCATTGAGAGACAAGGGAAGGCAACACATATGACTTGAAGAAGTAGACAGCCCTCTCCACAACATCATTGAAGAAAGAAGCGTTGAACTATACAGGGAACAAGTAGTTTTCTCTGTCTTGAAACACAAAAACATCTGCCCTAGACACCCCTGCCAAACACATCTGGAGCTGCACTTGACAGAAATACCTGCTGGTCTTCTTCAGAGACAAGCTTATGCCTTCACTTGTTATTTCTTTTGCCTTGAATTTGTCTAAACTCATCGGGCACTTCACTTCAAGAACTCTTGGAGCACAGCAGTCGCATGTGACTACCCCATCTGGACTGGCGCCAATGCATGGATGCTGGTCTGAAATTAAAAGTCCGCACGTTTCAATTTTCACATTTTCATGCTGACTTGCAGCTAAATAAGCTATCTTTGCTGTTTCTTCTAGAAGAGTGCCTCTTAACATTGCAGGTGTCTGCACTGAGTTTTCTTTCAACACAACTTTCAGCAGAGGTCGCACATCATGTGGGCCCATCCTTGTTCTGAGTGTATGCACTCGTGTATAAACAGAATATGCAATTTATGCTGTTACCATTCCTTTTCTGTATATCAACCAGTCTGGAGAATTTGCTTGGGCTTTTGTTAAATTATTTATCATGTCAATTTTTGTGTTTGTGTATGTTTGTTGGAGGCAGCTGTAAATTTCTTCTCCTGAGAGCACTCCTGCTGCAATGACCTTCTGAGCAGCTTCAACAAGTGCTGGTGGGTTTCTCACGCCAAGGTTTGCTCGTCTTCCTGTGCTTGTTTGACTGTCTTCATGCTGCTCATGCAGCTGGACAGTGGATGAGATTGGCTGTATGGGTAGCAGTGGCGCTGTATCGCTGCATGATGGATGCACAGTTGTATTGCCTGAACCTTTACTTGACAATGGGTATGTCAATTGGTCACAGCGACTTCCTGAAATGAAAGAAATACAAATTTATTCCTATACTTTTAAACAAAAAATAAATTGGTCTGCATTTTTTGTATTTGGTTATGTTGCTCTCACTAAAAGACGTATACTGAAGCATCTGCTTTTTCCTTAAACCATTTATTTTATGGGTAACAAAACACTAAGCTCGAATAACAGGCAAAAACCGTGACAACGCACTATATGTAGATGTTTACACACAGTAAATAAGCTTGCTAATTGTTGGCATTGGTAAGTTTAAATTGCCATGCTATAACAAGGTGCTAAGTCACGAAGCAGATTGCATCAAACTAAACTATAACAATATATCCCCTTACTGCCTTCATTGTGGCGGAGTGCAACACAGTTGTATGGCAATTCTTGAAGCAACCTCTTCAGGATGTTGCCATCAGGCACCTTGACATTATCTCTTTTAGCCTGAAACGCGAAAAGTTCCATCAGCGTATTCTCCTGAGTACACTAATAGCATTTTCACTTCACGCGAGCACTTTTTAATCATCATTATGATGATAAAAACTGAACTTCGTACAGCTCTGAGGCTGTTGGATGGCTGCTCTCAACAAACTTTCTGCTGCTTAACTTGATCAGTACTCCAGAGATTCTCAAGGTACATTGGAAGAGGCTCTTGTGACGTCAGGCTTACTAAACAGTCACGCTCGAAATGAGAAAGTTTAACTTAAAATTACAGAATAATATTTTTGTGAGTATGTCAAGCAACATTTCCAAGAATTTTTTTTATTTTGATGCTTTTTCTCATTGCTTAACACATGAAATCTCTTAGAAACTATTAAAAAGCATCTATTGTATTGTTTTAACTGTCTTAAATCAAGTATTCCAGCTATGGTGGACGAACAACTTTGATAATAGCCACGGCTTGTTAGTCTCAATGCACTCTTTGCGAGACCACAAAAAGCATTGACCTCAATGATCATTCACAGCACTTATCTGACACTAGTATTATGAACAAAGCAAGCACTTGAAACCACACAAAGAGTCCCTGTTAAAAAACTATTGTAACTTTGACTAACCTGCAGCATGCATTGTAGAGACATTGGCACATATAAGTGCGCGAGTACAAATACCTGTGATACTGTGTTCATAATCAAATGAAACAGCAGTAAACGGCTCTTTTTTCTTATTAATGGTACTGAAACCTGACAGTACTCTGCCTTGGTGTATCTTAGTTTATAAGCAAAATAAAGATGACAGACTATGCACCTTATTTTGCAGCTGCAAATTTCGTGTATGGTTACGCCAAAATCAAACTTGCGCCACAAAAACAACATCTAACGTTGCTACAGATTGAAGTGCAGTCATAACTGCCCATCAATCATATGCTAATAAAATAACATTCTGTAATACTCCATCCTCCTCTTATTTCAAATTTGATGCAACATGTATCATGACTTACCTCTTTAGTACAAGGCAGGTCCACTATCTTCCTTGGTGCATATTTTCTTTTCACACCAGCTTTCTGATCTTTTCCCCATTGCTGAGGCAAATCAGTAGATGACATGAGGTCGAAGGTCTCTGCGTCATTAACGTGCAGCAGAAGAGCGACCATGTGCTTGCATTTGTGCTGGCTAGAAAAATAAAGGCATAACTAAATTTTGTTTCCTAAAACAAAACACGCATATCAGCATGAATTGTAAGCTTTACAAAACACACCTTACTTTACAATGTTCTCACTTGTTCCAGCAGTAGATGCAGATTACATGTTACAATGTTTCAGAATATTCGTTAGTAATATGTGCAATTTAATTGACAGAAAACTGTCTGCAGAGCAAAAGATAAACTACAACAGTTATATTCCATCCATGAAACCAACGTTAGTATTCATACCCTGCTTTGCAAGTGCAAGATGCAGCAGTCCCTGTCCTTCCTTTTATTTTTATCTCCAGTTCATAAGGATCTTTGTTGATAGCCGAGGTCTGAAGGATAAGCCCAACAAACGTGACCTCATCGTCTTTGCAAAGCTTCACGCTGCACACCACCATGTGCTTCGCCTCATAGACGGCCCCCCTTCTATCAAAAGCCGGGAGGTCTCAAATTTATTCTCAATGAAGTCATTGATGGTCGACAGCGGAAGTTTCACTGAAATTAAATAAAAGATTGTACAGCGTAACAGACAAAAAATAACATGCACGTAGCCTTAAACGAAGTGGTAATTTTAAATGGGCGAGAAAGCCGTAAACACGAGATAAAACATTACAAATTGTGACTTCATGAGGAAAGGGTCAACAAAACTAGTCTGCGTGGAGTGAACACACATTCGCCCAAAGCTCGAATGAGAATATGATCGCGGTCAATAAGCACGAATGCGCGGCGTGAAATACAGCACAGTTACATTTAAATATTTCTCCGCGTCGTCTCCGCCGTCCAACCTGACTGCTCCAAGTTCAGTGGTGCAGTCGAACGGCGCGGCTTCCGCCGGCACTGCTCGAAATCGCTCGGCACCTGTCGCGGAGAAATTTCATTACCGAGATTAGTGACCACTTACCTCTGACTGGCGGCGTTGAACCTTCAGTTCTCTCCATAGCATCACCATCAACGCTGGTCCATGCACGCTCGTTTCCACTTCAACAGCTCGCTCACACGGTAACGCGTGCTTTGCTTTTGTCGAGTGAGTGTGCTTGATGCCTCAAACTGAGCTTAAGCAGGTCCAGAACCAAGTGTATTTATTAAATGAATAAATAAACTATTAGCGCGCAACTAAACTACACGGGAAATCGTCACACAGTAGCAGTTCAACGCCGGTTATCCCACTTAGCGCGTCAGGCGCGCGCCGCTGAGAGATGGCGCCACAGTATGTCCTCGCGCCCAATATTTATTGCAATGCAATTGCAGTCAGCACCTGTGTTTTTTCAATTTAATCCAACATTACAAGCAACTCAACAAACGATAACAAGAATTAAAGAGGAATTATAATAACCAGAATTTTTTAAAATACACCTCACAAGAAATATGAGACATCCTCTACTCTCCAGTGGTTCTTTAGCTTTGTGCACGACCAAACTCTTTTCTTGCAGGCAGATTTGCATGCAGAAATAGGGTTTAACCTGATCTGTAAGAAACGTTTTGAGGTGCAACAATTGGAAAAAACCAGGTTTTACGTGAAAACAAAGGCCACTGTACATTGCATCACAAGCCCAGAAAGGTGCACTTAAAGACTACGCCTCTTCCATAAGTTCACAATTTGCCTGTCCTCCACAAATTGCAGGATCTCAGTCTGCTACTAGTCAAATTTTACTATTGAACCTGGCTTGGCCTCCCACAGTCCTTCTCAAACTCTTGGTATTCTGTTGCCTTAATAGACAATCAACTGTTGGTTGTATTATTTCTGCTTAAGCACTATACTTTCCGCGGCAAAACTGCTGGAAGCTGTATTTTAGCAGGCTTTGTGACATGCAAGTGCCTTGGAGCATGACGAATAGGTGTAAGTATAGCCTAGTGAATTTTCATGCCACAACTACTGCTACAGCCAGATATTAATTCGTGGAGCAGCACAATGGCCTTCATATTTAGAGTGCGGACGTCCTCAGGATTTTGTGTCAAACATGACCGTGAAGGTTGGTTTATGGTTTATGGGGGTTTAACGTCCCAAAGCGACTCTGGCTATAAGGGACACCGTAGTGAAGGGCTCCGGAAATTTCGACCACCTGGGGTTCTTTTACGTGCACTGACATCGCGCAGCACACGGTCCTCTAGAATTTCGCCTCCATCGAAATTCGACCGCCGCGGCCTGGATCAAGCCCGCGTCTTTCGAGCCGGCAGCCGAGCGCCATAACTACTCAGCCACCGCGGCGGCCTAATGACCGTGAAGGGAAGACGCTTTATGTTGCATGAAAAGGAAAAAAATTCCATGCATACTGAACTCTGCAAGAATGACCTTTGGACATTACAAAAAAACTGCTGTCCTTGCTTTATCTTTACCACTTAACGAAATCCATAAATCTTGCAAATACTTTGGTTCATAAAGACAAGCTGTCCTGTACTCATCTTAGCACAGGGGACTTTTCCCTAATCCAAACTTGAGTAAATGAGTGTGTCCTTATAATAGGCAAAAGTAATTGCAGATTTGCAGTGTATTCCATTGAATGAGTGCCTGATATCGGAGGTTATGTAAACAAATGCAAGCTTATGAGCTTCAAAGCCGTAAAGCTCGCCCAAGCTATGCACATAACAGAGAAATTTGTCTTGAATGATATTTACCGCTGGACGTAACAGCATTTCTGCTATGGCACGTCTTACAATACAAAAGGCGTCTGCATAGATAGGTCATTAAGTAATGTAAGTGTGGTAGAATATAATACTTACTATCTTGGAAATAGTTCTAGGATCTAAGCTTCATATTTGTGCATAATAATATATGGCAGATCCAACTAGAAAAACAATACAAAGTTCCCTAATGAAAGGAAAAACAGAATATTTTGCTTGCATTTAGAAACACTGACCTGCTACTGAGTGCGGGCTAGGAAACAAGACTGCGAAAGACGATGCCAAAGAGGTACCGAAAATTTTTAATTTTTGGGTTTAGAATTAATTATAAATATAAACACAATTTCAGATATGAGGCAGCCATTAATTTTGGCTAGGTTTTATGTGGTTTAACAGTTCATAAAGCCACGCAGGCAATGCAGGACGCCATAGTTGCGGACCCTGCAATAATTCGACCCCTGAGATTCTTTAAGTTTGGTACAACGCAGAGTGCCTGCGCCTCTAGCATTTCATCTCCATCGAAATCCGATGAAGGCTGGAATCGAACCAGGTCAGGAGCCAAGCACAATAACTACACAGCCACTGCAATGGCTCCATTTCGGGCGAAATGCATCAAAGTAGTGACTAACGGGATTGGCAAAGTTCACTACAGTGAGAGTGTGCATTGATGAGCCGGTTTAAGGGATTGTTTAGTCTACCGATGCCATCTGATTAGACATAAAAAGTCATTACGAGTATATGCTGGACACGGTAGGCTAAGGGACCTAGCATACAAAGCAATATGTCCATAAAATGAAGGCAAGAGCACAATTTGCTGCTGTCAGCAAGCACTGCAATGCCCAAAAGGGCAAAAAGTATGGTGGGGCAGCCAGAAAAAGAATGTAAACCAATAGGCCCAAAAGGACAGTTAGCTTTTTTTAAAAACGCATATCTCTCCCATGTCCATTCATGATTTCAACTCAATTTTAATTCACATTTATTAGCAAGCCATGCAGCTCTCTCACCATCTCACTGCTTTAATCCTACGTTGTTTTTTTCAGTGGGTCACTGCACTATTCTCAATTTTAAGTCTTTTATATCGTAGAAAACTTTGCCCGATAGCTTCAGAGAAGCAAGACAGTAAAAATGTTTTATTTTCGAGCATATTGCAAGGTGCTGTTTATAACTTCTCCATGCCTTCCTAAGGCATTGAACACCATTCTTATTCTTCCAATCATTTCTCTGAAATGATCTACACGTGTTCATGACCTGGCCTAGATATACTCAGTTACCACTTCCAGTACCTCACTGCCTATCGTAAGCTGTTCTTCCCTTTCGAGAATTTGAATTTTCCTTTAGCTCTCTTCATTTCTGCACTAAGCTTTTATGTTCTCAGTCATGAACTACAATTCCTCACTGCTCATACTGCCACAAGAACACGAAATCAAATGCAACTAAGCGGTTCTTCATATGTCTTCGCATTTCCCAAGCCGACCCATTGCTATCAGAGGGTCACCTTGTATAGGACCGTCGCATCTGATTCACTTATGAATGTTCCACAAAGCAATCAATTGTTGATTTTAGGTCACTGCTTTCAAAACCACCTTTGACTAGTTTCATACACTAGGACTTAAGAACTCACTTTCTACAATCGTCGACATCCCACAAACCTACGAACAAGGCCTTCTCTTCACGGAAGTAGACTGGCGTCGATTACACATTAAGGATGTAGTATTCATCCCTTATCAGTGTCGACGAGTGAACACATGCAGTGCAGTACGTCAATCTTTCTGCTAGACATACGGATAAAGCAGACAGCAAATCAGTTTGTTGTCTCATCGCTGACAACTTTTTTCTCAACATCTGATCTGCTAAGTACTGGCTGGGCGACTTTCCAAGTCTCGTGAGTGTCGCTCGTTAGAAAGGCTTTCACATCACTGAATACCTGGCCATTGTCAGTGCTGCTTTATAAGTCTAGAGTCACCACAGATATTTTCCTAGTGTGACGAACAGATGCAATGCGTACAGATTGTGCCAACTAACCCATTGGTCCCCATCCGCGTCGCCAGCTAGCTCTGATTTCACAGACGATTTTGATGACATTCCAAACACTTAATACGGGTGAAAGGTTGAAGCGGCTCCTAGGCCAATATTTAAAATCATATGTTATACTCAGCATGTGTGATTGAAACTTAGTAGAACGTATCTGGTTATGCTCAGTAAAGAAATTAAATTTGTTAGTGTTTAAAATTTCACCTCTACCGCTTTAAACAACAGTAAAAGTGAAGCTGCTTATGCTGAGAAAAGATAAACAGTTGATGCATAGAAGAACAATATCACACAAAAATCTGGGTGTATTCCAAAAGTAGGTGACTGCAACAAATGGGTCACAGTCAGGTGTCAAATGCGATTAGGAACTTTGAGGAGAAAGATGGCAGCAGCTGGCCCAGGACAGGGTTAACTGTTGATCAATTGGGGAAACATTTTCCTGCCCGATTTCAACGGCAGGTTCATACCACAAACAAAATCAAAACAGGAGCTGGCTGCACGTCATGTGACTCAGTTTCAGTGCCCAGTGGAAATGGCCCCAGCACCGCAGACTGCGCATGCAGAAAAGTAGACATTTTTGCTCTAAACTTTAAGCGACACTCTGCTGCGCTTTTAAAGACTAAAGCTTGCAAGTGCGGCAACACTGGCAGTTTTCGTTTTACTGACTATGGTCGTCATGAGGGTTCAAGTCCCACCTTTGGTTTGCACCAAATGTGTTAATTGCAAGCTATGTTCACCTCAAAAAAGCCGCGGGCAAATAACATCGCGATTATTTCCTTGCAGCCATTAGAATTGTACAGTGTATTTTATAGCATGTTTAACAACTATAAGAAAAACATACTTTTACGCCAGCGCTATCTGTAATTTAATTGGTTCGACGATCACAAAACATTGCTGCTCTAAGACGTAGGTTCGATGCTGGTTGCGGCGGCTGGGTTTCGTCAGAGGCGAAATGCAAGTTGCCCTTACTGTAAAATGTCAGTGCACGTTACAGTGCCAGTGCACGTTAGCATACACAAATTATATTGGTACACTTCACAAAACTGTATGCGGACAAGGTTCACATAACCACCGCAGTGGCTCAGTGGATACGGCGCTCGGCTACTGATGCGGAATACCCGGGTTCCAACCAGACCGTGGCGGCTGCGTTTCAATGGAGGCAAAACACAAAGCCGCCCGTGTGCTGTGCGATGTCAGTTCACGTTAAATATCCCCGTTGGCCAATATTACTCCTGAGCCCTCCACTACAGCAAATTTTTCTTCCTTTCTTCTCTCGGACCCTCTTTTATCCCTTCCCTTACGGCGCGGTTCAGGTGTCCGCTGATATGTGAGACAGATACGTCGCCTTTTCATTTACCCAAGACACAAGTTCAATTTCATTTTAAGCTTCACAAGGTATTACTTGCCCATACTGCCAACTATACTCCGTTTCATATATAGCAGGCAACGCTGCGGAGGCTGCGTAAGTAGTGCGTCCGTGAAAATATATCACTCAGCCAAGAATAAGTTGTCCTTCTAGAAACCTATGTAGTTTTTGGAGGACAATGAAGTGCAGTATAAAACTAAGTGGCTGCACTGAAAATTACGTTCAAAGCTGTGAGGCGTTCAGTACTCGGAACCTCTGGCTCTAATTTTCACTAAGTGCGACCTTGTTTTTAGGTGCAGATGGAGTAAGGGTGATTCACCCTAGCAGGCGCGTATTAGCCCGCCAAGTACATTCTTACTTCTCGAAGTCTGAATAAATTGCAGAACGCAAATGTGGCAAGAGGTAAAATGATGTCGAGGAGAGCGCCATTCACGAGCTTAAGATCTGTCACAAAGAGCATGTTTGTATTTACCTTGGTTGTAATGCGTACAACTTTTTGGGCGTGGACTTCGGCTGCGCAAACAAACGAGCTAGCTTTGACAGTGTTGCTTGCTACGTATGAAACGGAGAACAGTTTTAAAGCACAGGCTCTGGTCTCTGTTTCAAAATTTCTGACACAATATATGAAAGCACACTTGGAAGAAAAATAAGTGCGAACCTATGCACATCTAGATAAGAATATCTCCAGTGGCTTCAATAGCCATATGATGGTCTCAAAGCAGCAATTACAATCAGCGGGTGCATACTGACAAAGTGTCCATGCTAACGGCTGGCCATACCATAATTCATTTGTAAAATATTTTTTATTCTTCCAAAGCAGGCCAAGAAAAACTGCTGGAAATAGAATTTGTCCTGCAGTTTAGGATCACAGCCTGGATCACAGCAAGAAAGAAAAAGTACATAGATACCATCCAGAAAACTTGTGCTTACAACTGCTCCAATGTATATACTGAGAAACCCAACAGTCACGAAAACCAAGGAAAGCATAAGGAAATGTTTCTATTTATTTTTTGCGTTATCAATGGTAAATTAGTAGTTAATTATTTATAGGTGAAGGAAAATTGATAACAAAATAGAAGGAAAAGTGTAAGACATTCCTAAATGTACCATATACTGCCCTAACTGCAGTGTCCGATAGAGTAGTAATTCCCTGACAGGCAATGATGCACAGCTTTGTAAATACACTAGCCTGCGGCGATTGCATTATCTCTGATCTGTCAGGTATGTCGCTAAACGGATCATGAAGAAAAGGCACACATATTTGATGCAAGAAATGACAGAATATTAAAGTTATTTTAGTATAGCTGTCATGACAAAATAAGGATTATTTGAGATAGCACTAACGCGAAATAAATCTGTTCTTTATGACCAAAACTCATACAATATACAGCTCGCATGCAAAAGCCTATGACTTTGTAGCTTCGAAGCGAAGAAATATAGTATCGTTGTGTTGAAGACTTATCTATTTGTACCTTCTCAAAACTAAAGAACCGATTGCAAGACACATTGGCAGTAGCTGCCGCAATGAAATGTTAGTTCAAAGAAGGTTTGCTCGTTTTTTATGGGGCTAATGACCCAACAGAATACAGGCTATACCGTGTGCAGTGCAATGTCAGTGCACGTTGAAGATCCCCAGGTGGTCAAAATTATTCCGGAGCACTCCGCTACGCACCTTTCTTCTTTCGCTCCCTCCTTCATCCACTCTCTTACATCATGGTTCAGGTGTCCACCAAGATGTTTGACAGTTACTTGCCCATTTACTTTCATCAAGAACCAATTATAAATTTTTCAATGATACAGGGTTAAGAAGGTGGAGGTACACACTGCAGTATAACCATATGCCGTGGCAACAACCCAGCAATACATTTGTGCTAACAGCTGCTTACCGAGTACACTGCAGGAAGTTAGGACACACAATGGTTGGTGTGATCATGCAATGGTACATTACCAAGTGACATTTTGGTGTATGCAGCAGAAATAGCGATAAAGCATTGTTGTAGAACACGATTGGTTTAAAGAGATTAATGAACATTTTGTCCCTTTGAGGACAATTATGCATAAGAGGCAATAGGTGGGCAATAGTCACTGCACCTAAATCGGGCTCAACTCCTTTATGTTAACAGCAGCTGTATCAAGAGCTACGTGAGCGACTATAATTCATATAAATCTAGAGTGATGTAGTTAGTTATAAAGATTGGTACTGCTGTGACGTGCATGCAGATTCCTGCATGCATTTCTAAAGCTGGCAGCGAGCGTATGTCGAAAATATTTTTTATTTAGAGGCATGTAAAGTAAGCATCACTGAAAATAATAATTACCATGAACAGCTTAGGAGAGATAGCACAGACAAAGGCACGAAGCACGCATGATCATCTAGCACATGCTGGCAGCTGGAAGCTGCAAATGAATGCATCCAGTGCAAGTCTTGTCAGCGGCATGAACATTGTCATGAATAACGGGAGAAGAAATTGTCTACTGGTTTAGAAACTTAAATTATATGTGAATATAGGAATATAAAAATTAATGAGCTGGCCCATGACAAAACAAATGAACAGATTGTATGTAATGCTCAGGTTTTCTCTGAGCTCTCAGTAGATATACTGCGGCTCTCTTGTCAAAATGCATAGAGGATTTTTTAGACTGATATTTCCAAACTGTTAGCCGTTTACTGGCTCCGCCATGCGGTGCGACAACACCCGGTGGTCTTCGTTGTCTTCCCCGGCTCGTGCGTGGTTTCGCTGAGTGTGTCTGCTTTGCTAATCCTGGTGTGCCCTTCTGCCCGTTCTGCCGGGTTTTGGTGACATTTTCGTGGAGGTGCTGGGTGGGTTCTCAATGTACGAAGAGCTCCCGGGAGCCTTCGACGACGCCCAGCTAAACCCCGTGGACATGACACCGTCCACAAGGAAAGTCACCGCTTGCGAGGGTTGGATCCTGAGTTTCGACCATTGACGGCACCATCCCGCGCAACGACTTCCACAGCGGCAACATAGACAACCCAGGATGCCGTCAGTTCCGCACCGCTGCTCCTCCATTCGCCTCGCACTCCCGCGTCATTTCATAACGACAAGCTCGAAGACGTGGAAGACTGGTTGGCCAGCTACAACCGGGTCGCTGCGTTTAATCTGTGGGACGAGGATCGCAAGCTATGGAATGTCTTTTTTGCCCTGGAAGACTTCACCAAGGCGTGTTTTGAAAACCACGAGTCCGCTATCTCCACTTGGCGACACTTCCGGCGACAGTTGCTGGACACCTTCGGCAGCAACGAACGGAAAGAGCGAGCTGAAGCTGCCCTGCAGTCCTGAGCGCAGCGGCCAAATGAGAGCGTCGCCATGTCCGAAGAAGACATGACGCGGCTCTTCAATCGCGCCGCGTCGATCCTACCATGTCTGAAGCAAATAAGGTACGCTATCTTATGCGAGGAGCCAAATAGCAGCTTTTCGTAGGACTTGTGCGCGACTCTCCTAGCACAGTGGTTGACTTTGCTCGGGAGGCGGCAAGCATGGAGCGCTCCTTGCATTAGAGGTTTGCGAATTATGGCCGTCCAGCGAATATAACTGCTACGGACGTTAACATGCTGCTGCCCGGCGCCGAGAGTGAGGCCCTCCGTCAGGAGCATTGTGCGGGAAGAGCTACAGAAGCTTCGCCCTGTCGAGCAACACTGGGGTGTCGGAGCCATCTCGGATGTCATTCGTGACGAAGTCCGCCGAGCAGTGCAGCCAATGGCCAGTCCCCAGCCGGCGCCTGAGCCGAATGTTATGACGTACAGTGAAGCGTTACGCAGCTCCGCGCCAGCGCCGCCAGCGTTTTACCGCCCTGCTCCTCCTGCACAGCAAAAACGGTTTTCGACTTCGCCTGCTCTCTTTGACGAACGACCACCCCTCAGCAAAGCACACCCGTGGTGCACATCGAACAACCGGCCCTTGTGCTTCCACTGCGGTGAAGCCGGCCACATACTGCGCCACTGCCCGTATCGTCGGATGGCCCTGCGAGCGTTTTCACCGAACGCACCCCGGCCACGATTCAGATTCAGATTCAGATTCAGATTTATTTCAACAACACTTGGTTGCCGAGGAGGCGAACAAAAAGGCAATCAAAAGTTGCCTGACGAAGCGTCCGCCCCCTTTACACTCTACAACTGAGCAGTGGGCAGGTTTAACCAAAGAAAAACAGATCATAACACCAAAGAGACATTGCATATAACATTATACACGAAAACATAAAAAACAGCACATATTCATTTAAGGTACACAATTAAGAGATGCTGTAAAAAGTATATTCGCGAGTCAACATTGTCACACAAAATTGCACATAAAATATAAATATCGGTGTGACTGAATATAACAAAAGGAAAGAAGAGCTTAACTATGCCGGCCAAAGTAAGGTTTTCTTTTCTAATAAAAACATGGATTTTTCTTTTTTTTTAATATAGGGCAGATATGTGCAGAAAAAGTAAGCCATTGCTATGTCACAAAAAGAAATGGGTTAACTTTTTGCTAAATGCTTTCGTGGAACGACTGTTGTGAATGGTTTCTATAATACCCGGGTACTTATTTAGAAGATCAGCGATTCGATATTTTAGCGTTTGTGTACCGTAGTTCGTACGCACTAGTTCTTTTCTACAGGTCATATGCCGAAGGTTATGGTCGTGGTCTCTAAAGAAGAAAGTTTGCGAGAACCCAGCCGGGTCCATTTTTATTTGATCATATATTTTCAAAGCTACTCTTTTGTTCATGATATTCGTGATAGTTAATATCTGATGTTTTTCGAAAAGTGGGGCTGAGGGGGCTCTATATGGAGAGTTTTCTATTAATCGTATGACTCGTTTTTGTAGTATAAGCAGGTTTTCCATGTTTGCTTTTGTCGTAGTTCCCCATACAAGAATACAATATTGCAAACGAGAAAAAACTAGACTATAATACAACTGCTTTTTTAACCACATTGGTAGTAAGTTCTTTACTTTGAAGATAATTCCAATTGATCTGGAAATAACTGTTCGTATTTTTTCTATGTGCAGAGACCAGCTCAAATTTTCTTGAAAAATAACCCCCAGAAATTTGTGAGAGTTTACTCGTTCTAGGTGTTCCCCACGAAATTGTATAATAGGTTCTCTATTGATGGCTTTATTTCTGGGACGGAAAATAATGTACTTTGTTTTATTAGTGTTCAAGGATAATTGATTAATGTTAAGCCATTGTGATAGGTTGTTTAGCCAGCTGTTTGTTTGCCTTTCAAGCATTTCTAAGTCTGTTCCAGAAAAAAATACATTAGTATCGTCTGCATACAGGATTATATCTGGGGTGAGTGGAATATCGATAATGTCATTAATATAAAACAAAAACAGTAAGGGCCCTAAGATGGAGCCTTGTGGGACCCCGTATTTTATTGTTCCTAGACTTGATTTTGCCTGGTTTATCTGCACGTATTGTTGTCGACTATCTAAGTAGCTTTTTATTAAGTCAAATGCAATTCCTCTGATTCCATAGTTGTATAACTTTTGCATCAAAATATTGTGTTTGATGGAATCAAACGCTTTCTTGAAGTCAAGAAAAAGTCCTATTGTATGATATTTTTGCTCAAAGTTTCTTATTATTTTATCTTTAGTATTAAGTAACGCTTTTTCAGTGGACTTGTCTTTCTGAAAGCCATATTGTTGTTCTACAATTATACCTTCTTGTTTACAAAAATTTAATAAGCGAATGTAAATAATCTGCTCCATAATTTTTGAAACGACTGGCAAAACCGATATTGGTCGGTAATTATGTAAGTCGTTTTCGTTTCCCCCTTTAAAAATTACTGACACTTTCGCAATCTTTAGCTCATGAGGGAACACCCCAGTAGAAAGGATTAAATTACATATGTGAGAAAGCGGACTGCTGATATGCTGTGCTACTGATTTTATGGGTTGGACCCTGAGATCATCTATTCCAGAAGATTTATTATTACTTAGCTGGTGTGTCCTTCTGCCCTTCCCGCCGGCTTTCGGTGGCATATATTTTCACCGTACTATTCGCAAGCGATGCAGCTGATGTTATAGTTGCGGGTAACCTGGGCACGGTGGCATTTCAGGGATGCGGTCACGTAATCCGTTCCTCTTCATTCTGCAGTTGTGGATCGGTGTGCTGTTGGCCATCGCCAGCTGCTTCGCCGGGCCGCCTGTGCATGAAAAGGAGTTCGTCATCCAGAACATCACCGCCTTTCACGTGGATCCTGTGCTTCATCCGACGCCCTGGAATTTCATGATAAGACAGTCAGCGGCTACACGCACCGATGACAGCGTGCATGACCAAGTAACAGCGGCACCACATCACCAGCCTATAAATGACCCACTCGGGACCGGCGCGCCCACTGGGCACGGTGGCATTTCAGGGATGCGGTCACGTAATCCGTTCCTCTTCATTCCGCAGGTGAGGAAACGCTACGCAAAATGTATTCGTTCTAGTGATCCCTTTCTATTGCTGCTGCCGTGCCCACGGATGTGTTGGTTCTTCTATCGAGTTGCTCCGTACTAGAAAGAATTGTTAGCGCTGGATGGTGATATTGAGACAAATCCGGGTCCCAATAATGCACAACTTTCAAAACAACTGGAATATATAGCTGCAGACATCAAAGAGATAAAAGAAAAACGGTTGACTGACATAGAAACTAAACTAGACGCAGTATCGAGACTGGAAGCCAAAATCGTTCTCTGTCAAGACCAGCTCGAATCTATGAATCGTGTAATTCAAAACCTGGAAAACAGAATAGATGACTTGGAAAACCGCAGCCTTAGATCGAACTTAATTGTTTACGGCTTCAAAGAAGAAGATGACGAGACTTCTGAGTCCTTGGAGCGTGATGTTAACCAAAAGATCATTCAGGACAAACTTGATCTCGCACCAGTTACCATAGAGCGCATTCATCGTTTGGGAAAACCTGCAGAGAACAAAACTAGGCCAGTTATATTCAAGCTCCTGGACTCCCGTCAAAAAACCAAAATTCTAAAGCATGGACGTAAACTGAAAGACAGTGGTATATCGATCGGTGAAGACTTTTCCTATAAAACAAGAGACATAAGAATAAATCTCTGGAACAATACCAAGCCGAACCGCGATAAAGGCGACAAAGTTTCATTAGTTTTCGACAACATTTTTATCAACAGTCAAGCCTACGTTTGGGACTATGA
Source organism: Amblyomma americanum (assembly GCF_052857255.1). Lineage (NCBI taxonomy): Eukaryota > Metazoa > Arthropoda > Arachnida > Ixodida > Ixodidae > Amblyomma > Amblyomma americanum. The sequence continues at coordinate 206,297,180 of NC_135498.1, forward strand.
AAAGAACGACAAGGTGCCTTTGCGAAAAAACTATCGTACGAAACAGACACGACCCTTAACGCCTTCAGTGGTGCAGTAAACTCCATAGATCACGCAATTCTAAGCCATAAAAAGGTCTCTGCTTCTAAATACCGATCTCCCCAACATAAACGTAATAGAGGTGACAAAGGAATTGCGACAGTGACAGTGAATAAGCATCTCCGAATAATTAATGTTAACGCTCGAAGCGTCGCCAATAAAACCGAGCAGCTTGAAATCCTTCTCCTACAACATGACCCTCACGTTGCGGTTATAACAGAAACTTGGCTGCACAGCGAGATTACCGACGACCTCATCTTTCCACCCTCGTACAAGGTATTTCGCAAGGATAGGCCCTCGAGAGGTGGAGGAGTTGCAGTACTCATTAAAAATAATATACAGGCTGTTTCGCTAGAAGATGTACCTGATCTTGAGTGCCTTTGCATGAAACTGTTTTGCTGGGGACATTGCTTTATTTTGTATGCGGTTTACAGGCCTCCTAATGTAACGCAAGATTATCTAACTAATTTACAAGTTCACATGTAAAATTACAAAAAGAGTAAAATATTGCTATTCGGTGATTTCAACTTACCTGGCGTTGACTGGGAACGTCTGCAGCCATGTTCCGGGTGCAAAAAAAACGTGGCTATGGTATTCGACATTATGTTCACGCACAACTTGTGTCAAGTGGTTCGCGAGCCAACCCGCGAATTTCGCATGAGTAATTCAGTGTTGGATCTTGCATTTGTTCCCCATGTTTTCCATGATTGCAACATGTCTGTCGCACCAGGACTTTAAGATCATTATCTTGTTAGTGTTTTCATTCCCATAAAACCGCTTGCCAAGACAAAAACATGTAAAGCACATCGTACCATGGACTTCACACGTGCCGATGACGCCTCAGTTATTGAGCATCTTGAAACATGCATTGTCGAATTTGATGGAACCGACGCCTGCGCACTCTGGAATAAGTTTAAAAAAATGTGTCACTATTGCCTTATAAATTTCATACCTGTAAAATACAAAAACATTCGCAAGCAGACGCTTTGGATGACACGCAGTATCATTCATCTCAGACGCCGAATCAAAAGGCTAAAAAAGCATCGTGCAGAGCAGAGCACAATCAACCATTTAAGAGAAAACCTCGCCCTTGCTGTACGCTGTTCAAAAGATTATTATTTCAAAACAACTCTGTCGAACTTCATAAAAAACGACCCAGGTAAATTCTGGCGCCACATTAGCGATAAAAAAGCCCCTATATCAGAAATGACTATCAACGGTACAACGGTTACCAATCAGCCTGCCATTGCTCACCATTTTAACAATTACTTTCACAGTGTATTTTGTAATCCAAAACCGTACGATGCCCCAAGCACAACTTCAGCACATCCATCTGAAGTTAACTTCATCTCGTATGATGGTGTCGTTTCAATGTTACTAAACCTGAAAACTAAATCATCCCCAGGGCCCGACGATATTCCTAACGGTTTTCTTCGGAGGTATGCTGAATCTCTGGCCAGGTTTTTGGTTATTATATTTCGCGCGTCATTGTTAACCGGGTGTGTACCTGAGGACTGGAAGATAGCCCGAGTCGTACCTGTATTTAAAAAAGGCGACCGCCTTCAGGTGACCAATTATCGACCTATATCCTTAACGTCATCTTGCTGCAAATTAATGGAACATATTGTCGCAACTAGCATTAATGAATTCTTAGATCGCAACAACATTCTGACAGATTACCAGCATGGTTTTCGCAAAGGGTTTTCCACAGTAACTCAACTACTTTCAGTTATCCATTCATTTGCGGCATCACTTGACAACAACTGCCAGATTGACGCGATCTTTCTAGATTTCAGTAAAGCGTTTGACAAAGTTCCACACCACAGCCTTATTCTAAAACTAAAAACTATTGGACTTCCGCCTATATTTATTTCCTGGATAAATGATTATTTAACTAACCGGAGTCAACATGTTTCAATCGGTCGTCACCAGTCTGGCTGTCTCCCAGTCACATCAGGTGTGCCACAGGGAAGCGTACTGGGGCCACTACTCTTTCTAATATACATTAACGACATCATCGGTGAAGTTTGTACTGGTGTACATATTCGATTATATGCTGATGACTGTGTTTTAGTTCGCGATGTTAGCAATGAAAACGATCAGAGTGACCTACAAAATACGCTTACTAATATTGTACAGTGGTGTAAGCGCTGGCACATGACACTGAACGCAGATAAAAGTGTTTCTCTTCGCATAACTAACAAGATAAACGCTCTACAATATGCATATAAATTAGAATCATCACCATTGTAACAAGTAGCGTCCGTAAAGTACTTGGGTGTAACACTTACTAATAACCTTTCCTGGAACTCTCACATAGATAACATCTGTTCACTCGCATTCCGTAAGCTCTGTTATATAAGGCATAAACTTCGAAACGCCCCCGCTAACGTTAAGCTCTTAGGTTACAATACTCTAATTAAACCCAAGCTTGAATATGCTTGCATAATTTGGGACCCGTATACTAAGTCTAAAATAAGAAATCTCGAGAACGTTCAAAGGAAAGCAATTAGATTCATATACTCAAAATAAATACCCACTGACTCCCCCTCAGACTTGATGCATGCTAACGGTATTGAAGAACTACAGGTAAGAAGACGAAATTTTCGTTTAGATTTTCTTTCATTACTTCTTAATAATAAACTCAGACTTGACCCTTCTGCTTATCTTTCCCCAATGCCAGCACGGAATACACGACACTATCACAAAGCTCTTTTAAAACCATATTTTGCCCGGACTAACTCGTTCAACTTTTCCTTTTTCCCACGCACCATATCTGACTGGAACTCATTAACCGAACCAAATCAACCCTGAAAAACAGACGCGTTCCTCAGCCATCTTTGATATTGCGTATTATGTATTTTTTTCTGCTTTGTCTTGCATTGCTGTATTGTTGTTTTACTACATTATCTTTGCTGTATTGTTGTATTTGTGTTGCTATACTTTTGCTTTTTGTGCACCTGCCCTTCCTGCTTGGACCTAACCATGGTCTGCAGTATGCACATAAATAAATAAAATAAAATAATTGCACTACGCTGTTCGTAAGCACGTCTTATAATTGCATGTTCATTCTCGATCGTGGCTGCTATTCTGCTACGTGGCTAAATGCCTAAGCAAGATATGCTCATGTAAACGTGCAGCCAACGCACAGTATGAGACGAACTTTTCCTGGGTTTTCTTGCTCAGAGTTCATCGCTGCCTGTGCATTGTTTGTAAATGTCCAAGATTCGGTAGTACAGCAACATGTTATGAAGACTTTCATTAGGCACCTTAAATGACGGGTTGTTTTTCTTAGAAGCACTTGTTTGTATAAATCCAAGCAAACGTGAATAATCACTTTTGGTGCTTGTTAGAGTCGAGACGGCCTGTGGGAACAAGTTCTTTGCCGATGGCTTGCCGGTACACACAGAGACCATGAAAAACACGCCCCCTACCAGGGCAGGCTATTTATACCATTGTGGTGGCGCCGAGGTACAGACGACCGTGGCCCCCTGCTGGTTATAATATGCAACAGTGTTTTAATAATTTTTTAGCTCCACATTGAAGAGGACCAGTTAAAGAGAAATCGGCAGGATGGACGGCGCCTATTAATGTCTACAGCTTTATCCACGCTGTTTGACTTTAGACGTGACCAATAATTTTATTGGAGCGTAATATTACCGCGATTTTCACTTATTGCAAAAACCTTATGACTTGTCCTTTTTAATTATGAAATTCAGCTCAACCTAAGCGGAGGAAACTCGCTGCGAGATGGCCTGTGAAATGTGGACCTGCCATCGAGGAAATCACCAACTCCCCCGCAACTTTTGCTACAGAAGCTTAATATGAAGACTGCGCAGAACCGAGTCGAGAGATTCCAAGAATATACAATCCAGCTTGGGAGCAACGAAATTATTTCCTCGCTCTCTGCATGTGAGTTACGAAAGTTTCTGCAAGATGTGGCAAAAGGAAAACACTGAATACCATGAAAGCTGGTCGTTAGCGAAAAAGAATTTGACTGCTACCAGAAAAACAAAGTGGCTGCAAAAATACCTCTTAACGCTTACCAAAAATTGCAGGACCAGAAGGCTACCCTGAAGAGAAAGATCCCGAAAGAGAGTGGATGGAGCGCAAAAACCATGAAGAAAACGCTGCAACTCAAACCTACTTGTTGCTCTGCAGGCTACGACTCACTCTTACCCCCGAATGCAGAAATATAACTTCGCTCGCGCTTAGGCTTGGCTTGAGGGAGTACGCTCGAAGTATAAAGCTGACTTCAAAACGCCGAAGTCGACAATCGCGTTTCGTAGACGCTCCGGCTGACTTGCTTCGTCAAGTCAGCCTCAAGACAAGCGCTTGATTGAACGCGAAGGCACATTGCTCGTCTGTGACCGAGATTAACGAACAGTGTATTATTTTATGCGCACTTTACGCCAACAAAATTATTTATTTCGCTTAGCAATTATAAATGAACTCAGTATACGAGTTTTTTATGTACAAAAATACATCAATACAAAGTACATATCAGTGCTACCTGCCGCTTTCACCCGCATGATGTGTTTGGTTGGCAACATGCCCCACAGACGAGCCAAGTCAAGTCGCGAAGTTCAACAAAGCGTCCCCGTGCCATTCCGTCAGAGGCAACCGCAGCAGCATTTGCGAGTGCGCGATTTATTTGCCCTGAATCGAAAATGTCCGAGCTGTTGTCGGCGTCATCGCAAGAAGATGTCCCCTCCCAGCGGAGGGCAGCGCCTCGCTTTACTCCACAGGAGAAGACGCTGATAACCGATTTGGTGAACAAATTTAAACACATTCTTGAGTGTTTGAGTGAGTTGAAGAGAACGGACGTGGCCTCCCTGGTGAAGAAGACAGAAACCTGGATAGAGGTCACCAGGATGTACAATTCACACCATGGAGTGACCCGGCGCGACCCCAGCCAGAAGTCGAAAGACGAGCTCGCAAGGCAAAAGAGGGACCGCCACAAGACAGGTATGCACAGCTTGCAGGTCGTGCACGAATACCTCCTCCTGCATGCATTGTATGCCATGGATAAGTGCGTGAAAATTCCGCTTGCTTTGCATAAACAGCGTTGCAACTGCAGGTGCGCTCGGAATCACGCTTTCTGCGTAGTGTAGTGTTGCTACTTTATTTACGATTGCCGATCACGACCTACTGCATATTGTTACTGGTTCTATTTACAAATAATATTTACAAGGCAGGTCGAGAGGAGCCTGGTGCGCCGGCGGCAGGATACTTGACTTTCTCTTCTACTTCCAGCCGCCGCACGTCTTCTTTATTCCTCAGAGCCCATGCGCAGCACGTGACATTTCCCCGTTCGCAGACGAAGCCCTCTGGGCCAGTGAATCAATCGGGGTCCCGAGAGTGGAATGGCTTCAGCCGTGCGACATGCACGACATGGGTTGTCCTTGAGCGGCGTCCTTGCGTTGATTGGTGAGAGATGACATAGTTGAGGTCATTGAGGCGAGCAACAACGATGAACGGGCCTGTGTAGTGGGATAGCAGCTTTTCTGATAAGCCACGCTTGCGTAGGGGCGTCCACAACCATACAAAGTCACCGGGCAGGTAGGAGACATCCTTGCGCCGGCGGTCATAACGCTGCTTAGAGCGATGCTGTGATGCCAAGGTGCGTATCCGGGCAATCCGACGGGCTTCTTCAGCGCGACATAGAGTGCTGGCAATAGAAGGCTCGGTGTCGAGAGAGAAAGGTAAGATGCTGTCGAGGGAGCTTCGAGGCGGACGGGCATAAAGAAGGAAGAATGGGCTGTAACCAGTTATTTCATGCCTCGACGTGTTATAGGCGTATGTAATGAAGGAAAGCACGTCGTCCCAGTTCTTATGGCGGGAATCGACATACATGGCCAGCATGGTCGTGAGTGTCCGATTGGTACGTTCAACCAGGCCATTAGTCTGGTACGGCGTCGAGTGGCGAAAATGGCATGAACTAAGACGCAGAAGCTCTTCCACAACGTCTGCCGTAAACTGGCGACCGCGGTCACTGATAACAACTCGAGGAGGTCCATGCCGGAGGATGACAGCACGAAGAAGGAAGAGCGAGACCTCAGCAGCGGTGGCGCAAGGTAGGGCGGCGGTCTCACAGTAACGGGTGTGGTGATCAACGCACACTATAATCCAGCGGTTACCGTTGGACGAGCGGGGAAACGGGCCGAGCAGATCGAGTCCAACTTGTTCATATGGCGTGCTTGGAGGTGGCAAAGGATGCAGGCGTCCAGGCGGAGAAGTCGTGGGAAGCTTGAACCACTGACACTGCACGCAGGTGGCCAGGTAGCGCTGAACCATGTGACGCATGTTTGGCCAGTAAAAACGTTCTTTGATGCGGTTAAGGGTCCTGGCAAACCCCAAGTGCCCAGCCGTGACGTCATCGTGCATTGCCTGCAGAACAGAGGAGTACAGAGTAGCCGGAACGACGAGGAGAAAGCGCGCACCTCCAGGCGAGTAATTCGTTCTGTAGAGTAAACCGTCGCGAACGCAGAAAGGGCTTGCGGATGTCGGGTCACGGGCTTCGGCAAAAAGCGGCGCCAAGTGCTGATCCTTGCGTTGTTCCATCTGGAAAGTGCCAAGATCTGGAAACTCTTGGGAAACGGCAGCGAGATAGTCGTCGAAGTTTTCATCATCGGAAGTAGTAACCGTGAGCGGCATGCGCGAGAGGCAATCTGCGTCGGCGTGTTGGCGGCCACTTTTGTAAGACACTTTGAAATTAAACTCTTGGAGGCGTAACGCCCAGCGGGCCAACCGACCGCAGGGGTCGCGTAGATTGACCAGCCAGCACAGAGAGTGATGGTCTGTGACGACTGTAAAAGCCCGTCCATAAAGGTACGAACGAAACCGTTGTACGCCGAAAACAACGGCGAGACACTCTTGCTCTGTTACAGTGTAATTGTGTTCCGACTTGCTGAGGGTGCGACTTGCATAAGCGACAACGTGTTGATTGCCCTCATGGCGTTGGATAAGCACAGCACCCACGCCGATGCCGCTGGCGTCAGTGTGGAGTTCAGTCGGTGCTGTCGGGCAGAAATGACGCAATATTGGCGGCGAGGTGAGGAGAAACTTGAGCTGCCGAAACGCGGAGTCGCATTCGGGAGTCCAGTGGAAAGGGGTGTCTTTCTGCAGGAGACTTGTAAGCGGGTAGGCTAAATCAGAAAACTTGGGAACGAAACGCCGAAAATATGAGCAAAGTCCTAGGAAACTCCTGAGCTCTTTCACTGATTTGGGTTCTTTGACACTGCTTACAGCTTCAACCTTCTGCGGGTCGGGTCTGAGGCCATCCTTGTCAACGAGATGACCAAGCACAGTAATTTGGCATTCACCGAAGCGACACTTCTTCGAGTTCAGCACGAGGCCCGCTCTCTCTATGCAGTCTAGGACAATGGCTAAGCGGCTGTTATGTTCGGCGAAGGTCCTTCCAAAAATAACAACATCGTCCAGATAACACATGCAAACTTGCCACTCCAGGCCACGTAAAAGCGTATCCATAAATCGTTCAAAAGTGGCAGGAGCGTTGCAAAGGCCGAAAGGCATAACATTAAATTCATACAACCCGTCAGGTGTCACGAATGCTGTCTTCTCTTTGTCTTGCGGGTGCATCGGGATCTGCCAGTACCCGGACCGTAGATCCACCGAGGAAAAGTAGGAGGCTGAGTGGAGGCAGTCAATGGCATCATCAACGCGCGGGAGCGGGTAAACATCCTTCTTTGTGACAGTGTTAAGCCCGCGGTAGTCGACACAAAATCGCCAAGTGCCATCTTTCTTTTTGACAAGGCTCACTGAAGCAGCCCACGGGCTTGAAGATTCCTGAATGATGCCGCGGTGCAACATGTCACGGACTTGTTCATCGATTATCTGACGTTCGGAAGGCGAGACGCGGTATGGCTTCTGGCGAATCGGCTGTGCAGATCCAGTATTGATCATGTGATGGGTACGGGAAGCTGGAATCGGCGGTGGTTGGTCGCGACCAAAGTCAAACACGTCCGCATGCTTCATAAGAACGGCCACTAGTACCTGGCGGTCGCTAGTGGGTAGGGATTTGTTGACCATGGCTAGGAATTGAGAGTCGCTCAGATCGCGGCGTCTAGTTGGACGAGACACGTTGTCAGTGATCGCGGCAACTGGTACAGAAAAACGTTCTTCAAAGCCAGCAAGTTTTAAACCACATGGCAATACTGCAGGTTCGTTGGAATGATTGACAGTCCAAAGAGTGGCATGGCCCTTGGTCACATGGACGACGCTGCGGGGTACTAGCACACTTTTCTTTGCACAGTTAAGGGAACAAGGTTCCACCACAGCATCGAAGGCATCAGAAATCGTGCTCGAGGACACAACGAGAACGAATATGGCAGACATTGCTGGAACGACGGTATCTTCAGAGACAGAAAACACTTGGGCAACCACTGGCGAGTCTTCTATGAGAGCTGACCGAAGGCCAGGACTTAACGATATGCCACCACTGCGGAAGTCGAGAGTAGCGCCGCACTGGTGCAAAAAGTCAATACCGAGGATGATGTCATGCGAAGAACGAGGGAGCACCGTGAATTCAGTTCGGAACATGTGGCCAGCGATCACTACATTCACAAAACAAATACCAATCGGAACCAATGATTCTCCCCCTACACCCCGGAATATAACAGCACGATCCCAAGCGAACATTATTTTACGACCCAGACGGTTCTTGAAAGTTGAACTCATCACTGACACCGTGGCACCAGTGTCCACTAAGGCCATGACGCAAATACCGTCCACTAAAACTTCAACGCGGTTCCTTAACATAACAATGGGCAGAGGAATTGGCACTATCGATGATCCGGCGACCGCACCTCCATCGGCCGCACACGCTAGTTTCCCGGGGACGGTGGGGAACGACGTTGGGGGGAAGGCGAGCGGCGAGAGCGGTGCGGAGGTGGAGTCAGACTTCGGTCAGAGGCAGGGGAGTCGTTCCGTGGTGGCGCGTAACTGGATGGGCGCTGAGACGATGTGAAGACACGGTCATGAACAGGCGCATTGAAACTCAGGCGAGGGTTCGACCATTGGCGCTGGGAGCGGGAAAACTGGCCCCGGCGACGGCAGAATCTAGAGATGTGACCGATCATACCACAGCGGTAGCAAAGTGGTGGGTCGGGGGGGCACTCGGGATAACACTCCTCGTAGCCAGTGTCGAAACGACCATCGTACTCCGGCTGCCACAGGTGGCGTTGCGGATGAGCTGGCGCCCTGGGGCCGGGGTGGGTGATCCGGGGAGCGTCGCTGTAATCAATGCGAGTAGCACTGGTAGGGGCCTGGGCAGACAAACTCCAAGGGGAGGAGCGGTAGGCGGGAGCCGCCTGCAGAGAACAGCTCCCATACGGGACCTCACTGCGGCGCACAAGATCTTGATGCCGGGAGAGTTCATCACGCACGATTTGACGAATGACGTCAGGGAGAGTCGCCGCATTCACAGGCTCGTGGAAATCCACGCTGGCGACGGTGGTGACGTTAGGCAGGCGACCGAACTTGGGAGTAATTCGACGCAGTTTTAGAGCTTCAAAGGTGCGGCAGTGCTTGATGATATCCGTGGGCGAGTATAAATTTTCTTTACTAATAAGAAAGCTGTAGACGTCCTCTGCGATGCCCTTGAGGAGATGACCAACGCGATCTTCGTCGGACATACTGGGATTAACGACTTTGCACAGCTTCAAGACCTCTTCTATGTAAGTCGTGCAGGTCTCTCCAGGCACTTGCGCTCTCTGAAGCAAAGACTGCTCAGCGCATTTTCGTTTGGCAACAGTATCCCCGAAGCAGCTGCGGAGCTCTTCCATGAAGCGGTCCCAACTTGTTATTGATGCCCCATGGTTTTCGAACCAAGTTAGCGCGGTGCCATCGAGAAAGAAGACGACATTGGCCAGCTGAAGAGTGGCATCCTAGCCGTTGTATATGCTCACCCGCTTGTAATTGGTGAGCCAATCATCCACGTCTTCGCCAGCCTTCCCGGAAAACGTCCGCGGCTCACAGTAGGGCTGCCAAGCGGGCGTTGCGGCGCCGGTCGGACGTGCGTCGGCTTCCTTGGGCATTTGCACGGGCAACGGTGGCAATCCGGCGATTCTTCGGCTGCAGCGGTTGCGATAGGGGTCCGTGGTGATCGACCCAGCACCTCCACCACACTGTTACAGGTTCTATTTACAAATAATATTTACAAGGCAGGTCGAGAGGAGCCTGGTGCGCCGGCGGCAGGATACTTGACTTTCTCTTCTACTTCCAGCCGCCGCACGTCTTCTTTATTCCTCAGAGCCCATGCGCAGCACGTGACAATATTATAGGTCGTATTGCTACATGATACATGCGTTAATCGTTCCAGCAGTGCTCAAGCAATTTTAAATATTGTGCCGCACCAAAGTTAAAACGACGCGGACATCGTCGTGCTCTTGAGGCATTATGCCGCGCGATCTACAGTCGCGTGATAATGTCGCACAAATGTTCTGGAGGCTGTACATAGAGCAAACGGCCTTCACTGGTTCCTGATGCTGTTGGCTAGGTAGTTACGAGTGGCACAAAAATCTTTTGAAAACACATACTGGTGTGCCCTGCATAGCTTTGGCGTGGGGCGTGTTTAGGAACAATTCATAACGAAGTAAAAACTGTGGTGAAAAATCTTGTAATGGCAGTTTTTCTATTCATTAAAACTGGCTTCACTCTATGCTAATATAGATTTTTTTTCTATTTAGGAGGAGGACCAGCAGCCCCCCCCCCCTCCCAACCCCCGAGAGTGAGCCGGTGGTGGCCATTGCAAGCCACATTACCACCCGGATCAGAAATGAATATGATTCAGATGGGGCAGGAGGCTTGCCACCTGTAGAAGCAATGTCAGCTGTACGCCTTCTACACTCCATGGTAGATGGATCCGGTGGCACTGCTTACGAGTACACAGGTACGGTGTTTTGCATGTGTGGAATATATCATTGCAGGAAGAAAAGAATTTCTCTCCTCTGAACGCCTTTTCTCGATGTCAGTGGCAGCGTGCAATGTCACAGTTCACGCTCTGTTTCAAGTTTGTTCTGGGCTACTGCGTTGAATATAAAGTTGCATCAGTGGTGGATAATAAAAATGAGATAACTTATAGCAACACTATGTAAAGCTGCTGTACACCCGGTCGTTGAAGTTTCTCCAGGTAGAGTATGACTTGCTTCAAGCTGTATGCGAATCTGATAGCATTTTGAGGGCGTTTTATGTCAGCGCCATGTTCGCAAGTGGTATGCTGCTTCTCTGTAGTGGAAAGGAGAGCGAGCTCTCGGATGGTGTGGTAGCTCGTCTTCCCAGTGCTACAGTCTGAACTGCATCCCCTGCAATATTCCCACCTGATTTGTCATTTTTGCATTTGGTTTTGGCATCCTTGCATCACTATTCACAAATGCCAACCTCAATGTAGTTTCAATATGCTTCCACTTCTGCAGATACATTGTCACATCTTTATCTGCTTGTACAACATGTGGCTACACAGGCAAGTTAACAACCATGTTGTTGGTAATTCTTGCAGCTTTCTTTTTTTTGCAATGCTCAGCCTTTCATAATCCAGCTGCTAATATCAAGCACGTGGTGCTGGTTTCCATCTATCAGTTTTTGTGTGGCTTTAAATTTTGTTGCCTATGAATGTACTATAATGAGCATTGAGCAGGAACAGAGGAGTGAGTAGCAGATAGCCTCAAACCCTCCTTGTGGCGATGCACGACTGCCGCTTTTCGGGATACTGGGGAAAGGATTCTGCTTCGTTGCCTGCTTCTGATAAATGGAAGAACGCTGTGTTCCCGCTCATACTGCTCATTACAGTACTTGTTTCTGTAGCAGGCTGCTGCATATCTTGTGTATGCAGCATGAGCTCGGAAAACCTCTACACACACAGGAAAACAGAGCAGTAGTGGTTAGGGCGCTCGACTACTGAGCCAGAGTTCCCGGGTTCGAACCCGACAGCGGCGGCTTCGTTTTTATGGAGGAAAAACGCCAAGGCGCCCGTGTGCTGTGCGATGTTAGTGCACATTAAAGATACCCAGGTGGTCAAAATTATTCCGGAGCCCTCCACTGCGGCACCTATTCGCTCCTTTCTTCTCTCAGTCCCTCCTTTATTCCTTCCCATATGGCGTGACTCAGGTGTCCTCTGAGATGTGAGGCGGATACTGCGCCATTCCCTTTCCTCAAAGAACCAATTATTATTGTTATTAATATTATTATTTTCATTCATGTAGGCAACAAAACATTTGTTATTATCCTTTATTTCACTGACACATAATCATGAAAAAACAACACTGCCAGTTATGCATACTTTATTTGCACAGTGCACTATGTTTGATAGTTACAGTACTGGCTACAGAAATGACACTGCTTATAGTAGCATAACAGCAGCGCACTGCAGCAGTTTTCAGTCGCTTTTTGGTTCAGGACTGCCACCTTAGGTCACGAGAAACAGCAACATACGCGCCTGTTACAGGCTGTGGCATGGGCTGCGTAATTTTATTTTTCACTCTCTTTTGTGTGCCCTTCCATAGCGGTTGTATCACATATATGCAACTAACAAGGTAGACAGGTGATCTTTTTATGAGCTTCGATTTCTTTTTTTGCATCGGCTGTGTTTATTACAGATGACGACCAGTGGGAATACAGCTGCATTGAGGGCCCCCCGGCGGCTGTTGCTCACACAAATGCGGCAGGTTCAGAAACAGCCGAGGACAACAGTGGTTCTGTGCAGACTGATGACTGATGCTGCAAGTAACACTGCTGGAGCAGTGTTACAAGCAGCGTCAGTCTGCACAGAGGCACTGATGTCCTCGGCTGATGCTGGACCAGGCTCCAGCAATGCTCCTGCTGCTTCTGGAGCTGCTGCTACCTGCACCACTGCTGAAGCAGTGACCATTGGTGACAGCGCCAGAGTACCAAGAGGATGGCCCTTCTGGAAGAAACACTGGAGGGTGAAAATGAAACAAGAGCTGCTCTCCTCCATGAAGAGCATGAAATCAGACTTCAGTTGCTAAGAGAGGACCATGAGAGCATCCTTAAAGAAAGGGAGCAAAAAATGGCCTTCGCAGAAATACTGCACAAACGTGAAGTGGAAAAAAAAGTAGAATTGGAACGCCTCGAGATTGAAAAAAAAAACATTGAAGTGCAGAAAAAAAAATTGAATTAGAAGTTCTCGAGATTGAAAAAAACATAAAATTGGAGCACCTTCGCAGGATGCGGGACGCTGCAAAATAAACAGTGCCCCCGTAATGGATGAAATTGGCATGCTGTCTGAATGCATGCACCAATATTGCATGCGGCAAATATACACAATTGCAGTTTGTTTACATGCATGCATGGTTTTAAGTGTGTGCCTCAATGTGCACAAACACACAGTCCTGTCACTCCCCTGCTTGCGTGCCTGACAAGCTATTTTACAATAGGCAAGAGGTGGGAAAGTTGTGCAGCACTCCGCCTCCTGCTGATACGGCTGTGTGGAGCGTACAGTTCACTGTGTTCAAATCGCACTGTGCTTATAAAAATCAGCTTCCAAAACCAGGCTGTAGGTAACACCGCACGTCACATAGGCAGAAGTGGGCATCACAGCTAAAAAATTCAGGTGGCCACTTTGTCAACCTAAAGTGCGATGAGGCGAAAGCCTTTAGCGTGGTGTTGGTGCTTGTGTCACTGAGGTATGGTTAAGGTGTTGATCAAGTACACAGTTGTTTGTTAATCTTAAATGCTGGAGACATTGGAGGGCGTTTGGGAGGCATCCACCCCATTCGATGACTTTCTGTAAACACTCTCCAGTGTCCTAGACAAGGAAAAGCACATATGCGTTGGCAGGAAGTAGCGTAGTCGTCACCACGCTCGGCTGTGGAATAGAAGGACGGTGGTTCGAATGCCATCGTGTACAAAGATTTTTTTTCTTATCGAGTTGGAGTGTAACGGACGGAAGAATAGACGCGAGCATGAGCCATTAAAGGCTTTTGCCTTAATAAGTGAAGGCACGTGACAGGAAACACTGCACATATGCACAAAAAAATTCATGCATGCTGTGAATGCGCACAAGTAAGGCAGTTCCAAATAAACGTAAATATTGCATTACCTCTCCCTCAAGCCTAGGGCCTCCACAGCTGACACTTCATATGTAACTAGAAACGTTTGTTCTGTGCCTGTTACTGTGCGGGTCCATCTCTTGAGTCTGTTCAACATTAGGCGCAAATGTTATACGATGTCGAAGTGACCGAAGCCCTGCAAACACAGCCAATGCATTTCTACAACCTGCAACAGGCATTGGCAGACTGAATAAGTATACAACGTCGAATGCTTGTTGACGGCGCCCATGTTCCGTTACTCTTATCCACCAAAGCCTGCAACAATTTAAACAGCTGATCGTTCCTGTGGAGCGGAATGCAAGAAGAAAGACTGAAAGGCAAAATCTGTGCTTTAGTACCTGAAAGCCAACCAGTACCTGCAGGTACAACTCGCAAGAATAGCTAATCGACGTGCTGTGCTTGCACAAGGAAAATATGATAGAAGTAACTATCTAGTTGGATCGCAAACCACTGATTGGGCTAAAGAAGAAAATTTCACCCCTACTCTAGAGTGTGGTGGTACATCAGGACTGATCTATGTTCGCGGAAAACCGGCAGTCGCACTGCCTCTCATGACACCAAGAGAGGTCAACAAAATAGGAATATACCGTCACAATCCTGCACTGCACAGAATGCTCCTAAACAAGACAAGAAAAGTTCTAAAAACATCATATTTTGGTGATCAGGATGGGACCCGGGTGCTATATTCATGAGGCGTTGTTGCAAACTTTTGGGAACGACGACTTTGTCAACCTCTGTACAATACGTCCTGCAGGATGGACAACCCCGCGGGTGGGAGATTATGTGGCAGGGATTGCTTGTCAGACCATGTTGCAGATGTAAACTGCATGGCCTGTGCAACAATCTTGTCGATGGTTGCCTCTTGTAGCTCTTGTGAAGTCAGAGCTGAGGATAGGAGGCAAACGAAATCATCACCACCTGCGTCAAACTGATTTTACCCACTGCATGATGTGGTCAGTAAGAGAAGGCGAGACAAGGCATCCACAACAGAGCTTTCATTGCCTGTACAGTACTCTACAGTGAAGTTATAATATTACAGGCGAGCTGACCGACGTGAAATTCGCAGTGGGCGATGTCCTGGTCTTTTTGTCGACAGCAAGGTGACAAGTGCACTGTGGTCAGTTCGCAGAAGAAAAGGCCGGCCCCACAAGTACACGTGCCACCGTTCACACGCCCAAACGCAAGCTAAGGCCTCACGTTCGCCAAATGATTACTTTCTTTCTTGATGTGTCAAGGTACGGGAGGTAAACATAACGGTTTGCAGGAAATGGGCGTTATCTTGCTGAAGCTCGCCCCGAGACCATATCCGCAAGCGTCAGTCATTATAACAACAGGGAAAGGCAAAAAAAAAATGCAGCACATCACACGATGTCAGCATGGATTTCTGTAGCTTGAAGCTTGATGCAGCTGCAGCGGTCCAAGAGAAGGTTGAGTCGCTTCCACGAAGCAGGGCGCGCATAGGTTGAACGAAATCGGAGTAATGCGGAATAAACTTGGAGCTGAAATGTGCTTGTCCGAGGAGGGAAAGAAGCTCACCGACGTTAGACGGAGCCGGAGCCTTCGTAAACACTTCGATGGCAAAAGAAAGCGAAACCAGTCCTTCACCGCTGGCAACGTGCCCCAAGAATGTAAGCTTTGGAACATCAAATACTCATTTGTGATTCAGCTGGAGTGTGGCTTGTGACAGGTGCTGAAGTACTGCATGAAGGTTGATCAGATGTTCCTGTCGGGTGGTGGCATGGACTATGATGTTGTCGATATAGAAGAAAAACCCCTTGTATCCTTTCAGTATTAAGCCCCCTGCAAGTGTGTCATCTACTGAAAAGCTTAAAGCGCCAAAGCAAGGCCGAAGCAAACTCGCTTGAAGCGAAAAAAAGGCAACGTGGGTAATGAAGGTTGTCAATTCCCGACTGTCAGGGCTGTCCGGCCCTGGTGGTTAAGCCGAGGCAAGGTCCAACTTCAAAACACACTGCGGCCCGACCAAGCTATGCAGGAGCTCTTCTCTTTGTGGCAAGAGGAATCTGTCAACTACAACAGCCTTGTTCGGCTCACGCAAATCCATGCAGATGCAGATGGAAACGTCGGAGCTTGCAAGCCATAGGAGGAATGGAGTTTCTCCTTGGGTTTCTCCAACACAGTGCCCAAACATAACAATAGTGATAGCATTAAAGGACTGCAGACACCCAATTTGAGTTGCCATGGTGGCTGAGTGGCTACAGCGCTCGGCTGCTGAGCCGAAAGACGCGGGTTCAATCCTGGCTAGGATGGTCGCATTGCAATGGAAGCGAAATGTTAGAGACCCGCGTATAGTGCAATGTCAACGCACATTGAAGAACCCCAGGTGGCCGAAACTATGTGGAGCCCTCCACCATGACATCCCCGTAACCTGAGTCGCTTTGGGATGTTACAAACCTCGCAAGGAAAACAAACCCAATTTTAGTTTCATGCTTTCTTCTTTCAAATGATGCATTAGACATTAAAATTCATGGCTAATCATGTGATATTTGCCTATGACCGCTAAATAATATATAATTGAACTTCTCTGATGCTGTTTTGGTTCGTCAACCGAACGATGCTGTGGCGTGTAGTTGACCTTTAGGTCACAAGAGGCACGAAAAAACGTGCAATATAAATCACTACAACACTCACACCACTCTGCTTCATTACCTGGAATGACAATAAATGATGCATGAGCAGTTACATTCTTATATCACCAATTTTTAAGGCGAAAGCCTTTAATGGCTCATGCTCGCGTCTAACCTTTCGTCCGTTACACTCTAACTCAATAAGAAGAAAAACCTTTGTGCACAATGGAATCCGAACCACCATCCTTCCGCTCCATAGCCGAGCGTGGTAACGACTACGCTACTTCCTGCCAATGCATATGTACTTTTCCTTGTCTAGGACGCTAGAGAGTGTTTGCGGAAAAACGTCGAATCAGATGGATGCTTCCCAAACACTCTCTAGTGTCTCCAGAATTTAAGATTCACAAACAATTGTTTACTTAATTAACATCCTAACCATACAGCAGTGACACAAGCAGCAACACTGCGTTAAAAGCTTTCGCCGCACCTCACTTTAGGTCAACAAAGTGTCCCCCTGAACTTTTTTCTGTGCCACGTGACTTAAAGGTCAACTGCACGTCACAGTCACCGTTCAGTTGATAAAACCAAATCAGCCTTAAGAAGAAATTCAATTATAAATTATTTGGCGGTCAGAGGCGAATATCACGAGGTGATCCATGTACAATAACGTCTAACGCATCACTTGAAAGAAGAAAACGTGCCAGCAAAACTTTGTTATCTGTAGGCCTTTAGAATGGTAACTACAAAAACAAAACAGAATGACAGCAGCACATATTTCTGCAATGCGCACTCTACCCTGCCCGCAATACTGGTGCACAAAGATGCAAAAATGGCCCGGTTGTCGCTCTAGCAGTGGCCATTAGTTATGGAGCTCCCATGGTGCAGACGGCTCTTTTGGAGAATTTGGCCTTCTGTGCAAGCAGTATGCTTGTACTCGCCTCCTGCAAGGTCAATGCAACACTACTGAATGATGGCACCAGAAGGATGGACCCTCTGTCAACGCATGCAGGAACACAAACAAAGAAAAATAGCTTTGTAAAGTGGGACAAGCTTGAAACTCAAGATCCTCACAAGCTGAGAGGAAATCTCAACGCTTTCTTAATTATTGCAGGTTGAAATTTATAATGTAAGTAGTACACGTAGGTGCACTTTGCAAGGATGTTTGACTCCAGATGCACGAAACAACGTGGAGAATTCTGTATTTTTTACCTATGTGAAGCTCTTTTGGATCAGCAGGCGCCGTGCCTGCATGCCCGATGCGCTGTCGATGAGGTCGTCAACAGGTGGCAGGTACAGTGGTCTCCTTGCAGCTGCCATGGCGGTAGTGTTCAGTGCAGCTGTGGTGACAGGGGGCTGCGGCTCCTTCATCAAGCAGCCAAACTTATGAAGTGCTGCACAGGCTGTTATTATGCACGCCGCCTTCTCTGGCTTATGCTGCAGCCCCATGTCCAGGCAAGGGAAGCGGCGCTTCCACACTCCAAATGCCCTTTCGACACTGTTCCTCGTCTTGATGTGGGCTTTCTTATACCTGTGTGAATAAATGAATATTACACACTGCCCTGTACGGTTGTACCTCGGTGAAGTGAACACTTTGGTTAGCAAGAAAAAGTGTTGATAAAGCGAGTCGTCAAAAATAGTGGATCATGAATAAAAATAACCAGAAAATATTGAAGATTATGGAATGCTTGTATGCATAGCGGTGGGCACTGAAGTAAAAATATGGCAATCATGGAAGCTGATCACCATTATCTTTAAAATTATGCAGTGCAGGTATAACCATGTTAGACGCGCCTAGTGGTCAATGAGATGAAGTATCTTGTACTACAGGTTCGCATTCCAAACAAAAACTCGCAACTCCTTATGCTGACAGCTGCTGATGTGATTTTTCAGTGTGCGCATGGAGGTAATTTTTTTTTCACAGCCATTCATGCAATATGGGGGATAGTAAGCATGTTGACTGCCACTATATACCATTACACAGCACACATACATACAAACACTAAACACGAAAAATCCGGGAAAAATATACATAATTCGAGTCGTCCATATTAACAGGGCAAAACTGCATTTGTTACGAATCGATACCACACATCAAACTTGTGGTCAAAGCTTGTGCCACGCAATGTCACTGCCAACTTACCTTCTTCTGGTGTGTTTGCCGGGACAGGGTCCAAGAGCGGCGTCATCAAGAATGGCTGGCACCCATATCCAGCGTCTCCCAGCAGCACACCAGGCACCCGGCTTTCCTCATACATGACCCGCACGCGGGAACTGTCAAAAATTCGACTGTCGTGCACTTAACCTGGCCAGCTGGCAACGACATCGAAAAACTGGAGCTATGGTGCAGTGACAGCCTGCATTAAACCAGCAATATACCAGTCAGCACAACCAGGGCCGCGTACGGCGCCTATTATTTCCTGGGCTCGGGATAAACTACCCCTGCAGTACGGACGCTGTTGACACGGTTCTGCTTTATTCAGAAAATCCAGACCACTTGCAAAAACCACTTTCCAGGTCCACAAGCAAAAAAACCAACGCATTACAGCGCTTGACCGGTGGTCTGAGTGGTTAACAAATCTAGATTCTCAAGCAGTCACTGCGTTTAAAAGAAAAACTGGACCTCGAACGCAGCACTGTACTATCGCGCTCAGTATGAGCTGCAGTGCGCTAGAGCTTGACCGGTTGCTCTCGCGGTGAAAGCGTAGCTCATTGAGCGCGATAGTACACAGTGACATATTTCGCAATATTTAATCCAGCAGCGCACTAGACAAGCAGGATCATGGTTGCACGTTCGTGGCGACCCCCCAAAAAAAGGGGGGGACAGCAAGCGCGTTGCAAGAAAAAGCTAAAAATGTTCATTGCTTACCTGCACGTTGATAGAGAAATAGCCCTTCCGGTTACGGAACACTTTTGCGTCTTCACCACCGGGGCTTTTAATACGAACGTGCGTGCAGTCTATGCACGCGGTGACTCCCAGAAACTCTGCCAGCTCGTAAAAGTCGCGCATCAATCCGGCAAACTCGGACGCTTGGGGAAAGTGGACGAGCATCGGGCGCAGGTGTTTGGCTATGAACACAGTCATTTTGCCAACTGCGCGGCACACTGTTGACTGCGGAATGCGCACCAGGTCTCCTGTCACTGTCTGGAAAGTTCCAGCTGCATTAAACCGCAGTGCCATAAGTAGCTGCAGCATGGGAGGCACAGGCTGTCCCCTGTGGTCGGCGCACTCTTGCACAGGCAGCATGGAGAGCAACTTGCGCACGGCAATCTTTGTAAATCTGTACCGGGCGAGGAACTGGTCTTCACTGTACAGTTCCATGGGGTTGCCCCGATCGCGCAAGGCTGGTCGCGGAACTTTCGGCAACGGATGTGCCTCCGAAAAAGCTACATCCATTGCGTAGCACCCGAATTCGAAGGAAGAAATCCTGCGCGCGACGTCGTTCCCGCGGGCTGCCATGTTGAAAATAACGCAGAAACTCGGCGAAGTCGGTTACAAGCCACCCCGGACGCAGACTTGAAATATGGCCGCATTCGGTCAAGCCAAGTAAGAGCGGAGGTCGCCTTCCAAGTAGAGGAAGATTTATGGCACATGATGACGCCGTCTTGAGAACAGCGCAAATCAAGTACGAGTCAAGTTACATTTCTGCATTCGGGGGTTAGAACAGGGAAACCTTCTTCCCTCACGAAGAACGCTTCGCAGATGACTAAAGCACGTGTTATTTAGGCCCAGTGTTTGATTGGTTTGGTTTATGAGGGTTTAACCTCCCAAAGCAACTCATGCTGTGATAGACGCCGTGTTTGATTGATATACTGAACATGACGAAAGTGAAAGTCAGTCGGACAGTTTTTTTTGTTTGCAGGAAAATAGCATATTCTTGCGGAAGGCGGACACTAAAATCACGGTTGCCTGACGAGGTCTCGGCCCCCGTAACAAAGGGAGCCGCCTACAGTAGTACATCAGAGAGCTGATATCAATAAAAATGAACAGAGAAAACTCATTGCAAACACAAATTCTATTCAACATGGGTCTGCTTACTCAAGCACTAAGGGCTGTTTTGATTAATTATTTGAATCACATTGAACATCCTCTCATGATAAAAAAGCTCGTAATAAAAGTTAAATTTGGCATATTGAAAAGGAAACATACATTTATCACTTATTTGATGGTGTCAACAGAAAAAAAGAGGCCCACAGCTCACATTTGAACGTTTTTTGCGGTAGGCAGAAATTCAAAATAGAAGCATAGTTAAATTCCCTGCTATTACAGATCTTCATTTCCATAGTTTCGTCTGACATTTTTATTTCTGCGTCTGGGGTTACGAATATCATATTGCGTTGAGACAGGTGTGCAAGTAATGTGGACTTTCCTTTTATATATTTGCTGCGCCAATATCTATAAATATACATTACTTGTTGGTAAAACATCAAATTTTGTAAAAAGTGGTTGCGTCGACAGCAATCTAATAGGGCCGGTGGGGTTCGCAAGAATCAGGACAACACGTTTTTGCAGAAATTGTAGCCTATCATAGTTCCCTTTTGTCGTCGTTCCCCAGACAAGAATGGCATACAAAAATTTAGAACAGACTGTCACGTAGTGGTGACGGCAGTCGAAGCAGCGATGAAGACGGACGAAAGGGCCTTATAAAAGAAAACTGTTTATTGGGCTGACTTGCACCCAAAATGGACTGAATCACTCGTCGGCGGCGAAGCGACAAGCGTGCTCGGCGGTCGTCGAACAGAATGCCCGCCGCTGTCCGCCGTGCTCAATTTAAAGTTGATAGCGAACCTTCCGATAAGGCGTGCAAAAGTTACTAGAACATTCCGAAACAACGTAGAATCAGCTCTCCATCGCTTCGATCAATGGAGATAAATCTAGTCGCGTCTTGCGTCGCAAAGAAAGCGATGAGGTGGTGTAGCGGCAGATTTGAAAAACGAACAAACACTGCAAATATTCGCGGCATTACTCCCCTATCAAAAAAGCATTAAAACAAATAATGCGACTAGTACGAGGAAAAAACGGATCTTGCGAAAATAGAGCATGGAAATGCAGCGGCCTTTAGCGCGCATAATACGGCTTCAGACGAACCACATTAACAACTTCTGGTCGTACGCGGCGTCGCTGGGATGCAGTCATTGCATCAGGGATGACTTCATAATCCAGTTCACCTAGCCGACGAAGAACCTCCTTGTACGGGGTGAAACAGCGGCGCAAAAACGTTTCACTCAATCCACGGCGGCGAATGGGCGTCCACACCCAGACTTGGTCTCCTGGCTTGTATTCTGCGTTGTGTCTTCGTAAGTTGTAGCGTTTGGCGTCGGACTGCTGCTGATCTTTGGTCCGTAATCGGGCAAGCCTTCGAGCTCATTTTGCACGTTGAAGGTAGGCGGCAACGTCGACGTTCCCTTCTTCTGTAACGTTGGGCAGCATGCCGTCCAGCGTGGTAGTGGCCTCCCTGCCATGGACGAGTCTAAAAGGCGTCATCTGGGTGGTCTCCTGCACTGCGATGTTGTAGGCGAAGACGACGTAAGGCAGGATGACATCCCAGGTTTTGTGTTCGGCATCGACATACAGGGCGAGCATATCGGCGATGGTTTTGTTCAGGCGCTCGGTCAGTCCGTTGGTCTGCGGATGGTATGCAGTTGTCCTCCGGTGGCTGGTTTGGCTGTAGCGCAGGATGGCTTGCGTTAGTTCCGGCGTGAATGCTGTTTCTCTGTCCGTGATGAGCACATCGGGAGCGCCGTGTCGAAGAAGAATGCACTCCACGAAAATTTTGGCGACTTCTGCTGCTGTTCTGTTCGGTAGGGCTTTCTCCTCGGCGTAGGGGGTCAGGTAGTCGGTCGCTATGATGATCCAATTATTTCCAGATGTTGACGTTGAAAAAGGTACAAGCAAGTCCATGCCAATCTGCTGAAAGGGCCTTTAGTGAGGTTCAATGGGGTGCAGAAATCCTGCTGGTCGTGTGGGAGGGGTCTTTCGTCGCTGACAATCTGGGCAGGTTTTCACATAATGTGCGACATCGGCAGACAGTCGGGGCCAGTAATACTTGTCTTGAATGCGGCGGAGGGTGCGAGTAAACC
This sequence comes from Amblyomma americanum, assembly GCF_052857255.1. NCBI lineage: Eukaryota > Metazoa > Arthropoda > Arachnida > Ixodida > Ixodidae > Amblyomma > Amblyomma americanum. The sequence goes on from NC_135498.1 coordinate 206,320,008, forward strand.
CGAGATGTCCAGCTGTCGGCTCGTCGCGTGAAGCCTGTAGAACGTCTTCGCAGAGACAGGTAGGTACAACAAGGAGGTAGGCTGTTTTGTTCGCTGTAAAGTTCTTCTTCACAAGGACCTCATTCTGCACACAGAAGGAAGACAGTCCTCGCTTGAATGAATCGGGGGGTGAAGAAACCTTGAATGGTTGCTTGGCGGGCTAGTTGGTTCATATCTAACATGCGTTGCAGCGCGAACCACAAGAAGGGACGACGACAGACAAAGTGAAAAGAGCGCTCTTTTCACCCTGTCTGTCGTCGTCCCTTCTTGTGGTTCGCGCTGCAACACATGTTAGAAGAAACCTTGACTTCCAGGTACTCGATGAGGCCTTTTATGTCGGGGTCGGAGCGTTGCTGCTGAGCAAATGAGCTGGGGCTGATGGGTCCCAGGAAGGCGTCCTCATCGTCGTCCGGCGGCGGTGCATCTACAGGGGCTCGTGATAGGCAATCGGCGTCAGAGTGCTTGCGTCCGGACTTGTAAACGGCGGTGACGTCAAACTCCTGGAGACGCATACTCCATCGAGCGAGTCGGCCAGAGGATCCTTCAAATTGGCAAGTCAGCAGAGCGCGTGGTGGTCGCTGACCACTTTGAACGGTCGTCCATAAAGGTAGGGGCGGAATTTCGACGTAGCCCAGATGAAGCAAGGCACTCCTTCTCAGTTGTCGAATAGTTAGCCTCGGCCTTGGAAAGGGAACGGCTAGCGTATGCGATGACGTTCTCCAGCCTATCACTTTTTTGAATGAGGACGGCGCCTAGTCCCACGCTGCTTGCGTCGGTATGAACTTCCGTATCGGCGTTTCCATCAAAATGCGCAAGTATCGGTGGGGACTGTAAACGACGCTAAAGTTCCTTGAAGGCTTCTGCTTGTGGCGCTTCCCATTTAAATGGCACGTCTGCCTTCGTCAGTTGGTACAGGGGCTCGGCGATGCGCGAAAAGTTTTTCACAGATCATCGGTAATATGCGCACAGTCCGTGAAATCTGCGCACTGCTTTCTTATCGGCCGGCGGTGGAAACTGTTCAATAGCAGCTGTTTTCTGCGGGTCTGGCCGTAGTCCTTCCTTGCTAACGATGTGGCATAGAAACAGCAGCTCTTCGTAGGCAAAGTGGCATTTCTCTGCTTTAAAGGTTAGGCCAGACGACTTGATTGCGTCTAGTACTGTTCGATGTCTTTTGAGGTGCTCTTCAAAGTTCGAGGCAAAGACAACGACGTCATCTAAATATACCACAAAAATTTGCCCCTTCAGGCCTGCCAGCACTGTATCCATTACTCGCTGAAACGTCGCTGGTGCGGAACAGAGACCAAATGGCATCATCTTGAACTCAAACAGCCCATCCGGAGTGATGAATGCTGTCTTCTCGCGATTTCTTTCGTCGACCTCAATTTGCCAGTAGCCGCTCTTGAGATCCATCGATGAGAAATATTTGGTGTTGCAGAGGCGGTCCAGTGTGTCGTCGATGCGGGGGAGGGGACAGACGTCCTTCTTTGTTATGTTGTTCAAGCGGCGGTAATCCACGCAGAATCAATGTGCGCCGTCTTTCTTTTTCACTAGAACAACCGGTGCCGCCCATGGGCTGTTTGAATGCTTGATGACGCTGTCGCGAAGCATTTCTTCGACTTGGTCCCGGATAGCTTGTCGTTTTCGCGCTGACACATGGTAGGGGCTTTGACGGAGAGGTCGGACGTGTTGATCAGTTATAATGCGATGCTTAGCAATTGGCGTCTGTCGCATCTTCGGCGATGTCGAAAAACACTCACTGTAGCTTTGAAGCAGATTGCGGGTCTGATCTTGTCTGTTCCGGTGCAGGGCTGGGTTGATGTCGAAAGCGGGCGAGTTCTCGTGGTCAGGCGAATCTTCTGCGGAGGGGTCGGAGAGGGCGAAGGAGTCTCGTACGTCAGATATTTCGTCGAAGAAAGCAATCGTCATTCCTCTGTTAATGTGCCGGTATTCTTCGCTGAAGTTAGTCAGCAGTACTTCGGCCTGGCCATTGCGGAAATGTGCGATGCCTCTTGCGAAGCTGATTCCTCGGTCTAGAAACAACTGCATGGTCCCCTCGATTATGGCTTCAGCGCTAATGGCTTTCGTGGAGCCTACGGTCACGATAACGCTAGATAGGGGTGGGACGCTCACTTCTTCCTCCAGGACACTCAGGGCAACGTAATTTTTCCAGTTTTCATCCTAGCGATGGCTTTGTCCGTCGAAAGCGTGATCTGCTTGGATCAGAGGTCCATGACCGCCTGATGCTCATTAAGGAAACCCATACCCAAGATCACTTCGCGGGAGCATTGCGGTGGCACAGCAGAGGTGGCAGGATAGGTATGTCCTTTGACAGTCACTCGCGCTGTGCATCGTCCTGATGGCGTAATGAGGTGGCCCTCTGCGGTGCGAATTTGTGGGCCATCCCAAGCCGTTGTGACTTTTCCCAGCTAAGCAGCAAATGTTCCATTCATCACCGAGTAATCGGCTCCTGTGTCATCTAGAGCGGTAACTTTCCGGCCGTCGATAGTCACTTCTAAGTAGGAGGTCCTGGCTCTTGCATTGCATGTCGCTCTCGGCGTCGCGTCACGGCTTCCTCGCATATGCGAGTCGCGGGTGGGGCGTGTGGTCGAAGCTCTTCTGAATGGCGGCGTCGTTTTCAAGGCAGCCTGCGTCGTGGTCGGGGTTCTCATTGTGTGCGGCGTCGGTGCAGCGAGTGCCGGTTCTTCATGCGGCGTCGCGGGTGCAGCGTCTTCATGGGGCGTGGTCGGTGGAGGCTCTTCGGCGTTTCGCTCTTGACCAACCTAACCTCCAGAGGTTGCTGCCTTTAGTTTCCCCTACGGTGGCTGGGAGAGCTTCCTCGTACCGCAGCTGTGTAGCTGCCGCGTGGCGACGCAAAGCGCGAGGTTGACGGCGATGGTGAGCGCGAAAAGCGGTTCGGCGTGTACTCTTCTCGACGCAGGTACTCGTCGATTTCCTGCGGACGTTGTCCGAAGCGTGGTCGTGGAGCGTTAACGGCAAATCCTCGAAGACCGATACGTCGGTACGGGCAGTGACGAAGAATACGGCCGGCCTCACCGCAATGGAAGCACAACGGCCGGTTGTCGGAAGTCCTCCATGCGTAGCATTTCCTGGGGCTTGAGCGTCGGTCATAGGCTGGGCGGGCGGGGGCTGGGAGGCGGCGTTGTGGAACAAGTGGCTCATCTCGGGGAGGACGTGGGGGTTGTCGTTGTGGCTGAACAGTCCTTACTGCAGCGGCGTAGGTCATGGCCTGGGGTTCTGTGGCAGTTGGGGTGCCAAGTGCCTGTTGCACTTCTTCCCGTACCACATCCATCAGATTATCTGCTTGTGGCTGTGGGGAGGATGGCAGTAATCGGCGTAGCTCCTCTAGGAAGATTTCGCGGATAACTTTCCGCAAGCTGTCGCTGGTGGTGCCCGTCGTGTCCGATCGGATTGCACAGGCAGAGGAAGGGCGATTGTACTGCCGAGCTCGGACGTCGGGGGTCTTCTCAATCGTGCAGGCTTCTTTCATGAATTCCTCGACTATTTTTGGCGGCTGGCGGACGAGGCTGCCAAAGAGTTGTTCTTTCACGCCGAGCATTAAAAATTGGATTTTCTTTTCCTCGGTCATTTCGGGGTCGGCGCGGTAAAATAGGCGCTTCATCTCCTCGACGTAACCGCGGAGGGGCTCATTCGGAAGCTGGATCCTTGACTCAAGGAGTCGTTCGGCTCTTTCTTTCCTCACGACACTGGTGAATACCTTCAATAGTTCTCTCTTGAATAGCTCCCATGTCGTAAGGAACGACTCGTAGTTTTCGTACCACGTGCGTGCGTAGCCATCCAATGAAAAGAACACGTGTCCAATTTTTGCTGCATCATCCCACTTGTTGAATGACGCCACGCGCTCAATTTGGTCCAACCATTCTTCAGGGTCATCGCCTAAGGATCCATTGAAAGTTGGCGGCACCCGCGGCTGCTGTAGTATGAACGGTGTCGACATCTTCGGCGAGGTTGCGGTAGTCGTAGCAGCGTCTTTTCCTTGTCTGGTGCGATCCGGCAGTTTCCCGAACTCAGGCTCCTCTCCCTGGAGACGTCGGCTGGTTCGCTGAGCTGCTGGCTTGTCCTCGGGTGCGAATCTCTGAGGGCTGGATTCACGACTTGAAGGTGGCATTCGGAACATGAAAGGCCACCCCGCACCTCCACCAGATGTCACGTAGTGGTGACGGCAGTCAGCGCCTCCTCTATTTTTACAATGCCTGCCGAATGCGGACGATCTGACCGTCCAACACCCTCTCCTATCCTCCTTTCCTACTCTCCCCCGTCGGCTAGCCTTGGCGCCGGCTCTACATTTGTGAGGGAGAGTGACCATCTGAGTGGCGCCTGACGACGGAAAACGGACGACGAAAGTTTTTGAAACGTTTCCTCTTTCTTCGTGAGGCGGAGCTCTGCATCCCTCATAGTAATCAGGCTACCTGTCAGGTAGGCGACCGGTCTCGAGGAGCGCGCGCCGCCGCCGCTACTCGAGCCAGGCGGTGTCAGGAATTGACGCGTCATTGAGCGCGCCGTGCGTGGCGCTGCTCATCGTGGAGCCACTGCAGGCGCTGGTCTTAAAAGGGGCCACAGAGAGTGGGGTACAGCAGTGTTAGCTACAAAAGATTGTGGCGACTTGTTCGAATCGTGTATCTATTTTAGCTACAGTGCTGAAACATTCCGGAAGAAGTACTGAAACTTCTTGGCGGAAATGTGAAATCACAGGGCAAAAGTAGTTAGTAATAGGTTTGCTATATTGGTTTGTGTTTCAATCATGTTTAGTAACGAATATGAGAGAAGGAAAAAACATGTTAATTGTCGTAAATCCTCACGAGAAGGCATTTTTCTAAACAAGCAAGTATCAAGAGTTTCAAGCCGTCGCTATAGTTTTCCCAGGGTAAGCTGTCATCGGTACGACGACATTATGTTTTTCTCTGTTCGTGGGATCTGTCCGCAACAATTGTTTTAAGAAGCGAAACGCGCACTCTGTTCTCAAATGCATCTCGCCGCAAGTGATGCCAAAGCCCTTCCTGGCTGCCAGGTTACCGGCTTATCTTCAGCTTTATAATTATGCGATGATGAGATTTATTTGTCGTAGTATTCTGCTTAGCAGCGATTGCGTGTTCAACCCACGACCGTGGTGGCCTCATTTTGGTAAACAGTGAATGGAAAAACCCTCGTGTATTGACACTTAAGGACACGTTAATCTGAAGGCCTGCATTATGACACGCCTCGAATACGGCATGCCCCAATTAATCAACCTATTATCGCCTAAAATGTTTGAATAAGGTTGTACACATGTAGTAAAGGCGTGCGTGCCATGGTGCTTCGGCAAATACAACACGCTGCTTCAACGAGAACACGACGCGCTACAGAAATTTGAATAGAGAAGGGCATTCTTGGCCAGCACCTCGCACTTTGTGTGATACTGTGCGAATTGTGAGTATTGTTGCTGTAATAACATACGAGCGTCGTTGCTAAATAGTCGCTTTTAAATTTTCACGAGAAATAAGATAACATGCAGCAGTAGTGGATGTTTCATGCTTCAAAGGCGCGGTGCTTTCCGAAAAGATGTTTTAGCGTTGCTAATTTGAGCTCATGTGCAGCGTATGCAGTAGCTCAGGTTTTCGCGTCCGTTGAGGTCAGTGCACTCGTCGGCCATGTAACAAAGCTCCTTAAGCATCAAAACAGGGGTTTGCTCTGTTTTCAAGAGTTCAGTTCTTCACAGTTGCCGCTTCCAAACAGTTGCCGCTTCCAAAGGTCATGGAGATTTATGCGTCTTCCCGTGAAGGACTGCTAGATCAAGATTCACAATGGCAAACGTACTGAACTTCCTACCAGATGGAAGTCTTGGTTACTTTCACCACAAACCAGCTATGGACGATGTGCCCTTCCGGGTATCTGCTCTTCCTGCGCTATTAAATAAAATTTCTCGTCGGGCGTAAAAAACGTATTGGCGACTTAGGGAAGCAAGAGGTGGGGGGGAGGGGAGTTTAGGAAAAACCAGCTCCCCTCTATTTTTAGAAATAGAGGGCACGCTGGGAAAAACTGTTAAGGGGTGCGTACGTAGGAAACTCACTTTCGGCGACTCACTGTACGGACGTTCTGCTCGGTGCTGACGGCAACAAACGGCTGAGAAAGCGATACAAAAATGAAAAAGCGCTGGTAGAGGAAGAGGCAAATAAAACAAAAATCATGTCCGCTTCAGCACGTGGTCAGACGCGGTCATCGTAACATCGATGAGTGACGTGACCAAAGCGAATTTTCATACCGACCAGTTCAGTAACTGCTCGAGATAAGATACGTGTTCACGTCTTCAGCTTCAAAGCATGGAAGCTAGCTTTTACCTCGTATTCCTTGCTTCTTTTCCTAAGGTGATAAAGTGCAGTCTGCGGGATTCCATTTTTTGGTGCACGATGCGTTACTGCTGTGTGCCATCGTGCAGGTCGAGGACAGACAGCATCGATGCTAATGTCTCGTTTCACGAGATTCCCAGTGACGATGTGCTGCGTGCGCAATGGCTGGAAGTGATCGGACGCAAGGACTGGCCACCCAACTACGCGCCGTGTCGCTCCACCGTCTGCAGCAAGCATTTTCTACCTGAGGACTTCAGAGAGGGCTGCAAGAGGCGCACACTGAAAAAAGGGTCGGCTCCGAGTATTCTCACCTCACGTGCCCTGCAAATGCAAGCAGCTCGCTCGCCTGGAAGCTGCAGTTACATTCCGGCCAAACGTCTGTCAGAGGCGGGACACGAACTCGGCGAGGACGGTGTAGCAGTCAAAAGCCTCGCAAGGAAGAGCTCCAAACCACTTGTGATGAGCTCTCTGTTGATGCTGCGGGAGGCACGTTTGTGGTCCTGTTCCTTACATCACCGGTGACCATATGGATGTAACCAGCTCTGTCGCCTCTTCAGTACCATCCTTGCACAACATCTCACAGGATTTTACGTCGACGGCGGAAGGAGCGTCTACAGAGCCAGGAACACTCAACGCTGTGACCGTAGTTACACCTTGCGCAGAAATGACCAGTTCGGCAGATGTATCTCGGCAACACAACCATGCACTCCCGAGCCCGTTGGTCATGGGATCACCTTCTGTGAACACGCTTTTTAAACCTACCACTTCTCTCATCCCTGCATCCCACCCGCAAGCGATGTATACTGCAACAAACGCGCTTTCACTGCTGGCAGTGGTCGGAGGGACGCCAACAGTGTCCGTGCGCCGAAACCTAACACCGTTATTGAAAAGAAGTTACAGCTGTCAGATGGACCCCATCAAAACAAGTTTCAGAATCGTGGTGGAACGCAGGAAATGGAAACGTAAAGAAAGAGCCCTTCTACAAAAGATAAACACCCTTACGCAAACGATGGTACGTTACAAGGAAGAGGTGCGCAAGTTGAAAAAAGATTTTGGAGTGAGCGCATTCTTGAGAATTGTAGAAGCTTCAATGGCAAACGATCTGCAAGCGTCATTTATGCGCGATCAAGTGAAGAACTACGGACAAAAACGGCCATCATGGTCGGAAGCGACAATCAGATATTCCACCATCCTCCGCAGCCTCTCTGCAAAGGCATACGAATACCTGCGGTCAGAATGCCTCCTTCGTTTGCCTTGCCGGAGCACTTTGCAAAAGTACCTTGGATTCACAGCCGGACAAGTCGGTTTCAGTACTGTCGTAAGCTGCAGGCTGGAGGCAGAATTGCTGACCCTAACTGCTCCTCAGGCAAGAGCATGCCGCTTAATAGTTGATGAAATGCGAATCAAGGTACCCCGCCGCGGTGGCTCAGTGGTTAGGGCGCTCGACTACTGATCCGGAGTTCCCGGGTTCGAACCCGACCGCGGCGGCTGCGTTTTTATGGAGGAAAAACGCTAAGGCGCCCGTGTGCTGTGCGATGTCAGTGCACGTTAAGGATCCCCAGGTAGTCGAAATTATTCCGGAGCCCTCCACTACGGCACCTATTCTTCCTTTCTTCTTTCACTCCCTCCTTTATCCCTCCCTTACGGCGCGGTTCAGGTGTCCAACGATATATGAGACAGATACTGCGCCATTTTCCTTTCCCCCAACACCAATTATATATATATATATATATATATATATATATATATATATATATATATATATATATATATATATATATATACACACATATATATATATATATATATATATATATATATATATATATATATATATATATTACGAACGTAGGTTGCGTTGGCTCCGCAGAACAAAGATTTAAGAGAAGTGGGCACTTCTACAAAGACACTTTTATTTATCAACGTTTCGACCGCGGTGCGGTCTTCTTCAGGACTGTAGTGGTCTCGCGTCAGATGACGCGAGACCACTTCTCTTAAATATATATATATATATATATATATATATATATATATATATATATATATATATATATATATATATATATATATATATATATATATATATATATATATATATATATATATATATATATATATATAGGAACCCCTGCTGTATCATAAGCAGGATGACGCTTTTTTGGGAGAAGTCGACATGAGCCCAGATTTACAGCACTAGGTGGGCACCGAAAATGATGAACTTGCCAACAGTTTGCTATGTTTTTTGCTCTTTGGTCTTAGCGCACGCTTTAAGATTCCTATCGCCTATTTCTTCACGAAAGTTAGCACCGGAGTCCAGCTTGCTGAGACCATGAGGTACGTCATCAAGAAAACTGAAGAAATTGGTTTTGAGATCGTGCGCTTGGTGACAGACAACCATAAAAGCAATGTCGCTGCAATGGGCATCCTCTGCAAAAGGGCTGCCACGGCCATTGCTCCACACCCTTTGGACGACCAGAGCCACATCATAAAGAATGTAAGGTCGCAGTTCCTGGCAAAAGATACGGGGGTAACAGATTACAGCGACACCGCTGAAGAAGCTCTACAATATGCAGTGAGGCTCAACAGTGAAGCCGGTGAGGTTCCTCACGCGTCGCCACTTGTATCCGTCCAACATCAAGATGAGCGTTAAGACTGCTGTACAGATTTTTCCCCTCCGGTTACAGCAGCCCTGGAATACACGTAAAGTCAGTTCGGACACACATGCGATGCGGAGTTCGTGTTACTGAGCCCAACGGTCGAATTCATGCTGGTAATGCGCCGGTGGTTCGTCCTCATGGATGTTAGCAGTACAACGCAACACATTCACAAGAACGACCCGCACAGCCGACCGTTCACCGACGCCGAGGACCCGAGACTTGAATGGCTCGAGCACGAGTTCATTTCTTACCTGCCGAGGCTGAAAGAAGAAAGCAGCTAAGGGAGCTACCTCAGCAATGGGACACACCACGCACTCTTGCTCACCACCAAATCGAATGTGGAGTGCATACGTTTTTTATTGAAGGATAAGGGCTTCAAATTTGTGCTCACTCGAAAGTTTTCCAGTGATCCAATTGAGGCATTATTCGAATTTTTGCGAAGGTCCGCTGGTTGCAACGACACTATGAATGTGGCCAGTGTAATATCAGGACTGGAAAAGATGCTAAAAACAGGCATCGTGTCTTCCTCGATGTCAAGCAATGTGAACTGCTCTACATCATTCTGCAGTGTCACTGACATTTCTGCTAAAGTGACCCCCAAGAGTTTGTTCGACAAAAGCTTTTTTTCCCCACTGCCGCCGAGGAAAAACTATTGCAACTGTGCATATCTCCAAGTCATCGCCTTCCGGATCCAGAGTTAGCCAGCATCTCGATGATTGGCGGATACATCGCTCGAGTTATAACAGAAAACTGGAGCTCCGAACGCTGCATTCTACTTGTACAAAAGCCAGTCGGAGACTCGCCGATCGACTGCCTCATCAAATACCAAGATCCTGGAGGGCTGAAATACCCTACAAAGGAACGTGTTTCTGTGTTGATGGCGCTTAAGGCCTTTGTGGACGTTGTGCTGCAACACAGAAAGGCCATTACCAAGCCACTCAGAATGAGCGTCGAACACGCCGTTAAAGTTTTGATGAAGGCTCCTGTGCTGGCGTGTGAGAACGAAGGCCTTGCTCACAGAAGAATGTTTTTAGAGCTTTTGTGCACGAAGTTTACTAGGCCCCTCCTTAGCAACCATGCCCTTGATATTACGGACCAGAAGTCTGTCGCCAAATTATACGCGAAAAAGCCACACTCACGCAAAGTGGTCAAACTGTGACTATATGTGATGTTGAGGGTGCATGCATGTTGGTAAAGGTGGCATCACTTTTATTGCTGAGTCCGGCCAGCCATATATAAGAGCTAGATGATGGAGCTAGCACAGTACAGAGAGATAGCTGCGGCTCCATCCGGGCGTTAGGTGAGTTTTGTTTCGTTCGCTATTGCGATTCGCTCGCGTACGAGGTGCTTCGTCCTGCTCCCGTGTACGAAAGTGGTTGTCCTACACTGAAAATTTCGTTTGACTGTAAATTAAAGTTAATAGACAGGAATTCTGTAAGTGTAAATGGCTGTAGATGCAAAGAGTTGTAATTTATATAGCATCAGACACATGTAAAGTCTTGTATGTGTTGTTACTGTATATAGTTGTAAATATATGTAAATAAACGTACGTAAACACCACCTTCTTTTATACATTCTATGCCGCGAATTCTTCAGCTCCACATTGATAAGCTTAAAAACTCCCAGACTTCACGCAAAACTGAAAGAAGCAGACGTAAGGCACATAATTAAATGGTGCCATCGTACTGCTGCTACGATGACAAGAGGTTGTCAGCTTCGCGGACCACTTCATTTACCCGCACAAAACAATTTTCTTTAACAATGCGGCCGAGAAACAAATTAAAGTAACGGCTTGCAACCCTTTATTCGTCTGCAAGGAACAGCAAATATTCAGGGGGGGGGGGGGGGTGCTTTGTTGACCGAAAGTGCGGTGAGGGCGAAAACCTTTTGCGCGGTGTTGCTGCTTGTGTCGCTGATGTGTGGTGATGTTGATATTAGAGTGCGCAATTGTTTATAAATTTTCTAATATCTTTACTTGAATGTAACGTAATCAGCTGGGTGAATGTCTGCTTCTAGGTCATATTTCGAGGTGGGGGCCAAATTTTGGAGTGGCCTAGGCCAAATTTGGAGGTCACTGTCGTGTGCGTCGTTGTGAAATTAGGTTGAAAATCGATTTTGGTCCAAATCAGTTGAATTCATATTTCGGGGGTGGGGAGGTGAAATTTGGAGCTCACCATCGGGTTGGTCGTAGTGACATTAGGTTGGACATAGATTTTTGTCCAAATCGGCCCTGTTGTCATGAGCCTATAGTTGCTTTCGTATTAATAAGTGGCGCAAACACTCCAAGTAGCACCTAAAATATGCCAGCCGCAATCGTCAAGTGATCAGCGGCGCGAAGGCCTCAGCCCGCCTCTGCGAACAGCGAGCAAAGCTCCAGCCGCTGGCGCTGGAAGAAGCGCCGCGCCGCGGATGAAACGAGAGCTACACAAGAAGGGGTACGAAACCATTATCTGACAGACGCATGGGGTAGGAGAGGGGCAGAGCGATAACCAGAATGCCAGCAGCGCGCGCCTATACGTAAGCATGACGCAAACAGTCCAACCATCTGGGTAGCGCCGCAGCGCGGCAACTAATTGAAGTGAGGCGTGCCGGCGGCTCCCATTGCGAAGCGGGCGATTCGGCTGGCATTGTGAGAATAGAGGAGGCGCTGCGGCAGTCGAAGCAGCGATGAAGACGGATGAAAGGGCCTTCTAAAAGAAAACTGTTTATTGGGCTGACTTGCATCCAAAATGGACTGAATCACTCTTTGGCGGCGAAGCGACAAGCGTGCTTGGTGGTCGTCGAACAGAATGCCCGCCGGTGTCGGCCGTGCTCAATTTAAAGCTGATAGCGAACCTTCGAGATAAAGCGTGCGAAGTTACTAGAACATTCCGGAACAACATAGAATCAGGTCCGCCTGGTTGCGATCAATCGAGATAAATCTAGTCGCGTCTTGCGTCGCAAAGAAAGCGTTAAGGTGGTGTGGCGGCAGATTGGAAAAACGAACAAAGTGAAAGTCAGTCGGTCAGTTTTTTTTTTGTTAGCAGGAAAGTCGCATATTCTTGCAGAAGGCGGAGACTAAAAGCACGGTTGCCTGACGAGGTCTCGGTCCCCGTAACAAAGGGAGCCTACAGTAGTACATCAGAGAGCTGATATCAATAAATATGAACAGAGAAAACGCATTACAAACACATACAATCTATTCAACATGGGTCTGCTTACTCAAGCACTAAGGACTGTTTTGAATAATTATTTGAATCACATTGAACATCCTCTCATGATACAGAAGCTCGTAATAGAAGTTAAAATTGGCATATTGAGAAGGAAACACACATTTATCACTTACTTGATGGTGTCACAGAAGAAAAATGGCCTGCAGCTCACGTTTGCACGTTTTTTTCGGTAGGCAGAAATTCAAATTAGAAGCATCGTTAAATTCCGTGCTATTCCAGATCTTCATTTCCATAATTTGGTCTGACATTTTTATTTCCGCGTCTGGGGTTACGAATATCATATTGCGTTAAGACAGGTGTGCAAGTAATGTGGACTTTCGTTTTATATATTTGCGCCATTATCCATAAATAGACATTACTTGTTGGTAAAACATCAAATTTTGTAAAAAGTGGTTGCGTCGACAGCAATCAAATAGGGCCGGTGGGGTTCGCAAGAATCAGGACAACACGTTTTTGCAGAAATTGTAGCCTATCATAGTTCCCTTTTGTTGTCGTTCCCCAGACAAGAATGTCATACAAATGTCTAGAACAGACAGTAATGTAGTACTGTGGACTGTAGCAGCTTGGGCAAGTTGGTGTGACATTTTTTTTCTGCAGCGCAGGGGACTAAGGACGAGACAAGTGCACTGACACGGCGCTGTTGGAGTAATGTAGTGACTGCTTTAGCCAGATAAGGAGAAGTGAGGCTATTCTTCAGTGACTCTGGCTACAATGTCCAGAATTGAAAAAAAAAACTGCGTCATAGTTCTGGATTAAATGTAGATTCGGAAGGGCGTCTAGATAGACAGCAGTGGTAAAGACTTCCTTGACAAGGTGACGCTCCGTGAAACCTACCCAGCAGTAAACCATTTACTTGTCTTTATGGTTGGTGGCATAAACACACAGCAGAAGCCGCTGATTGCTTATCACTACATATGTGCTGTTGTGAATGGAAAGAAGCTGTGAGACTGTCTTCTACTTAATCCACCTTTGTACAGACATTTCTTTTCGTGTGCTGTGCGTGACAAACGACATCGGGAGCTCCAACCGTGCGATGTGGCGAAGCTTAAACCTGTGAAGCTCCCGCTACTCTGCCACTATATGCACTGCTGCCCACCCATGTCACAGTTCTATGTCACTGTATATTTTTTATGCCGGATCATTCACATATACTAAGTAAAACCAGAGGGCAACTCGTGTAAATGGTCCGATGAAACTCAGTGAAGAAATAGTGGCACAGTACAGTTTACCGAGCAGTGATGCGTCCATTGAGTACATAGAAGCAGTGCTAAAGTTGTACACAGAAAAACTGAAGGTGGCGGCACCTAATCTAAGTACCCTGCACTTATCCATCGGACACTCCACAAATATGTAACTAGGGGTAGCTGTTCAGTTATTCCGGGAAGCACCTGCAGCTATAAGATACTTTGTAGAGCGTAAGGAGCTGCCGCCCGACGCTGAAACAACGTAGTGTTTTTGTGAAGTAATTTCAAGCGCTGCGCAATTATGACTGCGCCGCACCTTGCTGTTGCTCTGAGCTTATCAAATGAAAATAAATATGAATAAGGTATTTCCGCGCTGAAACGTGCTGTTGAAGTCATCGAGAGCTTAGGCATCGGCGCAAAAAACGCTTTGAAGCCATGCCGGGCAGGGATGCTAATGTCCGCTGCTTTAGAGCTTCATCTTATTTATTTTTATATTCAGTACTTGTTTTCGGCCATCCGCATGATTTCTTTCTTTCGCAGCTCATATGATGTCAAAAATGCGCTCAGAACTGTATCAGTTAGCCAGTTGCTCAAAGCACCTATGAACGCTGTTTTTGAAGTTGACGGCAGCTGCTACTCAGTGAATTTCTGCTCTGAGAGGTTAAAGATGTGTATAAAAAATATCAAACACCATTGTATGGTGATGACTGCACAGAGGTCGAGTCATTGTCTCCTTTATAAAATTACGTCTTCGCCCAGTTGGTAGCGTATTTGGTGAAATTATATATATATACAAACAAACCATGCTCTATCAGTACTGGGACCCACATTGCTGATGAGGATTCCGATGAGCATGCTCTTGTGCAGCTCAAGGTTTACAACCAAGGCTCGAGAAAGTTGGTGTCTGTTAGCCGTACGGTAGTGCGCTGTGTCTTCCTGTGAATGTGTCTAAGAAATTTTCAGGGGCAAATAATATTTTTTGGGTCCCCAAATGTATTTAATTATTTATTTATTACAGGCAACTGCAGCACCCAAATGCATTTTGAAGAGGGGGAAACACAAAAACTTCTGCTCGTTTGGCCGAAAGTACCACGGTAAACAAAAGTGCAATGACACGACGAATAATAGATGGGGAATAGCGTGCACTGAAGGAGGACAACAGTGCTCCGTAAATACAATGACACTAATGAAATGAACTACCCGCACAAGACAACCGCGCGCCACGTCACACATCAGATAAGAATGCGCGGAATTGATCTTCCGTGCACCACTCAGTGACGCCGGCTGGCAGCCTGTTCCACTCATTGATCGTCCGGAAAGAACGAGGTTTTGTAAATATCTCTCCTACCTTTAATCTCTCGGATCTTCCACTGATGGTCAAGTACTCTGGAAAAAAAGTAAGGTTGAAGCAGGTACCGGTCTTTATCAATGTTCAGCCTTCCAGTATAGATGCGATGCACGATTTGCAACCTCAAATGTTTCCTACGGTTAGCTAAAGGTCGCCAGCGAAGGTGGTTTTTAAGAGACGTGACAGTAGTTGAGAAGCTGTAATTATTGGATACAAATCTCACACCTTTATTCTGGATGCGCTCGAGACTGTCAGAAATGTAAGCAAACGGTGGTTCTCATACAGGGCAGGCATATTCAAGAATTGGTCGTATGTAAGTGAAATGAAGGAGTTGTTTGACATTAGATTGTGCTTTTTTGAAATTTGCTTTCAGAAATTAGCATTCTGCAGGCTTTGGTTGTAATATACTCAACTTGCCTCGTCCACGTTAGGTTATATATAAATAAAAGCCGAGATACTTATATAATCTTTTTAGGGGAACATCATGTAATGATGTCGCGAATTCCAGACCACATTCATTCCAGACCACTGTTCTTCTCCGATACCAGAAAGGACTGCGTCATACTATAGAAGAATAGACAACAGCACTCTTGAGCGTTTATATATGGGCGTTAGTGAGATAACATGGGAGGATGCTGAATGTCTCCAGGAAGTTAACAAAGCATATGATACTCTGTTAACTAAACTAAAGGCAGTTTACGACAGGTGTTTCCCACTAGTATGTAGCCGTAAACGTATAGCAAAAAAGCCATGGGTCACCGAAGAGTTACTGCGCAAAATAAAGCAAAAACAGAGGCTGTACGGGCAATTTCTGAAGTCTAGGAACCTCGCAAAATTGAAACAGTATAAAAAATTCCGCAACCTCCTCAAAAGGAGCTACGCAACGCAAAGCTTGCATACTTTACTAAAAAGTTTTCTAGATCGCCCAGCGAAACTTTTAAACCGTGGGATCATCTGAATAAAACTTTGAATTTTAATACAAAGACTGCAATTGATAGTATCATAAGGGATGGTAAACTTATTGAGGGCGAAGAGCTTTCGAATGAACTAAACAATTTTTTTGTTCATTTCACAAAGCACCTTTGCGGTCCTTTTACTGGTGCCACAGGGTATGATTATCAAACGCCAAGTGTTCCTGAGTCGATGTTTTTTGAGCCTGTAACAGAGCACGAAATAATAACGGTATTCACAAACCTAAAAACTAGTAAAGCAGAGGACAAAGACGGCTTTCAAATAAGGCCTTTTAAGTATGTGATTAACTTACTCGCACCGGTACTGGTAGGCATTTACAACCTTGCTCTTTCCACCGGAACTTTTCCAGACCAAATGAAAATCGCTAAGGTTGTGGCTATACATAAGGGTGGTGCGAAAACAGAACCGTCCAATTATAGACCCATTTCAGTTCTTCCTGTACTATCCAAGGGCCTAGAAAACACTCCGTGCTTTCTGACTGTCAATACGGATTCAGGCAAGGGAGGTCAACAGAGATCGCGCTTAATAAACAAAAGGAACTGATCATAAATTCTTTTAAGGACCGAAAAATCGTTCTTGGAATTTATATTGATTTTACAAAGGTGTTCGACTTAGTCCACCATCGTCTACTACTGCATAAGCTACTCCATTATGGAATCAGAGGAATAGGTTTATCCTTAATGGAATCCTACCTAGAAAACCGCATGCAAATTGTTGTCAATGACCGCACATCGTCAACATTAAAACCTATTTTTTCTGGAGTCCCACAGGGCAGCATTTTTGGCCCCTTACTCTTCAATACCTATATTAATGATATATTTTACATGCTCTTACCTGTGACTTTAATAGCTTACGCCGATGATCTCACAATGCTTTTGCCCGGTGATAATGAAAGAAATCTATTACTGTATGGAAACTAATTTTTAGAATATTTGTGCGAATGGTCGAGAAAGAATTGCTTAAGAGTAAATGCTAAGAAAACTAATGCCATTATCTTCCGTCCAAAGAACAAGCCTATCTCAATGAGTTTTGACCTCATGCTGGGTGACACTAGAATTGAAATTGTAGACACTATAAAATGCCTTGGTGTGGTGCTCACGGAAACCCTGAGTTGGGACAAACATATAAACACTATCCGCAAGAAAATGAACCGAGTCAATGGTGCCCTGTGTCGACATAGATACACACTTCCAACAAAGATAAAGATTCTTATATATAATGCATACTTACTTCCAATCATTACCTACTGTATAAGTGTCTGGGGTACCACAACGAAACATAACAAACACAAGATCTTAGTTGCACAGAAGCGTGCTGTCAGATTGATTGCAAATGTACCATGGCATTCCCATGCGTTTCCTTACTTTAAACAATATGGTATTTTGTCTGTTGATATATTGCACCCATTCATATTGTTATGTGCATACAAAAATGCAGTTAAAACAAACAATCAACTGTTCCTTGCAGCCTTTAATCTACATCAATACACACCAGTGTACAATACCCGATGTCTTTTACCTTGGCTTCTACCCTCTTGCCGTACTTTATACCGTAAACAGTCCTTATCCTATAACCTAGGAAATTACCTCAACACATTGGCAGAGAATAATGTTTGTATAGAAGACATCTCAAAGAAACAGTTATTATCTGTCATGTGCATTTTCGAATCTATTGTGGCATCAATGTAAATAGGTTTGGTATATTATATTGTCTATTGTTCCTATTGTTTATGTGCATCTCTGCTGTGTACGCGGTCAGGGTTACACTATTGTTGTCCTTTTTCTTTGTTTGTTTTGATGGGGATATTCAGCTCAACTTCAGTCTGATGTTCGCGAAACACACTGCTGTCGTTGTATTCATGGGGCACTGGGTGCTACTTCAAGCTGCATTATGCAGCTTTTTGCCCAGTGTCCCCTTTTTTCCACTGTAATGTGTGTGGAGAAATAAATTTTCAATTCAATTCAATTCAATTGAAAGCGCGTCCCCGTCTTCCCGAAGAGGAATGCTATCGCGTGCAGATTCTGGCAACAGGACATGAGAACAAAGAGATAAAAAAAACGAAGCGAAACCGTACATATAATTTAAATGAAAAGAGCCGATACGAAGCAAAAACACGAAAAACAAACACTGAACACTCGTACAACACTACAGAAATAAAGGAAAGTTCACCAGGTACTGAGCGTAATAGGTGAAGCGGCGATGCCTCGCAGACAGGGCGGACGCGGGGCGGTGTAGTGCGATGCGTTGCTGGCGTTGCGTCGATGAAAGCGGGGGATGGGAGCCAGGTGGTGGTAGGAGCGGAGAGGAACACAGAGAGACGCCGGTGGACTCCCGTCAGCAGCCCGAAGAACTTGGCAGCAGCAGAAAGAACAAGCGTATCCAGGTCCCCTCGAAGCCGTCACGAACCGCCGGAGGCTTAAAGCAGGCTATCCATGAGTGCCCTTCGGCAAGACGGACCCTCATTCCATCGCCTGCCACCCCCACGCTGGCAAGGAACGCAGGAGGCTTCCTTCGGTGATCCAAGGAGGTCACGGCAGCACGGACGCAACGTACGACGGCTGCCACCTCTACACTTGAATGACACGAACTTCCCCACGCTGTCTTTCTTAACACCCCGGTTTCTTGACACGTAAGCTCTCCGCTCCTCGTGCTCGCCACGCACTTTGTCGCCGTCGCCTCGCACAAACCCTTCCCACGCACACACGCGCAAAGCTAGGTTGGAACGCGCTGCGCTCCGCTGTCCGACGCACCACTGCGGACGCACCGCTTTCACAAATCCTCCGAGGATATTTTGTGCAACTCCCAAATGAGTAACTTTTCTGTAATAGGAACGCTTTCGAGTGAAATAAATAATTTGGCAATTTGTAGCGTTCAAGGACAATTGCCATTTTGAGCACCAGCATTGGATGGAATCAGTTTCGCAGAAGTTTTAACGCATCAGAGGAACTTTCCAAAACATCTCCCCGTTGTTATTCAACCTCGTTATGATCGGGGTGACCAAGCGACTCTCTCGAGTTGCGGGGGTCCGGCACACTATGCCGATGACATCACGCTGTGGGTTCCGGGAGGCAGCGATGGTCACATTGAGACCACCCTGCAAGAAGCCGTCGACGCGATCGAAGACCAGCTAAACGGATCCGGATTGATCTGCTCACCGGCCAAGTCAGAACTCCTGGTGTTACCACCAAAGTACCTCAGACGTAACAAAAGCGAACCGAGGGATTACGAGTCTATCAAGATCGTCACGAGGAACGGTCAAGTGATCCCTGAGGTCGACAAAATCCGGGTGCTTGGCATGATTATAGACAAGCGACGGGGCAACGGCGAGACCATTTCCCGTCTTACAGCCAAGATTACCAACGCAATACGCCTCATCCGACGAGTCGCCAACCGCACGGCCGGTATGAAAGAAGAAAGTTTGATTCGGCTTGTGCACTCCTTCGTAGTTAGCCACGTCACCTACGTTGCAGCCTTTCACAACTGGATGCAGTGTGAAAAGAATAAGATCAACGGCCTCATACGCCGAGCTTACAAGGCGGCGCTCGGCCTTTTCGAGTGTACGGACACCAACAAGCTCCTGAAACTCGGGGTCCACAATACCCTTGTGGACCTTGCGGAAGCGCAACAGACTGCCCAGCTGGAACGGCTCTCTATGACCGAGGCCGGTAGGCGTATACTTCATTACTTGGGCTTCATGACCAAGGTTGAAACAGGCCACTAGTGACGTTCCTGTTCCTGACGGGACCCGATGCCGGATTCGGGTAGACCTCATCCCTAGAAACATGAACCCTGAGTTTAATAAGGAGCGAAGAGCGGCGAGGGCCAAATTCCTCATCGACTTTCATGCCAAGGATGCGCACGCCAGGTTCGTGGATGCGGCTGAATACCAGGGAGACCACACGGCGTTCGTAGCTACTGTCATCGATGCGTCATCAGGCGCCACGAGGGCAGCGGCAAGCTTACGGGTCCCAGAGGCATGTGAGGCGGAGGAGGTAGCCATTGCCTTGGCCATTGCCGACCCCGGATGCCAAACGGTGCTGTGTGATTCCCGAAGTGCAGTGCGGAATTATGCCAAGGGCAAAGTGTGCGGTGAGGCTGTGCGCGTTCTGTGCTCAACTGACCTACAACGGGAAGAAAGGTATGTCAGACTCAGGTGGTTCCCGGCGCATGCGGGCAACGATGCGTCGGAGAAGCACGCTAACCACAACGAGACGGCACATGCAGTGGCGCGAGCGCTAACCAACCGCGCCGCTGCAACCGACCGTCCAACGTGGTGTAGTGCCAAAGACCACATGACAACATTCAATGAACTTACGCAGTTTTACTGCCTCGCTTGAAGGACTTTCCCACCCCCACACCCGGGACTGAGCCGAGCGGAGGCGGTGCTGTTTAGACAACCACAAACTGGTTCTTTACCAACCCCGGTGTTAATGACTCATCTATACCCAAACTTATATGAAAGTGATGTGTGTCGCGTGTGCCAGCGGGAGAGGGCAACTCTGACGCACATCCTATGGGACTGCACAAAATTCCCCGACGAGGCTTCTAAAAGCATAACGATTCCGCCGCGACTCGCGGCTGCGGCGGAATGCTCTGACCGTGACGTGCAAACCTGGGCCGTCCAGCAGGTCTCGGCGGCTCTTGAGCGACAAAGGCCTCAGATCCTCCGCTGAGTTGCCGCCTGGGCCCCCGTCACGGCGCCATTCGGTCATGATGCCATTAGGCCATGTCGTAAATAAATTTGTTCCTCCTCCTCCTCCTCCTCCTCCTCCTCCTCCTCCTCCTCCTCCTCCTCCTCCTCCTCCTCCTCCTCCTCCACATCATGGTAAACGACACAGTTATCAGCATAGCCGAACTTTTCAAGTAAGATTCAAAACTATATCATTGATATAAATCAGAAAAAGAAGGGGTCCAAGAACGGACCCCTGCGGTACACCAGAGGAAACATTTACATATTCTGAGTGCGAACCATTATTCATAACACGCTGCATGCTGCACTGAAGATACGAATGAAGCTAATCGATGACAGTGGGTGCAGACAATACAACTTAACTTATGTAACAATAGTAATTGAAGTACAGAGTCAAAGGCTTTCTTAAAACCTAGAAATACGCAATCTTTTTGAGAGCCATGGTCAAGGGAAGAAAAGAGGTCGTTACTAAACTCAAGCAACTGAGTAGTATATGAAAAACCTGACCTAAACCATGCTGAACTCTAAAAAATACTCATGAGAGTCTTGGTGTTTTATGACTGCGATATATATTATGTGCTCCAAAACAGGACGCACTTGATAAAGAATACAGTCGATAACTGACAACAGAGCTTTTCAACGAATTTTATGCAGTGGTACCACATTAGCATTTTTCCAGTCATTTGGCAGTGACGCTGAATTAGAAATGCTCGGAACAAGATGACTAAGTAATGAGAGATTTCATTCACGCATGATTTTAAAACAAAGTTAGGAACACCATCAAGACCACCGGAAGAATGTGAATAGATATTACTAAGCAATTTTACCACACCTTGGTGAGCAAAAACCAAATCAGACATGGTTTCAGTAACAGATTCACAAGTTAACGGAAGTTCTCCAGTGTACCTTGGTCCAAAAGCAGACTGAAAAAAAAGCATTAGAGCAGCTTGCCTTATCACCATAATTAGTAATAACTTCACCATTCAGGTCTAAATTCTTGACTCCAACTGGTTCACGCCCATTGTGTTTCAAAAACGTCCACATTCTATCGGATTACTACGAAGTTTTCAACCCAAGTTATTAAAAAGGCTATCCTTAAGAGCTTTAATTTCAGTTTTTGGTGCACTGCAGGGCACCGACTTTTTTCGTATGATTCTAGAAGACGATGTCTTTTCCTGTTAAGCCGTCCGGTCTTACGCGTGATGCATGGTTTGTCACGGCAGAAATACTTTTAGATGAGATATATTAATAACTAGGCGTCATAGCTTATTCTTGAATACTTCCTACAGGGAACTACAATCTAAATTCTGGCCCATATTAATACAGAGAGGAAGGAAAGATGCAAGTTCGTTTTTATTGTTGTGTAGTCGCCCTTGTTAAAAAGAAAAGGTCGCGAGGTCGACCTCTTGGAACTAAAGAAGGAAAATGCCGAACATCAGTGAGAGCACAACTGCGGTCACTTATTCCTGGTATAATCATAGGGTCACGCACTGCTGAAGGTCGGTTGCAGAACAGTAAAGCTAACACTGAAGATGAGTGCTCAGTTTCTCGTGTAGGCTCAGTGTACTGATAAATGTCATTAGTAGTAATTAATTCATAAAAGGATAGAGAAAATGAAGAATAGCTCGTACAAAGAGGTTTGTAGTCTACGCTTTTGAACTGATGCATGTTGAAGTCCCCACAAAAAAGACATTTTTTGATCTGAGTATAGAAATTCAGACAGCGATCTGAAAGCGTCAGGGTTGGTAGCGGAAGGAGGACGGTGGACTCAGCCAATAGCCAAATTCTTTCCATTGTTTAGGCGGAGGCTGCACCATACTTACTCGCAACCAACCAGGGGTGCAGTCTTTAAAGAAGAGCTAAAACACTGTTCAACGAGTAAAAAAAACCGGACGTTCGTGATTCTAGAGCGCTTGAGCTAGTATCTAGAAATAGCAAGTTCCAGTCGTGCTGGTGTGCTGCAGTGGAACTGCAGAGGCATTTCCACGATGGTGGGAGAGCTCAAGACCCGAATACAAATTCACAAGCTCCAGGTATGGGCCATGTTGCTGCAGGAAACAAACGCCTTGCCATCGATTCCAGGCTTCAGTGCCTATATGCCTACATGTCTCCTTCAGTGATAGACCGTCGTGTACAAACTACTGCTCCGCCGGGAAAGGTGGCGGTGTATGTAGACTCACGTTTACCGCATGTACGCCTTGCTCTCGAAAACTGGTACACGTCGTATCAAGAGGTAGTGGCAGTGGCTGCGAAATTTAAGAAGGGAACCGTTTTGGTATTTTCATTTTACGTTAGACCAGCCCATGGTGCTTGCTCCCGTATTAATCTTGGCTGGTTAACAAGTGTCCGTCGGTAGTATCCCGGGTATCCGATTTTAGTCGGAGGCGACTTTAACGCCCCTCACCAAAATTGGGGGTACCCCTCTTCGAGCCCTCGTGGCAGGCGTGTGCAAGACGTCTTCACGGATGCCCAATTTGTGCTTCTCAACCATCCTGGGACAGCAGACGGCAGCGCGTCAAACTCGAAGTGCTTCCTATGCTCCAGACTGGACGTGGTGGTCAGGTCCGGGTGCTCCCCCATGGAGCATGGAGCCAGACTGCTGGGGAAGTGATCATCACCCTATCATTATCAACCTTCGCACCTCAGATTTGCGACATTTACGCTACAAATGTTCTGTGATCAACTGGCACAGTTTTCGCTCCTGTATGGACAATCTCTCCTCAGACTCTTCGCCAATCCCTGTTGAGTGCATACAAACAGCGCTCAACAGTGCTACAACTGCCACCTGGACTGATGTTGGCCGACCGGCACCAGACCTCGGCCTTCTTAACTTGTTGGCGGCACGCCGTCAAGCTGAGTTGGCTGCTACGCGAGATCCTTCTTCATCGCTGGCACGTACGCGATTGCACCGTGTTACAGCTAAGACACGCAAACATGAACGCGACCTCTCTCGACGGCAGTACCGAGATTTGTTTCCTCGGCCAGGGTGTCCGATATGTAAACACGAGGACATTGCAGCCGACATTAATTCCTTACCGCGGGACTGCCCAGCTCTCAAGCCTACAAGGATCCGGCACCTGATGGTAGCAGGTCTTTCACCAAGCAACCCTGCTTCATACATCGCCTGGACGCAGAGACCGCGCCATCGTTGTCTACTGGATTTCATCAAATCAGCTAACCTTTTTCCATTCATTTAAACTCTACTACATCATTCAACACACTTTCATCCCTCATTGATGCCCTGGGGCAATAAATTCCGCTTAAAAACCAAAAGTAAAAAACCCCACCACCATGCATGTGTCGATCGCTATAGTATTCGATACGCGTCATAACTGGCGGGAAATACTTCAGAGCTGAGACGGAAGTATTCAGTCACGAATCAGCGCCAATTATAACATAAGGTTTTCCAGAGAAAACAAGAGTAGAAAATTCATCAGCTTTATTTTTGATACCCCTGCAATTCATGAGGGCGATAAATCCAAAATTGGATAACGCCAAGGGCATAGAATGAAAGCTGGCACGAGCAGCAGAGCGGGATGTTGCCTCCCTTTTTTCATTCTCGGAGATCGACGACTTGGTTATGTTCAAAATCATAGACAAAACACATTTTGTTGCCGAGGATTGTTTGACAGCACCTCTTGTTGGGCTAGTTGGTGGAACATTGTGTACAAAAAAAACGCTAAATTCTACACAAAGAACACAGAAATACAGTTATGAGGGCGCTGACTCCAAATATGCTTATAGAAAGCCAGATGTTGCATATGTAGAGCAAAAAGAAGGTGAACACATGCGCACTTCTTACATGATAAGAAAAAAAACACACTATCACGAAAACTACTCATTATCGCGTATTTTTAGCAATATATGCTCATTTTCTCGTACGGTGTCACAAATAATAGGAAGTCTAAAATAAAATTATCAAGGAAAGAGGTGTGAAGAAGACGACGTGGATTAACCGAAAACTAAAGCAGAAGAAGCATTCGCTGAGGTGGAGAGGGATGATTGCTGGAGAAGAGAAGAAGGAGAAGACGACGACAAGGCTTACGTGGACTTACACCAAGGCTATAAAAGGACGATGGAGAGTGAGGCACGGGGAGGAAGAATAGAGATCGCTTGTAGTAGACGCTGGTAGCAGTGTTCCCGGGTCGTGTGTATTTATAGTTTTTGTGTTTTGTGTTAGGTTTGTATGTTTTTTTGTGCTAGTGTGTGTGTCACGTAGGGTGTATTAGATGTGCGCCTGTGTGCGTACACCTGTCTCCTAGTCCACTCTTTCGGTCCGGACCCGTGGAGTATCTGTTACGGGTCCAAGTTGGACTTATTTTTTGGAAATGTGGCGGAGAGTTTGAAGGATGCTTCACTCCCGCCACCAGTTGGCCCGGTATTACACTACCTCCGGAATCGGCCTTGTCTTTAGCGCGTCTTTGCTATCCTGTCTTTCTATCTCCTCTTACAACTCTCCTTCTATCTGCACGTGGTAGCGATTGTGGCTCGGCTTGAGCCAGTGAGCAGGCCTGTGCACATTCCTTTCTTTTTTCCTGGCAGTAACAGACAGACAGACAGACAGACTATTTCGGTCCGCGTGTTCTCCGGGGATATCCGTGACTAAGTTAAGTGGCGAGCCTGTGCCAGGATTAATTTCCTTGTATCTTTTTTGCATTTTCTCGTGTCTTTCCGATCCATCGAAGGCAGAAATTATGGATTTAAAGTAAACGTTAGAACTGGCGATCAAGCAAGTGTTAATTAAGCAAGAAAGAGACGATGTGTCTCTATGACGAAGTGGAATGGCGCAAGGGAACGAATACAGGAAGACACAGAGACAGAAAGAGCGCCTAACTCTCGCTGTGTCTTCTTGTGTTCGTTCCCTTGCGCCATTCAACTTTGTGATGAACCAACTAGCCCAACAGCAAGTACTTCCTCTATGACGAGGAGGGAAAGAGGCAGAAAGAGGAGGCAGATAGGCAGAGAGAGGAAAGGGCGCAAGCACGCGCAGACACTCGCGAAGCAGATGAGAAGCTCGCGAAGGGATTGAGAGAGCTCGCAAGGCAGAAGAGCGAGAGGCTAGCAGAGCTCACGAGGCAGAAGAACCGGAGAAAAGAAGGATAGAACGGGAGAAGGAGTTTCGTTTGTGGAAACAGGTGGATGTCGCTGGAGGATATGAGGAGATCAAGGACGGTGATCAGCGTTCCTTAGCGGGTAGATAATCTCCTAGACGGGCCAGAGTTTGTCCAAGGAAGCTGATGGCTCCTTTCGATGACAAAATAGATGATCTGGACGCATATCTGCAACGATGCGAGCAGGTAGCTTCAGGGCAAGTCTGGGAGCGCAGTGAATGGGCCACGGCATTGAGCATGTGTTTAGCCGGAGAGGCACTGAATGTGCTTGGAAGAATGCCTGCTGCTGATTCTATGGACTACGAGAAAATCAAAAAGGCACTCCTCCAAAGATTCAGGCTTACGGCAGAGGGTTTTCGGGACACATTTCGCACCGCGAAACCCGAGGATTCTGAAACCGCGAAGCAGTGTTCCTGCAGGCTGACCAAATATTTTGGTAGGTGGCTTGATATGGAAAACACAGAAAAGAGTTTGGAAGGGGTGCATGACAATCTGGTCACAGAGGAATTTTTAGCGTGTTCCAGCTAAAAGCTAGCGCTACTCCTGAAGGAAAGAAAGTTGCGTTCACTACAAGTGTTTGCCGAGTCTGCAGACCAATTTCTCGATGCTCAAGGGCTGAGAAATACGAGTAAGGTGAGGGAGGAACCACAAAATGTCACAGAAACAGATGCCACAAAACCAAGAGCATATGTTCGTGCATTTAAGGCACCAGTAAGGTGTTTTCTCGGCGGCAAGGTGGGACACCGTGCATTTGACTGCCGGACTAGTAGCGTTGCCTAAAAGACACAGGTTGTGTGTCAAGGTTGTAAGAGGAGGGGTCATACCCTGTATGAGTGCCGATACAGAACGGAGGACTGAGCTGCATGTGTTGTCGACTCTAGGGTAGAACATGTCACGCCACCTGAAGATCCACAGCTGGAAGGAGAGCAAACGTCGCTGGAAAATGAGGCAGTGAGTGGAACCCCCAAGTCGAGAGCAGCAATGCCGGTGGTGGTTGGGAAGTAGGAGAGCGGCCTATATTGGTTCACAGAGAAAGCGTAGCCCACACAGTTAAGGTTCGGAGAAGCCTGGGTGAAGGACGATGATCTTACAGGGGAAGCGTCGGCCGGCACTCTTGTAGATAGCACAGTAAGGTACCTTGCCGAAGCCAGGATTCTAGTGTCCACGCCATATTTTACTGGACAGGAAGTGGCAAAATGCGTATAGCAACCCATCTACAATCTCACCTTGGGAAACATTACGGGTGCAAGAGGTGTCGAAGACCCCGATCCCGAGTGGAGGATGCTCGACGGTGAAGAACATTCAAAGGAGGAAATGCCTGCGGCAGCTCAGACGGGTGCAGTCAGTTTCTCGTCGGCAGTGGAGACAAGAGCTCAAGCGAAAGCCTGAGCAACGCGGCGTCCGCTCTCTACTCCTGCTCCGATGTGCCTGAGCGTAACACCGGGCGAAATTGCAATACACCAGATGCGAAATGCGCAGCCCCATCTCGTTCACAAGTTGAGAGTTAGGTCCGCCATCTTGGCAATGGCGAGGAAGCAGCATAACCGCCATTACTACATGGGTAGCGGAGACTGTATGCGCAAGGCCCGCGCGTATTCAAAAGCCGCATATCGACCCACATCGTATGGCGAAAATGCCGACGCACTGCTGTGTCCCCTGGTTTGAACAGCGAGGACGCAAGGATCCAGGCGGTAACAAGGTGCGTGGTATTTACTTTCACACCGTGTAATCCGTGCCCGAGAGGTAGGTAAACATCGGACGTACCCGGTACCCCTTATTAATAGTCGTCTCGGTGAAAAAAAGATAAATAACCTCGAGTTGACTACAAATGACAATACTGGTTAGAGGAGTACCATGTTGTACCTTAACCAATGTTAGTGAAAGTTGTGAAATGCTTCCTTTCCTTCTCGCGTCAACCCCACGGTGTGCCCGTGTTATCTGCATGTACAGCAGCACGACCTTTTTTTACCCAACAGTCGCGACAGCAGTCGTGTCGTTAGAGCGAATACAGATGCTGTTAATGTGCAAAGGCTGTAAATATTAGAGACATGGCGCTCGGTCTTGCAAGCCCGTGGTCACAAGGGCGTGCATTAATGCCGAGCTTTGCTCACGTACAGGCTAACCTTCGCGCCGCGATTGAGATGCCGGATAGTGCGGATAAAGCGGTAAGCGCGGACGTTCTCGCGCCGGTGGCACACGGGGATTTACGATCGTGATCAATTATCGCTCTTACGCGGTCTAACTAACCGAACCACACTGAGTTTGCCGAGCTCTAGCGCACAACACGATCGCCTACGGTTGCAGGCGATCGTTTTTTGTTTAATAATCCGCATCGCGAAAAATCGCGATCGAAAGTGCCCGCTGGACAAATATGCATATGGACCACAACAGCCTTGTAACAAACACTTGCACCGTTGCGGTTCAGCTATGTGTATTATCAGGCGGAGTATTTTTAAATGTCGCGCGCTGATCAAAATATTCATGTATAGCAAATATAGGTTACTGATGAATTATTTGTTGATACAGGTTTTCACTATATATACATCTCCTGAAACTTGCAGGTTTCTCATCATCGCTTCCCAAGAGATGCCACATTATACAAACAGTGGATCATCGCCATCAAGCGCGACGAAGGGAAATACTTCAAGGTGACAAAATGCACAAGAGTGTGTTCAAGGCATTTCCTGCCATCAGACTTTATTCCTGGTGTACCATGCGGCAACAACTTACTGCGACAAACAGCCTGCAGCAGTGTGTTCAGCTTTGGCAAAAAGCAAAAGCTTCGGAAATCACCCAAGAAGCGAACATTGAGCGCCTGTCCACAAGCACGTCAGATTTCAGATCAAGCTGTTGCTCAAGCACTGACTGTAGAATACAGTGCAGCACAATTTTTTGGTGACCAGTCTACTGATCGATCGTCTGCGGCAGCTCTAGAGTCCGAAGCACCTGAAACAGAGAGAGACACCGCCAGCTCTTCACCTGCTTCTGGTGCAACCCCTTTATTAGGTAGTGGCGAGCCTCGATGGTGTGGTTGCCGCACATGCAAATGAAATAGACAGACATAAATATGAATGTGAAGTCCTCCAGGAGCAGCTGCTCCAGACGAAGAAAGAGTTGCACTTTTCACTCCAAGAAAATCGGCGCCTCACTGCAAGTCTTAAAAAAAGAGAAATTAGAACAAGGTTTGGCACTGACCGTTTTAAACACTCAAATGAGGACTTCCTTGTTACACAGGAATACCATCATACCAGCACTTCCTGGCATTGATGACTTACATCAACCCCGGAAAGAATGGGAGTAATGTTTTGAGGAATGCTGGCATCAAAGCCAGCGGAGGCCGACGGCGGAAGCTGACGGCAGAAATGAACTGTTCCTCGTACTTGTAAGGCTTTGTCTCAGCCGCTTCGAGCATGACCTGGCACTCAGATTTGGGATCACTCAGTCAACAGTGTCACATATATATGTGCCATGAATTAACTTCATGTACATAAAACTCTGCAAACTACCACTCTGGGTATCAAGAGCTGTAATAGACGCAACAATGCCTGCAGCATTCAGCACGTATTCAACAACAAGGGTTATTTTGGATGCAACAGAGATAAAGTGTGAGGTGCCCTCCTCATTGTCTCTCCAGACGAGCTCCTACACTGCTTACAAGTCTTCGAATACCTTTAAAGGCCTCATTGGTGTTTCACCAAACGGCTTAGTGAACTTTCTGTCAGAGCTGTACACAGGTTCTATCTCAGACAGGGAGGCCGTAATAATAATAATAATTGGTTTTTGAGTAAAGGAAATGGCGCGGTATCTGTCTCATATATCGTTGGACACCTGAACCGCGCCGTAAGGGAAGGGATAAAGGAGGGAGTGAAGGAAGAAAGGAAGAAGAGTTGTCGTAGTGGAGGGCTCCGGAATAATTTCGACCACCTGGGGATCTTTAACGTGCACTGACATCGCACAGCACATGGGCGCCTCAGCGTTTTTCCTCCATAAAAACGCAGCCGCCGCGGTCGGGTTCGAACCTGGGAACTCCGGATCAGTAGTCGAGCGCCCTAGCCACTGAGCCACCGCGGCGGGTAAGGAGGCCGTACTGAAAAGTAGTTTTCTGAACTTCAAGTTTGACAAAAATGATTCTGTCATGGCAGACAAAGGGCTCTTGATTGAGGACATTTTGGCAAGCAAAAATGTTAATCTGAACATTCCACCATTTCTGCACAGGAATGCCCTCTCTGAACAAGTCAGGTAAACTAAGGAGATTGCTTCATTGAGGATCCATGTAGAAAGGAGAATAAGAAGGGCCATAACATTTATTATATTTGATCGGCCGATCCCACTCACACTGGCTCCCATAATCAATCAAATCTGGACAGCGGCTGCTATTCTAACAAACTTTCAAACCCGTTTGAGCAAACCTTCACAACCAAGAAGGCAACGGCTGGCACCTCCAACAGAGCTAATGAATGAATAACATAAAGGATGACCTCTATTCACTGCCTTAAACCATGCAGCAAGACAACACAAGAGCAGAAACTTTCCTCACCCCCACAATCAGAGGTTACAAGGACTAGAGTATTACGACTCAGATTCTGTGCAATCCTGTACGAAACACAGGTGTAATAAAGGGAAACTAGAGTGATGCACTAAACTGTACTGTACTGATGGGTCAAACTTGTAGCACCCTCTCTTGGGCGGCGCCGACAACCTGGCTAGCGCGCGCCACCCTGCGAAGAGAATAAAGACGGCACCTGGTCGTGGCTCGTGCAGCCACGGCTGGCAGTTCTGTTCCGGTGTCGGCTCGTAGCAGTGGTCTCGTTTCCTTCGCTCTTGAGGCGTTAAGCCTAAATTGGTGACCTAGGACGAGCAATGACCGATCCCGCAACATCCACGCAGCAGGATTCGCGTCCGCAGGACGTCTCGTCGATGCACGTTCGCCTTGCACCTTTCTGGCCCCAGAACCCGCAAGTTTTGTTCCACCAGGTTGAGGCGCAATTTTGCCTAGCCCGCATCACGTCGGAGACGACGCGCTACTACCATGTTGCCTCAAGCCTGCCTCCTGACGTTGCCGGTGAGCTCCCCGACGTTCTCTCCGCCCCCCTGGGTGCTACACCATACCAGCACCTGAAAACCAAGGTGCTGGAGAGATTTATGCCGTCGGACCGCACCCGCCTCCAGCAGCTCCTTAAGGTGTATCCAGACGACGGACCGCGGACCTGTTTTGGCCCGCGGACTAGCGATCACGTGGGGTGTCGCTTCCGGTCTGCGAGGTCCGCGCATGGTCCGCGGGCCGGATCGCGCGAGAAATGCGAGAGCATTTTTTCTGGCGGCGGCCCACGCACTTTTTGGAGGGTTTACTGTCACTTCCTCTGGCAACAGCACAACGCTGGTCAATTTCTGAAGTCGTATCGCTATCGTCGTCATCCAAAGCTCACTGCAGCGCGCCGACGACTTGTTTTTCTGCCGTGTTGCTGCGATCAGCATGGCATCGTGGTCGGACGACGCCACATTTTACTTTTTGGCGTTGGTGCAGCAGTTTCCAACTTTGTGGGACAGCAGCCGTGATGACTTCTTGATGTGTCCCAAAAAAGAACATTTGTGGCACAGCATCTGCAAGCAGATGTCATCCGAGCATCCGGCACACGGACCGTACAGCGTGGGTAAGAATTTCTTTGGTACCTCTTTGTGTGCGGTTCGGCTTCTTTTGGTATAATAGCGCTACGTAGAGTGAAAAGAGCTCATGTTCTGTTTCGTGCCGTTTTCATATCCTATTCGATTTGCAATTTTGATGAAGTAAAATTGCACGGAACACGTTTCATCTACCGTGTTTAATATGCCGTATTCATGTACAATTGTATGCAACGAGTGGTATTGTATTTCGTTTTCGTTACAGAGGGACTGAAAAATGTGTTCGCTAATAAGCGGCGGACGTACAGGAAGGAGAAGAAGAAGATAGACGAAAGAAAAAGTGGCCAAGCACGAGACGACAGCTATGTGGTTAAGTGGAAATTTTTCCGCTGTTTAAAATTCTTGGACGCTGTGCCACGCCCAGGACATCGCTATGCCACGGAAGCATTTGAAGAAGAGGCAGTAGTGGTAAGTATATTCCACAATATACCACCGACACTTGATTATGCACAAAAACGTGGTCAGATTCGTATGTGCTGCAGATGTCTTGCCATGACTTCACATCTTGTTTGTTATTGCAAAAAGGGTGCTCGAAATTTTTCCTGCAGCCTACCAGCTTTTTGTCGTAAGAGCTGGAAATCATATTTAATTGCCACATTTGGTTACAACTGCTTTTTGTTAGCAGCTGTGTATTCACTACAAAGCAATAGCTTTAAACATCATGCATAAGGACATATTGTCAATGGCCCCAATATTGATGCATTCATTGCGAATTTGAGGAAAATGCGTTCATGATGTTCTTTACTTCTGTGTCTGATTTGATTTGTTTAACTTCATGCCCTGATGTGAAGAAGTTAATGCTTATTGTGTGATGTGGTGTAACTTTTAATGATGTAATTTTTTGTGCTCACTCCTGCTTGGAGGCATACGACTCTGCAACATTGTTAATAAATAAAAAATAATATTAAGGGTCCTTCTTTGACATGAAACTGATACTTTTGTTTATTCAACATGTGTGCCACTAAACAGGTGCAAAAAGGGGAATCGGAGAAAAGAGGAGGCGAGTTTCACTCCGACTGCCATGAGGTTTGTCAATATACAAATAGTCTGTTGTCCAATTTTTGCATTCCCAGTTATTCGATAGGTAACCTTGATGCTATTTGTTTGTATTACAGCCTGAGGAATATCTTTTTGAAACATCCAGCCCTACGAGACGCTGTACGCCAGATGCAGCAGGCGCAGAAAATCACAGAGAACTTTCTCAATTGGAAACACCTGCAAGCAGTGCAAGTGCACCTGTGCCCGAGAACAGTGGGCATAGCGCACTAACTCCACCTTCAAAGCGAATGAGGCAATGGAGGTCAAGTAGTACGGCCAATTCAATTCTGAATAAGAGACAAACAGCTCTGGAGACCCTGGTCAATGCTGTACAAAGGCCCCCTGCAGCTGATGATGCAGCTGCACATTTCGGTAACTACGCTGCTGCACTGATGAGGCGCATGAACCCTGCAAGGCAAATAAAATGCCAGAAAGAAATTGTGGACGTGATCGAAAAGCACCTTGATATGATTGAATAAAAAATGATCACATCCGGCTGGATGCTTTTTTGTTTAGCACACCCTGTGCGCAAGGTGGTTGACGACAGTCTTCTGTCACGGCACTGCACTTGTTCTTGACGTGACTGAGAAGCACCTTAACACGTTCATTGCATTTCACCAGTTGGTGACGTCCTTTATTAGTGCTGTGCGGCCTCTAATAATGTGTCTCAGGATGAAGCCATGGTACAGAGTTTATTGTGAGCTTCTCCTCATTAGACCTCACTTTGAAATCTGACCATTGGCTTCATCATGTGACTCAGTATTTATGGCCACACAGCATAAATAAAGGACGTCACCAACTGGGGACCCACGATGCAGTGAACGTATTAGCAATGTTTAATAAAAAAACGAGGACATCCGGAGGAATGTTCTTTCTTCAAGGCACTCTATCTGTTGAGGTGGCTGTTGAGATAAGCAGCATCTTGCTGCCATGGCACTGCACCTCTGTCCTTGAAGTATGAGGATGTCCGTTCACGCACAGCAGCACCAAATGCACTAGGGCGTCCACGTGATGCCTGTTGCAAGCCAAAAAATGTATGCCCATCAGTGTCCTCCATGGGCTGTTCTAGAGAGACTTGCTTGTCGTTGCTCAGGAAATTGTGCAGAGCACATGCAGCGAAGACTACGGGCACAACTCTGTCTGGCCTTGCTTCAATTACGGTGTGTAAACACCGAAAACGGTTTGCAAGGATGCCAAAGGCATTCCCGGCAACCCTCCGAGCTCTGGACAACCTGCACATGGAGAATTGTATAAAGCAGAATGAGGGGATTGAAAGTTTTAAAACTGCACGTTACCTGGTCAGAACTGTAATAAATTGGAGTGGCTTCGGCAGGCAAACTCCTCTCAGCCCTTAATTTGCAGATTAAACTGCACCCGGTATATATGCCAGTATGCATATGCAGAACGGCAAAGAACAATCCTATCTTCTGTACCTAACACAGAGCATGAGGATGCCATAATGTGCTTTGTATTAACTTGCCAATGACAACACTTTTTACGTAAATAATCAAACTTGGTAAAAGAAAAAATTCACATTTTTTTTGTGTAGTTGGCAGTTATGAAAATGAGCATAGAGCACTACAAATGCACACTGCAGCTGATTACCGATTTCTGATGCACCATTTTGTATGGGCGCAAGAAATACTTTCACTATTCCACCACTGGCCTCATGCAGCATTTAGATGGTCATCTGTACAGTAGTATGTTTACTTCGGTAACGCATGTACTGACTGAATAATGTGTACTGTTGTGGTCCATCATTGCTGTTTGGCATATGTACCAACACCTGATGTGGCAACACAACGGAGCAGCTAGGACCACAGAGGTACTCACAAATTCTGAGGGCTTACCTGTAGTTGAAGACCCTCTGGTCGGATGACAGCGCAGTGCCTCCATATGGCTTCATCAGGTTCTTCCCTATTGGGAAGGCATCATCGCCTACAAACACAGGTGGCAGAAGAATATCTGGCGAACATGCCACCTTTACCACCTGGGGTAAATTGGTTCTGTTATTTTTCAGTGCAATTTGCAATGGCGTCGCCTGCCACACTCCGGCATCCCCTTCTGATCCCGGTGCTCCAACATCGAGGTAAATAAACCTATATGCTGCATCTACTACAGCAAAAAGAATTATGCTGTAAGATTTTTTATAATTGTAGTATATAGACCCAGATTTGGGGGGCTTTTGGATCACGACATGTTTACCGTCCATGGCACCCACACAATTAGGATACTGCCAGTGATCACTAAACCCCTTTATGACTTCTCGCCAATCTTGCTCTGTTTTTGGGGTCTTGATGTAGTTGCCTTTCAGTTCTTCATAGATTGCATTGCACGTTTCTGGTATGAGGTCATTCACAGTGGAATGACCAAGCCGGAACTGGCGACTCAACGAGTGGTGGCTCTCTCCTGGAAAATGAAAATAAATATATTAGAAAATGCAGCACCGCTATTTAGAACTATGTATGCTAATATATACAACTCTGATCTGCATGAGGGGCCCTACGTGTTGTTACGTCGCGCTTACTATGTAATGAAGCGCGTCGCTCAGCTGTCGATGCACCTCAAGCACTTACAGGTTCTAACAGCTTAGAGGTTCGTCTTTTGCGTTAGAAAGATTACAGCTGCATGCAGTTTGTGCCTGAGCTAATACAAGCGCGTGAAATTGACGGCGTGGCTTGCGCATAATCTGTTGTCGCTGCAGCTAATGTGAGTGCAAAAAAGGTTGCAGATTCGTTTTTCACTATAAAATCAACGGCATGCAATTTGCTATAACACTTCGTGTGTGACCCTGCACACACGAAAGCGTGGAGAATCGCAGTGTTGATGCTGCACAAGGATAAGTGAGGCCAACAAAGTTACTAACCGGAAGCAAGGTAGCGAAGAGCGACTTGCAGCTTTGTTGTCGGCGGTATGGGCGCGCGCATAACAGTCTGCTGTCGCGAAATTCTTGGTCCGACGCAGGACAGCAGCTGCGAAAATTGCTCCGGGGTGACACGAAGCAGTCGCCGATACTCCCCCGGGTCAGAGAACAGTAACTCCTGGTAAAGCTGATTTTGTTGACCTAGATCTTTCCGGTACACCCATTCCTTTTGCCAACATCGCCTTTTTGGAAGACACAAATCTTCTTCGTCATCAATACATATCGCCAAGGCGAATGCAGCAAGCCTTCGCTTCCTGTCGGCCTCCATTTTGGAACGTACCCTCAAACCAGAGCGCAGCGAGCAAGCCACTGCGCCAGTGGCGCTATGGGGTTGAGAGTAGCCCTCTCTGTCGTCTGCTGTTTTAGACCGCCGTGTGGATGCCCTCGCAGGCCGGGCCACGCTCGGTCGAGCCCACGTGACCGGTCCGCAGGCCAGTCCGTGGCCCGCCGTCTGGATACACCTTTACCGGGGAAGACCTTGGCGACCGGCGCCCCTCCCAGCTTCTGCGCCGCATGCAACAGCTTCTCGGGGAGCGCGACATCCCCAACCACTCAGCGTTGCTTCGAGAGTTTTTCCTCCAAAGCCTTCCCCAGCCCATCCGCCTCGTCCTTGCGGCGGCCGAGTGGGCCGCGTTGCGAGAGCGTGCGGACGCGTTTCGCATGAGCTCCGAGGATTACGGCTACCACCCGCGGAATAGCCCTCGACCGGCTGCTGAAACCTTTACTAACGCCTTCAGGACCTCGTCCGGATCACGAGGACGACCGGTGTTTGCGTGCAAGTGCTCGTGTGCCTATTTTTCGGCGCATTTTGCATCGACCACGTTTTTTCCGCCGCTAGGCCTAATAGGCCTAGCACGAGTACGGCCGCCTGGCGGTAACCACTCCCGACGACCTCGGCTCCCCGGAGGGAGCTGACACGCCTGCAACATGGAAGTCACCGTCGAGTGTGAACCGATCACAGAACATGATTTGAACGACGGAACATGGACCTGCATGGCACTCAAGAACCAGCAACGATTCCGCCGGCGCGGCGTCGACAAAGAAGACGGGCGCTCGGCGCCGGGCCGAGCCGCCATCGGGACGCCCGGCGTTGGGGACGAGGCCGCCGTCATTACTGGCGCCCAAGGTTACGAGAAGAAAGGCAAGCCCCTTGACTCTACCCATAGGAAGCCTAGGCCTCCCCATAGAAGAAGACCCCCGATCCCGAGGCTACCGGCAGAGCATTACAAAATTGTAATCAGACCGCAGTCTCCCCTTGACCTTCCCACCCATGGCGGAGCGCTACTGCTAGAAGCGTTTCGTCAAGCCGCCAAGATTACCGACGACAACACCTTTACCGAAGATATTCTTCAGAAACACCCAGTAAACTACACCTTCACGATAAGCACGCCCAACGAGAAACGTGCGAACGCTTACCTCAGCCTGCAAGCCTTCGTCATGGGGGAAAAGCAGTACCCCATCAAAGCTTACGAGCCTTCCCCGGATCTCTCGGTAAAAGGCCTCATCCACAACGAGTATTGTGGCGAAACGGACGCGCAGCTTGTTCATAACTACAACACCTACAACCCCGACTGGACTATCCTATCGGCAAGACGGCATGGGAGAACAAATCATATAATCATTACGCTAGCCGGAACGCAGCTCCCCCGACTACTCCGATACCCCGGCACAAGACATAAAGTGGTCCTCTTTCTCAACCGAGTAGAGGCCTGCTTCAACTGCCGCAAGACAGGGCACCGACAAGACGTCTGCCCACAACCAAAACGAACCCGCTGCGTCAGGTGCGGAGAAGAGCACCCCCCACCACATGAGGGACAACCACCAACCTGCGTCCCCGTTTGCATCGTCTGCACGGGGGCGCACAGAACCGGGAGCACCAGCTGCAAGTTCAAATTCGTCAAGCAGCAAGCCACCCAGAAACCCTACCTGGCCAGGAACGCCGACCAAAACGCCGGGCAGAGCGACACCTTCGGACGCCAATCGAGGGACAGAACCCGACAAAAAGAGACGCTGACCCTAGGCGACGAGAGGGAGGAGTCCTTCCCGCCGCTGCCACGAAGTAGAAGCAAGTCTGCTACACGACGCAGCCAGTCGCAAGACCTTCGACAGGACCTACCATCGTCCAGCCGGAAGCGGGACCCCAAGAACCGCTGGACAAAGCCAGAAGAAAAGGCTCTCAAGTGGCAGGAAGATCCGGAGAAGCAGGCACTTCGCAATCAGGTGAGGGAGCAAGCCATTTTAATAGAACGCATGCAGTCCCAGATCAGTGAGCTAGGCAGTAAACTCGCGAGCCTCACGCAAACCCAACGCCACATTGAAAGCGCGACAACCGCTAATGACAGGTCTCAATACCTCCCTCCTTCCGAAGGTGCGGGTATGGACATAGAACAACCGAAGGCTCAAAAAAGACAGGCCCCAAAAGACCAGCAAGAGGCCCAGAATCCCAAGAAGCGAATTGAAACAGATGCGGCGTCCAAACCGACGTCAACTTTCGCTGTTAAAGCCAAGCTAGCTCTCCAGCAGAATGAGAGGGTCAACAAACTGGAAGCCCGAGCAGATAGGCTAGACGCGACATGCACAGATATCGCCAAGAACCTACAACAGACCAGAGAAGAAATGATGGACGCCATCAAGGCATTACAAGCCCAAGTGAGCGCAATAGCGTGCGCCGTTACGCAGCTGACAGTGGCCCAACATGGCAGCTCGTAATCAAGATATCATCATCTGGCAATGGAACTGTAGAGGTTTTCGAGGCAAAAAATCCAATCTGCAGCTTTATATTCAAAACTTAGAAGTCAAACCGGGCATTATTACGATCCAAGAACCGATGGGACCCGTTAGTTTACCAGGATACAAAACCATATCCCAAAAAAACATACCACACAAAGCAGCAATGACAGCCACGCTAGTGGGTAACCAACTCACGGCCATTCAACATGACTTCGACGATTCTCAAGCAGACTACACGCTCACCGAAATTATTCCCGCCAGAAAGAGGCAGGGGAGCCTATACGTTCTTAACCTATACAGCTCCCCAAAAGATCAATCCAGAGAAATCCCGGCATTACTAGAGTCCACCACGAAATTAGCCAAGAATGGGCAGCTAGTGATTACGGGCGACTTCAACGCGCCACACGTAGAGTGTAGATACCAGAAGTCAAGCAAGAAAGGCAACATCCTCTGGAACAAAATCCACGGATTAGGACTTTCGCTACTAAAGGATCCTAGCACAGCGACCAGAACTGGCAACAGCGTTAGCCGAGACACCACCCAGGACCTCAAGCTAGCCAGGAATGTGCAGAACCCCGCCTGGCGAAACACAGGCACGGATCTAAACAGCGACCACTACATCCTGGCCATTACCCTTCGCACCGAGATTCGGAAGGGCTGGAAGGTAACGAAATTTACAGACGGGGAAAAATTTCGGAAAGAACGGGATCAAACGGCCCCGACTGAAATCGAAGACATCCAAGATTGGGTTAAATCAATATGTAAGGATGTAGAGTCGCACACAAGCGAAATAACCACAGACGCCGTACAACCTATCCTCGATTCAAGATTGGCACACATGTGGGAGGCAAAAAAATAGTCTTATGAAGAGGTGGAAGCGACAGCCACTCAACAAAAGGCTACGAAGTCGAATCGCCCAACTCGAAAGAGAAATTGAACAATATGCGATAGAACTTACCCGGCAACAATGGTATCAAACCTGTGACAGCCTGAACGGACAACTGGGTAGTAAGAGGGCGTGGCACCTGCTCCGCTACCTTCTCGACCCCACACAGTCCAAGTCGGCTGCGCAAGGACAGCTCGCTAAAGTCATCCATCAACACCCCGGGGACGAACACTACTTCTTGGACCTCCTCAGGGACAAATACCTAAATACCGCATACGACGGAGAAACGAGCCCACAGTATTCGGGACAACCAAATCCGCAGCTGGACGAGCCGTTCAGTGATGCAGAAGTCTGGGCAGCGCTGGGCCAGCTTAGAACAACCTCAGCGGCAGGACCAGATCTGATTACGAATAACGTCTTCCGTAACCTGGACCTGAAATCTGTCACTGCAGTCACAGATTACTTCAACGTATGCTGGGAAACAGGAATCATTCCCAGCAGCTGGAAACATGCCCGAGTGACATTTATTCCAAAACCCAACAAGAAACTCAACGTGGACAACCTAAGACCCATTTCCCTCACATCCTGTCTCGGGAAACTCATGGAGCACGTGGTTCTGAACAGACTACGGGACTACACCGAAGACCACAACCTCATGCCACACTCCATGGTGGGCTTCAGAAGAGGACTCTCCACCCAAGACGTCATGCTCCAGCTATCACGTGACATACTCGACCCCTCCATTAAGAACACAAGAGCAATATTGAGCCTCGATCTCAAAAAGGCATTCGAGAACGTGTCACACAATACCATTCTGAAACACCTAGTCGACCTCAACCCAGGCGAACGGGCGTACAAATATGTTAAAGCCTTCCTAGAAAATAGAACGGTGGAGATCACCGTTGGACCACTGAAATCCACCCCAATCAGGCTCGGTAACAGAGGGACACCACAAGGAGCAGTCTTGTCGCCCTTCCTCTTTAATCTGGCTTTAATCAAGCTTCCAGACAGGCTCAACGCAATTCAAAACATCCATCACACTCTGTACGCAGATGACATAACTATCTGGACGAACCGCGGCTCCGATGGACAAATTGAAGAAGCTCTCCAAGCAGCGGCTGAAACAGTTGAGTTGGAGGCAAGGAGAGCCGGCCTCGAGTGTTGCCAACCAAAATCAGAACTCCTAATCGTACGGCGGAGCAAGAAAACTGAAGACAGGATCCCCATCAACATTAAGATCCAAGGCAAGAACATAGATGAAGTGGAGAACATACGGGTCTTAGGACTCCACATCTCCAACACCTCCCACAACACTGTAGCACTGGGGAGACTCGAAAGCTCAGTACACCGGGTGGCGCGCATGATCAGGCGCATCGCCAACAAGAGACGAGGCATGAAGGAGCACGACCTATACAAACTCCTTCAAGCATTCGTCATCAGCAAAATTACATATGCCTTCCCATATCTCCATCTCAAGAAAGGAGAACAAAAGATCGATACCCTAATACGGCATGCATACAAAACTGCGTTGGGCCTTCCTAAATTCACAGCCAACGAGAAACTCCTCGCCCTGGGAGTACACAATACCTTTTCTGAACTTAAGGAAGCCCACCTAACAACACAGACGGCTCGACTCTCCAGCACTGCAGCGGGCAGAATCATCCTGGACAGACGTGGCATCGAAGGGGAGCCTATGGCGGACCATCCAGGCCCCGTTCCTAGCCATATCCGAAAAAAAGATAAAAATATTACCTCTACCCAAGAACATGAACCCGCAAACCCAACAGGGTCGGCGGGAAGCAAGAGCCAGAGCTCTGCATCGACGCTTGCAGAGTCTTCAAGACGTCATCTACGTCGATGCAGCCAACTACCAAGACAGCCCCCACAGATTCGCCATCTGTGGGGTATCTCATCCTCAGGACCCGGACCCGGCCACTACACTCATGGCCGCTACAGTATTTACCAAGAACGCGGAGACCGCGGAAGAAGCTGCAATTGCAGCTGCTATCGCCTTTACGGACGCTACAACCATCGTTAGCGATTCCAAATATGTCATTTAGAACTTTGCCAAAGGCCGCATCTCACTCACGGCCAGAAATATCCTGGAAAATGTTAAAGACACATCCCCCCTCCGAGACATTGACCTGGTATGGGTCCCGGCGCACGCCGAAAACCCCGGAAACGAGGCCGCCAACGCACAAGCTCGAGTTAAAGCCGGCCGAGCAGTAGACGGTCCGAACCCGGAGGCAACGGGTGAAGCGCTAACCTCCTATCACGACCACACCACCCATTTTAGACTCGCACGTAGGCAGTTCCCGCCGCCGCACCCCTCCCTGTCAAGGGAGCAGCAGGTGGCGTGGAGAAGACTACAAACCGACTCTTTCCTCAACCCAAATGTGTACTCGCACATATTTATTACAACCTCCAGCCCTAACTGCCGCTTCTGCGGTGCAAAAGCTACTTTAGACCACATAATCTGGGACTGTAAAGCACATCCCCTACCCCCAGATCTCATGGCTGCTCCCTCACCTGACGCGTGGCTTTCAGTAAAGGTCAGCGACGACCGAGGCACTCAAGTCAAGGCTGTCGAATGGGCCTGAGCGGTACGAGACCTACATGGTCTGGACCTCACTTACTGACCACGAATCTACACTTTCTTTCAATAAAGTTTTTACTCACTCACTCACTTGCGGCGGCCGGTGACGTCACCCTCGACCGCCTGGCTGAGCTCGCAGATAACGTTCATGAGGCCACCTCCCCGTACGTCACTGCTGTTTTGACGCCAAGAGACCCAGCGATTTCGCACCTTGAGGTCTGTCTCGAGGAGCTTGCCGCCTCAGTCGCCGCACTCCGGAGCCGACCTCTGGAGACCCGTCCGTCTCGTCTTGATCATGGCGCTCTTTCGCGCTCACGACAAGCTCGGAGTCCCAGCCCTACATCTCTCTGCTGGTACCACAGGCGTTTTCGCTACCGGGCCACGAAGTGTACACCGCCTTGTTCGTGGCCGGGAAACGCCCGCCGGGATCACTAACGGCGGCGTGTGGTTCCCCAGTCATTCGAGCCGCCTGTTCATGGTTACTGACAAATTCTCCGGCACCCGATTTCTTATCGACACGGGCGCAGAAATCAGCGTGGTTCCACCGACTAAGGCAGATCGTTCCAAGCCACCAGGACTGTCGCTCCGTTCTGCCAACGCCTCGTCTATACCCACGTATGGGCTACGATCTCTCACCCTCGACTTCGGCCTACGCCGCACTTTTCGATGGGTCTTCGTCATCGCAGACGTGGTTCGCCCGATCATCGGCTCAGACTTCCTTTCCTACTTCGACTTAGACGTCAGCGTGCGGCATTGTCACCTTACCGACGGTCTCACTAATCTCTCCATCTCGGGAGTCTCGTCCGACCTTGCTCCCATGGGCATTCGCACGCTGATACCTTCCTCTCAGTTCGAAAAAGTGTTGGCGGATTTCCCGGAGCTCACTAAGCCATGAAACCTCACTCAGGCACCTAAACATACTGTGACACACCACATCGTCACCCGGGGTCCACCCGCAGCTGCTCGACCGCTCCGCTTGTTTGGAGACCATCTAGCTATCGCCAAACGTGAGTTTGACCACATGCTGGTACTCGGCATTATACGCCCGTCGTCCAGCGCGTGGGCGTCTCCGCTGCATCTAGTGACCAAGCGTGATCCCGGTGACTGGCGTCCCTGCGGCGACTATCGGGCGTTGAATGTCAACACTGTCCACGACAGCTATCCGCTGCCCCACATCCAGAACTTCACATCGCGCCTCGCCGGCTGCGCCATTTTTAGCAAAGTTGACCTGGTTAAGGCGTATCACCAAATTCCCATTGAACCCGCCGACATACCTAAGACCGCCATCACGACGTCTTTGGTTTGTTTGAGTACGTTCGGATGCCTTTTTGGACTACGCAATTCGGCTCAAACCTTCCAGCGGTTCATGGCTGAGGTCACGCGGGGCCTACCGAGTGTATTCGTGTACCTTGACGATGTCCTCATCGCCAGCCCTACACCTCATGATCATGAGCAAGACCTACGTGCTTTGTTCAAGCGTGTACAGCACTACGGCCTGGTTGTGAATGCCTCCAAGTGTGTTTTCGGTGCTTCTGAGCTCGAGTTTTTGGGTCATCACATATCCTCAGTGGGTATCCGCCCTCTCGCGTGCCACGTCCAGACCATCGAGAATTTTCCCCTGCCCACAACCCTGCGCCTCCTGCGACAATTCCTGGGGCTGGTGAATTTCTCCCGGCGCTTTGTCCCGCACTGTGCAGAGCTACTTCGCCCGCTCACCGACCTCCTCCGGTCAACCGCTGGCCCGTTCTCCGCCATCTCTTGGTCATCAGAAGCC
Organism: Amblyomma americanum; assembly: GCF_052857255.1. Classification (NCBI taxonomy): domain Eukaryota; kingdom Metazoa; phylum Arthropoda; class Arachnida; order Ixodida; family Ixodidae; genus Amblyomma; species Amblyomma americanum. The sequence goes on from NC_135498.1 coordinate 206,363,209, forward strand.
CAGGCCGCCTTTAATGCCGCGAAGCAAGCAGTCGCTAACGCCGTGCTTCTAGTCCAGCCTCGCAACGACGCCCCTACGAGATTGATGGTGGATGCCTCCAGCGTGGCCATCGGAGCCGTCTTAAAGCAGTACATTAACTCCGAGTAGAGACCATTGTCTTTTTACTCTCGTAAGCTACTTCCTGCTGAGACCCGCTACAGCGTCTTCGGTCGAGAGCTCCTAGCCATCTCCTCCGCTATCCAGCACTTTCGGCATTTTGTAGAAGGATGCAAGTTTCACGCGCTAACCGATCATAAACCGCTGGCATATGTGTTCCGGACCAACTCATCGAAGCACGTGTCACGTGAACTCCGTTAGCTCGCTTATATCTCGGAGTTTACTACCGACATCCGGCATATGAAAGGTGCAGCCAACACCGCTGCTGACGCCCTCTCTCGTATAGTCGCGGTAGACGCTCCATCTTCCACCGTCGACTGGGCCGCATTCTCTTCTGCCCAGCAGAATGATGATGAGCTCCCCGCTTTTCGAGCGAACCTTCGTTCTCTCCAATTACGGCTTGTGCCCCATACTTGCTCGCCTGAGCCCTTGTGGGGCGATGTTTCAACGGACTTTCCTCGCCCTTTTGTTCTGGCTTCAATACGTCGCCTTATCTTCCATTCTCTCCATGACATATGCCATCCAGGCATTCGGGCTACTCAGCGCCTTCTCACCCAGCGCTATGTTTGGCCCGGAATCAACGCTGATGTGCGTGCTTGGACGCGCCGGTGCCTACCCTGTCAGTCGACCAAGATCTGTCGGCATACCAAGACACCTTCCCAAGCCTTTCTACCCCCTGGCCGTCGTTTCGACCATGTTCATCTCGACATCGTGGGCCCTCTACCCATCTCTCGAGGCTACCGCTATATCTTGACCATAGTCGACCGCTTCACTCGCTGGCCGGAGGCAGTCCCCATTCCTGACATCACCGCAGAGATTGTTTCGCGCGCCTTCATTTCTTCGTGGGTATCTCGATATGGTTGTCCTGGCAGTGTGACAACCGACCGTGGACGACAGTTTGAGTCCTCCCTGTTTGCTTCCCTTAATAATATTCTCGGCGCCAGGCATTGCCGTACAACTGCATATCACCCGTGTGCTAACGGCATGTTGGAACGCCTTCACCGCCAATTGAAGGCCGCCCTCGCTGCCCGCCTCAATTGCGCCTCCTTGGGCAACTCCTTGCCCCTTGTGCTGCTTGGTCTAAGGGCCGTCATCCGAGAAGACTTACAGTGCTCAGCTGCAGAGCTCGTGTATGGAAGTGCTTTGCGTCTTCCAGGCGACTTCTTTACATCCCAGCAGCTTCCAGCCCAGCCCCAAGAATTCCTCCAACGCCTGCTGGACTGCGTTAAAGACCTCCGGCCTACTTCCCCACGTCCGTCCCGCCAACATACCATTTTCGTACACCCCGACCTGGCCACTTCGACCCGCGTTTTTGTGCGCCGCGACGCTGTCCGAGCTCCACCCACACCGGCTTACGACGGACCTATCCGCGTTCTCCGCCGCACCCCGAAAACCGCCACCATCCTCCAAAACGGCCGCGAAGAGACCGTCAGTCTAGACCGCCTTAAACCGGCTTACATGGAGACCGCCTTGGAACGACTCCCAGTGCCGCCTGACCTTAGTGCTCGAGTGCCATCCCCGGCCCTCCGTCCGTTTCGAATTCCAGTCTAGGCGGGGGGTCCTGTAGCACCCTCTCTTGGGCGGCGCCGACAACCCGGCTAGCGCGCACCACCCTGCGAAGAGAATAAAGACGGCACCTGGTCGTGGCTCGTGCAGCCACGGCTGGCAGTTCTGTTCTGGTGTCGGCTCGTAGCAGTGGTCTCGTTTCCTTCGCTCCTGAGGCGTTAAGCCTACACACTCATGAAAGCGACCACTTGGCATGTAGATGGATGACCGAAATTTTGCTCATTAAAAGGGCTGGTGCCACATGGCGGTAGGAATTTCGGTTCATTTTGTTTTGGAAGTGGCCACAAAATGCAGGCTTGCAGACTATGCAGGCGTGCCTGTTTTAATACGTTTGCATTGTACCATAAATGTTACTGTATATATATATATATATATATATATATATATATATATATATATATATATATATATATATATATATATATATAGCGTTGCCGGGTATTTGTAGCTTGCAATGATCTATGTCAACCTTTTGCGAATTTTGATGACCAAATGTATTTGTTGCACTGTATGCCTTGTAAGGGAGCGCAGACCGCGTCAAGCCTTGTGTGGCTTTTTGTGTGCGTTTTACTCATTATCCGTAATACTGAAATAAATTTGATTGATTGATTTTGATGAATTTTCAAGTAATCTAAAAGTGAGCATCTTTCCCATTTCTTTCCTGGCCCCCTTCAGCACAATATGCTTCACAAACTAGCCGAAAAATCAACCATTTTAGTCTATATCACAAAGCCTGCTTTCACCTAGAGCTATTTTTTGAAGGTGTAATTTCCTGCTGATCTAGTTAAACTCAAAAATAGCATTATTGTGTCTTTATTTTATTTTTTCAGGAAATGCAAAAATGTAGAATGGGTGATGAAAAAAAGATATGGAATGGCCAGGAATACAAAGGAAGCCATTGTGTAGCAGAGAAGCCTTATATATATAAAAAATCACTACCATCAATAAGTGTAGATCGCCACAATGAAGAAAAACGAGTGTTCAAACCACAAATGAATGCAATCTCAGTACAACACATTCTCAGAATTATACCACAGCAGTGTTTTGATGCCTTAACATTGTCCCACCTCTCTTGATCAAAATAAATGCGCTCCACAGCCATTCACTTTTCAGAAAAGACTACAAAGTCTGTCCATTGCATTCTGTGACAGCCATCTGTCCTAAAACTTGGTAAAAGTACCCATCATCCCTCTTGAGCTGAGGTGTACCATCAACAAATGCAAGACAGAAGTTTTTGCTGTTTACAGTGTTAGCTTCACTGTCCTTCAAAGAGTAGGGGCATTTTATTTCCACAACACCATAGGTGCCTTCTTCCGGATCAAAAACCAACCTATCCGGGCTTGCACCTAGCCACGAAAAGCCAGGGTGCACAGCCAGGCCACAATATTGCAAGGTCACGTTGTGCCCTGCAGCTCTCTTTGTAGCGGCACACCGCTCTGCTGCAAGAGCTTCATTTTTTTTCCCATTCCGTACAGCCCGTACCCGGGACCTTTGGGTCGAAAAGATTCCTTAAACCTTTCTCTGTCCATTCTTTCCGCCTCATGACCTTGCCAAATGTAGATGCTGTGAGGCGGTGTCGTCGTGCCGAGTGCCACCTGTCGCTCAGGGCGTGCTGCCTGGTGTTTGCTTCTAGCTCCTGGGCTTCTTCGCGACCGAGCTGAAGGTGCTAGGAAAGAAAAACGATATTATGTATTTCCGGAAAGTCTTCATTTTGTTGATTTTAATCAGTTCTCAATAATCCTGCTTGGTACACATCCAGTCTTTTTCGACTTTTGCTAGTAAAAGTGCATCAGATGACGCTAATGTGAGCATGCGAAATGTTGATCGTTTCAATGGCCAAACTGAAATTTTCACAATTCACAGCGAGCCAGTCATCTTTCATGCCTTTTGTCAGCCGCCGCACAGCTGTTTGTGCTGTTATATCACGCTTCAGAGTTATTTATGATTTTTGGCCTATTCTATGAAGCTCTAACAAGACACCGCCTTACACGAGGCCATCTACAAGGGGTGGAGCAGGAGAAATAAATTACCCCCTGTCGCAGGCATCATAATCACTGGGCAGCATTTGGCAGCGACAATGGCAACAGAACGTTCGAACTGTTGGCTGTGCAAACATGCGGCATGCTTCACGGCTTAGTATTCTTAAACACTTCAATCTGAAAGAAAACATGAGCCATGAACTGATTGTCACCTTGGCTGTAAACGGAAAGTACAAGACCGCAACCAGAGAGAAGAAAAGTGCTGCTTCATTATGAAATTTAAGTTCACTTTCACCACTAACTGGTATTTTTTGTGAATTATTAAGCTATAGTGCCTTTAGCAAAGGGCTGATTGCATGGCTTAACATGGCTATCACTGTGGTTGGTAAATAAGCATATTAAAATTCCGGTCATCACGCTGGTTCCTTACCCTGTACGACTGCCCCTGGCACTCGTCAAAAGTAATATGGCAGCTAGGTAAGCTCTGACTGATGCTCATTACTTTCAATGCAAATTATGTGAATGACAAATTGCACCAATAAAAAACCGAAAACGCAACTGAAAAAGAGCCAGAACACGCAGCTGGCTGTGAATCAGTCAATAAAGTGAGCAGTTTTAGCTGTTCACATAGGAGGCGTGAACAGTAATCGTTCCGTAAGCCAGTTCATGAGATAAAGAGCACGTTATGCCCAGCGATTAAGAGCAGCAGGTCTAAATATATAGTATAGTCAGACATGCATGCTTTGAACACTATCATAGCAGATGGCCATCGCCAGACTAAATGACCTTGCAGCCTGGATGGTGCTATCACAGCCAGAGAACTTTGAGAGATTACACATTAAACCTTTTAGTCAGATCAGCAGCAACACTTCCCATGACCTGGCATGTAGATGGTGTGTAAGTGCCAGCAAGGCCTCGTCAATGAATGTTGAATATTTACCAAACATGATGCTTAATATGTGCTTTTATTCACTCAGACTTAAATGTAAATAGACAGTATGCACTAATGGCACAGTTAGGACAGCAGAAGCATTTCAACAAGCATGCTTACTTTCCTATGTAAAAAGAAGTCGCCATATGCTGGACAAAACACTTTTGCTTCCACAAACACATGTCAAACCTCCAACATCACCTGATAAATGCAGTGAACGAAAGCAACAACTAATGTGCTCACCATCAGAATTCCTAGTCCATCAACTGTGAAGACAGCGGGAAATGTGTGCGGCACTGCACCAGTAAACAGCTCCAGTCGTGGGACAGCCCAATTGGTGCCTGCACAAGGGGCTATGGTGGATGATATCCCGGTCTTAAAATCGTGTGGACTCTCCGATTGCTGGTATGTCAGTGGAGAGCCTACTGGAGCAAGGCCTGCCTTTTTCTTTACCAGAGTAACCTGCACGTCCCACAAAACAGCGGCAAAAGGAAGGTCACCCAGTGCCTCCAGCTCAGCACCAAGTGACTGGATTGGGGCTACTTGGCTAGCTTAATCCTGGTAGTCCATGCTTGCACCTGAATGGCGAGCAGTCAATGGCAACTGCGCACCGCCTGCTCGTGGGGCTCGCCAGTCCACGTCGAGAACACTTGCAAGCTTGATGCCTTTCTGTCTTGGGCGTCTCCACTGCTGAGGAAGCTCCATGCAGGCAAGCTCTGGTGGTGGCTCTGCAAATCCCTGCTCTTTCAATAGGGCTAGCAGGCGTACTGCTGCAAGGACGTGATTGCAGGCACCACTCTTTCCTGCTAGGCATTCGCAGGCAGTGGTACGAGGCACGCCGGTGGTAATGTGAAAAGACATCTGCATATTTTAGGGACGGCCACTTTTCTTCTGACTGCGGAAACATGTGCAATGCACGTGGACGATACCAAGTCTGAAAAGAAAATCCAGAACAGTGTTGTGGTACTCATGAAGATCAAAACTTATCCAGTAACACTGGTATGTGTATTGATGGGAGAGCGCCTAAGAAACGAGACATCTCAATGCACATAAGATACAACTCTTGCATAAAGACCTTACGACCAGTGTTTGTTTCATGATGAAAACTGCAATTAAAAGTTGGCTCTAGCAATCAATAAACGCTGGTCTGGTAACAATTACTTGTTTCTGTACAATTCACGTTACCACTCGAAAAACCACGAGATGAAACTAAAAATCAAATTCTGGGGTTTTGCGTACCGAAACTACCATATCATTATAACGCACGCTGAAGTGAATTTCTCCGGAAACATTTAGACTACCTGGGGTTGTTTAACGTGCCATAGAGCGCAAGTACAAGTACAGTAAAAGGGCGTTTTTGCATTTCGCCTCTATCGAAACGAAGCCGCCGCGAACGAGAGTCGATCCCCTAATCTCGCACTTAGCAGCAGAGCGCCTTAGTCGACCATGCCACTGCGGTGATTGAGAGAAAACTGCAAGAACCGATTTGCAAAGCAATATGCACCGCTCTGGGCACGCGGCCGTTCTATTGCATCGGTACGTCTGTTTCGCAAAATGTTTCTGCGACGATTCGGCGTCCGCCCCATCAACATACAGAAACCGGTCGCATCTTAACATAACGTTACTCGCGCTTGTTGCTTCCGCCCACAAACGCTCCTTGAAACGAAGAAAGAGAAGCTCCCACTATTCGGTTGCGACGAATATTTCATATCAATTAAGTGAGCGAGTTACGACTTTGGGTATGCGCGTAATGGAAGAGTACAGAGCGCCGGGGCAAGGCTGGCGTCGGACGCCATTCGCAGGGTATGTCTACAGCAAAAAGTTTGCTTACCCCGAGTCATATGTGTTCGAGCGAAGCGATGACGGCGAACAGAAGCCTCGATGGCAAAGCTGCACGCCTTCTTGCGCTGACGGGCAGAGGGGCCTTTTTGGTCGCACAACCATTCCAATGTGCGCTCCGAAATATGCGGAACGACGGTCAAGTTCGTCGTCCAACCTGAGCTGCTCAGACTCCGAAAGCATAGCGGCTGATACGTGACGAGAGGTCTTGCCATCGTATAAAACTTTCGCTCAAATACAAATAGACCTCAATACGGCGAATAGGCTGCACATGAGCCGGCAGCTAAACTGGCTGAACACTCGCCGCAACAAAGATGGCTACCAGACTTTCAGCGCACAGTGTTGGCAGATGACCAAGCAGTTTTGCATAAGTCTATTACGTAAAGAGAAGCTCCGAGCTTGAAGGCCTGCTTCTAAATAGCCGGGAAAAAGTGAAAAGAAAGAAGAGTCGTACGTCATTCCAATATCAATTTGTAAATGGTCTTCTGCACAGAAAATACATAATTGGCTCGAGAAGGCGGGTGCAACAGCTGGTGTTACCGAGAGATATGCGAGAGACAGTAATACGCTTAGGACACAGCGCCATTATTGGCCGGACACCGGGGTGTTCAAAAAACGTTGTCTAGGATGACCGAGAAGTTCTGGCCAGGTGTCCAGAGTCACGTTAAGCGCTTTGTGCGCTCATGTAACGTGTGCCAGCGCACAGTTCTGAAGGGAAGAGTTGGTCCCGTACCTTTGGGCAAGATGCCAGCCATCGACCTACCGTTTCAAAGAGTGGCTATTGACATTGTAGGGCCTATCTCTCCAATTTCCGCCAGAGTCAATAGATATGTGCTTACTCTGGTTGACGTGGCCACTCGTTATCCTGAAGCTATTCTATTGAAGGCTATTGACAGTATCCAATTGGCGGAGGATCTTGTGGAGATGTTCTCGCGTTATTGGTTCCCGAGGGAAGTTTTGAGTGACGGGGCTCGAACTTCACTGCGGAACTAATTAAGGAGGTTAACCGCCTTTTGTCAGTAAGGCAGTTACTGACAACGCCTTACCATCCCATGTGTAATGGGCTTGTAGAGCGGTTCAACAGCACCCTCAAAAATATGATCAAAATGTCCCAGGAGAGACCTACTGATTGGGATGGATATCTCCCAGCTCTTTTGTTCGCTTACCGGGAAGTACCGCAAACGAGTCTTGGTTTCTCGCCCTTCGAGATGTAGTATGGGAGAACCGTTGGGGTCCCACTTACAATACTCAAGGAGCTATGGGCAAATAGGCAGATTGCATCAGATCTCAAGACAACATACACATACGTTCTTGACTTGCGGGACAAGTTGGAGGAAACATGGAGGCTGGCTCATCAAGGCATGGAAAGGGCATGCGAACACTATAAGGGATACTATGACAAGAACGCCACTCACAGAAATCTGAATCCGGGCGACATGGTTCTTATCTTGCGACCCACGGGTCATAATAAGTTACTGATGCAGTGGAAGGGCCCCTACCTTGTGACGGAGAAGAAAAATGACATGAATTATAAGTTATTTATAAATACCACCAACAACGTTTTCCGTGCAAATATGTTAAAAAAGTACAAAGAAAGAGTTCCCGTACAGTGCGCCCCCAAGGTAGCATGCTCAGAAGTAGCCGAGGAGACGGAGGTTGTTGCCGAGGTGCCCTCGTGCAGTGGGAAGAAAACTGTAGGATGGGAGAAGGTGCTAAAAAACCCCAATTTCGGATCGGATCGGAAAAAAAATTTATTGAGCTGTAGAAAACAGATCTTCGCGGCTTCAGACGGCGTCTTCCATCTTCTGAAGGCGTCTTCCTTCTTCATTCACAGGGTTGGTTCCCTAGTCCAAGGCTTCAGTGAGTATGGCCATCTCGCGAGCTCGCTCTACTAGGCACCTTTGGCCTTTCAAGCTTACGCTGGAAAGCATACTCTCCCAGTGCTCCGCACTCGGGTTTTTCATTGTATGGATAGTTGGAGGTTCAATCATTTGACAGGCCCATGATATATGACATAAATCTGGTTTCTCTCCGCACCATGGGCACCTAGTCTGATACTGCGTAGGGAACATTTTATTAAGAAGGTTTAGATTCGGGAAAGTACCCGTCTGCAGCTGTCGCCATGCAACAGCATCCTATTTGCCTAGATCCTTATGTGGGGGTGGATACTTCAGTCTGACCCCTTTATAATAATTTAGGATATCTGAGTAGCCTATGGGTACTGACTCGGGTTCCTCAAGGCTGGAGGTGTCGGACGCCCGGTTGGTATGCCCTCCAGCTATCCTATCTGTCATTTGGTTCCCTGTTATGCCAGTGTGCCCTGGTACCCAGATTATGGTATGCTGAACTTTGTTTCCCGGGTCGCTTGTGCAGAGTATGTGGCGTGCTCTGTGCCCATTTCTGCCGTTTGTATAATTACGGCATGCTGCTTGAGATTCCCTTATTTTTGTTAGAGAACTGCCAGATCGGTAGCCCTGCAGTGCTGCCAGGGCTACAGCTGCCTCTTCGGCCTCGACTACCGTGAAGTCTTGTAGTGATGCGCTGGTGACTTCCTTGAGGTCTGAATTAACCACCGACACCACTGCTCTGCTACTTTGTCTTCCGTGTTTGTCAAACGTTGCCGCGTCCGTATACCTTCTGTTGTCTTTGCCAGAGTTCTCTGCACGTACTCCGCTCTTGCTTCCCTGCTCTCCTTGGGCTGGTTCGGGTCCATATTCTTGGGTATTGGTGCGACTCGCAGTGTACTGCGATACTTGTCCGGAATGTCTTCGGTACTTTCGATCTCCTGGATCATGTTGCTGCCGCCGTATCTTCGCAGGAGCACCCTGCCCATGGGGGTTCTGCATCAACCTACGTGCCTGAGAGTATAGTAGTGCTTCTCTCAGTTAATTCGCTGAAGGTATTGTGCAGTCCCAGGGCTAGCAGTTTCTCGGTCGATGTGCACTGCGGCAGGTGAAGCGCAGTTTTGTACGCCTTTCGCAGTATGACGTCCGCTTGTTCTTCTTGCATGATGCAATTGTGGTAGGGAAGGCTATACACCACTCTGCTAACCACGAGCCTCCTGACTAGCTTGAGTGTGTCGCTCTCCTTCATGCCGTGCCTCGTGCTTGATATTCTGCTGATCATACGGGTCACCTGTACGGTGGCGGTCTCCAGCAGTGTCACAGTATGATTGCACCGCTGATTGGACTGAAGACACATCCCGAGGATCTGAATGGTGGTCCTCTCTGGAATGGGTTGCCCCTCGAGGTATACGTTTAGTTTGAGCTCATCGCTTGTAGGGATCATTCGATTTTGTTTGCCTCACCACACCCTTAGCAGCTCGTACTTCTCCGTCGAGCAGGCGAAGCCCCTGGACCTAACGTAGGTTTCTTCGCAGGTGGCTGCTTTTTGCAGGCATTCTTCTTTTTTGCTGGGCGATCCCCGGTTCTCCCATACTGTAATGTCAGCGTACATGGCGTGCCGTGTGCCTTCAATTTGTTCGAGTTGTCTTGCTAGCCCGATCATTGCGATGTTGAAGAGGATGGGGGAGATGACCGACCCTTGAGGAGTTCCCTTGTTTGGGGTGCGAAACTTCTCGGATCTGACTTCTGCCAGGACGATAGTTGCTGTACGGTTAGAGAGGAAGGCCTTGACGTAGCCATGAATCCTTCTCCCATAGTTCAGGCTATCCATTCCTATGACGATTGCTTCGTGGCTGACATTGTGGAAATCGAAGGCTCCTTTAATGTCCAGTGCCATTATGACGTGTTCGCCGTTCCGCGGAACGTTGCTGAACCCCTCGTCCTTGAACAGTAGGAGCACGTCTTGCGTCGATAATTTAGCGCGGAATCCCAACATGCTGTGGGGGTACAGCTCGCTGTCCTCCATATAATTTTGCAGCCTCACAGTAACCACCCGCTCGTATAGCTCGCCTAAGCATGACGTGAGGTAGAATGGTCTAAGATTTTCTACTTGCAATCCCCGGTTTTGGAATCATCACTACTTCCGAATGCTTCCACACCTAGGGTACTGCCTCCGCCGCCCAGTGCTTATTGAGGTAGTCAGTAAGACTACCAGCTCATCACTGAGGTTGCGAATCAGCGCGTTCTCTATCTTGTCTGCGCCTGCACCCATATTCCTAGTGGTATTTCTTATTGCTGCGTAGGCTTCCTCTAGTTATAGGCATGTCCAGATCAGAATTTTCTTGCCCCTTATAGTACTCCATGTAGGCTGCTGGGTCGCCGTCCCCGAAGCCCTTGTGCCTTAGTTTTTCTATGAGCTCATACGCTGGGCCAGCAAACTAGTGAACCAGCCTCTGTATGGCCTTGTTGTTCTCTGACTTGGTTTTAGTCGAGTCCAGGAGAGCCTTGAGTATGCTCCACGTTTGGGCAGTACTCAGGGTTCCGCTCGAAGAAATGCTAAATTGCTGCCAATTTCCTCACGCCAATTGTTCCGCATACTCTTCCGTTTTTTTTGCGTAATTTCCGCAATCTTCAGCGCTAGCTTCCTATTAAACTTCTGTCTCCTCCACCTTTTGGTCAGACTCTGTATTTCCTCCCATAGCCTAAGCAGTCTTGAGTCGACCTCGGGTGTTTGCTCTGTGCGGTCAATCTCATTGGTGTACTTGCTTCGCCTTTCCTTCAGCATGTTCCCCTTTCCTCGATTTACAGTATCTCGCCCAGCGGATGTACATCCCATGCTTCTCTAAAGGCATCCTAAACCGTTATTTTAGCTGTACCTATCCGACTCTTTACGTGGTCCATTCCCATTTGCGTCTTGATGATGTTATGATCACTACCCAGGCTTTCCAGCATATTTTCCCAGACCGCCTGTCTCGCTTTACTTACAAAGGAGAGGTCGGGGCCGGTGTCCTCCTAGACGCTGCTCCCCACCCGGGTGGGGACCTCTGGATCCGTTAGGAGTTGGCAGTCTATGTTGCCCGCCGCCTCCTTGACTCTCGTACCCTTTTTATCGGTGGTCTTGTACCTCCGTCTAGGATCTTTGGCGTTGATGTCTCCAACAATGACGAGCGCGTTGTTTTCAGCCAGTCTGCTCACGCCGTGGAAGAGTTCCACGAATTTGCCCTCCTTCTGCTTTGGAGGACTGCATACGTTTACAATTTATTTATTTATTTTATTTATTTATTTTTATTTATTTCCAGAAGACAACTGGATGGTCTCTTGGGCTAAAAGCTACACAAAAGCTTGACGAGGCCCAAGAGACCATTACAAGGCAGCAGCGTAAATAGAAACATAATAGATGAATAGTACATAGGTAGACAGTAATAGGGAAATAATAAAACAGTTACTGTGACAGGTAATAATGATGTCAATCACATAAAGCTACCAGTAATGAACTGAAACCAAAATAAAACAACTGAAAAGCACATACGCGGAAACAACAAACAAAAATTAATGGATCACAACTGCACAAACAGGAATGTAATTGTTTTTTGTTCAAGCCCACTGTGTGTCTATATTTGTTTAGTATTGTAGGGAGGTTATGGGTAAGTGACTGATATTTATAAAATGTACGAAAATGAGGAACTGCCCACGCATCAACGCCCCGCCGCGGTGGCTCAGTGGTTAGGGCGCTCGACTACTGATCCGGAGTTCCCGGGTTCGAACCCGACCGCGGCGGCTGCGTTTTTATGGAGGAAAAACGCTAAGGCGCCCGTGTGCTGTGCGATGTCAGTGCACGTTAAAGATCCCCAGGTGGTCGAAATTCTTCCGGAGCCCTCCACTACGGACCTATTTGTTCCTCTCTTCTTTCACTCCCTCCTTTATCCCTTCCCATACGGCGCGGTTCAGGTGTCCAACGATATATGAGACAGATACTGCGCCATTTCTTTTCCACCAAAAACCAATTAATTAATAATACACGCATCAACATTTCTTGTTTGCACGCTAATATTTCGTCGCTCTAAGGATGCCAAGGACTTTAGAAGGTTAGTAACTTCAGGGGAGGAAAAGTAGATTGACTGTAATAGGCGAAATTCATACAACTTGTCTACACTTATGATATTGAATGATTCAAATGCACCCTTTGTAGTTTCCATGGGCTCAATATTTGCTATGTAACGGATGATTTTTTTCTGTAAAACCAGGAGTTTATTTAAATTGGTTTTTGTGGTTGTGCACCAAACTAGACTGCAGTATCTTAAATGAGAGTTAAACAAAGCATGATATACTTGAAGTTTTATCTTGGGTGGATGTACAGTACGACAGCGCGATATAACTCCTGTAATCGAGGAAAGTTTTTTACGAAGGTGATCAATGTGAGCATCCCAGGTTAGATGTGAGGTAAAATGTACAACTAATATTTTATGGTTGTCAACGATTTCAATTTCTTGGTGCTCATAGGTTATAGTGTGATTTATTTCAACTAATTTGTTTTTAGTGCGGAATATAATAGCTTTAGTTTTAGTGCAATTGATTTGAAGTCTGTTTAACTTGGACCATGTGGATAGCTTAGCTAAAAATTCATTACATTGCATGATTAAACCATCAGCATTTGGGCCAGAAATAAGAATAGTACTATCATCAGCATATATCACTAGTTTTACTGTATTATCAATATTCACGAAGTCATTAACGTATGTATTGAACAACAGCGGACCTAACACACTTCCCTGGAGTACGCCACTCTTTATCGGAAAAAGGGATAAGCTGCAGTTTTTGACAAACACTCTCTGAAACCTGTTGCTGAGGTAGCATTTCAGCAAAGCTAGACACGTGCCGCGGATCCCGTAAGCTTGTATTTTGGATAGAAGAATGTTATGGTCCAGACAGTCAAAAGACTTGCTGAAATCTATAAAAACAGCCAACGAGAACAAATTACTTCCTATGTTTCGTAAAATATTTTCTTTTAATATTAGTAAAGCAGTTTCCGTCGATCTGTCCTTCCTAAAACCGAACTGTGCATTTGTTATTATGTTTTCTTTGTTAAAGAAGTTAGTTATACGAGCAAAAATGATTTTTTCTAGTGCCTTAGAAAATACAGGGAGGACTGAAATTCGGCGATAGTTTGTTGCCAAGTTTGGGTCGCCGCCCTTGAAGATTACAGAAACCCTGGCACATTTCATTTTTTCAGGAAAGACGCCCGAATCTAGTATTAAATTAAATATGTAAGCAAGTACGGATGTACGTAAGGTCAATACATACTTTATCGGCATGATTTGAATGTTTTCAATATCAAGCGCCTTACTGTTTCGGAGCAACATGAAAGTGTTATGAATCTCCTGCTCATCAGTAGGCTGAAGGTATATTGTTTTCATTGTACTAGTGGAGATTCCAGTTGTATCTGGAGGATAGTCACAAGGATTTGCAATACTCACAAAATGATTGTTAAGGTAATCCGCAAGCGCTTTACCGCTCAATTCACCACCTTCATGTGTTAAAACATCCGGAAGGGAACATTTACTTTTACGACCCAAAACAGTGTTTATTGCTTTCCATGCAGCATCCGGGCGTTGTCGAGCGCAGTCTGCAAATAACTGCTCATAGTATAAAGATTTGGCTCTCCGAAGCTCAGCGTTTAGCTTATTCCGCAATATTTTACACTCCTTTAGAGTTTCTTTTGAACGTGCACGCAAGAAAGAATGAAAGTGACGATTTTTATTTTTGATCATTTGTAAGTGTTCTCGAGTGACCCATGGTTTCTTAATCTTTTTTGTTGGCACGATAGTTTGCAAAGGGAAATGTTTAGCATAGATGCACACAAAACGATTTATGAATTCGTTATACGCGTCATTCGCATCCACATTTTTTAGCACGGCAGACCAATATTGGTTCATGATTTCATTCTTGAACGATATTAGCTTTCCTTCGGTAATGCGCTGAACAAAAAATGTTTCCCTTTTCACATTCCTGTCCAGTGAATCAATGCGATATGGTAAGAAAGTAGGACAGTGATCACTAACGTCGCAGGCAACTGTGTCTGCATTGTAAATTTCAGTGTCAAGATTCGTAACAATGAGATCTAGCATGGATGATGTAGAACATGTAATTCGAGTTGGTGTTTTAATCACATTTATGAAACCAGATGAAACCAGTTTTGTGCTAAAGTCACGAACACAGTTATTTTCCTTTAGCATGTTTATGTTAAAATCACCACCACTGATGAGCCTAAGGTTGTTTTTACAAATAAATTCCAAGAAGTCTTCATAAAATTCTAAGAAGCGTGCAACATTCCCAGTTGGTGGACGATACAAGACAGAAATTATTTCTTGTTTATTTTTCAGCGTTAAGATTTCATAATCCACAGTGGTCTTACTGAATTCCGGCAAAATTTCACACTTCTTGTGCTTTGCAACTAGAATTGCGACGCCACCACCCCTGCTGTTTTTACGATTAAGAAAGAAGTTATTGTAACCATCTAGTTCCAACATTTTGCTGCTGTTTGTATACCAAGTTTCCGACAGCATTAGGACAGAAAATTGAGAGCAAAATTGCTGTAATAAAAGGACAATGTCATCTTCTTTACGGTTCACTGAACGTGCATTGATATGCATAACTGATTCGCATGATAAATAATCCAACTTCACATCAGATGGCAGAGTAAGCTCCTGATAATCCATCTTTCAATGCTTGAAAACACGAAGCAGATAGCCAGATGAGCACGATGTCGGCAATCACACGTTATCGGCATCACGAGCTGTGTTGCCCGCTTGAGTAGAAAAAATCTTGTCGACAACGTCCTCACCTGTCACATGCACAGTGGGCGTGTTATCTGCCTGCTTGGCAAAGATTTTCCCGTTGTAGGACCACACCGATTTCCAGTTACACTCATATTTTTTTTTCACAGCCATTGCAAGTAGTTTCTTCAATGCGGGACAGAGATGCTCATTAACATATATTGCATCTGATTTGTCTAGGCCGATGTCTTTGCTTGTAAGCCGTGTTTTTTTCGCCTTCGTCAGGACAATGTCTCGCTTCCTGCGGGATTTGAATTGGACGAGGATGTGCGATTTCCCAGCAGTTCGCGTCGGCACGCGATGGCAGACTTCAATGTCAGCTTCTTCTATCGGTTCTGAGATGGTGTTGCCAATTTTAGAGAGAATGTCACTCAGGGATTCGCCTTCAGTCTCTGCTATTCCTTGTATTTCAATGTTACACTTCCTTGAATATTGTTCAGCATGAGTAAGCCTGCTTTCTGCATTTTGCAATTTACTTTCGAGAGATGCGCATCTGGCACACAGCGCCTCATTATCAGTTGATAGTTGCACGTTTTTGGAAACCTCATCATCCAGTTGTTTTTTGATGTCCTCTATTGTCCCATGTGCGAACTCAAGGCTCTCGGTCAAGCTTTTTTGCTCGGTTTTTAGCTGACGAATTTCGTTTCGCAAATCTCTTTCCATAGCCTCTCGAAAGGCCTTCAGTTCAAGTTTTACTTCGTCTTTAAGTTTAACTAATTCAGCCCTCATTTCTTCCTTCAGCTTATTTAACTCTTTAGACATTTGAAAGCAAGCAGCCTTTCGGGTGCAACAAGATAATAAAGCACTGCAGCTTGAGACAACACACAAGCACAAGTCCAAAATCAGGCAGCAGCGACGACACACAATACAGAAGATAAGTCAAGGAATCGATACGGCGATAACACTAACCTGTGACAAGAGCGTACAACTGTTAACACAGTGCGCACGGGGCACGTCGCTGCTGCCAAGTGAGGCTAGCTGCGCTGATGTGGCTCCTTTTGTAGCTCCTGGCACTGGCGTAGGGCAGCGCAGTAGTTCTGCGCAGCTGACGGTCACGCCTCCTGGTACAACTTGCGGAAAATCCGGCGTAACAATCTGAAGTCCGGCGTGGAGAGCTGGCTTGGTCCGGTGCGGGCGCTGAGTGCAGCCAAGCGGTTTGTGCCTGTGACAAGAGCGTACCACTGTTAACACAGTGCGCACGGGGCACGTCGCTGCTGCCAAGTGAGGCTAGCTGCGCTGATGTGGCTCCTTTTGTAGCTCCTGGCACTGGCGTAGGGCAGCGCAGTAGTTCTGCGCAGCTGACGGTCACGCCTCCTGGTACAACTTGCGGGAAATCCGGCGTAACAATCTGAAGTCCGGCGTGGAGTGCTGGCTCGGTCCGGTGCGGGCGCTGAGTGCAGCCAAGCGGTTTGTGCCTGTGACAAGAGCGTACAACTGTTAACACAGTGCGCATGGGGCACGTCGCTGCTGCCAAGTACTTCCTCCGTTCGTCTTCTTTTTCGGTATAATTTCGGTAATCTCATGATCTATATCTGTGTCAGCAATCTTGTCGTGTGTTATGGCGGCAAGGGTTTTGCTGATTAGAATGGCTGTCCGACCATTCTCGTTTTCTTGGCATGTATACCCCTGTAATTTTGGCGTGAAGCCCCAGGTTTTTTGCAGAGCAATGACGTCGGGCGGAATTAGCTGCTTGTGGATGTATTGTTGTCATTGTGCCTGTTTTCTTCGGTACCTTCTGCAATTCCACTGCCATTTTTCAAGCTTTTCGTTTTTGCCTCGTCCTTTATTGGGACTGGCTATGATTAGTTCTCTGAATGCATTTCTAATGATGGACGTCGCTGGTCAAACTTTTTACCCTTCGTGTTTTTTCTTGTTTACGCATGTTGCGTATTTCTGTGTTTTGCATCTCTATTCTTTGCTCTACTATGTTGAATTTCTGTCTTATCTCTGCCAAGAACTTGACAAAGTATACGGGTGCTTCTGATGCCTGGTATTGTGGCTGAGATTCCCTACAAGGGGCTCTTGATTTGAGGTCCCTGACTGGTCTCATTAGTTCTTCAACCTTTTTATCCTGTGCCTCTACCTTCTGTCTGAGGGCCTTTTCGTTTTCTAACTGAGTCTCTTTTTTTTATTTATTTATTCAAATACCTCACGGGCTCCGACTGGAGTATTATGTGAGGGGGGTTACATAACTGGGGTGGGAAAAAGAAGCAAGTAGAACATGGTTATTTTAACATCGTTATACAAAGAACAAGCAACCAACCAGAAAATAGAACTAAATTGAAAAACTAAATTGAAAAACGCACTACAGAACACACTTCAGAAGAAAATGCTACTTATTTTTTCTTTGAAAATAACATGATCTGAGATGTGAACAATGTTATCAGGAAGACTATTCCAATAAATGATTGCACGGGGCAGGGCTGATGAGTTGAATGCAGTGGTCCTTCCCGAAAGGCGCTTAAAACTGAGGTGATTATGCAATCGGTGAGATGTGCGGGCCGGTTTTGTAAGGGGTAGTGTGAAGGAATGATGGCTGTAAACAATTTTATGGAAGAGGCAGATAAGTGCTATTGTTCCGCGAGATTCTAAGGATGGAAGGGATATCGAAGCCTTAATGTTAGTTATACTGGAATGTCGGCAATAGTTGCGAGAAATGAAGCGAGCGGCACGATTTTGTACGCGCTCTAGGGAATTAATTAGGTACTGTTGGTGAGGTGACCAAATGGAAGATGCGTATTCAATTTGAGGGCGGACGAATGTCTGATATGCGAGCTGGCGTGTGGAAGAAGGCGCACCTCTGAGGTTACGCTTTAAATAACCTAATGTACGGCTAGCTTTGGCAGCAATTTTTTCTATGTGGGTTTTCCATGAGAGATTAGATAAAAAGTGAACGCCAAGGTACTTGTACGATGACGCAAGAGTGACTGGACTGTTGTTAAGCGAGTAAGTGAAAAGGTAATTAGACCGTTTACGGCTAAATGTCATTAACTGGCATTTATCAGTGTTAAGGGACATTAGCCATGATGAGCACCAGTTATTAATGCGATGTAGATCTTATTGAAGGGCGATGTGGTCATTAAAGGAGCGGATTTTGCGATAAATAACGCAATCGTCTGCAAGCATTCTGAGTGTTGAGGTAATGCCTAATGGGAGGTCATTGATGTAAATCAGAAAAAGTAACGGGCCTATTACACTACCTTGCGGTACGCCTGATGTTACATCAATTAAATGGGATGAATGGTTATCAATAGAAGTGAATTGTTTTCGAAATGATAAAAAGTTTCTTATCCAAGAAATTGTTAATGAATCGAGGCGCAATGATGAGAGTTTCGCTATTAAACGACAGTGTGGAACGCGGTCAAAGGCTTTAGCATAGTCTAGGAATATACAGTCGATTTGAAGATTTTCGTCCATACCGTGAAAAAGCTCATTAGTAAATTCGAGTAGTTGTGTTTCACATGATAACCCTTTTCTGAACCCATGTTGTTTTGAAAAGAAGAAACCGTTGTCTTCTAAATGTAATGCCGTGTTAGATGCAATGATGTGTTCGAGAAGTTTGCAAGATATACATGTCAGAGATATTGGGCGATAGTTAGCAACATCAGTTCGGTCACCGTTTTGAAAATTGGAATAACTTTTCCAATTTTCCACTCGTATGGTATCTCGCCTGTTGAAAGTGATTGCCGAAATATATGAGTGAGTATGACGCTCGAATGAGCCACGGTATGTTTCAAAATTTTCGAAATAATCCCGTCAATACCACATGAAGTACTTAATTTCAGATTGTTAATCAATGTTGCAACGCCATCAACAGTAACGTCTATTGGGCTCATGTAGTCATAGTCATATTCTGATGGCGATGGAATATTGGAATAGTCTTCCTTCGTGAACATATTGGCGAAAACGTTATTGAAAATCTGAGGGCGTTCGTCTTGAGCAATGGGGTCTCCAGCCTCATCAATCAACGTAAAATCTGAAGAAGTTTCGGAAGGTGATAATGTTTTCCAAAATTTTTTTGGATTGTGCTTAAGGAGGGATTGCAGATCGTGAGCCATGAACTTATTCCTAGCTTTCCGTATGGCCGCGCAGTATTCTTTATCAGCGTTTTTATGTTTTTCCCATGATGCGGGTGTTTTGAGCCGTTTAGCTGTTTTAAAAAGTCGTTTTTTTTGTTCATCAACGTACGCAGGTTCCTGTGGTACCACGGCTTAGATGAGTTAGCACGGAAAGATATGCGGGGTATATAGGTGTTCATTAACTGCGTGAGCTTATCTTTAAAGTGACGCCAGTTTTCGTTAACAGATTGATTAGGAAAGGATTGCAGAAAGGAATCACAGAATGTTTGTAAGCCGAGGTTAATGGCATCGTAGTTCGCTCTGTTATAGTCGAAGATATATTTCTGAGGTGGTCTGCGTTGGTGTGACGGCATTTTCAGAGTGAAATGGAGCAGTTTGTGATCACTGAAACCATCCGTGAGGGAGATCGGGCTTATATTGTCTGGAGCCGATGTGAGAACAAGGTCTAATACGTTAAGGTCGCGCGTAGGTTGAGAAACTAGCTGAGTTAAAGAAAAGTCTAATGTTAGTTCAACGAAATTAAGTGAGTCCTGTGCCGATGCAGTTAAGGTATTCCAGTTGATATTCGGGTAATTAAAATCACCGAATAAATAAATGTCGGTCTTTGGGAAGTTACTTCTTATATCTAAGAGGTTGGCATGCAAATTTGTTACGAAAGAGTCTGAACTATCTGGTGGTCGGTAACATATGCCAAGAAGAGACTTAAGCGATGAGGACATGATGCAAACCCATAAAATTTCTAGAGGGGACGAAATGTTAACACGAAAGGAAGGAATGTGTTTTTTTATGGCGATCATCACGCCACCTCCTCTTTTATTAGGTCTGTCGTTCTGGTAAATAACAAAATCACGAGAGTCAGGTAAGATTTCGTCGTCAGTTATATCCGAGTGCAGCCACGTTTCTGTTAAAGTTAATATGTCAGAGTTACTATCTTCAAGATATGAGTAAAGTTCGATGCGCTTTGGAAGGATGCTACGTATGTTAGTGAAAGATATGGAAAGCGAAGGGTGGGCAGTGCCGCCGTATGAAGGTTGTGGCTGATAGTCAGAATTGTGTACAACCGCTCTTCGTTTTTGCTATCGGGTACATTGTTTGACAGTGTCAGAAGCAGCGTCGTACATATATACAGTGTCGTTCATGCGCAGTTTATCGACCCTAAGCTTAAACGATCCGCCCTCCGACTTTGCGAAATCTATCAGTTTTTTCCTGGCCAGGCGTGTTGGGAAAGAAAAATCTTCGCGAACGACATACTGTGTGTCTTTAAACTTGTGACCTTTATCTATGATCTGTTGTTTGTCCTTGTAGTGAGCAAACTTGACGATGATCGGCCTACACTTCTCTGGTTGGTATCGACCAAGCCGATGAGCCCTTTCAATTTGTGTTGGCTCAAGTGTGCAGCCAAGGTGTTCCGCACACAGCTCCAACACCTTTGTTTCTGAGCTAGACCATGTTTCGGACTCGTTGTCAGGTATACCAAAGAAAAGTAGGTTAGAGCGGCGAAGTCTGTTTTCTGTGTCGTCACATCGTGAGGTAATTATCTTTAATTGCTCGGTTATATTTGAGGGACCTATTGTAGACAGTTCTGTGGATGGCGTAGAAATGGTAGATTTCATTTCTACCATTTCGACCTCGATTGTGCGAATTCTGGCAGATAGCTGTTTTAGTTCAACGTCCACTGATGCCTGCCATTGTTTTAGGGCGCGTAGGTCATTCCTGATACCATCCTGGCGAGATTCAATTCTCTGGACTGTCTCGAGTACAGTTGCCAGGACGCTTTCTTGATCGGTGCCAGGCGGACCGGGATTTGACTCTACGTCTTCAGAGAGCGCTAACAGGATGCTGCTAATACAGAGTGCCATTCTAGTCTTACAACCCGTAAGAACATGCAACCAGTGTCTGGGGCACGACACCACGAACAAAAAACGATTCGAGGTTTTAGCAGATAAAGGGTCATCATTGTAACTAACCTGGAAGAACACGAACGGTGAGTGCTTCATGTTGAAAGCGGTGTCGTGCCCCAAGAAAACGCTGTCCGGTTGCAGATTATATCCCGCGCTTCCAACGCTGATAGCGGGGTGGGCGGATGTATATGGCTCCGGTTGCCAGCCGAACTTGACAATCTCGTCCAGGAAGGGTGGTTTCGTCCAGCTGTCGGGTCTGGTCGCGTTTGGCAGCGTCCAAAGTTGCAGTGAATCCGCAGTCGGTGTATTCCATGGGAACTGAAGAACCAGGAAAACCTGGAAGAACACGAACGGTGAGTGCTTCATGTTGAAAGCGGTGTCGTGCCCCCTCCGACGCCGGGAATCGAACCCGGGCCTCCTGGGTGAAAACCAGTTATCCTAGCCACTAGACCACGCGTGTAATGATGTTGTTACTTTGACTATTGTTACCCGAGTGCAAAACAAGTGATTTGGGAGGGCCTGCACCCCAGCTCACCTTGCCGTTGTTATTTTTGTTGTTGGGTTTCTGCTTCTGCTATGGCTGCTGAGGCTGTTGTTTGCCTCATTTGGTGCCTTGGGACGACTGGAAATCGTTGGTCCGTGACCGGCTTCGCGAACTCCAACCTTTGCTCCTTGCTCTGGTTCCAGGATTGGCTCCGAGATTTGCTCTGCTCGCCCTCTGAGCTAAGCCCCCGCCGCCTCCGCAGCCGCTGCTGCCGCTTCCGCTGCCACTGCTGCTGCCGCTCGCTGCTGCCGCCGCCGCTGCTGCTGCTGCCGCTGCCGCCGCCCCCGCCGCCGCCGCTGCTGCTGCTGCTGCCCCTGCTGCTGGTGCTGCCGGTGCTGCTGCTGCTGCTGCTGCCGCTGCTGCCGCCGCTGCCGCTGCTGCTGCCGCTGCTGCTGCTGCTGCTGCTGCCGCTGCTGCTGCTGCTGCCGCCGCCGCCGCCCGCCCGGCTCTTCTGGCGGCTTTGCCGTCCGCCATAGGCCGGCCCGCGATGCTCCTTGAACTGCTTCAGGCGCTCCTTGCAGTCTCTGGATCCGGCGGCATGGTCGGCTCCGCATACCAGGCACTTTGGCTGACATTGATGTCCATCCGGCGGGTTCTGTGCTCCGCACTGCCTGCATGCCCTGACATCCGGCGTCGGACATACGTCGGATTTGTGGCCTTGCTGTCCGCAGTTGTAGCACAGATTCCTCGTCGGTCGGTATGGGTGGCATTTGTATTCGCCTCCGCACCAGTTTATCTTGGTAAACCCCAATTTGAATGAAGACCGAAGATCACAGATCAAGCCCCTACTCCAAAGCAAAGGATATGTGTTTTCGGAAGGGGTGGGCAAAACGGATTTCATATGTTGCAAACTAGATCTCTCCATAGATAGGCCGATCAGTGTGAAGCAATACCCACTACCTTTAGCAGTTCAAGAATCAATTGAAAATGAAGTGCGGGATATGTTGGAGCTTGGCATGATTGAGAGGTCGTGGTCAGCCAGCACTGCGCTTCTCGTGGTTGTCACAAAACACGAAGGTACTAACCGACTGTGTGTAGATTTTTGTCGGATAAATGACATCACAGTACCCTATGCCGAACCTGCACCAAGGACAGACGTGGTGTTCGCTAAGGTGGCTCACAAAAGGTTTTTTTTCTAAATTTGACTTAGCTAAAGGGTATTGGTGAATACCAATGGAAGATTCGTTTAATGAGAAGACGGCTTTTTTCTGCTCGGCGGGTTTATTCCAGTTTAGATTCCTGCCTTTTGGCTTGAGGGCAGCACCTGCAATATTCATGAAGTTGATGAGGAAGGTTTTGGATGGGCTCCAATATGTAGAACACTATATTGATGACATCCTGGTGGCAACGAATACAGGGGAAGAGCATGTAATTACGCTGGAAAAACTATTTGATTTAATTCAGCAAGCCAGGTTTACTATAATACCGGCAAAATGTGAGATGGGCTTTGAAGCCATTTCTTTTCTCCGACACAAGCTGGGGATGGGCCGCATCGCGACGAAAGACGACATCTTGGACAAAATACAGCAGGCCCAGACACCGACGACCAAGAAAGAGGAACAGTCGTTCTTGGGTTTAACGGGATACTACAGGGACTTTATTCCCGATTATACCAACATAGCCGATCCGCTTGTCGAAATCACTAAGAAAGGGGGGGGGGGGGCAAGCAATAAGCTGAATTGGACTGCTTAACATGAAAATGCATTCATGATGCTAAAATGGCATATGGCAAAACCGCCCGTTCTCCTTGCTCCAAATCTGGATAAAGAGTTTGTGCTTCGCACTGATGCATCAGACCGACCTTTAGGAACCATACTCTTGCAAGAACAGATTCGCGTGCTACTTCCGGTAATTTTTGCAAGTAAGATATTATCGGCTAGTGAACGCAACTACTCCACTGTTGAAAAGGAATGTTTGGCGTTGGTTCGGGCAGTAAAGATATTCCACATTTATCTTTATGGGAGACATTTCAGAATTCAAACGGATTTTCAGTCGCTTGAATACTGAACCAAGGCCAAAATGAACAATGTAAAGTCATGAGATGGAGTTTGGCCTTGCAAGAATACTCATTTCAGGTGGAATAAACTAAAGGCAGATCTACGGCAGAACAGGTCTACGTATTTCTTCGATGTATCCTGTTGTTGTTGGTGTCGTTGTTATGTGATTATACAAGGAAGTGTGTTGTGTACATTAACATGTTTATTAAGGACTCTGTACGGACAACGGCAGTGGTGCGTTAATGTTCTGAAAATGCAGTTTGGTGGGCTGTGTTAGTTGTGTGTTTTTGGTGTTTGCTGGACATCTGCGGTGTGCTGTGTGCTGGGTCCGGAATCGCCACAGAAGATAGTCGGTGTTCTGGATGGCTTGAAGATGAGGATGACGTGAGCAGTTTTTCATGGAAAAACTCTTGAGAGAGGGGCTCTTGTCACATACAATAGGGAGTCTAAAATATAATTATGAATTAAAGCGGTGTGAAGAAGACGACGCGGATTAAGCGATGGCAAAATAATATGAAGAAGAAGCATTCGATGAGGAGGAGAGAGATGATTGGTGCGAAGAAAAGAAGAAGACGACGACAAGCCTTACGTGGACTAACACCAAGGCTATAAAAGGGTGAGGGAAAGCGAGGCACGGGGGGAAGAACAGAGAAGCGGAGGCTCTAGCGGGTCAAGAACGTTTCGGCTGGAAGAGAGCGACGCCGGCTACTGCTCCGGTGAGCTCACGTTCTATGGCTTCGCATCGTGGACTTGCTGTCGTTCCTGAGCCCGTTCCGGGGAGTTAACTGAGGACGCTACCACATGATACGGCCAGGGGTGTCTCCAGCGCTGTTGCCACCCATCCGGGTGGTGCCCCCAACGCCAGAAACACCGGCATCACCTCCACGGGAGCTTGGACCGAGAGCTTGTACGACGCAGCCAGCGATGCCGCCTGTGACGCCTGCCGCAGTACGTCGAACACCATCTCGACGCCGGCTACTGGATCCAAACAGCGCAGCAGCCGCACCGCACCAACCGTGAGCACGAGCGCCGACCACTAACAGTAGAACGCTAGTAGTAAACGCTGGTAGCAGTGTTCCCGGGTCGTGTGTATTTATAGTCTGTGTTTTGTGTTGGGTTTGTTAGTTTTGTGTGCTAGTGTGTGTGTCACGTTGGGTGTATTAAATGTGCATCTGTGTAGGTAGACATGTCACCTAGTCCATTCTCTCGGTCCGAGTGTTCTCCAGGGACATCCTTGACATAGGGAGAAGAAGCGGTGCTAAAGCACATGCCACCTCTCTCTTCGATAAAAAGGCTGCTGCCAGTTCGCGAGCTAATATATCTCTACTTTTAGCTAAAAGTTTAATCTCGCCATGTCGTGGCTCACATTTTTTTCTTTTTTTCAGTGCTTGAGCGGCAACGGGCGGGTAGCTTTTTGGACGAATCTGATGCGTTCCCTAACTACCTTTTACGTTGCCCAGCGGGCTCGTTGACGCAGCGTCCAGTCTGACCGACGTACACCTCGCCACATGTAAGAGTGATCTCGTAGACCACTCCTGTGGCACACCTTACGTAGGGCTTCGAGTACTTCTTTCCACACCCAGTTGTTGCTTTAGCACAGCTGCTAACCTTGGGGCACATCTTGGCCAATTTGCAGGGGGTGCAGAAGACCATGGAGACCCTGTACTCTTTGCCAACTTGTTTTAAATTGTGGGACACCTTGTTAAGAATATACGATATCACCACTGGTTTAGCCTCGCCGAAGTCTTCTTTCGGGCGTTGCCCCTTTGGCTTACCATTTAGTTTCGGCAGAAATGCCTCGGTCACGGCAGCCCAGACCTGGTCAGGGAACACTGCTTTACACAGTACATTCACCTCACTCTTGGAGCTCGCTGACGTCATTTAAAAGCACGACTTGGTGGGATTAAAATTCTAGCTAGAACTAACTATAGATTAGCTCGCGAACTGGGAGAAGCCCTTTTTATCAAAGAGAGGTGGCATGCACGTAAGCACCACTTCTATCTCCGTTCTAGGAAGTGAGCATATTTTGCTCAAAAATACGTGATAATGAGTAGTGTTCGTCCGAGTGTGTGTTTTTCTTGTTTTTTCTGACCTTGTAAGTGCGCATGCGTTCACCTTCTTCGGGCTATATATATGCGACATGTGGCTTTTAATAAACATGGTTGGAGCCAGCGCCCGTCCTGTCCGTCTTTCTGTGTGGTTCGTGTAAAATTTAGCGCTGTTCTTACTTTTATTGCCCAAAGTTGCGAGAAGCTTATCAAATCGCAACTTGGAAGGAAAAGCCAGTCACGTGCTTAGTGTGAAAGCCTGAAGCTTGCCTTTCTGATTGGAGACTTCAAGTATTCGCGTATGGCAAACTTAGTGTGCTTTAGCTTAGGGCGGCACGATAAGCCATAGTCAGACTTTACAACCACAAAATTTAACGATGGTTGGTCGGTGCTTTCCTTCAACAAAGCGCCCTATTCGATTAGCTTTTTCGATGCTTTCAGGTGTAGCACTTTGGTTAATATGAGACGAGAAGAACTTGCGGACATTTTGTTCGGATTCAGACCAACTCTCTCTTGCGGAGTCATTTAGACTTAGAATAAGCAAATTATTCCTGCGGGTTCTATTGGAAACATCTTCAAAACAGACCTTAAGAAGGGCAACGTCCCTGGTTAAGGTGTCAACACACGATGATGTGTTTGAATCACCAGCCCTTGCGGCCAGCCGTGAGGTATGAATGTTGTTCTCTAGTGTAGCGATCCTACCCTGTAAACGTTTTAATTACGTATTTGTAGCGTCCTGATGCTCTTTAAGCATATGCAGTTCGTGAAGGAACTGCGACTGGTGAAGTTCTAGTTGTTCTATTACTGCGTGAATGCCGTCAATGGCTTCATTATCCGAATTCATCTCGTGTGTATCAAAACCTGGGCCGGTGTTGCTCTCAACATCACCACTTAATAACAGTGAAATTTAACATAATTGACCATGACCATGCTTCAACTAAGTAACACACTTTTTCATAACACAAAGCAAGTCGTCGGGGCACAACAGCGCAATAATAGATCGATTGGAACTACAGTAGCATGCAGCGGGAAAGCGGTGACTAACCTGAGAGGAAAACAGTGGTAAGCGCATTGTCGATGTGATTTCGTGCCCCAGCTGGGCGGCTTGGAACTGGCGAATAAATATCCGCCCTTCGGAGATAGTGCTGCCAGTGCGCCCCTGTTGCCAGATCGACAGTGTGGTCGAAGCCAAACTGGGAGGCAGACGCGCTGCAGCTTGTCATCGAGGCGTCAAGCTGAGGTTGAACTTGACAGGCGCATGCTTAGGTGCTTTGTCCAAGAATAATATTTCCACGATCGACCAAGAAAAAATGGCGTGGGACAGGACCTGGTAGAAAGGCAGTGGTAAGCGCATGACCGATGTGATGTCGCGCCCCCATTTATGAGTCTCACTGAGCGATCAGTTTGTCTACCACCAAATGAGTGCACTGACCACCCAATCGTTAGGCGAAAACTGATGTGCCGTTGTGTTGTGATGTGACTACGTATCAACCGCCGCTGGCTCAGCGATCCTGCATGATGAATCAGACGAAGCTTATGGCAGCAAGACTGTGGCTCACGTCAACTTGCCGTAGGGTACCCTGCTTTAAATGTAATACCACAACGTAAATAGTAGCTTCTTTAACACTGTCTTGCTGGCTTATCTCGTGGTTTGCGTCCTTTTTCATGCTTTGTTTTCATGTTTCTTTCGGAGGTTACACCTCCCTGCGCATAGCAACTTTTTTGACACCCCTGTGGTTTGCTGGCTTATTTGGTGGTTTGCATCTTTCTTCATGCTTTGCTTTTATGTTTTCCGTTAAGGTTACACCCCATAGTACATACCCCATTTTTCTGTCCTTCTGTCTTGCTTACATATAGATTGCTTCCTTGTAGCTATCTTTACATATTTATCTTATAATGCACAAACAGCAGTTGTGATAGTGGGAAACCTTGCTTTAATCAATTGCGTACCTCCAAAGTACACAATTTTACTCATTCCCATGTAATTTCAACTTGACTTTCTTGGTACATTTCCCGTAGAAAATCTAGTACCTCATTATCGATGCCTTCATTTTTTATATGTTCCTCAGTAGTTGCCTGTTCACGTTGTCGTCTGCATCTTTTATGTCTACGAAGGCTAGATACAGAGGTCTGTTTTCCGCCTGAGCTATTTTTATGCATTGGGTAAGCGCGAATAGGCCATCAACTAAGCGCCTACCCCTTCTGAACCCATTCCGAAGTTCTGCGATGATCCCAGTACAACCTACCCATTACCACATTTTTATTTTCACCGCCCGCATCGCCAGCCTGTATATAACAGATGTTGTCGTAATCGCTCGGAAGGATTTTATGTTCATCGTATCTCCTTTTCCTTTATAAATCAAATTCATTTTGCTCCCTCTCTCCAGCTTTGCGGAATGTACTTCTTTTTTATGACTGTCTCCAATGCATTTATCAGCGTTTTCTTGCTTATTGGACCAAGTTAATTAGCCAAGTTTATTGAAATTTCGTCTATTATTCCTGCGGACGTGCATTTAGGAATTTTTGCTTCCACCTTTTTAAAGCTAAGACTGGTCAGTGCTATGCTGTGTTTTATGGCCTTGTCCTGTGTTTCTTCCTAATTTGGTGAGATTAACCTATCATTATTAAATTTGTTGTGCGCGTTCAAAAGGCAGTTCTTT
The DNA here is from genome assembly GCF_052857255.1 of Amblyomma americanum. NCBI lineage: Eukaryota > Metazoa > Arthropoda > Arachnida > Ixodida > Ixodidae > Amblyomma > Amblyomma americanum. The sequence goes on from NC_135498.1 coordinate 206,391,586, forward strand.
CTTATAAGCATTGTTAACCTTGTTTCCTCATATGTATTCGTTTTCTGTTGTTTTCTTCCTTTTTCAACTCACTCCTTTAATGGCCCCTTCTGGTCTGGCAGTATTCCAAATAAATAAAATAAAATAAATAAAAAATGACTCAGTCATAAGTGATGCAATGTAGTTCACAGCGTCGTCTTTCTCTAAGCTTTTTTTCGCTTAGCATCTTGAATCTGTTCCTGCTTTTGTTTGTTTGATCTTACGCAGCCATGTTTCCAGAATTTTCTTCGCCCTATTTAGTTGCACCCAGAACTTCAGCCAGCGAGGGGTTAGAGGACTGCTTTATTTTAGCCTGGATGAGGACCGGCACTTCTGGTTTCCTTTCAAGATAATATTTCTGTTTTTGGCCCGATTCCTCTTCAGATAACTGCGTCCTCTTTACTTCTCTGCGTTCCCTTGAATCCACCCGTCGCTAATCAATGGTCTCCCTAATTTCCTTATTCGATCAGCTTCGTGGATTCCTCTTTCCTGTTCATCGATTTACCCCTTTTACCTATTCAATTTTTCTACCTATGCGTAGTTCTGATTATAATGCCACGTTTTCTAGGGCCTACATTCATTATTACAGCGCAAAGACTTGTTTGCAAAGAATGTGGAAATGAACCTACGTTTAACCACATTTCATTCTCTTGTGTTAAGCTGCAAAAAATTTAATAAAAGTACCTTAATAAATTTTCTAATGAATGCATTCTCTTTCACCCAGCATTGCTCTTAGGTGACAATGTAGTTGTTTACGTATGTTCTGTTGTCAGCTTTTTAAAAGAAGCAGGCGTTTTTGAAAAACTAAATTTGGGTCCACTGGTTGGCATTATTATATGATACACCACAGCCACTTTTTCATTTCTGAGAAGAAGGCTGAGCATATATCCTTGGCTGGGCCAGCATCCTAGCTGAGGGTCGCAGCCAATCACATAAAAACCTCCGCCAGTCTCTCATTGCTGAGAAGAAGACTAAGATTTCTTTTTGATTGGTTGGGAGCCTAGAGATTCTTGCTCAGCCAAGGACAGCCGCTGGGGCTACCTGACTATCATAAGGCTTTTGCTATCAGCCATTTTAAATCTCTTTTCCAGTGTTAATACTAGGTATTAGAAACGCTTTTTGCGATCTATGCCACTGATGATTACCCTATTTCTAAAAATTATGCAGAAAACTTATTTTATACCTTGAGCTTGCCTCGTAATAGCCTTAGCTGCTTATGTGTCGGTCGACTTTGACCAACTGCTGCACCACCTACTGAGCCCTATAACAGCAACTTTAAGGCCTTGCCTCCATTTCCAAGGTATAGTACCGAAAAAGCATGTATATTTGCACCTGTGATAGACGTTTAGTTCGCTTTTGTCTTGGCACAATACTTCCCGGGTGCCTCTCTTCGATTGCAATGCTCGAGTGCACAGCATAAATGGACAGAACTTTAAAGCAGGATATTGCAGAACCGCGTTTTATCCAACTTCATAGTCGGATTTCTAGATAAAACAAAGTTTTCTCTTGTTTCCAGCACGGTTTCCGCAAAGGTATTCCGGCTATTACTCAGCTTGTAACCACCATTCACAAATTGGCACCTACACTAGATAAGGGTGAGATAAGGCAGTCGGTGCCAGACGCTTGGCTAAAGCTGATAGCAGCTTTATTGAGGGTAGCACCTATGAAGCGGCCCTTATATCTAAAAACCAGACGGGATCTACCAGTACGAAGCGCACGGTATACCCTGCGAAGTGTATCACCTTTGATGCAAGACGGAGCATACCTGGAAAACCACTGCGCAGCGTGACTATCACCAGGGCATCATGCTGAGCGCTTCCTGCGCCGCTCCCGCCAAATTCCAGTAGGATAAAACGCGCCGTCAATGAGCAATTCGCGCAGTCGGTGGCGGTCGCTTGGCTGGGGCTGATCACAGCTTTATTGCAGGTGAGAGTTGTAGTTTTTGAACTCTCGGATTTGCCTTTTGCCCACCACCGACTGCCTTTCTCTTTCATCGTTCTATTTTGTGACTATGTCAGCTTGTTTCAAAGGTTTCGAAGCATTGCCCTTCGAAGAAAATTACTTAACATGTTCTGGTGGTAATAAGACGTTCTATTATTTAAAAAAATGTTCAGAGTTTACTGCAAAGTCTGCTGCCGAAAGTGGTTTTAAGCATACGCCGACTAGCACTGTCTCCAGAGTGGTTAACACGGAGTCAAAAATGAAAAGGCGTGTTCGACAAGAACTCTTGAGAAGCTCTTTGCCAAGATAGACGGCCTGTTGCCTATTAAGGACGCCATCAGCACACTTTCTCGTAGAGTGGATTGGTTGTTGCTGAAAACTAATGTTTAGTCGCTAACAGAATCAGTAAAATGTACACACGCCTCTCTTAAATTCTTCTCTAAGAAATATGACGACTTAATTAAACCCACTGCTGACCAACAGGCCACAATCCAGAAGCTTCATGATGAAGTGGTTGCTCTAAACACCACAGTGGTGGGCCAAAATGAGCAGCTACTACACCTTCAGAGAGAGATTAATGACATGAAACAATATAGCAGGCTGCAGAACTTAGAAATACACTGCTTCTCTCTTACTCAAGGTGAGCAGGTGTCTGAGGCACTAAAGAACTTAGCAGAGAAGTTGAAAATTGAGCTAATTGACTCAGATATTGAAGCAGCTCATACTCTCCCGCAGAAAAAACGAAAACAAAAACAATTCTGCTGTCGAGATTCACTTCTGTCACTGCAAACGAAATACAGATGAGTCGTCGAAGCCAGATCAGGCCCCTAGTGAAAAAGAGGGAGCTGCCTGAAGTGTACTTTAACGACAACCTCACAGCATCAAACAGGAAACTGCTTTGGAAGGCTAAGCAGAAAGGCAAGGCAAATAATTTTAAATTTCTTTGGGTTAAACATGGAAAAATGTTTTGCTAGGAAGACCGAAGTCTCTCCTATTTTTCGAATCCATGATTCTACTGATTTCAATAAACTAGTAGAGTCATGAACTCTGCCTTCTCCCGTTGCGCCAATATTGGTTAATTTTGTAACTTATACCCCTGCCACACTAGCAAATTTAATGCCATTCCAATCGAATGTCATTCGGTCTATTTCGGTGCTACACGGAAAAAATAATGTCATTCAACATTGATGGCAGTGACGATCAGCGAAAAAAAAAATAGTACAATTCAAGCACAACAACGCGCATAAAATATATTACAAATTGTTGTGAAGTGTTTTAAAAGCGGGTGAGAACATTTCTGTGCAATATTATAAGCTTATAAAATTATTTCTGGCCATTCTGCGGCACTTCAGCCATCAAAAGCCAAGCCAAGTACACAGTCAACCACGAATGCGAAAAATGTAAACAAACAAAATGGCTGACACGGCGGCGCGCGGCGCCGCGTGGAGTGTGGAAATGACTTCTGAAAGGTGAAGTGCTTAGTGCATCTTTATGTACTTCCGAGCTAAATGAGCATGGAACGCCAACCAGCAAGAAACACGCAACCCAAAATGATCGGCGGTCGCGGGAAAGGCCCTGCTTCACGGTCGGCTGCTGATGGGACCGACAGTAATAGCTATCCACGACAGCTACAAGTGTGAAGAGGTTCGCACCAAAATTAACACTTTTTAGCAGAACTAAATAAATACAATTTATAACGTTGACAGTGCGCACACGATTTTTTCGCTTCGCTTGTTTCTGCTGCGCGTATGGTGTCCAGAGTACACATTCGGTTCAACATCGAATGCAAATGAGTTTCGTGAACTCATTTGATAGCAAATGTCATTTGAACCTAATGACATTAAATGTTCCCGTGTAGCAGCATAGTAATGGCATTAGGTGCGAATGCCATACGATCCGAATGACATTAAATTTGCTAGTGTGACAGAGGTATTAGTCTCGCCAAAGGAGGACGCGTTCCCTGTACATCATGAAAACATACGTAGCTCGCGAAAACATTGGAATGAATTTTTTGGCTCTTGTTGACAACACTAAGAATATTATTGATGGATTCGTACTTACCGAAATTAACATCCATTTCACACTTCTCTCTTCTTTTTCGATACTCTAGCTTCTCTTTCACACGCTCAACTCGGATAGGCGGCGGAATTCGTGTTTTTGTTCACAGCAAATGAAATGCCTAACCTTTACAGTCAAAATTTTACCTTACTGAGTGCGCTGCACTGCATTGCAGATATTATTATCAAGTTGGAAGGTTACTCTTCTAGGAAGTTACAGGCTTCCTTCCCAAAATGTGGAGGAATTTCTTTCTCAGCTCGACAATTTTTTGGGCTTCCTATTACTTACCGAATCACGCTATACGCCTCATTGGAGACTTCATTATCAATCAATCAATCAATCAATCAATCAATCAATCAATCATTCTTTATTTTTCCCAGAAAGAACTGGAATGGTCTCCTGGGCTAAAAGCTGGGTGAGCAGCTTGATGAGGCCCAGGAGACCGTTACATGGCAGAACAGTGAAGTTGAGAAAAAAAATAATGTGAATATAAAGCAATGTACACCATACGCAACATAATACAGTATTGCGGCAACATGATACAGTATGTAATGCACCATATTCGCCAAAATGAGCTAAAAATAGTTAAAAATAGTACATGCTGACATAAATAACAGTACGAAATTGTAAACAAAGGAAGCACAGTAGGAAAAACTAAGTATAACATCAAAATGTGGTTCACAATGTTATGAAGTACGTGCGCAATTTCTTGGGATTCAGACGAGTTGTGTTTTGGTACATATTAAGCATTGATGGCAGGTTATGTGCTAATGATTGATGTTTATAATAAGTGCGGAAGTGGGGGATTTCCCAGACATCTTTACTTCTTGTGTGTATATCTGTGCTACGTAGTGTTAAAAATGCCAGAGATGAGAGTAAGTTCTTGACTTCAGTAGAGGAAAAAAAGAATGTTTGGAGTAATCGATATTTGTATAAGTTATCAACCCTTATGATGTTAAAGGAAACAAACGCATCTTTAGTACTGGCTGTTGGATCGATATTTCCAATGTAGCGGATAACCTTCTTTTGTAACAAATGGAGCTTGTTACACTTATCCCCAGCACGTTCATCTATTTGCGAATACCTACATACCTTGTCAAAATATAGCACTGAACCAACGCTAAAAGACTACACAAGAGAAGAGTACCTGGGAAAACATTTCTTAGCTTTTTGTATTAATCACATCAATATGAGAGCTCCGTATGCCCCTTCGGTAATTATATACAAACTTTCAGATCATTAGTTTGTAGGTTCTCATATTTTTTTTCTTTCTTTAAATAAATCAAACCCTATGATATACGTGATTGTTATGGCGCAAGGGCGTCTGTGGCCAAAGAGCGCCATGGCACAAGGTTCTTCGTTTGGTCAAGGTGGGGAGAAAGACCCTATTCCCAAGAATTTCACACAGATTAAGCCGAGCACCTGGCCATGGGAAGCTTGTACTTATTGAATCTCCGGTGGGTACCCGTCCGCACTGGGGATCGAGCCCTGCACCTCCTGCATGCGAGTCGGATGCTCGACCACTAGGCTACCGCTGCGATCAAATCATACGTACCCTAATGCAGCGCTGGATTAAGGAGGTGGGGGGGGGGGGGCTAATGGGGCTGCAGCCCTGGGCCTCACCTCGGCCAGTAGGAGAAGGGGGCCCATTTATTCTAACCTGCTTAGTATATGGAACCATGGGCAACGGAACTTCGAGCGACATGTATGAAGCGAGAAAACCAGAACGAGCAGACAGGGCACCCCGCCTAATGTAACAGCATCCGTTTAGCCTGATCATTTGGGGAGAACTTGTCGAGCTGCAAAAACAGGAATCCACCGCCACCCCGGCGGGGGCCTCTTTCTTACGAAGCGAGATGCACTTGCTTGGAAGAGTTTTCGTGGTTTCGTGTCAGTCCGTCAGTTCAGTGCTGTGTGGAGAGGATGGGAAGGGGAAACACCTAAAACATGTGATGCGAGATGAGGACCTCAATCTTCATTGCTCCTCGTCACCACCATGCCAACCTCCACCTCTCAAATAGTTCCGCCGCTGTCCTTCTCATAGAAAGGATGTTCTGCAGTACCCAACAGTGCCTCCCATTCGACTTTTCTTCACCGGGATGGTAATTTGGGCGGGGGAGGATGAGTCCGATAGCAGATGATAATGAGTCTGATGGCAGAGTCTAGGCAGGAAAGGAAATAAGACGTCACACGTGCTTTTGTTCACGTGCCGTGGGGCATGGAATGATCACTGTTCGGGCTTTTGTTGTGGAAGAGTGAAGGGGGAAGTTGGAGAGCTGGACACAAAGGCCTATCTCCAGAGCTCACTGACGCCTAGTGGCTACGCACCCTCGCGCGCGCTCGACGGAACAAGTAGGTCAGACTGGCCGCCGAACTTTCCAGAAAAAAATAGAAAAAGATGACTCAGAGGTGACGGAGGGCGCCTAACTACGCCCGCGATAGGAGTCGCCCTCTCCCCTTCGTGCTCGCGAATCGGCGTCGACGGGGCTAAAGAACAATCGAGAACTTCCCAGAACAGACGATTACTCGTAGCCAATAGGAAGACGAGACCGGAACGGGAGAATGGGTGAGTTTGTACGGAGAAGGAGGGAATCTGTACAAGGAACTCTGTGCGCATAGGAACGGCAGCTTTGGCGCTAGTAACAGACAGACGCGGCGCGAGTCTATGAAAGGAAGTTGATCGCGGGCTGCGATTCAGCCCCGAGCCGCCGGTTAAACTTGCATAGGCACGCCCGCTGATGAGCTCCCGGGGGCGCACCACTCTCGGCCAGCCACGGACCATCCAGGCAGCGTGCGCCAGTCATCGGGACGGCCACCGTTGAATACCTGCCGTCGCGTCGGACCGACGAAGTGCCCGATGCGGTGAACAATTAGCATCCATCATCATCATCATCATCATCATCATCAGCCTTACTACACCCACTGCAGGGCAAAGGCCTCTCCCATGTCTCTCCAATTAACCCTATCCTTTGCCAGCTGCATCCACCCTTTGCCTGCAAACTTCTTAATCTCATCCGCCCACCTAACCTTCTGCCGCCCCCTGCTCCGCTTACTTTCTCTTGGAATCCAATTGGAAAAATGCAGCGATGGCGTAGAGGTAGAACATCCGCCTCGCGTGCAAGAGGACCGGGGTTCAAATCCTGGTGCCGCGCAATTCTCCACCGGGTTTAAAAAAAAAATCCGCGTGTCGATGGAATTGCATAACCAGGCCTGGAGTGCGGCCTGATCTCGGTGACCAGAACCGACAACGCACTCTCTCACCAGAGCAGGATTTGGCCACCCTGGTGTAGTACTTGGCCACAACCTTCTATGATCAAACCAATTAATTAGCATTCATTCATGCGAAAATGCTTGGTCGGAAGCATCAAAGTTGTGCGTCTGAATGAAAGGCGAAATTAGAACGAGAAGAGTTTGAAAAGAAGCTACCAAACATGACAATGTACCTACTGAATGCAGCTTTTATGGAGCAGTATGATCGCTCTACATAGAGTCCGTATCAACTCCAAATAGTACCGACTGCGCATCTGTGGAGAACTTGCCAACTCCATCACCACGGTTTCCTCGCAAGAAGCAAGGTTTGACTCATTCTGGTTGTCTGGATCCTATGAAAAGGGTGCCAACCTCGGCCGTCCATATTTCTGAGCAACCGACGCTAACCGAGTTCTGTCCTGTTCCTGAGTCAGCAACGTCTATTGTACTCAGCCGGGCCTCTGCCACAGAGCTCCAGGTGTCCGGTCCGCCACGCCCAATTTCTACTACTGCGGATCAACAGGTGCCAAACTTCCCCGATGAGCTTCCTTCTACTGACGAGCGCCAGGAAACAACACTCCAAGAACCGACTCACTTGTTTCCTCTTAGTATGCCTTCAAATAGTCATGTTCTCACCCACAAAGTGTGCCTCAAGAGGACAAATGAGACGGCTTCTCGTTGCGGCAACAGAGAAGTACAGACACCCCCGCAACAAGAGGTACGTTGCGAGATTCTCGGAAATGACCCTGCTAATTGGCCGGACGTTATTACTGACAGCTTTCGGAGTGCATGCCTTGAGAAAGGGACGTTCTCTTCAAAATCGGGCAGAAAATTTCCCGTCTTCCGAAAAGCAATACAAAACTCAGAAACGCTATATGTCACCTCATCTTTTCGTGCGAAAGGCTGTAAATGGGAGGGAGTACGAGCGACACTGGTTAATTTACTCAGAGTCCAAAGCTTCCGTTTACTGTTTCATGTGAAAACTATTTTCGATTTCAAGCAACCCCAGTACACTCGCCACGCACGGCTTTTCTGATTGGAAAAGAGCAGAAGAAAATGTTTGCGCACATGAAAATAGCGTCGAGCACCGGAACTGCGTGGGAGCATGGCTTGCCCGCTCTAACTCGAGCAGCACAATTGACAAGGAGCTGGTTAAGCATCTTGTCAGTGAGACCGTTTACTGGACAGAGGTGTTGAAGTGCGTCGTCATTCTAGTTAAGCTTCGAGCTTAGCGCAACCTAGCGCTTAGGGGCAGTGAGGAGATTTTTGGTTCACCAAGAGATGGCAATTATATGGGAGTGCTTGAGGCCATTGCCAAGTTTGATCGCTTTCTACAGGAACACGTCAAACGCTATGGGAACAAAGGAAAAGGTCACCCATCGTACCTGTCAAAAACCATTTGTTATGATTTTATCGAGCATACGGCAAAGGCGGTCAAGGAACATCTCGTTGACGGCGTGAAACGCGCAAAATACTTCTCTTTAATTGTTTATTTCACTGCAGACCTTACTCACGTTGATCAACTGTGAGTTGTTTTCTGATACTATTTGAATGGCAAAGCGTACGAACGCTTTCTTGGATCTGTTCCAATCGAATCGCATACCGGCTTGTATCTTTTCGATACCGTTATGTCCCTCTTGACGACCAATGCCATCTCAATTGATGATTTTAGGGTCCAATCTTATGATAATGCAAGAAATATGTCAGGAAAATACAAAGGACTGCAAGCTCAAATCAAACACCTGAACAAATTGGCAGTCTACGTCCCGTGTGTTGGCCATTCACTGGGCTTAGTTGCCGCGTGTAGCGTTGACAGTTCCCTTGAGGCCGTCAAATTTTTCACTGTAATTCAAAGACTGTATGTGCTCTTTGCTGCTTCACCTAAGTGATGGAGGTATCTTTTGTACAGTATGGGCGAAACTGGCCAGCAGCTTGTTTTGAAAAGTCTCTCTGAGACCATGTGGTCAAGACACGCTGAGTCATGTAAGGCCATTCTGAAAAATTTCAATGCAGTCTTGTGTTGCCTTGAAGCTATATCAAAGAAGGATGAAGAAAACGGTGACACTAAGAACGAAGCGCATTCTCTCTTCAAGAAAATGACAAAACTAGAGACTCCATTCATGGCGAATTTCTGGAGTGAAATCTTGGAGCGCTTTGACAATACGAGCGTAGCACTTCTGAAACCAGGCCTAGACTTTTCAATTGCTGTAGACCTGCTGACCTCTCTAGGAAACCTTGTTAATTCTTTGCGACCTCTCTTTGATACATTCGAAGCTAGAGCACGCACGCTTAGTACCAATCAATGTTATCAGGATGATGGCAAACGCATCCTTTTGAGTAAGCCCCCAGACGGAAAAAGCGATAGTGCGCTACAAGGTAGAAAAAACTTTATCTTAGAGACCTACAATGTTGTACTTGACAGTCTAGTCTAGGCGCTGCTTTGCGAGTGCGAAAGGCACCCTGCACTGAACTCTGCGAAAGGTACGAATTCTTAAAATTGCTAACAGAAGTTGGGAGCGAGGCCTTTCTGGAACAGCAGACTGAGAAGTTGGTGAAAACCTACAAAAATGTTTTGGTGCCAGCAGTTTACGCTGAAATCGTTCTGCGAACTTTCTGCACAACTCTGTGTGCCAGGACACGAGTCCCCTTGGAATAATGAAGTTGCTGCACGAAAGAAAGCTTATTGATGTGTTTCCGAACCTTTCTATCGGTTTGAGAAAGTACTTAAGCATACCCGTTGCAAACTGTGAGACCTATCGATCGTTTTCCAAGTTGTCGCCAATAAACAATCGGCTTCGTTCGAGCGTCCTTGACGACAAGGTAAACTCGCTTGCTATCATGACCATTGAAAGTGACCTTCTCCGCAATCTATCCTTCAAACAGACTATATCTCCTTTCGCCAAAACGAAGGCGCGAATGATGCCATTTTAAAACAGGACTGTTCGCGCTATACATGAATAGTTCCAATAAGTTCATTGTGTCGCCTACAAGCCTCAACGTTGCTTGAAATTCTGAAAGGCGCAAAAGACACACACACAGGAAAAAAAGGGGGATGACACAAAGAGCGCCTACTACCAACTGAGTTTATAGCGGAAACACCCTTTTTTATAAGCCAAGACATATCAACCACGAACGGGAAGCACGAAAACACATAATCATAGTTTGAATTCACATTTCGAAACACCATCGGCAGAAAAGAAAAAGCCGCAAGAACAAACACAAAACCCCCGAATCCAGAACTACAAGTGGCCGTCTAAGAAACCCAGCTCCTGGCGGCAGAGTTTAATCGATGAAGTGCTAATGCACGTGGACGCAGCTTTCTGTATATGATAGGCTTCTATAATCTCTCTATCAAATCGCTCCCTGCCTCTGCCGATAAACGCTGCCTGTTCCAACACCGGTCCGCAACCTCTGCATTCCCTACAGTGATCCGGCAGGTTGCCCCTGTCATTGTTTTTAATTGTTCTTCTGTGCTCGCTAGCTCTCTCGTTGAAACACCGGCCAGTCTGGCCGATGTGAGCAGATCCACAGCTGAGCGGTATGCGATATATGACTTCGGACTTGCAATCGGTGAACCGTATTTGATGTTTGATAGCGCATCTTCGGGGTCAACTGTTCATCATGGAGCAAATTTTTGCAAGCTTGAATGGCGCTGAAAACAACACAATTACACCATATCGACCCCCTACCTTCTTGATGTTGTGCGCTATCTTATGCATGTACGGTATTACCACCGTAGGCCTCTTGTCTTTCTGCTTGCTTTGCGTATCACCGCTAGAAGTGACCTTGATTCTTTGTAGCAAAGATTCAAATATCGCTGTTATCATCAGATACGGGTAGCTAGCGCTACCCAGTCTCAGCAGCTGCTTGTCGAAGCCGGCCTGCACACAATGATCGCAGGATTTCGAGAGAGCTGCGTGTAGGCACGTGATGGCGATGCTGCGTTTAACCAGTTTGGAGTGGGCACTGCTGAACGGCATGAGCCTTTTCTTGTGTGCAGGCCGGCTTCGACAAGCAGCTGCTGAGACTGAGTAGCGCTGGCTACCCGTATCTGATGATAACAGCGATAGTGAATCTCTGCTACAAAGAATCAAGGTCACTTCTAGCTGTGATACGCAAAGCAAGCAGAAAGGCAAGAGGCCCACGGTGGTAATACCGTACATGCATAAGATAGCGCACAACATCAAGAAGGTAGGGGTCGATAAGGTTTAAATGTGTTGTTTTCAGCACCATGCATGCTTGCAAAAATTTGCTCCATGATGAACAGACCACCCCGAAAATGCGCTATAAAACATCAGATACGGTTCACCGATTGCAAGTCCGAAGTCATATATCGCATACCGCTCAGCTGTGGATCTGCTTACATCGGCCAGACTGGCCGGTGTTTCAACGAGAGAGCTAGCGAGCACAGAAGAACAATTAAAAACAATGACAGGGGCAACCTGCCGGATCACTGTAGGGAATGCAGAGGTTGCGGAACGGTGTTGGAACAGGCAACGTTTATCGGCAGAGGCAGGGAGCGATTTGAAAGAGAGATTATCGAAGCCTATCATATACAGAAAGCTGGGTCCACGTGCATTAGCACGTCATCGATTAAACTCTGCCGCCAGGAGCTGGGTTTCTTAGACGGCCACGTGTAGTTCTAGATTTGGGGGTTTTGTGTTTTCCCGCCGCGGTGGCTCAGTGGTTAGGGCGCTCGACTACTGATCCGGAGTTCCCGGATTCGAACCCGACCGCGGCGGCTGCGTTTTTATGGAGGAAAAACGCTAAGGCGCCCGTGTGCTGTGCGATGTCAGTGCACGTTAAAGATCCCCAGGTGGTCGAAATTATTCCGGAGCTTTCCACTACGGCACCTCTCTCTTCCTTTCTCCTTTCACTCCCTCCTTTAACCTTCCCCTACGGCGCGGTTCAGGTGTACAACGATATATGAGACAGATACTGCGCCATTTCATTTCCCCCCAAAAACCAATTACTATTATTATTATTATTATTATTATTATTATTATTATTATTATTATTATTATTTTGTGTTTGTTCTTATGGCTTTTTCTTTTCTGCCGGTGGTGTTTCGAAATGTGAATTCAAACCATGATTATGTGTTTTCCTGCTTCCGGTTCGTGGTTGACATGTCTTGGCTTATAAAAGAGGGTGTTTCCGCAATAAACTCATTTGTTAGTAGGCGCTCTTTGTGTCATCCCCCGTTTTTTCCCTGTGTGTGTGTCTTTTGCGCCTTTCAGAACTTCAATCATGAACCAACTAGCCCCAAAGCAAGTTCTTCTCAACGTTGCCAATGAAATGTTGAGCAGCATGATATGCAAATCTTCATTGTTAATCTCTTGTTTGTTCTTCTTGTTATATTTGACTTGCTTATAAAGAACTGTATTTTTGTTATTTTTGTTATTGCCACGTTTATTTGGTGTTGTCCTTGCTTGTCTTACCTGTAACCAAAATATTTTCAAATAATGTTTTGTAATTACAATAGGTAATTTTCATCCGTATTCTAGTGCATTTTATGGTGTTTGTATTGCCATAGGTATTGTATACACCTATTGCTTATTTATAGAGTAACATGTATAACGAATTACGTATTCTGATGCTTGAATTTTAATAAAGGATGTTTTGGGTACAAACATGCGTCTCCTCACGGGATTAAACTTAGTGATGCAAACAAAGCCTAGGTTCAGAAGAATGGACATCTGAGCTGTGTTGTCGTTTCTACGTTCTTGTTCGTTTTAAGTGCACTAAGATTTTCCTTGAAGCCTAGCATTTGCTGAAAACAGAATGCAGTATTCACAAAGCGAACATGCGTGTTGGTGTTTACAACAGCACGCGTTTCAAGCAAGTTTTGTTGTTTTCCTTATAATAATAATAATAATAATAATAATAATAATAATAATAATAATAATAATAATAATAATAATAATAATAATAATAATAATAATAATAATAATAATAATAATAATAATAATAATAATAATAATAATAATAATCCCGTTGATCGCACTATTTTCATTTTAATTTGACAGAATTAAAATGAAACATGCCATATATATTTTCAGTAGCGTTGCAGGCGACCGTGGGGGGGGGGGGGGGGGCGGGGAGTCATTATAGCGAAAGCGGGCCTGCATGCAAATTAGCCCAGGGCCCCCATTTTTCTTTCTCCGGCCCTGCCCTAATGAGGACCGAAATTCGTATCCAAACACTGCCACATTCGATAAACTTGTAGCAGACTTTAACGGGGTCCCTTTCCTGGAGAAAGATCATTCTTTTAACGTGTACGACAGATTTGCGCAGGTTATAAATTCCATACCTGCCTCATCACAAAAGGTCAAAGTGATCAAAAATGCAACCCAAAACCTCCTTGGTTAACAAGTTACATTCTGAAGGTCTTTGCAGAAAAAGACGCCATTTGGACACGTTTCAAGCGTAGTCCCAACAACACACACCTCAAAGATAATCTCAGTTTGTTTAGAAACAAAGTTACTGCCATGATTCAAGCCCTGAAAGGTAACTACTTCAATTCGACTTTTCATAACAACCAACATTCTTCACGTGAAACTCACTCAGCTATCAACTGCCTTCTTGGGCGAAATCAAAAACAATCCATTAGCAATTCATTTGCTAAACCCTTCAAAGACTTGCCCTCCGCGGCTTCTGAGTTTAATGCATTTTTCTCTCAGGTTTCCAGGAAGTTTCCTTAATTCCACTATGAGGTTTCACGGCCTTTATATTGCACACCTTCTTCAGCTTTTCTCCTCTCTATTACACCCCAGGATCTTCGTAGCATAAGGTTTTGCTTCTATTCGAAGAAAGCTGCAGGTATTAACAATGTCAGACCGAGCGACCTCCAGGGTAATTATACGATATTGCAATCTGTACTACTTTTTATGTTGAACAGTTTTATTACTGACTGTTTCATTCCACACAATTTAAAAGTTGCAGTATTCAAACCATCACATAAAAGTTGCTCTTTAAAGGCTACTGAAATTTATAGGCCTATTTCAATTCTATCTGCGATTGCTCAAATTCTCGAAAAGCAACTATTACGAGTTATGTGCAGTTTTGTTCTCATGAAGAATATCCTATCAGAGGCACAGTTTGAGTTCATTGAAGGTAATGAAACGGTATCGTTATTAAAAAGTCTTACCCATATTATTCACTTATGCTTTGATAACACCAATTTCGCTTGTGGTCTGCTTACGGACGCCAGCAAAGCTTTCGATTGTGTTCGGCATGACCTAGTGCTAGAGAAGCCTGATGTCATAGAATTTAGGTGTCTTTATAATGATTTGCTGAACGAATATATTTTTAATCGGGTTTAAGTTGTTGAAATAAGAAGGCAACTGCAGCAATGGGCAGCTGCAGCGGCAAAGAAAAAACGCACCTCTGACTCCTCGTGTACTTGCATATCGCAATTCTTGTCCGGATTGTGATAGCTAGACTTTCTTGCTGCTTCCGTCGAACCCAGCGCTGACCTGGACCTGCGCACATCGGCCACCGCCGGAGTTCTGCGCTCCGCCCCTGCTGCTTTAAAAGAAGCTACCATCGACTCGCCTGGACACATGGGCAGCTGCAGCAGCACAGAAAAGGCGCATCTCTGACAGCTCGTGTACTTTCAGGATTTTCACTGAACACTTGAACCTATCATGCATCCGTTACCCTGAGCTGCTGCACCACTGCTCTGTAGCGTGCAGATGGGTAATGAGCAGGACGATAGCTGTTTTGAATGTGCCAAATCTGTTGAACCTGATGATGACTTCATGGTGTGTAATGAGTGCTTTTGCTCGTATCAACTGGGTTCTTGTTCAGGTATCTCAGAAAGAACTTACAAATCAAAAGGGGAATCTACTCGAAAACAGTGGCGTTGTCCAGCCTGTCGAAGGGTTGAAATTGTTGTGATTGCTGAACTTCAAGAAAAAGTAAAGTTGCTCACATAAACTGTTGTTTGTAAGAAAGAAAGTGTTCTGGTGATTCCTGAAAAGTTGGACAAAGCAGTCGCCGAGCTTAGCCAACATGACAATAGCCTGGCTGATATGAAAAAGTTGATTGAACAGTTTGAGGCTAACTAAAGCAATAGACAGATTGAGGAGATAATAAAGAAATCAACGCACTAGAGAGACATAACAGGAAGCTAAATCTAGAAATTCACGGCACACAAAAAACAGGTCATGAAGATTTTGTCAAAGTGAACGCCTTTGCTGCTTCCCTTGAACTTTCTTTGCTTACGACTAGTGACGTCACAGCAATTCACCGGTTGCCATGAAAACCTGATAAGACGCCTGCAATCATTGTCGCTTCGCCCGGCAAGCTGTTCTTGATGACTGGTTCAAAAATCGAAATGATCTGAAGGATGCATATGAAGAGGAAAATGTGTACATCCCAGATAATCTGACTAAACAAACCTGAGCACTTCTTTGGGAGGCAAAGCAATGGGCACGTGACAAGAACTATCGCTGAGTTTGGCAGTGGCGACGAAGTTCTCATCAGACAGAAAGAAGGTGACAGAGCCATTGCTGTCAAGTCTAAAAATCACTTGACGCTTGCTTAAGTGTTTATACCAGTGTCGCGACCCATTTATGCATATTACTCGTGACAAACTAAAGTCGCATCTTGGTAATAGTTGTCTCAGAGGCTTAAAGATTTTCATTCGAATATTCTGTCTGCAAGGAATAAACATCAGTATTTAGATTTATTTTTTGATAGTATCGGTTTTTTCTTATATCATTATGCTCTCCAAAGCCTGGTATACTAGCGATGACAATGTTTTTTCAATACCTGGATACGATATGTTCTACCTGAATCGCTCTTTACGCCGTGGTGGCGGTGTTGCCTTGTTAGCGAAAGAAAATCTCAGATGTGACCTTTTGCCTGACTTTACCTCTTCGAAATGTGAAGGCGAAATGGTGACAATAGCAATGTGTAACCATGTCTTTTCTGTCGTGTACCGAACACCTAATGGTGATTACGCTGCACTCTGTGCTTCCGTAGAAGCTCCATTTCAATACGGCATAACTAATAAGCATAACTTAATATTTTTAGCGGGGACATCAATATTGACTTGATTTCTAATAATCGTGAGTCAAAAGAAATGATATTGTTTTACAATAGCTATGGCTTAAATATTGTTATTTCATCTCCAATTAGAATTACTAGTACATCTTCGACACTAATAGATTTCTTTCTTCTCAACTCCTCCATAAAAAAATTTAGCATCTGGTGTCACAGACTGCGATCTTAGCGATCACGTACCTGTGTATGTAGTCATCCCACATCATGAAAAAGAGACTAGCCTTCCGATCTCTTCAAGAAATGTTTCATCCAGAAACTTAGAAAATTTTCGCCAAAGAATATGAATTGTATCTTGGGAGAACGTGATTTCTTCATCTGATGCAAATATATCTTTTGATATTTTTTTAACCTGCTAAGAACCGTTTACGAAGTAAGCTTTTCATTTCTGAATTCTTCCATATCGAGAAAGATCAGGAAACAATGGATTACTCGAGATTTACTTGGTAAAATAAAAACAAAGTATTCAATGTACCATGCATTATTTAAGCAACGGGATCCCGAACTGTTTAAATCATTTAAGAAGTATCGCAATAAAATAAATAAGAAACTTAATCATGCCAGAGATAGCTATTTCAATATTCTTTTTTTAGGATCATCCAAAAACCTGCTGTGACATGGAAAAAACTAAACTCAATATTTCAAAACGTGCAGGCGTCAAAAGGAATTAGTGAAATGATTAGGAACGGGACGATAATTTCAGGAACTGATCTAGTTAATGTCTTCAACGACTATCTAGTAAACTTGACGTTTCCTGCACCATCAGCAGGCTGCACCAAATACTTGACTGGCAGTTTTCTTGAGGCAATTTATTTGAGTCCAGTTTCGGAAAGGGAAGCTTCCTAAATTATCATGAAATTAAGAAATACTCGCTCCAGAGATATCTTTGACATTCAAGTCCGCCTGATTAAATTCATTGCTGACATTATTGTTGTCCCACTTGCCCATATTTTCAATCTTTGTCTGCCAAGTGGAGTATTTCCCGCACACCTACAGTGCCCAAAGGTTTGTGTTCTACACAATAAAGGCGACAAAAATAATTTAGCAAATTACAGACCAAATTCTACATTACCAATTTTTCCTAAAGTACTTGAAAACGCCATCCATTCAAGTCTGGTTTAATTTACAGATAAACATAACATCCTGACTGACTGTCAATACGGTTTTAGGAAACATTGTTCCACCGAACTTCTCCTACTTCAACAAAAAGAGTTTATTGTAAAACAATTTGAAGAAAAAAGATATGCACTGGGAATTTTTATAGACTTTACAAAGGCATTTGATTATCTTAAAGTGGCTATTTTGCTGAGAAAATTTGGATCTACGGAATACGTGGTGTTCCCTTCACGTTAATGGAATCATATCTTAGTGCTCGCATGCAGTGTGTTTCTGTAAACAACAGCACCCCCACATTTAAATCTACTTTGTTTGGTGTTCCTCAGGGCAGTATTTTGGGACCACATTTATTTAATATTTAAATAAATGAAATTGTTAACATTGATGATGACACAAAATTCCTGATTTACGCAGATGACACAAGCCTGTTTTTCGAGGGTGACGATTACGAGACTTGTTAACCGCGCAAACAGCACTTTAAATAAACTTCATAATTGGTGTTCCTGCAACGGCTTGGCTATTAATACCTAAAAAATTAAAGCAGTCGTTCTCCGAGCAAAGGGCGGAGACATTGTTCCAAATAATATTCTTCAAAGAGAACGTCAGCCGACAGAAATTGAGACAGAATTTAAAACTCTAGGCGTAATTTTTTCAGAGCAGATGCTGTGGGACTCGCACACTAATCATGTTGTCACGACCCTAGATCGCACTATAGGAATAATCTACAGGCATCGAGACCTATTTCCTGTAAGAAAAAGACTCCTAATTTTTTATCATTCGCTGTTTTTATCGCGCATAAATTAGTGCCTTTTTGTGTGGGCAAAACAACCTCAACAAACGTCAGGAAGCTGACGGTAGTGCAAAATAAAGTAATCCGGAATATTGCAAATTCTTCACTACAGAACTCAGCGGACAGCTTGCCTAGGAAGTTTAGACTAATTAACATAGAGACCTTGTATAACTATCACCTTAGTAAAATGTTAAGGGATGAAAAGCAACAAGGCATTAATCTCATAACAAGCCTGGCAAACTTGCAAACGAATACCCATTATTATACAACTAGACATCCTCAGCACTGGATAGTCCATCGTAACCGCACTAATTACGGGGAACAAATGTTACGATGCACAGTACCAAGTGTATTCAATATTTTTTTTGCAAGAAATTAATCTGACGAGCATTTCAAGAACAGAATTTAGAGATTTATTCATTCAGTTGTTTCAAAATAGCGTTGAGATAAAGAAATTACTTCTCTTTTTTCTTTTTTTTTTCTCCTTTTTATTCTCAAATGCTACAAATATACTACCTTTGCACTACCTTTTATGAAAATTTTTTCTAGGGTTTGGTCTGTATGCTCTGTGCACCTGTTAATTCTTCTGTTTGGTTTTATAACTGCTGTTCTTTCAAATTTTTGAAGTATATTTAATCATGCATACTTAAACTGCGTTTCGTACATGTACATTTCACCAAAATTGTCTGTCGCCATTTTTTATTGATGTATAAAATAGGCATCAAAACGGTTTTTTTTTGTGTGTGTATTCTGATCTGTATATGTATATTGTATGAACTGCTGTTGCCTATGTAAACAAGAAGGGGGAGAGCTAGTCAAGCTGCTGTTTAGCAGCTTTTTCTTCCATATCCCCATGTTTTAAATACACATGGAAATAAACCGTATTCGTATCGAACTTAAGAATCATTTTTGCCGGCAGGTTTTCCACAGGGCTCTTTCATATCACCTTTTCTTTTCAATTTATTCGTAAATTATTTATCCAATGCTGTAGCAAAATGTGAGATTTTTCAATACGACGATGACACGCTATTGTTGTCGACAAATTCTCCACAGCTTCTTGCCGCGGGTGCTCTTAGAAGGGATGTGGTGCATGTTATGGACTTCCTAAATAATTCTATTTTATTTAATCAACAAAAAACTAAACTCATTTTTTTCATAACCGCAATAAAATTCTTTCCATTGTTGACATTCTCCGTATTGTCTTAACTGTTGTTGCATTCCTATTAATTTTTCAAATAATGTCAAGTATATCGGTATACTCGGTATAGTCAACTTAACGAAGTATGTACCAAGCTTCGTGGTTTATCATGTGTACTATACAATGTTCGATATTTATTACCTTTCCGGACTCGCATGCTTATTGCGCGCCCCCTTATTTATGGTATCCTCAGATATGAAGTCACTGTGAATTATCACTGTTAAAACTTTCATACTTGACAGCGCAAAAAAACGAGGACAAAAGCGAACGAGGAGACACAACACACTACTGCGCTTGTGTTGTGTCTCCTCGTTCGCTTTTGTCCTCGTTTTTTTGCGCTGTCAAGTATGAATCCACACCAACTAGCCCAACTTTCTGTTCTTATTAACTGTTAAAAGACTTGTTGAATGAAATTAAACACCCCTCGATCCGTGGCGTGCAACATGGACGTTTCACCTGACTGCAATTTATTTTCATATTCACAACTGCCCTATTTTGATGCCCTCTTCCGTCATCTAGTTATTTGTGCTCACTTATAGGAACGGGAATTTTTGGTTCCTGTCATGGCTGTTCGTCCTTTTCGACAGCACCCCCGTTTTACAGTACCTCGCTGCTACACTCACTGCGGCCCTGTCACTCGTAATTATTATATACTAAAAATTTTTAATTCTCTACCTTATTCGGTATTTTCAGTTTCTTCGCTGTCACAATTAAAGCACTTCCTAAAAATGCTTATGTAGGCAACTAAGCAGTTTATTTGTTCTTGTTTGCTTTTTGTATTAAAGTGTATTTTTTTTGTTTTTTTGTGATGCCTGTTTTTCAATACATTTTTCATTCACCGACTCCCGGGCGCTGCTCTACAGGCCTTTATGACTTGGGCAGACCTGTGTTAAAGTTCTATGTTTCCTGGAAAATAAAGGTGTGTAATATTATTATTATTAAATACAGATACCTCTGGTCTTCAGCAAAGCATTTGACCGCCTCTCTCACAGCAAACTAACCTTAAAGCTTCAAAACATTAGTCACCCTGTACAGACTGTAAAATGGATCCAAGCCCACATTTCTAATCGAATATGGTTTGCCCACATCAGTGTGTGCTTGTCTAGAATTCTACCACCTGGCTCTGGGGTCCCCCAGGGAAGTGTCTTCGGACCCGTTTTCTATTTAATATATATTGTTACCTGACGGCCAGCCGAAGAATAAGGCTGCTTGACTGATGGCAATGGGATGATTTAATGGCCGCTGGACTAGCGCGAGCGCTCCTGCCCGCGCCGCTGCCAGCTTCGCCGTCTTCGTCACACTACCCGGGGCCACCGAGCAATCGTACCGATCGGTGACAAAGAGACGCGCGAAATGGTGATGGGATTCAGAGGATAGTGGGACAGGATGGAGAAAGTGATAAGGTGCTGGCCGCCACGATGAAGCAGATGGCTGAATAATTTCTGGACCCCGAAGCTTCCGGGCCGCACGACACCAGGAGCCGACGGCCCACGCCCTAGGACGCGCCGAATGGCAAGGACAGCGTCTTTGTTCGGTGGGGTAGGTAGGCCGGGTCTTTGCGTCAGGTACAGACCGGCGTGTCGAATGGTCTGGGTGGTGGACGGGGCGGGTGTAACAACGGCAACTGCGGTTCGGGTCTGTAAGGCTGGGGCACGGCCGGGTAATATAGGCCAAGAACTCACGGCCGACGACAACGGCTGACGCATGCGCCGATGCTCCAGGACCAGGATGGGTAGGAACTCCGCACCTCTCACCAAATGTTACGTGACAGCCATCCGAAGAATGAGACTGGTTGACTGATGGCAATGAGATGAATTATTGGACGCTGGCCTAGCGCAAGTGCTCCTACCCGCAGCGCTGCCAACTTCGTCTTCTTCGTCACAATTAATGATATCGTCTGAGTTGACTTCGCTTTCATTATTATGAGGCTGTTTGCCGTTGACTGCGTTCTATTCAAAACAATTTGTTGCACCACTGACCTAAATGATAACCTTAATTCAAGTTTCTCGATACGAAAACCTTCATTCTGCAAACTGCAGTCGATGGAATAAAACACTGAAAAATGGGTCTTACTTCGGGTAACTAAAAACAAAACTTCGTTTCAATTTTCAGAAAAGTCGACGGGTTTCCGATATTTAAGGTCGATGAATGCAAATACACCTATACTGGACAAGCCACATTACCAAAATTTGCGCATGAGGGCTTCGAAAATTTATTATCTTCATGGTTATTAAAAGACAGCCCTTTACATGTTAAGCTGCTTGCGTAGAACACCCTTGTGATACTAAACCTGGAATACGATTGTGTGGTATAGGAACCTTGCAAAAAAGACGAGAACAGACAAGAAATCGCCCAGAAAAAAGTCGTTCGCTTTATATCAATGCATATTGCAGACTAGATTCGCCCTCTTTCTCATAACCGCATAGAAACTTTTGACACTAGAAAACAGAAAAATTCTTGCCAGACTACGCTTCCTGTTTCTTCTGTCCAATCAGCAAAATAAATGTCAATTTGTAACTGTTCTTTCATTCACGTGCGATTTGTCAAACTCGACACACCCATATTTACAACCTGGAGTCATTCTTTGCACGTACTAACCATTCTAAGAGTTCTTTTTTCACGCGCAGTATCTCGCTGTGAATGGGCTCCCAATAGAAGTATTTGCTCCTGTTGATGCAAATACATTTGAACAACGTTCCCGGAAATTGACTGTAAAACATTTTATTCATAGGAAATAGCTTGATGCTAAGCGATCGCGTTGAGTTGTCGAGAGTACTAGCCCTTGACGCCTTTGTCAGCCCACCAAACCGCCAAAACTTGGGCTCTAAGGTCAGAGCTAGCCAGCACGACCTCCCACCCCTTGCGGGAAGGAGCGGTAACTAAATCACAACGAGGTGGCTCTAGTTTGCAATGCCATAGAATGTAAACACTGCGGCCAACGAGCACCAGTGTTCACAATTCGGGTTGTATCGATCAGGATAATGTGCGGGAGAGGTTATTGGGTGCGTATCGATCTCGTCTGTAGAGGACGTGACATAATCTCTTGTACTTTAGTCTGGCTTTCTTTGCGGAGATGGGAAAGTTCTCTCTACATTTAAATGATTGGCTAGTTCGTGATATGGGATCATGGAGTCCTTCGTGAAATTCAGGGAGCCAGACTCACCCACTGCCCTTTCGACGAAACCTCGGGCTTTATTGTGGGCTGCCTTGTTCCCCGAAATACTCGAATAGGCTGGGAGCCATAACAGTTCGGAGTAATTGGTCAGAGCATGATGGCGTCAAGGATTTTAAGAGATATGTTTTTAATTCGTCCTTTTGTAAAACTATTGATATTCATTTTAGAGTTGCTAAGAATGGTGCTCTCTTGAGCATGCGCTAGGGCGAGGTCTATAGCTACCTCTTCTGTCGTTTCTGTGGATTTGGTTTTGATGGTTGTCGAGACGATGTGGTCACCGTTCTCGTGCATTGCCACAATTGCTAAGACATTTTTTTTGCTGGTATTCTGCCGCATCTGCAGAAATTGTTCCAGTGCACTGTCCTTACTTATTAGGCAAGGCTTTGGCTCGTGCTTGTCTCCTACCGTCATGGTGTACGGGGTGCATGTTTTTTTGGAGTGACCTGATTAGTAGGGCTGGCCTATAGTCGCGGAAGAGTCTGCTTTAGCGTATTTATTCGCAGGTTGGAAGTTAATTACAAGTCTGTTTAGAATGCTCCTGCCAGTTCTGAAATTCGCTAATCTCATCGTTTGAGTCAATAAACGGGCTCCTTTCAGTTCATTGTAGGTCTTGCGCATCCATAAGCTCATACGGTTTACGCATTTAGTGGGAGTCCTAAAGCGGATTTGTAGGCTTGCCGAGTCATGGTATCCAAATTGTTCTTTTCTGCTTTCGCAAGTTTGAGTTAAGGGCAGGCATAGAGTATCCTGCTTAGCACGAAGACCTGCACTAGTCGGCATAGATATTTTCCCCTCATCTCTTGTTTTTGATAAGTTATGCGACGTATTACTCGCGCCGTTGCTTCTACAGTGCATTTTAGATTAGTGAGTGTGTCATTACTCTTTCCATTTGTTTGTAAAAACAACCACACTATTCTCATGGTTTGTACCTCTGACGGATCGTCCATTGGCACAGACGCTATTTCCAGAGGAAGGGGAGGGAGAGTTGCAGTTATCCTACCTGTGTGTTTACGCCCTAAACAAAGAATTCAGAATTTTGCTCCGACTGCCAGCTGCCCATGTGCATGTCTCAATGATGCCCACTGCTTCTTGAAGTGTGTCTTCTTTGTGGCCTTCGCATCGTCTCTTTGCCCAAAGCGTGATGTTGTCTGCATAGAACGTTTCATATAGGTCTGGTATTTGTGGCAGTTTGAGGGGAATTTTGATCAGGGAAAGATTACAAAGCAAGGGGGATAGGACAGAGCCCTGTGGTATTCCTTTGGTTATAGAGTGACCTGGACAGACTCTATTTTTCCGATCATTGTCACTGCTGATCTGTTAGTGATTAAGGATCGAATGTAGCTGTACGTCCTTTCTCCGGGGTTGATTCCGGACAAATTTGTCAAAGAGCGTTGCAGGAGACGTTGTCAAAATCTGTAATGAAATATAAACACAACATTACATTGTTTCCAGTTCCCTCATCAGCTTCGGTTATGTGCTTTTATGTCCAAGTATGTCCTTGTATGCTGCTAGAGCATTTCCTGTGTAGATAGATCGACCCTAAATATTATCTTTGTTTCAGGTACGAGGTTCATGTTATCTGCACAGTTTTGGAGCCTGTTAAGGATGTCATTTTGTATTAGCTTACCTAGGCATGACGTAAACGAAACGGGCCGTAGATTCTCGTGCTGAGTTTCTTAAGCGCTTTAGGAATAGAAGTGAATTTTCAAATTGGCCCGTTTTATTACTTCCTCCTCTAATTGCTACGTTCTTGTTCCAATGCACTTCTGTTTGTTTTGTTTCTGTTTTGCTAATTGCTAATGGTAGCACTGCATTGCATTTGTGTATTTCATCGTCAACAGCCCTCCTTCTTAGTCTTCACTGACTGCAGTATGTTCTGAGAGAGAAAATAATTAAAAACATCGAAGACAATTACATGGAGAGCTTATTATTGTGCGAAGCCAGACCGGGAGTATTGCCGAATAAGACGTACCGAGTCAAACACGAGGGGATTCACACGTCATGCGGTGCGCGGGGAGAGAAGGAAACGGCTGAACACTTGATGCTTTTCTTTAAACAGCTTCGTCCCACAGTTGCAGGCAACGTGCAAAATTTATTAAACGCATTGGTGTTAAAGGACAGTGAAAGGAAAATGTATTTTAAACCGGTAGAAACAAAGAAGCGAAGCTTATCTGATTTATGGGTACAATAAAGACAAGAGCCAAATTTCATCCACAATCTACAGGAGGATCTGGAATGGCAGGCGTTAAAGGGAAAGAGAAGTGTTCCCGCTCTCCAGACTAAGTACAACATATATTACGAGTCACGGTTAGATGGCGTGAGTCACCCCCGATTTAAAAGGTTTAGCTTTATCCATACATCCAGGCTATGCCTCGATGGGCCAGTGCCGCTTGAAGGCACAGCCATCGAGGTACACTAAACCCTGCCAATTTGGGAGCGGGGAACACACCAAAGCAGCGTGTAGGGATTGAGGTGGCGTTTCAACATTTATTTATATGTTTTGTGCTACTGGAGTGAATCTGACGAAGTAAACTTTAGGTTGTCTGCTCTCTGTATTACTGTAGCCAACGTGCACGAAGAATTTTTGCTGAAACGAGTGTTTTCTTTCATTGTTTGGTAGTGCTCACGGTGATACTGCACAAGCTTTCATGATGGCACGTGCCCAGTATATGGATGGTCGTCGCGGCCAATACACGCCCTGTGCCTGTTATGTGTTCATGCTGTTGCTGCACACCTGCTTTTTATACACTCTTTGTAGACAAAAAAAAAGTGTTCCGAATCAGCTTACTTAAAATTGCCCCTAATGTTTTCTTTTCCTGGTTCCTGGTTCTGCATGGTTTCCCAAACATGGTTTTTGGTATTATACCGGGTGTAACAGCTAAATTTAGCCTCCGTTTAAAAATATGCCGCTGCACTCTAAGACGACGCGAACAAATGTATGTTGCTCGCTATTGTATGGAGCACGTCACACTAATGTTGCATTTAATTTAATGCGTAATTAGTCGAGATTAATTAACCAACATCACAAGCAAAGAAGATAGGCGAAAAATTCTAAAGAGAACGATGTAGAACGGTCAGCGAAACATCCACTGAACAGCGTCTAAATTTCTATCTACTATGTATCGGTTTTTCTTCGCTCTCTGCAGATAGTCGGTTGTGCTGCTGCTTAAAAGGCGACAGGGCTGCGAGGCACGCGCTGGCTGTGCGATTACGAAAGTGAAAGCGATAAGGACTGTGTCTAGTGGTCGCTAACATCAAGCGCCGGCAGGGAAGCATACCGCTGGCGTAATGCCAGCTGCTGCGTCGCTGCCACGTCGCCTTTTAAGGGGTAGCACACCGAGCTAATGATCTGTTAGTTCCTATAGAGAATGTTTGAGAGCACTGCAGTTGCGGCACGGAAGCCAAGGTAGATGTACACTGGTAGCGAAGGCTCCATAGACGCCCATTGGTCCAAAAAATGGCGGCCGTGGACACTCCAGCGCCCCCTGGATTTTGGGGGGCAAACTACGCAAACGTGACGTAGAATGACGTCACGCATACGTATGCTTTTGGCGCGAATTATAAAGCGGTCTTTCTGTAGAATCCGCGTTTTCGAGCCCGTACCTCTCGAAGGTTGCTGCCTTTCAGCGCGCCCCAACCTTTGCCAGTCAAATGTGCTCGAGTTCCTGCTAGTTATGGCCTTGTTAATGTGCAATTGGGAACGCAATGAAAGTGACTGGTAAAGGAGGGGCAGCATAGAAAGGCAGCAACACTTCCAGACACTGGCGAAGCATGCATGATTCGTAGTGCAAATACTGGTGCTAGTACTTTTGAGAGCTTTTGAGTACAGCAAGGTATGATGCAAGGTGTGATGCACAAAGCACTGGCTCAAGTGCAGAGTTCGAAATAGAGTGTACGGCAAGTATGGTTTTTATAGTTTCATATTCATTGTTTATTGCAGCAACCAAACAAATACAGTCACAAAGCACACCCTTGGCACACAAACAAAAAATACATGTCACAGGCAGCACAAGCAGTATTGTTTAGGTTGGCTAAACATCTCAATAGCCACAGTGCAGAAGGAAAAAGCCCTTAAGTGCCACGAACGTTGTCAGTTAGGAAATTGAAAAGTATATAAAACAATGCTACGACAGCTTCAATTGAAGCAAACATAACATGACATAAGTAGGCGCATCAACACAGACCATAGAGCACACTGGGATTATTCTTCACATTTAATTTCTTCAGCTGAAAGAATATAGCAGGTGCGTTTACATCTGCAAGGCAATGTTAAAGCCAGCTTTAGCACCCTCAAACGTGCTCAACGTAGGAGAAAATACCATACCATACCATACCATACGAACGGGTTACAGCTATGAAACACGAGCGAACAGCCCGGCGAAACCATATCGAAGCTATCGCGCATACCTAGAGCAGACGACACACCTGTGAAAGTCCAGCGGGAATCGGTGTAGCGTGACACCAATGGTACTATCCACGCTGTCGCAGTGTACCACGGAGCATCGTTTCTTCACATGCCGCAAGCTCATCTTGAAATGAAGCGCTAAGCGCTTCAAAAGAAGAGCGCGAAGCGTGCAAAGACGGAAAAAGACTTCGCACTGGCCGCACGCCGAAGGAAACGACAAAACCGAGAAAACTGCCGCAGCGGTGCAGCGGGGTGCAAATCTTACCGAACGGTGACAAAGAAGCGACGTGCAAGGACGACGAAAACTTCGCAAAAGGAGCATTTTGAGACCGGCGAGCTAAATTTATGCGCTTTACCAGGCGCGCCATCGCAGACAGCTGGCGATAAGAAATCGCCACTGTGGCCGGGTTAGCCGGGTATCGAAACAAGGCCTGCAAAGACGCGCTGTAATGCACCGCACACTCATGAATAGGGGGC
This sequence comes from Amblyomma americanum, assembly GCF_052857255.1. Classification (NCBI taxonomy): domain Eukaryota; kingdom Metazoa; phylum Arthropoda; class Arachnida; order Ixodida; family Ixodidae; genus Amblyomma; species Amblyomma americanum. The sequence goes on from NC_135498.1 coordinate 206,419,079, forward strand.
AGGTCAAGAGTGTTGCAAAAATACAAAATTTGCCAGGTTTTAATAAAATGACTTACCTCTTTCATAAAACAAGGTGCTAATATATTTTTTCTTTTCTATTGGCAGATTACATTCCAATTTTGTAGCTTTATCATTTCTTTATATGAGTGTTTTGCCCCCCATCCTCTGGTTGTGCTGCAGTCGCGCTAAACCACTTTTCGGCCCAGCCTTCGCCACCACTTTAAATCCGCCTTGCGCAAGCGGGCATGTCACGTGGTATTTTTTTGTATTTCGCGGGCAATTGCAATAAGCAAAAAAAAAAAGCTGATACGTAATACTTAGAGAGTAAGAAACTGTTCAAACGGAAGTTTTGCGGACCGTTCTACAACTTTATAATGAACCCTTTTCGCCTATCTTCGTTGCTTGCGAAGTTGGTTAACTAATATCGACTAATTACGCAACTAAGCACACTACAAAAAATAGTGTGACTTGCTCGATACAATAGCCAGCAGCATTCATTTGGTAGCGTCGTCTTAGAGTGCCTCGGTGTTTTTTAACTCTGGTCAAAATTAGCTTGGACACCCTGTATATGCTTTCGTTAACCTTCGAGTGTTTTATCAGGATGTCTTCATTTTCAGCTGGCGTTATACTTTTATCCTTTTTTCAGTCCCCTAAATATTGTAGAAATTCTGCAGTGTTGGGCAGAATTGGCATCTTTTCTTGCCAAAGCTACTTCTAGGCATGATTTTGTGATGTGTCATGCCGTTGCGCTATTTTTTCCTTTAAATCGTGCACGCATGCATCGCTTGCTTGCATTTACGACAGAACTATAGTGGTAAAGTTGTTTCAGAAGCGTGAAATATTAGACTCATAACTGATACAATGCCCTCGTTCTACAAGAAAAAAAATGCAATGCATGACACGTGCGCCAGGGAGGCACGACGTCGCCTTTTGAGCCGCCCCTTGGAGACACAACTTTTTGGACGCTGCAGGCTGTAGGAAGGCTCATTGAAAGTGCGTTGGAAAAATTAACAGCTTCTGTAGAAACCGAAATGTCCCCTTGGATATGCTGGAGAAATGTTAAGTAGATATTGCGTAGGTTGGGATGCAGTTAGTACGCATAAAATGAACCAACGCACCACAGGGAAATGACTTTCCGTAATCCTTTCAGAGTTTTGAAACACACGAACATACTCTGAAAACATGACGTCCGGAGCTGAAAATTTGCCGACTTAGTAAAGATTCTGCACGACGAAAAATAAAACACGAAGCGAGGGACGCAGACACACAAAGTTAACTGATTTTTGATTATGAAAACGTGTATTACTTGAAACATCGAAGGATGGCGCACGCAGGCCCGCAAAAACAACCTAAAATGCATGAAAAAGGTAAACAAACACATGCAGCACTCAAACAAGCTAGCAAGAGTCCCATCAAGACAGTTCAGCCCTATAGGATGCAGCACGACGGAAGGTGTCGCAACACGTGGTGTGCGCGCGCTGCCGATGTAATACGCCTCTACGGTGCCACAATATGTATTATTTCTGCGCTTCTGAACCGCATCGTTGCGCTCTAACTCCGGTGAGCAATCATTACCACAGCCTTGGCAACTTACGACAAGATTAAAAGGGATTAAAGAGCGGCCTATACACGTGTCCAAGCTAACTTTAGCCAGACTAAAAATATGCCGCCGCACTGTAAGACGACGCGAGCAAATGCATGTTGCTGTCTACAGTATGAAGCAAGTCACACTATTTTTCTATTGTGCTCAATTGCATAATTAGTTGGGACGAATTAACCAACTTCACAAGCAATGAAGATAGCCGAAAAAGTTTAATGAGAGAATTGTAGAAGGGTCCGCGAAACGTCCATCTGCACAGTTTATAACTTTCAATCCATTACGTATCGGATTATTTTCGCTCACTGCAGATGCCCGCGAAATACAAAAGATGTCACGTGACATGCCCGCTTGCTCGCTGTGATTGATGTGTTCTCTAACTCTCTGCGTAGTAACGAACAGATCATTTAGCCTGCTGCGCTGCTGCTTAAAAAACGTAACAGGCTACGCGCAGGCGCTGGCTGCGCGATTTACGCGACCACAAGCGATAATGACTGTGTCTGCTTGTCGCTATCAAGCGCCACAGAGGGAAGCATACCGCCTGCCTATATCGCACAACCAGCTGCTGCTTCGATGCCCTGTCACCTTTTAAGCGGCAGCACACCGGGCTAAATGTTCTGTTCGATCTTACACGGAACTTTTGAGAGCACTGCAATCGCTGCGCACAAGCGGGCATGTCACGTGGTTTTTTTTTTGTATTTCACGGGCATCTGCAGTGAGCGAAAAGAAGCCGATACGTAATGGATGGAAAGTTAGAAGCTGTTCAGTGGGACGTTTCACGAACCGTTCTACAACTTTCTTATTGGACTTTTTCGGCTATCTTCACTGCTTGTGAAGTCGGTTAATTAGACTCGACTAATTATGCAATTAAGCACAATACAAAATATAGCGTCAGTTGCTTCATATTGTCACGTGCTGCGCATGGGCTCTGAGGAATAAAGAAGACGTGCGGCGGCTGGAAGTAGAAGAGAAAGAGAAAGTCAAGTATCCTGCCGCCGGCGCACCAGGCTCCTCTCGACCTGCCTTGTAAATATTATTTGTAAATAGAACCTGTAACAGTGTGGTGGAGGTGCGGGGTCGATCACCACGGACCCCTCTCGCAACCACTGCAGCCGAAGAATCGCCGGATTGCCACCGTTGCCCGTGCAAATGCCCAAGGAAGCCAACGCACGTCCGACCGGCGCCGCAACGCCCGCTTGGCAGCACTACCGTGAGCCGCGGACGTTTTACGGGAAGGCTGGCGAAGACGTGGATGATTGGCTCACCTATTACAAGCGGGTGAGCAAATACAACGGCTGGGATGCCACTCTTCAGCTGGCCAATGTCGTCGTCTTTCTCGATGGCACCGCGCTAACTTGGTTCGAAAACCATGAGGCATCAATAACAAGTTGGGACCGCTTCATGGAAGAGCTCCGCAGCTGCTTCGGGGATACTGTTGCCAAACGAAAATGCGCTGAGCAGTCTTTGCTTCAGAGAGCGCAAGTGCCTGGAGAGACCTGCACGACTTACATAGAAGAGGTCTTGAAGCTGTGCAGCGTCGTTAATCCCAGTATGTCCGACGAAGATCGCGTTGGTCATCTCCTCAAGGGCATCGCAGAGGACGTCTACAGCTTTCTTATTAGTAAAGAAAATTTAGACTCGCCCACGGATATCATCAAGCACTGCCGCACCTTTGAAGCTCTAAAACTGCGTCGAATTACTCCCAAGTTCGGTCGCCTGCCTAACGTCACCACCGTCGCCAGCGTGGATTTCCACGAGCCTGTGAATGCGGCGACTCTCCCTGACGTGATTCGTCAAATCGTGCGTGACGAACTCTCCCGGCATCAAGATCTTGCGCGCCGCAGTGAGGTCCCGTATGGGAGCTGTTCTCTGCAGGCGGCTCCCGCCTCCCGCTCCTCCACTTGGAGTTTGTCTGCCCAGGCCCCTACCAGTGCTACTCGCATTGATTACAGCGACGCTCCCCGGATCACCCGCCCCGGCCCCAGGGCGCCAGCTCATCCGCAACGCCAACCGCGGCAGCCGGAGTACGATGGTCGTTTCGACACTGGCTACGAGGAGTGTTATCCCGAGTGCCCCCCCGACCCACCACTTTGTTACCGCTGTGGTATGATCGGTCACATCTCTAGATTCTGCCGTCGCCGGGGCCAGTTTTCCCGCTCCCAGCGCCAATGCTCGAACCCTCGCCTGAGTTTCAATGCGCCTGTTCATGACCGTGTCTTCACATCGTCTCAGAGCCCATGCGCAGCACGTGACAATATTATTTGTAAATAGAACCTGTAACAATATAGAAGCCAGCAACATGCATTTGCTCGCGTCGTCTTAGAGTGCCGCGGTATATTTGTAATGTCTGGCTAAAGTTAGCGTGGACACCTTGTATACATCTTTTAGGCGAACATTCAGGCAACTTCCCTTCTTCCCAAAATAAACTCGCCCACCTTCGTTCACCGGAGCAGTACACCGGGTGCAACCGATGTTTTATGGTACCTTCGACTGGTTGCTCCGATGCCGATGCCGATGCCCGCAACGCTCCCAACAGGAGCGACAGTTTCTGTTTGCCTTCGAAGTGCAAGCGAAAGTCCACGAACGTATCCCTACCGTCCTGACAGCTTCCCAGTATGGACACCCCGACTACCGCAGCGCAGCAGCTGTTATTCTCCCTTTACGACGGTAAGTTTGAAATACGAAGAGTGTGCACGGTGCGTTGAAACCCACAACTGGCTCTTTCCCGCGCTCAGGCTTTGTGTCGCTTGGTCAGCTTGGTGTGGTGTGGGCGCCTCACTTTCGAAGTACACATTATTAAAGCAGTTTCACATGCTATGACTGAGCGAATTCGACGGAAAGTGGCGCGACGTAGTGAAAAATTTCCTACTTTTCCGTTGGAACATTGTCGCTCTGGCCGCGCGAAACAGGTGCGTGCACCGCGGCAGTAGAAATTGCGAGCGTTGTAGTTTCGCATTTGAAACAACCTTTATTTGTTAGGTGCATTTACGAAGTGCGTTGTGGCCTGTCCTGGACATGTGCGCTTGATAGCGAATGAATGCGCCAGTGCACAGCACCAAGTATGCGGGCACGCTGCTCGTCAGCTGTGTAGTAGGCTTGCAGTACGTTCAGGACTTAGCAGCAGTGCCGGGCTCTCTGCCCCGTAGCATGTGCTCGTACCATCTGATACCTGTTACAAGTCGTACTCCGTGCGATGGTACATATGTGTCAGAGGAAGTAATGATGGCTAGCGGCGGCTTTTTCGTGCAAAACTAGGTATGGGCACCGAGGCCGCACGGCGGCTTGAGCCGCCAAAAGCCTGATCGTTGCACGATTACGCGGAGTGTCGACCAGTATAAAACGTACACTTCAGCCCGATTCAACAATGGCCCAGGTGGGTTTTTCGGGCCCTGCGACCACATTCTTCTCATGCGACAGAGCTCAAGGAATTTTTATTGTACTTGAGCCATTAGGAGAAGCATGCGAATGGCAAAGGGGGATTCATAAGTGAATCTACAGCGACAGGGTTACGCGTCACCATATCAAGCACACTCGAATTACTTGCCTACTTAACTGAGAAGGTTGGGTATAAGTATCTGATGACTTCAAGAATTAGCCAAGATAAACTTGAGAACCTTTTTGGAATTGTGAGACAAGCCTCTGGCAGCAATGACCACCCTACGCCGTCCCAGTTCTTGGTAATTGTAAACTGTCTCTCCTTTTATGGCCTCGTGAAAGCAATCAGCAATGGGAACTGTGAAGTGGATACACTGGCCTCATTGCTAGACATCAGCTCAGGTGATGATATGCAACCCGACAACCCTGATCCTCCCAGCCTTGATGCATCCAGCTCAGCAGCACAGACATCTTTGCCAGCACAAGCATCTCTGTCTGACCACAAACAGCATGTAGTTAGCAGTGATTCTCGGCTAATATTTCATATTGCGGGGAATGTTGCACGTCGATGTGTGATGAAAATAGGATGCCAAGGTTGCATGTCACTCCTCACAATGCCATCTCCAGATGATGACTTCCAACTCGCTCGGTTAACACATTTTCTTGATAAAGGGGGACTGCTGTACCCGTCGAGTGTGCTCTTCGACTTTGTCAGCAAGCTTGAAAGCATTTTCACTGAATGCTTCAGTTGCCATCAACTACAGACTGACAGCATCCAGGACGTGCTGGCATTTGTGAAAGAATGGTTTTGACAAGAGGTCGGCTGCTCAGCTCACGCACCTATTCTTTCTGCCAGGATCATCAGCTTTTACATAATCTCTCGGCTGCACTTTTATGTGAAAGGGATAAACTCCAAGCATATGGGCAAGCGAGAAAAAGCAAAGCGTCTTAAACTGAGCCGTTGTTCATGATGTAATGTGCAAGTGCTTGTAACTGTATTGTTGAATTAAGTGACAAAGAAATTTTTTTGAGGCCTGATAACGAATTACTTTTGTCAGGCCCCTCTTCACGTGTATACATTAATCACGTAAAGGAATGTTTAGAGGCCGTGAAACACGGTATAAAAGAAGCGTGAGCGTTCAGGTTTCACTGCATAGCATTCGCCGACGCTTGTTGACTATCTTAATGTCCAAGATAAGCTTCAAGGAATACTGCATGTGCTCAGAATTTCCGTTGACATCAAAGACAGATTTTGTCCTACAGTTAGAGCTGCTAAAAATAAAAGGTTAGATGAGCTCTGGCTAACTGCTTGATCAGTGTCGCCAGGGTTAAAATCACTACCTTCAGCAGCATGGAAACATTGGCGCAGAAACCTGAGAAAAGTAGCATTTACTTTGATACCATCTTCCTCCATCAAGCCTTTACGTATTGCCGATTGGGTACCGCGCTATATATTGCCCTGTCTGGGGCATAAAAACGCTAACTAATGAATTCCTTTGCAGATCATGTACGGAGCGTCCGTCAGCCCTTTCCCTTATAAAAGTAGGTGCAGGAATTAAAGCAGCGCGTACATATATGTGAGCGACCGAGCAGCGGCGGCCAGCACGAAGCTACAGTGAAGTTGCTGGTGGCGCCACCTTTCGTGCTTGACATGAACGGCATCAGGGAACGACGGGCAGTGAGCCCACTGCCCTCTTCTATTACACTTTACCCGTGTACTGTGCGATGTCAGTGCTCGTTAAAGAACCCCAGGTGGTCGAAATTTCCAAAGCCCTCCACTACAGCGTCCCTCACAGCCTGAGTCGCTTTGCATGGTAAACTCCCATAAACCAGAAACAAAACCATAATAAACTTCATCGGTTATGTCAGCTCATCAGGAAAGTATATGCATTGAAAAGTTGTTTACAGGGCTGAGGACGTGGGTTATTTTGTTCTTGACAGCTATTGGATTTAACACACTTTACATATTGTTAATATTTTTTTTTGTCGGCTTCTGTGGCAGACTCAGCAGGCATATGTTACCTTCTGTCTAACATCCATGCATGAGGAAGTAATTTAAATGTTTCCCAATTTTTGTTCCTGAACAGAGAGCCAAGGAAGCGAAAATCAAGTACAGCTGCACACAGTGCCTGAAAATGAGCAGTCGAGCAGCAGCATGACCTCACCTTTTGGTATGCATATATACCGCCAGGTGCAATCTCACGTCTTCGATTTGAAATCATTTACCTTCTTGCAAAGCCTTGCATGTCTGTAATAACATTTGTCATGCAGCAGTATTAGTGCTTGTGTATTTTCCATCTATAATAGAGCAAGCTAACTACAAGAATAAAATGTTACGAATGTGCTAATTTTTTTTATTCATATCTTGTGAGAGGACCATGGACTACAGGTGAAACAAAGCTGCTTCTGGACTGTTATGTACGCTACACGCCACAGGTGGGGCCTCAAAGGAGGTTCCGCGGCAAGAAGATGATGTATGAGCAGATTGCTCAAGACATACAGAGAGTTCTTGGAGTCATTCGCACAGGAGTCCAGTGTGAGACAAGGTTCAAGATGCTGGCCAAACGAAAACGCAATGAGGATAGAAATAATGGAACTTCTGGACAGTCTCGCTGTGCAGTGTCGTATGAAGAAGAACTTGCAGCTATGAGAGCAATTGATGACAGCATTGAGCCTGAAGTTCTGCGAGGTGTGAGAAAAGTTTCATACAAAAAGACCATCTCAAGCACTGCTAGTGCAGCTCCTTCGGGTGTCAGCTGCTCTGATGGCATCGAGGAAAGCGTCAATGATATATCATCTGATGACCCTACGGTAGATGCTGGTTCATCATTTGAGAAGAAAGAAAATAAAAGGTACCGCGCAGAGAGAACGATGCGCCCGAGCACTTCTAGGATGCAGGAAATGGCATTATTTTTTGAGGAAATGTGAAAGATCAACAATGAAAAAGAAGCTCGGCGCGAAGAAAGAGAACAGAGAAAAGTAGACAGGCACCAGGCACTACTCAAAGCTCATGCGGAGCAAATGGCAGTGCTGAAGGATATTTTGAACTCAAAATAAGAAATTGTTCTTGATTTAAAGAGCATATTTATTCAAGAATATTCTTTGTCAAACAGTGCTGCAGTCAAGAATGATTTGTTCATACCTGTTGAAAGTCACAACATGTGTTCATAAGAGCGCAATAAAAGTTTGAGCAATTAAAAGTGCGATAAAAGTTTGGGCAATGCAATCGTTTGTTCTCAACATCATTGCAGCTTCAAAAGAGCTATGCCAGAGCTTCCCTTTTCAGTTCTCCAAGCCTCCGAAGGGCACTTTCACGAGCAGTTTACTGTGTCTGCTGGTCTGTTGCCGAGTCTCCTTGCTTGTGCCTGCAATGCCTTCCACCATATCGTCATCACTTGGCACATCACAGTCGCCAGCGTCCAGGCAAATGTTATGAAGGACACAGCAACTGAGGATGAGCTGGGTTATCTTGTCCACAGTGTGAAATTCCACAAACCGCAGCTGCCGAAATCGTTGCTTTAGCATTCCAAATGCGTTTTCAATTTTCACTCGTGTTGCAGCATGGCGGTACTTGAACGAAATCATTGCCCGAGTCATGGTGCCATAATTCCTGAAAGGTGTGATCATATATTCCCTTATGGGATATGCTGCATCGCCTAAGGTGTGGTACTTGTTATTTTCGCAAACCACTGGCAATTCTTCCTGCACTGTAGACAGTCTGAGGACTCTGGCATCGTGTATTTTGCTGGGTGTTCCAGTGAAAACGTCCAGAAATCTGCACCTTGAGTCGCAAATTCCTTGCATTGTCAGTGACGCCTGGTCATGTCTGTTTACATAGGTAGACTTAACCTTGTTGTCCGGACATCGCATACAAACATAGGTGCCGTCAATGCAGCCAGCCACATTCGGAAAGCCAGCAATCTGAAACGCATTAGATGCATAAGATGACATTTCTGTGTAACATTATATGCATGCTACTTCCATGCTTTTTCCTTCTCTACTGTATAAATGCTGAGAGTTTGACTTTCAACCTAATAAGAAATTGCGTCAGCTACCTGCCCACAACTGTTAAGCAGACCTAGAAAAAAAGAATCCCTAGAAAGCTTGTAACATCATCAGGAAGAACAGTGCGAATTAGACAAGGACTAAAGGAAGAAACACATAGACGGGCACTTTTTCCTTCAGTCCTTGTCTAATTGGCATACCAACTCCAAATGGCATACAAACTCACCCAAGCATCAGTCCTAACGAATTGTAACATCGTACAAGGGGCTTACTTTCTCAAATTCTTGAGCCACAGCTTCTTTGTCGCTTCCCAAGTAAATGATTTCTGGGGCAATGTCACACAGAAATTCCATCACTCTTGTGATTACCACTTGCACTGTTGATTCGGCCATGTCGAAAAGGGTGGCTACTTGCCGCATTGACGCCTTGTTGCCAGCGTACCTGGAAATTATCATTACATAAGAATAGTGTACATTCATAGAGCATCAGCGTAAAGATATGTGTGCGGAGATGCGCTGTGCTTCGTCCCTGCAGAGCACTTTGAAGTGCCTGGCTGCACTCCAGACACTGAAGCACTTCATAAAGCACGATCGAAGAGGCGGATGAAGAGATGTAAGGAAATCCTTATTTTTCCCACCGCCGCCTTCTAGGAAACCTGTGCAAGTTTTGAATAGGCGTGGTTCACATGCCGTATTATCAGCTGCAACAATCGCTTACCTGCTACAAGAATGAGGAGAAAGGATATATGACGGAAAGGTGGTGGCGGCAGCAAAAACTCTAGTTCCAGCAGATATCACATATTTGTCAGGCAATGAATGGGATTATGTTTATCCCGGTGCAAAAGAGTGGTTATATACAGTGAAGCTTCTTAGGCATCTTTTTTATTATTTCCTAGTGATACCTTTGACTGCAATATAGTTCGCGAATAGTCAGTAGACATCAATCGTGGAGTTTAAATAATTATTAATGTGAAAGCATTTTATGGTTATGTTGCGTCAGCAAGAATTGTGCGAAAATTCTGTCCGCACGATTATGTCATTCTGTGGAGATAAATGTGCAAAAGTGTTAGGCAGTGCGTGAGTAGTTTCTGAAAATAAAAAAAGTTCGGTTGCTGAATTGCAATTAGTTAAATTTAATTAATGAAAATAAATGCTCTGTTTGGAGCAGGTTTTGTGACCAATTCATGGAAAAACGATGTAAATGCATAGAAGGCTTACTTATTATAAGAAAAATAAAATAAATAATAAACTAGAAACAGAATAAAATAAGGAAAATGTTTCAAAAAGAAATTTTTAAATAAACAAAATTAAAAACAATTTCAAGTGATAAATGAAGGACACACTTAAGTGCAATCCTGTCATTTTGCCAAAAAAGAATGGCTGCAAAATACGGATATACAGTATTTTTTTTATCGCTTTAAAGAATAGTCATGTGGCCGATCGACTTGGTATGTACAAAACAGCACGGAAAACGCACCCCAAGAACATATTTTTTCTCGATTCAGTATACAGAATAAACAAAAGACTGCTCACCAAAGAAATGAGCGAATGTGCTCTTCTGCAGTTTTCACCGCAGAGCCACCGTGAGTTCTGTCAGAGGGGTAAAACCGATACCCCGCTAATCTGTCGATTAGCTCACGGCATGTCTTCTCAGGGAGACGAAAATTCCTGCGAAACTGGTTCAGAACAGGCATTTATAGACAGCCGCTTTCATAATGTTGACATATCTTTTTCTTACCTCTTCCTCGGATTAAAGCCGCACTACTGTCTCCAAGTAGTTTGTTACTTTCGGTATTTTTTTCGGAACACCGAAGAGTTTGACGAACATCAGCTCGTAAGCTCCACAGTCTTCGTCTGAACTAGTGGAGTCACTGCTGTCTCCTAAGTCCAGAAGAAGCTTTGACGGGGCGCCAAATGTCGCAATCTGCTTTCGCTTTGCCATGATATATTACGGCACAAAAATCGCGTAGGAAGGACCAACCTCCAGAACGAAACGGAACTATTCGCGCCTTCGCATTCGTCGATGCAGAAAAACCGGTGGACGTCGATATAGGGCGACTATCTGTCACGTGACCACAACTCTGCGGGACTGCCCAGTCGCTCCGAGAAAAAAGCCGGAGCATCTCGTGCAGCTCTGAGCGAGAGGCGAGCGGTGAGCGAGAGCCAGCCGAACGTGGTCAGAGCGCCAGATTGCGACCAGCCGAATGTGCGTTCGCCTTTCAGAGCACTACAGAGCGCTCTGAAGCGACCAGTCGAAGGTACCAATACTTGACCCGTATTCGTTGGCGCGTATCACAGAGCATTGTGTTGCATTGCGTTTGGTACTGCCATCTTGACCGCGGTGCACACCCTTCGCGCTATCTGGTCAGCGGTGAAAACCGAGTGTACGCTATACCTCTCCTCCACTTTTCAAGGTCTTTGGCAGACTGGCTGCAGGTACGAAATACCTGCCACTCTCTTTTTCAATTCACGGCGACCTTTCTGGGCTTGTGGGCTGCCCGTCTTCTTCATATTGATAAGTTGCCTTTAACCGAACACGCGAAAATTGCGACGGCGTATCATGCCGCCACCATGCCTCGCAAAACCAATGGTTACGCTGCACCCTATTAATTTTTGCATTGAGGGCTCCCTGAGCGTCGCCATAGTGCTCGCTGTCATGTGTGTCTCGCGCTAGTGCGATAGAAGCGGCAGCGGAACCTGTTGCGAGAGTCCTGAGAAGAGGCGTTTCGACTTCTTCGTCCAACCAAAATTCATAACCACCTTCAACATCGGTCTTCTGTTTTCATTCTAGACGTGTCTAGAGTCGACGATATTTTGTATGATTTGAGATAAAGTTGCTGGTGTCCGTCTCCCCAAAATGGCTCCACGCACAAGTCTGTACGGCCCGAACACACGTAATTCTGCGTCATTCCGGTGCGAGCGGGGGCATCCAAGTACTACATCAACGCGCATGCCCGCCAAGTTCTTCGTCAAAGTGAGGTGAGCATGAGCGTGATCTAGGATGAGCATGCGCGCTTCCGGTGGCCAGGATCTGCCCCTGGCAAGACGTCCAAGGTAGCTGTTCAGCGGGAGCGGCCATCTTTACAGGTCCGGCTCGTCTACCGGCAACTAAGAGCGGCGCCCGGCTTGAGTGGTTGCAACGCCATCAGATCCGTCATAAGTTTAACGTTCAGCTTCGAGTGTCGTCGCGTAGTCTGTTGGAGCGGATAGCGCGTTGTTTTTTTTTATCTGTTCATGCAAGAACTGCGTACTTCTTCTTGGAAGAGAAGCAAAGTAGTATTTTATCGTTATTGCGCGTTTGTGGATGTAGCTGCGTCGTCAGAAATGTCTCTTGTGCCACGACTAGAGCAGCGTTCCATTGTTTATGACCTTGGACGCTATTGTTGTGTGGCGCTACTTTGATAGCTGTACCTTGCTTAGACGGCGCTGGAAGTGCACCTTTTTTTTTCAGGAGCTCGCGTCGCAGGAAATCTGTCGTCGGCGTCGTTGACAATGAGCGAAAAATCTCCAGAGATGCAACCTACGGACAGGTGGGCCACTTATGTTATAAAAACTTGCAGCGTCATCACAACCTGCCAAACGGATAGTGAGCAAATTGCCAACTGTGGCAGGTGGCAGTTGCATTAATGAATGGTCGCTCGAGAAGACCAACCTGTGCCGCACTAGGCCCATCGCTGGGGGCACCGGTCATCGCATGGAAGCGGCGCATTGATTACCTGCTGCACCACTGCCCCAGGGCGGGTATGAGGATTACCAGGTATCTATGAATGTAATGTAGAGGATGACCTTCTAAATAGACTAGAATTAACCCGTTATGCTATCGTGTCGTACCCTAAGGGCGGAGCTCCACTGTTCGCTCCAATTTTTGTATATTTTAATACCCTTGGTTAGGTCGTAATAAACTGAAATACCTGCTGCTTGTCGGGTGTGAATCGCCGGATGGTGCCATGGCTCGCCAGCGATCTTCAAGGGAGAGATTACTTCAGGTTAAAGACTAAACCCCTTGGCCAGCCCCGAAGACTAGACATTTTTAGTGGGGCAGTACAGAGGCCACTGAATTTGCGTGCACTGGAAACGACGTAGCCAGGGCACTATTTAGTTTACCGTGCAGTGGCGTTCTTCGACAGGACGTACACACTGTGACTCCATCTGGTGGAAATACGTGATAGGGAGAAAGAAACCTTTTCAGTAATTTGGAGAAATATCAGGTGACATGTAATAACTGCGCACATGTCACTCTGCATCGGGAATGGAATGACACAGAAAAAGAAAAAAATTAGCTGCGATTTAACTACTGCTGAACTTGGTTAGAGAGCGAAAGCTGTGGTGTATCGGGAAACTAGACGCGGCTTGGCGTCTGCAACGATGAATGCGTTCCGAGCACTGGACAGCCAGCGCGCCCACCCTGCCACCCTGGCAGGTGGCAGTTCATTTAATGGTTGAACGCGGAAGGTTGGTCACTCAATGAACTCGGCGACATATATTGCTGCAGTGCCACGTGTCTGCCACAACGTTGTCAGCGCTAATCCCTGCAGGCCACATCTCTCTCACCACCACCACGTACCTAAAATTGCAATTGAGGTGTCTAGTGACTCAGGGTGCCATTTATGTGCCCTTCATTTCTTCAAAATCATTGGAGTCTGTAACGTAATGAACGCCAACGGTAATGAACACAATGAACGCCGAAGGCCTATTGCTTCAGTGCCGCGTTTCTGCTAGAATGCTAACGCATGCAGCGAACATCTGTCACTACACGGTAGCCACGTAGCTTAAAGCACGACTGAGGTCTCCGCTGTCCCCAGGATCAGTTATGCGCCTTTCCTTAGCTATCGGAGCTCCCGCTGTTTATTGGCAGAACAGCAGCGGCTCGGTGACGTAACCCCATTATGAAACACACACAAAACAAGCTACGGAAGGGAGCAGTAACGTTTGGGTTTGGATTTATGGGGGTATGATCATAGAAGGTTGTGGCCAAGTACTACACCAGGGTGGCCAAATCCTGCTCTGGTGAGAGAGTGCGTGGTCGGTTCTGGTTACCGAGATCAGGCCGCACTCCAGGCCTGGTTATGCAATTCCATCGACACGCGGATTTTTTTTTATTTTAAACCCGGTGGAGAATTGCGCGGCACCAGGATTTGAGCCCCGGTCCTCTTGCACGCGAGGCGGATGTTCTACCTCTACGCCATCGCTGCGTCCGCTTATAACGCTTATAACGCTTATAACGTGGGTATAACGTCCCAAATCGACTCAGGCTCTGATGGACGCCGTAGTGAAGGGCTCCGCAAATTTAGACCACCTAGGATTCTTTAACGTGCGCTGCTATCAAAGAGCACACGAGCCTCAAGAAATTGGCCTCCATCAAAATTCGAGAAATAATAAAGCTATTGCTTTATTAATTAAAGTGTTTTAGAAAAAAGATATGACCATTGAATCTGCCCTGAGATGCACCACTGTGTAAAGCTAGAAATAAACTGTAGAAGGAAGGCACATTTGGCGTATTGGAACTGCACCATAATATTAAAACAGCGCTAAGCAACAAGGACCATGAACGAGCAGCAGTCTCCTAGCCCGAGTGCGCAAGTGCAGGGAAGCAGGATACCCGGACTCGGTAACTGCATCAAGCGCTGATAAAGTCTTAAAAGCGTTGAAGTCATCTGAGGACACTTCAGATGGGCAGTGTAGTCAAAAAGAAAGAAAGAGAGTGACTGTTATGCCATATCTTCACAACCTGTCGCACCGGTTTCAAAAAGTGGGGGCTAAGTACGGAGATAATGTTCTTTTTACAGCTCCTAATAAACTATGTAAAGTAGGGGCTGCAGTACAAAGAAAAAGCGAAGGACATAGAAGGAGGAAAGTGTGTAGCATCAACCATGTCAGTCAATATGTCCCGTGCAGGACTGGCATTGCCTACCAGATACCGTTGTCTTGTGGTCTTAGTACATAGGTCAGTCCGGCCGATGTGTCAATGTACGCCTCATGGAGTATGCCAATTCCTTGAGAAAAAAAAGAGACTAACCTAGCCAAGCATTGCTTCACGTGTCACTGCACACCGTATTTTGTCGACACGTAAGTGTTGCATGTGCACAATGATCGGCGCACAAGGGAGATAGCACAGGCCTTCCATATCATCCGTAAGACCAGCATTTGCGCCAGCACAACTTCAGTAGCTTTAACTACGAAGGAAATGAGCACGTTGAACATGGGATAGCATATCGGTGGTAACTGCACAAACCTGTGATGCGGTTTTGTTTTTATTTGCATTTTTATTGAATACATCTGTGTTTGACCATGCTCATGTGCGCAGTTCAGGTGTACGTATAAATTGACGTGCTTACTTAAAATAAAATTCAGTTCTAAGATCAGCGCCGTTGTGTGCGCTTCCTTCGTGCTTGGTCCTTGTTGCTTAGCGCTGTTTTACTATTATGAAGCTAGAAGATAGTAAGTTTGGAGTGCAATGTCTTACAGAGAAGGTAAAGTTGACTGCATGAGGCGAGTATAATCATGAGATGCAAGATGGTTTAAAGGCTTGTCGAGTAGACCAACACCCTGTAAGTAGGAAATAAAAAGTTACGCGTAATATGTAGTCTACAGTTAGAGCCACAAGAATGAGCGATTCCATACGATGTTCACGGTACGCACGCTGACAGCATACGGTGGATGTTCAAATAGAGTATGCTGCTGTTTTAATTCAGCCGCAGCTGTGGCCATCCGGAGTCTAAACTTGTCCCAAAAGGGCACTGTAAGCCGTTTGTAAACACAGCCTTCTGAAGAAGTCGATGATAAATAATTTCTATATGGCGAGAAAGAGTTGGTGGCAGTCAAAATATGAGATTCGGGTAGATTGAGTGAATAAATGGGTAATGATGTAACATATGGCTGCATCTGATTTTATTCTTTATAACCACATGTTTTAGCCAGTTCAGGCGGTTTCTTCCTTCAACAAAATCCTTTGCGCACCCTTTCATCTGCTTTTCAGTTTGCCAGAATGCCACACTGAGCTATTATGCACAGATTTGTTATACACTTGTCTGCGCCAGTAGCCATATGATGTAGGCATCACTGTAGAAACGGTCTAATGACTAAATTATAACAGGTTCGACAGTGTCGCTTTCAAGCCACTGTATCACTCATCTGCGAGGGGTATGACACATGTTATGGAAGACAGTTTGTTTAACGCTTTGAAGCTCTGGAGTGCCGGAGTTCGTCTTCTGCTGCAGGTGGCAGATAATCATTTGGCTTGTTGAGACTATGTAAAGACAAGAGGAGGAGGTCTCCTGAGAAGTTGAGTAATCACCTAAGACTCGTCACTGATAAGTGAAAGCCAGAATAAATGGCTTACTGATATTAATGATGGCAATGAGTGTATTACCAGCCTTTGTTTTTTAAAGGTAGAAACTGCAAGAAATGAAGGAATTGCAAAAGCTGACAACATATGAAAACCCTGTTTGCCTGGTGGTGTTGCTAAGTAGAACGCATATCATTAGGCCTAGCAGCTCTAATATCGCAAATTGTCAAATATTAACGCCTAGTTGTCACTTACACACTGAAGTATGGGTGAGTGTGTGTAGAAACTGAATGCAACGCCATTCAGACCAAGCTGTTGCAATGCAGGATGCAGCGGTTAGGCTGCATGCTGTCAACTCCCCCTGTAACGTGCCTGTAGCGCGTACGCCCATGCGTACGCCCATTCGTACGCTCGCCAGGCGGGATTCTGCAAGTAGCTTGAGCCTTGTGAGCAATTTTCACGCGCAGTCTAACTGCATGCGCCCAGCTAGAGTGTCTAGTGCACTGGAATTTGTTTCCGGTAATTATGGGGCTAAGGTTCAGAAACTACTTCTTTTCCACTCCACGTGTCTACTTTCCGGTCAAGTGCTTGGGAGAAAGGCTAATATCGCTTGTTCCGCACCAACCTCTGTAGACGCGGTGTTGTTCTTAGGTCCTGCTCTGCAGGCTATGTGCGCAACAGCCGGAGAGGCAGTCCTTGCTAATCTTAACCTCAAGATACCCTTATATCCGCAGAATAAGTCACATCCTTCTTAACTGTTCAGAAGACGGTGAAAGGCAGCCACGCAATTTGTAAAATATGTGGGAGGAGAGTGGGTGGCGAGGGGTGACGGCAGATATGTCGAAAAGCAACCCTCCCACAACATGTGGCAATTGTGGTCAATGAACTCCAGAAAGTTGGAGTGTTGAGACTGGATGTACAACAGGGTAAAGGGCTAGGTGAGCTTAGAATACTCCACACTGGAGTCACTAACGGTGCTAGTTGGTCTCTCATCTTGAAAATGAATAGCGGGCACAGACAACGGTAGAAGGACTCACAAAACACCAGATCTAAGCGAAATTTATTTGAGAGGAACTCAGACAATCATTATTAGCATCACAAACGTAAACAACCGTTCTTAAAAGAAGAAGAAAGAATTAATGTAATCACATTTAAAGGTGACTAAAATAACTGTCTCAGCCGCACCTGAGGCCAAACGGGCTTCCGTGCACCCAATTATATAAAATAAAATAAAAAGAAACAAGCTACTATAGCAACCCACAGGCGGCAGAGCAGGTTCGGGAAGACTCCTCTGATCTGCCCTGGAAAACAGGAGGTAAGAGTGGGATATGCGGGATGAGGACTTGTAAGGTTTGGTTCATCGAAGTTTGGGTGTGATTGGGAACAGCGTAAAATTTAGTAATCCATCCGTACAGTTGGCTGATGGCTTGCGGGAATTTAACGCCCCAAAGGAACTCAGACTATGAGAGACGCCGTAGTGAAGGGCGCCGGGTATTTCGGCAACCTGGAGTTCTTAAACATGCCCTGACATCGCACAGTACACTAGCCTCTATAACTTCGCCTCCATCGAAATTCGACACCGGCGGCCGGGATTGAACCTGCACCTTTCGGGTCAGCAGCCGAGCGCCATAACTACTGAGCCACTGCGATGGCTCCATCCGAATTCAATTCATTTTCCATGACTGCTAGATGTCCATGTTCTCACTCGCGCCAATGTGCTTCGTTTCTTACTCCAAGGTTCTTACTCCTACTGCGGGAACCCTTTCTGATCGTGGTGCTGCTTAAATACCGAATATGGCCTAGCACTCTCCTAGCAGCCACTTTAATGCCCTCACTTCTAGTCCTCCGCAACATCTAAGGTGTTGGCACCCTTTTGGAATTCCGTCACTAAAGGGATGACAAAACTCGGCTACGGGTGGTGCGTCGCTAAAGGAATTGAGGATACCTTTTTCTACCTGCGGAACGCTCCACGAGAGCTTTTCTTTGGGCTTATTGTCCGTTACTGTGTATCTACCGGTTAGACATTCCCTATATTCAGGACTTTCTGGCCTACAGGATCACTATAAGACGGATCCTCCTCCGATTTCAGTTAAAGGTGAGTTCCCCAGAAGCCAGGCACTGTTCGTCATCATCACCAACAGCGTGACTACACCCACTACAGGGCTAAGGCCTCTCCCATGTCTCTCCAACTAACCCTGTCCTTAGTCAGCTGCGCCCACCCTGTACCTGCAAACTTCCGAATCTCAGCCGCGCGCCAAACCTTCTGCCACCCCCTGCTACACTTGCCTTCTCTTGGAATCCACTCCGTTACCCTTAAGGACCAGCGGTTATCTTGCCTTCGCAGTACATGGCCTGCCCATTGTTCATCCGGCTGCAAAGCCCCCGCAAGGTAGCGAGCTCTTCGTAATAGAAAACCAACGCGCAGCACTAGGTGGTAGCCTATTGTACCAAGAGAGAAGACATGTGGCAAAACAAATAGTTTTTTTTTAATTCTCGATGTAATTTAGCATGCCATTTTAGCGCTAGCGCAGTCCAGACTTGCCACTGCCCCATGATATCGAAATTTGCATGATAAAGACCGCTTGCAAGGCTTGAGAACGGACAGTGCCGACTTTCGTAAGGATTCTCAGACTACAAAGGGAGGGGCCCTGGCTGTACGAATCCCGACAGCTGACTTTGCTACTGGAGGCGAAAAAGCAGCTGAAACCTCAAGGCGAAGGCAGAAAAGTGGATATTACTATTCAAGAGACATGGAGAGTTTGTCACGTTTGTTTTTGTTAAAACCACCATTGTTTCTTAGCAGCGTCAAGAACAGACGGAAATAATTTTCTTGTTTACGACATCCGTGTCGAGCAGGACCATGGGCTTAATAAAGGTTTCATCTTTTATACACGACGTTGAATATGCATACACAGGCAATTTTTTTTTACGTGTCAGTGAGTACGCCTTGTTATTTTACGCCTCTTTATACTGGTTATTTCTTCATTAGCCAAAAACAGTAACTGTTACTTCTGACATCATGGATTGTGCCATTGAGTTCTGTATGTGGAATTAAGCGAATTTGTGTTTTGCAATGGCCTTCAATAAACAGGTTGAAGTGCTTGTTCTTACCGCCGCCAAGACTGAAACCCGTCGTCACCCGTGAGATTGTCTCACAATAAATTTCGTTCTGAGTTAGCAAATGGGCCGCTATTTAATTTCTGTATATGGCTGTGCTCTTTGTTCATTCTCAAGATGTTAAAGCAATTGGTGTAATTAGCCGTTCTACTGTAATTGTTCTTTGTTCTAGCAAATGACTGAACAAACAAATTAGGATTGTTGTATTTCTTCTTTGGCACAAGAAAATGAAACGATCATGACTTTCAACAACTGCGTGGACTTCTTGCTAGGGTTAGTAAGAAAGACAGAAGCCAGCGGCACTACCCTTAAAAATCAGTTATCGGTTTCTGCGCCAAAGAACGGATGCAAGTTTCCTCATTTAGAACATGCATTCACTGCTACAGCGCCACTTCCTTTCTTTGGGACAGCTGAAAGCTGCTTGAGTGAATGCAAGGAGCTGGCGAAATCATGAAGACGTACGCTTCTTTCAGGATACTTGCATAGAGGTTGATCTTAACTTCATTGCGACATCATGCCGTGTGTCATGTAGTAAAATGGATACCTTGTTATAACTCAGAAGTACTTGTATTTGGGCGTGTTGGTTCATATCTTTTCAGGTGGACACAGGGGCGCAACAAAAACACACGGACATAGAAGTGGATAAGCGCTCGTCCCTGTCTACTTCTATGTCCGTGTGTTTGTGTTGCGCCCCTGTGTCCACCTGAAAAGATACCTTGTTATGTTACAAGCGAGAGATGAAAGAAATGGCATTCTTCGAAGGCCTTTCCAGTAAAGGCATCCTTCTTCCCCAAAGGAGCGAAAGCTCAAAGGAGCAGTGGCGCAGCTACACGGTGGAACAGTCGTTATGGCTTAGTACCCGCTGCTGTGCAAGAGGAGGCTGAAATGGGTTTTTAAAATTAAAGTGGGGTATTCTGTCATTCGTTGAGCTCAGACATTTTTTTTAAATAGCTTCATTAAAGGAACTGCAACAGCTACACTCATCAGCAACAGCAGGTTTTGCTTATTGCCTTGGCCATCAGGGGCACTTGGTGTTACTGCAGCACTTTTAGTGTCTTGAAATCTGGGCTTAGAATATGAACACCCATACAAAAAGCAAGGCCAGACACACCTTTTGTATTTTTAAAGATGTTTTTTAAGATTGTTGACTCCATCTATTTTTTATCGCTTTTACGTTTTGACGTTGGACGGCACTGCGATCGCAGGTTCCCGAAGGCCGCGCCTTTGGGCTCCAAAGGTCTCGGACGGGCGCCTTCGCCTCCAAGGCCCTTAGCGGCAAAGGCACAACATTTGTGCCGTGTAGCTGCACTCCTTGCGCCGTTGTATATAAGGACCTAATTCACGGGGGCCTTTACGGTGCCTGTTTGGCAGGGGTATAAGACTACTTACTTTGTGTGAACGCGAAGGCACGCATTCCGTGTGTTCGGCTGCGGGGATGGCGTGCTACTATTATGCAGTGGTAAGTGAAGCTGATCTCTTCGCTTCACCTGAATTGAAGTAAATGAAGACCACGATACCCAAACCCAGCGTTAGAGACTGCCAGTTTAGCACTTGGTGTGTTGTTCTGCGGTGATGGCGTACTATTCTACTGCAGCGGCCAGCGAAGATGTGTTCGCGTGGGAATGGTTTCAAAACGCACTCCGGAGGAAGTTTTATTTTTTAAATTTCTCTTTACGATGTAGGTGTTCTGGTGACGTCTTAATGTCATGTGTGTTTTGGGTCCATTTCTTGTGAGCGGAATGCCAGATTTTCTGACTGATGAGTCATATAATGGCTTCGCATTAAATATGCTGTCCAGATTTCTTGAAAAACGTTGATCATGATTTAATCATACCGCACGACACACAAACTAATGCACACTTTAGCAACCATAGCTTCCTGGTGGTAACATTTGAAATGGCACGGTGCTAAACCACATACCCTTCGTCATGAACGCCTTCGTCACGACTAGTAACTCCTCTCGTATTGACCTTGGCGATTTGGCAATGATTCCTTAAGGAAGATTGAAAACCTTCGTAAAAAGAAGGACATGAAAGATGGAAGCGAAAAAAAAGTTAGCGTAAATAGCGGTGCAGGTGTAAAAATGAGTGAGGTAGAGAGACTGTTAAAACTTTGCACTTGCTTGATGGAAGAGTCTGAACGCGCTACGAGTTTGTGGTCCAAAACATGAGCGACAACTGCTGTGTTTAGTGTGTCAGGGCACGTACATAGTAGGATGCTCCCTACTGTCACAGATGTACTTTGGTGACACGACAGCAACATCCGTTTTGCCCATGTTGTCAGGCTTGCTGGGTATCCACCGCTTGGTCCGCCTGAGGCTGTGAACGAAGCGGATGGCCATCCAGATGAACCCACCAACGATGACCCCCGATCCGCAAATTATGAATAGATTGTCGTAAGCTCCGACATGATCCCGAAAGTAACCTGTAAATAGAATGTAAAGTTGAAATACATGTAAAAATAATATTTCTTTAGAAGCTAGGTAATAAGCCAAATACCGTATTTATGCGTACGATTAAAGCGCTTTTTCCCCCCCGATACATGAAAACTTGGAAGGTGCGTTCATAACGCAGGGTAAAAAAATTCAGAAAAATTTCAAAATAATAGAAACGCGAAAAAAATTACGAGCACAGCAGATTGCACATGTTGGTTATTCTTTTGTGATGGAAGAGCGCAGAACGACGGTTCTTAGAACTTACATCCACAACGCAAAGACGAACCCGGAAACGAGGGGATACACCACAAAGCGCCGTTTTGTGGTGTCTCCCCTCTTTTGTGGCGTCTCCCCTCGTGTCCGTGTTCGTCTTTGCGCTGGGAATGTAAGCATGAACTACCAACTCGCCCAGCAACTGATTTTAAGCAGGTTCTTGTAACGTGTGGTCATTAAGGGTGCTTTCACCATGCATATATTATAAACAGAAATATTCTATTATTAATTGAATGTCAAAATAATTTCCACAAACTTTATACAGACAGGTATCGTACTGTTTCAGTATCGAGTAGATTGATGTTTATGTGGCCAACTGCCATACTCCGCATATTTTCATGGCAAATTTTCTGGGGAGCTGCACCAAGATTACGCATAAGATCTCCTTGTTGATGATGACAGATGGTGGTAAAATAATAAACGACTAAAATGCTTGTTGCAAATAAAAAGGTAGCAAAACACTTTCAAGTAAGACCAAATGGCATTTATTCATGTTGAAAGAAAGGCCATGTCGGCGTTTTTATTCAATTAGAGAGCTCCCGCGGTGGTCGTTGGTTATGATGCTGGGCTGCTGACCCGAAGAACACGGGTTCCATTACGGCCGCCGTGGTCTTATTTCGATGGAGACTAAACGCTTGAGAACCGTATACTTCGCGATGCCAGTGCACGTTAAAGAACCTCAGCCGGTCGAAATTATCTGCAGTTTGTGCTGTGGTGTTCCTCACACTCTGAGTTGCTTTCGGATGTTAAACACTGAGCTGAGATTAAAATGGCTAAGCTCTCATGGCAACCTGGTGTGCGATGACACTGTTCCACTTCAGCAAGATAAGAATTATACAAGTTGCAATTAGATGACCAAAGCCAAATTTATGAGATGCATAATAATGCAAAAGAATGTTTTTTTGGATGCTACGCCCTTCTATACGAATAAGATCACGGTTATGTGGCGTCAGATAATAATTCACTCCCTTGGGAAATACATGGTCAACTCATTGCCTCAAAATTTCACACTAATGGCGAAAAAGAAGAAATGCGACTCTGAACTACGGATGATTAATAAACCGCCGATAAGGTGGAGACTCATGTATAAAAAGTGTTTTCCAAGCCTCAGCTTCTGAATTGATGCTCCAAAAAACTGCCATTTTCGCTCGTTAAGATCGAAGGCTTTCTTGAAAAGTCATTTGTTGCCAATCGTTAAAACACACCATGTGATGGTTATTTCATTTCTTATTATATTTTAAGTTTTGCTAAAATTGTAACTCGTTTTATCTTCGGCGTTTCTGTCCCTATTCCTCTGTTGTTCTTGGGATATTCACAGCGGGAAAGAAAGCGTTCCCGCACATCATCCCGCACTCACCGATTATGAGCGGCTTGAACAGCGAAGTAACGCCGGAGAACCCGGACACCATGCCGTACGCCATGGAGACGCGATCCAGCCCGACGTACTCAGCGAGCAGCACGGAGAAGAGGCAGATGGCGACGCCGATGAAAAAGGCGATCGCCGTCGCAAAGGCGAACACGGCCGCATAGCTCGAGGCCAGAGGCAGCAGCACGAACAACGTCCCCAGGTTGAAGAAGGTGACGGTCAGCAGTGTCTGCCGAGTGATGTAGCCCCTGCCGATGTGAAGAAAATGCATTCACAGAGTTGATTTTTTTTTATGGCGCAAGGGCATCCGGGGCCAAAGAGAGCAATGACACAAGGTATTTTCTTCTACTCAAGGTGGTGTCAAAATACTTAGTTTTCATCCTTTTCACTCTAAAGAAGCCGAGCACCAGGCAGGGGAAAGCTTGTATCCACTCTATCACCGGTGGATACCCGGCGGCATTGGGGAACGAACCCCGCACCTCCCGCATGCGAGGCGGATGCTCAAACGGCTAGGCCACTGCTGCGGTACGGTCACAGAGTTTAGATACGCCAGAGTGGGTGACAGCCTCAGTCGCGCTTTTGTGAAAAAAATATACGTGAACTCGATGCTGGCTCTAGAGAACCTTCAAAATGATAGAGCGTGGATGTCACCATGCGTCGTTTGTCATTTCTTTCAAAATCAGGTCTTATTTTATTTTCAGCAAGTATCTGGATGGTCCCTGGGCTAAAAGCTGTACGAACAGTTTGACGAAGGCCCAGGAAACCATAACATGGCAGCAGCAGAAAGCACGAAATAATAATTTATGAACAACACATAAGTAGTCATAAATAAATAAAATTGAAAAGAAATTATACAGCTTATTCTTGACACCAACACAACAGAAATCAGGCAACAAAATGTTCATCAATAATGAACTGAATGCAAAAATAATAGTACAGGAATAACACAAAAATTTTCTTAAACGACATGTGAAGAAATACGAATTACATTTGCACAAAGTATGTTTGCAGTTGTTTTGGACTAAATCCATCCGTATCTTTATATTTGTTAAGAAAAATGGCAGATTGTGAGCCAAAATTGCAGCTTGTAATCAGTTCTAAATTATGAAAAAGACCAAGTGTCTGTACAATGAGTGTTAACTATTGGAGTACAATATTCAAGAGAAGCATGTGTCAAGAAATTGCTCATACCTGTGGAAGAAAAGTATGTTATTTGTAACAAGCGAAATTTATATATATTATCTACACAGATCATATTGAATGATGCTTTTGTGGGGTAAACACTCGATGTTGGTTCAATGTTAACGATGAGACGAATAATTTTCCTCTGCAAAACGAGTAGCTTGTTCATATTTCTTTTAGCTGGTGTTGCCCATACCAGTGTACAGTAGTTAATGTGAGAAAGAAATAGAGCGCATTATATTTGTAGTTTAGCATTTTTGGGAAGAAATGTGCGGCAGCGTGGGATTACGCCATTAACAGCAGACAGTTTTCTAGTGTAGTAAACAACATGAGCGTCCAATTTAAGATGGCAGAAAAATACACACCGAGAACCTTATGCTCGGTGACTATTTCTATATGCTGGTCTTGAAAAATGAATGAAATAATTAAAACTTTGCAAAGAATAATAAAGGACGGGAGGGAGAAGCACGCACACACACACACGAGCGCAAACAATTGCAACTGTATTTTCAGATATGATACACCACATTAAGAAGCAGAGAGAGCGCAAGCGTACAAAATTCAGAACATCACGTCTAAGAAGAAAAGAGCACGCTCATAGATACAGTAAAAATTGCATCAAGAATAGGCACATGCAGAATCTTATCAGAACTAATCGGAATTGAACAACAAAAGCAGGCTATCCATTGCGGAGAAAGGCGAGTTTTTTTTTTTTTTTAGAAGGGCCACTGAAGCCTCACTCACGCAGCCTTCCGTGGTGCTAATTTTAAGGGTCTCTACAATTTCCCGGGCCATCCTATCGGAAGCTAGCCCGATAACAACAGTAGAACGGAGGAAAGGACGGCACTGCTGTTTCTTCTTATTATTCCTTTCAGTATAGTGTTCGCATTTGAGTCAATGCAAAGACAGGTTCGAGCCGCCACTTGCGCCCAGGGAATTGGCATGCTCTCGGAGCCTGTCATTGAGACACCGCCCTGTCTGGCCTATGTACACAGACCCACAGCTGAGCGGAATCTTATACACCACACCAACAGTGAAAGGTACAAACTGAGTTTAAGGTTTGATTACACATTTGTTCTTTGCCCTTTAGCTTTGGCACCTGCTGGTCATGGCGCACAGGCGGGACAATTTCAAAGGGGCTATAAAAACGACATCAACTCCGAACTCATTAGCCACCCTCTTGACATTGTACTATAGCTTGTGCACATAAGGAATGACTTGAAAAGGTCTTTTTTCTCTTGCCAGAGTGGGGTGAGGAACATCGACAGCCCTCTCAAGCCTACTAAATTGTCTGAGCAGCGACTCCGCCACAGAATCTATTACCGATCTCGGGAATCCGGCTTGCTCTAAACGTTCAACTTGGTGGTCAAAACTGGATTCGACCCTATGCGTGCATGACTTTGAAAGGGCTGATCTAAGCTAAGAAGACACAATGCCATGTTTTACGAGCTTAGAATGAGATGAGTCATATTGCAACAATGCTTTCTTCGAACGCAGCATATAAGCCCAACAAAGGTGTTTGTTAATACTGAAAATTAATATTAGATCTAAAAATTGCAGACAGTTTATTTATAATTTATTTATAAATACTGCGGTCTTATAACAACAAGACCATCGCAGGTGGGTACATAATTTGTGTAACACCAAAGGACAAAAAAAAAAGGAAATACAGCAGACAAGGCGTCACAGCAACGAAATTAGTACATCACACTGTACTGTATCGTTTCACAGCCTCAGAATATATATACTGCAGTCATAGAGCCAAGCATATAATTAAGTAAATCTCAACAAATTACTCATCAACCGAACATTCAAAATTTCGTCACTTGTTGCAGCAGCGCCTCAAAATGGGACAAATTATTCTCTTCGACTATATGACCAGCAAGGTTGTTCCATTCGGTAATAGTTCTAGGAAAATAGGAATATTTGTAGCAGTTCGTTCTTGTGGATAAAGGTTTTACGGAAAGAGAATGTCTCAGGCGTGTTGCATAACCACTAGAGTAACTAACAATTTTCGAGATGTCAATGTTGTATTGCCCATGAATTAACTGGAAAAAGAATTTCAAACGACAGATACGGTTTCTATCAGTAACGGATGGTAAGCCACTCTTTTTAATAAGATTAGTGATAGAAGTGCGACCATAGGAATTATAAATAAATCTTACTGCTTTCTTTTGAATCCTTTCTAATTTGTTAATGTTAATCTTGGTATATGGGTCCCAGATCATTACGGCATATTCTAAGATTGGCCGCACAATAGTGTTATACGCAAGGAAACGCGTTTCAGGAGTAGCGAACCGTAGTGCACGCCTCAAGAAGAATATTTTGCGCAGAGCATTTGCCGAGATGGTATCAATATGTTTGTTCCAGGAAAGATTATTAGAAATCCATAGGCCGAGATATTTGTAGCATGTTACCTCTGAGAGTGCACTATCGGAAGTACCATACTGGTAGAGAAGAGGATTCCTTTTAAGCGTTATTCTCATATATGCTGTTTTATCAAAATTTATCACCATTTGCCACCTATCACACCAGTGCATTACCTTCCGAAAGTCATTATTTAGCCTGATTTGATCTTCACTTGAGTTAATTCGTTCATAGAGGACACAATCATCGGCATATAACTTAACATTAACAGAGAGATCTTGGACGATATCATTAATATAAATAATAAACAAAACCGGTCCAAGCACAGATCCTTGAGGAACTCCCGATTCAACTAGAATGCAATGTTAGAGGGCACCATTTAGTGTAACAAACTGGCGCCTGTTTGTCAGGTAAGCCTTAATCCAGGTTATTAGTTTATCGTTTTTATTACAGTTGGCCTGTGGTAGTTCAACGGCAAAATTAGGGGTCTTGTAGCAAGCAAAAAACTTCCTCATGACTGAGTCAGCAACCGTAGAAACGTCATTGTTCAAATCTAGTTGTAGAAGGAATAGAAAATCGTCAACATACCTAAAAATACCAACAATGCTTTGGTTGTCAAGATCAGCCTTCAAGTCTCGGTCAAATTTAGCTAAAAATATCTCGCATAAAACTGGCGCGATACACAAGCCAATACATATCCCGCGTTTTTGAACATAGTACCCATTCTAAAACCTGACTACCATCGAGTTCAAGTACACGCTCAATAACCCTAAAAAGCCAGCCAATGAAACACCACATAAGTTTTGAAAATCCACTGCGCCAGCTTCTTCTATGCACTCGCGGACGGCCAAGATAAGTTCCTCGTGCGGCACCGAATAAAACAATTCCTCAATGTCCACCGAAAATCCAGAGTTATATCTTCTAGCGTCCTCTCGAAGTTGATTTACCAGGGTATCGGAATTGCCAAGCTTAAAAGGATCATCAGTCACAAGCGTGCTCAGGTGACTCAAGATATTTGCTAACCAGTGCCTGCCAGCAGTCTCTCTCCGTGATAATGGCCCTGAAGGTGTTTTCTGGGGTTTGTGTGTTTTCACTGTGAAAAACACATTCAACGTATCTGACTTGCATTCCTTCACGGCTTTCATCAGCTTCTCCATGTTCAGCTTCTCCATGAAATCACCGGAGCAACTGATTTATTCTGAGCAAGAAAAATAACGCCTTTGGATTTAGTTGGGTTTACTTTGATTTTATTTACTGTAGTCCATGCCGATAGCTTAAGAAGAATATCATTGCATTTTAACTGATTGGCTAATATTACTCCCAGAAATAAGTAAGGTGCTATCATCAGCACAGATTACGAATTTTATTGTGGTGTCGATATTAACAATATCATTTATTTATTCAATTTATTTATTCAGTTACACACAACGCCCGTTGAGGGCACTTTTGTAGGGAGGATACAGTTGCAAAACATACATCGTCATATAGATGACACCGAGCAAATAACAAGCAAACAAACAATAAAAGTACAACGCATTACAATACTGAGCAAACTGATAACAAAAGAATCATGAAAGCAAGAAAGACGTAAATGGCATATTGTAATATGAACGAGCGTATACAAAATTCGGAAACGCACAGCAACGCAGCACACACACACAAAAAAATTCATTCAACAAATGTTAATTCAACAAAAGGCGTGACAAAGCATTTTAAAAAGAAGATTGCGAGGCTGAGACAACTTCTGGCAATTTAGTCCAGTCATGCACTGTTTTGTTTAAAAATGAGTTTTTAAAAAAGACATTTATACGGTACTGGTATTCTTGAACCTTTAAAGAATGATCTAAACGGGAGAATAAATAGCTGTGAGCTTTCATGTATGAATCTTTAGGCAAACCTATTGCGCCTAAAAAAATATTGTAAAATAGCTTAAGTCTAAGGTATTTGCGTCTGTCTTGCAATAGAGGCCAGCCCAAATTTCTGCTCAGCTGACGGGTGCATTTCGTGAAATCATAGTTTGCGGACACAAATCTTTCTGCTCGTTTTTGAATTCGTTCAAGTTCTCTGATAAATATTTTTGTTTCAGGGTCCCAAGTCGCACAACCATATTCTAAGATTGGACGCATGTTTGTCAAGTAGTGTGTCTCCTTCAAATCTGCAGGTGCCTGCTGAAATTGCCTTTTAAAATGTTTAACACACGGCTAGATTTGGCAGCAATATGGTTTACGTGGTCGCTCCAAGAAAGGTTGTTTGCGAAGATAACACCTAAGTAATTTTAATTCTTATCAAATGATAAGTTTCTGTCGCCTAAAGGGTACTAGGTACCTAATGGTTGCTTTTTATTTGTAAATTTCAGATCTTTACATTTTGAAACATTTAAGGCCATGTTCCATGTTTTCCACCATGCCAAAAAAGAGTCGAGATCACTTTGCAATTCATAGGAGTCGCTTACACATGTGACGCCACGGTAAATGCAACAATCGTCAGCGTACAATCTTACCCGACTGGAAACCTGGTCAACTATATCATTGATAAATATTAAAAAAAGAAGACGGCCCAAAACCGATCCCTGGGGAACACCCGATAAGACTGCCATATCTGATTAGCTTGCGCCTTCAAGAATAACGTGTTGCTTTCTACGACAAGGTACCCTTCGAGCCATTTCAGCAAAGTGGGTGGAACCTTGAGGGTAGAAAGTTTCAGTAATAATAAATTATGTGCGACAGAATCAAAAGCTTTTTGAAAATCCAAGAATATGCAGTCAACCTGGTTACCATTGTTAATTGAGAAAGCGATATCGTGACCAAACTCTATCAGTGGCGTATCGAAAGAAAATCCCTGTCTGAAGCCATGTTGCATTGGACAAAAAAGTTGTTATCCTGGAGGTGTTTAAATAAATTAGTGTAAACGATGTTCTCTAGCGATTTGCATATGACACTTATAAGGGAGATAGGCCTATAGTTTATAGTTTTTGTTTTGTTGCCACTTTTATAGAGAGAAAATACGTTGGCGCATTTCCAATCATCGGGAATGGCGCCGACATCCATTGATTTTCGAAACAGTGTTACTAAAAACGGAGCGACAGAAACTGCACAGTTCTTCAAGATGCAGTTCGGAACACGGTCAGGACCGGGTGCCGTGCTTAACTTGAGCTTCTCCAAAAGTAACACTATTCTATGTACTGAGAAATCTATGCCACTCATCTCCGTAAACTCATTAACAATATGTAAGCCGTCGGTAGGACATGCCGAAAGAGAAAAAAAAACTGACTGAAAATAACGATCAAATTGTTCAGCCTTGCCTTCCAGATCCGAGCTATAGTTAAAGTTATCTATAATATCGAGAATGTTGTCCCTTACGCGCTGCTTACTTTTGACATACTTCCATACTTGCTCTGGATTATTCTTTATTTTTCCGCCTAGAACACCCAGATACGCACGTTCGGCCCTGCGCATCTCCCGCATTATAATCTTGTTCAGTTCTTTCAATTTACAACGCAAGGAATTATCCGGTGATTGACAGTAGGTTTAGAAGAACGTCAGTTTGGGCTAGATGGTGCATTATTTGAGACAGAAATGGTAATAGCGCTGCAATTAGACGTACACAAGAAAGACTGACACAGGACATGCGCATGTCCTGTGTCAGTCTTTCTTGTGTACGTATAATTGCAGCGCTATTACCATTTCTGTCTCAAAGATTGACAGTACCTACGATATAAGCGGTGCCTTTTGTTTATCAAGGTTCGAATGGCGGCGTTCATCCAAAGCTTATCTTTTCGACACTTTGACGAAATGGTGCGCGATTGCACATACGTCTGCACTAAGTCCAGGAGTTTCGTCTTCAGTATGTGCCACGTGGAATGTATATCAAGTCTGGAACAGTGATGTCTAAATTCTGGGAGAAAGGCATCGAGCTCACGCGATATCGAGACATAGTCTCTGCCGTAATGAAATACCGTACGTGGTGGTGGCTTTCTGCGGTGCTGAGCAAAGCAGGTTAATCTTACGATTACCACTTCATGGTCGCTCAAACCGGGAATTTTGGTGGTTGGAGAAACGAGGCTGCGATCGTTGCAAAAAATCAAATCAAGTACATTTGCACTATTACAGCCTATTCTATTTGGGCATTACACAAACTGAAACAGAGAATGAGCGTTAATCATTTCACGAAAAGCAGTATGAAGAAGCAATTAATTTTTATATTCGGCTTAAGGGAGACCAATTCTACATTAGGTATATTAAAATCACCACCTAAAATAACGTATGATGCATCCAGTGTTAGTAGGGTGTTGCTCAATTCAAATAGGGGTTGCGGAATTTTAGGGGCTGGAGGTATGTAAAATGAACCAACAACCATTGAGGAACCGTTAGCCAGTATGACCTTCCACCAGACTGTTTCGCATGTCTTGCTTTCTGTGTTAAGGTTTGGTTTATGGTGTATGGGGGTTTAACGTCCCAAAGCGACTCAGGCTATGAGAGACGCGTAGTGAAGGGCTCCGGAAATTTTGACCACCTGGGGTTCTATAACGTGCACTGACGTCGCACAGTACACGGGCCTCTAGAATTTCACCTCCATCGAAATTCGACCGCCGTGGCCGGGATCGGACCCGCGTCTATTGGGCCAGCAGCCGAGCGCCGTAACCACTCTGCCACCACGGCGGCTTCTTTCTGTGTTAAGAGGTATGCTGTTCAGTCCATTATCGACTATGACAAACACACCACTGCCATGCTTGTTGCTGTCTTTCTGATATACATTGTAATTAGGCGGAATTATCTCGCAGGTGCCTATTGCTCGTCCAACCATGACTCGGTGCCAATGACGACATGTGGTTTGACATTTCCAAGAGTGCAGCAAACTCTTGTTTTTTATTCTTGAGGCTTCAGCAGTTGAGCACAATAATTATCAAGTCGGATTTAGGATCTGCTCTTTTCTGCGATGCAGGATTCCTTGATGGCTATTGCTTTATGCTTTTCACGGTATCAGTAGCGCCGTCATACATGTAAACTTGTTTTGGCAACTTTAGTTTGTTGACATTAAGTTTGAAGTCACCGCCACGTTCCTAGGGAAATTGTATCAGCTTTTTCCGCTCCCGCCTTACTTTATTCGAGTAGTCTTCACTCATAGTAAACTGGCATCTTCTAGTTTTGAGGCAGCTGCAAATACGTGTTGCTTTCCTTCGAAAGATAAGAATTTCACTAAAATCGGCCGTTTTTTTTTCTGGTAAAAGCAATTGATAAAAGTATAAAATAAAAGAGGCCTTAATATACTTCCTTGTGCATGCCTCATGCTATTGAAGTCATGCCTCATGCTATTGTTAAGAAAGATAACCTTTGGTTAACACGCACGCACTGGTACCTATCTTCTAAGTAGGATTTAACTAAAGCCAAAGCTGTACCACGAGTACGATGAGATGAAAGCTTACTAATGAGACTACTGTGATCAACGGAGTCAAACGCTTTACTGAAATCCATGAAAATTCAGGCTGTCAATAAATTTTTAATATTTTCCAGAATATTTTCCTTCACGGCTAACAAGGCGACTTCAGTCGACCGCCCCTTCCTAAAACCATACTGTGAGTATGTCAAAATACTGTGCTTATCGTAAAGGTTTGTAATGCGAGAAAGGAAAATTTTTTCCAATCCCTTCAAAAATACTGGGATAACGGAAATGGGACGGTAATTGGACGTAAGTTTATGATCACCGCCTTTGTACCCTTTCACATTTCATGGAAGCTGGAAATATACCTGTCTCAAGGAAAAGATTAGCAATATGAACAAGAGAATACGTTTGCAATTTAAGTACATGTTTAACATGTTTAATTTGAATATGGTTAGTATCCAATGATCTACTGTTTTTAGGCCCATGAATGTGCTGTATATTTCATTTTCATCTGTACGAGCAAAAAATATGCATTCAGCACAACTATAAGCTAGGGTAACTGTACCTGAGGGAGTACTAATCGGTGTTGCAGCGTTTACAAAATAATGGTTGAAGTATTCAGCTATGTCCCGATCTCCAAGTTCACGGCCTTTAATAGTTATCTTTGTCGGAATTGTACGGAAGTCATTACGCCCAAGGACATTGCCTATAATTTTCCATGCAGCACAAGGTCGTTCCCTATTTATATCTGCAAACAGTTTTTGGTAATATGCAGCCTTCGCACGTTTAATCTCCTCGGTTGCTCTATTCCTTATTTTCTTAAATTCCTCTATGGCGGCTTCGGAACATGAACGTAGAAAATCAAGATAAAGGCGGTTTTCCTTTCTAGTAAATTTGAGGTGTTCCCGGTTTAACCATAGTTATCTCGTTTTCCTTGCTGACTTAAGTGCTATCAATGGGAAGTTCTTTGCATACATGTCCACAAATATTTCACAATATGCATCATTCGGATTTGTTTTGCTCAGGACCGTTGACCAATCACAGGTCAATAAATCTTTTTTGAACATTTCTAAACTGTCCTCCATGATGGATTGAATTATAATGGGTTCTTTGAGCTCCGTTGTTTGAGTGCAGTTTGTCTGATAGGTCATAAATACAAGGCAATGGTCAGTTGTGTCAGACGTTAGTGTGCCAGAGGTATGAACATTGAAATTGTACCGCAGCGGTGGCCAAGTAGTTGAGCATCCGCCTCGTATGCGGGAGGTGCGGGGCTCGATCCCCAGTGCCGCCGGGCACCCACCGGTGATACAATGGGTACAAGCTTTCCCCCGCCTGGTGCTCGGTTTCTTTAGGGTGAAATGATTGGGAAATGGGTCTTTGGCCCCACCTTGAGTAATCGAAAGACACCTTGTGCCATGGCGCTCTTTGGCCATAGATGCCCTTGCGCCATAAAAATTCATCATCATCAACATTGAAATTAATATTTGTCAAATTAAAGTCGAGTGCGGATTTAGTAGTTACTAACTCGTGCAGATGTTGTGATAAGGTTCAGAAAACCCGAGGAATGAGACGCAGTGTTTAAATCGTCGAGTGGTGTTGGTATCATCAAATATATTTATGTTAAGATCGCGAGCGCGGACAAGGCGGAAGTTGTTGCTGCACACATAGTCCAGCAGTAACTCAAGAAACAGTGCGAAAGATTTTTTGTTACCTGCTGGTGGACGATATACAACACAGATGGTACCACCTTTGCATTGTATGGTGATTATTTTGAAGTCAGAAATTACTTTGCTAAAGTCAGGCACGCTTTTGCAGCTCTTGTGCACCTTAACATGAACTGCAACAGCAGAAGGGTTGAAATGCGGGCCAGTTGGTTTATAGTAAATTGAAAAAAAAAACAGTCACAAAAGACAAGGGATAAGAGAAGGAGTGTTCACGCCACAACGACTGGACTGTCAACTATGATTTATTAGACATAACATAGTCCCAGCAAGGTCAGCAGAGCATGCGCAACAGCCGTATCACAACTCGCAGCGCTTAGGGCACACAAGATAAACCTCTACCGTGACAGGCCTAAACAAGCAAATTCCTTCTCGAGTAAGCGCACCGAAGTTGTGCTAATGCAATCTTGGTCTGACAAACTGATATGTTTACTCTCGGTGCGCTTACTCAAGAAGAAATTTGCTTTTTTAGGCCGGTCACGGTATAGGTGTATCTTGTGTTCCCTATGCGCTGTGAGTTGTGATACGGCGGTTGCGCATGCTCTGCTGACCTTGCTGGGACTATGTTTTGTCTAATGAATCTCAGTTGACAGTCCAGTCGTTGTGGCGTGAACACTCCTTCTCTTGTTCCTTGTTTTTTGTGACTATTTTTTTTTCAAGTAACTGCAACAGCACCACCTAGTCTGCTAGTAGGATTAAAAAGAACTTCTTATAAGCTGGCAATCTTAACATATTACATTTTTCGTAATACCACGCCTCTGACAACATCACGATACTAAATTTAAACTCAAAATCTTCCAGAAATAAGGTAAGGACATCTTCCTTTCCACTTACAGACCGTGCATTAATATGCAGAACAGATTCGCAAGGTTTTGCATGATGTTCAACACCATTAGGAAAAATAAATTATTGGCACTTCATAGAAGAATAAATGATGTGATAGCTAATCTGCGTTGTTATCAGAAACAACAAGTCCTATTCCGACTTACAAAATATGCTTTCAAGATCACTTTCATCTGCTATCAACACGGCAGAGCTGCCATCCGATTGCATTGCGTAGATTTTGCCGCTATATGCCACAACTGACTTCCATTTGTGTTCGTGTTCCTTTTCTACAGCATCGAAAGTAATTTCTTGAGCGCGCGACAGAGGTGCTCATTTACAAAAACAGGTGCTGTACCGTCAAGGCCAAGGTCGTCATTTGTCATTCGTGCTTTCTTGGCTTTTTTTCAAGACACCATTTCGTTTTGTGCGCGTCTTGAACTGCACGACAATGCTTTTGGTCTTATCAGACTTTCGTGCGGGCACTTGGCGGCAGGCTTCAAAGTCCTCTCCGCTATCGGTTCTTTCACAGCACTGCCAATCCTAACAAGCAAATCTGTCACGCTTTCATTTTCTGTGTGAATAACGCCTTGAATTTCGATGTTTGCCCTCCGGGAATACTGCTCTGAAGGCACCATACGATCTTCAAGATTCTGAATTTTACTTTCTGCTACGAATCAATGCCGTGTGCAAAGTCAAGGCTCTGCACACGATTCCTTTGTTCAGCTTTGAAGTCCCGCTTTACAGAGCTATACAAAGTGCCATAGCCAAAGCGCGACCAAAGACGCCATTGCGTTCGGCCAAACAGCAGCATTCTTTTTGATGAGCGTTCATCTCTATTTAGTGGAACATATACTGCAGGAAAAGTATGCAGAAAGTAAACGAAATTGCGGAAAAGGAAGAAAGGACCGCCACAGCAGGTGGGATATCAATGCACGATTTCCGCATGTCATTGGAGCGAGACAGCACGAAAACATGGGACTACAGAAAGGAAGAATACAGACACAGCGCTCACTTACAGCTCGGTGTATTTCGTGCTAGAAAACATTAAATAGAGAAAGCAAGCACAAGAAAAAACACAACACAGTGCTGATAGGATTTGGTAGTATCTAAGAAAGCTGCTTCTTTCTTTGACAAGTGAAGAGACCGTTCGCTCAAGCATTCGCCTCCTCTGTGGTGGATGATAAAGGCTTCGTAGATCTCCCTTTGTATCTGGCTGCTATACGTGCTCAGCACTTTTCACTGTCCGAAATGAGGATTGCAATCACATGGAGTCCCGTGTTTGGGAATAGCAGCATCTTTTCTATTCCTCAAGTCATTTGCATGCTCTCTTAATCTGGCGTTACAGCAACGACCGGTCTCTCGACATATGTAGTACCGCAAGAGAGAGGAATTTCGTATATCCCTTTGCTTCTACAATTCACATATAGTGTCACACGCTTGATATTGCTTTCAACCCGTTTTTTTCTGACCACCATTTTCTTTTTTGCACAACGAGCTCAGTTTGTTGGGAGTTGAGAAGACCAGACGCACTCGGCCACGACCCGCGATCTTTCTTAGTCGATGGCTAACAGCATGCACATATAGAATCGGAGCTATCTTCGTCGCATGTCGCATGCGGAGCTGTACTAGCTGAAAGGGCGGTGGCTATCATCCCTTCTACTTCCCACACATAAAATTACAACAAAGAGACGCACTTTCTCCTGAAACGTCTGCAGCCATCCATATACTTATCCATTTAGGGGTTCCGACATTTCCTGGCTGTTCCCTATATATTCTTTTGGAGGAAATTAATGGCGTTTTTTACTTTGGAGCGCTTCTTTGGAACAAAAGCCCTCGACGCCGTCAGTGCTGTGTTCTGGAAGGACTCTAGGCAACATGCTATGGACCGTACAATTAGAACGAAGAATGTATTCAAGAGGCTGAGCTGAAGTGAAAGCATTTGGAGAACTGAAGGGAGTAGCTCCCAGCTCATTTTCTTTTGAAAAACTGACAACATTGGTTGTCACTTCAGATTTATAGTGTCAGAAAGAGGAACATAAAATTAGGAGCTGGAAGAGTTACTTGCAAATAGCTGCTTTGTTTTGAAGAACTAAGAAGGCATTCCTGAACTTTTGAAACCTTATCTTCATTAAAACTTGAAAGCCTTATCAGTGGAGATGAAAAATTTATACTATTTGGCCGCTGCATTATCTCGTTTTACCAGGGGGAGAGAGCAGTGACAACTTAGGAATAATTGCTTTTTAAACTGTGGCTGGCCTGAGCAACTCATGTTTTTAAAAATTGCTGGTGTTTCAATTTCTGCACACGTATGTCAATTTGAATGAACAATTTTTATTTGGTGAAACAAGGACAGTGTATATATTCAAGCTTGACATCCACTGTTAGCTAAAATATTGTAAGCTGTCTTGGCCACCTGTTTCCGAGCCGTCAACCATGCTTGGACATTTCGAGAGACATCTTCGATTTTTTGTTTTTGCCTTCCACTCGTTTTTGGTTGTGGGCGATAGGTGAAAAGCATTTATCCCTTCTAAGAATGCAATTTTATTCGATCTTATACGGCCCAAAAACGAACACAACCCTTCAATTTCTAGATTTCATCATCAGGATTTGAAAAGCGTCATCTAGTGGCCTGGTGAACTCTGGGCTGCAAACCGTTTCTCCATTGTGCTGTGGTTACATCAACACTTCGCAAATGATTTATTGCTAGCATTTCTCTCAGACGCCTGAAGCGAGTCCTAAATGCATAAAATGGCTCACATGTTATTTCAACACATGGTCCATAAAGAGAGGCAGTTTATACTAGGCAGTTTTTATTGACGGTGGCCTCAGGCACCAAGAGCCAAATTCAAGACACAAAAGATGTTAATGAGCTCTGCTCAGGTAGAGAAAAGCACTCGCGCGAGTTATCGCACAGCAAAGAGGTTAAGAACATACTTGTTCTTTAAACCATGACAACACAGGGAAAGGTAAATATAATTTATCAGATCAAGCACCTCACGGCTTCAGAGCTATAAAAAGCATTGAAACCATTTCGTACCCTGCACTTTAGGCATCATTTATGACATAGAACCGAGATGCGGCTATTACTGCGTAGTCAAAACCGACTCCCGTCTTAATGAATCGCTTAGTGCCGCCGAGGTGGATCATTGGTTATGGTACTCGGCTGCTGCCCCGAAAGACGCGGGTTCGACTCCGCACGAGGCGGCCGCATTTCTATGTAGTCGAAATGCCAGAGGCCCGTGTACTGTGCGATGTCAATGCAGGTTAAAGAAACCCAGGCGCTAGCAACTATCTGCAGCTCCCCACTACAGCGCCCATAATAGCCTGATTAGCTAAGGGACGTTAAACCCCATAAACCATACACCATAATCATTTGAAGCAAGAACTACAATAAGCAAGAAATTAGTATTATGTTAACCAGCTTGTCTATGGTAGGAATCTGATGAAATTAGTGAGAAAAAGATGCGTAATCTTTTTCTCTCAGCAATATTTCAAATCTAATTCACGTTCTAAGGCACAATGGGGCTGAAGTGTCAAACCAACGGGTAGAGATTAAACTGAGCGGGAATTTCATATATCTTTAAAACCCGCCATGCGAGCATAAAAACCTCAGTTTTGCACGAGCGATCACTAAAGCCTTATCTCTCAATATCGCTGAAGAAAATGAAATGCCAAGTTTATGAGACACCCCAGGAATGCCACGTCGATATAAATCGTTGGAAAATAAACATTACCTATTAATTACGGTGCTCTTATTTTTCATGTATCCATGCCTCATGCATATTTTTAACTAATGTGCCGCCGGTGCAGTCGGTCCCTCATAACCCCGTAATATCTAAAACTTTGACAAAAATGACTATTTGTAGACCTTTCGAAACATAAATAAACTGATGTTTTGCCACATTTGAGAACAAACAGCATATTTAAGTGATTCAGAGCATGGATCTCGTATGCACCGTTATGCTCTACTTCTTCAAAAAAACACACTTTAAACATTCATGAAAAGAAAATAATAATTGATATATTCACAGACCTCACGAAAGCTTTCAATTTGTTGCATCAAGACTACTAATCCGAAAGCATGATTGTTAGGTCGCGAAGGATCAAGATATATTTTATATAATCGGAGGCAAGCTGTCAGTAATAAAGGCATATATCAGAAGTAAAACCAGTTTGCTGCGGTATTCCTCAGGACACGACATTGGCTGCTTTGATTTCTTATAATTTATCAAAAATATTGGTGGGATGTCACTAGAGTATTCTTTTCTTCACGAACTAAAGTAATTGAATTAGAAGGTACCGTGAATTGTGGCCTCTCAAATTTATGCTAGAGGACTCGAATATATTTACAGATTAACGCTGCGAAAACAAAAGCCCTCATTTGTAGGGTAAAAAATAAGTCATTAACTAAACATGTTACCTAAAGCAGTGTTCGCTTTGTAAATTCGCTTAAAAATAGTGAATGCAGTGGGGGCACTATTTCTTGCGCATAATTAAAAAATGACATCGGATAATCACATATAATTTGCTTCAGAGAAACGGTGACAAATTATTCTTTTAATCTATCAACATCTTCATCTCTTGCTGCCATGGATAATTCTGAGAGCACTGCTTATGTCTCCAGTATACTGCTTTAATTTATTTGGGGTACAGCATCAGAAGAAACGTCAAAAGTTGATCTTGCTAGCTTTTTTAAATGAATAAAAACTCGCCGGAACATTCAGTATTAAAGATGTTTTCTCAATATTGAGAATACATGCAATGATC
Source organism: Amblyomma americanum (assembly GCF_052857255.1). Classification (NCBI taxonomy): domain Eukaryota; kingdom Metazoa; phylum Arthropoda; class Arachnida; order Ixodida; family Ixodidae; genus Amblyomma; species Amblyomma americanum. Next base: position 206,458,771 of record NC_135498.1, read on the forward strand.
AAAATGTACAATTTTTGATCCGCCCTTCTTGAATATCAGAGATTGCTAATATTATTTGTCCTTAATGAACTTTCTAGCTAAAAAAGCTGCAATTAATATAACAAACAACACGCCTATCAGTGGCGTATGAAACATACAGAACAACATACTGCTAGCAAACACTTGAAAACATGCTACCACTTTGGGTAAATGAGGCTCTGCAGTCGGTGCGAAGTTTGAGTTGTCTGTGGCAGCGCTTCCTTCATTTGAAATAAACAAGGTCTAGAAACCATCTCTTGATTGCCACCTATTGAGTATTTTCCGTTTATTGACACTAAATTCCGGTTATAAAAAAATCTACGTTTCTGTTGCTTTAGTTGCAGCACGAAAACTGTTGCATTTTATTAGCATTTGCTGTCGCAAGCCTTTGTTATATTTTTAAATATAAATGTGATTTTATAATGGGATCAACCCTTTGTTCTGTTCTTGCTGCCTAAGTTAATGGCCGGGGTATATAGTCTACTCAAGCTGTCCAAATATCGTAGCTACCTTAATATGAGCATCCTGCCCTCATATACACTATCATGGTCAAATGAACGGTGTTAATTATATTTATTTATTTTGTTACTATTCCGTTACATTATTATAAAGTACTTACTGAAGTAAATTGCAGTAAGTGTAAGAACATATTCCTTCGTTTTTTCAGTCAGATTATTGTATTATCATGAGCAATATCAGCAGGAACACGGGAGCGCGTGGCAGATAACATGAAACCCTCCTTGTGGCGATGCTCGGAGACCACTTTTCGCAACATTGTGGAAGGCGTTGTGCTGCATTGTCTGCTGCTGAGAAATGGAACAACGCACTTTTCACTTTGTTTATGAAAGCGGCCGCCGATTGTCGCTGCCGATGGGGTTCGAAGCTATCGGGCACGCACTCCTGTGTTCCTGCTCATATTAACGCGGCAGCGTTAAGGAGCTCGTGTCGCAGAAAAGCCGGTGTCGTCGGCGTCAGCCGTGAGCGAAAATTGCCTCTTCCTCCGCGTGAGCAAAAAACCCCATCTCCTATGCGTGATCGAAAAATTCCTCCTCCCCTTCCTCGCAATGTATGCGAGTACCCCAACAGATGGCGCGCGACGGCAGCGCCTCCCGCTCGTTTCGTTCGGGCGCAGTGGGGCCGTGCTGGCATGCAGGAATCACGCGGTGAGCGGCGAACAACGCAACGCGCATCCAAAGCGCGTTCACCACGAAGCTTGCGGCTTGCTGCCCGTTCGTTCGGCGCGGAAGCTATGCTGGCATTTGTGGCATCGGGTTGGTCGAGAACAATGTGCCGACGAACTACGACTGCAACTTGAGTCCCGCGCGTTTCAGCAAGGCGCCTGGCAGCGCTTTTATGTGGTTTGCCGCTCCGCGCGTCCGTTTCACCGTACGTAGCAAAGCGATTTGTCTAATGGACAAGGCGTCACGCCGAACGGGCGATGGCGTTCCGTGGACTCCCAGGCAGTGCTGCAACATGCTTTCGCGTTCCACTCTTAAAAGCAAAGCTTAAGCGTCCTCCAATTTTTGCTCATGATAGTACCCAGAGAATATGAGAAGACAAGCCAGAAGAAGAACCATGCAAACAACACGACGATGCAATCGTCAGTGTGGAATTTGTGTCGCGCTCCTACGAAGAGCTCATGTTCCTGCAGGGAGCGGTAAATCATGTGCAATGATGTGTGTTTGACATTCGTCTTGTTGGTTTATTTAGTCTCACGCGAAAGGTTTTCAGTAATTTGCCTTTAAGACTGAAAAATGAAAGCGTTTTGGTATATTGTTAGTATTTTGACTTTTATGCTAACTTATGCTTTACTACAGCCAAAGCTCGCTATATGAACGGTTTGAAACAAAATAATGACACTAATGAAGTAACGCTCATTATTCTTGGAAGTTCCAATAGAATGAAATAAGTTAACGCAAAAGCACTATTCGGATGGATAAACTCCGAACAAGTTCTTGCGACATTCGTGGGTTTGTGTCAAGTGAAGAAAGTAAACAAAAAATCAGGTAAAATATTCGTGACTGGGATTCGAACCTTCGGCGGCGCGAACCTTCACTCGTCACGGCGTGAGAGCACTAGGCTATCGCCGCTTTTTTTCTTAATTGTAGCCTATCGCCGCACTGTTTTAATTATGGTATTTCTTACATTCAAATTACTTTCTATTTACAAGATCTATTTACAAATTTTCCAGCACACGCCAAGAGGGACATCTCAAAAAGAGCAGCAGAGCACTACACGGAAGGTAAGCCTGACCACATCACCAAGAGAGAATTTAACTCCGGTTTAAAGCCGGTCTGTACATACTCTTCCCTCAGGTGGACTTTCGCTTGGAATAATTTAGATTTTGTCAAAACAACTAATTCATAGTGCCAATCCATCATTCTAGTTTTAAATAAGCTGTGTAGTCCAGCCAGGAAAAGAATATTAGGAGGTTCATCAACATACTGTACTTCTATGCGGTATCGTACTCTATGACATGTGAAATAAATTCCTATGAAATAAAGTTGTTTTTTTTTTGTTAGAATAACGCGCTACACACTAACAAAACGACACCGGAACGAAGGACATTGCATGACATTTGAGAGTAGAATTGCATCCTCACAATATTTGAAGCAATATTACACCACAGTGGCGGCAGTTCACAGATAACACAAAAATGCCTTTTTCTCAAGCCAAGTCTTAACGTAAAATGAAGTGTAGGTCCGTTTTCTCTGGTGCCCTCGTTCAGACGCTGCAGTTCCTTTTCAGTGTAACAACTGTTACAATATAGCTGTTTTTTTTATTGTGGAGGTAATAGATTCCTTACTTTATTTATAATACCGATGGATCTCGCAATACTGGTTTTTATATTGCCGATATCATTTCATCAGTTCAAATGCTCTTCAAACACAAGTCCAAGAAATCTGTGAAATGAGCAGAGCTGAATGACTTCATCATTGTACTTTAATACTATGGTGTCATAGATGTGCCTGCTATGAGGCCGAAAAATAAGGGAGAAGAAGACGAAGTGTCCCTGCTGAGGTGGCTGCACATCGCTCCAGTGAAAAAACTCGCCATCTGCATAAATACGTTCCTTATATCAGGAGAACTGACTTTTCACCATCTGAGGAAGCTCCCGAGGCTTATGCGCCGTCTGACTGGTTGGCAGTAAGCAAATGTCCTTCAGTCATCCCGGCAGCTGGACTGGGCTCCGAGGCTAGGCCTAAAGCCACTGGTGACGCGCTGGCGGAGGTGGCTTCACCGGCGTCGGTCCCTGCTCCCGATCCATCAGCGGCAGCGCACATCCCACCTTCTCCAAATGCACCTCAGCCCATGAGCGATCTGCCCTCTGGGCGGAACTCGGCAATGGCTACCCAGCCTCCACTGCTGGATGGGGCTTCAACCGTGCTGCGTGAGGAGGAGAGCTCTCCAATCCCTATTGAACAATGTGTACAGGTTTGAACAGGTCGAAAAATTGTATTATGGCTCATTTCGTTTAACAGTATAGGATGAAGCTCCAAAGCGATTCAGCCTTTGATGGACTCCTTAGTGATGGGCTCCGTATAACTTCGATTACCGGTGGTTAATTACCATGCACTTCCATCACACAGTGCATGCAAGTCGTGGGTTCGAACCCGCCCGCTGCGGTAGCACTTCGATGGAGGAAAAATGTGAAAGGTCCGTGTACTGTGCGTTGTTAGCGCACCCCAAGTGGTCGAAATTATCCGGAGCTCTTCACTACGGCGTCCCTCATATACTGAGCCGCTTTGGGACGTCCATCTTATAAAGCCAAACCAAGTGTGCTGACTCGTTCAAACCTATATACATTTTTCAGTAGGAATGAACCTGTCTTCAGCACCTCGATCCGTGCCACCGGCTTCCCGCAGTTCTCAAAAGCGCCCATCAGGGGACACTGCACAGGATTCGTCTCCTGCCAACTGCAGTTGACAAAGCAAGCGTTCCTGCTCAGCGTATGCCAACCAGGTGGCTGTGCCGACATCTGGGTCGGTATCGTAAAAGGTTGCCATTAAAGCTCTGGCAGCCAAAAGCCTGACAGACATTCTGAACAGGATTCTTCAGGCGAACCTGGACGCCGCGTGTCTTGGGACCAAAGGTCTCCGTAACTTCACGTCTAGAGCAAAATTTAATATCATCGCTGTGTGGCTCCCGACTTTGGCTGCTGTCGAGCATCTGCAAACGATCAAGTGCATATCGATTACAAGCGAGATCTCGGTGCCGGTCCAGGTGTACCTAGTAGAAGGTTCGGACCTACAACGCTGTGTTGTTTACAACGTCGACGTTGCCGAAGACCAGACGACCCTCCAGCGTGAGCTGTACTGTCCAACCCACTGTCATCCAAGTGCGGTATATGGGAAAGGGGCGCTCGTGCGTCGTCACACTACAGGGCCCACCAACTCTCTGAGAACGACTTTACTACTATGGCATTATTCTGCGGCCTCGCCCTTACAAACCGAGTGCTGTCTATTGCTACAGCTGTTTCAGACCTGGCCACATGCGCCGATCATGCCCTTTTGCAACGCAAGATCAGGGTCGGCCACAAGGCAAACCGTCTTACACGTGCGGACTTTGCAAGACTGACGACCACGAGATCAGCTCACCAACTTGCCCCACAAAACAGAAAGCAGCTAAGAAGGTTCTCCGTGGGATCCGTAAGCAAGTGCCGCCTGATGAAAACAGAGCCCCGATACAGACATCCAACCGGTTTGCGGCTCTTTAGTGGGTTGAAGACGACTGGCCAGAGCTTTCTGAGCCCAATCCACCTGCAGCCCCTGCCCAAAAGTCTTACAGTGATAAAGTGCGCAAAGATCGACGTCGCCTTCAAGCTACACAAAAGCACAGCATACTGGAACCTGTGCGTGAGGACATGGCAGCAGTTGACGACCAAATTGCCCGCCTTTTAGCCGAGGTCTCTAAGCTACGGCAACGCCGTGAACTGCTTGCTTGCCGTAGACAACCAGTGGAATCCCACTTAACGCCAATCAATGCTGCAGCGCCTTCGACTACGTCCAGCCCTCATGCGTTTTTCACCGACTCAGCCAGGTCTTCTGCATCACTGCCGGATAACTCAACAACATCCCTCCTCCGATTTATGGTAAACTAGTTATCTAACCTGATATCAGTTGTATTACAACGCTTGGAAGCCTAATCAAAAATGGCGAGTACAGGTAGTTCTGCTGTGCTCCAATGGAACTGCAGAGGCCTCTCTACAAAGCTGGGAGAGCTCAAATCATGACTTCGCATGCACAAACTTCAGGTGTGGTCCCTGCTACTGCCGGAGACCAATGCCTTGACATCCATTCCGGGCGCTAATGGACACATGTCTCCTTCAATGAACGACCGTCGTGTCCACACTATCGCCCCTCTGGCAAAGGCGGTGGTGTACGTTGATGCGCGTTTTCCTGAAGTTCGCCTCTCTCTAGAAAACTGGTGCACCTCATATCAAGAGGTAGTCACAGTGGCTGTGAAGCTTCCCAAGGCAACTGTTGTGGTCGTGTCATACTATGTAAGCCCCGCCGGTGGAACTCCCTGCCGCATTAATCTGGGGTGGTTATTTACTCTACGACAACAGCACCCAAGGTGGCCTATTTTAGTCGGTGGTGACTTTAGTGCCCCTCATCCGGACTGGGGGTACCCACTTCAAGCCCCCGTGGTAGGCGTGTGCGGGACGCATTCGAGGATGCGCTGTTTGTTTTACTCAACCATCCAGATTCAGCCACGCGGACTGTGCGCCATGCTCGCAGTTCAACATATGCTCCGGACCTTACGTGGTGGTCAGGACCCGGGACACCATCGTGGCACCTGGGGCCAGACTGCCGGGGTAGTGACCACCATCCTATCATCATCGGTCTACATCCATCAAGGGCCCGCCGATTACGCTGTAGGTGTTCTGTGGTCAATTGGGACACGTTTCGCACCACTGTCGAAGATCTCGCTCTGCAATCATCTAACCTACTTGTGGACTGCATACAAACTGCGCTGAATAAGGCTACTGCTGTCACCTGGACGCACGTGAATCGCCCAGTGCCGGATGTGGGTCTGCTTAACCTGTGGGCTGTTCGCCGACAAGCGGAGATGGCAGCTTCCCGAGATCTGACTTCTGCGCAAGCACGGGCAAGGCTGAATTACCTTACTGCCAATGCTCGCAGATATGAATTTGATTTCTCGCCACGGCAGTGGCATGTGTGGTGTGATCAGTTCTCGACAAAGTCATCGAATTCTGCTCTGTGGTGAACGTTTCGTGCATTGGAACATGGTTCCCGTCGTCCTGACGCAGTGGCCACAGCATGCTTCGCAGCTAACTTAGCTCCGGATGATTTCGCCGGAGAGGCAGCGCGGAAGTTTTTCCCCACGTATGATGTGTTGCCTCCAAGGGTCACATGATCCCCCTTGGCTGCCATTCCAGCATATGTCGATAAGCTCCCATCTACAGCCGACGCCGAGGGAATTGCAAGCCCATTTTCAATGCCCGAGTTGCTTGCAGTAATAGACGAGGCTCGTGGGAAGATTGCGCCCGGTACGGGCTTCATTCCGTACGAGGTTTACAAGAACTTAGGTTCCGCTGTACTGCCTCAACTCCTTGCCACCATTAACAAGGTATGGATAGAAGGCGTCGTACCAGAAGCCTGGAAAACGGCTATTGTGATCCCCATACCAAAGCCGGGGAAGCCGCCTACAGGCTTCGGAAATTTCCGGCTTATATCGCTTACGCCAACATTATGCAAGCTTACCGAAAAAATGCTTGCCAAACGACTGTCGTGGTGGCTTGAGCACCATGGTTTCTACCATCCCGCCCAAATTTGCTTTCGTACGTCTATAGGTACAAAAGGACTGGCTGTCTTGGTTTGAGGAGTACTGGCCTCAACTCGCAGCCACAATGTCCGTACTGTACTGGCCATGGACGTTGAAAAGGCGTACGATAATATCAGCCATGCTGCCATCCTGTAATCGCTTCACATGCTGAATTTCCCCATTAGCGTGCGCAATTTTGTTAAATCCTTCCTTGAAAGCCGACACTTTGCCATACGCCTCGGTGGTGAGGCCGTCGGATCATTTGTGCCTCTTCGCGGCGTTCCCCATGGATCGGTGTTATCGCCAACATTATTTAATATTGCTTTTATCCCCCTTGCTTGGCGCTTACATGATGTCTCTGAGATTAGGTTCTTATTTTATGCCTATGATATAACGGTGTGGAGCACTCACAACGACCTGATTACTCAAGCAGCAGGCCTACAATCAGCCATAGATATTACGTCGACTTTTGCTTCTTCAATTTGTCTGCAGCTTTCAGTAAGCAAAACCACGTTCGTGTCAATCGCCAACCGCTGGGAGCGTCGTGAACTGGCTGCAACACCAATTCGTCTCCATCTATCAGGAGCTCCAATTCAAGAGAGTTTGACCGGAAAAATCTTGGGCTTGACAATACACGAGTCAGGAACAGGTACTGCTTGGCTTTCTCGGGCTAAAAGCAAGCAATTCAGGCGTTGGGTCTGATTAGACGCATTGCTCCTAAAACAGGCGGAGCCCGCTCTCATGTTGCACCACAGTTGGTGCGGGCGGTTGTGCAACCGCGCCTCGTTTACCAAATCCAATTCCAGCATTTGACGAGGACTCAGTGGGATCGTCTAGAAGCTGTTAATCGAGAGGCAATGAGGATCATCACTTGCCTTCTCCGCATTACCCCGATCGTGGCGCTCCAAGAACATGCGCAGCTGAATACACTAGATGAGCTGGTGCAGCAACGACGCGATGCTCGCCGCTTTAAGTCGTCTTACACACACAACGTGTGCACTCAGGGCATATGCTTCATCGCACTCTATTCTACAGCCGCCCCCGCCAGTTCTTCCTCCTTGGCATTTTGTGCAGCTCAGCGACAACAAGCTAACTGATCTACGTCGGCCGTCATCTACCCGCGCGGCATTGTCGTTTCGCGGCCGAATTACAGAGCAAGACGGCAACCTGCCGCATGGCTCCATCGTTATATACGTTGACGCAAGTATCCACGCCTGCGAAACAACAACGGCAGTTTACTGTCCTTGCAAACCTGCTCTGAACAAAACGTCAAGGTTTCGCCTCTCAGAACCTCCTTCCTCCTGCTATGCGGAGAAGCTTGCGGTTCCAGAGGCACTTTGCCATGTGGCCGCCATTCCCATGCTACCTACGGCCCGCATTGTCATTCGCACCACCAACGTTCACGTCACACGCCTACTACGACAGGTTAGTCACACCACAGAAATCTGCCAAGACATCCATCGTCTAGCGGCACGCATCCCGCAGCAAATCCGTATTGAGTGGGTCCCGCGTGACCTCCTGAGCGCAAAAAGCCGTGTAGATTCTGCGACCCTACTCCAGCCTCGTCTGTGCCTCGAGTCCTCACTCTGGCTGACACCACCCTCCTTTTAATCTTTTAACAAGAAAAGAACACCTCCGGCGCAGCACACGTGCTCTAATCCCTCCGTGTGCGGCAACCCTCCCCCGTGGTCTTACCCGTGCAGAGGAGGTTGCTCTTCGGAGGATACGGGTCGGGGTTGCCCTAACTCCAGCTGTGGCAGGCAAGTGGCTGCATTTCAAAATTTATATCCCCGCCCCTGGTGTCCAGTCTGCAAAAACAGAGACTGTGAGGTGGATATCCACCACCTGTTGTGGGACTGCCCGGCGCTGAAGCCGACGAGAATTCGGCACCTGGCGGTAGTGGGACTCTCACCGGACAATCCGGATTGCTATATCGCCAAGATACAGGGTCCATATCATCGTTCACTTCTTGATTTCATCAAATCAGCCTACCTTTATTCGTTTATTTAAGCATCTTACTCGTCTCTGACTTCATAGTTTTTATGCCCTTAGACAATAAACATCGCTAAAAGAAAATAATGTATTTCGTTTTCTCAGTGTTAAATACTAATTTGTTTATTCTAAGCCACTGAAACTTTAATTAGCCAGATATTAGCATCTCGTTGGACAGCGCATATGTTTCCACCAGAAAAAAAAAAACGTTAGAGAAATTGGCATATAGGATTATGTCTGTAGTAAAAGCACATTAATGATATCAATGATGTATAAAAATAAAAGAAGCGGACCAAGAATAGACCCTTATGGTACACAAAATTTAATTTCTCCTTGTGTGGATCGCGAACAAAGTCTTTCTGGGTACTGCAGTCTGTTAGTTAAATAATTGTAAACTAGGTTAAGGCCAATTCCCCTTATTCCACTCTCATTTAACTTTTGTAAAAAGATGTCATGCTGGATGGAGTAAAACGCCTTTTTAAAGTCAAGAAATATTCCTACTGTATACAGTTTACTCTCAAAGTTGCTTACTATTTTTGCTTTAATGTTTAGCAGCGCCGTGTCCATACACTATTCTTTCCAAAACCCATATTGTTATTCTGTTATAACATTGTTTGCAGCGCCGAAATTCAGGATACGTTCATTAATCACTTGTTCAACTAATTTTAAAAAATTGACAGGATGAAAATTAGTTTGTAGTTGTTAAAGTCATTTCTGTCACCCCCTTTAAATATTCTCAACTTTGCAATTTTTAATTCATAAGGGAAAATACCAGTAGACAATATGAGATTGCAGATATATGACAGTGGTTTGCTTATGTACATCGCGACTGTTTTTATAGGCTCTCCTGTAATGCCATCAACACCACATGCTGCTGAGTTCTTCAATTTGAGCAGTTTCCTACCTCTCTCAGCGTCATTTTTAGTTGCGAGAGATAAACAGCTGCTTATAATAGTTGAAATATAAGATCTATAAGTAGGGTTGCAAGTGTCCAAAGCGCTTGATGATCCGCTTTTTTGAAAATGCTGTTTAAACTTCTCGACTGAATCTCCCGTGTATATTGTTTCGTTATCACTTATCACAGAAAGTGAACTTTCTTTATTTTTGGAAGTAGTTCATTTAATCCTTTCCAGACTTTTTTGGGTCATTAATATAATTAGTGAATTTATTCTGATAATACCTGTCGTATGCTAACTACAACTCGGCTCAGTCTGTTTCTCACTTTTTTAATTTTATTAAGTGCTCCGGTTGCCTTCCCTCTAGAGAAGTGGCAAACAGTCTTTCTCTTTCTTATATTCTTCTCAACAGCTCGTTGTCGGTCCATGGTTTGCTACATTTGTTATTGCGTTTAGTCTCTATTAACGGAAAAGCTTAATTATAAAGCTCTTTGATTATTGCAGCAAATTCGCTGGACGCCTTTACAGGATCTGTCAAGTTGTAGATGCAAGATCATTCTATTCTGCTTACTGATCTTAAAAAATCTGCAATTGTGTTCTTATTTATCGCTCTGTATGGGGGTCGCGCATCACGCGTACTTTGCGTATTTTTTGTTCCAGGTATAAAGAATACAAATATCGGCATATGACCACTTACTTCAGATATCAGGGCACCCGATCCTTGACCAGTTGTTTGCGCCGTGTAGCACAAATCAAGCAGGCTTTCAGATGCATTCGTCACTCTGGTCGGAACAATAATGACATTTTTATAGCCAAAGGAAAAAACACATCCAAAAATGCCTTGGCCTAGGGTCCGAAATAAAGCAGGTTAATATTAAAACCACCTGTGACAATCACGGATTTACCAAGTTGTGAGCAGTAATCAATCATGCGTTCAATGAACGCTAACAACTTAGAAACCATTCCAGTAGGTGGGCTGTAAATAACTACAAACACAGTGCTATCACATTCAACCATGAGAGATTCATAGTGGTCATGCATAAGAGAGAAATCACGAATGACATAAAAGAGATGTCGTATTTAACATAAAAGGCTACACCTCCACCTTTTTTAGTTTTCCGAGGTAGTGAGGCGCACCTGTATCCTGGGAATTGTATCACATCAGAATCATCCCGAAACCATGTCTCAGAAAAAGCCAAGATATCAAATTTGTGCTCTAATTCATCTAGGAGAATGCAGACGGACTCGTGTTTACTTTTTAAACTTTGGGCATTCAAATGGAACAAAGAAAACTGGTTGTAGTTACGCAAGACTGTGCTTTATTTAAACGAATGCTCACCGTAGTGGAACGGGGCTGCTATTTTCACGGATGAGTAGACAAAGAGCTGTTGAATGCCTTTACCTTTTTTATTAAGGTCTTCCATCGTGGCAATACAGATAACCTGAGAGCAGGGAGCACAGCGTACAAATATTTACCGTTCTTGTGCCACGCAAACTGGTACCCTTTTTCATCAGCTCGTGATTTCATGTGCCAGAAAAGATTTTTGTTCTGCACTATAAGTTTTTCATTCAGATAAACGTTTTTCCTTAATTCTTTAAGTTCAGCCTTTTTCTCGAGCCATGCATCTCTTGTTCTACGGGATGTTAACCGAACCAGGACGGGCGGAAACTTTACATTCTTATCTGTATTAGAATTCACGGTTTTGACGTCCGTCGCTTCAGCTTGTGATTTCAACAGAAAGCGGTGGACGGCTTCAATGTCTTGTCCGGGGAGATGCGCAAGCTGCAGATCGTATGCAAGGCGGTTAAGCTATCCCAGCAGGTTTTCATTTTCATGCAGGGGCAGTCCATGCACTTCTAGATTAAGCCGCCTGCCGTACTGATCAAGGTCGTTAACTTACTGCCGAAGCTCCTTAATTTCATTATCATTTACTTTGACTTGAAGCTTTCCCACCCGCTTGCGTAAACCTGAAATATCTGCATTTTGTTGCTTCATCTCAATGATGACCTCATTATATTTTGAAGACATTTCTTGCATGAACTGTTCGACGCTTGCCACTGTTTCTTTGATTTCTTTCAGTGCATCTACCTTAACTTCATTTCTAGCAGGATGGCAAGTTTACGGTTAATCTCTGGTATTCCATCCGGAAGACTACGTTCAGCTACGTCTTCATCGGTTGTGGTATTTTGAGCACTTTAGGTTTTGGCTGTATTGCAACTGACACATTTCCTAGATTTTAGGGCAGCCTCCGATTTTTTTCGGTGTGCACTTAGCGTTACCCCAGAACAGGTGCCCTCATGATAACTGAATTGGCATTGAAAATAAGATCAGTGTACTTCGACGTCTGTAAACGAGTTGCCGCAGATAAGGCAGTCAGACATGATTCTAAAGAACATGATCGCTCAGCAGCAGTGGTAGCCACTAAGCAGATAAATAAAAGTTAAAAAGAACCTACCTGTAACCTGTAACGCCGCGTCACCGCTCCATCACCGCTACGTCACCTCAAGATGACTACAAAAGGCATGCACATCGACAGCATTTTCCTCACACACTAAGTAGCAGTGGTGCCGAATGTTCCTGGCGTTCGTCTAAGCCAAACCTTCATCGTTCTTATGTTACAAGTTTCGTCCCGTCACTTGCACGTGCCCTGTCTTTTCCGGAAGCCAGCTGCAGTTGACCACAAGAAGACAACGCCTCTGCGCCGTTCATCGCCGCGTCACCGCAATATCACCGCTACGTCACCTAAAGACGACTACAAAAGGCGCGCACGACGAAAGCAGTTTCCACATACGCTCAGCAGGAGCGGTGCCGAATGTTCCTTGCGTTCGTCTAAGCCAGACCTTCATCTTTCATATTTATTTTAATTTTTATTTAAAACATACTGCAGTCATTGAAGACCAAGCAGGAAGGGCAATACAGGTCACAAAAATGCAATTCAGCGCCACGATTGGGAAGCAATCACAAAATATAAAACGAACAGGGTGCAGTGCAAACACGTGATATAAAGTAGAAAAGGGGAAAATGAATCGGAAAAAAAAATGATGGCATGGCAGAAGAACAAACTGGTTGATCTCGAAGATCGTAGCCGACGCTCAAACGTTATTGTCTATGGTATTGATGAGCATTCTGATGAAAACGAAGACACTTTAAGAAATGCAGTTATAATTGGGTTCTTTGAAACAAAACTTGGTATAAAATGCAAATCTGTTGCACGCATACATCGTCTTGGATGACAAGGGAACCGAAGACCCGTGATCGCGTATCTTCCAGACCTCACGGAAAAGCAGGCTGTGTTACAAAATTCTAAAAAACTCAAGGGGTCGAATACTTATGTCCAAAATGACTATAGCAAATGCACGCTGCGCAAACGTAAACTGTTGTGGGAAGTTCAAAGATAGAACGTGATGCCAAGAAACGCGTGAGCCTTGCTCACGATAAGCTGAAAGTTGACGGCGTGTTGTATGTCTGGGATGACGGACGAAATGAGCGTGTGGCTCTTCCATCGCGAAATGAAACAAGAAATGAGCGCTCGATTCCTTCAGCAGCAAATTCCACGAATGACGGACAGAAAGCAGGCGAAAATACTCAAAAACTGAAGTGTTAAATGTGAATACCCAGAGTCTCCTCAATAAGACAGATAAGCTTGAGTACCTTCTTTTAGTGCATGACCCTCACATAACAGTCATCACTGAGACTTGGTTGCATGATGCTGTAAGTGATTCCGTCCTGATACCCAGCTCCCACCAAATATTTCGTCGCGACCGACCCTCACGGGGCGGTGGCGTAGCAGTGGTATTAAAAAAAACCCTAAACGGCATAGTCCTTAATCAAATCCCAGATCATGAAAGCCTAATTATCCAAGTAAATTGTTGGGGCCATTAATTCACAGTGTGTGCTGTTTACAGAGCACCGTCGTGCTCTACTGATTATTTGTTTAGGCTTTACGATCACTTATGCCTGCTTAAAAAAGACCACCTCATTCTTTCTGGTGATTTTAATCTTCCTGAAATCAATTGGAGTCACCCAAAATCTGTTTTTGATGTTATTGAAAACCCTCTGACTGATATTATGCTCGCGTGCGATCTTGTGCAAACTGTAACTGATTACACTCGGGAAATTGGAAATGCCCGTTCTACTCTTGATTTAATCTTTGTCAACAGGAATGTGTCTGACTATACGGTATCGGTAGACGCTGGCATTTCTGATCATCATGTCGTAAACTTGTCCTTTAGAATAGCAAATCGACAAGGCCATGAGCAACAACCTGTTCGTACTGTCAAAAACTTTTCACGAGCCAATGACCAAGCCATTTTGGACACCCTGTGGCATTTTTCTGATAATCTATGTGGTGATGTGAAATCATTATGGAAGTCTTTCATGGAAACTGTACAGTTTTGCCTCGAAACTCATGTACCAAACAGACGTGTACAAACTAACAAAAAGAACCCATGGATGGCACGAGAAATTATTCATATCCATCGCAAGCTAAAACGTGCTAAACGTAGCGGTCCTTTCAATAGCACCCATCAATCCCTTAAAACTGCGCTAGCCTCTCACTTATCCGAAGCAAAAGCAAAATACTTCACTCACTCACTCCAGAGGTTTTTAAAGGATAGACCTGAGAAGTTCTGGCGGTACCTGAGCGAAACTAAAAAAGAGCTGAGTCAATTATCTGTTAATAATTGCATTTCACATGACCCGTCCGTTATTTCCAACTGCTTTAATCAGTACTTTCACTCTGTTTTCACCACGGCACACGATGACGTCCAGTTTGATTATTCGCTCCCGGATCTATCACCCGATTTCATTACGTACGAAGGTATTTTTAATATGCTCCTCAACCTTAAAGTGAAGACCTCTGTCGGCACTGATAATGTACCTAACGTATTCCTACGTCGCTATGCGGAACCCCGGGCCCATATTCTTACTCATCTGTTCCAGTTATCATTTCGAAACAATGTTCTTCCTGACGATTGGCGAATGGCTCGAGTGATTCCGGTTTTCAAAAAAGGTGACCGTCTTGATGTAGAAAACTATCGTCTAATTTCATTAACCTCCAGCATATGTAAACTCATGGAACATATCGTGTCTAACTTCATAATTGCATTTCTCGAAAAACACAATATTTTGTCGTGTTTTCAGCATGGATTTCGGAAAGGTCTTTCAACTGTTACTCAACTGGTAACTACCATTCACGAAGTGGCATCCTCTCTTAATAAGGCCGAGCAAATAGATATGATATTCCTAGACTTCAGCAAAGCGTTTGATCGTGTCTCACATAGCAAACTAATCCTAAAACTTCAGAACATTGGTCTTCCTCTACCGATAGTGAAATGGATTCAAGCCTACTTCAGTAACCGAAAACAGTTTGTCCACGTCAATGGCTGCTCCTCTGAAATTTTACCGGTTGGCTCTGGGGTCCCTCAGGGTAGTGTCCTTGGCCCTGTTTTATTCTTAATATATATTATGACATCGTTGCCTCAGTTGACATCGCATCTGTTAGTATCAGGCTATTTGCAGATGACTGCGTTCTGTTGAAAACTATTCGTTGTACCGATGACCAAATTGCTTTGAACAATAACCTTAATGCTGTACACCAGTGGTGTAGCCTTTAGTCTATGGAATTAAACCGAGAAAAATCCGTCCTTCTTCAAGTAACTAACAAGAAAACCCCGTTTCAGTTTTTGTACAAAATCAACGAATATCCAATAGTTCAGGTCGACGAGTATAAATACCTATGTGTGACGATAACTAATCACTTGAATTGGACGAGCCACATTAATAAAACCTGTGCATCAGCCTTTAAGAAACTAGGTTTTCTTCATTTTAAATTAAGATCAGCCCCTTCCCATGTTAAGCTGCTTGCATTCAATACCCTAATCAGACCTCAGCTGGAGTATGCTTGTGTAGTATGGGACCCTTACTTGAAGCAAAACGTAACCAAACTAGAAATGGTACCGAGAAAAGCCGTCCGTTTCATATTCAATTCATATGGCCGATTAGATTCACCATCGTCTCTGATGAGTGCTAACAACATTTTGACGTTAGAAAGCCGACGAATGATTTCCAGGCTGCAGTTTCTGTATCTGCTCAACAATCACCAACTTGGCATCAATCCACAATTGTTCATTCATCCACGTGTGAGTCGTCAAACTCGGCACTCCCACCGTCACAACCTGGAACCAATCTTTGCACGTACTAACAGATTTAAAAATTCTTTTTTTCCATGCACTGTCACTCAGCGGAATGCTCTTCCAAGAGATGTTTTTTCCACTGATAATGTAACAGTTTTTGAAGCAAGTGTACGAAAAACCCTGTGCTGATTTTTTTCAGATTCATTTTCCCCTTTTCTACTTTATATCACGTGTTTGCACTGCATTCTGTTCGTTTTATATTTTGTGATTCCTTCCCAATGGTGGCGCTGAATCGCATTTTTTGTGACCTGTATTGCCCTTCCTGCTTGGTCTTCAATGACTGCAGTATGTTTTAAATAAAAATAAAATAAATACGAAAGATGAAGGTCTGGCTTAGACGAACGCCAGGAACATTCGGCACCGCTCCTGCTGAGCGTGTGCGGAAACTGCTTTCGTTGTGCGCGCCTTTTGTAGTCGTCTTTAGGTGACGTAGCGGTGATATTGCGGTGACGCGGCGATGAACGGCGCAGAGGCGTTGTCTGCTTGTGGTCAACTGCAGGTCGCTTGCGGAAAAGACAGGGCACGTGCAAGTGACGGGACGAAACTTGTAACATAAAAACGATGAAGGTTTGGCTTAGACGAACGCCAGGAACATTCGGCACCGCTGCTACTGAACGTGTGTGGAAAATGCTGTCGATGTGCATGCCTTTTGTAGTCATCTTGAGGTGACGTAGCGGTGATGTAGCGGTGACGCGGCGATGAACGCCGCAGAGGCGATGTCTGCCGGTGGTCAACTGCAGCTGGCTTGCGGAAAAGACAGGGCACGTGCATATGAACGATAACATATGACCGATAACATATGAACTTGTAACATATGAACGATGAAGGTCTGGCTTAGACGAACGCAAGGAACATTC
The DNA here is from genome assembly GCF_052857255.1 of Amblyomma americanum. Lineage (NCBI taxonomy): Eukaryota > Metazoa > Arthropoda > Arachnida > Ixodida > Ixodidae > Amblyomma > Amblyomma americanum. The sequence continues at coordinate 206,475,518 of NC_135498.1, forward strand.
GACACCGCTCCTGCTGAGCGTGTGTGGAAACTGCTTTCGTTGTGCGCGCCTTTTGTAGTCGTCTTGAGGTGACGTAGCGGTGATGTAGCGGTGACTCGGCGATGAACGGCGCAGGGGCGTTTTCTGCTGGTGGCCAACTCCAGCTGGCTTGCGGAAAAAGACGGGGCACGTGCAAGTGACGGGAAGAAACTTGTAACATATGCACGATGAAGATCTGGCTTAGACGAACGCCAGGAACATTCGGCACCGCTGCAGCTTAGTGTGCGAGGAAAATGCTGTCCATGTGCATGCCTTTTGTAGTCATCTTGAGGTGACGTAGCGGTGATGTAGCGGTGACAGGGCGATGAACGGCGCAGAGGCGTTGTCTGCTGGTGGTAAACTGCAGCTGGCTTGCAGAAAACACAGGGCACGTGCAAGTGACGGGACGAAACTTGTAACATATGAACGATGAATGCCTGGCTTAGACTAACGCCAGGAACATTCGGCACCACTGCCACTTAGTGTGTGAGCAAAATGCTGTCCATGCGCATGCCTTTTGTAGTCATCTTGAGGTGACGTAGCGGTGATGTAGCGGTGACGCGGCGATGAACGGCGCACAGGCGTTGTCTGCTGGTGATCAACTGCAGCTGGCTTGCGGAAAAGACAGGGGACGTGCAAGTGACGTGACGAAACTTGTAACATAAGAAATATGAAGGTCTGGCTTAGACGAACGCCAGGAAATTTCGGCACCGCTGCTAGTTAGTGTGTAAGGAAAATGCCGTCGATGTGCATGCCTTTTGTAGTCATCTTGAGGTAACGTAGCGTTGATGTAGCGGTGAGGCGACGATGAACGGCGCAGAGGCGTTGTCTGCTGGTGGTCAACTCCAGCTGGATTGCGGAAAAGACAGGGCTCGTGCAAGTGAAGGGACGAAACTTGTAACATATGAACGATGAAGGTCTGGCTTAGACGAACGCCAGGAAAATTCGGCACCACTGCTACTTAGTGTGTGAGGAAAATGCTGTCGATGTGCATGCCTTTTGTAGTCGTCTTGAGGTAACGTAGCGTTGATGTAGCGGTGAGGCGACGATGAACGGCGCAGAGGCGTTGTCTGCTGGTGGTCAACTGCAGCTGGCTTGCGGAACAGACACGGCTCGTGCAAGTGAAGGGACGAAACTTGTAGCATATGAACGATGAAGGTCTGGCTTAGACGAACGCCAGGAAAATTCGGCACCACTGCTACTTAGTGTGTGAGGAAAATGCTGTCGATGTGCATGCCTTTTGTAGTCGTCTTGAGGTGACGTAGCGGTGATGTAGCGGTGACGCGGCGATGAAGGGCGCAGAGGCGTTGTCTGCTGGTGATCAACTGTAGCTGGATTGCGGAAAAGACAGGGCTCGTGCAAGTGAAGGGACGAAGCTTGTAACATATGAACGATGAAGGTCTGGCTTAGACGAACACCGGGAACATTCGGTACCGCCGCTGTTTAGTGTGTGAGGAAAATGCCGTCGATGTGCATGCCTTTTGTAGTCATCTTGAGGTAACGTAGCGTTGATGTAGCGGTGAGGCGACGATGAACGGCGCAGAGGCGTTGTCTGCTGGTGGTCAACTGCAGCTGGCTTGCGGAAAAGACACGGCACGTGCAAGCGACGGGACGAAACTTGTAACAAATGAACGATGGAGGTCTGGCTTAGACGAACGCCAGGAACATTTGGCAACACTGCTGCTTAGTGTGTGAGGAAAATGCTGTTGATGTGCATGCCTTTTGTAGTCGTCTTGAAGTGACGTAGTGGTGATGAACGGCGCAGAAGCGTTGTCTGCTGGTGGTCAACTGCAGCTGGCTTTCAGAAGACAGGGCACGTGCAAGTGACGGGACGAAACTTCTAAACATATGAACGATGAAGGTCTGGCTTAGACGAACGCCAGGAACATTCGGCGCCGATGCTACTTAGTGTGTGAGGAAAATGCTGTCGATGTGCATGCCTTTTGTAGTCGTCTTGAGGTGACGTAGCGGTGATGTAGCGGTGACCTGAAGATGAACGGCGCAGAGGCGTTGTCTGCTGGTGGTCAACTGCAGCTGGCTTGCGGAAAAGACGGGCCCGTGCAAGTGACGGAACGAAACTTGTAACATAAGAAATATGAAGGTCTGGCTTAGACGAACGCCAGGAAAATTTGGCAACGCTGCTGCTTAGTGTGTGAGGAAAATGCTGTCGATGTGCATGCATTTTGTAGCTGTCTTGAGGTGACGTAGCGGTGATGTAGCGGTGACGCGGCGATGAACGGCGCAGAGGCGTTGTCTGCTGGTGGTCAACTGCAGATGGCTTGGGAAAAAGACAGGGCATGTGCAAGTGACGGTATGAAACCTGTAACATAAGAACGATGAAGGTCTGGCTTAGACGAACGCCAGGAACATTCGGCACCGCTGCTACTGAACGTGTGTGGAAACTGCTTTCGTTGTGTGCGCCTTTTGTAGTCGTCTTGAGGTGACGTAGCGGTGATGTAGCGGTGACGCGGCGATGAACGGCGCAGAGGTGGTGTCTGCTGGGGGTCAACTGCAGCTGGCTTTCGGAAAAGACAGGGCACGTGGAAGTGACGGGACGAAACTTGTAACATATGAACGGTGAAGGTCTGGCTTAGAAGAACGCCAGAAACATTCGGCACCGCTGCTACTTAGTGTGTGAGGAAAATGCTGTCGGTGTGCATGCCTTTTGTAGTCGTCTTGAGGTTGCGTAGCGGTGATGTAGCGGTGACGCGGCGATGAACGGCGCATAGGCGTTGTCTGCTGGTGGTGAACTGCAGCTGGCTTGCGGAAAAGAGAGGGCACGTGCAAGCGACGGGAAGAAACTTGTAACATATGAACGATGAAGGCCTGGCTTAGACGAACGCCAGGAACATTCGGCACCACTGCTACTTAGTGTGTGAGAAAAATGCTGTCCATGTGCATGCCTTTTGTAGTCATTTTGAGGTGACGTAGCGGTGATGTAGCGGTGACGCGGCGATGAACGGCGCAGAGGCGTTGTCTGCTGGTGATCAACTGCAGCTGGCTTGCGGAAAAGACAGGGCTCGTGCAAGTAAAGGGACCAAACTTGTAACATATGAACGATGAAGGTCTGGCTTAGACGAACGCCAGGGACACTCGGCACCACTGCTACTTAGTGTGTGAGGAAAATGCTGTCGATGTGCATGCCTTTTGTAGTCGTCTTGAGGTGACGTAGCGGTGATGTAGCGGTGACGCGGCGATGAAGGGCGCAGAGGCGTTGTCTGCTGGTGATCAACTGTAGCTGGATTGCGGAAAAGACAGGGCTCTTGCAAGTGATGTAGCGGTGACGCGGCGATGAACGGCGCAGAGGCGTTGTCTGCTGGTGATCAACTGCAGCTGGCTTGCAGCAAGATGCTTAACCAACTAGCCCGCCAAAACGTGTTAAGGGACAAAACTTGTAACATATGAACGATGAAGGTCTGGCTTAGACGAACGCCAGGAACAGTCGGCACCGCTGCTGGTGAGTCTGCGGAGATAGGGCGGCCGCAGCTGGCACAGAACAGTTTTAATTAAAGAAGTTCAGGTGCGTTTTTCTTTTGTATTTTTGTTAGTTTTATATTAGTTGTGGGGAGTTTTTTTATTACGGACATTAACTTGTGTTAGATATTGAGTGGCTGGGTGTCTTTGTTCTGCACAAGTATTGTATCGCATGGTTATTTTTTACATTTTACTAAGATTTTTATTTTAATGAGCGTGAGATACTCCAGCGCATATTGTGTTTGTGCAGTGTACAGTAAGACGGACAATATGTAACTGATAACACTGATTTCAGGAGCGGTGAGGTCACAAAACTTAATCATACAACATTTTTTTTTCGTTTCGGGACACAAATTTAGGGGTTTTACTTTGAAGATGCCAAAATTGAAGGCGAGGCAAATATTTAGCTTCCTTAATGGGCATCGGGGTCCAAGATATTGAAAATAAAAGCTGGTTCAGTAAGCTTTCTCGCGGTAAGGATTGGTAAAATGACATCGCCTTAAATTTCAGTGCAAAAAATAGTCACAGTTTGCGTAGTGTATAATGCAAAAGATGTTACCGTGAGTTGGTTGATAATATTACATTGTACTAGATAATTCTAGTTCACTATTACAATATCACGCGCAGCGAAGCCCTATCTCAATAGACCAACGTGGAAAAGCCATTGCGGTCATTAATCTAAGGCCTAATTTTTAGGTTTGGTGCTTTCACAGTTTTCGAATTAGAATACCATTTCAGAATTTTGAAGGTTTGTCTGACATTTAAGTTCACAGGCTTTAATTATTTAATATTATTTGGACTCTAAGACTAGCAAAGCTTATTATTTAATCGTGCACCACTGCCGCATGCAGTGGGGCACGTTTCGGAATTGAGAGGGTGGTCAGAGCTTTTGACTGCTACGGTATATAACATCTTTTTTGCTGCCCTATTAACATGCACAAACAGCAGACAGGCATCTGTCGCAGATTCTGAAAACAAAAATATCCATAATTATAAAATGACTCAGTATTTATAACTCTTTCTTACAGCATGCACATTTTCTTGCTTAAGTAATGGCCAACATGCACTTTACTTAAGGACAGCTTCCAGCTTAAATCAATCGTGACTGTGGGCTAGAATGAAAGCACGCCGACACCTAAACTTTTCATCCGTTAGCAGGGCTAAGAAAAAAAGTTACGGCGTGTAAATTGTGCACTAGCGTTCATAAATCACAAGCAATTGTTAAATACAGTAGGTCGCGATAAATACAGGAAGACGCGATGATATGGTTTGCAAAGGTCTCGAGGACCAGCTACAAAAAGATAGAAATATTTTAAGGGTTCCAATTTTACATGTGACTCGAAAACTAGAGTTCGAGGATAGGAGCGCAGGACGTCTCACTGTTACCTCGTCCTAAGGTGCTAAACGCCGCCACCAAGCAAACTGCACAGCGAAGTAAGCAGAAGCCACGATTTCTCAAAGCATTCTGCGTGGTATGTACAGATGCGTCTGTCCGCACGCGCAATCGGTTTTCTAAAAGCAGAGCAAGAAAATACTCAGTGGTCGGTTCAGAAGGCGTAATGTAATATTCATCTACATTTCTTGGATCGTACTGTACAATGAAATATTAATTTCCTTCACTTTTAGAGTGCGCTTGAAGTGGCTGCGACAACTAATCGTAGCGATTTGCCAAGGAAGATTGTAGTGACATCCTGCATGACGACACTCCATCCTGGCCAATGAGCGTGGCGCGATATTACGCGAAAGCCAACGCCCTTAGAACCGGGAACATGCCCCTGGCAGCCCCCTCTGCAAAGGCATCCCTGGTCCTGCTTTCTAATCAGAGCATTTGCGAAAGCCGGGCTAACGTGTTCTCGCATCGCGTTTATTACCGTTTACTGGGCATGTATGTGTCCGGTAAACTGTGCGCATGCGTGGGATCGCATGTGTGCATCTGACAGATGTAATACCCAGTGAGAACACATTCTGCGTACCTGGATAAACCTGTTTCTCTGTGAGACTATTGCACGCTTTCCGGCTGCTGATGACATCAACCTCCTCGCAACGCTGAGCGCGACAAAGCCCAAGTGCCCACGTACTACCATGCCTGTCTGTCCGCATTACTACTGAAGTGCGATTACGCCTCTCCACATCGTCACTGCAGTTGTCTGTAGCCAGTTAAGCACTTGAAGAGCTCAGCCTCGTTTGTAACTGAAAGACGGGGGAATGAGAAATGAAGATTTTGCTGCTACAAAGCTATTGCTTTGAGAGTGGCAAGCAGCTTTGAATGTGACCTGGAAAAGTCGCTCATTAGAAGTTCATTGCCTTAAAAACCGTATTGTGAATAAATTCTTTTGCTTGCACAACCACAACGCAATACAAATGCACAGCCGCAACGTCATCGCAATATTGCTAATATATGAAGTTTGCCATTGCAATGCTCAGATTTCCATTGGAGTAACTTCTTTTACATGCACACGGAAATTGCATGAAATATATTGCTACCGTTCAGAAAAGCATTCACTGAGTCGACAACTTGACCCATCACAGTAGTCATTAGAGTGTCTTTATCACATGCGCCATAGCCCGAACATCGACACGACATACTGACCTGTCGGCGGCCAGGGGAAGCGTCAGCCTGCCCACCAGGTCTGCCACGGAGCTCAAGGAGAGCATGGTGATCGCCCGCGAGAAGCTGATGCCCTTTTCCGCGGCGAAGTCAACCAGAAGCGAGATGTAGCACTCGCAAGCGAATATAAAGGCGATGTACGAGTAGGCGACCACGTAAAACATGGGGCACGAGAACACTGTGAGCGCGTGCCGCAAGGAGCCAGGCGTCGATGTCTTTCGCCCCTTCCCGGCATGCCTGCGACGAAGGATGCTCGCGTAAGTGCACGTATGGGCAGTTTGTCTGCTACTGATATGAGAGACGATTTCTTTTCCGAATGAGAATTTTGAGCTTTGTGCGATTAAAAAGCTCAGAATAAATAAAGTTTGCTGCAACAAAGTTTGTATAGGTTCTCGTTTGTGTAACATTTGTAACAGTAAGAATTATGAGTTTCGATTTGTTGTGTCTACATCATCTTACCTTTTACGTTGTTTCGTCAATGCGACTTTCTAAGCAGCAGACAAATTTTTTACCGTACAGAAAACATGCACCTATGTGCAACCGAAAGAGTAAGGCAGTACGCAACACATGGTGGGCGAAAGTAATCCTCAACTCATCACGGTCATGAACTTTCTCTTTTACTCTGTAACTATTCGCTTCGTCGTTTACTAAAAGGCGTGGTTGAGGTCTGAAAAAAAAATGTGACGCAGTACAACTGCTTTGAAATTGCTCTGGAAAGTTGCATTTTCATGCCCACCAAAAAGACACTGAAAATTCGCCTTCTCAATGCAGAGTAACTATGCTTCGAAGGCACAATCGCGCTCATAGGCTGTCCCGTTATGACGCATATCATGAAAGAGAAATGAGTTGCTTTTACTACGCACGGGTCGCCATTGCTGAAGGAGGCCCTGCGCACGGCGGACCCGTCAGATGCAATCTGGGCAGCCGCCTCCGACGCCTTGGCCTCGGCGGCCAGGTGCCTTTTGAGCCAGGCCGGCTGCCTCAAGAACAGGCTGAAGGCGACAGAGTTGAGGCTGACGGCCCCGAACATGAGCATTGCCGCCCGGAATCCGTACGTGTCCGTGAGCACCTCGAGCATCTTGGGAAAGACGAACGTGGCCATGGTGGAGCCGGCAAAGTTGATCCCCATGGCCAGACCCCTGTAGCGGACAAAGTGCTCGTTGATCACCGTCGGAATCACCACGAACACCAAGCCGCTCCCGATTGCTGAGGATTGGACAGACGGAGAAAAGAAAACCGTAAAACGAGCCTAAAGAGGGGCTCCAAATCTAGAGCAAATCACGATGCGCTCTTGCCTCATGTAGCGCATGCTCTGAAGAAGAAGAAGCATTTACCGAATTATGTAAAACCTCGAAACAATGATTATTACAAAGCCAAAAAAGGAGAAAAAGGAAGCCTTCACTGTCTCTCCTCTATTTTTCCCTGTTGGTAGCCTACAAGCTGGCCCACCAACCAGTCTAAAGTTCTACTTCAGCGGAATGTTCATATTTCTGATCTTGCAGAAGTTTCCAGTTAAACTCCAGGATTAAAACGTTTGTGTTCAGAATCGCACTTCAGAACTTCCCATAAAAGGGGGCAACAAACAGTAGAACTGCAAGTAAACTTTACTAGAGAAGAGCAAAAATATCAGTGCAGATATCTCTGACCACGTCTTTAGGCATCAAAACCTTTGTAAGGTATAAATACCAAAACGCGAATGCGATTTCTGATCTGAGCATGGAGGTCGACTCGCTGTGGTTGAGGCTGTGTGATTACATGAGCACGTAGAAAAACGTCTCGTCTTTAGGACGCAAATCTACAGCAAGCCCATGTATGATACGAGCGATGTTTGCGACAGTGTGGTGCATTTATTTCCTAGTACGTTTCTCCTCCTTGCTAAGCAACGCTGACAGTGCAAATAAAATTCTTGAGCACATCAGCATATACCCTAAAATACAGTTGTGATTAAATTTTTTATGCTCTACATTAGGAGGCCTATCATGGAAAGTATCCGCGAGTCATGCACGGACTATCAACAAGTGTTCAGCTCACAACATAATTGACGACCACAGCCATCTTGAACTGTAGAGTACGTTTGCGGTGAAAACGGTGACGAATATGTTTGCAGCACCTCACCGGTTTCACACAGGCAACATCGTGTGATTGGAAGGGTTACTATAAATTGAAGACAAAAGATGGTACAAATTTCAGGAAGAGTGCAATAGTGAACAATATTATACACTTTAGAAGCAATTTTTAAAACATGAAAGAAAAACGGTACATATTGATACACGAAGAAACAGTAAGCAATAGTTAAGGGCACTGCGCCGACTGTTCGTGCACATCGTGAACGCATTATACGTACTATAGCATGACTGCATAAAAGTGGTCAATTCGTTTTTGAATATTAGTGGGTCATGTATGGTAGCAATTTCATTTCATTTATTTGTCCCTTAAAGGCCCGAAGGCATTACATAAGGGGGGGGGGGGGCGTACATACAGGTTGGAGGGTAGTAGCATAGAACACAAAAGAAAGAAAGGGGGACAAATACACGGGGTACCAAAAAAGTGTACAATAATATACAAACTAAAAGCAAGAAATAAACATACAAAAAAAGGAACAGTTGGCACTTCGGTGTCGCAGTATGAATACGTTTATGAGAAGTGATTAGCCAGTTTCTCGCGGAAAAGGCGGCGATCGGAGCATGTTATTACGTTGTCGGGAAGGCCATTCCAGAGCACTATGGCGTCGGGAAAAAATGAACTGCTCATTGCGGAGGTGCGGGTTTTAATGCGTGCGATTGGGTTACTGTGGTTTAGGCGGGATGACGTACGTGGGGGTGGCTGCAGCAACAAATGTCTTGGTGAGCGATAAAAGAAAGAGTGAAAGAGGCATAGACGGGAAATAACACGGCGAGTTGCTAGTGTTTGAAGGCCGAGGGATCGTTTTAGTAATGTTACGCTGGTATTTCTTGAGTACTGCGATGTAATAAAACGGGCGGCGCGATTTTGAATGGCTTCAAGGTCTGAGATGAGATACGATTGTGATGGATGCCAGACAGATGACGCGTACTCCAATTTAGGACGTACGAATGTTATGTATGCCAACTTTTTTACCTCAGGTGATGCAGATTTTAGATTGCGCCGGAGAAAACCAAGTGTGCGTGATGCTTTGGAACAGATGGTCTGAATGTGTGTTGTCCATGACAGCGATGATGTGATGTGTACTCCTAGGTATTTATAAGATGATGTTCTCGTGACGGCGACCGATTTTATGTTGTAAGTGCTATCAATAACTGTGTTTTTGCGAGAGAATGATATGGATTGGCATTTATTTAGATTAAGAGGCATGTGCCATTTGTCACACCACGCTGAGATAGTGGTTAGATCCTGTTGAAGAGCGGCAATGGCGCTAGCGCCGTGGATGGGGCTGTAAATTACGCAGTCATCTGCGAATAAACGTAGCGTTGATTTTATGTTGATCGGTAGGTCATTGATGTAGATGAGGAATAAAAGAGGTGATATGCCTGCACCTTGAGGTACGCCGGATGTTACGTCGGAAAAAGCTGAGCGACAGTTATTAACACAGGTGAACTGCTTACGTCCTTTAAGGAACTGCTCTAGCCAGGAGAGCAAAGTTTGTGGAATGCCGAGCGATGACAACTTAAAAAGAAGAAGATTATGGGAAACACGATCAAATGCTTTTGAAAAGTCGAGAAAGATAGCGTCGATCTGGACAAGGTTATCTAAGTATTGTAGAATGTCGTGGGTGAATTCGGCGAGCTGGGTCTCACATGACAGCTGCTTCCGGAAGCCGCGTTGATTCGGATACAAAAAGTTCATTGATTCTAGGTGGGTCATAAGATTGGAAAAAATAATGTGCTCAAGTAGTTTAGACGGTATACTAGTGAGGGAAATGGGACGATAGTTGTTAGGGCACGTGCGGTCATCCGCTTTAAATATGGGTGTAATTTGAGCTTTTTTCCAATCGTCAGGGACAACCCCGGTATCTAAGGATTGCGTAAAAATTAGATGCAGTGCCTGGCTAGACAATGAAATGGTATTTTTTGGTAGCTTACTGTTAATTTGATCGCAGCCGGCAGATGTAGATATTTTCAGTTAGGCAATAGGCTGTGATACACCATCAGGGTTAATTTCGATTTTAGGCATTTCTGAGAGGGAGATTTCTGGAATGTGTTCATTAGCAGTAACGTTAGCAGCGGAAAAAACTGACGTAAAGTAATTGTTGAGCGCGGTCGCACAGTCATCGCTTTTGATTGGTTCTCCATCAGCATCTAGGAGTTGTACATGGCGATCTTGTGGTTTATTAGATAGCATGCGCCAGAATTTGTTGGGGTTAGAGTGAAGGATTGATAGTAAATCTTGAGAGTAAAACTTATCTTTAGCACTTGTCAGTTCTGTGGTATACTGTTTGGCGCACAAGCGATATTTTTCCCATGCTAAGTGACTATTTTGAAGTTTTGCTGTTCGATACAGGCGCTTCTTTTTGCCAAGGAGAGACTTGAGGCGTTTGTTAAACCATTGATTCTTGGTATCTGATTTAATAAGTAGTGTTGGAACGTGCTTACTTTCCAAATGTAGTAGGGTGTCTTTGTACAAATTCCAGTTCGAGTTAGGTGTGCGATTTAGATAGGTGCAACGAAAGTTGTCGAAAAATTTTTCAAGATCATTTTTCAATGCATTCCGGAATGCTATAACACTTAACAGCAAGTGGCAAAGCAGAACAGTAAAACGCCAGTGTCTAGCCGAACAGACGTTGAAAGCTTGGATTACGATGTAGTCGACGTGAAGTGTGCAGTGGGTATGTAAGTGGCAGTGTTGACACGTTACGACTTCATATTAGCGTCTGTTGTAAGCAAACAAGTGCGATATCCTTACGTGTCTCTAAAATTGTTAGCGATAAAGGCAACTTGATGTTCGTTACGCTCGAATAACGGTTGTAGTCGTGAGAAATAAAACGTCTTCACGCTTCTCAATTTCTTCCTGGAATTTGATGAGATAACATGAATGTGATGAGTAGATAGCAGAAGCATATTCCGGCTGAGGATAGACAGAAGTTAAATTTGCGAGCTTGCGGGTATAAATAGGTGCGCAATGAAGATTTCGCATCAGGTAGCCAAACGTGCACTACGCTTCGGCACTCACGTTTTGAATGCGTTTTTCTCAACTAAGTTATAAAGTGATACGAAGGCATAAATATTAGAAAGAGGTGGCGGGTCAGCGTTATGCTGTTAAACGAATAATTCAGCAAAAAAATTGGACGCTGCATGCTAACTCTCATGATTTTACTTTTATCAGTACTAGGAGTTATTTGCAATGATGTGCACAACTGAATTACGCATTCAAGGCCTAGCACAAAAATGGCATCGTCAATGGTTGAGCAGATTTTAAATTATGCAATCCTCGATGAACATAAGTTAGAAAGGGCTTATAGAAAGGAAAAATAAAGTGCCCTGCTCGCACCGCTAGCAGCACAACGGGAAAGTCATCGATGAACAGTCGCACTGCGGATCTGATGTGAGACTCCAGGTCGTATAGTAAACTGAAAATATTAAAGATTACTGAACGCTTCCATGAAGAACCCCAGGTGCGACGTCACTAAATGGTGATGAAATGCTATTGATTACTTGGAACTGGTTTGAAACGATGTAAACTTCCGGATTCAGGAGATAGTCTAAACTAAGCTATGATAGTTTAGCTATGAAATATTGTCCGACGTGCGTGACGGGGAAATTCTACTGCGAAATTTTGCGGGTTTTTTTTTTTGATGAGGAAAGGAAGTGTCGCTTAGCAGTTTCATATTTCCATAAGTTTGTGTTCAGCATGTCAAAACTGTGCGCTATCTCTTAGCGGCTCTCAAAAGACGTTTTTTTCTTTGCTTTCTTGATGTTCGTAGTGAATTGTTATCGATGTGTTGACCCGCATGGTTATTCGAGTATCGTGACTGCGTACAAGTTCCGTTGTTCTTCTCGTGACAACGTCGAGTTTTGTTAACAGACCGAGATGAAAAATCGCGAACAAAACAAATTCATTGGAGTGCTAGAGACCACGATTAATAGCGCTAAATTCAGCCTTCTATTACTCAGTACATATTTTGGTTGGGCGCGGCGTGAATAAGCAGGGGCGTTAATAGACCACTTAAGAAGCACGTGACCGCTTAACCCGTCGTTATCAGATTTACCGCTGACTCTCCACGGAGCACATGTTGAATGAGGTCTAAAATATTAGCATCGCGTCTGAGGTTGTTGCCAAGTTCGACAAGAGAAAAGCCAAGTGCCAGCAGCATCAACTCGCTGGAGGCAGAGGAATGAAATGATAAGTTGGACCAAGCAAATGTCAGATTGAGGAAATCTTGTTCGAATAGCCGTTATATTGCCGTGTACATTCATGACAAACGTGGACGGAATGTCTGGGAGCCTGTAGCAGATGATGAAACAGCGTTACCTAAGCGGGATCTTACTGTGCCCCATATGATTTACAGTTCGCATGGAATATCAATGAGAAAAGACGAAATGTTATTTTCAACAGCAATCATACTGCACCACCCGTTTTGCTTATTCTGTCTTCAGGTAAATTTGAAATCCATTGCTATCAGGCAGAACTTCCTCGCCAATGATGTTAGGACAATGTTAGGATTCTGTTAAAGGTAGTACATCACAGTTACAGCTATCAAGATATGAGAAGAGTTACGTGTGTTTACAAAGAAGCCTACGTATATTAGTGAATGACAAACGGAGCGGCGAGCTTGAAATGGTAGCGTCAGGCGATTGACTGGGTTGGTTTTTGGTAGCTCATATATTGCTTCTGCGTCTTAGTTTTCTTGAGACATCTGATAGTTCGTCAATGTCGTAATGATAGTCGTAACTTTATAATGAATACTGCATCAGTAGGCAGTTTTTTTAAGTATAGCAAATTCCAAAAGTTTTTCGCCGTTCAGTTGCGTTTGCAGTGAGCCCTCACGCATAGCATAACCACTTTCATTAAACTTCTTTCCGGTTTCGAGAATAAGTTGTTTGTTCATAAAAATGTAAACTTTACGATGACTGACCGTTATTCTCAACACAATTCAATGAGGTCTTCCAAATGCACAAAAAGGTTAACCCAGTGCATCAGCGATATTTAGACCTTATTGTATAGCCGCGAGTAAAAAAGATTAGCACAGTGACGTCACCGGACCGGCGGAAATCGCATCGTGTGGATGGCCGGGCGCCGTGCTCTGCGAACACACATAGTACTTTTGTTATCCGCGTGTTTGAAAATGCAGCGCGGCGCGTTGCTATCTGCTGCTCCTGTGGTAGGTCACTAGTGCTAATCTTTCTTACTCGGGATAGTACTCAGCCGAGCGCGACTTTCTGCAGAAGTGCGAAAAAAAAAAGCTGAATGGCTTTCGTCCTTCCCTGATTTACTGGTTGCTGTTGCTGGATGATTTTATTCATTCATATCAGAATCATTCCTGATTACTCATTACCTGTAACTCGCTTATCCAAACAGTGAAAGTACATAAATGTGTAAGCCATGGAAATAGCAAGTTTTGCGGCTGGCGCCGCCTTATTGTGCGCATGTGATGTGATAATGCCTATAGATAGTATCCCTGAAGCGAAAAATAAGTCATTTGTTAGCAAAGCTCTTCTTTATTAATGTGGAAGCATTAAATAGATACGTGCACACGGGAAGTGTCCGCAAAAGTTATCACCGGAAATTCGTCCCCTGAGGCGTCATTAGTTATGTGACGTCATCGGTCATATGACGTCATCAGTTTGAGTGAGTTTATTTCCCCAAACAAGGACATACAATGGTTATGGGGGATACTAGGGGAAAAAGCTACTCAGGGGCACATTGACTGGCCCCAATTACCATTACAGTGGCTGCAGCAGGGCGGAGACAAAGCTTATTGATAGACTTAGAGTCAAAATAAAGGCAAAACAAGAAACCCAAAAAGTTACAATTCAAACAGTAAAAGAGAAAAAAAGGAAAAAAAAAACGCCTTACATAGCTTATTACAGAAACACAGTCATGCTTAAAAAATATTTCAAGCAGGTGTCTTACAGAATAATGAGCACATCGATGTTACATTGGGTAAGGTCATTCAGTAACATCGGCAGCCTGTAGCTTAACATTTGTCGACCATAATTAGTTCCCGAATGAGGAACACACCAAGTCACCAGAGCTCGAGTTGTGTAGATGGCATCGCGTTTTGTGAGATTAGCGAAAGAGCAAAGATTACCCATTATATTCTTTGTGTCTTTACGGTAGGATAAAACCAGACGGTGATTGAATAAGGCGGGAAAAGGCAGGGTTCTAAGATCACGGAAAAGGGGAGCAGAATGAAAGTCGTCAAGATTATTGCATATGAAGCGACATTTTTTTTTTGATGCCAAGCAGTCTACGAATGTTTTTGCAAGTTGTTGTCCCCCATACAATGCAGCAGTAATTAAGATGACTAAGGAAATGTGCGTTATATCTCTAGAGTTTTACGGAAAAGCGAAGACATCTGACAGAACGGACTAGACCCAGCACCAGTGAGTTTGCCGGTGAGAAAATTTATATGAGAGTGCCAGGACATATTATGATCGAAGTGCACGCCCAAACATTTGAATGTTTCTAAAACTGCGACTTTAAATGTATTTAGTAGTATATCGCTAGGTGACGCAGTGTTCATGTTTTTCTGTTGAAAAAGTAAAGTAAACGTAAAGTAAAAGTAATATAAAAAGTTAAGTGAGGAAGGAAAAGTAAGAAAAAAGTAAGATATGTAAGTCATGAGACATTAAAATAAAAATAGGAATAGAAAATTGGGTCTAGGTGGGTGTCGAACCCACCCCACCGGCGTGCGAGACGAGGACGCTAGAACTCCGCCACAACACTTCTGTTTTTTTTTTGTTTATTATCTGGAAATATTGCCTAAAAGAAAAATCTAAGCACGCTTACGCCAAAAAACACCAGGCCACAATACCTCTGCACGACCCCACCTTAGATGTTTGAAACTTCAATAAAGGCGCGTCTAGAGAACCCGCCAATGTAAAAAACGTGTCTTCAAAATATGTATTTGAGGCTATGTGAGTAATTATTAACATGTTAATTACATATATTGAAATCAAGCGAGTACAAAATTTCGTTCGTTCCAGGTAAATTTCCTCCGTGCTTGGCGCGCAGTCGTAGCACCATCATGTGGCACCCTCTGACACCCCCCCCCCCTCCCATTTGCAATGTATGGCACTGGCCCACCAGATTGCGCAGGTGGCAGACCGCCCGCTGCTTTCGCATTTCCGCGCTCTAGGAGACTGAAGTGCACCTCATGATTTTTGTTTGATGCTCTCTCTGAAGTCTTCCTAATATCAGAACATCATTTTTCATATAAGTGACCAACTGGCCCAGCATCATGTTCTGCTGAAGTATATTCCTAGTAGAGTGGGCCCGCCTTTTTGTGTGTTTTCTCCTTATTTGCCTCACGTGAATTCACCCTTTTTCACCAACCTTCTTCTGGGTCACAACGTGTATTCCACATGCCATGCTAGGCGCCTATCCCTTTTTCTAAAGACACTGGATGAAGTGAACGCGCTCTTCGGATCAGTCAAGCCATTCTGAGGTCATTTAAAGAACCTTAGCAAGATTCTAAGAGCTGAGGTTTGGCGTCAAGTGCGTTTCTTCCACGAATGGCTATGGGTGGCATGCTGCAGTCAGTAACCGGACTGGCTCGCAACACGGATGTACCGCAACCTCAAGTCCCGGGCTGCTCGAATTAGAGAATTTTATTGGGCTTTCATACTTCGGGACCTTATAAGAAATATGCTCAAGAAGTACTTTGATTCGGGCTAGTTGGTTCATATCTTGAAAGAAGTTAGGACGGCGCTAAAACGTCAAAGACAAAGAGGCACGAACACAACAGGACGGGCGCCAACTTGCAACTGAAGTTTATTGCACCAAACCCCTACATTTTATGCATCAACTGAGCCGTATCACAACAAGCTTATCACACAACAAAACACAATTTCTTCAATAGACAGAACATCGGAAGTAGGCGCTACTTTTACAGACCAGAGATGCCTTCTGCACTATCCACTTGATAACAGCATTATTCTTACTTTATAAGTCCCCAGATTAAATGAGTGCGCAACCCACATGAAAGCAAATTGATCATCCAAATGATACACACACGCTTGGGCAAGGCAACCAGCGCGCAAACTCAACAATCGTGATTTAACACAAAGAGTGAAAATGAAAGAATGACCAACAACAAACGCGGAAAATTTGGTGGACATGAAAACTTAAACCTTCGGGGGAACCTCCCAGCGTCAATGTACTATAATTATCGTCAAAAATTTAAAACCTTTGAGAAAACCTCCCAGCGTCAAAGTGCTACAATATTGGTTTCTACACAAACGTCTTTTCGGCCGATAAAACAGATCGATGAAAAACAATGTATGCAGAAAACTTACAAACATTGAAACCTAAAGACAGCCTTCGAGAAACGCCACCTCAGCGTCACTAATTGAAATGGACGGCCTACTAACGCATGCGCTTCCCGCTTTCTTAATAAAAAATGCCTCCACTACTTCTCGCTCAAATCTGTCTTTACCGCTCTTCAAAAAAATTGTTTTGCTCAGATCCCGACTACACCCCTTGCACGTCTTGCAGTGATCTGCAAGGAAACTTCCATGATGTTGGCGCACATTCCGCAAGTGTTCACTGGCACGTTCATTAAAACATCGACCGGTTTGCCCTATGTAAACTAAACCGCAGCTTAGAGGAATCTGATATACAACTTGTGATCTGCATTTCGTGAACAGTTTTTGATGTTTAATAGGGCAAACCGGTCGTTTCTTATCCGGTTTTGACATTGTGCAAATCTTTGACAACTTTGATGGGGCCGAGAACACAACCTGCACCTGATGTTTGCTTGCGACTTTTTTTATACCATGGGACACCTTATGCATGTACGGAATCACAGGGACCAATCTTTTTGCTTCCGGAAGTTTCTCATCACAAGGCCGCTTGAATTTCTGGATTAACATTTCAGAAACAGCCAAAATCAAATGTGGCGGGTAACCCGCTTCGTGCAACCTCTGAATTTGGGCGCCAAAGCTCATAGACATCGTGTGATGGCACGACTTTCTTAAGGCACTCTGAAGGGAATTAGCGATTTTTGCTCTTTTTACAAGTTTAGAATGAGCACTATCAAACGGTAACAGCAATTTCTTAGATCTGGGATTGTACGCCCAGCATAGGTGATCCTCCATAAAAACCAATCTAACGTCTAAAAACTGCAGTTCGCGATTCACTGGTAACTCCCACGTGAACTTGAGGCCCTGGCTGTTACTGGTGAAGACTGATAACACACTTCCTGCCGCCGAAGCTACATCGGACTCATGAACATTCTTCATGATAACCAAAAAATCGTCCACGTATCTAAAAATGGATACTATACGTGGATCTCTAAGTTGAATTTTGATTTGATTCCCAACAGCTGACAAGAAAATATCACAGAGTACCGGTGCCACTGAAGACCCTATGCATACACCTTTTTTCTGGACAAAGAAGCTACCTTCAAATGAAATGGCTGTCGAGCCTAAGTAGAATTCTAACAAGGCTACAAAACTATCACTGCTAATGCCAGCTGCATTTTGAAACTGAACTTCACCTGTTGTGATGATCTTATCTCTGACCGCGCTTAGAAGTCCATGATGAGGAACAGAGTAATATAAAAATTCAATATCGATGGAGAAACCCATGTACTCGAGGGAGGGCAAAACGTCCAGTTGCTGCACGACATACGAGGAACTACGAACCACGAAAGGATCATCTTCCTGGCGCTCCAAGTCTCCTGGCGCTCCAAGCAGATAAGGATGGTGGTTTTGCTGTCCTACCCGTGGGTTTGTTTCGAGAAAAGGCGATTGCAGCCATCAACAAAAACTTCAAATCGGTCAAGTTCAACGCACGAACCAGGAAACGACAAGGACTAAAAATCTTGGATGACTTGCACCTGGATGCCATCAAGAAGCGAGCAAAAGGTGAAGAGAGGGGCTTCCTGGAAATATTCTTCACGGTCAAAACCCACAAGCCTGGAATGCCACTAAGATCCATCGTGTCGGAAAAAGGGACATGGCAGTGCGTTGTCAGTAGTTACCTTCAGAAGCCCCTCGGTTCTTTGGTGGAAGATGAACGACCTTCGATGAACGACCATCGTCTGCACACTGCTTCCCCTCCGGGAAAGGCGGTGGTGTACGTTGGCACGCGTTTCCCTCCTGTATGCCTCTCTCTGGAAACTTGGTGCACCTCGTATCAGTAGGTAGTTGCAGTTGCTGTAAAATTACCGAAGGCAACTGTTGTGATGGTATCCTACTATGTAAAACCAGCGTGTGGCGCTCGTTCCGTATTAATCTGGGCTGGTTATTGACTTCGCGCAGGAAATACCCCGGGTGTCCGATTTTAGTTGGAGGTGACTTCAACGCCCCACACCCAGACTGGGGGTACCCTACTTCGAGCCCCCGCGGCAGGCGTGTGCGGGATGCCTTCGCGGATGCGTTGTTTATTCTTCTAATTCACCCCAGATCAGCAACGCGCGCTATACGTCACAGTCACAGTACCACCTATGCTCCTGATCTGACGTTGTAGTCTGGCCCCGGCACTCCATCGTGGCACCTTGAGCCTGACTGTTGGGGGAGTGGCCGACACCCTATAATCATCGCTGTCCATCCATCACGTGCCCGCCGGTTCCGCCGCAAGTGCACGGTGGTCAACTGGGATTGTTTCCGTACTATTCTCCAGGATCTCCCAGCAGAGTCGTCACCATCGCTTGTTGGCCGAATACAATGCGCGTTAAGCAGGGCTACCACCTGCACCTGGGCAGACATCGGTCGACCGGTTCCAGATATCGGTCTGCTAAACTTGGGGGCTACTCGCCGACAGGCCAAGCTGGCAGCCTCTCGTGATCCCACCTCTGCACTGGCATGTACAACAATGGACTATATTACTGCTAAGACTCGCAAATACGAACGCGATCTATCACAAAGGCAGTGGCATGCGTGGTGCGAGCAGTTTTCTGCGAAGTCGTCGAATTCATCTCTCTGGCGAACTTTCCGTGCAATAGAACGCGGTCACCGTCGCCCCGACGCCGCTAGCACCATATGCTTCGCAGCTAAACTGACTCCGGATGAATTCGCCAGAGAAGCGGCACGTAAATTCTTTCCAAAATATGATCCGTTGCCGCCCTCAGCTACCTCATTTAACTTGGCAGGGATTCCAGCTCACGTAGATACACTGCCATCAGCACCACATGCCGAGGTATTGCGTCTCCTTTTACCATGCCTGAATTGCTTGCAGCAATAGATGAGGCTAAACGAAAGACATCGCGCGGTCCGGATGCCATTACATATGAGGTGTACAAGAACATGAGTTGCGCTGTCCTCCCTCAACTTCTCGACAGCATTAACACACTATGGGTAAACCGCTCTGTTCCTGAGGCCTGGAAATTGGTCACTGTGATCCCAATTCCAAAAGCAGGGAAGCCACCGACGGATCCTGGCAACTTCAGGCCTATTTCTCTAACATCAACACAGTGCAAGCTTACAGAGAAAATGTTAGCCACACGACTGTCGTGGTGGCTGGAGCGCAACGGTTTCTACCATCCCGCCCAAATTGGCTTTCGTTGATTCATCGGCACTGAAGATAGTTTGGCTGTCTTGGCGTCGCAAGTTCTGTCATCAACTCGCAGCCACAGTGTACGTACCGTCCTCGCCACAAATATCGAAAAGACACGATAATATAAGTAATGCTGCCATTTTGCGTTCTATTGGCATGCTGCATTTCCCTCTTCGAGTATGCAATTTTATAAACTCCTTCCTTGAAGGCAGACGATTTGCCATACGCCTCAGTGGTGACTCCATAGGATCATTTGAATCTGTTCGCGGCGTACCCCAAGGCTCGGTACTGTCACCAACGCTGTTCAATATTGCCTTCATTCCGCTGCATGGCGTTTACATGATGTCCCTGACGTTAAGGTCTCACTGTACGCTGATGATATCACTGCATGGAGCACTCACCATGACATGCTAACTCAAGCGGCGGCCCTACAGTCAGCCTTAGATATCAAGAGCACAGACCTTTGGGCTAGTTGCTGCATTGCAGTCATGTACAAGCGCAGAACAAACAGGGATAAAGAAGTATGGGACACCACGAAGCGCCAACTACGCTATGTATGTCGGCATACAGATTTCTGTCAGCAAAATACATTCACGTCAGTGGCCAACCGCTGGGGACGCCGTAAACTCGCTGCCACGCCAATTCGTCTCCAACTATCTGGAGCCCGATTTCAAGAATCTTCGACATTGAAAATTCTGAGTTTGTCGATACATCAGTCCGGAACAGGTACTGCCTGGCTTTCTCAGGCTAAAAAGCAGGCGTTGCTGACTTTGAGCCTAATCAGACGTACTGCTCCTAAAACTAGCGGCGCTCACTCTCTTGTAGCACGACATTTGGTGAAAGCGGTTTTGCAACCGCGCCTCATTTACCAAGCACAGTTCCAATACTTAACCAGAGCTTAGCGGGATCGTCTGGAAGCTGTCAATCCAGAGGCAATGAGAGTTATTACTTGCCTTCCACGCATCACGCCGATCGTGGCACTTCAAGAAAGTGCTCAGTTAAATACCCTTGACGAGCTCTTGCAGCAGCGCCGTGATGCCCGTAGCCTTAAGGCCACCCTTTTGCCTTCACCGCGAGCACTCCGGACCTTTGCTTCATCACACACCATACTGCCGCCGCCACTGTCAGTTCTTCCTCCATGGCACTTTGTGCAGTTGAGCGACAAAAAACCTACAGATCTACGTCGCCCAACCTCGCCTTATGCGGCATCGTCCCTTCGCGAGCGAATCGCGGAACACGACAGCCACCTACCCCACGGCTCAAATATTATATATGTTGATGCCAGTATCCAGGGCTGTGTAGCGACGACAGCGCTTCACTGTCCCTGCCAGCCTGCACTTAAGACGGCCAGGTTTCGATTCGCGGAGCCCCCTATACTTGCTTCTGTGCTGAGCTGCTTGCCATACAAGATGCGCTTCGGTCTGTAGTGGCAGTTACCTTGCTCCCTACAGCCCACATTATCGTCCGTACTGACGCCCTTCAAGCAACTCGTCTACTCCGGCGCGTGCCGCAGCATAGAAATGTGCCAGAAAATACATCGCTTGGGGGCTCGCATCCCGCAAGCCATTCGAATTGAGTGGGTCCCACGTGGCCTACTCAATTCACAAAGATCTGCAGATTCTGCAACCCGCTTGCCAACCCTACCCACATCAATGCCTCAATTCGTGAGTATGGATGAGGCTACCCTTTTTTTTCACAAGAAAGGAACGCCTCCGGTGCCGCGCACGTGCTCTCGTCCCTCCGTGTGCGATAACCCTCCCCCGCGGTCTTACCCGAGCAGAGGAGGTTGTGCTCCGGAGGATCCGGGTCTGGGTTGCCCTCACTCCTGCCGTAACTCGGACGTGGCCTCAATTTCGCCACTTATATGTCCATGATGTCCAGTCTGCAACTCGCAAGGCACTGAGGCTGACATTCACCGCTTGTTGTGGCTTTGTCCGGCACTGAAGCCAACTAGAATTCGCCACCTGGCAGCAGCGGATCTCCACCGAGACAACCCGTCCTCATATATTGATTGGACGCAGGGGCCACATGACCGCTCCCTCCTCGCCTTCATTAGATCGGTCCACCTGTCGTGCTTTATTTAACACCCGCCCACTCTTTCCTTTCCTTTCTCTTTTCTTCCCAACTCCCCTTATGCCCAGAGGCAATAAACAACGCTATCCAAAAAAAACAACTTTTCGGCAGGAAGCAATAAGACAGCGAAAACGAAAGCAAAATAAACCTGACTAAAGTCTTCAAATAGAGATTACATAGTGCAGTTTTTTATTTATTTATTTATTTATTTTGACCTCAGGGCCTGGGGCATTACAGAGCGGAGTGGTTGAATGAGATACAATACAGAAAAGATAACACGAAGCAGACAAATTAATGATCGACATATACAGTGGTGGCTAATGCGGTTCTAAAATGAGTATTGTCTACAATGCTGGAAATCGGTCCGGGAAGGTGGTTCTAGTCCTTGGATGTTCGAGGAATGAAGGAGCTGCTGCATGTTTTCGTCCTTTGTGGAGCAATTCCAACCTTGTGTGAGTGGTCCAGACGAGATGAGATGTACGACGGCGAAGGGATGAGTGCGCTACCAATCTTGGGACAAGTTAGAAAAATTGTATGGAATAAGCAAATTCGAGAAAATTTCCGACGAAATGCTAATGCAGGAAGTTTTAACATGCGTTTCATTGATGATATGGTAGCAGTACGATGGTAGATATGCAGAATGAAACGAACGGAGTTATTCTGGACAAGCTCCAGGGCATAGGCTAGGTTAGCACAGCTAGGGTCCCAAATGGATGCAGCGTATTCTAGTTTGCTACGGATTAGTGTCTTGTAGAGCAGAACTTTAAGTGAGCTGGGGGCAGAAGAAAAATTACGAAGATAACCAAGCATGCGATTAGCATTGTTAATTAAGGTGTTAACGTGAAGGGACCAAGTAAGATCGGAAGAGATTTCAATGCCGAGGTAACGATAGGAAGTGACGGATTCGAGCGCACTGTTATTTAGGTAATAGACGCCAGGACTGCAGGATTTTTTAGAGACACGTAAGGCTTTACATTTAGATGTATTAAGGTGCATTTTGCACAAGTCACACCAATTAGTAATAGCATTCTAATAGCATTCATATCATGTTGCAAGGCATTAGTATCATCCGAACTGTTAATTTCCCGAAAGACAACACAATCATCAGCAATTAAATGAATGTTAGAGGATACACAGTCAGGTAGGTCATTAATGTATATTAGGAGCAACAAAGCGCCTAACACAGAGCCCTGAGGTACGCCAGAACCAACGGAACATAATGATGAGTTGCGATTGTTCGATGATACAAACTGGGAATGGTTTAAAAGAAGTTGTTCAAGCCAAAGTAGTATGTTAGGTTCAAGGTTTAGTTTGGCTAGTTTGAAGAGGAGGAGTCGATGACAAACTTTTTCAGAAGCTTTCTTGAAATCAAGAAATATGGAGTCAGCTATTGAGCCTTTATGAATGATATGAAGACTGTGAGTTAATGATGCTAATTGCGTTCTATATGAAAGAAATTTTCGAAAGCCGTGCTGGGCGCTGTTGAAGAACAAGTTAATTTCCAGAAAGTTAGCGATATGAGAGTACAGGATGTGCTCTAGTAATTTGAAGGGAATACTGGGTAAATAAATTGGGCGGTAGTTGAGTGGAGAACTTTTGCTACCTGATTTGTGGACCGGGTTTACCTTCCCGACTCTCCAGTCAGCAGGAAGAGTGGAACAGTCGATGGACTGCTGAAAGATCTTGCAAGGCATAAGCGATGAGTACGTTCGGGTGCTTTTAAAAAAACATTTGCTGTTAATTAGGTCAGTGCCGGGGCTAGACGATGTTTTAAGGTTGTCAATTAATTTCATGATGCCGCTAGGATCAATGCAGACGGGGTTCATTAACGGGTACGCATATGACTTAGAAGGTGGTAATGCTGCGATAGGAAAAATAACAAAGTTATTACTGAAAGTTTTGTTTAGTACATCGAGGCAGTCTGCATCCGGAATAGGGAGTCCGTCAGGATCTGTTAAGTGAATTGAGTCGACTTTTCTTGGGTTAACTGTGCGCCAGAATTTTCGGGGATCATTCGTAAGCATGGAGGGTAAGGCATTATTGAGGAAATTAATTTTGGCGTTCTTGAGTGCGGTTACATATGTGTTATTAGCTGCCGTATAGGCGCTCCATCGGGCGTCTGAAGGGGAACGTGAAGCACTACGAAATAGGCGTTTTTTCTTGTTCGATAATCTTTTGAGGAGATGGTTATACCAAGGTGCGTTTGAGTTGCAAGAAATGGTTCATAGGGGAATGTGCTTATCGATTAGTTGTTGGATTTTGTTGCTGAAGATGCTCCAATTATTTGCTATTGACCGGTTTTCAAAACCATCAAGAAAGGTGTCAAGGAATAGAGACAGCTCATTATTAATGACCCGAAATTAGCTTTGTTGTAGTCCCTGATCACTTTTTTATGCTGTTAGATTCAAGGGGTGGGGCACATATATCAAAATGAACAGCTAAATGGTCACATAACCCGGGCATGTATGTTACATGCGGGACGAGATCGGGGCGTGATGTTAGTATTAAATCCAAGGTGTTTGCGGCAGCTTGCGTTAACCTAGTAGGTTGAGTGACTAACTGAGATAACGAAAAGACTGAGCAAAGATTTAAGGAATCATTACTGACAGAAGAGAACGGATTAAGAGTAGGCGAACTGCATGAAAAGGAAATGTTCGGGAAGCTGAAGTCACGGGTAAAAAATATAAGCATTAGGATGTCGGAAGTAGGCGCTCTTAATAGCACCGTGCAACTGTTCCCAGAAGTTTGATTTGAAGTTCGGGGGGCGATAACATAGACTAAGGATTATTTTACGGTGGTGGATTTCAACGCATGCCCAGATGGTTTCAAGGCTGGTATCAATGTGTATCGGATATGACCTAATATTTTTTTAGAAATAGCCAGCAGAACACCACCACTTTGGCGTTGCGTGCGGTCGCAACGGAAAACTGCGATAAATCATTTATTACTTCGTTGTCGTGAATGTTATAATGAAGCCATGTCTCGGTGAGCGCGATGATGTCGGCGTTAAATGGGTTAGAAAGGGAATGCAAAGAGTCTCGCTTGTTAATAATGCTTCTTACATTAGCTTGTAAGACAGATATGCTGCGGGACGGAGAAAATTTCCTACTTCCGCTCTCGTATTCCTAGAGCGTGTTATTGACGGTGAGGGAAGAATCTTGAATAACATCCCGCGAGGAGCCGGCCTGTGGTTCGGGACTGGGCTCTAAATCAGCTCGTGACAGAATGAATAATTCAACGTTCTTAGTTATTTCGTTGTAGATATAGAAATGATTGCTTACGAACAGCTTGTTGTAGCGAAGCTGGAACATCGGGGAGTGAGGCAGCCCTTAGCCAAATTCGACAAGTCGGCTCCTCCCTAGGCGAGTAGC
The DNA here is from genome assembly GCF_052857255.1 of Amblyomma americanum. Taxonomy (NCBI): domain Eukaryota; kingdom Metazoa; phylum Arthropoda; class Arachnida; order Ixodida; family Ixodidae; genus Amblyomma; species Amblyomma americanum. The sequence goes on from NC_135498.1 coordinate 206,500,697, forward strand.
GTTCGAGAAATCCTCAGATAGGGAAAGATTGTTTTCCTTAAGGATATCACGGAAGTTCAGAATTTTCTCTTTGATTTCAAAGGAACAGAATTTAATGATAATAGGCCGACACTTCGAGGCTGAAAAAGTGCCCAAACGATGAACACGCTCTAGTGATGAACACGCTCTAGGACAGTGAACAGGGTCAGCGAGAGGAGATAAGGCAGAAATAACCTTTCTCTTTGTTTCATTCCATGTTTCGCGTGCGTCTAGGATTCCACGCAAGATTAGAATGTTCCGTCTTCATATATCTTCAAGATCGTCTAAGCGATACTGTAGAACAGCTTGTTGGGAGATGAGATCTCCTGCGGAACTTTGGATGGTTGAACGGCTTTGCTCAAAGACACCTATGGTGCTTATTTTATTCTCGAGGGCTTGTAGCCGGCCAAATATATCTAAGAACTTAATTTCAATGTTTTCCTGGCTTGATTTGTTTAAATTCTGCCCAAAGTTCCTCTTGGTTTTTGCCAAATTCTAGCGTACGCTCACTCATGTCTTTGAGCATCTGATACATAGCGTCAGATCGGTCCGGATCGTCAGTCGTTAAGCGAAGCTTTGGGCCAGTATTGGTCTCAATATCGCCAGAAGAAAGCAACAATCGCGCAACATCGAAGCAATCACTCATTAAATCACAGAGCGTATGTGAGCATGGGAGCACGACCAGAAAACGGTTGTCGGATTTTTTAGCGTATAAGAAAGAGCGTCTACACACCTGCAAGGAGAACAGAAGAATTGTGTTGGCCATGCATTCGCAGTGGCAGCTCTCATGCTCACTGACGCGGAAGACGGAGTGCAGCCAAATTATACTGCCGATGGGAATGGGCGTTGACATGGTCGACAGGAAGTTATCAGGGAAGCCGGTGATAACCTTTCCATCAAGGAATGAAAACGTGTGGTCGAAGGAACCAGGTGGATTGAAGATATCTGGGCCCGCTCAGGGGCGCGTGCGCCGTCGGGCAGAGGAGTCATGACGACGTATCCGGGTAAAGATGGTCCGAAGAGCAGCGAAGTGGCCAGGAAGAAGTAAACCGCAAAGATGGGACATGCCTGCGGGGAGAACAGAAGAATTGTGTTGGCCATGCTGTCGCAGTGGCAGCCCCCATGCTCACTGACGCGGAAGACGGAGAACAGCCAATTTATACTGCCGATGGGAATGGGCGTTGACATGGTCGACCGGAAGTTATCAGGGAAGCCGGTGATAACCTTTCCATCAGGGAATGAAAACATGTGGTCGAAGGAACCAGGTGGATTGAAGATAACTGGGGCCGCTCAGGGGCGCATGCGCCGTCGGGTAAAGTCGTGACGACGTATCCAGATAAAGATTGTCCGATGAGCACCGAAGTGGCCAGGAAGAGGTAAACCGCAAAGATGGCACATGCCTGCGGGGATAACAGAAGAATCATGTCGGCCATGCTGTCACAGTGGCAGCCCCCATGCTCACTGATGCGGAAGACGGAGAACAGCCAATTTATACTGCCGATGGGAATGGGCGTTGACATGGTCGACCGGAAGTTATCAGGGAAGCCGGTGATAACCTTTCCATCAGGGAATGAAAACATGTGGTCGAATGAACCAAGTGCATTGAAGATATTTGGGGGCCGCTCAGGGGCGCATACGCCGTCGGGTAGAGATGTCATGACCACGTATCCAGGTAAAGATGGTCCGAAGAGCAGCGAAGTGGCCAGGAAGAAGCAAACCACAAAGATGGCATATGCCTGCGGTGATTACAGAAGAATCGTGTTGGCCATGCTGTCGCAGTGGCAGCTCCCACGCTCACGGATCGTGGGTTAGTAGTATTGACAATGTGTCTGGGAAGGTGGTTCCAACTGTCAGAAGTGCTGGGGACAAAAGAAGGAAAAGCGTGTTTAGTATGGCATGACAGAACACCTACTTTGCGAAGATGATCAATGCGGCCTGAAACATCTGTAGGGGTAGTTAGTAGCCGGCTCTTAAGGACTGCATTGTAGTAATAGATCTTATGAATTAGGTATCAGCGAGAAATTTTTCTGCGGAGCTAAAGCGGTGGCAATGATAAGGTAGTTTTCGTAACTCTAACACTGGAGACACGGTGATAATTAGAGAGTATGAAACGTGACGCACGGTTTTGAATAGATTCGATTTCAAATGCTAAAGATGAAATGTCAGGGTCCCAGACAGATGCTGCATATTCCAATTTAGGCCGAACAAGTGTTTTACAAAGGAGGAATTTTATTGAAGTAGAAGAAAGGAAGAAGTTTCTACGCAGCTACCCCAACATGCGGTTAGCATTGTTAGTAATGAATTCTACGTGCAGATTCCAAGAAAGATTAGAAGTTATGTGCACGAGTTACTTATACGAAGACACAGCTTTAAGATGAGTATTATTGAGGTCGTAAATGGCTATTCTAGTATTACGTCGAGAAACACACAAATTATTATACACTTAATAATGTTCAGTTCGATGTGCGATAACTTTCACCATTCTGAAACTTGGTTAATATCAGATCGAAGGGCAGAATTTTCAGTCAGTATTAATTTCATGGCAAGTAACACAATCGTCGTCAAAAGATGTACGGAAGAAGCAATGTCGTTAGGCAAGTCATTAATATAAATGAAATAAAGTGGTGCCCCAGGACAGAACCCTTGGGAACGACTGAGCCCACTGGAGAGGAACGAAAGTTGGGTTTATTCGCAGACACGTATTGAGAACGACTATTGAGGAAAGACTGAAGCCACGAAATACTGTTAGGGTCGAGATTGAGATTAATTAATTTGTAAAGTAGTAATTGGTTAGAAACTTTTTCAAAGGCTTCGGAGAAGTCGAGGAATATACAGTCAGCCATGAAACTCCGGTCAAGAATAAAATGAAGATCCTGTGTAAAGCATAGAAGCTGCATCTCGCATGAGAATTATTTACGAAACCTGTGTTGGCAGTGTCTGAAAAATGAATTTGACTCAAGAAAATTGGCAAAGTGAGAGCAGATGACTTGATCCATGATCATACAATTGATGCAAAACAGTGAATTTGGCCGATAATTATTAGGAGAATGTTTGAGCCCAGTCTTGTGCAGGAGAACAACCTTGCCCACCTTCCAGTCACAAGGAACGCAGCCAGACTCAAGATATTGTCGAAGGAGTTCACCAAGAATAACATCACTCTGCACTTTGGTATTTTTCAAAAGTTTCGACTTGATGTTATCCACTCGGCATGATGATGACATCTTCAGCTCTCCAATTATTTTTGCGATGCCAACACAATCCATTATAAGGGGGTTCATAGTCAAGAAGTTGTGGGGTGCGTAATGAGGAATTGCGGTAATTATTTAGTAAATAAAAGAAGCTGTAAACATATCAATAAGAACATCAGCACACATTTCATTGCGAATTACTTTATCGTCTAAAGATTTAAGTTTAAATGTAGATAAGTTTTCTCAACCACGTTCCAAAAATCTTTGGAATTATTTAATTGCTCTGACGGAAAAGTATGACTTAAAAATGACTCCTTAGTTTTTTTAGTGCTGACTTATATTCAGACGCACTGGACTGATAAGCATCGCACCAGGGCACAGAATTGAACAGTTTGGCGGAACGAAACGCGTTTTTTTGTTAGTCTTTTAGTGAAGAACCAAACCAGGGCGAATATTTGTTAGTTGTTACTCTCTCAGCGGCACATAAGAATTTGTCAGTGACGCAATTTTGTGCTTAAAATGGTTGCAGTTAATTTCGATTGGACGGTCGTGAAAAGAGTTTAAGTATACACATCTTACACATCTTTTAATACAGAATACTCAAGGTTAATTTTAGGGTTAATCACATTCCTGAATTCTGCAGGGTTGCTCCTTAACAAGTCGGTTAAACTGTAATAAAAAAATGATTTTAGCCTCCTTAATGGCGATTGCGGCCGCAGCAAATATGTCTTTGTACTGTTGCCAGGTGTTGACAGAGTTCACTTGCTTTTTCCGCGGTTCACTTTCTTCTTTTTGATGAGGCATTTCTGAACGCCTTTTGTGAACAAGGGGGCATCGGTTCTTAATTTTATGTGTGTTTTTTGGATGTAGGCCAGTTCTATTTCCTTCCACCTATCGCAAAAAAAAACAGCCAAATTTTGTTGGTCGTGCGAGTCTAAAAGGTGGTCTCAAAAGTTTGCGCAAAGTCTGGTAGCATGCGGTTCATTTTTTTCATAGTCACATTTCGGGTAATTCAGTATGCATTTGGCTCTAATCTGCTTGGTAGGAAGGAACATGGGTACTAAACTGTGGACTACTGTGTGATCGCTTATTTCTTCGAGTACGTAGGTGCGGGAACGAGTGTGAAGGTTAGTATATAATAAATGTAGAACGTGATCCCCTCGCGTAGGCTCCTGTACCAGCTGAGTTATATAGAACTCGGCCATAGTACAAAGTAGGCGTGAACATTAATGGTGACTGGATCCGGAAGTGACAGAAGACGTTGTCCATTTAATAGCAGGATAATTGATATCATAGCCTAAAAGTACAATATTTTGACGGTAAGCAGCGAAAATTCATTCCAGTGCATTGTGCAGATGATCGGTAAAATTAGGGCGACTGTTTGGAGGGCAGCAGCCTGCATCTATAATATATGCGGCACCTTTTAGGTGCCACATATATTATAGATGCAGATATATTATAGATGCAGATGCACATAGGTGCCACCTTTGAGTTGGTAGTGCTAATTTCAGACTATTGATAGAGGCGTTCCACGTACAGAATAAGGCCGACCAGTACATCAGCGAAGCTTTGCCCCTGTTGTACTCTACCGAGAGCAATTTTTGGTGAAGTGCACAAAAATAACGGAATGACTTTCATCATTCCCAGGTTTCCTGGTTGCTGTTGCTTGATTATTTTTGTGCATTCATTATTTTCTCATTCATATCATAATAAATACTTGCTACGTGTTACTGGCTTAGCCACACAGTGAATGAAGCTGAGTATTACCCATGATGACAGCCCGGCTACTGCAAGCACCGCCCCATTGTGCTCATGTGATGTGATAACAGCCATAAATACCTCCCCCCCTGGAGCGAAAAATAAACTTCTCGTTAGTAGCGCTCTCCTTTGTGGTCTTCGTAATAGCGCTGCATCCAGTTTTCAAAAAATGAGTGATGGACACTCATCAAGTGTTTACAATGAAATGACAGTGCCTAGTGACACAAAACGCCCGCCCGTAAGCGTGAACTCTGTGGTTGTTGTATCAGTATTTCTTGCATTGAATCATCTTTCTTCAATAGCATGTATATACGAACGAGCACTGCTCAGCAACAATTTGCAGTAGGAAGTAGTAATGATCAGTGCTACTCTTTGTTAATAGGGTAACTTTTAAGTAAAGCTGCAAATGGGCCTATTTGGTTCATATTTAGCTTTCGGCCGTAGGTTACGCTCTGCACAAAACTACGAAAGTTTCAAAGCTGTAAAAACTATAAACACAAAACAGCGTAACCTTTTGAATGCTCGGAGTACAACAGAAAAAAAACTTTTTCACTCTTTTGTTGCAACTGTGTGGTTTGGCTTCAGGTTGCACGTGTGAACAACATGTTTAAGGGACACTAAGAATAACTGAATGAAAAATTTTGGTCAATAAAAGCTGATTCTTCAGCTCTCCCTGTGTATGTTAACGTTCGCCCAGCAGCAAAACGTACATATATGCCTGAAAATAAATTAAATATAAAAATTCTAGTTTGCTGAAGCACTGACAACTAGCTTAAGTGCGCCACTGGAGAGCCGAAATGCTTGAGCTAGACTGAGGTAGCGAGTGGACTTGACTTCAGGTCATCTATTCTTGGGGATATATTGTGTACAACGAAAGAACCACAAGTGCTCATCTTGAGACAGTGTTTTATTTCTTGTGGTTCACAATCACAGAAAGGCTGTTCCAAGCGCAATGATTCTTTTCCCGCAAACTCCAATTGTGCCTTTCGCCTCGGAAAGCAAATGCAGTCCTACAAGCTACTTCAACTAAATCCCTGTTGGATGTCAAGGACCCGTTTTTGTCTCGTCTTTCAGTTCCTTTAATATTTTGTTCCGTCTCTGAAATACCTAACCTAGGCGCTGGCTCTGTTTTGTTGGCTTGCCGCGGTGGCTCAGCGCCTTTGGCGATGGGCTGCTGAACCCAGACTCTCAGAGCCGATTTTGGCCCGCGCAGCCCCATTTCGATGGAGGCGAAAGAAAAAAGCACCCGTGCGCTGTGCGATATCAGTACAAGTTGAAAGAATCCCAGGTGGTCTCTATTAATCATGGAGCTCTCCGATAGCACACTGTGAGGCATGCAGGCGCCACCGCTTACCGTGTAATATCCCCAGGCTCATGATGAGGTGTTCAATCCGGGTGGCAAAGTAGCACAGCATGAGTCCGAGCGCCGCTATGAAACCACCAACGAGGGTCACCGGCCGTGCCGTGTACTTGTGGGCAATGGGTCCAGAGATCAAGCCTGCAACAGTGCCAGAGCGCGCGTCGTTCTTTAGTAGAGCCACACAGTCGGTAAGCAGCGCACATTGCAAGAAATGTGCAGGGAAAATTGTGGACAACACAAGAACTAAATAAGGGCACGAGCAAGGAATCTCAATTTGGAGACGCGCGATCACAGACTGCCTAGAACCAAACTCATGTTTGTCAACCTTTTTTTTTCTGGATGAGAACATGCTTATGATGAGGATTTCAATGAAATAAACCTTCAAAATGCATCGCAGTTTCTTCAATGCGCCGCCTTCTGCTGTCACTGTCGTGCCTTCTGCAGTAAAATATCCTTTGCTGGATGACTCTGAGACGAGAAGCAGTGGCTGTAGTAAGTGAGACATTTAATAGCGGCCCTAAAAAATTTGTACCATTGCCAGCGGTCCTATTGCAACGCAGTTAAGCTAAAATAAAGTCGTTTTAAGTGTTCTATGTACTCTTTGTAGCTCTGCGCATCGTTTACAAAGGTCATTTATTAAACAAATTGTATCGCTGCACCACTTAAAACGCAACCAGCATTCAAATTTTGAGCCACCCACTTCTACGAGACCCCGCTGTCAGCACAGTATTGTGAACGGTTGCTTTCTAGGTCGCCGCGCAGCAGAGGGTTGCGATATGGTGCGCGCAGCGTTCAAAACCCATCCCTGCAAAGACGCAGCTGCGCTTCAGCGTCAGTGGCATGCTGAGAGCCGAACAGATGCCGAACAGAATCGAAAGCTCTTCACTACAGGCGAGCCGCTTGTCCTCGCTTGTTAGGAAGTTGGCGCCGGTATCATTTGCAAAGAAAAATCGGAGTCCATAGGGGCCAATTCAGCACTAAATCGCGCATTGCGATGGCGGCGCTCCCGGCGCACTAGTTGAGTAAATCAGCTGCATGGAACGATTGCAATTTTAACTGGCGCCTAAATAGAGGACACACAAGCAAGCTCGTCTAAGAAACTTACTGAGTACAGTGGTCATTGTGCTGGAATTATTCAGCTCAATCGGGCAAAAAGCCTTTTTAGCTGCCTTTCATCAATCCCTGAAATGAATACACTAGACGCTAAAATATACTCTCTTGGCCAAAACTAAAACAATCAGCATACTTCAATACTTCATGTTCGACTTTGAGCTTGGAAAGAAATCGGCCCTTAAGTTCGTGCCAGGCTGTAAATTCCAGCATCCAGCGCCTTACCCGCGAGGGAAATGATGCCGGTCATGATGATGACTGCCCAGGCCGCTTCACTCCGGGTGGCGTTGTACGTGTGCAGGATGGCCACGTACAGGAATCCCGCCGAACGCCGCGCCGCCACGCCGAAGAATGTCGACAGGCTGCACGCGACTGCATGGGGAAGGGAGAGGTTGGGCTGTGCTATTCTGTGAGTGAAGCTCCTGCTAAAAACCAATGTTCCCGACTTCTCCCATTTTTGCACCTGACAGCGTTTTATTGTGAGCTCTATTATGCTACCAGGAGTCACAAAGCTCGCCGATGATTATAAAAAACATGCCGTACTAGATGGGGCTCTGAAATGATTAGTTTTTAGACAAAACCTGTTTGTTCTACAATTATACAGCCACAGCTTCCTAGCGAAGCTGCTACTTTCGAACTTTGAAGAAGACAGATACCATCTACATCAGTCCATGGTTAGCTATATATGACGGAAGCCAGAAGTCACAGAAGCCAAGAAGCATAGGGGATGCCTTTTTTGTACTCTGTAGTTTTCATCAATTGGAGAGTAATAAAAAGGTTGAAAAAAAACAACTATATTGCGCTGTTGGGTTGCGAACTCACGACCCCCGAATTTCGCTCCCGGTGCTCTATGAACTGGGCTACGACGACGGCTATCCGATGTTCTGCATTCGGGGGTATTTACGTGTAGTGTAAGCGATCCTTGAGAGTGTTCACTACAGCGCCGCCCTCATCCATTGCGGTGGACGTAGTGCGTCCTATTACCGCGAGTGGCACGGAGAAACGTGGTAGAACGGTGAGGGCGCAAGCTGTGCTAGAACCCTCTTCGGCAACCTATGGTATCAAGAATGCCAGATTCGACACCCTCGATTAACTATTCAGTTGACAAAAAGTTAGAATGAGGTGCTCGTTATGACATATATGACGGAAACCAACAGTTACCGAAACCAAGGAGCATAGGGGATGTTCTTTAATTTCTAGTTTTCATCAGTGCGAGAATAATAAAAGCAGAAGAAGCCGGTGGGATCCGAACTCACGACCTCCGAATTTCGCTTCCGGTGCTCTACCAACTGGGATAAAGAAAAGGCTGTCCGATATTCGCTTTCGGTGTTGTTTAGGTGTAGTGTAACCGAGCCTTGAGAGTGTTCTTCAACGCCGGCCATCTATTCGGTTCATCTTTTTTCACAAGGTGCCATGACCGTCGCTTTTACAGCTTGGAGCTTGTTTGTAACTGGTGTACCATCCACATTATATGAAGAACGTCATTTAAGATCAGGAAAACAAAAAATGGTTTCCTCTGGTGTTACAGCAGAAAGAAGCAAGGGCCATTGCGAAGTTCAATAACCTGCGTACTACGTACTAAGAATGGCGGGGAATCAAGAAACAATGTTTCAAGCATAGATCATGCTATCTGCAATGCACTAAACTTAACGCCACATGCATGCAACGACTCGAAAAATATCAGTGCATTTCAAGGGTAAAAAGAGTAGAAAGGATTCTCCATCCCACATCGCTGTAGCCATTACAGCATTAAAATGTGTTACTGTAGCACCCTGTTTTCGCTGGTCTAACAAGAGAGTTAACTTTATTCCTGCATGTTTTGCATTTGTCCGGAATAAGATGAATTTATACGGAACAAATGCCGCGTGTAGCATGGTGTGAAATTCCATAACTTTAAACAGCAGGAACTAATACATTATTTTCCATGCCCCTGGCATACTACCTTCTTTATAGGAAAAACAGTCAGTGCATCGATCAATATTTTTTCAATGGTGTTTTCGTGTAAAGCGTGAACAACGTTTACAGAATGCAGCTCATGCCACACCTTGTTGATTACATAGTCGTGGGAACTACCTAGCAATTGTAGCAAGTTACGCGAGCAGACTGTACGAAGAATGTATTAACATATGCGAAACAGTTTCTACCACTTTCTTAGTAAATACTACCAGGTTGTTGTTTGTGACTGTAGTTCTCTTTACTAGCTCCATAAGGTGGTAACTTTCACTAGTTCTGCATTTACTGCCTCCAGTCGCTAAGAAAGTAGTTATCTCCGAAACCTGGTTGTTAGCTACTGAATTCTCCGAACTTATTATTAGAGTGTATTTGGCCTCGTCGATCATTTAAAGATTTATTGATAGTGTTAACCCTTGCTTAATGCTCGTTACAGAGATGGACGCAATGCCATCAAGAGTGGCACTTCATAGCATCAAGTGATACGCCTGCGACACAAATTGTTCAGAGAGCATCAAAATTTCTGCATGTATGTTGACTTGGAAGCATTGCCAGACAAAGCATTCCAGCTTTCAATGACGTCAGGGAAAAAAGGATATCGGAATACACCAATACGGCCGTCATACGGCTTCATCGCTCTGTAGTGGTTTGTTTTAACGTTGCGTTTTACAGGCGTACTGGACATATCTACCCTTTTTTATTTTATAATGTCCTTGTAGCAGTTGACACAAAATTTTGTCTGGTTTATTGCCGTCGAGGTTCAAGTGAATCAAGCCCACATGAACGCAGGATTGCCGCCACCGAGTTCGTCCTTCAGTACTTTGAAGAGAGAAAGCGTGCGGCCAATTTTTGAATTCTCTGTAATTTGTCTTTTAAAACTGTTTGATGGGGACTACAGACTACGGAAGCGTACTCTAAGGATGGGCTATGAATGTCTTGTAGGCAATTAAGTAAGCAACTTTAGTCGCATTTCCCAATTTTTTCCTAAGGAAGCACAGTTTTTGAGATGCTGTCGAGCACACATTGTCGATATGTTCATGCCAGTGCAAATTATTTGTAATTGTGACCCTTAAATACTTGAATGTGTCTACAGTCCTTAGTTTGTTATTTTTATTCTTATAAGTAAATAGCTGCACACTTTTCTTATTGGTGACATGTGTAAAAGTCGATTTTGTGTAACTGATTTCTATATCCCTATTTTGGCACCAAAGGTGCAAGCAATGAAGGACCCGAGTTATTCTGATATGATGGTGAGGATGCGTTACTGTAGAATAAATTAAACTCACATCGGCGAAAAGCTTGAATTCCACGGGAGACTCGACAATCTCAGAAATGTCAATATTATAGATTAAGAACAATAACAAAACTAAAAAGAGAGCCAAGTGGACACAAGGAATCACGTCTAATGGAGAAGACAAGCACTCCTCTACCCTTAAAACCTGCCTGCGACTGTGCGGATAGGCGTCAATTCCTTTCAGAATATTTTCACTAATCCCGGCGTCATGTATTTTGACACGTAATTTATTGTGCGCGACTTTGTCAAAAGCTTTCGCTCACAAAGTCTATGCAGATGACGTCGACTTGCTATTGGGCATCTATGGCTGATGTAAAATCGTGAATAGTTTGAGCTACGTTGCGCTACACAGGCCTTTTCGGAAGCCATGCTGGTGCTGATAAAAAAAGTCGTTATCTTGAAGAAAAATTAAAACATGCTTACTTACGATATGCTCTACGAGCTTCCAGCAGACGCTAGTCATAGAAACTAGGCGATAGGTATTTGTGAGTAATCGGTAAACCGCTTTTAAAAACAGATGTTACAGCTGCGCTACGATAATCTTGTGGAAACGATTCTATTTTCAACGACTTCGCAATGATTAGAGTTAAAAAAAATGACACCCATTTTGCATATCGCTTAAAGACTTGGGGTGGTATTTCGTCAGGTCCGCTAGCCTTCTTTGAATCCAAAAGTAGCATTTGGATAAACACGCCAGCCTTAATGATGAGCACATTTTCCATTTACCATGAGGAAGAAGAAGGATGATAGTCGTCATCGCAATTGATGCTGTGCTTTGAAATAAATGGACTGAAAAAAAGATGATTAAACTGCTCTGCTACTTTTGTTTTTTCTGGCGCTATTTTAATGTTAATTTGAACACTTTTTATTTGTTCTTGTCACTCAAATACAACCAAACCTTTTGAGGCGATGTTTTAATAAAGATACTGAATGTCTGGTTAACGAACCGTTGTTCGACTCATTGAGAGCCGTTTTCAATGTCCTTCGCAATTTTGACACCTCAGAAAATTTACCTTCTCTCTTGCGCAATCCCTTTATTTTCGGCTTCATGTCAATGATAGGCCGAATTATCCAGGAATTACGGGGCTTTATCTTTCTCAGCCGAGTGGTTACGAATTTTTCAACAGAATGTCTTATAATATTCTTGAAATGCTGTCACAGTTCGTCAATCGAATCACAACCGCAGGCAAACTCGAATTGGCTAAATGACAGTATCGATGGCAGATGCCGGGGCTAGCAAAACTCTTTTCCTTCCTTTTTACTATTATTTTAATAAAAAAACCACCACCTAAATGACAATTCTCAGAAGTCCAGAATGGAAGTGTTGTCTGCAAGTCCATAGTCGTTGGTTAGCACAGGTGTAAAGCGTTGCGCATGAGTGCTTGCCCTAAGCAGTATGACGGGCATATCCCCTTCTTCAGGGGTAGAATGGGATTGTCTGTGTTGTTCTGTAAGGGCTGAATTGTCTTCTGTCCTCTTTAAAGAAAAAAAAACTTACGTTAAATACGACATAGACCAGGCTGATGCTTAATGTGCTGTTCACAGGTACCACTATCGCTGCACAGGAGCACCCCTCCACCGAGAAACCATGTCAAACTTTAATCGCGAAATTTTCCCACACGAAGAACTCTATCTTTCAGAGTAAGGTCTTCTGTTAGGAAAATAATACTGCCGATTTTGTTTTTTTTTCTCCTAACAGAAGACCTTACTCTGAAAGATAGAGTTCTTCGTGTGGGAAAATTTCGCGATTAAAGTTTGACATGGTTTTTCGGTGGAGGGGTGCTCCTGTGCAGCGATAGTGGTACTTGTGAACAACACATTAAGCATCAGCCTGGTCTATGTCGTATTTAACGTAAGTTTTTTTTCTTTAAAGAAGACTGTTAGGAAAATAATACTGCCGATTTTCTTTTGCCCCGCCGCGGTGGCTCAGTGGTTAGGGCGCTCGACTACTGATCCGGAGTTCCCGGGTTCGAACCCGACCGCGGCGGCTGCGTTTTTATGGAGGAAAAACGCTAAGGCGCCCGTGTGCTGTGCGATGTCAGTGCACGTTAAAGATCGCCAGGTGGTCGAAATTATTCCGGAGCCCTCCACTACGGTACCTATTCTTCCTTTCTTCTTTCACTCCCTCCTTTATCCCTTCCCTTACGGCGCGGTTCAGGTGTCCAGCGATATATGAGACAGATACTGCGCCATTTCCTTTCCCCAAAAAGCAATTATTATTATTATTATTTTCTTTTGCTCAGAGAGCAAATTGAGCCAATAACTTCTCTTGATATGGAATTTAAGCTTAACGACGACAGTAGGATAACTGAGAGCGCAGTCATGCTACTTGTTTTCCTACAGCCTGTGAAACGAATCCAATTCAAACTGAGAAACAGATGTAGCAGTGATCTCCATGGCGACGCGAATGGTATTTTCTACAGGTTTTCATTTTTCTCAAAGGGCAAGACCAAAATTTCTAGACATTCCTGCTGCGCTCTTCGAGCTGGTTTAGGTCATCATATACAAGTCTTACTTGGGTATCTAAGACATTGTTCTCGCGAACCGTGCACGGTATCCGAATTTGTCAATCACGTTTTTGTTCTAGCCGACTTTAACCAAGACCTTATCGTAATTGACACTCACATGCACTAGAGACTCCTCCGTTTTTATGGCAGTTGTGTCCTATACGCTGAGCACGTCCAGCTTCGCAATAAAAAAAAAACTAGCAAGTGCAACTGTTGCATCCTATGTGCAGAGCCAGCACAGCTCTTGCCTGCTGTAGTATGTGTAACACAACGAAACAAGAATTTACGAACTCAGGATGCAGTCGTTGATAGCGGCCCATGAGGGCCTATAAGAAACTTGCGATGCAGACCTGTCGTCTTGGTGCCCCCAAGCAGTAGGTCTATGTTAGGAGCCAGCACTTCACTCCGTCTAGAGAAAACGCGTGAGGTCGCAGACGAAGAAGAAAAAGCGGAAGTGGAACGTGGCGAAGAGCGTGTCGGAGACAACAGGAAGAACGCGGTCGCCGACGCACGTGCACGATATCTGCTGGCTCCTAGAGTTTCCTGCCTTGGGCTTCAGGCGCAGACGTACAGGCTACCAGACCTAGACAGCCCGTCGTCGAGAGCCTGAGCCACCAGACCCAGGCGCCGCTGTTACCTTCTTGACTTGCAGCCCCTTAACACGGGCCGCCTCCGTCGCCACCACCCGGGCTAGCTGACCGTGGGGCCACGCCCGGATCCCACAGGTGTGACGGTTTGCTGCGGCAGCGTTGAGGCCCGCCGTGGAATGCGCCGCCAACCGTACGCCAATGCTGTGGTGCTGAGGCCTGCCGTGGAGACTGCCGTCCACATTACGTCTTTATCATGGCACCGACCGGAGCCCACAGGTTGTTGTTGTTGTTGTTGTTAGCCTATCAAAAGATGGCACATACCCACACTGGGGGATCGGCCAAGAATCAGGTGGCTATTCACCTGAACGCAATTAACAAAAAGAAAAAGCACGTGGGAGCGCAACACCGGTGAATTTTTCGTCATGAACAGAAAAGGGATGAGTGTTTTGATTTTAAAATTTTAAGAATAATAATAAAGAGAGGGATTAAATATTAATGATTAAGTCAAAATGTAATAATTGATAGAAAAGAAAAGGTTGGAACACTTAGCAAGGCAGTCGGTGAGATTCTATCAGGAAATTTAGAACAGCGGTACAAACAGATCTGTGGCTGAACCCAAATGTGGTGGCGCCAAATGATAGCAAGAGCGGGCTGCTCAAACCAAGGCCAAGATGCTGCAAGAGCTCCTCCAGCAACCTTTTTCTCAGAGAGTTGAATCGGCGACAATACAGCCAAAAATGTTCAATAGATTCAGGCTCACGGCAAAATGCACAAAGGGGAGAGAGCGCCAAACCCGACTTGTGTAAATAGAAATTTAGAGAGAGGATGCGGCAGCGCAGCCTCGTCAGTGATACTTCAAGCTGCCGAGAGCAACAAATTTTCCTGTTCCAATAATATTTAAGGTGCTCATAATCCGCCGATGTTAAAAGTGATGTGTCTTGCGTGCTTAAAAACGCACGTCACCGAAATCTAGGTGCTGTAATATAGGCTATAGCCGGGATGGTTGGCAACACGGGGCCGCTGAGGGAAGCCTTTGCGAGATTATCAGCAATCTCATTTACTGTCACACTGCTGTGACCGGGAACCCATACTTAATGAACAAGGCTTAAATGCGGAGAAAGTAGGGATAAGAAAGTTGATAAAATGGGACCGTCAATATCTGCAGCGAGGGACGAACACAAAGATAAAGAATCAGTTATTATTGCAACTGCTGTAATAGAGGGGTCTAGCTTGCGTAAAGCAAGTACAACTGCTAGAAACTCTGCTTGAAAAATAGGGGTGAAATCTGGAAGGCGCGGAGAAAAGGACCAGTCTAAATGCGAGCAAAATATTCCCACACCTGCTTTTTCATTGCATTGCGATGCATCAGTGGCTATTGCTATATCTGTAGGTAGGGTCCTCAGATGGTCTTCTAGAAGACCATTTAGAATACTCGGTGGCAAAAGTTTTGCATTTTTTGGGAATATGTCGTCGAAAACAATGTGGATAGCGGGCCCATTGCGAAGCGCAGGAAGGATATCATAAATGTTTACATCTAAAGGCTGAAGTAATCTTTGCACAAACACTATCTGAGGGGAATTGAAACGAGACCAGGGGACACCAAAAAAGGAGGTCGGCTGAGAACAGAAAATGCTTTGGGAACGGTGGAAATGGGATTCATAGATCCTGAGGTAAGTTTGCACAGTTAAAAATTGAAGTCGTGATAAGTCGTGATAAGAGAGACGGAATTCGGGCTTCAAGGTACAGCACATTGATAGCCACAAATTTTGGATGGCCGAGGCACAAAAGTTTGGAAGGCCCACAGGTTGTGCCGACACCCCGCCACAACTCCACTTTTTCTTCCTTGTCCGCGACCTCGTGCGTCTTCTCTAGCCGCAGTGGGGCGCTGACTCCTTACAGTCTAATGTCATTACATTTTTCAAAGGACCAACATGTTAAAGCAGTGTCATGTTTCGTTTCTTTATTTTCGTCCTAGGGTGCAGTAGGCATGCTGGCGTAAAGCCTCACATTTATTAAAACGTGGACTGCATATTTTGCATTCACCAGTGTCGCTGCTTTATAGGGCATGTGCACCTGTTTTCTTTGATAAGAGGACTAACGCTGGCTTGTTGGTTATGGTTCACGCAAAAGAAGAAAGCGCGAATGTAAGTCTGGTTCTCTCTTGTCCCGTCTTCATAACACTGTTACAACCGTTTGCTTCGACTTAACTCACTATTTTCGCTGCGAATATCATATTTGCGACTCACTAGCGCATGAATTGTCACAAATTGCGCAAAGGGTCTTAAGCGTCCTCTAGAGAGGGCTTCCTAATCATGAGAAAAATAAATAAAAAGAGAGGAAAATTGACATCCAGTTCATTTGGACCTAGCTGTCCCGCTTTTGGCAGCGGAACCTTAATGCAAATCAGTCAGCGAGCGTCCTTGAGACCAATGGAGCAGCGTACGTCAGACCTTCGCGCCGACAGGCCGGTGTAGCAACGGTGTGCCTGCTTGCACACGAAACAAGCGCCTAATCGTTGGTGCTGTCTACGATGAACTCATACGAGGAAGGTGAGAAAGCAAGCGTTCTACACAAACAACCCTCTGATGCCAAGGTCACACTTCCCTCACCATTACAGAATTTCTATTATGCTGTTCACTCCCTCCCTTCTCCGTTGCGACACAATGTATACAAGCCAAATTAAATTCAAAGACATACAGCCAGCCCCATTTGGCGTTCCATTTTCGCGTCAAAAAAGTGTTCATGTAAGCTGCTTACTACACTTACAAATACTTTAAGTAAATGATTGGTTTGGTGTGGTTTTGTTTATGGGATTAAACGTCCCAAAACGACTCAGGCTAAGAGCGACGCCGCAGGGGAGGGCTCTGGATAATTTTTACTGCTAGAGGTTGTTTAACGTGCACTGACACTGCACAGTACAAAGGTCTCTAGCATTTCGCCTGCACTGAAATGCGACTGCCATGGCCTGAACTGAAACCTCGTTTCTGCGGTCCGCAGTCAAGCACCATAAGCACTAATCCACCGCGACAGCTTAGAAAAGTAGCGGCCATATTGGAGGCACTCGAACTCATCTCACATTAGCCAATGCGCTAGAAAGAAAGGAAACCATATATGCAATAAGAGGGGGCTGATTAATATGTAGTCCCCTGGCTCTGTCTGCATGACAGCAGGCCAGTATTAGAAATCTGGTCGCGAAGCGTGGCCCTAAGTAGTCTTAGAGTTCTCAATGAGCATCTGACATTGCCTGAACCACTCAATAAAGCATCCAATGATGGCCCTGATTGTCCGTCGCATTTCTAAAATTGTCTTTGCTCTCTTCAGATCATGGGTACCATGGCCCAGTTTAGCCGATATTTACCTACTCTTTGCGATTGAAGGCTATGTCATTCTATAAAACAGAAAATAGTGGCTTAGCTTTCCCATCACACATCCAGCGTAAAAAGTATATTGGCAAACGCTGGTCAGCTTTGCGCCATTTTCTAAAGCAATTGGCATTTGGTAGTAACGTCGAGCGAGTCGTAAGCATCCTATTCTACTTCGGTCTTCGTTGCAGGGCACACCCACGAAGCCGCACTAGGCGCCGGCGCTGATTCATCCCGTAGCCTGCCGCCGTGAAAACAAGGATTACGCTCTACACCACCTGGTTCAAGAAGGCGGCATCGTCAGCTACGCCGTGACCTTTTACGTTAGCTCCCACGTGACCCCATCCACTACAAAAGGAGCACCTTCATTGACACTCGCAGCATTTGGCAGTAGACTCGAGCGAGTCGCAAGCGTCCCAATCTACTTCGGTTTTCATTGCAGGGCACACCCACGAGGCCGCACTAGGCGCCGGCGCTGATTCATCCCGTAGCCTGCCGCCGTGAAAACAAGGATTACGCTCTACACCACCTGGTTCAAGAAGGCGGCATCGTCAGCTACGCCGTGACCTTTTACGTTGGCTCCCACGTGACCCCATCCACTACAAAAGGAGCACCTTCATTGACACTCGCAGCATTTGGCAGTAGACTCGAGCGCGTCGCAAGCGTCCCAATCTACTTCGGTTTTCATTGCAGGGCACACCCACGAGGCCGCACTAGGCACCGGCACTGATTCATCTCGTAGCCTTCCGCTGTGAAAACACGGATTGCGCTCTACACCGCCTGGTTCAAGAGGGCGTCATCGTCTCGCTACGCCGTGACCTGCTACGTTGGCTCCCACGTGACCCCATCCACTACAAAAGGAGCATCTTCATCGACATTCGCAGCATTTGGCAGGAGACTCGAGCGAGTCGCAAACGTCCTAATCTACTCCGGCCTTCATTCCAGGTTAGCGAAAAGAGCACGTTGACTTTACGCATTATTATTACTGGCTTGTCGCTGCTGCCAAGTGCCCTGTGAAGTTCTGCTGTTCTCGTTTCTGCCTGCTTATCGAGTGTGCTGTTTGACATGTTAGGCGACACACCTTTAGGAATGAATGGAAAGGAGGCGGCTAGGACTTTAAAGCTGATATAGCAAAGTTACGGAAAAAAACTAAAGCTGAAATGAAGCTACTGAACAAAATTGTGAAAAGCAAGGCTTAGTTAAAAGCATCGAGTTTGCACATGACTCTATGAAAGAGCTTGAGGAAAAGCTAAGAGCCGAAATCGCTAAAAACAAGAACCTTGCTGAAGAAAAAAATGCGCTTCGAACCATGCACACAAATCTGGAAAGTAAAATGCTTGATTCGGACAAGCTACTCATTCTGTCTGAGCAATACTCAAGAAGAGCTAACTTAGAAATTCAATGTGTCATAGAAAATGACAGCGAGTCTGTGATTGACATAGTCTCAAAGATTGGAAATGCAATCAAAGAGCCAATTCAAGAAAGCGACATTGAAGCCTGTCATCGAGTACCGACACGAAAGGCAGATACGTCGAATATTGTGGTTAAGTTCCGGTCTCGACCCAAGCATGATAAAGTGCTCCAGAAAGCCAAAAATATGAGGCTGACAAACACTAACGTTGGGCTCGAAAATTTTGATCCTGTGTATGTCAATGAACACCTTTCCCGGCACAAAAGAAACTGCTTGCGTTTGCTGTAAAAAAGTATGAGCATCAGTGGAAGTCTGTTTGGTCACAGAATGGAAAGATATTCATGAAGCAAAGTGACGGCTCCGCTGTTGTACCGATAGCCAACGAGAAGGACCTCTTCAAGCTCTTCTCGCAAGAAAACAGTCGTGCTGAGTAAGCAGCAGGCGATAATCATAGCTCACCTGGCAACTAAAATCTGTCGTCCTTCTGCTCTGTAATCAAAAAGAACTAAACAAAAATGACCTATCACGAACTTGTCCTTACATAACAGGTGAAGCTAGGGGACAGTAACTGTGAAACTGCTTTGCACCACAATTCGCGCTCAGTGGGCAACAAACAAGATGAAATCGTTCTGTTATTAAAACAGTTCTCTTTCGAATTTACGGTTTTGATGCTCATTGAAACATGGTGTCAACCTCCCTGCAGGATGCTAGAGCTGCCCGGTTACGAAGTCTTTTTCCTTAACAGACCTAACAAACGCGGCGATGGTGTTGCTATCTATGATGATCATACTCTCGCGTGCAAAGGGTGCAACATCCTGCCTAATCTTAGCGAAGTTACAGAAGAATATGAAGGACTAACATTGTAAAATCGAAACCTAGCTGATTTCTGTAGTATACCGTCCCCCAAATGGCAACGGGAAAAACCTTACAGATTATTTTGACCAGATTCTACAACATGCATCATTGAATAAATGTTCGCTTTTGTGCAGTGGTGATATTAATATGAATATTTTCGACGGAAACGCTACTGTACATGATTTCAAACTGAAACTTGCTTCCTGTGGGTTTGTCAACTTAATAGAAAGCGTAACACGTGTCACATGCACGACTGTGTCGGCACTTGATTTAATAGTTACGAATATTGAAACCAATGTAATCTCTTGCGGTGCAATTGCTTCAGATGTGAGTGATCACTGTCCGGTGTTTGTCGTCTTTCAAAATAAGCATGCTAAGCGACACAATGTGAACGAGACAATTAGTGTACAGCGCATCACAGATGCCTCATTGGAAGGATTTAAGCACGATATTGCGAACTTCGACTTGTCTTGTGTGCTGCAAAAGACGGACGCAAATGATGCATACGACTTATTTTTTGATCAATTCCTACGCCTTTATTCGAACCACTTTCGGCTAGAAAAGTGCACCCCTTCCAAAAAGATAAGAAAACCACGGATTACACGAAAACTGTTCCAAATGATAAAGGACAAAAATCATTTGTGTCGAATGTTCCTTCCAACACGTGTAGAATATATGCACTTCTTTCATTTAAAAAGTTTAGAAACCGATTAAACTCGGAGCTACGGAAAGCAAAAAATTCATATTATTAGCAGGTCTTGTCGATTGTAAGTTCAAAGAGAACTGATATTGCTTGGAAAGCTAAAAATGATGTCCTGGGTAGCCGTGCGAATAAATGTGTTGCAAAAACTACGCTATCAAGTGGCAAGGAAATAAAAGGAAGAGCACTCACAGAATAATTTAACAATTTCTCAATAACATTTCTTCATCTCAAGATCCAACGGAGACTAATATCGCCGGTTACCCTAGTCAGGTTAGCGGGACTATATTTTTTTAGCCTACTGATGAAAATGAGGTTTATAATGTGTACATGGGAATGAGTAGCAACAAAGCCTTAGATATCAATACCACGCAGATGAAACCACTGAAATATGGCTTACCCACAATTTGTTCTTGCTTTCTCAGATCTATAATCTTGCACTGGAATGCGAGGTTTTCCCCAAGAGAATGAAAACGGCAAAAGTGTCTGTAATTTATAAAGGGCGCGACCGAAATGTAACAGCAAATTACAGGCCCATTTCAGTACTCCCTGTGTTTTAGAAGGCACTGGAAAAGGTTATTTCGTCAAGAATAACAAAGTTTTTTGAAAAAATAGGGTAATAACTGAATCACGAATTGGTTTCAGAACGGGTAAATCCACAGAAGCAGCCTTACTTGCAATGAAATAAATTATTTTGAACAATATAAATGAGAACTTGTATACCATGTGCATTTTTCGTGTTTTCAGTAAGGCGTTTGATTCCTTCAACCGGACGATTCTTGCTAACAAACTTCAAATGTACGGTATCCGTGGTAAACCACTTAGTTTGCTTAAACGCTTCCCTCAAAACAGAAGTCAGTCGGTGTCTGTAGATGAACTTTCTTCCTTTTTGCCTATCAGTTATGGTGTCTCACAAGGGAGCATACTGGGACCACTTTTGTTTAATGCACACATAAGAATATTGTTAGCATAGATCCTTAGGGTATATTTTTCGTGTCTTTTAAACTGGGATGCCCACGTCGAACACCTCTGGAAAAAAATCTGTTCGGTCTGCGCAGCCCTTTCGTGATGCCGTGAAACATGACCTTTGAAATGTAAATTACAAATTTATTATGAAGTATTTTTTTCTCACCTTAAGTACTGCAGCTTAGTGGGCCAGAATGACTAAATATAACATAAATAAGCATTTAGTATTGCAAAAGCAAATTGTTCGAATAATCGCCGATATTGATAACAAGACTACCACCAAATATGCCTTCCAAGCACATAACATTGTCCGCGTTGATATTTTGTATAACTTCAATATATTGCAAATTATGTATTTTTCCACAACATTAATTGTCAATTTTTACTCTACCCTAACATCTTTGGACACGCGACGTGCTAACGTAAATACAAGAAGTACTAACTCATGGAATATACTTCGTTTTCGCACCGATTAAAAATTACAAATATTGAGCTGCGGAAATATTTTGTTCAAATGCCATTCTATGTCTCCTCCACTTGATGATTGTTGAACGTTTGCTTGAGTGTTAATGTATTTTTCTTTCAATATATGTATGACCATTTCAGTGATACCATTTTTAAACATTATTCGAGTTAGTGTACATATTTTTCGAGTGTTTTCATTATTTAATCCACTAATGTATGTGTGACTGGTTTTAATATTAATAATAACTGTTATTCAAACCAGTCACACATACAGTCCAACATAAAGTGTGGCTGGTTTTGCAAAATATCCTGTATCGCTCGCGTGCTACTGCTTGTAGGGGTTTCCTGGACCCAATCAAGCTGCCCAGGCAGCTTTAAGCCAGGAAACACTCTAAATGAACCTGGAAAATATACATATTGACTTATTGACTTAAATGGCAACGCTCAATATCACTACAACAAAAAGGGCCATTTTATAATTTTTCGAACTCGCAACAACTAACTTGAGCTCTCCATAAAAGGTGTGAAAACTTTATAGGCCTGTCTCATCTTAGTTTGACTATAATATGCAAGTACGCGTCGGCAAAGTCGATACAGACCTTGAGATCAAAACGAATGTTCCTGGAGCACATTATAACACTGGAGCAGTCCTGGGGTAGTAGCGCTGTGGTGTCACTCTACTACTACTACTGCAATTCATTGTAATACCAGTGCTGCACGGACTTTTAAGTGACATTTCCGACAAATGGGGTTCGACACTTCGAATGACATATGGACCCAACAGAGTTCGGCGGTGCTTCACAACAATTTCCAAACGCACTCGGAAGCATTCCAAACGCGTTCGCTCGCTGTATAGCAACGGGGCTGCTGCCGTCAAGGTTTGTTTTTGTCCGTTCGCTGGTTTTGAATGGTACAACGACGTGACGACACTCTGTGAAAAAAAGTTGCTGTCACACCGTGTCAACCAGTGTCGCTACGCAATCAAAACGCCTGCCTGATTCAGGTTTCCCTGCAGAAATGTTGAGAGCGGTCGCTGAATCCCTATCAAAAAGATGAAGGGCGAGGTCAAGAAGGGAAATAATGATGCCACTGACAAAAGTAAAAAATTTCAAGTCATGCCTTATTTGCACAAAGTGGCGCACAATGTTAAGAAAGTCGCCGAGCGCCAAGGGGTCAATTTGATTTTTTCGGCCCCCGTCAAGCTTTCAGCACTTTGTGCACGAATTATGCCTGGCGGAAGCAAGAAGCGTTCCACGAACAAACATAGAACCATGTACACAAAGTGCCGGACTGAAGTGATTTATAAGATTCCGCTCACCTGTGGAAAATTTTACATAGGTCAGACGGGTGACTGTGTGAACGAGAGGTTGCGCCAGCACAAAACAAAAGTTGGCGCTGGTGAAGATGGCAACCTTTCTTGGCGCTGTAGCAGATGTCCTGGCAAGTGTTCCCCACGTTTCTCTGAAGTCACCATTCTGGGCAATGGGAAAACACGGAAGGCCCGCGAAATCTTTGAGGCCTTTCAATTAGCAAAACATGGTGATGCTTGCGTCAGTTCACCATCGATAGCGCTGACGATAAAAGAACTTGATTATCTGAATAAGTATGCTTGAGCGTCTGTCCTGCCTTGGCGCATGCGTTGAGATTACTCGGCGGTCTGTACTCAATAAAGAATTTAGTTGTTAGTTCAGCCGTTGTCCTGTGTTGTTCTCTCCTGGTGTGTTCATCTTTTTTTGGCTCGTATTTTCTCCTTTAAAAGTGCCGTAAATTTATCACTTAACGAATGTGCACTGGCGTGACGCAGTGGTAATGATTCTTGCTCCTGATATATGGATCAGCCAAGCCGCTAATAAAAAAATTATATGCTTTGTTTGAGAAGTGCACAGACAGAGCTCACGCTGTTGCCTTTGTTCGGTTTCTGGGTTGAATAACGCGCTTATTTGTCATAGAATTTATGCGCTTGAAAGCGTTTTTGCACGCTCTTCTCGAGCGAGTATGTGGAAACCAGTTCAAAAGCGCTTTCTTTTAATAAAATTCAAATACGTTCATTATAATAAACTGTTCAATTACAAAATAACTTTGTTGCTTCACTCTAGAGAATTCAATGCCACACTGCGCAAAGGGTGTCTGCATAATGGAGATCCTGAATCAAACGTAATAGCTTGGTGCAAGTGCATTCGCAAAGCCGACTTTGTGTGTAACTTTAGCAACGTCCAGAAACGAATCAGTGGCCTCGTAATTTTCAATTATAGGTTGCGCACGCGCGAAATATTTGGCCGCTGCTTCATGAACGCCTGTGGTCACGCGCTAACAGATTCTTACGCTTCCGTACGTCGTTGCCTGTGATCGCACCTTTCTCCGGTTTTCCGATTTGATATTTTCGTCCTTTTCTGCCAATCTTAATGTTGCAGACAGTTGTTTTTTTGCATTTTATTGTTCTCTTGGAAGATTTACATTGAGAGCTAAAACTCTTGCTCACGTCTTTGCTCATTTAGTCGTAATTTTTTTTTTCTTCCGAAGATCACCTCGCAAGTGTCACAACGTATCACATCGGAAGTAGTTGCATATGATAATTCAACACGTTTTTTTTCGTTTTTGCTTTTTTTACACAAAACTTCCACACCAACAGAAAAATTGAGGATTCTTCGACGACCAGCGAATAAATCTACCGGCAACTGGTGCTACACGCATGCTAACCTATCATGTTTGCCACATGTGCCGTAGACAAAACTATGAAAGAGCGCGCATTCTGCTTGCATAACATCTTATTTATTGTTTTATATTTTTGTTATTTTATGGCAACATTTCAAGCCATCTTGAACTAACAGAAACCACATCACACGGCCCCACAAAGTACGCGAGTGTCTGAAGTAATTTTGGCGAAATTCATCCTGAAGCTCCACATTTTGTCAACTTCAAAATTTTGGGGCGCCGAACATATGCTTTTCCTGCGGCTTTGCAAAAATAATGTGGCGCTTACGCGTTTCCCATCCCATTGTTTCTTATAGGTACACCCTTCTGAACTTCCTGTGGCTCATTCTCCGGGAATTCCAAACTCCTTTCACACATTTTGGGCCCCACTCCCTTTTCTCTTTCAAGTTCCATATGTCCCCACCTCTTCTCCCGGCGCGGTGTTTCTAGCTAACGCTCTAAACCGCTACCGCGCGAAGCCCTATTTTTCCTTTGTGGTTTTGCTCACTTTTGTTGAGCTGTTTCCCTCGCGCGCAGCTGCGCGCTTCGCCGTTTGTGCACCCCCCCCCCCCCCCCAAGATCTTCTCTCTTTCTCAATCTTCCAGCTGAAAACTTTTTCTCGCGACCACAAAAGCTGCCCATGCTAGCAGCGCACTAAGGACCAGGCACAAGATCAAGAAGTACGACGGGACGAGGCGCCGAACTATAAACTTTTGTTTTGAAAGGCGAGGCGGACTAGTACTGAAGAAGTGCTCTGTTGACTTTGTTGTACAAGTTTGAGCTGTGGAAATTTTTTTACCTGAGTTGGATTCCTTTATAGGAAGATACCTTATATTTTGCCTTGTTCTGATTCTGTATTTTGGCAGATGCCGGGGTGAGCAAAAATCTTTTAACTTCCTTTTGTTATATTTTTGATTAAACACTTACTACTACTTGGTACTTAGTCACGTGAGGGCTTGCCCTCGCTTCTTCGTACCTGAAATTTTTGTGGCATCTTTCATTTCGTTTTGATTTGCTTTTTCGTTGTCAAGTGGCCTGATAGGGCACTTCTTGAATAGCGCTTCGCCTCGCCTTTCAAAATAAAAGTTGATAGTTTTGCGCCTCGTCATATCGTGCTTCCTGCTCTTGTGCCTCGTCCTTAGTGCGCTGCTAGTATGGATGTTAAGTAGCCAAGTAGCCCAACAAGTATTGCACAAAAGCTGTATAAAAGATAATGACTTTCCTCCCTGAAGACACCTCCCCCCCCCCCCCCCCCACACACACACACACTAGTCTTGGAGCAGTGCGATGCACCAACCTGACACATCTTTGAATGCACGGGTCTTGCCCTGGCGGCGGTGCCCAACCACACAACCAGCGCGACAAAAAAGCATGCACACTCAAGCTGGCAACGTTCGTAGTCTGTGCAAGCGAAAAGCCACATCAGAGCTCCGACGCGGTTAAGTACTGTTGACTGCAACATATATTTGTAAGCACTACAATTCTTTTATTTTGTGACACGTTCAGAAATGAATGTAGTTTCAGGAGTAAATGGTGCTTTGACCACATGCGGCTTTATTTTTAATGGAAGGAAAAGAGAATGAGACAAAGAACGAGGACGACTTCTTTGTACCTACTGTCTTTGCGAAATCTTTGGTTTTGCGTCGTGCGCAGTGCAAATCTGCCCGAATTGTAAGAACCTTATTTTTCTTCTCTGGTGAGATGACATCACCAAGGATTCATTACTTTCTCTACGAGCGGGTTTGAAATTGCGTGACCTGACATCTCATGCTTTCGGGAATACGTTTGTCGTAGAGTGCTTATGCACGACTGGAATCATAGCAGCTTACAGTTCTACTGCAGACCAGTGGGTAAGGATATGTGTAATACTTCCGTACTCTTTTTCTTTGGCTTCCACACTAGCAGGCGCAATAGAAAATCCGCAATTTCTGGTTAATGCGTATGCCCAAGTTATCTCACTATGAAAAAAAGACATTACTCTGGACCGTCAGACGGGTGTTTTGTGTAGTTTTCAAGCCACAGTTTCGAATCTGATATTGCACGTGTTCGAAGCGACTAAGGTAAAGTGATTTTTTAAAGAAAACAAAGGTGGCCAAAGTTTCTTGCATCAACCGTATTTTGCAAAAAGGAGCGAGCCTTATGTTTAAAGCCGTCAAAAAAAAATTTGTTCTGAAATGTTGTTTTGTAGACCATGCGTGAGAAGATGCTACAATGTTTGCATCTTTACCTGAATAAAAAAAAATGAGCTCTAAATTTAGAGACAGGCAGCTATAATACTAAAACAAAATAATCAATTATTTTTCGTTAAATACGGCATTATTTGCTTTTATCACAATGAATATGTTTACTGGGGGTGCGACCCGAGGCCTTACACTAAATATGAACCATTTGGTAAAAGGCAAATTAGACTTCCATTTGTGCAATTATTGCGGTGTTAGATCTTAAGCATAAATCACAAATCATTCCGTAAAACTTCTTGCGAGTGTCTTCAAGCAGACTATGCTACTGCAGAGTTACTTAACCTTTTTTGTTTTTGTCCTGTTGCGGCCATATTTAGGCTAATCATGCATCTATTTGCAGGCTCGACTCACCGTAAGGTCATCGTGCAAGAGCTGAACGAGGAATTTGTTTGAATGCAGTGCAAGAGTCCTCTTGCAAGAGGAGTGCAATGATTACTTCCGATATGAATGATCAGTTTACTGATTTTAAACAGAAGAGCGCGCAGTTTGACAGGGACAACGAGGGAGACACGACACAGACGAGCGCTGACTTGCAACTGTCACTGTCAAGTCAGATCTCGTCTGTGTCGTTGTCTCCCTCGTTTTCCCTGTCAAACTGCGCGCTGGTCTGTTTAAAATGACTTACCAACTCGCCCAAGCATCCGTTTTAACTAGTTTACTGAAGGACAGCTCCGTTAAGCACTCTAAGGATGCCTTAGCCGTGCCACAGCAGCTTGCCGAGCTGCGTTCTCCAACTTGAATCATCTGCCCGAGAAAACTTGACAATAAATGATTTTCTCACGGACTCTGCCACCATACTGTTTGGTCCTCCTTTCCTTTAATCCCCACAATGGCTAGAGTTAGCGCAAGCCATACTGTGTGGGCTGGAAGCGTGATTATTTTAACTGGATGCAATGAACCGATCTTTTGCCTAAATTCTTTGCGACTATCATTTGTCATTATTTCCTAGATATGGTACATCCACAGTGCCAGTCATTGGCCTGGGATTGTTATGTTGCATGCACCAATTTTCGAACGCAGGATATTAGTGCTTGAAAGCTGGATATCAATGTTTGAAATCTGGATAGGCGAGTGCTCGAAAGCTGGATACCAATGTTCGAAAGCTGGATGCCATTGCTGGAAAACTCGAAAGTCAGTGCGAAGCCTTTACTGGCCTATGTCGCGAAACGAACGCCAGGCCTGCGTTGACCTCTCGATCGGCCGTACGTTGGCCCAGAACTGGGCTGAAAATGTCAAAGTGGTAGCGCTTTGCCTAAATGCCAGTGTAGGACCGTCGTTCATGCCAATTTTTGCTGGTGATCTCCGCGTTCGCCTAATGCTGTTGTGCTGCCTGGGATTTTTGCTTCACTGTTATTGTTTTGAGAAACGGTTTTGAACGTGGTGCTTCTGAAACGAGACAATTCTATTCTGTTGACACTTCAGTGTCGCTTGAGGCCTAGTCGAAAAGCTGAGAAAGGCTTCCAAAGAGTGTGTCACAGTGTTTCGCGGTAGAACCTTGATACTTATGTTGGGGCTCGCCAATTCAGCTGCTTGCCGCCTAGATGGGCTTAAAGAGTTGCCTAATTTACCTTCAAGAAATATATGTGCGCCGCGTTGACTCAGCGGTTATGGCGCTCGGCTGCTGACCCAAGAGACACGGGTTCGATCCCGGCCACGCCGGTCAGATTTCGATGGAGGTGAAATTCTAGAGGACCGTGTACTGTGCGATGTAAGTAAACGTCAATGAACCCCACATGGTCGAATTCTCCAGAGACCTTCACTACTGCATCCCTGATAGCCTGAGTCGCTTTGGGACGTTAAACTCCCCATAGACAAAACCTATTTCCTCGCAGACGAGCAGATGTCGGAGATGCGAGTTCGCCAGTTAAGGCGTGATGTTGATGCTAAGATCACCCCTATGTTCCTATGATTCCTTCACTTCACTAATTACGTTGTCTTGTGCGTAATACCATGCGTAAATTTCATTTTATTAATCTTGTTTGCTGCATGCAAGTAGAGTTTTGTTATTATTAATTGTCATATCCCACTTATTACACGAGTCTCCTAGTAGCTGCAAGTTCCCAATTAGGGCTAGGTATAATTCAGTTGTGGAGGTCGCCCAGGAAGGCGACCGCGGTCACATTTATTGAGAGCAGCTGGAGAAGAGTCAGCAGCGGAGCGGCGGCGGCAGCGTCCGGTCCTGGCCAAGGTCCTGAGCGTTCTACGCGGCTCGCGCTTCCCGTTGTTCCTTCTCTTCGCGTGTGCCGCTACGGCAGCTACAAGGTAGCGCTACACAGTCATCGGCGCATAACCTAGCAGATGTACTTGGTGCCAGCACAGGAATCGTTGATTTAAGTTTTAAATGAAACAACTCCCAAGGTGCAGCCCTGTGGAACACCCGAGTAAAGAAATCTAAACGGAGAGCAGTTCCCTTTATTATCCGCATATTGCTTTCGATTTCTTCAATATGACAATACGCAAGCAATGATTCCAGAATGGGTGCTATTGCTTTCATTTTGCTGATTATCTTAATACGAGGAGCCCTGCTGAATGCTTTGGAGAAGTCCGTAAATGTAACATCTACCTGACCGCCACTGTCGAGAGTTTTATTTAGCTCATGTACGGCGTCAGTTGAGCGGCGGAAAAAACGTTTTCGGAAGCCATGATGGTTCTTGTTAATCATGCCATTCAAGTTTAAGAACCGTCCAGATATTTGAGTAGAATATGCTCGGACAATTCTCAAAGAACAGAAATGAATGGTGTTGTCCGGTACATATTAATTTCTACCTGTGTCCTGTCTTTTGTACATGTGCCCTGCACGCAACACGCGAGTTGTGAGACAGAACGTCTGCCTGCCGATTGGCGAAACATTTAGTCGAGAAATCTTGGCAAAATTTCTTCACACCTTTTAAGAATGTTACAGAGATATTGTCGGGGCCAGGTGGCTTTTAACACCTTTCAAAGAAATGTTATTATTCTTTGCACCACCACTAAATGGTGTGTTATCGAAACTCGCAGAAGGTCAAGAAAACACGCCTTGTAAATGTAGGTTGAATCTGCCAGCCATTTCATTTTGCAGAGGACGACAATCTCATCACCAATTACTTGTTCTAGCGTATTATTATCTGCATCCTAGAGGTAATGGTATCATTTCCGGGGTTCTTTTTTTTCGTCATGAATTGACCCAGTCTTTAGCATAAATATTCTCTCGTTCTTCCCAGTTTGTCTTTAAGAAAGGCGCAATGCAGTGATAAGTTTCGACCTGTTAGGGTTCTCCATCGTGCACTGAGATTGCACAGCACACGGGCGCCTTTCGTTTCTTATTCATCTTAACGCTGCCGCCGCGGCCGGGACCGAACCCGCATCCTAGGGCTCAGGAGCCGAGCGTGCTAAGCACTTGGCCCCTGCGGCAAGGCAGTGAAAGAAGGAAAAGGGAGAAAGAGGCGCCGTACGAGAGCAGAACGTTTTTTTTTTCACACTCGTTATTTAACATGCACAGATATACTACAGTACACTATTAGAGAAATAGAAAGCCGAGCAGAATACCGAAACAGAATAGAATTCCAGAGTACAAGGATCGTAAAAAAAGGATAAAGGTTGGGACGGGCGAGCTTTAATAATATTGGTTGCAGCGCTAAAGGGATGCCACACAGGCAAAGTGTGTACTCACTGCGCTTACCTTGACCCCTTTCACTTGTGTCTGGCGCGTGTTAAGTTGTTCACAAATCGGGTGTACACAACCCTACTGAAACGAATCCGTATGAGTAAGCATGGAAAATGTATGGAATCTGTATGTATTCTATATCGCGCGTATGGAGAACAAGCGGATACCATGAAGTCGATACGGAAGCCGTTGCGGAACTTACGGACATTATACGGCGGCTACGAACGGCTGCATGCGCAGAGCATGCAGGCGCCATAAGGTCTTTACGGGCCACATGGAGCTTGTGGAGGATATAGACGTCTATGTGCGGAACATATGGATTCTTTCCTGACGCCATACGACACATACGCACTCCGTTTGCATGGTTGATACGGATATGTACGGCTCATAAAGAAACTGCACCATAATAGCGGATACGTACGGAAGAAATGAAGTTTATATTCACGAGAAGTTGAGGAATAACTTCCCAACGTTTTTGACAAGGGTATGTTAGTGCGTGACACGAACGTACGTTGGGTACCTGCCCTTTTTTAACGGGCTCGTGCCCATAAATAACTGTACATTGGTTCGACGGCGGCGATAACTGCACTCGATCGGCGACGTCGAAGATCAGAATCACTGCCGCTGACGGCCACGCTCAGTTCACAGGCGACGAAAAACTTTCGTTTAGGGGGCGGGAAGCGTTGACAGCAATGGAGATCGAATGTCCTAGAAACGTGCGCGCGATTACGATTGTTCTTTAGAACCCAAGCAGCACCTCGAATGTGTAGCAAAAAAAATCGTAAAACCGCCCGTTTGACCGCCGGCGAAGAACCAATACCCAGGTGAAAAAATCCGAACAAGTTTAAGCCAGTTACAGCTAGAACCAGTTCAACTAGGTTATGGAATAATTCCCAGCTGGAACCAGTTGACCTTCTCGTTTCAGCAGGAAAACCAAGAAATATTGCAGAGTACCGCCAGCTTAATGCAGGGCGATATCTTCCGGTCGCTGAGATATATGGAGATATGTGCACACCTAGCGCTTCATCCTAATATGAACCCGTTTCAGTTGCCGGATCCCGCCTTCGCACTATAACGTCTCGAAAGGATTATCTTTATGTTTCCTTTACCGACACAGCTTATTGTCGTCATAGTTGTTTTTTTTCAAATGTCTGCCTCCTTTTCGCCTTCTTTAGTCTTTCCCAGGAAGTAAAGGTCCAGATGTGCATCAACTACAGGGCCGCAACAGCGCCTCTCCTTACGCTCTGTACGAAGACGCTTACTCTCTTTGGCTTCGGCAGAGGAAGCACACTCGTGCCTCGATCTGTGTTAAGAAATAAACGTCACCAGAGCTGAAAGAGAATTATACAGAATTTTTCTACATTAAGGAGCGTAGTGAAAAAGTAAGTTTTCGTCTATGAGGCGTAATGGTACAAGGTTGTAGATATTTCCAGAGCTGCGCGTTTTAGGCAGCTTTCCTAGCATCTGTCCCATGTGGTCAACCTTCCTCTGTTTAAGGCCTGTCTCCTCTCGGTTACATTCCGCATCCCAGGAGCGTTTTGGAACGTCTGGTCGCTTCTATCAAATTACGACCACGAGGACTCGAGCACAAAGAAGGCTGCACGAAGCGTGAAGTTTAGGGTGTGCGCAGGGGGTGGTCACAATTTTCCACGTAAGAACAGTGAGAGAACGAGGTAGGCCTGGCTTCGCAGTACTTAACGAAGCAATGTAGCTGTGTGTCTAAACGTTGTTGCTGCCCAAATGTGCTAGCGCTTACTGTTGCTGTTGCTGTTGGTAGAAATGGCACATACTGGCGCGGTTTATTGGCCACGGGTTGGTGGTGAATGCAAAGTAAAAATACATGGGCGATTGCAAGGAAAAGAGAGGAATGATTCGGATATATAGAATAGTGGAACGAGTGAAAGCTTGAAACAAAATGATAAAAATAAAATAAATCAATTTTAAGCAGCGACAAAAACAACACGTTTAGACATGTGGAAGAATTTTGAACAGAGCTGGAAAGGAAGCCAACTGAATTACATTCATTTAGTCGAAAAAGGCATTCAGAGGCCCCACTTCATGCGTACGCATATGCTCATATGTCCATATGTTGGTCAAGGGACTTCATTCCACCGGTTGTGGCTTGGCGTTGCCTGCACCAAACACTAACTTCACAAGATCGAAATTGAAACTAACCCAAATTGGGTACAGTGCCAACTCCAGAGACTGTTTGACACCCTCTGTGCGAGTGCAGACACTGCACTGATGAGAGGAGAACACTGGAAGTGACCGTCAGACAACAGGAGTCTCACCCCCACTCTGAAGAAACTCTTCTAGGCGCCAGGGTGCAACGTGCTGATTAATGGTGTGTGAAGAAGGCTGTGCTGAAGTTTCTATGCGACACAGGCCCGGCTACCCGTCGGTGACCGCCTGTGCACTGCCTACACGGTTTACGGTCTGACACGCATCAGAGTGTACATTTGAATTTGTGGTTTCATTGAGCTCCTACTCCAATATCAGTTGACACATGTGTTCAAAATACGAATTTCACGTGCGTCTACTCACCGTGATGCGAATGCGAGCCAGTATGTGTGCGTGTGTGAATATCAGCCATGAAACTCGTTGTATTATGCCATCATCAACCTTCATTCGCTCTTTCCCTTTCCTCCCCTTCCCTTTCCCCAGTGGAGAGTAGGAGGCCAGGTCATGTTACCACCGGCCGACGTCTTCTCCTTTCCTCTCAGTAAAATTCCTTTCTCTCTCTTCTTCGCGCTTGCAACGAGTCAGTAAATAACCGCGAATGGCACAGGGAGCTGTAACCTCGGGAGAGGGACGTCCAGATAAGTATTTGATTATTCCCAGGAACCTATCGGCATCTTCTTTCAGCGCTAGAACGACAGGCGCCTGTGGAAAGGAAATATGCATTGCAGTACTTCCAATCAGATTTGTTCACTATACGGTGACATCGAACCATGGGAGGCCCAGGCTGCATGGAGTGAGACGGCCGGAGGGGCCACTGGAATCGGGGAGCCAGCTGAGAGTTTAGTCATCCCTGGCAAGCTTTAAGGAACACCAGATCAGGTACATGTGTAATTCTGTTTAAGCCAAAATGGTAGTGAGGCACTCGATTTCGGTTGTCAAAGAACTATCCCTGGCTTTCAACACGCAAAGGCTTGCCTACGCGATTGGTCTATCCAGCCCGTCATTTTCCTGAAAGAGGACGGCGCATAGGCCCATGCTGCCTGCGCCGGTATGAATTTGTATCTGCGTATACGTCAGATTTCTCGAGAACCAAAAAAGGACTCTAAAATACGCTGAAATTTCTTGAAGGCATTAACTAGCAACGCTTCCGATCTGAATAGCTAGTCGTCCTTTGAGAACTCAGTCAAAGGTTTGGCGATGCGTAAGAAGTTCGTGATAAATCAACTGTAACAGAGACAGTGTCCCAGAAATCCGTAGCCGGCTTTCGTGTCATCAGGCTGCGGGAGCTGTTTTAAATACTCAATTGCTTTAAATACTTACACCAAAAATTTCTCTCAGCCGCCCAGAAGTCATTAGGATGGGTTTAACTGCAGAGCCGCAGAAGGACTTGGGCTGAAATTTTTGCATAATATATACCATTCTAAACCATTCTAAAACCGTGACCATTATTTACTTCCGCCAGACAATATATCTGCAAAAAGGGACCACATTTTCAAAGTAAAAGAAATTATATACAGAACTGATTTACTAATAATGTCATTCTTAATTCCAAAAACTACAAATGAATGGAATAAGTTACCCCAAGAATCGTTTGCCGCGTTGCTGTAATTTTATGCTTGTGCTTGATTGTATCAAAATATGCTGCAAAGCATTTCGTGTATTTTTTTCTTTTCCTGCACTATGTCAAATGATAATGTTGTAACGCTCTCTTCACCCCACCGTAATGCAAACTGTGATAAATAAATAAATAAATAAATAAATAAATAAATAAATAAATAAATAAATCTGGGCGGCAGCCATTTTCTTCTGAGGGGCGGGGTGCACGCCGCCGTTCATAATGATTTAGAAGAGAAAGGCCAACTCCTGGTAGGCGAAACACCCCTTTTCATGCTTAGGGGTAAGTACTGAACACTTGACTGTCTCCTGTATACTACTTCAGCCTGTTTAAGGTTCCCCAAACTTCGTCACAAAAACTACAACGCCCTCTAGGTATACAAGACAAGCCTGCAATTTAAGACTTAGGAACATGGTGTCCTGTACTATTTCAAAAGTTCCTGGTGTGGAACAAAACCCAAATGGCATTAAGCCTGTTTTCTCTTGCTCTCTTTCTTCAGCTTAAACCTACGAGTACCCGCCATTCAGATCCATCTACAAGGAGTACTTGGCGTAGCAAATGTTGTCTAGCGTATAGCCTATCCAGAGTAAGAGGTAAAATTTCATCGTTGTTGCGTTGTTATTCAGCCCCCAGTAATCGATAAGAACTCTCTAGGGTGCCGTTTTTTGTCACAAGGACAACGAGCAACGTCCAGCGGCTCATCGACGTCTGGGTGACGTCGTTGCAAAGCATTTCGTACACTTGACCCCGATCCCTTGGCGTTCTGGCTGCGACGTACGGTAAGAGCTTCGGCGCAGAGGCAGGGCGTAGTCGTTGATGGCGATGCGACGTTTTGAAATCGGCTTTTTTTGGACATTTGACGGCGCCGCGAGCGCGCTAGAACAGTAGATCACGTCTTGTCTTTTCTGGGACAGTGCAGGGTTGATGCGGAAGGTGTGCGCATAATCTGGGCTAGTGTTGCTAGCGAAATCTCCCCTCCGTCTGTCTACAGATATGCTGTTACCTGATCCCGTTTCCATTGCTCCCGAGGCTTTCTTTACTTCCTCTTTTGTTTTTGACGGTATGACGCATTGCTGTGCGCTAATGTCTTTCTCATTAACGTGCTGATTACATTGGCTATTGTACAGATTTATGTAGAACTTTTCGGCTACTTTAACAGTCTTACCTACATTGCTAATTCCTTTGCTTTCTTTCACTTTTAACGCATGCACGTGGTTTTTACCTGTGCCTAGTTTCCTTTCCACCGCTTTTAGGCTACTTCTGTTCTGTAGAGCATATTCAATTCTCTCCATCATCAACGTTCTTATGTCGACTACCTTGCGTTTAATTATTAACATCGAGAGCTCTGCTAGCTCTATTCTGTCTTTAGGTTAGACGCCCTTATGCTTTGGCGCTTCTTAATCAGATCTTTCGTCTCCTGAGATAGCTAGACAGTATCTGCCGAACTGTCCTACCGCCTAACTCTACGGCGCGCTCCGTAATCATAGAAATGAGATTATCTTTGTTTGTTTCAACATTAAGATCGCCTTCCACAGTTAAAGCCTAATATCTGTTCTGGAGAGGAATCCTGAATTCCTCTACTCACCCCCTCACCGCTCAGTCGTTAATGGGCTTCCACTTCACTAGTTTCTTGCGTTTCTTCTGCAAATCTAGGCTAATTCGGGACTATACCGTTCTATCGCCGCTACAACGCACCTTTCCGACTACCTCCACATCCTGCATAATGCCTAGGGGAGCGCATAGTATGAAGTTTATTTAATTTAGTCTCATTTCTGTTGCTCCTCCAGGTCCACTTCCGTTTGCAGAAGAAGGTATTCATGATCTATAAATTTTTTCTATCGGCGAAATCGTCTAATAACTCTTACCTGCTATTCCTAGACCCTATCCCGTAGTCGGCCACTGCCTGGTCACCTGCCTGCTTCTTGCCCACCTTCGCATTGAAGTCGCTCATCAGTACAGTGTACTGTGATTTTACTTTTTTCGTTGCCGAGTCCACGTCTTTATAGAAGTTTTCAACGATAAGGTTAATATGGCTGGGTGTAGGCGCGTGGGCCTGCATTCCTTTCAGCTTGCACCTCCTATTTAGCCTAATTACGATAGCTGGCACCCTCTCGTTAATACCATAGAACTCCTTACGCTGGCAGCTATATCCTGATTGATGAGGAACTGCACACCTAGTTCTAATCGGTCCGCTAATCCCCGATAGCACAGTATGCGCCCGCCCTTTAGTACTGTGTTTGCCTCACTTGTCCTCCTATCTTCACTCAGCCCTATGACATTACGTTTATTGCCCGCTAGTTCCTCGAACAGCACTGCTAGGCTAGCCTCTCTGGATAGTTTCAGCGTTAAACGTTGCTAGGTTCAGATTCCAATGGCGGCCTGTCCGGAGCCAGAGATTCTAAGCACCTTCCGCTGCGTCACAGGTCTGACCACCGCCTTGGCAAGTTGCTTTGCAGCCGCTGAGCGTGAAGCCAATGGCATGAATTATGTTGCAAGTCCTAGCGCTCTTCTTGCGCGAAACGCAAAGGTCTGGCAGTAGCATAAATGTTCTTCTGAGCTGGAAACTTCTACTGTTAACATCTGTTTTTCTGGATGATCTGTTCATTTTGGAAGCTTTCTAAGCTCTAACTCGGTAGCATTTATGAACTCCAAGCTATCTCGAATTCCGAAGACATATAAAGGAAGAAGGTATGAACAAAGAACTGCGGCTTTGACGTGACTGCCTACCATATAACACGTATGCTAGGTGAAGTGCGCAGCCGCTAGGTAGCGCGCACGCTTGACCGCAGTGCTCACGCTATCTTTTCATCGCCCAGAAAACATTTCCATCAAATGACTCTTTTACCCTTCAACATAGTCTCGAGCTCCGCTATTGCGCGACTTCCTCTTATGCGTACCTTGAGAGACGAACATACCAGGTGCGAACTCACCTGCAGTCATCCAGCAGTGCACGCTATCGGGATCGTGTCTTGGCATGGCTAATTTCCACCTGTGCTGCGGGAAGGCGTCCATTTCTTTCGCTGAATTGTCGGCAGGCACAGACCTTTTGCTTCTATTTTCCGTGTCTGGCGTGGCTGGAAGAAACAAAGACTCTGTTTGGAGACATCATTGTCATTATCCTGACTACTTCCGCTGCAGGACAAAGGCCTCTCCCATACCTCCCAAGCAACCCTGTCCTGTGCTGGCTGCGGCCAGCGTATCCCCGCAAACTTCATTATCTCAGCCGACCACCTAACTTTCTGCCGCTCCCTGCTACGCTTGCCTTCTCTCGAAATCCAGTCTGTTACAGCTAACGACCATCAGTTATCTTGCCTTCGCGCTACTCGTCCTGCTCAAGCCCATTTCTTCTTGACTTCGAGTAGGACATCATTAACCCGCAGTTGTTCTCTGACCCACTATGCGCTTTAACAGCCCTATTTTTTCAATAGCTATATGATACAATAAACTCATACAGTCGTCGTCATTCAAACGTCATACAACTTGTATGATATTGTATAAGACCTGTATGACAAATGTGCGATTATGAAAAAAAAATGAATGAATTTTGCATGACATGCGAATGATAACAACATAAGATTTCTATGGCAAATAATATCAGTTTATTGCATCATACAACTTTTTTCTGTAATGTGTCTCTTAACATGACACCCTTCATTTTCCTTTCCTATTTCGCTGCGTTGTCCTCAATTTATATTGATCCCTTTTCGCTAGCCGCCACGTGTCAGCCCCATAGGTGAGTAACAGTAAAATACAGCTGGTATATGCTTTCTCTAAAGATATTGGTAAAATCCCATTCATCATTTGAGATGACCGACTAGATCTGCTCCATCCCATTCTTATTATTCTAGCTAATTCCCTCTCGTGATGCGGATCTGCGGTCACTACCTGCCCTAAGTAGGCGCATTGCGCTACCACTTCGAGAGCCTCCCTAGCAAATGTTAACTGTTCGTCCTTTGCGAGACTATGAAACCTTCCTTTGCTTTTATTAATATTATCTTTAGGCCTACCATTCTGTTCTGCCTGTCTAAGCCATAGATCATGCTTTGCAGTTCATCCCCCGAGAGAATTTGCAGGTCTATGTTATCAGCAAAAGCATAATACTTAGGTATTATCCACGAACTCGATCCTATCTCCAAATGTCCCAAATGCAACGCTCTGAACAAATCTTGTAAACAGACGGTGAATACAACTGGCGAGAATGTGTCTCTCTGCCTCACGCTTTTGTTTATTAAAATTTTATTGCTCTTTATAAGGATTCTCTTGGCAGTAGAGCCGTTGCAGATAATTTCCAGCATTTTTACATAAGGCACATCCATACTATGATTCCGTAATGCCTGCATGACGGCTGAGATTTCTACTGTCAAATGCTTTCTCTTAATCTATGAATGATTAATGTACGGGTTTGTTAAACTCTGCACATTTCTTCATCGCTTGATTGATATTGTGACTATGGTATATTGTAGTTTATTCATTAGAGAAGCCAGCCTAATAATTTCGCTGACAGAAGGGTAAGGCTGTACTACATGTACTGGCGGTTGCCTTAGTAAATACTTTGGAGGCTACGTAGAGTGAGCTTATCGGTCTGTAATTTCTAAAGTCCTTGACGTTCCCTTTCCTATGAATTTCAATTATATAAGCGATCTTCCAAGCTTCCATTACGCTCGAGATATATGGCAATGCGTATACAGGGCGGCTAGTTTTTCTAGCAAAATCTCCCCTCCATCCTTCTACAGATTTTCTGTTACCTGATCCCGTTTCCATTGTTTCTAATGTTTACTTCTTCCTTTGTTATTGGCGGGATACCCCATTGATGTGCTCTACTGGCTCCTTTACATTTGCTACTCTATAGGTTTGTTGTAGGGCTCGTCGCTTACTCTAACTATCGTATCTATGTGGCTTATGACATTGCCATATTTGTCTCTTAACGCATGCATCTAAATTTTGCATATGCATAGTTTCCTCCTCATCGTATTTAAGTTACCTCTGTTCTTAAGAGCATGCTCGATTCTTTCCATGTTAAATTTCCTTATGTCGGCTACCTTGCGCTCATTTAATAACTGGTATGGATCTATAAGCTCTATTCTGTCTTCAGCGATAGAGGCTTTCGTGCTTTGGCGTTTCGCAATCAGTTCTTTCGTCTCCTGAGAGAGCTTTCCGGTATTCCGTTTAGCTATCCTACAGCGCACTTCTACTGCGAACTCCATAATGATAGCTGCTAGATTATCGTTCCGTGCTTCGACATTAGAGTCTTCTTCCTGAGTTGAAGCCGTGTGTATCCTGCAGCGAGATACTGATTTCTTTTACTTTCCCTGTTACCGATAACTCGTTAATGGACTTCCTCTTCACTAGCTTCTTCCGTTCCCTCTTCAAGTCTAAGTTAATTACAGACCTTACCATTCTGTGCTCGCTACAACGCTCCTTTCCGAGGACCTAAACATCTTGTACGGTACTAAGATGAGCGCACAGTATGAAATCTATTTCATTTTAGTTGTACGATTAAGGCTATTTCACGCCCGCTTTCTGTTCTCCTGTTTACGAAAGAATGCATTCATGATTCATAACTTATTTCTCTCTCTGAACTTTGCTAATAAGTTACCCTGCTTTTACTGGAGCCTATGCCATTGTCCCCCATTGCTAGTCTCCAGCCTCTTCTTGCCCACCTTGGCACCAATACCGCCAATCATTGCCGTCTGCTATGTGTTTATTTTTGCACATTTGTTGATTCCACGTCTACATAGAATCTTTCGATGGTCTGATCATCATAGCTAGATCATCAGAGCTAGCTGTACCATGTTCGGTTTGTAGGTCTTTTAAGGTTTATTAAGATAACTGCCATCATCTAACACTAGTTAATACTACTTAATACTACAGAATTTCTCTACGTTTGCAGCTATACTCCTAGTGATGAGGAATCCCACATCTAGTTCATGTGTGTGCGCTAATCTACAGTAGACTAGTACGTGCCCACCCCTTAGCACAGTATGTGTCTCATCTGTCCTAACCTCAGTGAGTTTTTTGACGTCTCATTTAATATCCGCTAATTCCTCGAACGGCACTGTTAAACTATTATAGTGCGTTTTATGTTTTTGTTTGTTCTCAAGCCCATTTCAAAGGGACTAGCCCGACATGTGTTTCTTTTTTCACCACCAGTTTGTATAAGTTCTTCTGTTGTCACGTCAGGGTTGATTTTGAATGTTTCTGTTACGTATAGATAAACATGACATCTGCAACTGCGTATATCGGCAAATAAAGTTGCTCAATTATTATGTAAAATACGTACAATATATCAGCGGGTAAATATGATGCAAATAGTCTCGGTGGCTGTGCTAGCGCGCACACCACTAATATATATGTCTGTATATCATGCAGGTGTTCGTCTTCATCGCTAATGCCCTGCTTCCGGCATTGTTGGCACTTTACCCCACAAACCACAGCATTCACAGCATTTTACTGCAGTGACGATCGCTTCTTCACATGGCCACAACCGGTCGTCATCACTTCATCATGCCCGGCAGCGCGTCCTCCTGGATACCATTTCCCCGGCCCATTCTGGAAAGCCTCATCACCAGCAACATAAGCCGCAGGAAATGTAATATGCCATCGACCGCCTTCACCGCTCTGCGAGCTCGGTGGCTGTGCTAGCGCGCACACCACTAATCCGTTTGTCTACATCATGTCAATCAATCAATCAATCAATCAATCAATCAATCATTTTTTATTCAAGACAATAATACAAGACTATTGTCTTGGGGGACGTGACAAAAGGCGGAAAAGTGCCTGACGAGGTCACGCCACCCTGTGGCAAGCAGCGGTTTGACACTCATGCAGAGTTTCAACAGAGTTTACATGCAGAGAAATGTCTTAGATGAAACTGTATCCCCCAACCCCCTTATTATATATTTTTTTTTTCAGTGCAAGAATATGTACAGGAAACAGAGTACAAGAATAAGTGCAGCAACTTCTGCTAGCAATACATGTTAACAAAACACTTCCAAACATAAAATACATGTAAACTATCGAACTTGAAGCACATGGAACATAAAATTGAAAACAAGAAGAAAAACATGAAAACATAACACACTAGTCTTCCGTTAAGAATAATCCCTTGAGTGTTTTCCTAAACCTGCTTAATGAAAGATTTTCAGTTAATAGGTCGTGAATGACGGGATAGTTGTTTAATAAATCTGCTATCTGACAGCTTAATCTTTGATGTCCATAGTTTGTTCGAGCTCGGGGCTTGACTATGATGCTTTTTCTTAAATCGTACACACTTCTTTTTTCTTGGTATTTTGTTTCAGAGGTAGATTTATCCAACCGGTATTGGCGGTAAACTTCCAGGCTTAGTCTGTATTTGTAGAACTGAGGCATTTGGAGTATTCTATGCGATCTATAGTAGGGCGCACAACTAGAGGACAGCTCTAAGTTACTGATAGCGCGTATTGCTCTTTTTTGTATTGATAGTAAGGAATCTAAATTTGTTTTCGTTGTGGTTTGCCACACAAGAGAACAATAGCTAAAACGTGAATGTATAAGGGAGTAGTACACTAGTCGTTTGATAGAAGCTGGCAGGTAACACCTCAGTCTGTTTAAGATGCCTAAGGCACGAGAGAGATCAGTTCTAAGTGTGTGGATGTGAGCATTCCATAAGAGATTTTCGTGGAATGTCACACCTAGAAATCTGGTAGTAGAAGACTGTTGTATGTCCAGGCCATTAAATTTTAAACACGGAATTGTATACATTTCTGTACCTTTGGAACGAAAGAGTACATACTTTGTTTTGTTTATGTTTAATGCGAGCCGGTTACTTCCCAGCCATGAGGTTAAGCCCAACATCCAATTGTTCGCCTTTCTGAACAGCGCATCTAAATCCCTACCCGAAAAGAACACATTGGTGTCGTCCGCATATAAAACCAAATTCGAGGCACCCGGTATATTTACAATATCATTAATATAGATGAGAAATAAGACTGGCCCTAGGATGGACCCTTGTGGTACACCATACAACAGAGTGTTTGTCTCTGAACATTCACCATTGATGACAGTATACTGCTCACGTGAAGTTAAATAACTCATGAGGAGAGTACC
The DNA here is from genome assembly GCF_052857255.1 of Amblyomma americanum. Taxonomy (NCBI): domain Eukaryota; kingdom Metazoa; phylum Arthropoda; class Arachnida; order Ixodida; family Ixodidae; genus Amblyomma; species Amblyomma americanum. The sequence continues at coordinate 206,542,686 of NC_135498.1, forward strand.
AGCTATACCCCTGACACCGTAATGCTGAAGCTTTTTTATAAGTATATCATGTTGGACACTGTCGAACGCTTTTCTAAAATCGAGGAATATACCCAGAGTTAATGCCTTGTTTTCGATATTGTGCAGAATTTCATCTTTTATTCCAAGTAGTGCTGTTTCTGGAGATTTGTTTTTCTGGAAGCCGAACTGTTGCCTTACGATAATATTTTGCGAGGTTAGAAATCCAACAAGCCTTTTGTTTATAATATGCTCAGCTATTTTCGAAAATACAGAAAGCACAGAGATCGGCCTGTAATTGTTCACGTCATCGAAAGAGCCTCCCTTGTGTATAGCCGTCACACGAGCAAGTTTCATTTTGGCTGGGAAAACTCCCTTTTCCATTATAAGATTGCAGATGTGTGCAATAGGAGTACTAACTATTTGACTCACAGCCTTCAGTGGTTTTGGTCTGATCTCATCAGTGCCAGATGCACAACCGTCTTTTAGAGACATAATTATATCTTGCACCTCGCTGAAATCAGTGGGGGACAAAAATATTGTATTCGGATTACTTGCAGTGACATAATTTTCCCAAGGTGTAGAAGAAGGGACATTTGTTGCGTCGGCTAAAGGAGCACCAGCAGCGAGAAAATGCTCATTAAACAGGTTTGAAACCTCTGCTTCAGACAGATCGGCATTCCGAAATTTCACTTTTTTTGTTTCTGCATTCTTATAGATTAACTCTCTCATGGTTTGCCCTACCAGTCGTGTATTACCGTTCACCTGTGTAAATTTATGTGTGTAGTATTTGAGCTTTGCTTTTTTTAAGTCTGAATTTAGCAGATTTCGTACTTTCTTGAATGCATGAAAGTCACTTTCATCTTTTGTTTGCAAGAATGTTTGGAAAAGTCGGTTTTTCTGTTTGATTCTTTGAAACAATTCACGAGAAATCCAGGGCTTTCGTACTTTTTTGTTCTTTTTTCGGGGCTTGAGGGGAAAACATGTGTTATAAGCAGATACAAAGCATGAAAGGAAAGCGTCGTAGGCGGCATCGGGGTTCGAGAGCTCCAAAATTATGTTCCAGTCAACATTTGTCAGCATGTCCCTAAACTTGTTAACATTGTACTCGGAGTAATCTCTAATTAATACTTTGTGTTCGGGGGCGACTGTGTGTTTGCAGGGTAACACACAATATATTGGCAAATGATCGCTTAAACTGCAGACCATGGTGCCTGATTTTACATTCTCACGAGGGAAACTTGTAACGCACAGATCAAGAATACTTTGGGAACTTGGTGTAATTCTTGTCGGTGTGGTGATTACGTTGGAGCAACCATAAGACTCGTATAACTCTTTGAATTGTAAGTAGGCTTGATTGTCAAGGGAAGCATTCAGGTTGAAATCACCCACAAGAACGCTTTCAGACTTCAGCTGAACACTGAGTTCAAGTATCTTTTCAGTAAACTGCATAAAGTCACGGAGAACGCCTGATGGAGGACGGTACATGACAGAGAAAATCATACCACGACACTGTATAACTATGCATTCATAATTATCGCCAATTATCTTGAACTCCGGAAGTACCTTATAATTAAGCTTTGATCGGATGTATACAGCGATACCACCACCACGCCTCCTACAGCGACATGCAGATACAACATCATATCCGGAAAGTGAAAAACACTCGTCATCACATGAGAACCAAGTCTCTGTAAAACAAATGATGTCATAGGAATGATTAGGTTCCGACAAAAAAGAAATTACTTCATCATACTTGTTGCGTAAACTCCTGGCATTAAGATGAAAAACTGAAAGTGTGGGCAGGTTTTTTATTGTGGAAGAAAATTTCAAAGAAAAACAAACTTGCCAAGAATAATCACTGCAGATCATCAAGATCCTGAACCGTGCGAATCACCACAGCATTATCTCCGCTCTTCTTCCGGACTAGCACTTTTCCGTTCGTGTGCCATACGAAAGCGTAGCCTGCGTTCTTCGCCCACTCCTTCGTTTTTGTCAGAAGACTACGGGAAAGCCTTGTCATGTTTTCGCACATAAACATCTCACCAGGTTCATTCCTTAGTGTCTGTCGCTTTGCCAGCCAGGCGTCACGATGTTCATGACTGACGAAGCGAGCAATGATGCCCCGTGTTTTGCCTTGTTTCGCAGGAAGCCGATGTAGTGCGGTGATATCTTGCTTAGTTAGTGGCTGAATATCCAGTCTAGGGGCTAATTCATTTATTTTTTCGAGCAAGTTCTCGTTTTCAGTTTCAGGAATGCCGTGAAATTCAATGTTGTTGCGACGGCTACGCCACTCCAGGTTATCTACATCTTGCATTATCTGTTGCAGTTCACTGGAAGAGTCGGCCTTTTCTATCTGATCCATGCGTTCGGCTAGTTTTTTTGTCGCTTGCTCTTGAATTTGAAGACGATCCTGAAATTCATCGAACTTGTCTGACAGGAACTTCACGCTGGAGTCAAGTGCGTCTACCAGTTTAGGGAGAGCTAGAAGAGTATCGAGTTTGGTCTGAATTGCTAGCAAGTGCGCTGCTAAGTCGCTGTCTAAGTTGGGGCTCTCCGAGTCATCGCTTCGTGAACCCTTGCTACACCGGTCACACTTCCAAGATTTCTTGAAAGAACCGCGTTTGGAATTCCATGTTTCGTCACTTATACCAGAACATGCACCCAGATGAAAAGTAAATTGGCATTCTGAACAGGTCATATGCGGCCCATTGTCGGGAACCCGCGATCGGCACGCACAACAACGCGACATGGTTAAAACCGTGGCAAAGCAGAAAAAAATAACAAGAGGTCTTTGGCAGCAGCGGCATAGGCGGTGATAAGACAACAAAAAGAAAAAAGCAGTACAGAATAATATCAACCAACCTGTAAATACACAGAGGAGAGGCTCAGATGCCGTGCACGAGGGTTGATGCCGCCGCTGCCAAATGACGAACGACGCCCCTCGCGGGACTTGTTGCCGGTTGTCGCTGTCGGCGCTGGTGCAATGGCGATGGGTATTCCCGGGTTTGCCGAGCCGTCTCGAATATGTCCACAGCAATTTCAGGCCGATGTGGCCGCGTGTGAAAGTGTGAAGTCGGTGGAATCAGTGCGTTGCCGCAAATTGCTGTCCTTCAGGTTCCAGAACACCGGGTCGGGGAAAACTGTAAATACACAGAGGAGAGGCTCAGATGCCGTGCACGAGGGTTGATGCCGCCGCTGCCAAATGACGAACGACGCCCCAATGACGAACGACGCCCCATGACGAACGACGCCCCAGGTTAGTTATCCGCATTCCTTGTATACTAAAAAAAGTAGCAATTATTTCATGGTGCAGTTGCCGAGCCCGCAGTGCTGCACTTTTCTTGTGGTTGAATGCGCTCATGTTGTTCGCTGCTTGCTGCTTTTCGCAGGCGATATTGAAACCAACCCAAGGCCTAGTTATTACGAAGCTGTACCGCAGAACCAAGAAACTTATCCGGCGGTCAAACTCAACTAATCACTGAAGTGCAAGGCCTTAAAAACCAACTTATATCCACTGATGGTGCTATAGCTGGCTCAAGTAAACGCACGACCGATCTTGAGCCGCATTTCGAAGCCATCACAGCCATGAAATCTGGGTTAGAAACCATAAAATCTTAGAATACTCGGATAGCTCGGCAGACTGAAATCCTCAAGGCCCGCATTGAGAGCAGTGAAAAAAGATCATGTCGTAACATTCTTATATTTCATGAATTCCCGATTCCAACCTTATAACCCATGCGAAACATTTGCCGACTCTGAGAGAGAGATCATTCGTTACTGGGCTCAATACTTGAGCTTAAACATTCATCCTGAGGAAGTAGAACGCGCCCACCGACTCGGCCTTTATGAACCCAACCGCCCTCGTTCAATAATAGTCAAATTTATTTCATACAAAATGAACGACATGATATTTTCTAAAAGCCACAAATTTAAAAGAACAAATTTCAGCGTCGGCGAACACTCTTCGCACAGAGTTCGTAACTTCCGCAAGCGGCTAGTCACCTTTGCTAAAGCTAATTCCGGCAAATTTGCCCTACGGTACAAAACCTTGCACGTCGGTCCCAGGCGCTATCTTTTTTATTGCGAAAGCAATACTGCTCGAGGTTTCCGCTCTTGGCCGTCGTCCCGGAGAATCCACCATTGACCTTTAGCGTGGCCTATGTGTGACGTCATACCAGCTGTGGAAAAGCGGGCCCCAACTCGGCTGGTCGCGATCGTCCCAGCGAATCCTCCACGCGCCGCTGCCGTGGGGGAGGCGCTCGCTTTACGTGACGTCATGCCAGCTGTGGAAAAGCGGCCCCCCAACTCGGCTCGTCGTAGTCCTCCCAGCGAATCCTCCACGGTATGTCGGATGATTTGTATAAGGTGAAGCTGCAACGACGCGCTGCAGCTAAGAAGCGGCGGCGTGCGGAAGAAACGGATGAAGAGCGGGAACAACGTTTAGTTAAACGGCGTGCATATTGTAGTCGTTATGGAGAACGCGAAAGAGACGCAACAACGACAGAATGCAGCGAGCAAGAGACAACGCGCTCAAGAGACGCCAGAAGTGACACCTCTCTTAGTGACTCTTCAACTGCGGAAGAGACCGCTTTGATTTCTCGAGAGCGTCGGAATGAGAAGCTGCGTAGACGACGTGCCGAGGAAACGAAGCTTTCGCAGTTCGACTTGGGTTAACCAGAGCTAAACCACAGACCATTTTATGAGACCTTGCAAACGGTGGAATAAATAACAATCGATACACCACAGTCAGATTAGCAATCATCCCGTCGCAAGCAACTGAAAACCTGGCCTAAAAATGTTCCCCGCTCTGTTCATCAACATACGTAGTCTCCTTTCCAATCGCGAACTTATTTCCAGCGTTGTATTGTCACCTAGCATCAATCAATTGATACTAACTGAAACCTGGTTAAACGGCACCGTCACAGATGGCGAAGTACTAACTGACTTGCCTGACTTCCAAGTCTTTCGGTAAGACCGCAGGGATTTACGAGGAGGGGGAGTATTCATAGCTGTGAGACAGCAGTTATCATGTTCGATAAGTGACGACTCATCCGATCTCGAAATGTTATGGCTCCAGTGCCACGCTGTACCACAGAAGATTTTACTTTGGCGTCTGTTATAGGGCTCCACTTAACAGTCGTGACTTTTCCTGTTAGCTTAATAATTCCGTAAGTAAAGTTATCACGAAGCACCCTACTACACACAACTTCCTCTTGGCGACTTTAATTTTCCGAATATTGGTTGGCAGAACCAGCCCGCATTAACAACCAACAATGACGAAGCAAGGGAATTTCTAGACTTCTGGTACATTTTTATCCTGACTCAAGAAATATTGAAACCTACGCGCGTAAGGCATAACTGTGCGAACATTTTAATTCTATTACTAATTGCCCAGATAGCGTTCAGCCCATTACGTACCTCTCTGAAATTAGTGACCACAAAATTATTCATGTGAACGCCGACCTTAAGGCAATTAGGCGCCCAAAATACAATAAAACAGACCGTATTTACAACAAAGATAACTATGCTATTCTCAATGCCGAACTGACAGCGTTTTTCTAAATTTTCGAAAGTCATTCACTAAGTGTTCATGCAAACTAGATGCCCTAATAAATGCATTCATTCCACAAATAACTTTTCGCACTAATCCACACAAACCATGGTCTATTAAAATCCTTACAAGGTTGGAAAATAAAAAAAGGGTCTGTTCCGCTCAGCGAGATTTCATTGAACGCACAGCGCATGGGCGAAGTACCGCGCTGCAGAAAAATCATAAGAAACTGCTATTCATGTCACAAAGCAACACTTTTTCATCATCAACTTTCTAATATGCTCACGATAACTCCAAAAAGTTCCCGGAAGTGGTTAACCCTCATCATGAGCACGCGATTACCCTCAAAGATGAATCGGGCGCAGCCATCACCGACTCTGATTGCGCTACTTTATTCAACGAAGCATTCTCATCCGTCATTACTAATGATACCGAAGCATAACCTCCTGCGCTTAATTTAAACTTAGAGCATGCTATTCCGATAGTCGCATTTTCCTCACCGGGTATTTCGTCTTTAATTAAAAATATGAAAATTTCATCTTCACCCCGTGTAGAAAATATTAACTGGAAACCTCGAAAGAACACTCGTGATATTTGTGTCGATCTTTTTGCTTACTTTTTACACAGTCACTCTCATCAGGACAACTATCGGACGATTGGAAAACTAGAAAGCTCGTTCCAGTTTACAATTCAGGTAACAAAGATTCGTCATTAAATTACCGACCCATTTACCTTAGTAGCGTACCCTGCAAAATAATGGAACACGTCATCTATACACGTATCATAAACTTCCTCGTCTCGAACAAATTTTTGCATTCGTCGCAACACGGTTTTCAAAAAGGTCCTTCTTGTGAAAGGCAGCTAGCCCTATTTATTCATCATTTACATGCTAATCCCGATTCTAACGTACAGACCAACGCCATTTTCTTGGATGTTGCAAAAGCATTTGACAAGGTAAATAAACAATGCTTAATCTTAAAACATTCCCGTTTGAACTCCCCCCCCCCCCCTCCGACATAGTAAAATGGCTAGAAGAATATTTGACTAAACGCTCACATTTCATCATTGCTAACAATCAAAATTCCAATCCGCTACCGGTAACATCAGAAGTCCCTCAAGGTTCGGTACTAGGCACGCTTCTATTCCTCATCGATATATTAGTTACTTACCGACCAATCTGCGCTCTGATATTCGCTTGTTCGCTGACGACTGCATTTTTTATCCCACAATTACTAACGCCGCCGACCTAACATACCTTCAAGATGACCTAAACCACATAGAGGAATGGTGCGACCAATTAGCTATTGGAACTTAACCCTCATGAAGGTAAAAGTTTGTCCTTCCATCGCCGCCGTAACCTGCTTGATTTTCCATACATAATCGCTAACCTTCTTTTGCAGTCCGTTTCATCATCCAAACACTTAGGCGTCACGCTGTGTAACAACTTATCATGGGCTACACACGTTACTAACATTATTTCCTCTGCTAATTTAACGCTCGGGTTTTTACGACGTCATTTTCGCCACGCCCCAGAAAAGGTAAAATTACTAGCATATAAATCTTTCAGGTCAAACTTAGAATATGCGACGCTCATTTGAAACCCTCCTCAAGTTTACCTTATCAATGCGCTCGAGTCACTTCATCCAGATTCATTCATTCCTCCTATTCATATGGCACCAGTGTTACATGTCCAAAAGACGAATCCAGCTTCGTGCCTCTTTCACTTCGCCGTCGTATTTCCGGCCTCTGCCTACTCCATAAATTTTTTCACATTTCACTGCGCTCCGCACCCTACTTATCCCCGCCAGCCGGCATATTTCACCACAGTCGTCATACTTTCCAAGTGTTTCGCCCACGTGAACGTACTGTTGCCTGTGGCGCTTCTTTTTTGCACCGCGTTTCTGTAGACTGGAACGACCTCTCCAACGACATCGCTACCATCACGTGCCGACCCACATTGGTCGAAGCTGCTACCGACCTTGTTTCAACATAACACTTGTTCAGTTGGCTTTTTTGTATCCAACCCTTCTGTAATACCCGTAGTGGGTCTTCAAGGTAATAAATGAAATGAAAAATAACTCGCGAATTTTCTCCCTGCTGCGTAACAATCGGAACACTCCTACTCTAATTAGCTTTTTAATCAAAGCATAAATTAGTTACCATCTCTAGCAGGAAGCGATATTTAAGTTAAGTCCCAACAACATATATCATACTTATGTTCATGTTGAATTTGAATTTGAATTTTTTTTAGAGGCTCTTGAGTCTGCCAGATCAAAATGTACATCGTGCACTACCCATAGGCACGAACAACCATTGTGCTCGTGGATGAACCAGAACATACTTTAAGCTATAAAAGAGAAAGATGAATCAGAAATGGAAGCATCATAAAGAAAATGTTTATTATTTTAAACAGTTCAGATCATTCAGAAACCGCGTGGTCGCATTAATTCGGAAAAGAATGAAATAATACAAAGCGCTGCACAGAGCACACGGAAAATGTGGGAAGTGGGAGATAACGTAATCTGGAAACAAAACAAACGACATGTAATCTCTGCGTTTTTAATAGGTTCAACGATTGGTTAACAAGCATTGGTCCTAAGCTTATGTCATATGTTGTTAACCTGCCGTGCTCGGTCAATGGCACGCGTGTTCATGAGACCTTTTTACTACATGCCATTGCCGATTATTAAACCACGTCAGTTGTGAACAATCTGGCCACAAGCAAGGAAACATGACATAATAGCATAACTGTGAGAGCGCTGAAAGAGAACATTTATTATCTTGCACCTGTCCTCACAACACTATTTAGTCACACTATTAACGAAGATATCGATCCAGATGTCTTGAAAATTGCAGGAGTTGTCCCAGTTGACAAACAAGGAGACAATAATGATCCAGGCAGTTACTGCCCAATCTCAGTTCTTAGTATCATTAATTCTGTGTTCAAAAAACTTGTGGCAAAACCATTAAGGTGACACTTGGAGAAAACAAAAATTACATCTTCCTCTTAACATGGCTTCAGGAGCAACCGCTCTGCATCTACAGCAGTGATGGAATTCCCTCAAAACTTGCGATCATATTTACATAATAATGAAATGACTGTACTTTTATTCCTAGATTTGAAAAAAAGCGTTTGACACTGTTAATCATGCAATATCATTACAAAAATTAGAGCTCTACGGTTTCAACAATTCCACTCTTTATTTCTTTACAAGTAACCTCACCAACAGAAAATAATTTGTTCACGTCAGACTTTAAAATGATCTCACAAATCTTTTTGCCCTGGAGTTCCCCGAGGTTCAGTTTTAGACCCTGTGTTGTTTTTCCTTTAGGTTAACGGCTTCCACTCTCTCTGACGAATTCAGCTACGGTGATATAAACTGTTGACGCTGCAATAGTTCACAGCACTCTAATTGAAATTGAGTCGAAAGGAAATAAGTTATGTTACATCTCCGCATGGTTTAAGGCTAACAAAATGGCAATAAATGCTGCTAAAACGAAGTATTGGCTCTTTAGATCAAGACACATACGCCCCATGAATAATAATGTGCATATTTGCATTGATAACGTGCAAATAAACAAGTCAAAGCCTTTATAAATACCTCGTCTAACTTCAACCTAACAGGAAAAAGCACATTGCTACTTTATGCAGTTAATCTGCTTCAGCTTGTTATATCCTATTTAAAATACGGGGATTGCTGAACATATCTGCGCTACAAATTGTACTTTTCTCATTTACATTGTCATTTAACATAATTCTGCGAATCGTGGACTACCACACACAGGTCCTATATTCATCAAATCTTTTCTTTGCAGAAAAGAGCAGTGCGTATAATCATATTCTCCAATAGGTATCAGCCCAGCGCTGCATTGTTCAATAGGTTCCAGATTTAGTAGTTTCCTTTGTTCTATGAAATGAAAATTGCGGTTATTGTGAATAGCGTTATACGAAATACTTACCCTCTTTCAAACAACTAATTAGTGTTGCCTAATACGAATACCAGGCATGCAAGCGATTTAAATTGTAACTACCCAGTGGCCCGAAATACCTACGGACAGCGCCTAATTAACAATAATGCTACGAAAGTATGGAATACCGTGCCTCAAGATATTAAAATGGCTGGAAACTTTCTCTTCTCCATTAAACGTTTCTAATTTTCGAAGATTGAAGAGTACGTTTGATGATTATTTTACGTACGCCCTTGAATGTTCATTACCATTGCTGATCATGTACGACCGAACTTTATGTGTATTCTGTTTCTTAAATAACAACGTGTAAAATGGGCCTCTACAGGCTTCGGCTATTGGCCCAGCAAATTTTTGCGAATGCTTTTAGTATTCACTTTAAAATATAAATTAAAAAATGTGTACTTCAGTGTGGCCACTGCATAAGGAAGCTAGGCCGAATACAAGCCGGAGCAGCAGTGTATCGATGGAGGTGAAAACCAAAAAAAAGCCCGCCTGCTGTTCGATTGTAAACGCATAAGCAGTAAACATTAATCTGGTGACCTCCACTTCGGCGTTCTGCCACAGCTCACCGAAGGCGTTCTCGTTATCATTCTAGCTACTCTCAATGCAACAGTAATAGATGATTCCGACTTGTACGCACACAAGTAATGAATCAAGTTAGCCTGTTATAGCGGTAGACATCTCATCGTCATCACTACTCAGATCAGCACTGCTTGTAGCTGTGTTGTTTAGGTTGTTTACAACAGCAGGACCTTGGTCATAACATTGTCGATGATGTGCCCAGCTTCCTAATCACATCCTCCTGTTCGGGAACATGCTTTAGATATTTGTTTCACTTTTCTGCAGAAACCTACATGATGCCTTGCCAAACTAGAGGCTCCATGTCTTGTAACTTAGGCATCTTATTTTCACTCGCCACGAAATCCTTCACGTCGCGCCAACCAAGCTCTGTAAGGTCCAATAGGGAGTAGGAGGACGGAAGGCGTACAACGAGGTGACCAGCAGCTTATGCGATGCAGTTCACATGGTATCACTCCCCGCCTGTGTTTCATGCTATAAAGCAGGACGAAGTGTTGTGCACGAATTGTCTCAAAAACGCATACGCTGTCGATAAGCTTCATGAACTTCGCCTTCGCCATGTCGCAGGCCCACCTCTAAGAGGAGCCGTTTTCTATTAGCAGTAGTCTCTGAATACGTCCACAATAAGTGCCACACATCACAACTGTCCGGCGCAGCGCTACAGTGAGGACACCTGTCGGTTGCTGGCAGATCTTTTGCACTCCACCGACGATAAACAGATGGTGTCAGAGCCGCCCCTGCCCGAATCCGCCACACAGATACCTCCTCCTGTCGAGTAAGACTATGGGGGAGAGGGTGCGAACACGGAGGAATTAGAGCACGTGTTCGCTGGCACAGAACTTTAGAATTGGAAACACGGGACAGGAACGGACCTGGGGCAGTAGGGGAAAGTGTCGGTTCGTCTGATGTGTCAAGGTGAGGCACAGCATCCGCATGAATGTTATATGAATCCTGAGGATGGCCGGGAATCCGTTGTATGCTCACAGGACATGGGTACTTTGCGCAGAGCACATTTTGGTTGGGTCACTGCTTTGAATACAAGTCCCACTGCAACAGTGGAGATCACGATCCTGGTTCTGGGTACACACTGCCTACGGAAGATAGAAAAATAGAGCATTTCATTCATTTCATTAGCTGCCTTCAAGCAGGTTGACCTCATGCATGCCCTGTTCAGAACAGCACTGTACATATGCCACGGATCTCCCCGCAGAACACTCGAACTGAAAGAATAGACTAGGCGACGGGTGTACCCACACAAACGCACATTTAATACAGCCTACGTGGCACACACACTAGAACACAAAACTAACAAGATTACACAAAACACAAAGATTATAAATACACACGACCCGGGCACACTGCAACCAGCGTGTACTACTACTGTTCTACTATTAGCGGTCAACGTTCGTGCTCACGGTTGGTTCGGTGTGGCTGCGGCGTTGTATGGATCCAGTAGGCGGCGTCGAGGCGGCGTTGGACGTGCTTGTGCTGGCGTCGCTGGCGGCGTTCGACGCGCTTGGGCTGGTGTCGCTGGCTGCGTCGTACAAGCACCAGGTCGAAGCGCCCGTGGAGGTGACGCCGGTGTTGGCGTTGGGGGCACCACCCGAATGGGTGGCAGCAGCGCTGGAGACACCCCTTGCCGTAGCAGGTGGTAGCGTCCTCCGTTGACTCCCCGGAACGGGCTCAGGCACGGCAGGTAGTTCACGATGTGATGTCGTAGAACGCGAGCTCATCAGAGCAGTAGCCGGCGTCGATCTCTTCCAGCCGAAGTGTACCTGACCCGCCGGAGCCTCCGCTTCTCTGCTGCTCCCCCAGTGCCTCGCTCTCACTCGCTCTTTGATAGCCTCGGTGTTAGTCCACGTAAGCCTTGCCGTCGTCTTCATCTCTCTCCACCTCAACGAATGCTTCTTCTTCCTCTTCTTTATTCTTCGGTTAATTTGCGTCGTCTTCACACCTTTTTTCCTTTAAAGTTTAATTTAGGCTCCTTAATATATGCGACAAGGACCCCCTCTCTCAAGAGTTTTTCAATGAAAAACTGCTCACGTCACCCTCATCTCCAAGCCATCCAGCCAACCGACAATCTTCCGTGGCGATTCTGGACCCTGCACACACCACACCGCAGATGTCCAGCACACACCAAACCAACACCGCTAACACAGCACACCGAACTGCGTTGTTGGAACACTAACACACCACTGCCGTTGTCCGCACAGAGTCCTTAATACACATGTTCGTGTCCACAACACACTCCCTTGTATAATCACATAACACCAGCAACAACAACAACAAAAATCCCAGAGATACATTAGCACAGCAACAATAACAAATCAACAACAACACCAAAAAAGATACACTCCAGAAATAGCTAGAGCTGTTTGATTCTCTTGTTGCAAAAATACGATTCCTATTACTCTATCTGGTACTTTAGTGCGAAGAACAAATTCTTTATCCGATGCCAATAGCCACTCTTTGAAGCGGTAGCTCGCTGGCTGGCGTCTTGCCCAGAGGTACGGGACCAACTTTTCCTCTCGGAACACTGCGCTGGCGCACGTCATATGAGCGAACAAAGCGCTTAACGTCACTCTGAACACCCGGCCAAAAGAACTCCTCGGTGATCCTGGCGACCGTTTTTTGAACACCCTGGTGTACGGCCACAATGGCGTCGTGTCCTAAGCGTAGCACGGTCTCTCGCATATCTCTCGGTAACACCAGCTGTTGGACCCGCCTTCCTGAACTAAATATGCATTCCCTGTGGAAAAGACCATATACCAATTTATATTGGAATGACGTACGACTCTTCTTGCTTTTCACTCTTTACCCGACTCTTTCGAAGCAGGTCTTCAGGCTAGGGTCTTCTTTTTCCCTAATTGCAATTTCACTCGGTGTTACGCTCAAGCACATCGTAACAGGAGTAGAGAGCGGACGCTGCGTTGCTCGGGCTGTCGCTTGAACTCTTGTCTCCACTGCTGACGAGAAACTGACTGCACCCATCTGAGCGTTGCAGGCCTTTACTCATTTGGATGTTCTTCAACGTCGAGCATCCTCCACTCAGGATCGGGGTCTTCGACACCTCTTGCACCAATAATGTTCCCCAAGATGAGATAGTAGATGGGTTGGTCTACGCAGTTTGCCACTACCTGCCCAGTATAATATGGCGTGGACACTAGAATCCTTGCTTCAGGAAGGTACCTCACTGTGCTATCTACAAGAGTGACGGCCGACGCTTCCCCTGTAAGATCCTCGTCCTTCACCAGGCTTCTCCAAACCAAGACTGTGTTGGTTCCGCTGTCTCTAAGCACCAATATAAGACGGTCCCCAATTTGCCCAACCACCACTGGCATTGCTGCTTTCGACTTGGGTGTTCCACTCACTGCCTCATTTTCCAGCGGCGCTTGCTCTCCTTTCAGCTGTGGAACTTCGGGTGGCGTGACAAGTTCTACCCCCGAGTCGTAATGCATGCAGCTCGGTCCTGCGGCCTGTATCGGCACTCATCCAGAGTATGACCCCTCCTCTTACAACCTTGATAAACAATCTGTTTTTTGGGCAGCGCTACTAGTCCGACAGTCAGCTGCGCGGTGCCCCACCTTGCCGCAGAGAAAACACCTTACTGGCGCCTTAGATGCACCGCCATATACTCTTGGTTTTGCCGCATCCGTCTCTAGGGTCTTTTGGGTTTCCTCCTTTGCCTTACTCAAATTTCTTACCCCTTGAGCCTCGAGGAATTGGCCTGCAGTGTCGGCGAACTCTTCCAGCGAACACACTTTTCTTTCAAAAATACCGATAGCTTCGAGCTGCATCACGGTAAAAATTTCTCTGTGACCAGCTTGTCACGCACCCCTTCAAAACTCTTTTCTGTGTTTGACATATCAAGCCACCTATCAATATAGTTGGATAGCCTGAAGGAAAACTGCTTAGCGGTTTCCGAATCCTCAGGTTTCGCGGTGCGAAATCTCTCACGAAAACCCTCTACCGTAAGCCTGAATCTTTGGAAGAGTGCCTTTTTCACTTTCTCGTAGTCCATGGAATCAGCAGCAGGCATCCTTCCAAACACATTCAGCGCCTCTCCGACTAAACACATGCTTAATGCCGTGGCCCATTCACTGCGCTCCCAGCCTTGCCCCAAAGCTATCCGCACGAATCGTTGCAAATATGCATCCAAATCATCTCCCTTGTCATCAAAAGGAGCCATCAACTTCCTTGGGCAAACTCTGGCCGGTCTACGAGATTCTGTACCCGCTAAGGAACGCTGATCATTGTCCGTGATCTCCTCATATCCTCCCGCGACATGCGCCTGTTTCCACAAAATAAACTCCTTCTCCCGTTTTATCCTTCTTTTCTCCTGTTCTTCTGCCTCGCGAGCTCTTCTCTCTGCCTCGCGAGCTCTTTTCTCTTCTTGCTCTTCCGCCTCGCGAGCTCTTTTCTCTTCTCGCTCTTCTGCCTCGCGAGCTCTTTTCGCCTCGCGTTCTTCTGCTTCACGAGCGTCTGCGCGTGCTTGCGCCCTTTCCTCTCTCTGCCTATCTGCCTCCTCTCTCTGCCTCTTTGCCTCCTCTTTCTTCCTCTTTCCCTCCTCGTCATAGAGACGCATCGCCTCTTCTTTGCTTAACCCTAGCTTGAGCGCCAGTTCTAACGTTTTTGCCAAATCCATACTTTCTGCCGTCGAGAAATCGGAAAAACCCGAGTCAAAGCAAAAAAGAAAAAAGGAAATGAATCCTGGCACAGGCTCGCCACTTATCTCTGTCACGGATCTCCCCGGAGAACACTCGGACTGAAAGAATAGACTTGGCGACGGGTGTACCCACACAAACGCACATTTAATACAGCCTACGTGGCACACACACTAGAACACAAAACTAACAAAATTACACAAAACACAAACACTATATATGCATACGACCTGGGCACACTGCTACCAGCGTCTACTACTAGTGTTCTACTTTTAGCGGTCGGTGTTCGTGCTCACGGTTGGTTCGGTGTGGCTGCGGCGTTGTATGGATCCAGTAGGCGGCGTCGAGGCGGCGTAGGACGTGCTTGTGCTGGCGTCGCTGGCGGCGTTCGACGCGCTTGGGCTGGCGTCGCTGGCTGCGTCGTACAAGCTCCAGGTTCAAGCGCCCGTGGAGGTGATGCCAGTGTTGTTGGCGTTGGGGCACCACCCGGATGGGTGGCAGCAGCGCTGGAGACACCTCTGGCCGTAGCAGGTGGTAGCGTCCTCCGGTGACTCCCCGGAACGGGCTCAGGCACGGCAGGAAGTCCACGATGCGGAGTCGTATAACGCGAGCTCACCGGAGCAGTAGCCGGCGTCGCTCTCTTCCAGCCGAAGTGTACCTGACCCGCTGGAGCCTCCGCTTCTCTGCTGTTCCCCCTAGTGCCTCGCTCTCACTAGCCCTTTTATAGCCTCGGTGTTAGTCCACGTAAGCCTTGTCGTCTTCTTCTCTTCTCCACCAATCATCTCTCTCCACCTCGCCGAATGCTTCTCCACCAATCATCTCTCTCCACCTCAACGAATGCTTCTTCTTCCTCTTCTTTATTCTTCGGTTAATTTGCGTCGTCTTTTTCGCACCTTTTTTCCTTTAAAATTTAATTTAGTCTCCTTAATATATGTGACAACATACTACTTTCACTTAGCATGTTTTGGGATTGAATTTAGCTTGGTATAGCAAGAAATGTAAAGCGCCTTCACGTTTCTGTTAGGCTGTGTTAGTGAAGTGTTGAAGAGAATAGATACCGATGTACAACCTCGCGCTTAGACCACTGAGATTCAAGGCGCCTACAGAAGAAAGTTTAGCCAAGAACTGGAGTCCTGCAGACAAAACGTTGGAGGTCACTTTGCGAGACACTTGACCCACAGAAGCCTTTGTCACGCGTATAGAATGTAATATGAGGCCTTCGCACGTCCCCTGAACAGCGCCACCCGTTCAAGTACATCGCGCTCCATCACAAACGCAGCATGGTCGCGGTAGCCGAAGAGTTTCGCGCAAGGATAACAGGCCAACCGAATCCACCCACAACGCTGCACTGCAATGATGTTCTACCCTCGCGGGATTCCCGAATGGATCAGCTGTTCTCCTTGAAGGAAGTTAACGCTGTGCTGGCTTGTTGTACAAGGCCATTATCGCCGGCGCCCTAGGTGTGACATACTCCGCACTTGCAAGCCTTGACCAAGAGGCTGAACGGGTTCTTTTGGATACATTCAACAAGTCATTGTGCGAAGACATAGTTTCTAATGAATGGAAGACCAGTAGCCTGGTTCCTCTTCTTAAACCAGGAAAATCACCACTCGACATTTCAGCGTACCGTCCAAATGCACTCTCCAGCTGTGTCGGGGAAGTCACGGAAAGAATGTTAACACGCTTGGAATGGTATCTGGAGCACTACCAAATCTACCCAGGATTTATTTCTGTGTTTAAACATGGCCGTTCTTTTATCGACAATGTGATTGGCCCGGTATCATTCTTCTATCACCAAAAAAATTCGAAAAGATTGACCATGGCGCTGCCCTTTGACATCAAAGGCGCCTACGGCAACGTGACACATCAGGCTATTTTGGAGGGAGCAGACGCTGCTGAGTTTGGAGGTTGCAGGTTCAGCTGGATACGCAGATATGTGGCAGATAGGTCCTGTTTTGTCTAGACTGAGGACGGACCTACCGCTTTAAATATAAAAATGATTTGTCCCACAGGGTGGAGTGCTGAGCCCAACTGTCTTTAACCTTGCTATCATTGGCCTGGTTGATTCAGTGCTACAATCTGTTGAGTTCTGAGTATATGCAGATGATATCTCTATTTGGGCATCAAGTGTGACCCGTCCCCAAGTTCGTGCGAGTCTTCAAAAGGCGGCAACGGTACCGACGTTTTATTTGCGTCAGGAGGGAGGGCCTTAATATTTCTACCGAGAAATGTTCACTGGTGGCGTTCACACGCAAAAGAATTGACAAGTTACCTCATATATATTAGTGACAACGCCATTCCTTATGAGAGAAGCCATCGTTTCTTCCTTGGCATTCTTATAGACAGGAACATCTCGTGGAGTCCCCATATCTACGATTTGAGAAAGAGACTGACAACGATTGTTCATATATTTTCCTCCTTCGGGGGAAAGTCCTGGGGCACATCTGTACACTCGATGCTTCAACTGCACCGCTCATTGCTCCTGGGCTACATGCGGCACAGCTTTCAACTTTTAAGAAATATTAGAAAGGGGAACATCCAGATACTTCAAAGTGTACAAGCGCAAGCCCTACAAATTTGCCTTGGACTGCCTAATTGTGCCTCCACAGCAGCCACTGCTCTAGTCACTGGGGAACTTCCTGTTACTACATACATTGCTGTTGAAACCATGAGAATACACATTCGGTACCTCACACGAGTTCCGAGTCATCATCTCTAAGCTCTTCTAGTATTCACACCCCATATTGCATTCGCAAAAGTAATTGAGGCTCATCGTGGCTAACTTTTTTTAGCAGTATTAGGAATTGACGCCTGCTTGTATTAGGATTGGCGCCAGCAGTTCTCGAGGATTGCCACCAAGACAGAATCTCTCGCCAGGTGTCTGCGGGGTGCATTTACCGCGCTCGCCCGGTCGTTGCTGCGTGGGACAAGCGGGGAGCAGGGTACTGCGAAAATCCCTTTAAGGAGTCGCTGTCAACGGCAGCGAGGAGGGTCCGACTGTCTTCCGATTTTCCCCGACGTCTCCTCCGACCCGACTACTCCTGGCCTCACGGGCACAGCACCAGCGTGGGAACGGATGGCCACTGTGGCTCGTCTGCAGGCTTCACCGGCCATCGCTAATGGCAGAACCACTGGGGATTATCTCCCGATGGGGCGCTCCGGCTTTGCGCCGCGGTTTCTTCGAAGTTCACCGACCGGCGTCGAGCGGGCCGACCACCTGACGTCTCCTGCCAGCCCTGCGGGTTCCTGGCCGCATAACTCTCTCCCTCGGGCTCAACTGATGCCAGGGGCGTGTCCATATGTGCGGAGGTGTCTGTGTGATAGCGAAAGATTTGGCCACACGCACCACGGCGAGGGCGTCCCCTACCTGGGGAATTTAGGGAAGACGCAGTATATGAAACGATTGCAGATGCAGTTGAGGCAGCTCACTTCTAAACACAAAAACTAAGTACATATGTAAAATAAACCAAGTCTTCTTTCTCGACTAATGAACCCTTCTCTCAGCGGCACTCCTGTCCAGATCGGAGCAGGCGTCATCTTGACTGAGGTTGTGTCGAGAAGCGACCCCGATCCCCACCTTCAACAACTGGTTGGCAGCACTTGGGATGGACCAGGTAACATCGTTCTGCATATACGGGTGAGCACTCTGTCTTTGTTCTATGATTCACCAGGCTTTAAACTCTGGGTAAAAAGTTTGAACTGCTTGTAATCGGGTGTCTGTAGCACAGTGTAGTTTGCTCAGAGCCATAGAACAATAGTGAGTTGGCAAAGCAACCATTTGAGGCTGCGATCATGGACTTCAGGAAGGTTGATAAGGAAGAGATGTTGCTGATGTGCGATGAGTTGGATGTGGAAGTGGAGAAAGGAATGAGGAAAGGGGCAATCGGAAAAGCAATCAATAATAGCGATGCGGACGAAGAAGGGATGCAAATTGCGTAAGAAATGGCAAAAAAGAGCTAGAAGGGCGAAAAAAAGAAAGCAGAGGATGCAAAAACAGTAAAGCAAGCCGCAGAACAGATACAACTGAAAATGATGGAGCTCCAATTTTAAAGCCAGCGTCTGGCAGCCCAAAACGGCGGAGCAAGCATTAGTGATAGATTAGACAGGGTAGAGTCTCACCGTATTGGATGTATCCCTACAAGATGGGCGAAAACATCGGTCTGTACCTAATTAACTATGAAAGGACGTGCCAAAAGAGAAAAATCGCAGAAAATTTGTGATCATGACGCCTGCTAGGTCTCTTGCCGTGCGAGGCGGCTAATGTGATTGCCAGGCTTAGCGGACAAGATGCGGAAAATTAGAAAATTATGAAAAGGTGAAATCGGCTCCACTGAAGAAATACCGCCTTTCAGATGAAGAATTTCGGCAGCGTTTTAGGGAGGAAACAAAAAAAAAGCAATAAGGATTATGCGGAGTTTGCGTACACGTTGAAAAGCAACCTTGTAGAGTGGCTTAAGGGGGCAGGCGTGTACTAAAGCATGGACAAGGTAATACAGATGAACGATGTGCGCAAAACATTCGACGAACCACATACACGGGAGAAACACAAGGACTGTATGTTGTTCGTGGAATGTTTTGCGCATATCGTTCATCTGTATCACCATGCACCACCTAGGCCCAACAGAAGTGTTATTGAAGGTCAAGGTAGTTGAGGGCGTCTGTCCGGAGCAGTTTTTCCGCAGCATTCCACCATCCGTAAAACTCTAGGTGCAGGACAAAGAAAAGGTAGAGACAGTCGAGCGAGCAGCTCAACTCACAGATGAATTCTCGATGCGGAGAAAGGCGAATGCGGAGGAAGGCCAGTCAGAAAAAGGAACTACCTCAAGAAAGAATTTTTTTTCTAGACAGCCGGCTCTAAATGGAAAAGTGCGGCAGGGTGCAACGCAAGAAAAAGGTCACCGAAAAGGATCCTCAGAAGAGCAGCAGTCAAACGAAGGACGAGGTGGTAGAAAAGGCGCGGAAAAAGGAGTTCGAGGCCAGACAATCGTTGCGGTGTTATACCTGCCAGGAAACAGGGCACATCGCTGCAAGATGTACAAACCAGCGAATGGTGTTCTCGTACGTAAACGGTAGTGATGAAAACCTAGAACTGCTTCGCCCCTACCTTCGTGAGTTAGAGGTAAATGGCAAGTCTTGTAAGGTGCTCAGGGAAAGTGCGGCTACGATGGATGTAGTGCACCCATCCTATGTTACGTCTGAGGATTTCACGGGAGAAGTAACGTGGATTAAACAGGTGTTGGAGGAACACAGTGTTTGCTTACCTATGGCAAGGGTTACGATTTCAGGTCCGTTTGGAAAGCTGGGGACGGAGGCAGCCGTCTCGAAAACAGTTCCGCTTGAGTATTCTCATCTGTTCTCAAACCGGTCTGACCGTCTGTTGAATGAGCGAGGACAGATCTTTGGAGAAGGAAAAGTACAGGCACTACCACGCTCTAAAACCCGCCAGCTCGCCGCTCAGTTAACACAAGACCTGGGAGAGGGAGAGGTTGAAATCGGAGCAGAACCTGAAATCATGAAGCCAAACCTAGTGGCTGAACAAGGGGTCGAGGTAGCCCTAGATCAGGCGACATCAACGCAGCTGCGGGGCCAAGCGAACCGCAGGAAATAGAGCCTGCCGGAGCGTCACTATTGGGACCCACTTCGCGCAGTTTTGAGCGGCTTTGCGAGGTAGACAGGGAGATGCTGAAGGCAGAGCAACAGAACGACCCTAGTTTGAGGCGCCTGCATGCTACCGCAGAAGAGGGCGTAGCGAGGCGTAACATCACGGTACTCGGAAAAGGCGGACTGCTGTACAGGCACTACAGAGATCGCAAAGGCAAGACGTTTGATCAGCTAGTAATTCCGGAAAAATACCGGGCTGACCTTTTGAAATTGTGTCATGGGAAGAGCTGGTCGGGACACTTGGGGATCAACAAAATGAAAGAGCGACTTTAATTGAGTACTACTGGCCAGGCTGTTTCAAAGACGTTGAGCGGTATGTGAAGTCGTGTGACGCATGTCAACGAGTCAGGAAACCAGGAGACAAATGGAAAGCTCCCCTGAAATTGGTTACACTGATCAACGAGCCTTTCGGCGGTTAGCGATCGACATTTGCGAATGATTGTTGCGAATGAAAACCTTCGCAACAACGCCTTAGCGGGGAACGCCGTCGTGAATGGCCACAAAATTGACTGTGACAAGGCAAGGATCATCGCAACCGAAAAAGTAGCAGCATCACGACTTCTTTTGAAATCCCTAATCATACAAACTACGTCACACACGTTAAATCGGAACGACGGTAATTTAAACCCGATATACGCACGCTCCTTGCGCCGATTATTCAACCATATTTAAACGACCCTTGTTTGGTGATGAATTCATTGTGAACAAGGCTTCCGTGTGGAAGCCGAAACGTCAATAACGATCCTTTCTTCACTGGTCTGCGTCTCTTATTTTTCAAATGCACGCTCCCGTCCAGACGGGATTCCGTCACACGCTCAACTTCATTGATCGACACGGTACGGCCACTACCGCCATCTAAATCAGGATACAAGTATCTCCTTGCAATGCTGTGTCCAGCAACAAAATGCCCCGAAGCAGTCCCCCTCATAGAACTACGCTCTTCAGAGATAGTGGACGCTTTGCTCAGCACATTTGCACGAATCGGTTTTCCCGCGGAGATTCAGGCGGATCAGGGAACCGTGTTCACCAGCGCCTTAACAACCACCTTTTTGAAGAGGTGCAGAATCAAGCTAATACAAAGTTCACCGGGTATATCATCCCCACTCGAACAGTGTCGATAAAATGTACTCCGTGCTCAAAAGAGTTTTGCGCGCGTTGTACTATAAACGGAAAAAAGACTGGGAGAGCTGTTTGCCGGCAACGCTGTTAGCGCTCAGAACAGTTTCCCATGATGCAACCGGATTCACCCCGGCTGAACTTGTATATGGCAGAGCCCTACGTTCTCCTCTCCGGATTTTGTGAGAATTCTGGGAGGGAATCGGAGAAAGCTAAACTGTCGTGAGTTACGTGTTGGAATTGCTTGATCGGCTATGTACGCGTGCTCTAGTAGAGAAAAACTTGAAAGCGGCACAGAAACTGGCAAAGTCTAATATGACCGAAAAGCAAAGCAACGAACATTTCAGACGGGCGATAACGTTTTGATCTTGCGATCATCCAGGAAAAACAAGACGGAAGTGCAGCGGGAGGGGCCGGTGAAAGTTCAGCACAGGCTGTCAGAAACAAACTACGTCCTGAAAAAATCCGGCAGGAGAAATGAGGTTACCGTCTACCACTGCAATTTGATGAAACCTTATGTGGGCAGGGAGGAGGCGGTAAACATCATGTTTAACGTACCCGAGGAAGTACAGGCTGATCTACCTCATTTAGCGAGAGACAGCGATGAGTATTGCAGCATCCAGGACATTCTTGCGCGCTCTGCGAGGACTGATGTTCTGAAAGAGGAACAAGTAGATGGAACTTAAGGGAATTTTTTGGGGAATTCAAGGCGATGTTTAGCAGTCGGCCAGGGAAAACTGACCTGATCACTCACGAGATCGAGCTGGCCTCCTCCGAACCAATCAGGTCAAAAGCTTATCGAGTGTCAGTACGTCAACGGCAGATCTTGGAGACAGAGATTAAGCGAATGCTCGAAATCAGGGTAATTGAACCAACTGAAAGTGATTACAATTCCCCTATGATTATCTTCGAAGTGCCAGGGAAAGAGCCTCGTCCATGCGTGGACTTTGAAAACTCAATGCAATCACCGGAGACCACCTCTATCCGATTCAAAATATTGAAGAAAGAGTGGAGCGGGTAAGTGGGGCACAGTTCATCTCTACGTTAAATCTGGTGAGGGGATATTGGCAGGTACCTCTCTCAGACGCCTCGAGCCGCTATGCCGCCTTCATTTCACCCATTGGGACGGTCAGACCTCTGGTTTTAAGTTTCGGCCTCAAGAACGCACCATATAGCTTCTCAAAATTAATTAATATTGCACTTAAAGACATGCAAAGTTATGCTGTCCCCTACTTGGCTGATATAGTCATTTTTTCGAACAGCTGGAAAGAGCATATCGTGCACATGAGGAGCGTGTTTGCAAGGTTGCGGGACGGTGGGCTCACACTGAAGTCGGAAAAGCGTAACTTTTGTTGTTCGCAGGTGACCTACCTGGGACACAATGTAGGTCGTGGACTAGGCAGCCTTCGGAACTAAAAATTAAGCCCATAGCTGACTTTCCAACGCCTCGAACAAAGAAAGACATCCGCTCTTTTCTGGGGCTTGTTAGGTATTATCAGAGGTACAGTCGGGGTCAAAAGTCTCTGGACCACGTGTTACTCAAACGAAGCCGATAGCTCTGCTATTAGCCGGCGGATGCCTAACCACACTAGCAGAGGTGAGAGGGAAAATTTTGTGCTTTCGCCTCCACTAGTGTGCGGTCTCTAGCCGCCGGCGAATAGTAGAGCTATCGGCTTCGATTGATGAATTCGTGGTCCAGACATTTTTGTCCCCGACTGTACATTCCTCCCTGTTCTCAACGAGCGAGTCCATGGACAGATGAGCTCCGAAACGGAGAGCCCGAAAAGGTTTTTTGGGATGAGGCGAAGGAGAGCGCCTTTCAAGAGCTAAAGAAAGTACTCATTTCACGGCCCGTACTGCGGACGCCTGACTACACAAAAGAGTTTGTAGTTCAGTGCGATGCTAGCGATTGGGGTATGGGCGTTGTAATGAGGCAGGTCGGAAAAGACAACGAAGAGCATCCCATCCTGTACGCAAGCCGGAAACTGACGCTAACTGAGGGGCGTGTCCATGTGTGCGGAGGTGTCTGTGTGTAATAGTGAAAGTTTTGGCCACATCCACCACGGCGAGGGCGTCCCCTACCTGGGGAATCTAGGGAAGACGCAGTGTATAAAACTGAACTGCAGATGCAGTTGAAGCAGCTCACTTTGAACTCAAGAAGTTATAAATATGTAATAAAAACTAAGTCTTCTTTCTCTACTAACGAACCCTTTCCCTCAGCGGCACTCCTGTCCTGGTCGGAGCGGGCGTCATCTTGACCGAGGTTGTGTCGAGAAGCGACTCCGATCCCCACCTTCAACAGCAGTTAAGCCCTGCTTTTAGATCGTGCTCACCAAAATGTAGTCTGTATGAACCTCGGTTACACCTCTCTATTCCGGGAATTACTAAGAAATCTGGTTTATCATTGCCGGCTGCTGTGAAATAAAATATATTGTGTAATCTGTATTTTAACCGGTCACCGCATACATGTATACACAGATTTCTCAGTGAACTCGACAAGTTCTGGTTGGTCTGTGGCGATACTGGCCAGGTCTATCTTAATGATGGTGAGAGCTATCTATCTCGCCTCTTCAACTGGCGCGGAACTAACGCCCCTACGGCGTGCAGTTGAATTCATCAGTCAGGAAACTCCACATGACTGGACAGTTTTCACCGACTCCAAAACACCCCTTCAAGGTCTTCAAACTGCACTACACCGCGAGTCGCACGAACAGCTCGTTGCAGACATCCGCAAGCTGTACCACGGTGTCACATTGGAAGGGCATAACATAAATTTCCAGTGCCTGCCAGGACGCTGCGGTATTAAAAGAAATCACCAGGCAGACGCGGCTGCCTGTTCTGCCCACAACGACTGGATCCCTGTCAATATACTTGTAACAAGAGCTGACATAGCGTGTGGGCTTCGTTCTTTGGCGCTGGAGCTCGCATTTTCAGTGTGGAACACGTGAGAGTTCTGCAACCGTCGCCTCACACCATTGGACCTCGGAATGGGCCTCCGTCTTCCACGTGACATTGCGCGTCGCGAAGCGACATTGCTGTGCCATCTATGGCTCGCCTTGCCTTCCAAAATTAATAATGCCGCGAATATTTGCAGTGTTTGTTCGTTCTTCACAAGGACCTCATTCTGCACACAGAAGGAAAAAAGCCCTCGCTTGAATGAAGCTGGGGGTGTAGAAACCTTGCCTTCCAGGTACTCGATGAGGCGTTTTAGGTCGGGGCCGGAGCGTTGCTGTTGAGCAAAAGAGCTGGGGCTGATGTGTCCCAGGAAGGCGTCCTCATCGTCGTCCTGCGGCGGTGTATCTACACTGACCTAGTAAAATTCTGCGCTGCACAGAAGGCCTTTCTTTTGACAATGAGAGCAGCGGTCATGCTATCGTTTATAAAACTTCAACACGCGTTACAATGCAAGAAAAGACATTGATGCACCTTTTTATCACGTGCACCTACATTAATGCAGAAAATGCAATATCTGGTGTTCTATATTATGGCATAAGCGACCACTTTCCGATAAACCTGTTTACTGAAGCACGAATAAACGTACGTATGAGCTAACCCAGTGACTGATTATGCAAAACATCACCAATGTAACTCTGGATGCTTTCTGCTCCAGCGTTGTTAATGAAAACTGGAAAGATGTATTCCACTGTGATACTTCAGATTCAGCGTATGAAGCAGTGATATCTGTTACTAAACGCATTTACTCTTAAATGGTTTCTGGTTCCACTTCCCTAAGCGACTCAGGCTATGAGGGACGCCGTAGTGAAGGGGTCCGGAAATTTCGGCCACATACGGTTCTTTAACATGCCCTAACATTGCACAGTACAGAGGCCTCCAGCATTTCGCCTCCATCAAAATACGACCACCGCGGCTGGGATCGAACCCGCTTCTTTCGGGTCAGCAGCCGAGCGCCATAACAAGGGAATTACCACGGCGGTTAACATTTGCTTGACCCGTATAGAGAAATAATTTTACGGCCGCATCATAAAACCCGGAAGCCCCGATTAAGCCTTGAATGAATAAGACGTATAATACATAAGGGTAGACTATATACAAAGATTATGCCAGTGCGCGATAAAGAACCGAAGTGGTGGAAATTTCCGGAACGCTTCACTATGGCGTCCCTGATTGAGTGAGTCGCTTTCAGACGACAAAACTCCATAACACAAACGAAATCATTGAGCACAACAAATTCCTTTATAATAAAAGCTAAGGAAGCAAAAAGCATAATACTTCATGGAGGGCAGCGCATTGTTGCTTCAAATCTTAGATTCAATATACGTCTCGTTGTTCATGTCACATGTCTAATACTGTTTACTTGTCTGGAGTAGCGGTACCTAAAATAACCTGCAAAAGGTATTGATATGTGCTGCCAAACAAAGCAGCACTTCACATAATAAACGTAGACAAACTTTAAAACACAGATGTGCTGTTATAGCGATTCAAACTTACACCAATTTCTAACATATATATATATATATGACCTTTGCTGAGTCATTACATATAAAAAACCAGTGTCTCACCGCGACCACGCCTTTCTATATTTGCCATCGCTCAAAGGAACCTCAGCGCAATATACGTTTTCTTAAGACCATTGGAACATTCTCTTTTCTTTTTGCCGTGCGGAACATGGGCGACAGTGGCACACTGTGCTGTGCAAGTATTGCTAAATATATATATATATATATATATATATATATATATATATATATATATATATATATATATATATATATATATATATATATATATATATATATATATATATATATATATATATATATATATATATACATCGAAGTACACGCTTCATTTAAGGAAACATTTTTATTTGACTCGACGTTTCGATCGGAGGACCGATCTTTTTCAAGAGTGACCATACAGTGCATGGGCGCATGTTCTTATAGCATGGGACTTGACACAAAGAAGGCTTAAAAAGAAAAGAAATAAAGAAAAGTAAAGAAAAAAGGGGGAAGGGGCGGCCGGGAGAGAATGGAACACAACTGACACCGATGGCATATTAGGGGAGCAAAGGTGCCGCGTCGCGCACCCGTGAACTCACTGCACACACACACACACACGCACACACGAAGCGAAAGTGGGAGGCCGAGCTGGGTGCGTACGCGGCTACTGCGACAAGAAAAAAGAAAAAAAGAAAAAGAGAGAGAGAAGCAAAAGCAGAGAAAAAGGGGAAAGCAAAGAAGAAACGTGGTGGGGCTTAACAAAAGAAGGGATGCGTCCGCCAATTGTGGGTTTCGGTATGCCTCTGTCCGCGTATGTGCGGCCCCCAGCGGCTCCGAACGATGGCCCAGACGAGGCGGAACAGGTTGAGACCGCCCAAAGTGACTCCACATGGTGACACGCGAGCCGCTAAAACCAGATGAGCTTCCCATAGGAGGACCAGATGGAAAGGCTTGTTGACAGGAATGCAAAAAAACAAGAGATATAGCACAGAGAAATTTCAAAAAATAAAAAATATATAAAAATGACAAAAAAAGAAGAAAGAGAAGAAGACATATGGCCCTCGCGGGACCAAAGAATGAGTTGAACGGCAGATGGAAACAAGCCGAAACTGACATGCAACAGGGGTATGACCTCAGACGACTCGGTCAGTGGTGGTACTTTGTCTAATAGGGTTGAAATTTTCTTTGGTTTCTGCCATCGAAAGAGACGATAGGGTGCCATGGTTTTCGTTGATGCCGTTTTGCACTGTGTTAAATTTGAAAATAAAGTATGATTCGCGTTGTTCGCGCTCCCGGGTGTTTTTAAAGCTACTCTGCAATGTCGTTACTTTAAGTTTGTCAAACTCGTGGCCTTCTTCGCGGAGGTGTCTCGATAGTGGGAGGCCAGGGAGAGATTGAGTATGTGAGTGGTAGTTATTAAAGCTTAATCGGAAGGAATTGTCTGTTTGGCCAATGTACTGCATCTGACATTCGCCACGCTCGAGCATGTAAACAACATTACTGGAATCGCAGTTTAAGTCCTCTCGGATAACATGTTTGAAATCTGAATGGGTACTTTTAGTCAGTGCTGTGGTTTGCATGTGTTTGCAAACTTGGCATCTGCTCTTTCCGCAAGGTGTGCAACCCACCGGCCTCGGTTTATTAACCGTTGAGTGCAGAAGGTGATTTTGTAAATTTTTTGGCCTTCTGTATGTTACCCGGGGGACCAATGGAAACATTTTTGAGAGCCGCTCACTTTGTTCTATGATAATGAAGTGTTTTGGAAGGATTTTGTTAATATTCGGTAGGTTGTCTGTGAATGTCAGTACTAGATTAGAGCGATGCGGTTTTGGCGGGGATTCCACAGGGATGTGATTACGGTTAGTCACTTCCGCCCTTTTAATGGCATCGTCGATGATTGAAGGCGGGTAGCGCTGTTTCTTAAGAATTTCGCCCATGTGTTTAGCATTTTTTTGAAAATCTTCTGCTCGAGAGCAAATGCGTTTGAATCGGATAGCCTGTGAGTACGGTATTGAAGTTTTGCAATGGCGTGGGTGGCAACTGTTCAATTGAAGATACTGTTGTCTGTCTGTGGGTTTTTTATAAATGCTTGTGATTAATGCATTCCTGTCAACACGAACAAGCACATCAAGGAAGTTAATGCTATTAGTTGAGTACGTGTGTGTGAAAGAGATATTTGGATGTATGTTGCTGAATGAGGTGATAAACTGAATTAGTTTTTCCTCTGTCTCTGCCCAAATTATGAATATGTCATCAAGAAAACGTTTATAAAAAGCCGGTTTGGTTGGATATGAGGAAAGGAAGTCTGATTCAATTTTGTTCATAAATATGTTGGCGTAATTTGGTGCCATTTTTGTGCCCATAGCCAAACCACTCGTTTGAAGATAATATGAGTTATTGAATTCGAAAGTGTTAAGTTTAAGGACCAAATTTGCAAGCGTATCAATGGCACTTGGACTGGGAGAGTCTAGGATTCTGTGTTCTTTATAGGCTCCGACCATGGCCTGTATTCCGTCGTCATGGGGGATATTAGTGTAAAGTGACACCACGTCCATGGTAACTAGGAAAGCGCCATGAGGGAAGGTGACATCGGATAATTCTCTCAGGAAGTGGCTAGTATCTCGTATGTAAGATGAATGTTTCGGAGGTATATGTTTGATGAGGGAATCGATGTAATCGGACATCAGTTCTGTCAGTGTGCCGACACCAGAAACAATAGGTCGCCCCGGATGGTTCTCTTTGTGTATTTTCGGAAGCATATAAAAGCGCCCAGTGGAGGCATTTTTTGGCGTCAGCGCCTTACTTATTCGCCATGGTAATTCACCTTCATCGGTTAGTTTATTCAGAGTTTTTGCTATGATCCTCTGGTGTTCAGAGGTGGGGTCTGATGACAGTTTCTTATAGAATTTTGAGTCGTTGAGTTGGCGGTTGGCCTCCTGAATAAAATCATCTTTGTCCAAAATAACTATACCTCCACCCTTGTCGGCGGGCTTAATGACGATGTCGGTTCGTTTCCCGAGTGAGTCCAAAGCGTTACGTTGTTTTTTTGTGAGGTTGGGTGGGCCGGATTTTCGTGTCCCGAAGGCCTGCAATATGTCCTTCTGTACCGCTTTAATATATAGGTCTAGATATTTATCTCTGCCAATTTTGGGTGTCCACTGTTCCTGAGATTTCGGGCCCCAAGCATTATTTTGGCTTGGTTTGTCGAACAAGTATTCCCGTAGTCTAAGTGTTCGGGAAAAGTCATCCAGATCCTTGAGTAATTGGTATTCATTATACTGCCCATAATTCGGGCAGAATTTTAGGCCGCGTGATAAAAGGAACTTTTCATCGGGAGTGAGTTGTGAGCTTGATAGGTTGATTATACTTTCCGGAAGGTGTGGCTCTCCAGGTGTTCGTCTAATGTGGTTGTATGTTCGTTTATCGTTTCGTTGTTATTGTCGGGTGGGGATATGTGCGTTGCCAGTGGCAATACCATAGTGCGCTCCATACCTGCCTCAACAACAATGCCATCACGAGAGAATTTTTTGTTTCTTCGTCCAAATTTGCTTAATTTTGCTCAACTGAAAGACCTCAAGCTCATCTGTCTCGGATGCTCAGAGTATCATGCTGTGACGCGCCCGCCTCTCCTCGAGCATTATTGATGCTAACATCTGTCTAAAGTGCGCAATTGTTATCTTCAGGAGGTTCTTTGCTCCATGCTTCTCGATGGTATTCTGAAAGGTTACTCATGGATGGCGATAGGGATACGAGAAGTCCCTTCGGTACAGTTTCTGATTTAAGATATATTTGAAGAGATTTTATGTGGAGCTCATGCCTGATTAGCTTGTCAGTAATTTTTCTTAATTTTAAAAAATTTCTAGAGCGTGTGACATTAGCAGAAGGAGAAATGGTGAGCGCATGAGCTTGGTCGGCCTGTCAGTTTTGCTTTAACTTCAGCCGTTGGGCTGAGCCACAGCGTCGTCTGAGGTCATACCTTTGTTTCGGCGTGGCGACCTCGTGACCGAAGTTCTGCAGGGTGACAGAAGCTTGTTGGGAGCCCGGAGTTGGTTCTATTGCTGTTGATATGGGAATCCTCCGTGATTCTGGGCTTGTCGGAGTGGCAACCGGTGACGTATCGCCCACCACAGCGGGTGTCGGGTGGTTTGGTGCTGAGTATGGGTTCCTGGTGGTAGTGTCTGCTGCCGGAACTCTTGATGGTTCGGTGGCGCTTGCAGACATGGTGCAGTGCGGTGATCTTCGTGATGGCGTGGGTAGAAGTGCTTGGTAAGTGGTCGTATTTTCGCTCGTGCGTCCGGCATCAATGGAAATTCTTGACGTGTTTTTCGGGTCACACTTCTGACGGCAGTTCTGCAACCCAGCTGTCCGTTTATTTTTAATTATCTGTTCAGCTTCCTCAATGGTCGGGAAATCCGCTGTTGCGGGTGCCCCGGCTTCTTCATTGGTTTTGCTTGTAACCTCAAAATAGCTGGCAGCTATTCGGGTGCTGTGCTCCATGGTGGGTCGGTGAATCTTCTCTGATGGTAGGTGATCTTGCCATGGGGCCAAGTATTGCCGGCGAGCTCTGAGGATAACGTTGAAGACATTCCAGGCGAGCAACGAAACTCCCCCAAAACTTGGGTGCACGCCATCAGCAGCTAGGACCCTGGTAGCGGGGAATGCGTCCCGCGAGTGAAAGATGTAGAACACATTTCGGTGCTGAGCACACAATTTAATAAGTCTATTGTTAAACCCGGTGGCGCGCTGATTGAATCTGTCCACCATTCGCCAATTTCTGGAACCATGTCTGCGATTAGGGGCCCGCGGCAGGACTAATGTGGCGTATATCACCTCGATAACGGGCCGTGCTGTGCGGATGATCTTGAGTGCTTCTTCGTAACGACTGAGGGCAGCCTCAATGCTTGTCTTGTAGATGTCGTTCGTTCCCAAATGAAGAATCAGTCCTCTTACACTGGGAGGCACGAAGTCCAGGAGGTTTCCCACGTCAGTGATTTCAGCTCCGGGTTGCGAGATGAAGGCTGGGGCACGCAGGCTAGATGCGTCGAAGTGATTGTACATGTGTTTCGTCTGGGAGTCTCCAATCAGGGCCCATGTTGGCGCGTTGAGGGGAAATTTCCAGAAAACGTTCCTTGAAGCGTTAATGGTAGCCATTGAAGAAAAGTAGCTGTGAAAACATGAGGTACTTGACTGCTTAAAATAATATACATCGAAGTATACGCTTCATTTAAGGAAACATTTTTATTTGACTCGACGTTTCGATCGGAGGACCGATCTTTATATATATATATATATATATATATATATATATATATATATATATATATATATATATATATATATATATATATATATATATATACATTGTGGGAACATCGAGACCATTTGTTGTAATCCTCTTTTGATCTTATTTGAGTAAAATGTGGCACCTGCATTTCTGTTTATGCCTTGCTCTGATAGTGACCCATGTGCTTTGCATGTAAACCTTTATCAACGAAGGTTATTTTGGATGATACCTACGCTTGCATTTCTGTCTTTTTTTAAGTATTTTGCATGTAAAGTGTTTTTTTTATTACTATTGGCGCAGGCTGTGCTCCCTATCGGAGGGCTTGGGCTCCTTCAAGGAAAAACCGTTCGCTTTTCGCCCGAGGCTATCCACATCATTTCGACGTAAACAGAGCTGACTTGGCTGGCACGTTTCTAACTCATTCTACTATTTGAGGCATCACTGAGCTTCAAGTTAAGCGAACACCACGCACATAATCCCATCTCCCCTCCCCCCTTTTACCTAAAGCAGAATCAACGCAGCTACGTGGCCTTGTCGGTAGCGTGCTAGCGGGCTGGAATTCAGACCAGAATTTATCAGAATTTTTCTTGGCGTAAAATCAATTGCATTATAAAGCCTCTTTGCTTCAGACAGGCACCGACATTTAACGCACATTACAAGTCCTTTTTCCCATTGTATAAATTCAAGACATACACGTGTCACATGGGTTCACTGCAACGACAACGCCACCGTGGCGATAACGGGTTTTCTAAAGAACGGGGGCCTTAATGATGTGGCGCCAAGGATGGGGTAATTTAATGTTAAAATACTGCCTGTGAGTGACACAAATAACGGCGAAACGACGCAATTAATCAAGATACAAGCGATAAGGTAATACAAAAAGAAAATAGAATACAACGTAGAATATAATGAACAACAGCGGTGCACGTCACAGACGTGAGCAAAAGTAGAAATTTTAAAGAAGCAACTGTATTTCAGTTCTTCCTATTTTGAGTGCTACTTAAAAGAGAATCGGGAACAAACATTAGACGACCTCAATAATTCTTTGTGATGAGCTCTAACTGTGAAACGAACCTGGATAATGACTTTGTCGTTGTTAATGATGAGCTAAGTTCATTCCATTCTCTGATTACGCGAGGAAAAAATGTGTACCTGAATGAGTCGTTAGAAAAATGTTATCAGTTAGCGTGTGCTCGTGTTGATGCCCCGTTTTTCTAGTTTGCGAATATGAAATGTACTGAGTGGTATCCATTTTATTCTGGTAACGCAAAAAACGAAAAAGAAACTTTAGTCTACCTTGTTTTTTTCTCGTCAATTTTGTGTTAAGGCCTGAACAGGCTAAGAGACGTGAGGGTGAATCAGTAGGACGATATTTGATGTGAATGAACGTTGAAACTTTTTTTTGTACGCCTTCAAGTTTAGCTATGTTAGTTGCTTTGTAAGGAAAGCACACAATGTTAGCTTATTGTGAAAAAGGTCGCACAAAATATTTCTAGGCCAGAAGCTTAACATTCATTGGAGCGAGCTTTAGGCGTCCTTTTAGATAAAATAGCTTTCGCATTGCAGTAGTTTTAATAATAGTTAAGTGTGTTTCCCATTTGAGGTTTGATGTAAACGTTATGCCTAATTATTTATGTTGATCTGTGTTCGAAAGAAGCATGTTATTAACGGTATAGGTGTAGTGATAGGGCTGTTTTTTCTTGTTATCGTCATTGACACCGATTTATTTACGTTAATAAACATTTGCACTTGGAGAACCTCTCGGCTAGCGGGTGAAGGCAATAAAAGAACAAAATGGTCATTATGGCTATTAATTTCTTTATATACCACACAATCACCAGCGAACAGTTTAATTTGGCACCCTATATTATTGGTTTTGTCGTTAATAAATGTAACGAATAGCAGTGGCTCGAGAACTGAGCCTTGTGGTAGTCCAGATATGACAGGTACGATATCACATGGCGTATGGTCGAACAGAACACACTTGGAGCGGTTGGTTAAAAAATTTGTTATCCAGGCGGAAACTTCTCTTTTTCCAATAGCTTGTTCGAGTTCTACTATGAACTTGAAGTGACTCACTCAATCAAAAGCTTTAGACATGTAAAGTCATGTGAATTTGAGAACGATTATGAATACTACCTCTGTTAGTTGAGTGATGATTGATAAGTCCGATCGAAAACCATGCTGGTGGGGCGATAGTATATTTTAGCGTTATAGAATCACTGTTCTGTGTTTGAAAATTGTACACTAGTATTTTGCGTGAAATACTGGTGAGCGATATAGGTCTTAAAAGAGCAACATTATTTTTCTCTGCTGTCTTGTGAATCGGTATTATTTCAGCCTTTTTCCAGTAATGTGGCAGATTAGCAGTTGATAGTGAGTTGCGAAAAGTATGTCCTAGATATCTACTGCACCACTCAGCGTAGTTTTTTAGGAATTCGATTGGAATTTCGTCAGTACTGTTTGCTTTTTTAGGGTAAATGTTGAGAATCATATTGCGGATTTCAGCGTCTGTTATTGTTAAGGGATCAATCACCGAGGCACGGGGTGGCGGGAGAGGGGGAAGTGCTTCGCGGTCTTTCGTGAAGACTAACCAGAAGAAATTGTTCTATTGATATGCCACCGTACTTTTGTCGTCTTTGGTTAGTTTGGTTGTCTTTGGCTGGGTACTGAGCAGATGTTTCTAGAATCTTTGGGGGCTTTTCTTCAGGAAGCTAAGTGACAGTGTAGAAGTTTTGTTTCGAATCTTTTAGTTTTTGCTTGAACTGAATTACCGCAGACTTTAAATTCAATGTTGTGGAAAATTTTGGGTTATTCTTGTTAAACCTACGAAGCCGTTTTACGCGCCGTTTAGCATGGATGACTTCGAGTGTGATCCATGGATTCTTTAGCTGCTGTTTTTCTTTATCAATGGGATAAAATATGTTACAAAGTGCAGGACGATGCTCTTAAAATGTAGCCATAATGAATTTACATTAGTAGATTCCTCAGAAGTTTTTTTCCAAGAAGGAATTGAATTCATGTGACAGATGAGTTAGTATGCAGGCGTCATATGTACTTTGAAAGTTGAAAAAACTTTTTACTGTAGACAGGCTACTTATGCAACGACCGAGCTGGAATGTGCACATAGTTATACTCTGGTCTCCTATCCCTCCAATAATTTATATTTTTGCTTAACTTAAAGGAAAATGGTCACTAAGAATTATGAGGTCCAGGATATTTTTTGTTAAACCCTGAAATAGAGTGGGACTAGTGATAATTTGATGAAGGTTAAAATTTAGCCTTGCCTATTAGCCCCTGTGAAGCTTCTGATGTGTGGTGCATTGAGGACCGGTCTATGTGGGCAAGGTTAAAGTCTCCAGCATAATATATGACCCTGCATATATACATGAATTTCTGAAAGACAGGCACTGACAGAGGAAGGACTGCAATAAACGCAACCGGCTATAACCGACATCCCGTAGTACAAAAGTTTGGAAAAAACTGCTTCAGCATTGTCCACCTCAGGAAGAAGGACAAAGAAAGAGTAAGACCCGTCTTTCCGAATGACTGCGTAGTTTGGCGGGGCAATCTCGTGGTCGAATATAGCGGGTGGTAACCATGTTTCCATGATGGCCACAATATCGGGATCGTAGTCGACTAGAAGGCTTTCCAAGGCTTCTGTTTTATTTAGGACACTGTGGGCGTTTAGATTTATCATTTTTAATCTTTCGATAGTGTGGCTTGTGCGGTTCGCCGGGTTATTCAGCGGCTTGGTTCTGTGTCGTATTGTTGCATTGGTACTTTGTCGTTTTTTCTTCGTCCCAAATATGTGTGCGTTTGTTAATGTAAAGCTTGTCATAACGTAGGGATACTTTTTTGTTTCGCGGTTTGATTTTGAGCTATCCCAAAGTTTCTTCCGCTCGTTTTCTTTTAGAGAAGCCGACCAATTGAGTAGTCAGTTTTTTCTATATTGAAACCTTGACTTAAGATTGCAACATTTAGCGTGTAGTCAAGTAACATAGTTATTACCGGTCGATTTTTGTCTGCTGTGGGCTTCTCCATCCTATGTATACGCTGGACGGAAACCTTTTCTAGCTCTAGAACGTCTTCAGTAATGCTTTGTTCACAGTTTTCTCTAAAGACTCGCTAGTTTAATCTTCTTTTTTTGGTAGGCAGTAGATAACTAGGTTGGATATATTGTTACGTGCTTTGCACGCACGGGGGTTTATTCAAAGAGGGGACCGGTCGAAGCAGGATGGAAGCAGGAAGCCTAGCAGCGTCCTTCAGCTCTCTCTCTTTCTTCCTCCTTCTCCGCGGGTCAGTCCTTCATCTTCTGCTTCTTCCGTCGAGGTTCTGTGGAAGCACGTTACAATATGCAATAATCACCTGTACCGTTCAGACTCGCCAGCAGGAAATTCGATAATGCATCACCGATTTACAATATGAATGACTCGAACCGGAGTCCAAGGGCGCAGTCAGCGTATTTGGGGAATAAATTTTCTTTGCTTCGTTACATGAATACTTCTAAATATACACCTCTTTTGATCGTGTTTAACGAACTAGCATTGAACGGAACATCCAATATAAGGTTGTTTAAAGCAGCGTTACCAGAGACTAGACAAGGAAGACGAGAGAACACACACTTCCAGAACTTTCAGCTGTGCTCACTGGAAAATGAGCATGAATATTTTAGTCAAAACCCAAGCACGCACACTGATAAAACGCTGCAATTGCCACCGAGAAAATTTTCATCATGGACGTACGCGCAGTGATCACCGACACGCTCCCCTATCAAGCAAACCCACTTCTAAAAAGGACGAGGACACCGAAGTCTACCACACTTACTTGCTTGAGTTGATAAAGATCAAGAAGTTTTTGAGGAAAGGGCTGCTGCAGCTGGCATAGGACAGGTTTTATTGCAGAGATATGAGAGAGATATGGATTATCCTGCAGTGGGTATGGTGCCTATACAGTCGGCGTAGTCAGACTGGCGGTGTTGATAGCGATGATGATGATCCATGCTTCTATCACTGAATATATTTCGGTTATCGGTTGATTTAATTTAAGCGTTTGTTTTTTGGGGTGATGTGTTCATCATGAACATTGCCATCGTGCATCCCAGACAACCAAGCAAAGCCTTCTTTCGGCGAAGAATATGCTTTGGCGAGTTGGCGCATCTTGAAAAGAAAAGGGGGGGGGGAGAGAAGAGGAGTGCCAACGGATAAGCGAACACAAGAAAAGAGACGTTAGACACAGACGGGAGCTGGACATTTAACTGGGCTTTATTGAATCATCCCATTGCCGCTCATAATGCATGCTCATTCCTGAACACTCACATGACACATGCTTTGAAGACATCTCGAATGAACGTTATATGCCCTCTAAGTAGGCACGTTCCTATAGTTATCTTTCTGACTGCTAATGTGAAAGGCTTCCAAGATTTCCCGCTCGTATCTAGACCTTCCCATCCACAAAAAGGTGACACGCTCAGAACGGCACAGATTTGTTGCACTTTTTGCAGCTTTTGGAAAGAATACCCAAATGTCAACCCGGGTCATGTTCTTGTAAACTTATATTAACCCACCTGCCTGTGTACTGTGTATACACTTTTCCACAGGCCAGCGAAATGCGGTAAACGAGACCAGTCTTGCACTCGACAAATGGTTTCACATGTTTGATCTTACATGCCCCCTTTTTTCTTTATTAGTTTTAATTCTGGCACAAAAGCCAGCTAGTTTGCAAGGTGCATAAAGAACCTTTACACCATGCCTTTCCGCCCCTTTCTTAATATTGTGGGAGATTTTGTGCAGGTACGGCATTGCTTCAAATTTCTTCATTCGCTCCGGTGCCAGAGGCTGCTTGCCTTCAAGACCGTTCACATTCCGCAACCCAGCTACACCGTCAGCCCTAATGACCGAGAACGAGAAATCCGCTGCCAGCAACCTCTCGACCTGCTGCACAAGGCTACAGGCCATGTTGTAGGGAGAACTTTTCTGCACTGCGTCCAGAAGACGCCACAGCGCTACGCCCTTCCTGACCAGATTTGAATGATTGGTTTCTTAGGACATCAATGCTTTTTTTGTCTGCGGTGAAAATTTCCAGCAAGCATGGTCATTGTCATGCAAAGTTAGATGTAAGTCAAGAAACCTAATTGCTTTCCCATCCGACAGTTTATGATAAAAATTAGGCAGCGAGAGCAAGCAATAAAATTATATAGAATATCCTGTGCTACATTAGCTGCGCTGTCCGCTGGCTAAAACCTTAGAAAAATTAAAAAAATCAACGATGTTTTTAAATATGCGTATCACATGGATTATTCAAGACATCATAAAAGCATGTATCATGTGAGTTTTTGGGGATGCGTATGCGTAGAGTGTTTTGAGTGACAGTGGGATGATTATATAAAGCACAGTTGCAGGTCAAGCGTCCGTGTCTAACGTGTCCTTTCTTGTGTAAGCCTCTATGCATCCGCTGCTACCACGCCCTCCTCCCATTTTTATATTCTTCTGCTTACTTTTAATTCGCAGCTCCCCGATGTACAACATCGATCTCGCTCTAAATTACATAATAAGTTCCTACAGCCAGGCTACATTGTTTTTTGTGCGGGGTACTTCTTCTTTTGCATACTATTTGCCGTCTATACTTCTTCATTTGTTCAATTTATATTAGGTGTTCTTTTGTTATTTTAAGTTCGTCGTTTTCAGATACAAGAACTTTCCGGTTCGTCTTTGCTTCTTGAAAACAAAGGGGACATTCCAGTTCGCGTTAAGAGGGTTGGATGGATGGATGCAAGGTATGAGCGTCCCCTTGGAAACAAGGTCATAGCAGTTGCCAACTTGCTCGGCTTTCGTCTTTATATTAATTTACCTGCGTCATAAATTGGTTTAAACATTCGTAATTTTCTTTAAATACGTGTTCCGTCCCACACATCTAACCTTATGTCACCTCTCTGCTTTTGAGCCATCAACCTTCCAATCGCTTTCGGTTGATTTCCACCTCAGATTTATTTACACGACTATTAATTGTTACCTCTAAACACTAAGGCCTCAAGGAGGGTGACAGTGGATGCATCGACATCCGGATGGATATCGTCACGTTTGAGTCTGAGGTGTTCAACTACTTGTAGAGATTTACAACACATCAGTTGTGTCACCTTCATCGTTATTTTTTTTTGTAGCTGCGCGTTCTAAGACACCCTGTTCTATCTTGGAAGAGTAGGGCACTCTTGTCTTATCATAAAAACAATTCCTTCCTAAACTGCATTTTCCAGCAGTTCTACACAATGCTTCTTTTTCATTGAAATAATTCATGTTTACTTTTTGCGCCTTTGAACTATCGTTTAATGCTCTTTCTTTTTCCGTCCTCTTGTCCGGCATACTTACTGGTTACTTGCCTAGTTCTTTTCCGCCATTGTGACTAGGCGCTCTTTCTGTATAAGTATTTAAATACCTTAACTGCCGGCAAGTTATCGTGCAATTTCTTCAGATGTTCATGTATTATTTTACGCTCAGCTTCCCATGCTTCGAATGCCTCGTTTCTGCCTCGTTTATGGTTTTGCCGCTGCTGGAAGATTAGCAACTAATATCAGAAAGCTGTTGGAAGATTATCACCTCATGCTAATCTTCCAACAGCTTTCTGATTTACTTCAAATCTCAACTGAACTTCTGCCCTTAAGCACAGAACCGAATTCCTGAAAGTAAGCCCCGACATCATTATTCGATAATGCTCCATGTCGGCGTCTTTTCGCCCGTTTTCCCTAGCAGACTATTCGGGCTTATCCGTGTATATCTCTTCATCGTTTGCCTATACACTGGGATATTGGTATCCGACCACTCTGGGCATTTCATGGCCTTATACTGTAAGCACCTGATCAATTGTATTGTTGAAAGTCATCACACCAGACATAACTCCTCTAAAACTGAAAGCTAGAGCATCTCCGGCTCCACAACCATTAACGAGAGTTAGCAAATCTCCCTGGCCATATGCTAACATTGCAATATTGTCTGCATACATTAAAACATAGAGCTTTTGCTCAACGGCCTTTCCGCCTAATCTGTGCAACAGATTATAGACTAGATTAGTTTCTTGTAGCCTTCTTTCAATATTTATCATTTAAAAATGAGCCGCTGCGGTGGCTGAGTGGTTATGGCGCTCGGCTGCCGGCCCGAAAGACGCGGGTTCGATCCCGGTGGCGGCGGTCGAATTTCGATGGAGGCGAAATTCTAGAGGCCCGTGTGCTGTGCGATGTCAGTGCACGTAAAAGAACTCCAGGTGGTCGAAATTTCCGGCGCCCTTCACTACGGCGTCCCTCATAGCCTGAGTCGCTTTGAGACGTTAAATCCCCCATAAACCATTTAAAAATGGATCCTACTGTCGCTTGTTGCCACCACATACTGCTTGATTACGCATCATCATTTATTGCACACTCTGATTAGTAACCTTAAGTGCTCCTCTAACCTAATTCGCCTACCGGGCGGTGTGAGGTTCCCGCACAAGGCCTCCTTAAACCCCGCTGAAGGAGATTTACCAAGTGGTGCCGACGCCACTTGCCTGGCTTCTGACTAGAAGGCCATCGGCTCGATTCCGCTTTGCCATCTTTTTCCAGCGAAGCTGCTTTTCTGTGTCACTGCCCTCTCTACCAACCAGAATTTTCCACACGGGGCGACGTTGATGCCGGGATTTCCGCCGAACTGGACCTTTCACGCTATCGTGTTAGTAAGAATGGTGACAATCGTCCGTATTTTTGCTAGTTCTTTGCTAAATGTTTTGCCTTCACGAGGCATATCAGAAGTTATCTCTTCGAAGCAGCACGTGTGACGGCGCTTATACTGGAAAAAAGTGCAAGATGACCGCTACTTACCTGCGAGAAAGGGCCGCAAGTCTAAGATTTTTGCAGTTCGCGTGCCACAGGAGCTGCTGCCAGGTGGTTCTGTTGAGGCTCCCTGTGTGTGCAGCTCGTAAAGCGCCTTCTGGGGAATCGACGCCGCAGGCTGACGAAGCAGACGGTGCCGATTACGTGTGCGATGCGTCGTCGGTCTCGAGCCAGAGGGTGTAGGCAGGCAATTAATTGGCTGCCAGTTTGTAGATTTGAGGTTGCATCAGCTCGCGGTAGCGTGTAGATCTGCGAAGCGCAGGAACGATGCCAGCGGCGCCAGTCACTTGATCCACCCGCTGCTTCCAAGTGCAGCCGCACAAGCACAGATACATGGAAAGCAGCACAAGTTTGATCTAAGTTCTGGAAAGGGCTTCGCGGAGCCTTCGTTACCTTGCTAGTTTACAAGAGGTCTGCAGATTATAATAATTATGGTTAATGGTTAATGGGTGTTTAACGTCCCAATGCGGCTCTGGCTATGGGGGACGCCATAGTGAACGACTCCGGCAATTTCGGCCACCTGGGGTTCTTTAACGTGCAGTTCACTAGCCTCAAGAACTTCGCCTGCACCGAAATTCGACCGCCACGGCGGGGATCGAACCGGCAAACCTACTATTAGTTATTCTGAGTATGCCTCACTCGGTTTACCAGCTGACAATATTCAGATTATCAGGTATGCTGAAACAATACATGCCATCGTGCCTAAGAAGCTCTGTTCCAATGTTTCCTTTCCAAAAGCTTTCACTCATTCTCAGAAAAAGGAGAAGCTTTGACACTAGATCTGGAGGGCACGCAGAGGAGCCGAGAGCAGCCCGGCTTTTATTGTTTCTGGGCACTA
Organism: Amblyomma americanum; assembly: GCF_052857255.1. Taxonomy (NCBI): domain Eukaryota; kingdom Metazoa; phylum Arthropoda; class Arachnida; order Ixodida; family Ixodidae; genus Amblyomma; species Amblyomma americanum. Next base: position 206,583,662 of record NC_135498.1, read on the forward strand.
CGTCTTCGTTGGCTTTTCAACTAGACAGCTCAAAGCATATAACCTGCAGCAAGAACTAACTTTCGTGAATTTCCGCGTTAAAAAGCAGCGTTGATATTGCACTCATTTTTGTGTCATACTCTCTCCTTTCATATCCCTCTTTTCATTTCTAGACCGGCCTCTGCGACTTCATTTGACTGCGAGCAACCGCATATATTTTTTCGAGTGGCTCTTCTTTCCCTTGACAATATTTCTAAAAACGTACTGCGTTTCTTTGTCGAAACGTGTCGTCGTAAGTAATATACGGGATATATATATCGTTCCAGCTTTCTGAGGATTACAGACTGTATTGTCCTTCTGACGAATAAAGCTAAAGAATCAATGATTCCGCCAAGATGAGAGCGCCTTACCGGCTTCGAAAGTCCTTCGCTTTAAACCTGCGTCTGCTCGATGCCGCTGCAAGTTGCAAGTCGTATGCCCGACGAGGATTGCGCTGGCAGCTTGTTATCCATCTTTATCTGGCCTGGCAGAGACATGCGTGCACGACGCAGGTAGAGCGTGAAACCGTCCGACTTTCACCAGATCTCAAAGCACGGGACATGTGCTTACGTTTGCCACAACAGCCGCGTCCCTCGACACCCGCGCACTGTGGAAAGCTCATGTTCGCTCACGACACGAAACAATGCAGGGGCCAGCAAAGAACAGACAGGGTGACGTTACTTTCTTCCTCACTCGACCTGCCGCGATGCAGGCGACAATTTGAGAGAAAGGAGGGAAGCTTCCCTTCTTCCTCTCCGCTTCTGCTAGCAGTTAATTGGCAGCCTTGACGGGCAGCTAGGAGGCAGTCCGGAGGCAGTCATGAACCAAGACCGGTTCCTTGAGCCCTCAATAATAACGAAGTGGCTTATAAAAAACTCGATGCATTAAGTATGCAGTTGATCCTTCTCCAGCCTACTGAAAATGCGTATGATAAACGCCGTATAGACCCATGCAGTGGATAGCCAAGAATCAGCTACCTTCGCAGAGACAGATACGTTGAGTAGTGCTCAAGGAGCAATGGTAGCCATTCTGTGCTCATTGCTTTCTATATTCCCAAAATGTGGGATAACAATTGTCCCAAACAATCAGTTAAATCGCTGCAGCATATATTTTAAAAATGACCTTTTTTTCGTTTCTTATGCGAACTGCTTGTTGGTCTGGGAACCTTTGACCGCTCTCGTCACAAAAGCATACCCGTACCGACTCGTTTGCAGCGTCCCGTTCGCTGCGTTTTGGAGCTGCATGCTCGCTGTACACGAAACGAACCAAATGAACCAAATTTTTCGTGCCTTGTTTACGGAAGCTTTCAGCCATTTCCTCCTCTAGAAAGATGCCTGTGGCGTCGCCCGCTCATCCATTGTAGTCGCCGTGCATTGAGTTGCGGACGGTTGTTAAAAGATGGCGCTAGCTATTTCTCTCTCTGCGCCAATGCGCGTGGGTGGTCAAGGTAATGTGGTGTTGCGGCGGTAGCTGCCAGTAGCGGCATTGGCGTCTGCTACGGCTACGGCGCGCGTACGGGCGCGCAACGCGGTAATGTACGCATGCGAGCAGGTGTTGCAAGCGGCCGCCACAAGGGTCGCTAGCTACCACCTCAAGTGGGAAGGAGGAAAAAGGGAAAGGTTAGAGCAGCAGGTTTTTGGCGCACACGGCAGCCATCTTTCTAAAGGAGGCGATGCTTCAGCATAGTAACGAGTTCAGTGACCCTCGGGAAAGATGACTGGATCGTGTTGCCCGTCGTCAAATTGTTGAGGGAAGAGGAAATGACGGGCCCCTGCTCTATTAATTACATTAGGAGCATGTTATTCGCATGTTATGGGAGTGGTCTCTAGCACCGAAATGCTCCCGCATATGATAAGCCTTCACCGATGTGCCCAGTAAAAGGCGTGGCAGAGGCGTTACGTCTCCTACTACCAAGTTCCTGCCGCCTATTCACCGGCTTGGGAATTAAACTCAAATTAACACAAGGTGAAATAAGAAAAAAACTTGCGGCTCGAAAGGAGCACAGACACCTGCCAAGTGCGATGGCTACCCCGCTGTATGAATGCATGATCACAAGCAATGTGTGCATACATGTTGCGCGTTTGTTAGACGAACGTACAGTTTTTTGTTCGGCTGGTAGAAGAACCCTATTACAAAACCAAGGCGGTGGCAAAACCTAAAACGGCTGAAATGGTTCTTCTGCCGCACTAACCAATAGCAGCCGCCGTGTTCATTTTTAACCGGCGCCGCGTAACTGCTCCTGCTCCCAAGGCTGTATGCACTTCTCGCTTTCTGCCGCGGCTTGTTAGCAAAAAAATAAAAAATGGCTGCCTGTCCAGCATTCCTGAGCACGAAATAATAAGCGAAAGCGCAGCTTTTTGCCGGTGGACCCCGCTGCCATGTACCTGAAAGCGCGATTGAGACACCCACTGACTCAGGGAGCCACTTATGCGCGTCTTCAATTCTTTAATCGTCAATGTCAATTTAGCCAGTGTACGTCGGAGTGCCACGTTTATGTAGCAATGTTGTAAAGACGAACGCGCACTGCTCTAGTGCCGTTTTTCTGTCAAAACACTGCCCACGCCAACGCAACCAGCGCACATCTCCCTGTCACTAGCGCCACATAAATTTACTTCGATATAGACCGCAGCAGTTGCCTAGTGGTTTGAGCATCCGCCTCGCATGTGGGCGGTGCGGGGTTCGGTCCGCACTGCCGCCAGCTACCCACCGGGGGTACAAGCTTTCCCTTGCTTGTTGCTCGGCTTCTTTGGGGTGAAATGCTTGGGAAGTTGGTATCTGACCCCCCCCCCCCCCCCCTCGTGCAATGAAAACTACCTTGTGCCATGGCGCTCTTTGGCCAAAGCTGCCGTTGCTCCGTAAAAATTCATCGTCATCATCATATATTTTGAAAGTTCTATTAGTTGATGGAAAAGATGCACAATTCACAGTGCGAGTATGTGTTGCAGTTTAAGACGTTCGTGTATAGCTACGGCAATAGCTTAGTGCTCCCGCACAGTGGCCAGCAAAGCTCATCTGTTGGCGGCGCCGCGGTTCGAATCGCCGCCGCAGATATTTTATTGATTTATTTAACTTGGCACAAACGCACAAACACCGCAAGCATACAAACATGCAAGATCTTTCTCAGTGAATACTAATGGGAATAATGATTTCCCACAAATAACCCGTTTATTTGCTAAATGATCGCAATATAACAGTAGACAATTTTTCATTGTGCGTGAGCCAAGTTCCCTCAGGAATGCGCCGATTACAACGACCGCAGCACACCCCCGCATTGATATTGGTGCATAGCTGTGCATAGACACTACAAGCTGCTTCTTAGCTTGGCATTTAACTTGAGTATGTTTCTGTCTTTCTTAAATATTACGTTCTTTCGCTCATAAATTGTAGTTTTACTTGTTTGCACACAGGGATATAAGTCTGCACTAAGTGACGCGATGATGTGATCGCCTCCCGGGGAAACATTTTATGTCGCTTTATCCAAACGTACATTCGGAAACCATTCATAATAATTAAAACAGCAAAATTTTGTTGTCCACAGTCGAAGCCGACGACTGCCGCCGGCTGCCTTCAGCTTTTCTCTGCAGACCGGGTCAAAGCAGCGCTTCTACCTTATTTTACGAGCGTCCTATGGTGTAAGCAACCACCGCTTTGAGCTGAAAAAAGCCAGAACAACGCCCGAACGCCAATCGCATGCGTTAAAACTTGTGATTTCGCTCGCCGCAATTGCCGAAATCATACACACGAACTCTGCGGACTCACTACGCCTTGTCACGAAAAGGATCGGCGGTCCACCGTGTACTGAAATTTAAGAATGTGGAAAAAGTGTGTTGCTGATTACTCATAAAGTGTGAAGATATGAAATGCAGCGGCTCATTTCTAGATCTCCTAACACGAATAAGGTAGACACTGGTGCAGCTGTTCATTCAATCACTTCCACGGGCGTAAAGCTTTCGCTCCGCCGTACAAGCCCAAGCATTAGCGGCAAGCGACGAGCGGCACCGTCGCACGTTTTGCCCGTATGGCTTGCCTCTCCGCTCCCTTTTATGCGCGGGCACCCAAAGAAAGCATGTCTTCTCTGATGCACGTACGCCGTATATGTTGCGGTGGCTAGCATGGGATTTCCCACTGAACTCACGTGTTACACTATTACAATACGATAATCGAAGAAAGAAAAAATTAAGAAACTATTAGCTTAAGCCCATCATCGCTGCCAGGAAATAAACTTTCCAGTGTCATTGATAGCATGAGATGTAAACTGAAGTTTGTGAAAAATAACTCTTTCGCTAATACTCTCCCCAGCTTTATCAAAATTGTTCTAGCTGCATAAACCATGAAACACAGAAAAACAGATGTGTTCCCAGGATTTCAATCAAACCACCACTTATCCTTTCTAAAATTATTACAAGTTTGGTTTGGTTTTATTTATTAGGGTTTAACGTCCCAAAGCGACTCAGCCTATGAGGGACGCCGCAGTGAAGGGCTCCGGAAATTTCGACCACCTGAAAATTATCACAAGTCCGTTTTCACTCTTGATAATGAAAAACTACCAGACATTGACGCGTGCAGTTGCCGGACTACAGAACCAATACCTGCAACCGAAGCCTTCGTATTTAACATTCCGTTGAATACGCACAGAGGGAAGGTCACTGCCTAGATAAAATTTCGAACGCCCAAGGCTTTCAGGCACATCATCTCACGCTTTGAATTTTTCAAGGTGTAAGTTAAATCTTTAAGCATATATAGTTCCTAATTTACAGTATAACAGCCAGTTAGGCAGATTTCTTTGCTGGCATCGAGAATAAACATGTTTTTTTTGCGCACTATGAATTACAAACTGTATACAGATAACCATTAAAGGTTATTTGACTTGTGGTTAACCCCTTTTTTTCTCTTTTTGGGGAACAATGAAACACATAACAAAAATATTCGACAATGCTCAGCATGGTCAGCAAGACACCCCGACTCTCGCATCGGCTCCCAGCAAGCCCCATCGACAACCGGACGCAGTGACATTGCACAGAGTCATTCACAACCGAGCCTTTTGCAGGCCAGTAGCGATTTTGAAGGATTTAAGTGGCACAGATGTTTGCCGAAATACCTGAAACCGAATTTTTTTTAATACGTCTTTATTTCTGCATAAAATAGGCCTAGCCAGAATAACTTTCTCTACTGTACCTATCGACTGCATCACAAACTGCCCAACTGATCCTGCATTCTGGTGTAATTCTATCAATTTTTTACCGTCATGTGGATTCTATATTATAGTTCAAGAAAAGTAAGCAGCAGGGCTGTTGGTTGATATTTGCAACATTAGAGGGCACCGCGAAAGAACAGCACATGGCAAGGTGGCTTGAATCACCGCCCTACTTAAAGGGTTCAGGCTCATGCATACATACATACACATACTGTGGGGACCTGCCCTGCAGCCCCCTGAGTTTGCTTTCCCGCGAGGCACCGTGCAGCGGCGGTCTCACCTCGAGGCTGAGCGGATTCCCTTGTCAGTTACATTAACTGGCAAGAGAGGGCGCCAGCGTCGCTGCGCGGGAGACTGCTGAAGCCTGCCCGCGGGAGATGGGGTCTCTTCGGCCGGGATAATGAGCCTGAGCGGACGCGTCGCTCGGGGCTCCGCTCTTCGCCGACGGGGCGAAGAAGCGACGGGGAGACAGGCTCCCGTACTCGTCCCGTCCGGCCTGCGGAGTTTATATCCCTTGCCCTAGCGCGGGCGAACATTCGCTCGGAACCTTGCTGGTGAGTCGGACGCCCTCGATTCATTAGCGTACCTTGTTGCTAGCTGGCGTTATTGTTTCTGTAGCAATAAATGCCTGTTTGTGTCAGCCAATGTGTCGTTCCTTTGTTCCCCCAGAGCAAGGCCCGCCGTGGTCGGCGTGCGCTCGGTAGCGTACGCGATCACGGGGTGGGGTCCAGGCGGCTTTGAACCGTGTCAGCCGCGATTGAGTGGGGCTCTTGGAACATTGGACGACTGTCGGTTCGGTTCGAGGAACGCTCTTTGTCCGGACTTGACAAGTGCTAGGCCTAGAGTGAATTTTGATCGCTAGGACCTGCGGCATGCTTTCTTGAGTGCGAGGTGTATTGCGCTGCAGCATGTTTGAACTTTTCGACATGCTCAGCACTTTTTTCTCCCTGGAGTTTCTTCGTGAGAATGACTTGGTCCGCATCGAGGGAGTTCGAGGCCTAGCGCCCGCGGAGTCGCCGAGCCCGAAGCGAGTGAGTACGGAAGCCGCGTGGGTGGTCCGAGTTTCTGTATATATTTTCTCTACTATCTCTTTTTCGACTCTGGGAGTCGCGGCTCCGGGAGCCGGGTGGCCTGGGGCCACGGGTGCCGCTACGAGCTCGCTGGTATTGCAGCTCGGCACCGGGCGCTCCGACACCGTCCGATACGGTGGGCGCCGACCGCTCAGAAGCTGCTTTGTGCAGTGAGCGGGGTAGGACCACCCCACAAAGCTGATGTCTCCTCGCGGCTGCGTGCACAAAACCCGTTTCGGGTCTTTGTTGTGGTCACGGTCGTTGTCGGAGTGGTCGTTAGGCCTGAGGCTTTTCGGAGCTGCCTGCACCACATTAAAAGAGACATGACCACCGGACCGTGACGTTGAGAGGGGGCGCACTTTGCTGCCCGTCCGTTTTTTTTGTAACCTCGCACGAACTGAGCAGTCTCGTTCAACTCAAGAAAGGGCTTTGTTCACTCGAACTTTGCGTTTGCACAGCCGCCGACACGTTTTGCTAGCAAGTTAGGCATTGTGCCACGAGGCCCTTGCGGATGCCGTTTCCCCTCCCGTGACCTACGTTAAAGGCACGCCGAGAGCGTTTCGACAATTTTGCAGATCCGGTGGAGCCACCCAGGCTTGCTGACCGGTGCACATCGTCTCGCGGCCTGTATCCTGTTCGCCGCATCCATCCGGGGCAGCTGTGGCGAGACCAGTCAGCAGTCACCTCCGGCTGCTGCTGCCCTGGCGACTACTGCAGGATCCTGGCCTGCAGTTTTCCCACCGGCCTTCGATTCGCGGGCCTGCGGACACGGTAGTCCGCGGGCCATACGAGTCGTCCCAGCGGAGACCTTCACGCCGCCTTCGGAATACCGCGGAAGTCTGCGTGGACGCTGTCGGCGTGACCTCCGCTGCAAGACGTGCCTCAAAGACATGAAGACCAGGAGACTCCTCCATAGCATGTACTTTCAGGCGCGTGGGTCTATTTAAGGTTGGGGGGATGTGGGGACCTGCCCTGCAGCCCCCTGAGTTTGCTTTCCCGCGAGGCACCGTGCAGCGGCGGTCTCACCTCGAGGCTGAGCGGATTCCCTTGTCAGTTACATTAACTGGCAAGAGAGGGCGCCAGCGTCGCTGCGCGGGAGACTGCTGAAGCCTGCCCGCGGGAGATGGGGTCTCTTCGGCCGGGATAATGAGCCTGAGCGGACGCGTCGCTCGGGGCTCCGCTCTTCGCCGACGGGGCGAAGAAGCGACGGGGAGACAGGCTCCCGTACTCGTCCCGTCCGGCCTGCGGAGTTTATATCCCTTGCCCTAGCGCGGGCGAACATTCGCTCGGAACCTTGCTGGTGAGTCGGACGCCCTCGATTCATTAGCGTACCTTGTTGCTAGCTGGCGTTATTGTTTCTGTAGCAATAAATGCCTGTTTGTGTCAGCCAATGTGTCGTTCCTTTGTTCCCCCAGAGCAAGGCCCGCCGTGGTCGGCGAGCGCTCGGTAGCGTACGCGATCACGGGGTGGGGCCCGGGCGGCTTTGAACCGTGTCAGCCGCGATTGAGTGGGGAGAAAGGACTTATCTCCCCATGTCAAACCCCACAATACATACATACATACATACATACATACATACATACATACATACATACATACATACATACATACATACATACATACATACATACATACATACATACATACATACATACATACATACATACATACACACATACATACATACACACATACATACATCAATCCATCCATCCATACATACATGCATACATACATACATCCACAAAAAAAACAGAACGCTAAAGAACAAAGATAGGGAGGGCACTGTGGAATTATAATAGGTATGAAGTGGTAAGAGGGATCTGGAAAGGGGTGATGGTTCTTAGCCTGACTTCAGGCAATGCGGTCCTGAGCATGATACCAGTTGTTCAAGCAAGGTTAGAAATCAAACAACGCGGCGTGGGGAGGCTAGCTTTGGGAGCACATGGCAATACACCTAAATCAGGGGGTACAGGGTGATACGGGATGGGCGTCGTTCGAGAGAAGAAAAGCTAGCACTAAGATAGCATTTAAGGGGCGATTGAGAAAAATAGGAGAAAAGCAGCGGGCTAGAAAAGTTTTCAGATACCGGTACATAAGGAACGTTGACACGAATTGGAGAAAGCGAACTAGAAAATTGACAAGCAAATATCTGGACAGCAGTACGGGGGCAAACCAGCAATTATCGGTTAAGAAAAAGGTTAAAGAAACAAAGAGCCACGTGGAAAATAGGGATGCTGACAAATGGGCACTGGGAACATAAAGGATATTGAAGCAGGAAATTGCCAAAGAAAATATCTATAATAATAGTATGGGAAGCTCTTTGTTGTTTGAGGCCAGGACAGGACTTTTTCGGACTAAGACATATAGAGTCAGGTACCACCAGATAGACACGTTGTGCGTTGCGTGCGGATAGGAGGAGAAAACGGATGAACACTTGAAATTTTTCTATAAAGGGCTTCACCCTACAGTAGAAAGCAGCGGGGCTGATTTATCCAAGGCATTGGGGTTTAAGGACAGTGAAGGGAACGTAGATTTTAAGTGGATAGAAGTAACCAAGCGAAGGTTATCTGATTGGCGGCTTAAATCTAGACAAGAGTAAAATTTCACAAGTCATGGCTAGGTAGCTTGAACCACCCCCCCCCCACCGATTTAAAGGGTTCAGCCTTATCCATCCATCCATCCATCCATCCATCCATCCATCCATCCATCCATCCATCCATCCATCCATCCATCCATCCATCCATCCATCCGTCCGTCCGTCCGTCCGTCCGTCCGTCCGTCCGTTCATCCATCCATCCATCCATCCATCCATCCATCCATCCATCCATCCGTCCATCCGTCCATCCGTCCATCCGTCCATCCATCCATCCATCCATCCATCCATCCATCCATCCATCCATCCATCCATCCATCCATCCATCCATCCATCCATCCATCCATCCATCCATCCCCCAAATGCGCCAAAGCTCCTAATAGACAGCACTCATCATAAATTACTATGATGCACCTAGTGTATGCGGCAGATCCATAGTCAGCGGTCGCCGCGAGAGCTGCAGGAGCAGCCGCGCTCCGCTGTCACTGCGATCTATTGCCGCCAGCAGCGAGGATAACGGCAGAGGTAATGTCATCCTTGATATCTGGCGGTTCCATGTAAACCACATTGTATAAGCCTCAAAAATTGAGGCTGTTATCAATAGCGCTGCCACAATTTGTAATCTCTATCTTTCAAGCATCTATGCAAACTTTGTACAGCATAAGGTGCCACTGTACTTGTACGATTCACGCTTTTCAAGTACCTTACGTTTGCAGTAGAGCAGAAAAAAAAGCTGAATTTTGTTCAGCACCCTACATTCAGCTGTAGCGCCGCGGGAAGCAGGAAAATGAACGCGAAGCCGGTGAGATCAATAAGTCTAACGGTTGTATGATGCAAGCCTCTCCTCATGGTGCCAATTGGTTGCGCCGCGATTGGCGCTCAGCACATTGAATAGGTGGGGCTTCCAGCCAAGAAGCGGAAAGTTACCAACCGCTGTGACGAGTGCCAAAAAAACGAGGTGAGGCATGGTAGCGTCTTGTGGGAAAGCATCGCGCAGTTGTGTCTACGCCAACTAGCGTTGCTCAGGCAGCTGCATTAGACCGTGCCATGGAGCGCATACACAGCAGAGGGCAGTGATGACAGATGTGACGCATAAAATGGTGGAAGGAAGTGATCCCTCGTAAAGTGTGAATGACTGGAAAGACGTTGAGAAACTGAAAAAAAAATTGTTTGACTTCTGAGAAGAAGGAAAATAAAAGTCAAATTGTCCAAACGGGTTTTTCGCACTATGTCTTCTTACTATGAGTGGTTTGGTAGTTTGCTTTTCATCTGGAGCCGTTCACATAGTGGCTAGCTTTTTATAGCAACAAAACGCTAATGTCATACGCATGTGGGATTCTTCGAATTTCTCCACCGTCTGCGTCATGTGAAAAAAAAAACTCGCCGCAGTTCAGTAATGTGCAAACGGCATTGTGCAACAGGGTGTCAAAGAGCGCGTACAAAACCGTGGTCGTACACTTGAACCTCCACTTGGGAAACGGAGCATTCAAACGGGTCAGGCTCATGCAATGCTTTATGTGGATTGTATTTTATGAAGTAATGTCGCCATGTTTTCCTGAAAAGCTTTCCAGAGTGTGTGTTACGAGATAAATAGAATAATTAAACTGCGCTGTGTCATTTTTTTCCCTAGAACGGCAAAAAAAACGTTTTTTTTAGCTTTCGAATTTTCGGAGCATGTTATATCCCCATTCGTACGCAGACAGGTGACACACCCTACGCGCAATTTTGCCTCAAAATTTTGCATTTATTTTGGTGTTCCTTTCATCTGGCCCTGGGGTCAGTCGTGAGAAAAGAAACAGGCCAACGTGGGGCCTCATCTTGGAACACTGGACGACTGTCTGTTTGGTTCGAGGAACGCTCTTTGTGCGGAATTGACAAGTTCTAGGCCTAGAGTGAATGTTGATCGCTAGGACTTGCTGCATGCTTTCTTGAGTGCGAGTCGTATGGCGTTGCAGCATATTTGGACTTTTGGACATGCTCAGCATGTATCTCTCTGGAGTATCTTATCAAGAGAAACACTTGGTGCGTATCGAGGGAGTGCGAGGCCTAGCGCCCGCGGAGTTGCCGAACCCGAAGCGAGTGAGTACTGAAGCCGCGTGTAGGGTCCGAGTTTTCTGTATATATTTTTTCTCCTGTCTCTTTTTCGGCTCTGGGGGCCGCGGCTCCGGGAGCCGTGTTCGCCATGGGTGCCGCTACGAGCTCGCTGGTATTGCAGCTCGGAACCGGGCGCTCCGGCACCTTCTTACACGGTAGGCGCCGACCGCTCAGAAGCTGCTTCGTGCAGTGAGCTGAGTAGAAATTGTTGGGCCATCATAAAGAGCTGATGTCTCCTCGCGGCAGCGCACACGTAACCCTTGCCCGGTCTTTGTTTTCTTCATGGTCATTGTCAGTGGTAGTCAGGCCTAAGGCATTTCAGAGCTGCTTGCACCATGTCACAAGACAGGGCCACCGGGCCGCAGTGTTGGGAGGGGCGCACTTTGCTCCCACTCATTTTTGTTATCTCCCACGAACTGAGCAGCCTCGATCAACTCAAGAAAGAGCTTTCTTCAATCGAAGTTTGGGCTTCCACAGCCGTCCGACCGGATTTGCTGGCGAGTTAAGCATTGTGCCACGAGCCCCTTGCGGATGCCATTTCCCCTCGCGTGACCTACGTTAACGTCACGTTAAGACCTACGTATTGTTGCACTAAAAAATGTTTTTTTCACTGTATTGATGCATTGTATGTACTATATTATTTTATAATAATCAGCTCATCAAGAACCCATTAGATAGTATTGTGTGACAAGGAGCAATCATTTCAGTATTACTAATTTCTTTGCTGCTTTGTATGTTGTTTCTTTTTATTTTTTGTAACCATTACCCTCTGTATTGCCTCTGGCCATGAGGGTAAACGAAATAAATAAACAAATAAAGGGCACGCCGAGAGCGCTTCGGCAATTTAGCAAATCGATGGGGCCACCCAGGCTTGCTGTCCGGTGCACATCGTCTCGCTGCCGCCGGCTGCGATGGAGCGGCCTGTATCCTGTTCGCCGAATACATCCGGGGCAGCCGTGGCGAGACCAGGGAGCAGTCACCTCCAGCTGCTGTTCTGGCGACTACTGCAGAATGCTGGCCTGCACATTTCAACGGGCCTTCTCTTCGCGGGCCTGCGGACACCGAGTCCACAGGCCGTGCGAGTGGTTCTAGCGGAGACCTTCACTCCGCCTTCTGAACACCGCGCCAGTCTGTGTGCACGCTGTCGGCATGATCTCCGCCCCAAGACCTATCTTAATTGCATGAAGACGAGGAGTCGCCTCCATAGCATGTATTTTCAGGCGCGAGGGTCTAAGATGGGGGGGTGGAGATTCAGCCTTGCAGCCTTCCCTTGTGGTTTGCTTGCCGCAGTGCATCTTACCACGGCTTCGCCTCAGGAGGGGCGTGCCACGAGACTTTCCCTGGTTAGTTACCTTAACTAACAAGGGAGGGTGCCACGAACGAAGTGATTGCTGCGCGCGTGGGAGAGCATCACCCTTTTTCCGATGGGATCGTCGGTGCGAGCAGACGTGTCGCTCGCGGTGGGGCCAGGAAGTGGCGCGGAGCCTTGCTTCTGTATCTCGTCCCGTCCGGCCTCGGAGTATCCCTTGCCCTAGCGTGGGCGAGCATTCACTCGTAACCTTGCTGGTGAGTCGGACGACCTCGATTCATTAGTGTATCTTGTTGCTAGCTGGCGTTATCTTTGCTGTAGCAATAAATGCCTGTTTGTGTCAGCCAGTGTGTTCCTTTGTTCCCTCATAGCAAGCCCCGCTGTTCTCGGCGTGCGCTCGGTAGCGTACGCGGTCACGGGATGGGTCCTGGCGGTTTTGAACTGTGTCAGCCGCAGTTAAATGGGGGGGAACGTATTTATCTCCCCAATAAAACCCCACAAATGACACGGACGCAGAAAGGAGTATGCCGACAAGAGCGCCGACCGTCAAGAGGGTTTATTAGAAAGCATGTCACGTAGTACATTCGCGGCCTAAAAAACACCAAACGCGTCATAATCTTGTTTTTTTTCTTCTGATACTTTAATTTCGCATACTTCCGTCGTTGTGACAAGGCACATTTGTTTGGGGGTTTTTTTTAGGCTGTAAATGTCCGTATACGTGACGTGCTTTCCAACAAACCTTGAAAGCCAGGGCTCGTGTCGTCGCGTTCTTTTCTGCGTCCGTGTCCTTTTCTGCGCTGTTCCGTTGAAGATATCTCTCGAACCGGCGGAATTCAAATCGCGAATGCCAAGGCCACCTTTCTACTCTAGATTCACGGTCTCCAGCAGACTAAGCCCTCTATTGTGCTTCTATAGCTGCAAAAAGGGTTAAATCTGGCGCCAAAAAACTTTTATATCGGTGCGAACAGTCAAATGAAAAAGGTGCGGCTTAGCGACTGGCCAAGCGAAGTTTTGCTACAGGACAAAGAAAATCCCTTATAGAATAAGACTGATGCCTAAGTTAAAAGCTGAAGTTGTTAACAAGCATTGAATAATATATCGTTCTGAGATGATTAAAGCTCATCTCAGTTAAAGACGCTAGTAACGGAAAACAAACAGGATCCATGACACCAAGCCCAAGAAGCCGCCTAGAGAAAGATTTTTGTTGCTCTGCCACACTGCTGTCACAGAGAGTTTTGCACTCGAGGTGGGCTCTGCGGAAGTTCTATCTGATTTTCTTGTTTTTTGTTCAGATTCAGTGCTCTCCTTTGCCACTTGGTCTTCGTAGATGGGCAGACAAGTGATGGGGTTAGCGGTGATATTTTAACAGCATAAAATTACCGCGGCGCTAGTTAATATGCCAATTTGTGCAAATACGCTTTGCATTAATTAAAATTACTGTCGCGGTGACGGGTGTACTGCAGACCATAAGAACGTTTCATGCGTCACGATCATCCAAAGCAGTACCCAGAAAGGCAAACTGTATGGAAAACTTTGGGTCCACCCGACCGTACGGCTTACAGAATGCAAGACAGACATCTTTGGCTCGTAGAAGCAAGCGATCAGAAAACTTGAGCCCTAAGCAGAATAACTAAAACTTCCCAACATGTATGCATTTATATCTGTTCTCATTTTCTCTCTATAAGGGTAACTTCTTAGGTATTCGCTTTCTTTAATGTATTGACCCCTCACAATTCTTGTCCTGAGCAGAGGGGAGCCTCGCTTTAAAAACGATATCCTCGGTAATATCTTAGCGCAACATAAAAACGTTCAAGAGTCAAACACACAGGACAATGCGCCTCCCGTGTGTCTAGCTGGAGAACGTTTTTATGCTGCACTGAACTGTATAAACATGCAGTGTTCATCCACGGACTAAAGAGAATATTCCTGGTTTGGATTTGTACCTCGAAACTAAGTTCATGCAGAGGATAAGCTTTGAGAACACGCAATCTGAGGCCTCTGCAGGTTGTTTCAGTGTTTTCACCGTAAGTGCGGTAACGAACGTGGCTAGAGTCTATGAAAGGTACCTGGGAGGCGGAACCAGCGTAGGCATGTGGTCTCACAAGCTTCTCTTCTGCCTTCTGCAGGTTTTCTTGCCCAGTTCTACCGCATCAACGATTGCTGTAAATGGATCAGCAATCGACACGTGTTCTCTGGCTGCACCGTCGCCTTTGGAGCCTCTTCCTTTTGATTGTCCATTCCCGCGTGACATCAAGCCTGGAACGCCACCTAGCCACCACGTGACCATGTCCGAATCGCCTTTAAAAGAACGTCGACAGGAATTTGTCTTCAGTGGGCGCGGCGGAACCAGCGTAGGCATGTGGTCTCACAAGCTTCTCTTCTGCCTTCTGCAGGTTGGTACCGATTACTGTTCTGTTAAAAGTGATTGCCGCTGTCTTCTGGTCCTGCCGTGCCCACAGCAGTTCGTTGAAATTGCCTACAATGCATTTTGTATGTGCAAACTGCTCCTATGTGGAGACGTTGAAACTCATCCCGGTCCGGATACTAGTGAAATGCTGAAAGAATTACTTAAAGGGCAAAAGGGCCTAGCCACTGAAGTGACTGCTTTGAGAGAGCAACAGAGCAATATGGAAAAACTCATGAATGATATGAGACTAAGGTTTACAGCCTTGGAGAAGCAGGCAAACAGGATTGACACTCTAGAATAAACAATATATGAACTCCAGGCGAAAATAACTGATTTAGAAGACAGGAGCCACCGCTCAAACCTTATTGTTTTTGGAGTAAAAGTGGAACCCGGGGAATCTGAGGCTGACTTGAAAAAGAAGGTTCTAACTGAAGTTTTTGCAGAAAAGCTTAACGTGTTTTGCAGTTCTGTGGGCAGAATACACAGGCTGGGCAAAAAGGCAACAAACCGTCCTGTAATTGTGTTCTTCCAGGACTATAACGAAAAGCAAGAACTCTTTAAAAACTGCACGAAACTAAAAGGCAGCAATATTTCAATACAGAACGATTATTCACGAAACACACTTAGGAAGCGTAAACTACTGTGGGACAGCGCAAAAACAGAAAGGAATGAAGGAAAAAAAGTTACCTTGATAAATGACAAGCTGCGAATCGAAAAAATGCTTTACACCTGGCATGACAGCGATAACACCACAGTTCAACTCGATGATAAAAACAGTTATCAAAGCAAAGACTGACTTTCACAACCTCGTGTTAAGGAATTTCGCTTACTTAATATAAATGCACGTAGTATTGTAAATAAATCGGAGGCTTTGGAGGCTATCTTGTTGATTCACAATCCACACGCCGTAGTTATAACCGAGACTTGGCTGAGAGATGATATTGATGATGAAACTGTTTTCCCCCGCTCTTATCAAGTTTTTCGCCGTGATAAAGCAACACGTGGAGGGGGAATTGCGGTCCTGGTGAATCAAAACGCAGAGGCACACACGTTGCAGCAAATAGCTAACCATGAAAGTGTGACCTTAAAACTGTCGTACAGGGGTAGATCGTTTGTGCTTTTTGCTGTATACAGACACCTGATTCACCACCTCAATATTTATGTGATCTGGCCGATCACATGTCTAAATTTCGCCGTGATAAAATATATCGTGTCGGTGATTTTAATCTCCAAAATATTGACTGGAATAGTCCCTTCCCTAGTACAAACAATGACATAAATGCTTCATACATGTGTGATATTATGCTTATTCATAATTTGCAACAGGCAGTTAAGCACCCAACGCGTATACGCGGTGAAGCTGCATCTATTCTCGACCTCGTCTTTCTCAGCCAAGCAACAGAACGTTTTACTGTTTCAGTTGAAACTGGGTTATCTGATCATTGCATGGTGGTTTTTACTTGTCTCATTCAACAGAATGTCGACAGTGAACCTGCAAAACTTATTTCCGTGAAAAACTTCTCCAGAGCTAATGATGAAAGTGTGTTAGACTACTTCAGCTTACACCTTGACATGTTTCGAGGAACTAATGTTGATGAACTCTGGAATAAATTTAAAGAAATCTGTACGTGCTGCATTGATAACTACATTCCTAATAGAATAAAGAAAACATGTAAAAAAACTCCTTGGATCACGCGAGAAATAATACATTTGAAAAGAAAAATCAAACGTCTGAAGCGTGGGGGTGCCTGTCGAAATATAGTTAAGATACATCAGGCTAACTTCACAAGCGCTTTGCGCCAGGCTAAACAAAATTACTTTCAGTATAGCCTGCCAAATTTTCTTCGTGACTCACCACATAAGTTCTGGAAATTTTTATCGAAAAAGAAAAAACTATTACGCGCATTTCATGTCAAGGTGTCCAGCTTGCTGATAAATCGCTAATCTCTGAGGCATTCAATAAGTATTTTCAGAGTGTGTTTTCCCATCATGGTTTATTTGTTCAACCCAGTACCATGTCTCCCAACACGACCCCCGACATTGTTTCTTCATCTGGCGTATTCTCCATGCTACTCAACCTCAAAACTAAAGCGTCCGCTGGACCTGACGGGATACCAATTATTTTTCTGCGCCGTTATGCAGAAGCCATCACAGAGTTCCTGGTTGTTATTTTCCGCAAATCATTTGAAACAGGAAACATTCCTTCCGACTGGAGGAAAGCGCGGATTGTGCCCGTGCTGAAAAAGGGTGATCCTGCCTTGATTACTAATTATCGTCCCATATCAATAGCTTCCACATGTTGCAAACTTGCTGAGCATATCATAGCTAACTACATAACTACTTTTCTAAACGATAACAAGGTACTTACCCCCCATCAGCACGGGTTTCGAAAAGGCTTTTCCACTGTCACTCAGCTAACTTCTGTCATTCATACTTTTGCAAGTGTACTAAATAGCGCTGGTCAAATGGATGTTATTTTTTTAGACTTCAGCAAAGCCTTTGATGTTATTTCTCATGCCAAACTAATTTACAAACTTGAACTTATTGGTCTTCCTAATTTCATAATTCATTGGATTTCCTCATACCTTTCTTACCGCACACAATTTGTTTGTATTGATGATTGCTATTCCTCTTTTTGATATATATCAATGACATTACTAACGTTATAACTACCCCTGTCCAAATTAGATTATTTGCAGATGCCTGCGTTTTATTTCACCAAATTACTTGCCAAGATGATCAAGTTTTAGTAAACTCCAATCTTCAGAACATACATACATGGTGTAATAAATGGGACATGAAGCTAAATTTAGAGAAAACAGTATACATGACGATAACTAACAAAAAGGCTTCCTTCTCATTTCCTTAAAATATTTCATCTCACCTTCTGACCGAAGTCAGCGAGTACAAGTATCTAGGAGTTACAATAACGAAAAACCTTAGCTGGAATAAACATGTATCAAACGTATGCTTCTCAGCCTTTCGTAAACTCTGCTTTCTTAGACATAAACTAAAACTTGCCCCACCTGAACTTAAAAAGTTAACCTACTTTTCAATAATAAGGCCATCACTAGAATATGCGTGCACCGTCTGGGATCCCTACACTAAACGTAACATCGAGGCCCTTGAAATGATTCAACGCAAAGCCGTCCGTTTTATTTTTTCAATGTATCGTGTAACTGACTCACTAACGACCCTCATGCAAACTCACGGTATTGAAACATTACAGCTGCGCCGGAAAATTCAAAGACTGAAACTACTTTTCTTACTAAAAAACCATAAACTGTCTATGAATGCAGACCCCTTCCTTAAACCTAACACTACGCGCAAAACACGAAATCATCATACACAATCATTAACCCCTTACAGTGCTAGGATTAACGCCTTTAAATACTCATTTTTTCCACGCACCATTGAGGAGTGGGACAGGTGTTCGCCAGATCTGTTAACCAGAGCTGATTCTTTTGACTCAATGTTTTCTTCACAGCATTTAATTTGAGAGCCGTTTTTTTCGTTCACTTTATGTATTTTGCATCTGAGCCTTGTACTTATTGCTGTATTTTGTGATACAACTTGTATTTAACATTTTTTCAATTTTGCTAAACCTGTTCTTTTTGCATATATTATGTGCTCGCCCCTCCTGCTTGGGCCTACTGTAGGCCTGCAGTATGTTCTAAATAAATAAATAAAATAAATAAATAAATAAATAAACCACGGACAGCAAGGTGGCCTATCAGGTAGGGGGCAGCGAACAAAAGATTCAAAAACGCCACAGCCATGGGCACATTTTCAAGACAGGATTGGATTGAATGGCTGCTTATTGACCCTCCTTAGTCCGCAGATTTTTGTCCATTCTACAATTTCCAGTTTTGCCACTGTGACTTCCACATGCGGAGAGAAGATAATTAAATAGATGCGAAGGAAATGTTTGAAAGAATAGGCACGTCACAACAACATCCGCGAAAGCTGTTTTGAAGAAAATTTATTATGAACAAAACACACGAAACTGCTGCAGTAAAAGATACCACTTTTCCCACCTCCCTTTCGACTGGCATGAAGATCGCAGAATCTTATGCAACAAGTACTTGCTCATGCATTAGCTAGCTTGCATAGTGCGACATTACCAATAACAACGTTGCTAAAAACTGGCTCTAATTTGTACGCAGAGATACAAAAGAAGGAAAGCAGCAATTTATGTAACAGACACCGAACGAGAGAGAAAATTAACTCTCCAGGCAGGAATGGGCTTAGAAATCATAAATTTTCAAAAAAATTGATTTCTAAGTATACATGCTTGTATGCCCCGTTTTTACGCTTTCCCGTAGATTCATTGGTGAATTCAACTAGGCAGTAGACAAAAAAAGCATTTTCCTGAATTGCGGCTGCACTATATTACGGGGAAATGCTGGAACAATGGGCGTTTTTCTTCGTTACGCTTTTGTGCTTGGATACACATCTTGCCGAACAGATTTCTTTGCGACTCTGTGATCTATTTGCAACCTGTTTTGTTTTCTTGCACTCCAATTACCATAATATATACAGGCCACGCCATTCTTTTTTCTTTCAAATTTGGGATGCAATTGTGCATTATATAACCGTTGCATGAAATTGTGTTCTTGCTTTTGGTAATGTAAAAGGACACAGCGACACGAAAATTATCAAGCAAAATCGGCGCTTTACAAAAACTTCTTAGAATGTCGTGACTTATAACATGCCAACAAATACATAATGTTGAACCATACCTTTTACACATTTTCTTAACTATTTATCGGCTTCACAATGTTCAGAAGACACACAAACACAGATATATATATATATATATATATATATATATATATATATATATATATATAGTCACGTGCTTGTGAATGAGGGAGATCACAAGAAACAGCGGGGCGGGCTTCGAAGAACGTCTTGACCACTGCTCCAGGTTGCTGTCACTTCCTCTTTTTGAGGCGGCGCGTGATTCAGGTCAGCGCTAGGCGAACATACAGGATGCACTGTGTCAATGGCTCCCCGGGAAGAAAGAGCATCGTCCCGACGCGTAGTCTGTCTGTTTAAAAAGTTCACTAATTGAAGCATGATGTGCGCGCGAAGTCCAGCTCCACCGCTACCGCTCGTAGTAAGGCTGGAGACGGACAACGTGTGCCAGGTCAGGGTGCAGGGATTGCTAAGTGTTCTGAAAGTCGTCAGGAACGACCGCATAGTTGAGGTCTCCAATTGGCTCGATCACTTTTAGGGCCCAAAATACCGGCAGAGGAGCTATTGGCTAAGTCCTCGTCGGCGAATGGGAAACCAGACCCACACACGGTCTCCTAATGTGTACCGATCAGTACGGCGTCGGAGGTTATAGCGCTGGACATCTCGGCATTGCTGGTCGAGAATCCTCACTCTGGCCAGCTGACGAGCCTCTTCAGCGAGGTGCAGGAAGGTGTGAAGATCCGCATTTGGGTCGATGTCGTCCACATGCGGTAACGCGGCGTCCAACATCATGGTCACGTCGCGGCCGTAGACGAGACAGAACTGTGGCATGTTTGTCGTTTCCTGTACGGCTGTATTGTGTGCGAAGGCGACGTATGGGAGCACTTCGTCCCAAGTTTTGTGCTGAACGTCGAGATACATTGAGAGCATGTCACCTAGCGTTTTGTTTATTCGTTCCATTAAACCGTTCTTTTGAGAATGGTAGGATGTCGTCTTTTGGTGGTTTGTATGACTGTGGCGTGAAATCTGCTGTAGGAGGTCAGCCATGAACGCTGTACACGTGTCGGTGATTATCAGTAAAGCAGGGGACCCCTGGAGGGTCCGGTGCATGGGGTGCGCCACCGAGCACCTCCAACAAGATGTCACGCGTGAATGGGGGATATCCCAGATCATAAGAAACAGCAGCGTGCTTCGACGAACGTCTTGACGAAGGCTCCAGATCTCTGTCGATTGACACACTACAGTCCGCATGCTCGCCTAGCGCTGACCTGAAGCACGCGCCATCTCAGAAAGGTGAAGTGGCAGCGATAGCGACTCGGAGATGTGCTTAAGACTATATATATATATATATATATATATATATATATATATATATATATATATATATATATATATATATATATATATATATATATATATATATATATATATATATATTACGAACATAGGTTGCGTTGGCTCCGCAGAATAAAGATTTAAGAAAAGTGGGCACTTCTACAGAGACACATTTATTTATCAACGTTTCGACCGCGGTGCAATCTTCTTCAGGACTGTAGTGGTCTCGCGTCAGATGGACGTTTTAAGTTTGTGAGCTGCAGAGGAGGGAGAAAGGAGTGTAACAAGCAAATAGCAACAACAGCTTAAAAAATTGGAAAAAGTAATAAATAAATAAAAATAAAGATGGGTGTGCGGGGAGCAGACAGGGACAATATTCAGGGAGAAGCAAAAAAAATAGAAATAAAAGAAAAAAAGCGGGAAAACTAGTATAGTAAGGAAGGATGGGGTACAAAAGGAGATGGCGAAACGAGAGAAAGGGAGAGGAAGACGGTGCGGGGGACATGGGCAGCCACAGGAGTACGAAAGGAAAACGTGCAAACAAAACACACAAACAAAATGCACAAACACAAAGGGCGCCGCTGCAGATGCGTGGCCAAAGAAGAGCCGCTGCGCAAATGACTCTGCCAGCGACGAACAGGCCAAACCAGGCGCCTTTCGGGGATCTCACTAATTTCCGGTGAGCCGCGATATATACATATATATATGTTGGCGGTGGTTTCTCGTCTGCGCCAGCCAGTGACACATATGACGGTGCGAATTGCCGCCGCCAACTTATCGGCCTGCCGCGGCTGCGGCGGGGCCGTCGAGCCAAGGCTGCAGCGATTTCGTTCGCTCAAACCACGCTTGAGAGCAGCACGATGCGCGCAAGTGCGTTAGTCACGTGGTTTATCTTGTATTTCGCGGGCTTACTTTGGAGCTGGGGAAAAAAAAGACGCGCGTGAGGATTTCCTTATCGTAAATGGTGGAATGGGGGGTTTCTGAAGCGCTCGACAACTCTTCAAATGCAATTTTCTGTCTTAAGTCAATATTTAATAATTTAAATAATAAAAATTAATTATATTATTAATGATTTGCAAAACAAAAAAATTGTCTGTGGTGCACAAGATGGCTGTCACCAATATGCTACTGGTTTCACTAGCTTACCTCTAATGATTGATTTTTTAACGCTTGGCTCTAGTTAGCTGGGACACCCGGTAAATATATATATATATATATATATATATATATATATATATATATATATATATATATATATATATATATATATATATATATATATATATATATATATATATATATATATATATATATATATATTAGGAAAATGCTTTCTCGAAATACAGCAGTGATATTTTGTGAGAGCAGTCAAAAAGTTATTCTAATATGCGCAGCAGATTTTGCATATACATTAAGAAATAAATTTTGTGGATTGTGGAAACCGCGCTCCCGCATTAAAATGCTCAAAATCCACACCACATGACGACAGAGAGGCTCTTTGGTAACGTTGAAACATTTTATGCTTTTGTAGCGCGCAGACATTCTTTCTTTGTGGTGAGTTCTACACTAGGGGACAGTTTTCTGTGGCTATAGGCCAGTGGAAACAACGAGCCCGCGCCGCCAGCAGTTCACATACGGGTCTTGGCTCGTGAGCGCGTACGAACAGCGCTCTTTTAGAAGCCGGTGTCTCCCGCTCGTTGCATCCACTTCCATATAGCCACAGAAAACTGTCCCCGAGTACAGCAGGCATTCGTAGCCTGCCTAGCAGGTGCTCTTGTCCGCGCCTGCACGCTCCTCTGTAGAGTGTACGCGTGTGAGGTAGTTTTTGTGCCTTTTGTGATAGATTGTGTGTTTTGTGGCTTGTCGTGCGCCTAATATGAGATAAAAATATCCGTGCCAACGGTTACCCTCCATGTACCTTTCATTTGACAGACCGACCTCACGTGGAATAAGTGGAACAATTAGCAGCTAAATGAAATGAAAAAACAATAGCTCACGCCAAGGCGTCGATACTGTGGATGATTCTAAGCGGACATGTTGCGCTCGTGACATCATCACTGACTGCTTACAAGTGACGTAAAGAAATACACTGAGGTTTCTTAGTGACATCGTTCCTTGTGCTGTTGCTTCCATGAATGAGATTGATACATTTAAGAGAACGCAAGCAATCTTGCCATGGAGTGATCTAGGCGCGGCGCGAATCAGACGGGCGATTTTTCGAGGGGTAACACCAGACCATTATACGAAAAATCGGCGCTATCATTTAGGTATGCTTTGGCGAAAAATCATCAACATATTAAAAGTGCACATAACTCCGCACATCGGATGTGTTCCCTTTCGGCTGCATTTCCCAGTGCTGGGCATTCTTACCTGCTATTCATTTCCGAAGCAAGGCAAGCGTAAACTCCGATCGGTTCATCGCAGAATGCAAGGGCAATAGGGGCACCGTAACGTTCAGACACCAACGTCCAATTTGCGGAATAAATGAGTGAGCAGGTCGGCCGAGGAAGCAACGCGCATCCAATTGTAGTTCTCGAAGCAAAAGGGGTTGTGTATCTTCCGACGCACTGCACACAGCTCACCGAGCAGCGGCTGCCCGCGGTGAAGCACACATTCCTGTGGGGCCGGCTAACCGCCTCTGCTTCCGAGGATACAGCCCTCACCCCGGATAGCGGAAAGGAGACGGAGAGAGAAATTCGGACGCTGGCCCCTTCTCCGTCGTCGATGCTCGGGCGGCACGGCGTCTGCTGAGCGGAATTTGCGCACAGCCCGGTTGAGTAGTTTTGTTCAACTTTTTACGGCGTGCCTCATGCTACGCTTTTTGCAGGTAAGGTCGAGCGTCACGCTGCATTTGGCAATCTCGGAGACTTTCCTGCCAAATTATCGCTTCCGCGGGCCTTGAGAGGGAGAGCATGCCCCTAAGCGCCCAGCGTGCGAATACGTAGGCCACACAATTTTCCGCCAAGGTCAGCCGGTTGGGCTGTGCAGAAGGACAAAGAGAGGGGAGGGGACGACGCCGCTCGGGGAGGTCATCCGAGGTGTTGAGGACGGCTGAGCTTGTATTGTAGCTGGGTATTTCGTTTTCTTAATCATTACCCATGAGACGTTTTTACAGGCGCCTCCCACCAAAAAGAAAAAAAAAACGGCACGCATAAGGGGCAACAAGCGTTCAGGGCATAGCCTATAGTGCTTACTGGAGGAAGCTCGGTCCTGGGACGTACTGACAATGGGGGCACAGCAGTAACGCAGACACGCCTCTCACGTTGGCATAAGCGCCATCATTACCGCGCTTTTTGCCAGCGATTTATAATATAAAAATGAGCATGAAGCGCACTACATGTTCACCGCGCCGCGAAAATTCCGCGCTTGGTTGCAAACAATACCGCCAGCAATTTATAAAGGAAGAACACCTTCAACAATAAAAGGATATGCCGGCCTTGGATGGAAAATGAATGCCAGTAAAAACAACTTACGCACAGACATTCCCTCAAAATCAAGGCTCTAGTCGGTATGCAAGTCATCTTGTGCCTTGTTGAACGTCCACTGCACAGGCGTACAATGAAGCACTATGAAAATACTACCTCACGCTTTTTAATAAGAGAGCCGTTACTCACAGACATCCACCCGAGCGCAATCATTCGGCTACAAAGGAAAGATATACAGCCTTCCCAGAAATGTCGCACTTTAAGAAAAATACCCTTAACATTTGACCTAGCTAACACTTTGCTCATTATTTCCAGCGCGCTTCAGAAAAGAGGACGAGGAAATAGTAGTCTATGCTAACATGCGAAAAAAAAATTGTCTTTCCAAGGTTTATTATCTCGTTTAGTCGATTAATGGAAACGTAGAAGTTTATTTCCGTAGAGAACCCCTAATTCTAAACTTTCTGACTTTGAGGGCAGGCGGTCTTTCTTCTAATGAGACAATCAGGAGGATTCACTATTCGGCTGTAAATGCGAAATCGCTCCTTAGTCCTGCACTTCTTTGGCAAAAATGAAATAAAAGAGAGCAGGGGCATTTATAGAAAAACATTTTATTTGCGCCAGCAAAATTGCCTAGCGCATGAAAAAGCACCGAAGAAGTTATAAAATTTGTAAAATTAGACATTTTCGATTTGTAATTTCATACATCGCACCATTTTGGACAGCCACCTGGTGGTGCTGCGTAGTGTAAGCCGCAAAGAATTGCTTCGCAACGGGCACTTCTGACTTTTATTAACGCGATAGAAGTTAGATTCCCGTTCAGCACCAACCTTGACATCGTCGGCTTTGGCGCGTCGAGAAAAGCAGGTGGCACATCTGCCACGTTGGTTAAGTGACATTGTGTGCTCATAATAACCGGCTAATCCATGAAAGACGGCAACTTGTACACTCACTGTGTACAAACTCTACACCCTAAGTGGTCGTTAAATTATTGAGTGGCCGATAGGCTGAGCGGGAAGGGCAACCTGAGTCACGCAAGCCCCACCGGTGGCTGTATTTGAAACAGCCACCTCCCTATGCAGCCAGTAGTGGCATGAGGTGAGGATCTAAGGAAGCTATAAAATGTATGGGCATGTAGGCAGACCGCGGCCGACAGAAAACCAGTACTTGCTTGCAGCGATCTCTGATGCTTAACTCACTATCAAGGGTAACGCAAGCTTTATGCGATGGTGAGAAAACAGCGCACGAGGCTCTGAAGCGATACGCAGAGTGCCAGGCCATCTAAGGGACCAATTCATGCTGTCGCGTCATACCTTTAAGACGAAGCTTTAGTGACCGCTAACTTTCTTTAGAATTTTCTTATTACCATTGCCAGATTCACTGTTTTTAGGCGCAAGCCTGGCATGCTAGACATATCTGCACTCAGTGGAAGTTTTCACACTTTTGTGACCACGCTGCAGTTTCTGTTAGTGTGCGAGATCTTCACAGAGCATACGCGCTAGATATTCACTCTCTCCGCCATTTACACTCGAAGTGATGAGCATTGCGTCCGGCACACAAGATGTTTGCGTGCTCATTGACTACAAAGCGGCTCTTTTTTACGTCAAGGACAGACTCAGAAACGGATAACAACGCCAATTTGAAAACACGAACCAAAGAACAAACAGCTGTGCGCTGTCGCGGAGAAACGCGCAAACAGGGCTAGAATATCTAGAAATTCAACTTGCAAGCCTTCCGAAACACATAAAAGGGTTCTAAAGACATGCCAGCAGAACTTGCCGCATGGTACTTTTTTTTCTCTCAGTTGTCCTTTACTTCAAAGAAGGGGTGTTTACTTGTTTCTCGCTACTACGAATAGGCAACTAACCCAGGCCGCCACGCTTGCGCCTAAGAGCACTGTGCCTCGATATCCAATAACGACGCACTTTGTTTAAGACACTGCTTACTATCCGTTGCCTACAAGGTATTTACTAAGGTAATCGCTAACAGAGTCAGGGCAACCTTAGGTTTTATTCAACGAAATGATCAGGCAGGCTTTCGTAAATGACATTCCACAATAGATCATATTGTCACTGAGAAACGGTTGACGTAAGCAGGGCTGGTTTACTTGCTTTAATTAGACGCGCAAGACATTGGAACGCGCAACGCAGCAGGCCGCATGAGAGATGAAGAAGACGAAGCATCTAGCCCCGAGATGGCTCAAGGCTTGCCAACTGCAAGGAAATGCAGTTTAGCCGCTGTATGGCGCCACTAGAGTAGTTAGTAGCGTAGCATTGCTCCCCCTCTCTTGAAGACACCGACTCGGTGTGGTAGCAATTGCAGGCAGGACCACAAGGGTAGTCGCACGTGTCTGGCGTGTGGTGTAGATACGCGCGAGAGGCTAGCGGGCGTGGCACGGCTTCATCCGAGCGACGTGGACAACTTCGGAGGTTGGCCGTCCAGAAGAGCGAACTGTTCCTTGGGGGAGAACTTCGTAGGTAACATGACTGAGCTGGCGGAGCACCTCGTAGGGGCCAAAGTATCTGCGTTGAAGCTTCTCAGAGCGTCCCCTCATGCGGATTGGGCTCCACACCCAGACTTGTTCGCCGGGTAGTAACGCACATTTCGGTGGCGGAGGTTGTATCGCTGAGCGTCGTGAACTTGCTGGTGCCGGATGCGCTGTCGAGCGAGTTAGCGGGCGGCATCAGCGTAACGAACAAACTGGGCAGCACCCATAGCAGAGAGGGTAGCGCTCGCTGGAAGCAGCACTGCATCCAGCATGGTTGTGGCTTCGCGACCATGTACTAAACGAAATGGAGTGAAGCGTGTCGTTTCCTGGACCGCAGTATTATAGGCAAAGGTGACGTAAGGGAGTATGGCGTCCCAGTTCCGGTGGTCCGCGCCGACATACATAGAAATCATGTCGGCGATCGTCTTGTTGAGCCGTTCGGTGAGGCAGTTCGTTTGAGGGTGGTAAGCGGTTGTTTTGCGGTGACTGGTGCCGCTTAGGCGCATAACCTCCTGCGTAAGGGCCGAGGTGAACGCAGTTCCCCTGTCAGTTAAAACGACTGTGGGTGCACCGTGACGAAGCATAATGCTTTGAATGAAAAAGTTCGCAATTTCGTCAGCAGTACCACGGGGAAGAGCTTTAGTCTCACAGTATCGGCTGAGGTAGTCGGTGGCGACCACAGTGTAGCGGTTACCCAGAGAGCACTGCGGAAATGGGCCGCGTATGTCCATGCCAGCATGGTGGAAGGGAACCTGAGGCGGATCAATAGGCTGGAGTAGGCCGGCTGGCTTAGTCGGCGGTGTCTTGCGACGCTGGCACTCGCGGCAAGTTCTTACGTAACGTTTCACAACTGCAGGAACCCTTGGCCAGTAGTATTTTTGACGTATTCGTGCCAAAGTTCGACAAAAACCCAGGTGACCAGAAGATGGGTCATCATGGCTCGCCTGCAGGACTTCGTCGCGAAGGGCCGTAGGCACGACGAGTAGATAGACAGCTTCTGTTGGACTGTAGTTTTTCTTATACAGGACGCCGTCACAATAAACTAACAATAGAGGAAGGAATTTTAGTTGAGCACACATCTCGACACCCTACACGCTCTTACCATATTAAGAAAGTCGCCGCGTTTTCATGCAAAACTAATGTATTTGAGTATTCGTCCTTTCCCCATACTATCATTTAGTGGAATGGTTTACCTGCTGATGGTGTCAATTGCGAATCGGTGAATTTATTTTTACAAGCTCTGAAGAATGTATAGGGCTCTTATGTATCCTTGTTTTGGGCCAAGTCCGATGCCTTCGTTTGCTGCCAGGATCGATGTCATCATATGTTCTATGTCTTTGTAATCGATTTTATGTTGTATGTACTGGTTTTTGCTCTGTTCGCTATCTGCTTCTTTTGCAATGTACTTGTCATTTTTATCAATATGTTTGTACCCCACTCCTGCCTAAGGCCTGTAACATAGGCCGGCAGTATTTGCTAAATAAACAGAACGGCGACAGCCCGCGCGAAAAGAATCGCGGGGGAGACTGAGCGCTTCCTTCTAGATACTCAATGAGGGGCCGTAGTTCGCTGTCGTTCCTTTGGTGCTGAATGATGATGGACGTGGAGATGGCACCAAGAAAAACGGAATCGTCGTCGGGGTCAGCTCGGTTGTTCTCGATAGGAGCACGAGACAGTCAGCATTACTGTGCTTCCTACCAGATTTATAGACGGTGGTGACATCGAATTCCTGAAGTCGAAGGCTCTAGCGTGCAAGATGTCCCGGGGGATCTTTGAGGTTCGCCAACCAACACTGCGAGTAGTGGTCGCTGGCGACCCTGGAAAGGCGGCCATATAGGTACGGGCGAAATTTTGTTACTGCCCACACAATGGCCAGGCATTCTTTTTCGGTGGTTGAATAGTTCGCCTCAGATAGTGACAAGGTGCGGCTCGCGTATGCGATTACGCGTTCGAGACCATCCTGCCTCTGCACAAGGACCGCACCGAGGCCGATGTTGCTGGCGTCTGTGTGTAGTTAAGTGTCGGCTGACTCGTCGAAGTGTCCAAGGATGGGCGTACTTTGGAGACGAGTGCGGAGGTCTTCAAAGGCTTGCTGTTGCTCCAGGCCCCAGAAGAATGGTTCGGAATCTTTCGTGAGTCGCGTGAGGGGCTCAGCGATCTGGGAGAAGTTCTGCACAAAACGCCGATAATAGGCGCAGAGACCCAGAAAGCGGCGCACACTGCGCTTATCGGTGGGCACAGGAAAAGCAACCACGGCAGCAGTGTTATCGGGGTCTGGGCTAACCCCTTTAGCGCTCACGATGTGGCCCAGAAACTTCAACTCTTCGAAAGCGAAGTGACACTTTTCGGGCTTCAGGGAATGACCGGCCGACCGAATTGCTTCGAGCACAGCGCGTAGGCGTCTCAGGTGCTCTTCAAACGTGTCATAGAAGATGACAACGTCATCAAAGTACACGAGACAGGACTGCCATTTGAGATCGGCCAGAACGGTGTCCATCATCCTCTGGAAGGTTGCAGAAGCCGAGCACAAGCCGAAAGGGAGCACCCGGAATTCGTACAGACCGTCCGGTGTAATAAAGGCGGTCTTTTCCCGGTCGCGTTCGTCCACCTCGATTTTCCAATAGCCGCTTCGTAAATCTAGCGATGAGAAGTACTTGGCGTGGCGCAGCCGGTCCAGGGAGTCATCAATACGTGGGAGAGGATAAACATCCTTTTTAGTGACTTTGTTTAAACGTCTGTAATTAACGCAGAACCGTAGGGTTCCATCTTTGCCACTAGAACAACAGGCGACACCCACGGGCTCATCGACGGCTGTATCACGTCGTCCTTGAGCATTTCTTAAATTGGTGGCGAATGGCATCACGCTCCTTCGAAGAGATGCGGTAGGGCGGCTGACATAACGGCCGTTGGTTGGCGTCAACTATAATTCGGTGCTTTTTGAGCGGTGTCTGCCTCACCTTGGAGGTCGAGGCAAAGCAATCGCGGAAAGACTGGATAACGCTTTCCAAGCAGCGTTTCTGGTTAGTTGGGAGGTTTGGGTTCACGTCAATGTTTATGGGGGTGGTCGGTTCCTCCACTGATGCAGGGGCTCCGGACAAAGCGTGCTGTCCCGCGAATTCGCTGAGCTCGAAATACGCAATAGCTGTTCTGCCAGGCAAACACTGAGGTTCACAACCAAAATTGGTCACCACGAGTTCGGTTCGGCCCTTGTTCAGTTCAACAATTCCTCGAGCAACACAGCCTTGCCGACCAAGGAGCAGCGACATGTTGGTTTCAGCGATGCCACGAATTTTGATGCTGTTATCGCACTCTACAGTAACAAACATGCTGGATCTTGATGGGATCAAAACGTGGTCGTCACAGACGCATAACTTAGCCCTGCGTGGCTCGGTATCGTCGTCGACAGGACCTTGGGTGGAAAACGACACGATTAGCTCCTGGAGGTTGATAACGGCATCGTACTCTTGAAGGAAATCCAAACCGAGTATGAGGTCTTTGGAGCACTCGGGTAACACAGCAAAACAACCAGGGAAAGTAACACCGCGGATCTGGATTCACGAAGTGCAGACAACCCGCCGCGGTGGCTCAGTGGTTAAGGCGCTCGACTACTGATCCGGAGTTCCCGGGTTCGAACCCGACCGCGCGGCTGCGTTTTTATGGAGGAAAAACGCTAAGGCGCCCGTGTGCTGTGCGATGTCAGTGCACGTTAAAGATCCCCAGGTGGTCGAAATTATTCCGGAGCCCTCCACTACGGCACCTTCTTCCTTTCCTCTTTCACTCCCTCCCTTATCCCTTCCCTTACGGCGCGGTTCAGGTGTCCAACGATATATGAGACTGATACTGCGCCATTTCCTTTCCCCAAAAAACCAATTATTATTATTATTATTATTGTTATTATTATTATTATTATTATTATTATTAAGTGCAGACACCGATCGGAGTTACCACGTGGCCACCAGCTGTCCGGATCTGCGGCCCAGACCAAGGGGTCAGAACCTTCCTCAAGACCGCGGCTAACCGTCTGCTCATTACCGAAAAATCGGCGCCGGTATCCCCGAGTGCGGTAACGTCGTGGTTGTCGGCGGATACCAGAATTTCGGCGGAGGCCAGTCGGTCGCAGCCCGTCGTCGAGGTCGTCCGGTCAGGTCGTCGTCGGTCGGAGCGTCGCGGCGAATCGTCGGGTGGAGGCTCTTGGCTCGGTCCAGTAGCGGCAGCCCTACCCCCCGGAGGACGCCGTCTTCAGTTTTCCCGACGTGGGGACGTACCTCTGAACTGGCCAGAGGATGACGGGCGGCCGGGCGAAGAGAACCGCCTTGGGGATGGCGATCGGTACTGGCGTCGCTGCGAGGTCGAAGATTGCACGTTATCAGCCAAGTACTTTTCGATATCCCGTGGTCTTTCACCGTAGCGTGGTCGAAGTACGTCAGGTGAAAACCCCTTAAACCCATCCTGCGGTAGGGGCAGTGGCGGAGGATGTGGCCGGGCTCTCCGCAGTGGTAACAGAGCGGCCGATTGTTTGGCGTACGCCAAACGTGCGCTTTGCTCACGGGGGGCCTGAACTCCTGCGGCACGGAGGGTGCTGTTGCGATTGGCTCCTGCAGGTATTGCACAGGAGCGACGGGAGAAAAGGCTCGCATCGCTGGCCCGGGACTTCATAGCGCCTCGCTGTACATCATAACGGAGGGCGCCGGGTGTGGAGCTGGGGGTGGCTGCACAACTCGTCGGATTTCTTCGCGGACCACGTCCGTAACGGCAGCGACGCTGACCTGTGGAGCTTCAAAGCGAAGTTTCGCCAGTTCCTCGCGCACAAGGCTTCTTACAACCTCCCGAAGGTCCTCGGCGGGCAGCGACGTAGGCGTGTTCTGGGACTGGGAAGCGGCTGCTACAGTAGCCTGACGTCCGTAGTGGGCGCCCAGTTCCTGTAAAGAGCGCTCGATACCCATTGCCTCCT
Organism: Amblyomma americanum; assembly: GCF_052857255.1. NCBI lineage: Eukaryota > Metazoa > Arthropoda > Arachnida > Ixodida > Ixodidae > Amblyomma > Amblyomma americanum. Next base: position 206,615,247 of record NC_135498.1, read on the forward strand.
TGGTGAAGTCGGACACTGTTTGTGGCGGGTCACGGACCAGTCCAGCAAACAGCTGCTCTTTTACGCCACGCATTAAGTGGCGTAATTTCTCGGCTTCGGGCATAGCAGGGTCGGCCCGATTGAACAGTCGGGTCATGTCCTCGATGAACATCGCGACGCCCTCGTTCGGCTGCTGTGATCTCGAGTGCAGGGCGATTTCAGCTTTCTATTTTCTTTCGCTGCTGGTAAATGTCGCTAGCAGCTCTCGACGAAAAGCCTCCCAGGTGGTAACGGATGCTTCGTGGTTCTCAAACAACGTTTTGGCCGAGTCCTGCAGCGCAAAGTAGACGTTGCGCAGCTTGCGCTCGCCGTCCCACTCATTGAAACCCGCCACTCGGTCAAAGCTGGCCAACCAGTCTTCGACGTCCTCGAACCTGTCCCCGTGGAACGGTGGCGGCGATCGAGGTGCGTGAAGGACAAATGGCGGGGCATTCCCGGAGTGCTGACTTGTCTGGCTAGCCGCCGTGGATGTCATGGCTCTTACCGGCGCTGTCAGTTGGCCGAACTCGGGTTGTAGGCCTCGCAGGCGGCGGCTCGCTTTGTGGACTGGTGTTGTAGCCACGCGTTGAGAGCTGACGTCGAAGGTATCCTCGAGGTCAGCGTACATGGGCCGTTACCTAATACCTCCACCAAATATGTAACTGAGAAACGGTTGACGTAAGCAGGGCTGGTTTACTTGCTTTAATTAGACGCGCAAGACGTTGGAACGCGCAAGGCAGCAGGCCGCACGAGAGATGAAGAAGACGAAGCATCTAGCCCCGAGATGGCTCAAGGCTTGCCAACTGCCAGGAAATGTAGTTTAGCCGCTGTATGGCGCTACTAGAGTAGTTAGTAGCGTAGCAATATTCACACTCTCAATTAGGTGATAAATTAAAAGCATTAGATTCAGTACAAACCTGAGCAGTCATACAGGCTTTGCGTAATATGCGTAATAAGGGTGTAGAAGAGCATTATGTCAAAATACTGGAAGATATATAATAGCAACTGCACAACTAACATAGTCTTCATTAAAGTCACCAATAAAATTTCAATAAGGAAGAACATCAGGCAAGAAGATACGATCTCGCCAATGCTATTCACCGCCTGTTTACAGGAGGTTTTCCGAGGCCTGAATTGAGAACAGTTGGGGATAAGAGTTAATCAAGATTGTATAAATAATAAGCAATTCGTTGATGTCATTGCTTTGCTAAGTCACTCAGGGTATGAGCTGCAAAGCTTGATCAATTAGACAGGCAAAGCAGAAAGGTGGGTGTTGTGCGCGGCTGGCTTGGGCACATCCGGAGCCCCAAGTAATCACGTACGGAACGCCGCCTTTATGTGGACAAGAGTGCGTACGCTGTGATCCATTTCCTTTTGACTCCACATGGAACTAACGAGTCAAGCGGACGGCGACGGAGGGGAGTTCAGTGTGCGCAGGCGACCCAGCTTGGCCGGGCCCCATTGTTCGCAGCCGCGCTCCAAGAAGCAGCAACGAAGGCGCGTCGCCTTTCATCCCTACCGCGGCGACGCTGCCCAAGGCCATTACCCGGGCGGCGGTCGTTCAGTGTGTGGCTAGGAGGCAATTTTGAAGACGCGTTCCTCATGTTCACTGTGAGCGCTAATCAGCTCCATATGACTGCCAGGCACTTCCTGTGCACGTGGGGCATCAGGAAGAATTGGGGAGCGGTGGCGCCTTAAGTGGCACGGCTTTCGACAATCTGTGCGGCCCTCGCATGCTCTTTAAGCGAGTAATCATGCCGCCCCGCGGGGGAGGATGGAGTGATCCGAGAGGGGAATTGTTAGTATTCGTGACAATGACCTGTCCCCTCTCCCCAATCTTTGATTGGGCGTGTTTTACGCTCCTCTGTCTCTTTTTCAATGTGTTTTCCTCTCCCATGTGTTTTATTGGATGTGTTTTCCTTTCCCCGGTCCTTGATTGGATGCGTGCTTGTGTTTTGACCTAATTGGTTGGTGTCCCCACTGAGGGCGGGGACTTAGGGATTAAAAGAAGACGTTTTGGTGGGACCGGGGGTTGATTTCGTCTGGTCACTCTGCGGATCAATCACTATGTACATAGTTGTTCTCCTTGTTGTACCTTCCGTTCTGTCTTAACTATTTTATGTGTGATTAAACAGTTTACTTCCTGAAGTTCCACGAGTAATGTGACTGAGCAAGTTTAGAACCTCAAGACGTCGGCATCCAACAACTTCTACCTTTCCCCTTCGGGCTGACATCAAGGAAGAGAAAGGGGTAAAAGGAACTCAACTGCCGCAGTCGACAGAAATGCGACGTCTTCCTACTCGAGGCAACTGAAGGAGGGCGGAAGTACAAGGCGGCGGACGAGCTATAGCGTGGCACGTCCAGAGGAGAAGATTTGAAGAGTGACAGCTGGTCAACGCCGACGTGACGGTGAAGGTCCAAGTCAGCGGGCAGCTGAAGGAACCAGGTGACCAGAGTCAAGGAGGGCGCTGTTGATCAGGAGGAGCCGACGACGACGCGGATCAAGGAGACGAGTTCCAACCGGGACCGTGCGGCGCAGCGACCAACTTCCCGGCCAGTCTTCCATCCTGGGGCACCGGCAGCCTCGTAAAGCGGAGCTTCGGTAGCCAGGCGAGTACCTTTCTGTTTCTGTCGGGCTTGTGCTTATGCCAAAGCCTTGGGTTTTGAGAAGTGACAGTGTTAAACTGAAAGAGATGGAGAACGGGGCAGGAAACGGAGATTTGGCAGCCGCGGGTCAGGCAAATGAGGGTCCGACGTACCCTCTGACAGTTAGCGCGCCGGTGCAACAAATGACCGAGTTGCAAGTGCAATTACGAATTGCTGAACTAGCGGTGGAAAAGGAGCGGTTGGCTTTGGAAAATACAAGGCTGAATCTTAAGCAGAGCGGAACAGCGGGTGGGCTTGGTGAGAGCGCGGGAGCGAGCGGAAGAATGGACGAGGACAGAAGGTTGAAATTTGCTAACCTTATGAAAGGCGTCCTCACGCCGATGCCGCTTCAAGAAGCCCTGGTACCAGGGTGGTTCGAGGACGTAGAGGCCACGTTGGGGTCATACGAAGCTCCAACCCAGTGGTGGGCTGGACAATTTTGCCACACCTAAGCGAGAGGGCACGCATGCTACTCACGCGGTTGTCCGCAGAGGAAAGGAGCGAGTACGCACTCCTGCCGCCGAATACAAGCGTCTTTACTCATCCGCGAACAAAAACCCAAATGAGACGTGGGAGCAGTTTGCGGTACGCCTGCAGAACTACCTGGAATACTATTTAAACAGCTGTCAGGTAACTTCGTTAGAGGAGTTCAAACTGCTAGCCGTCGCGGACCGACTAAAGGAAGCCCTCAGTGCAGAGGCGAGAGCGCACGTTGCTCTAAATGATAAGCCATGGTTCCTAAAACCTAGTGAGATTGTCACGCTGGCAGAAAACCACGACGAAAGCCGAAGATATAAGGTCGGGAAAGCAGCGAGCGCGGCGGTGGCGACGAACGAGGCAGTCGAGGTAACACAGCGCGACGGAACCCAGTCCCGACCAAACAACACGCGGCCCCGGGGACGTGGACAGTGTTTCCATTGCCACGGGCATGGGCACATCGCAAAATTTTGCCCGAAAAGACAAACCGCGGAAAAGCCAGACATGGGGGGCGGACGCGCAGACCAGAAATCAGTAATCGCCCGAATATCGGTCCCCTTGCATGACAGGGAGACAGTGCACGGCTCAGTGGAAAGGCAGCCCGCGGAAAAGAAGGTCAGCGCCGGAGAGGTGACATTGTTGAGTAGCGGGAACGCTATAAGTGCGCGCATTGACTCAGGGGCCGACATCACGGTCATCCACAGGTCGCTCGTGCCGCGATATGAATGCGCGGGGGCAACAATAAAACTCACCGGGGCTTTCGGAAAGCAGGTTGTCGCGGAGCTGGCGTACGTTCCCCTAGTAACAACTCAGGGAGCACCGCGAGTATCATTTGACCCGTCGGAGCGGGGCATACTGTGTGCAGTCACAGACGAGCTTATAACTGGGATAAGCGCGTTAATCACTCCCGAAGACTATGAGCAGCTTCTGAGCGATCGTGTCCATGCGCAAGAACAGGGAGAAGCCGAGGGTTCTGACGAAGAAATCGAAGAGAGGGAGAAGCGGGTTGACGAGGTTCTAGCGGGCGCGGTAGCAGCAGATTGCAGCGAAGGGGAAACCGCGGTGGCACAGACGACGCGGCAACGGTTTCGCGAGGCGCAGATTGGAGACGAATCACTCCAGGAAGCGTGGGCTCAGGCTAGAGAGGGAACACACGGCATGGCGGTCCGGGACGAGCTTTTGTTCCACCAGGAGCCTGTTGCTGGGCATCCATGTACTCAGCTTGTCCTCCCAACCGAGCGACGCGCAGAGGTGTTAAAAATGGCGCACGACTTAGTGTGGGCAGGTCATCTCGGCGAGCGGAAAACGCTTCAGCGGATAAAGGCTTCATTCTTCTGGCCCGGGGTCACACGCGACGTGAAGCAGTACTGCCGCTCATGCCACTCATGTCAGGTGAAGTCGCGTGCACGCACAGCAGATCGAGTGCCGATCGCGCCGATCACTAGACCAGAGGCCGCATTCCAAGTGGTGAACATCGACTGCATAGGACCGATAGAACCACCGTCAGCTCGAGGGCACCGCTATGCACTTTGTGTAGTGGACATGAACACGCGTTGGCCCGAAGTCGTGTGTTTAAAAGCGCTGACCGCTAAGGCCACGTGTGACGCTCTTTTGCAAATATTCGCGCGCCTGGGAGTCCCTGAAACAGTGTGCTGTGACCAGGGCACAAATTTTACCGCAAAGCTTACACAAGAGCTTCTCAGAAAATTGGGCGCCTCTCCGAGGTTTTCCACGCCGGACCACCCTCAAAGCAACGGTCTGGTCGAGCGCTGGAATGGAACATTCAAATCCATGCTATTCCAGATTATTCAGGAGCACGGACGTGACTGGGATAGGCTTGTGCCATTCTTGCTCTGGGCTTACAGAGAGGTCCCTAATGAGACGACCGGGCAGTCGCCGTTTGAGTTAATGTATGGCAGAATACCGACCGGACCGCTATCCATTCTCCAAAAAACTTGGACGGGAGACTGGGCAGTACCAGATTCTTTGGCAACGCCGGCGGCAGAGTACCTGTCAGCTTTGCGCGAGAAGCTGGCCGAGGCAAACGCAAAGGCTAGTAACAACAGCACGGTAGCGCAACGCAGGTACACTGGACAATACAACTTGCGCGCTGTCGATAAACACTTCACAGATGGGCAGCAGGTGTTGTTGCTTGAAAGGCATGGCGAGGGAAAGTTGATGTCCAAGTGGACGGGGCCTGTGACGGTAATGCGGAAGACGCGCCCGTACAGTTATCTGATCAAACTCAACAATGGCGCATGTCGGACTGTCCACGCAAACAAGCTCAGAGCATACCACGCACGGGTGAATGTAGTAGGGGTGATATTCGAGGGCGACGCGGAGTTCGGCGACGTGCCCACGTTCCCCATGCGCTCAGTGCCAGGCGACACGCTGCCGCCGGGTGCTCTCGAACATTTGAACGAAGCGCAGCGCCGAGATCTAGAGGCACTGATCGAGGAGAATGGCCAGGTTTTCAGCAGTAGGCCCGGCAAATGCACGCAAGGAGCGCACAAAATCGTGCTAAAGAAGGGTGCCCAGCCACGGGCTGGCCATGCGTACAAGGTCCCGATGGCGTATCGGAAGGAAGTAGAGAGGCAAGTAGATGAGCTCCTGGAGTGGGGACTAATATATCTCGTTGAGAGTCCTCATGCTCACCCAGTGGTTTGTGTCGCTCAAAAAGATGGGGGGCTGCGCCTGTGCTGCGATTATCGGAAGTTGAATGCGATAACCGAGCAGGACGCCTTCCCGATGAGCCTACCGTCCGAGCTGCTGTTCCGAGTAGCGAAGGCCAACTTCATCAGCCTAATAGACATGCTGAGAGGCTATTGGCAAATATCCCTTGACGAGCAGGCACAGGCCCTCACGGCATTCGTCACTCCGGTGGGGCAGTACGCATGGAGGGTCATGCCCTTCGGCCTTCGAAATGCGAGTTCGACATTTCAGAGGGTCATAAACCAGGTACTAGCACCGCACCGCGAGTACGCATGCGCCTACATAGATGACCTCGCGATTTATTCAGACACCTGGGAGGAGCATTTGAGGCACGTTCGGGCGGTGCTTGCTTCGATCGCAGCCGCCGGGTTCACCGTGAACGCAGGCAAATGTCATTTCGCGAGACGAGAAGTCGAATTTTCGGGCCATGTGGTTGGGTCGGGGAAGCACAGCGCTAATCCAGGAAAGGTCAAGGCAATAGACGAGATGCCGAGGCCCCAAACAAAGAAGGAGCTCAGAAGCTTTCTGGGCTTAGCTAACTATTACCGACAATATGTCTCCGACTATTCTCGCGTCGTGCTCCCACTGACGAGCTTAACTAACAGGCGGACACCGCAGCGGCTCCCATGGGATGACGAGGCGCAGAAAGCTTTTGATGAGGTGAAAGCTTGCTTGAAGAGCGCATCCTCACTTCATGCGCCTGACCCAAGTAAGGAGTTCGTGCTCGCAACCGATGCTTCGGACTACGCGGTGGGTGCCTGCCTTGCCCAGTGCGATGACGAGGGCCGCGAGCAGCCTATCGCTTTTCTGAGCAAAAAGCTAAGCCCGGCTCAGACCCGCTGGGCGACTATCGAGAAGGAGGCTTATGCCATCATTTGGGCATTAGGGCGACTTGAAGTCTGGTTGTGTGGCGCACAAATTAGGGTCATAACGGACCATAACCCGCTCAAATATTTGACTCTGAGTAGTCCGCACAGCGCCAAGCTGACGCGCTGGGCACTCGCTCTGCAGAGATTCGATATTCGGGTCGAGCACAAAAAGGGGGAGCAAAACGCTAATGCCGATGCAATGTCGCGACTCGTAGCTGCCAACTAGAGGCGTGGGGGTATCCGGGGACTGGAGTTATGTCATTTATGGAGGTGTACCCTGAGGCTTTGGCAACGCATATGGTTCGGCAGCGGCAGGTGGTGCTTCTTCGGCTCCGGGCCCGCGGCACGTTGGTCTGTTCGGTTTTCTGTGTGTGCTTCATTCCAAGATGTTATGCAGCACACTTGGTGGGGAGGTGTGCGCGGCTGGCTTGGGCACATCCGGAGCCCCAAGTAATCACGTACGGAACGCCGCCTGTATGTGGACAAGAGTGCGTACGCTGTGATCCATTTCCTTTTGACTCCACATGGAACTAACGAGTCAAGCGGACGGCGACGGAGGGGAGTTCGGTGTGCGCAGGCGACCCAGCTTGGCCGGGCCCCATTGTTCGCAGCCGCACTCCGAGAAGCAGCAACGAAGGCGCGTCGCCTTTCATCCCTACCGCGGCGACGCTGCCCAAGGCCATTACCCGGGCGGCGGTCGTTCAGTGTGTGGCTAGGAGGCAATTTTGAAGACGCGTTCCTCATGTTCACTGTGAGCGCTTATCAGCTCCATATGACTACCAGGCACTTCCTGTGCACGTGGGGCATCAGGAAGAATTGGGAAGCGGTGGCGCCTTAAGTGGCACGGCTTTCGACAATCTGTGCGGCCCTCGCATGCTCTTTAAGCGAGTAATCATGCCGCCCCGCGGGGGAGGATGGAGTGATCCGAGAGGGGAATTGTTAGTATTCGTGACAATGACCTGTCCCCTCTCCCCAATCTTTGATTGGGCGTGTTTTACGCTCCTCTGTCTCTTTTTCAATGTGTTTTCCTCTCCCATGTGTTTTATTGGATGTGTTTTCCTTTCCCCGGTCCTTGATTGGATGCGTGCTTGTGTTTTGACCTAATTGGTTGGTGTCCCCACTGAGGGCGGGGACTTAGGGATTAAAAGAAGACGTTTTGGTGGGACTGGGGGTTGATTTCGTCTGGTCACTCTGCGGATCAATCACTATGTACATAGTTGTTCTCCTTGTTGTACCTTCCGTTCTGTCTTAACTATTTTATGTGTGATTAAACAGTTTACTTCCTGAAGTTCCACGAGTAATGTGACTGAGCAAGTTTAGAACCTCAAGACGTCGGCATGCAACAACTTCTCCCTTTCCCCTTCGGGCTGCAATCAAGGAAGAGAAAGGGGTAAAAGGAACTCAACTGTGGGTCTAAAAATGAACATGCAGAAAAACAAAGTAATGTTCAACATCCTAGCATGGGCACAGCAGTTCACAATTAGAAGCGAGGTGCCGGAAGCTCTAAAGGAATACGTCTACTTAGGGAAAGTAGAAACAGCTGATCCGAATAATAAGACAGAAATAACTAGAAGGATAAGAATGAGGTGGAGCGCATATGACAGATTCTCCCAGATCATGAATGGCAGTTCACCAATATCCATCAAGAGAAAAGTACAACAGCTGTATCTTACCGGTACTCACCTACGGGGCAGGAACGTGGGGGCTAATGAAAAGGGTTCAGCTTAAGTTAAGGAGAACGCAGCGAGCCATGGAAAACAAAATGATAGGTGTAACGTTAAGAAACCGGAAGCGGGCAGAGTAGGTGAGAGAAAAAACGCGGGTTAATGATATCCTTGTAGAAATCAAGAGGAAGAAATGGGCTTGGGCAGGGCATGTAATGCGAAAGCAAGATAACCGCTGGTCCATAATGGTGACGCAGTGGATTCCAAGAGAAAGTAAGCGTAGCAGGGGCCGGCAGAAGGTTAGGTGGGCGGATGAGATTTAAAAGCTTTCTGGCGAAGGGCAAAGGACCGGGTTAATTGGAGAGAAATGGGAGAGGCCTTTGCCCTGCAGTTGGTGTTGTCAGCCTGATGCTGATGATTATGATTAAAGCGTATGATTGTTACCTATCGGGCACTATTCAGTGCCCTCTTCACAAAGTAGTGCGCCGTTTTTGTCAAGCTCAATGACAACGACAGTGAGGGTATAAAAAAAATGAAGCTTCAGATTTCAATACAGCCAGAGGAACCCATCGTTGTATAGCACCTGCATGCCTTTAAGATAAGTATTTTTACACTGAAGACCGTTCATAGAGAAGCAGGCTGCGATGCGGTGTACAATCAAGTGGCGCAACATAATCAGGGAGCAGTTCTCCTTAACCTCGTTATCCTAGACGCCGGCATTAACAGCGTCTGAAAACATTATTATTACTGCACGTGTGCCATTGTAGAATAAATATAGTTCAGAGAGGCCCATGTCCGAAGGGTAATTTTAATGATTTCTTTTCGTCGTGACGCCTTTTAACCTAACCTTTAGCAACTACAGGCCAGTAGTCGAGAAGCAAGTGGTTTGAATATCTTATTCCCGTCTGTTAGGGGGCAGGTGCTGACAGGGCGCGATCAAGAATACTGAGATTGGCATTTTCCCCTTAGCAACGAGTACGAGTGTTTGCTGCTTTTTAATACGATGAAACTATTCTGTAGCTAGGAAAATATGAACCCTCCAATTGGCAGCACAGGAAACGAGGAAAGCGTTGCATCCGTTACTTGAGCCTCCTCCATGTTCTTTCAGAATCAAAGTTTACGAAAAAAAAACGAAACCGCTTGAGAAGCCGTTCAGGCGAAGTTTTTGCTAAAGTACCTTTCAGCAGATAGTTGTAGTATAGCGTGATCACTCTGTATGCTCTGGAGGCCTCTTCCGAAGTAGCTGGCCGATAGTTATTTGCAATGTGATTGGACAAGAGAGCTTGAATTGAGCTAATGATTCTGAATTTACTGCGTATTACTTACTCAAAAAGGCCTGTCGGTAGCTGTCAGATTGAGGAATTCTCGTACCGCGCCAGCTCTCGCAGCATTCCTTTCCTCAACTTTCGACCGTATCCTTCTTTCTATACTTAGCTGCATGTTTTATGCCGATGCTCACCGTGGCCGTCGTATTAGTTGTTTTTTTTCACTTTTGCCTTGAAATACTGCGCTTCCAACAAGCGTTTCTGTTTTTGATCAATCGATATAAAATGCAGTGCAGGGTCCGTATTCTATAAGCTAACAAGGAATGTACTTGCGCAAAGAACACAGGACACAACAAAGTAACACATACGACCAGTACAGAGCTCAACTTCCAACTAGTTTATTAAGAGCAGGGAACATGGATATATACCAGTGTTGGCCAACAGAATGATTACAAAGCCAAAACAAAGATATGCCACGTGCGCAGTTCATACCAGCATATCGCCGCCAAGGAATATCCCAGATATCATTCTGTCCAACTGATATGATACTCCAAATATTACAAGAAAAACATAATACCAAAAAAGAAACTGAAGATTCATGAGGTGAGCAATGAAAGCAGGGATATGACATATATTAGCAAAGCAGTGTCAAAAACGCCATAACAAAAGCATAGTCAAACATGATAGTGATACCTATCAACGGGTAAGCTATCCTCGTTGCAAAAGCAGTGTCAATTAAGCGAGTGTGAAACGCTAAAAACACTAAGCCACAGTAATAAGAGCACTGAGTTTTACCGACGTAAAGCAACCTAGAAGACATCGAATTTGCACATGTCCATCTAAGAATGTTATCTCTTTGTCGAGCAGAACAACTGAAGCAATACTAACGCACTCGTCACCGGTGTTAGTAATATGAAAAGCCTCAATTATTTCTCTCCGAAGTTTAGTCTTAGCATGGCCCAGAATCGTGGTATTGGTAAAGATGGGCTTGCATCCATGATCCACAGTATGCTCTGGTAGGCGGTGTATTTCATTGTTTTTCATTGTCCTCATGCTCCCGCGGTCTCTCGTTGACGCACTTTCCCGTTTGCGCGATATATACGTAACCACAGGTCAACGGGATTAAATACATAACGTTGGTGGCGCATTCGACGTAATGATTATCGTGCTTCTTTTCACATGACTCTCGCTTCTTGGATAGGCTTCTTGGAGAAAATTATTGAAATTTACGTACGTTCTTTTCCTTTGGTAACTGTTAGAAAGTTTAAGAAAGCGAGGAAACCCTGGGTTACCTACGACTTAGTCAGGAGAATGAAAGCACGAGATAACCTCTTCAGCAACTTCCTGAAATATAAGGACGCAGAAATTCCTAAGCAATATAAAAAGGTAAGGAACAGGCTAAATGCCGACATAAAAAAGTCACGTGTTGACTACTACGCTAACAAATTTACGGACATTCTTTATGATCCCAAAATAGCTTGGCGCACCCTAAAGGACCTATTGCGGCACACAAAAAATAGCATTCCCCAGGAACTTGCGTACGGCGATAAAGTGCTAAGCGGTAAATCCCTCGCTGAAGTATTCAATCAGCAGTTCTTGTGCTTCGGCTCCTTTGACTCGGAAGTTAGCAACAACATTACGGACTATATTAACACCAGTTTGGAAAATACTATGTATCTTCGTCCTGTTACACCTACAGAAATAGCACACATTATTAGCAATTTAAAGAACAGCTCTTCTTGTGGTTATGACGGTATTAAAGTAGCGCCGATTAAAGCAGTCGCGGATTTATTATGCAATGTTCTTTGTGACATAACAAATATTGTGTTTTCTACAGGCACATTTCCGGATAACATGAAAATTGCTAGGATCGTCGTCTTGCATAAAGGTGGCGCAACTGATTGCATTACTAATTACCGGCCGATATCCGTACTTCCAGTTTTTTCTAAAATTATTGAAAAAGCCTTAAATTTCAGAATAACTGGACACATGCAAAAACATAACCTTATATCCCCGAATCAGTATGGTTTTCAAAGAGGTAAATCCACTGAATCTGCGTTACTTGAAATACGTGATAAAATTGTTGCCAATATAGAAAACCAACAATACACAATAGGCTTATTTTTAGACTTTAATAAAGCATTTTATTCAATTAAACATGACATACTTTTTTCCAAATTACCCTTTTATGGAATTAGAGGCATTGCTTTAGACTTATTGCGTAGCTATCTATCACACCGCTCCCAATTTGTGGAAATCAACAGCATAAAATCAGATTTAGCAGACATTAGGTACGGCGTTCCACGGGGTTCTATTATAGGTCCTACGATTTTCCTGCTTTATATCAATGATATCGTGGCAATACCAGAAACACCCGATATTGTGTTATATGCCGATGATACAAACGTTTTTTTTCTCCTCTGATAACATCTCTACTCTAATTCCTCTTATTAACAACTGGTTAGATTCCCTTTCAGCATGTTTATCGGCTAATCAGTTGAGCCTAAATGTTAAAAAAACAAAGTATATTGTTTTTACTCCTATTAATAAGCCAGTTAATTTCGCATCTTCTTTATTATTTCGATCTCAACCACTTGAAAGGGTTTCCCAGTGCAAGTTCTTGGGTGTATTCTTCCATGAAAATCTACGGTGGACGCATCACGCAAGTCACATTAAACGTAGCATAGCACAATTAATTGGTATGCTCAATAAGCATCGCACGCTGTTACCTTTAAAACTTAAACGTCAGTTATACTTTTCTACTATTCATTCTAGATTACACTATTCTACTTATCTGGGGCGTCACTTCTAGGGCTAACTTGGAAACTCTATTCCGAATGCAGAAAAAGTGTCTCCGTATTATTCATAACCTCTCGATGTACGAACATACCTCTGAGTACTTTCACCAGGACAATATTTTGAGTGTCACTAATCTATATAAACAAAAGCTATCCGAAAAAGCATTTTTAGAATTCATAAGTAATCGTGATAACTTTTTTCTATATATACTAATACCACAACTAACTACACCTTAAGACCTAGAAATTTTATTAAGGTTAAAACTAGAACAAACTACGGCAATCAGCTTTTACAGTGGCAGATTCCTAATTTACTTAATAGTAAGCATGCTTTATTTAATATCATGCAAGATTCCTCAACCATTTCAATATTCAAAAAGAAATCAAAACTGTATTTTTCCAACAATTGACTTTTGGCCTTTCTGTATCTTTAATTCTTCATTTGCATTATTTATACCTATTAAGTTGCAATGACTTATTGTATGTATAATTGTGTCTATTGTATATATAATTATGTATATGTGTGTATTATGTGTATATATGTATACATTTTTTTGTGCACTGTTGTCTGCTGTGCTCGTGGCGCCAGGGGCCTAGTCAGGCGGATATAGTCTCGCCTTTTGCTCCGGCGCCATGACAGTCTTGTATTGTCAGAATTATAATAAACTTCAAACTTCAAACTTCAAAATACAAGAAAGCTTACTGGTGGCGGAAAAAAAAGAACCTTTACGTCATCATGTATGCAATTCTCTCTCCTTTTTTTCTTTTTATATTTTCTTGTTGTATTCGGTGATCTTTACCGCGATGTTCTATATTGCCTTGCCCCCCCCCCCTAATTCTGTTTGAAATATCCTGTTGTTAACCCCCCCTATGTAATGCCCATAAGGACCTTTAGGGTATCTGAATAAAAAAAAATATATGGCCTATCTTCTTCAAGTTGTGGGAAATTCTAGGGATATATAGTATGACTTTCATGCTCTGTCTAGGGATTGGGGGGCTCGAAGTCTTCTAGTTGCCTTCTTTTACCTTCTGTAGAAGACTGACTAGCGGAAAAAAAGAACCTTTACGTCATATTTATGGCCTATCTTCTTCAAGTTGAGGGAAATTCTAGGGCTATATAGAAAGACTTTGATGCTCTCTCTAGGGATTGGGGGGCTCGAAGTCTTCTTGTTGCCTTCTTTTACCTTCTGTAGAAGACTGACTGTGGCACTGCTGATAACGTTAGTGGGGTATCCTGCTTTCTTGAGGCGGGCAATTTGGTTTCCAAAACTGTCTTCCATGAAGTGCGGGCAGCTTTTGTTGAGCGCTGCTTGAAGAAGTGTTCCTACAATCCCACGTTTTATCAATCTAGAATGGGCGCTTTCATAAGGAAGCAGACTTTTTCTCGTACGTGGGTTGTACTTGTAACACAGATTGCAATCAGGTTGACCAAAGTTGATCTGCAGATCTAAAAACTGGATACAGTTGCCATGAGGGAATTCCCAGGTGAACTTCAAGCCTCTAGACTCAGTGGTGAACAGCTTAACAATCTCTGGCACCAAACCTTCAATACTGCCATCTGACAGAGCGTTCAGTATGACCAGGTAATCGTCCACATACCTCAAAATTTTGAGAACGGCCGTCCCTGTCAGGTTTTTCTTGATACGGTTGTCCACGGCAGATAAGTATACGTCACTGAGCACCGGTGCGACGGCAGAGCCTATGCAAATGCCATCTTTCTGCGCATAAAATTTATCTTCGAAGGATATGGCTGTCGATTGCAGGTAGAATTTCAGCAAGGTGATGAAGTTGTCCGTACTGATTCCAGTGGAATTTTGGAAAATATCTCTGAGCTGGAAATCTTCTCCCGAACCGTTTCTAGAAGTTTTCATGTGGAACGGAGTAATATAGATCCTGGATGTCCATGGAAAACGCTGAGGTCCTGAAAAGCAGTGATGGCCTCTGTGGAACTTTTTACTACAGAAGGATCCTCGAGGGTCAGGCGCTTGAGTTGTCGCTGTAGATACTTGCTGACTGTAGCCTGCCAGGTCCCTCTTACAGAAACAATGGTCCTTAGGGGGCAATCAGGTTTATGGGTTTTACCAGAAAAGAATACTTCCAGGAAGTTTTCTTTGAGTTTTATAGTTCTATTTTCATCCTGTCGAGGTAGAATGCCTGTAGCATCAGCACAGCAGTGGTCAGAAGGCAGTATAGAAGGTTTGGTGCCAGAGATTGTTAAGCTGCTCACCACTGAGTCTAGAGGCTTGAAGTTCACCTGGGAATTCCCCCAAGGCAACTGTATCCAGTTTTTAGATCTGAAGGTCAACCTTGGTCAACCTGATCGCAATCTGTGTTACATGTACAACCCACGTACGAGAAAACGTCTGCTTCCTTGTGAAACCGCCTATTGTGAATTGATAAAACGTGGGATTGTAGGAACACTTTAAGCAGTGCTCAACAAAAGCTGCCCGCACTTCATGGAAGGCAGTTTTGGAAACCAAATTGCCCGTCTCAAGAAAGCAGGATACCTCACTAACGATATAAACAGCAGTGCCACAGTCAGTCTTCTACAGAAGGTAAAAGAAGGCAACAAGAAGACTTCGAGCCCCCAATCCCTAGACAGAGCATGAAAGTCATACCATATATCCATAGAATGTCCTAAAATTTGAAGAAGATAGGCCATAGATATGGCGTAAAGGTTCTTTTTTCAGCCTCCAGTAAGCTTTCTTGTATTTGTACTGTCCTGTCCAAGAAGCGAGAGTCATGTGAAAAGAAGCACGATAATCATTACGCCCAATGCGCCGCCAACGTCGTGTAGCGAATTCCGTTAACCTGTGGTTGCGTATATATCGAACAAACGGGAAAGTGCGTCAACGAGAGACTGCAGGAGCACGAGAGGACAATAAAAAACAATGAAAGACGCCGCCTACCAGAGCATACTGTGGATCATGGATGCAAACCCATTTTTACCAATACCACGATTTAGGCCCCTTCTAAGACTAAACTTCGGAGATAAATAATTGAGGCTAACACCGGTGACGAATGCGTTAGTACTGCTTCAGTTGTTCTGCTCGACAGAGATAACATTCTTAGATGGACATGTGTAACTTCGATTTCTTCTAGGTTGCTTTACGTCGGTAAAACTCGGTGCTGTTATTTCTGTGGCTTAGTGTTTTGAGCATTTCAAACTAGCTTTATTAAAACTGCTTTTGCAACGAGGATAGTTTACCCGTTGACAGGTATCACTATCATGTTTGACTCTGCCTTTGTTATGGCATTTTTGACACTGCTTTGCTAAGATATGTCATATCCCCGCTTGTATTGTTCACCTCGTGAATCTTCAGTTTCTGTTTTGGTATTGTGTTTTTCTTGTTATGTTTGGAGTGTCATATCAGTTAGACAGAATGATATCTCGTTGTACCCTTCTGCAGGCCAACACTGGTATATATTCAAGTTGCCTGCTCTTAATAAACTAGTTGGAAGTTGCGCTCTGTACTTGTCGTATGTGTTACTTTGTTGTGTCGTGTGTTATTTGCGCAAGTACATTCTTTGTTAGAAATGAACCAACTCGCCCAGAGAAGAGTGTTAATTTTATAAGCTGTCCATTTTCAAATGGCGATTTTGCGTCCGTGTGGTTCTCTGTCATTGGTAGCGCAGATATACCCGCGGTTTTCAAGCATCTGTCGAAATCAACCCGGCCATTGGGCGGTTGCGACCGGACCTCACCGTTGGCTGCCATCGACTGCGAAGACCAAGACCTAGTGGGTGGCTACGTGTCTGCTTCTAGGTCTGTGTTTTCGCTTTTCGCTGTCTTCTCGAGTGTGGCGTGGGTCGGACGGTGCCCTCCATGAGACCGAATGCTGACGACGACCCTGCGGAGAAATTCCCGGCACGGTGGGCGCATTCTCAAGTGAGAAAACCCAACCGCAACCCTCAGGGGCAAGCTAGGCTTAGCTCGGCGCTGCCGAGCGAGGCCCCGCTACGCGTCTGCATGGATTCTGCGTTGTCGACGACAGCTACGCGGATGCCCGCTGTGTTGCCGCCTGACGCAGCCTCCACGTCCACGCAATCGTCAGCGCCTCTGGGCCTACAGCCTGCGCCGTCTTCCGATGCTACGACTTTGGCCTGTGACATGGACTGATCTACCGCCTCCGTGCCCGCGGCACTCTCTCAAGAAACTGTGCCCGTCGCGCCATTTCAGTATTCCCTCCAAGGGCCGTCACCAGCGTCTGAGCCTCCTCCACAGATGCCTCCCGTGATTCAAGGCTCTCTTCCGCCTGCTGCGAACTCGTTCCGCGTTACCATCAAGCTTACATTGCGCTTTGATATGACTGCCATCCCTGCCCGGAATGTTCAAGCCACAATTGACCATGCTCTTGGCTTTTCGAACTACTGCGGGTTTGTCGTCCATCGCCCATCGAACACCATCACGGTAAACTTGTCATCCTTGATGGACGCCCAGAAACTTTGCGCAGTTACGCGGATCCCCCTGGATGACAGCTAGCATGTCCCGGTGCATATATATTTTGCATCTGGTCCTGACACACTCCGCTGCATGGTTTATCATGTCGACAGCACGAGCCCTCCAGAGGAGGTGCGCGCAAATATTAGCTGCTCAACTCATGTTGTACTGCAAGCACAGCCTATGGGTCGCCGGGGCTCATACCTGCTCATCCTGCAAGGCCCGTTGACTCTCCCGATGTACCTTACCTACTACGGTGCGATCGTCAAACCTCAGCCCTTCCGACCTCGGCGTATTTTTTGTTATCACTTCCACAAAGAAGGACATATGCAAAGTACCTGCCCTAATCCAGCAGCTGTGGCCGACATGAATGAACCAACAGCTCATTGTGCCCTGTGCAAATCGCCGGACCATGACATTCGCTCCCCCGCTTGTCCAAAGAAGAAGCAAGCGAAGAAGTTTCACAAGTCGCCTGCAAAAATGGATGTTCCTACAAGTAATCGCTTTGCAGCTCTCGCATGTGACGACAACGACTTCCCTGAACTTCCTTTCTCTGAGCCCGCTGCTCACCATACGTCTCCTCACCAGCGTACATATGCACAAGCGGCTCACCTTCCCGGATCAAATGGTACGCCAAAACGTCCAGTGCATCCATCACATGTGGATACCACAGATAAAGACACGGTTTAGACAATGCAATCGCGGAGGCTCGCCGCCGACAAGACGAACTCACCCAGACGAACTCAACAGCGTCGTTCTCAATCCTCTCGAAGAATTCCGATAACTCGGGAGCAATCATCAGAGGAATCACCTAGGGTAAGCACTGGCCCACAATCAGGTGCCGACCACCTGTTAGCCGTGACTACCCCGACAGTGGATAAGTTATTAGCGCTGATGAAGCAGGTGACATCCCTCATCGTGGAAGCTCTTCGGCCTCGTCATGGATAGCGCATCATCATCGGTGGTGGTGCAGTGGAACTGTCGAGGATTCGCTAATAAGGCCTCTGCAGTGAACATCCGCCTTCGCAACGGAAAGCTGAGGGCATGGGCGTTCCTACTGCAAGAGCATAATGCACTCCCACGCCTTTCAGGTTTCTGCGCCTACCATTCACCCTCTATCCCTGATCGCCGTTGCACCGCCTCCTCCCTCAGCCCAGGTAAATCTGCAATTTATATTCACAGTTCAGTTCCGCAAACACCGCTCGGCCTTTCACGGTGGTGCAACACACGTCAAGAGGTTGTCGACCTTCTCGTAAAACCTGCACGCACACCCCTTATTCTAGTTTCTTTTTATAGTCGTCCTGGCTCCGCACCTCCCAACCTGGGATGGGTTCGTTTTCTACGTTCTACCAACTCGGGTGTCCCTATTTTAGTTGGTGGTGACTTCAACGGCGCACACACTGCGGGGGGTTACCCATCGGATTCCTCAAGGGGTGCGCACATCCAAGGGAGCTTTTCGGATCATTCCTTTCAACTTTTAAACCACCCGAATACTTCTACCCGCCCACGAGGTGGCCCGTATTCACCTGATTTGACTTGGTGGTTAGGCTCCGGTAACCCTCGTTGGGCTGTTGATTCTGATTCTTGGGGTAGCGATCACAGCCCTATTTTTATCTCCCTCACGCCTACGCGTCTACGGAAAATACGCCGCACTGTAAAAATAATATCATGGGACTCTGTATGCGCAGACAATCATTTATCTACACTCAACCCCTCTTCAGCATTGTCTACTCTCTCTGCTGTTCTCGCTACTCACACTATTCCCACTACTGTATATGAAGACGACCCAAACCCGGACATACATCTCTTGAATCTGTGGGCTCTTCGTCGCCAGGCGGATCTTTACGCTACTCGTCACCCCGATGACCCTTCGGCTCTTCCTACTCTTCACCGCGCTACCGCACGGGCGCGGCGCTATGCAAAGCGGCTAGGCAGGCAACGCTGGGCTGCATGGTGTGCCCGCCTGTCCTCTACGCAGGGCAGTCGACATCTTTGGAGAGTGTTTCACGCCATGGAGCGCCCTTCTCAGGTTGCAGATTACACAGAGAGCATTCGCCTCGCGCTAAATGTGGATGAGGACACATTTGCACAACAAGCGGCCCGTCAATTTTTTCCAAACCATGACTGCTCCGTTACGTCTCCACCTGACTTATCGGTAACAGAGCCCCCCGATGGGATTACTTCTGACCTCACCATGGCAGAGCTGCTGGCCTCCATTGAACGTTTAAAAACTACTACTACTCCCGGGCACGACGGCATACCTAACTCCTTATTCCGTAACTTGGAAGGGAGGGCTTTGCAAACCCTATTTGATACTTTTAACGAAGTGTGGCTTTCTGGCGTCATGCCGGGAGACTGGAAGCATTCTATTGTGGTTCCAATACCCAAGTCCGGTCAGCCTCCAGTATCTCTCCTGGCCCTTCGTCCAATTTCCCTTACGCCTATCATCTGCAAGCTTTATGAAAACATTCTATCCACACGCTTGTCGTGGTGGCTGGAATCCCATGATTGTTACCCAGATTCCCAAATTAGTTTCCGCCCACAAATTGGAACGGAGGACGGCCTTGCTACTTTGGCTGCTGACGTGCTTGACCACTCTCCACAGAGTCACCTTGTACGAACCGTACTCGCTACAGACATAACAAAGGCATATGATAACGTCCTTCACTCTGCCATTCTTGCCTCCCTTCAAACTTTTGGGCTCCCTTACCGGTTCATCCTCTCCATTCACGCCTTTTTAGCAAATCGAACCTTCAGCGTGCGTGTCCACGGAAAGCCCTTTGGTAATTTCACTTCCAATAGAGGAGTGCCGCAGGGCTCCGTTCTCGCCCCCACATTATTTAATGTGGCTTTAATTCATCTTGTTCGAGCCCTAGAGAACATCCCTTCTATCCGCGTGCTTGCATATGCCGATGATATCACCTTGTGGTGCTGTCATCCAGATGCGCCTATTCATCAGTCGGTCCTTCAACACGCGCTGGATGTATTGACATCTCGCCTCCCACCTCTGGGTCTAACACTCTCTCCTACTAAATCATGTTTCATTCGAATTGGAAATAAAGCCGCCTTACGGAAAGCTCCCCCCTTTAACTTTTACGGTACATACTTCTCTGATTCCTCAGGTAGAAACTGTTCGTATTCTTGGTCTTCTCCTCCATACATCTGGGACTGGCACCCCGTGGCTGACAGCCACCCGTAAATCGGCTCACGCTACTCTAGGTCTGATTCGTCGCATAGCTATGCGCTCTGGTGGCGCACGTGCTCATACGGCCCGCCAGCTTGTGCGCTCTATCCTTCAGCCACGGATAGTATATCAGGCACAACGTCTCAACCGCAGACAGTGGGACTCCCTTGAAGCTATCAATCGTGAGGTTATGCGCGTCATAACATATCTGCCTCGTTTAACACCCATACCTGTGCTACAGGAGTTCGCCCAACTTAATACGCTCAGTGAAATCATCGACCAACGGGTGGCAAATACAGCTCGAAAACAGTCTCTCAAACTTCATCGTTTAAAGACACTTCCACCGTGGTCCTATTGCCAGCTCACTGACAATCGCTCCACTGTTTCCCCGTCGGTATCAGCAGCGTATCTGCCTGAAGGGTGCATATTATACACGGATGCATCACATTCTGCAGAGAGGGGAGTTACTGTTGTGTATAGTCCATCTCATCCGCATCTCAACTCTCGCGCGACGTACACTGCGGATACGTGCACTCCCCTGGCATTGGAACTTCAAGCCATTTATAATGCCATTGCTTCCCTTCCGCTCGTTCCAACATTCAATATAGTTCATATATACACCGACTCCTGCGCCGCCCTTAAATAGCTTAAGGCTGTTGGACGAACGTTCCAGATTTCACAATCTATTCATGTGCTCTGCGCAAAGTATCCATGTCCTGTGCGCATACACTGGATTCGCGGCCATGCCCTGGATCCACATAACATTCAAGCGGATGCTATCACTCATCTTCATACATTAGACGATCCGCCACCTTCCCCTCTTCCCCCAGATCCGTTCCTGTCCTATGTTTCCAATTCCGAAGTTCTGCGCCAGCGAACACGCGCTCTAATTCCTCCGTGTTCGCACCCTCCCCCCCGTAGTCTTACTCGGCAGGAGGAGGTATCCGTGTGCCGGATTCGGGCAGGGGCGGCTCTGACACCATCTGTCCGTCATCGGTGGCGTGCCAAAGATCTGCCAGTACCTGACAGGTGCCCTCACTGTAGCGCTGCACCGGACATCTGTGATGTGCGGCACTTGTTGTGGACGTGCCCAGCGACGGCTGCTATCAGAAAACGGCTCCTCAGGGAGGTGGGCTTGCGGTGGAACCGCGAAAGTGACTACGTGAAGTGGACAATGGACAACCATTTCAATAAAAACCTCTGCGACTACCTCAGCGCAACGGTTCTTCACTCCTTCTTTTAACTTTCAATCCCGTGCATTCCTTCCCCCCCTTTCCTTTTTCAACTTATGCCTCATGGCACACTTCTCGAATATAAAAAAAGACTGCGATATGCAGCCAGCCAATGGTGAGGCAGATTGCACCGCTCTGTCAGCAACAGGCAGCCGGACCTGACCACTGGGTTGATATTGCAACCAATAGCAGCCAGAGGGCAGGACCGTTCGTCTGCTGTTCACAGATCGCTGCGATACACCTAACTAGTGGATGGCTGCATATCGCCATCGATGGCAGTCAATGGTGAGGTCCAGTCTCAACCGCCCAATGGCCGGGTTGATTTCGACAGATTGAAAACCGCGGGTGTATGTGAGTAACCAATGATCTTGGACCAGACCGATTTATGGAATAAATAGACAACTTACGAAATACTGCCCCAGGGTTCGTATTTTTCTTGGAATGCGAAGAATTCTTGTTGTGTTTGCTCATGTGGAGCTTGTTTTTTGAGCCACAGTGTCATTATGAAGTCGCATACTGCGGGGAAGCTGTACCATGGCAGCAAATAGTCCTGTCGGGCGGCAATGTCAGATAGTGCATCTGCTAGCTCCAGCTCTTCATGTTTGTCCTCGAAATGCACTACTACTGGCCTGATAAAAGTGGTTTCATCATCATCACCATCATCAGCTTGACTACGACCACTGCAGCGCAAACGCCTCTCCCATGTCTCTCCAATTAGCAGTGTCATTTGCCAGCTGCGGCAAACCTATCACCGCAGCCTTCTTAATCTCATCCTCGAACCTAATTTCTGCCGCCCCCTGCCCATCCTTCCTTCTCTTGGAATCATCACAATGAATCCAGTTCATTTATCGTAGAACAAAAATGTAGGACCATTTCTTCGTTGACTTGTAATTTTTCACAAGCTGGGATAAGGGTCATGAAGCAAGATAAATTGGACACAGTCACAGTCGTTGACTGACTTCGACTTGACTCTGCAATGGAAAAATACGACTGGGATCTGCTCCTGACTCGCACCTCTGAAAGCTCTCTTTACGATTCATTTGTTGAAACCTTCACGCAGTTGTTGGAGTACTGTAAAAAACCATAATCATAAATCGAAGAAAGAGTGGTTTTCCGTGGTCTAACAAAGACGCTTTATCGGCTATTGCGGAAAAAGAAATGGCTTGGGCCCGTTGTGTTCGTTCCATTAAGAACACACAATGGAGGGCACTGTACTGGTCTGCCCGCAACAGGGCTAATGCATTACTCCGATCAAAAAGATGTCATTATATTAAAACAAGGTTTACGGCGTCGAAAGGGAAGCCAGCTAATTCCTGGAATGTTTTTAATCGCTTACATGGCTGTTCACCTAGGAATGTAGCTGATTCCATTTCCTGCAACCTTAGGGCGTTATCTCTGACACTTGCTGAGGAGTTCGATGCTTTTTTTCGGCTGCTGCTCTGACTGCGCACTCAAATGTTTCCAGTCTACCATCTCGCCGTATGCAGTCTGTGCTTCAATCAGAATTTCTGCCACCTTGCACTCAAGACAACATACGTGACATTCTTTCTAGCTTTATCAAGCGAAAGTCTCCAGGGTGGGACGGTAGCTCAGTCGATACACTTTTCAGAAATTTTGAACGAATGAAGCATGTTCTGCTCGCGATTACCAATGCTATAATTTCCACCCAAATAGTACCTGAGGGCTTGAAGAAGGGGATGGTTATCCTTATCTAGAAAAATAGAGTAAAAAATAAAGTTAGAAATTATCGTGGTATTTCGATCCTACCATGTATTGCGTTTGTTTTAGAAAAACACACCTCGACGGTGATGATCAGTTTTCTTGAAGCTCATGACGTGTTATCTGGTAATTAGTTTGGGATTATTAAGAGTCATGGTACGCTGTACGCCCTTGATGAACTATGTGATCTTCTAAACAGCTGCATTGAAGAAAGTTAATGTGCTTCTGCTTTATTTTTAATGTGTTCAAGGCGTTCGACTCTGTTAATTATGTTGCGTTGTCAGAAAAACTCCACAATTATGGGTTTAGGGGTCCTTTCTGTCTCTTCTTGTTAACTATCTATCCAATCGATCCTAGCTCGTTGTATTAGGTAAATACAGAGCTGGCCTGCTGCAGAATAAATCCGGTGCTCCTCAAGAATCTATAATTGCACCTATTTTGCTTAATTTATATATTTTTATTTTTTTTTATTTGAAATACTGCCAGTCTCTAGTTGAGACCTTAGCAGGTGGGCATAACACGTATCACAGCAGAGGATAACATTTCTAAAAGCGGCTGTGCGAAAGACAGCTATAAATTAGACAGTTCATATCACAGAAAAAAAAACACAAAAGAAGTTGACATATTTGCTCAAGTAACTAAAGAAAAAAACATGCTCGTTCGAAAACATGAACATTAACATGGGCACAACAAACATGAACATCAACATGGGCACAACACGTCGTGTACTCCTTAAAATAGACAAAAATGCAGAAAAAATCTTTCTAACCACTCCTCTAGTTTTAAAACACGCCTTCTAGTTCGGTACAAAAATTTGAAAATGAATCGGCGTTAGTTATGGATTCGTTTAGACGGTTCCATTCTCTTGTTACTACCGGGAAGAAAGAATTTTTGAAGGTGTCACTGTGATAAGGATATTCGGTTAGCGTATACGCGTGCTGGTTTCTTAATGCACGTTTTAGTGACAGTGAAATGTACTGTAATGAATCGATCTTAAAATTGTTATTAAGGAGCTGATAAAGAAATTTTAGAAATTTTAGCGCGCTTTGCCCTTGTTGACAGCGTTTCAAGCCTGGAGATTTCAGCTAGTTGTGTTGGTGAGTCGTTTTTTTTTGTATCTGTTGTGAATAAACCTCACTGCTTTACGTTGAATTCTTTCAAGTCGCGAAATATTGGTTACAGACTGAGGAGAACAAACAGTGTTAGCATATTCTAGTACAGGCCTAACAAACGTTTTATAAGCCAAAAGTTTAGTTTGTGTTGGCGCAAGACGGAGACACCTTTTAAGAAAGAACAGTTTTCGTAATGCAGTTGAAGTAATGTTGTAAATGTGTTTGCCCCATCTAAGATCGTTAGTTAATGTAACTCCTAAGTATTTGTGTTCATTGACGAAGGCCAGTGGAGTACCATTGATTTTGTACAAGAAATTTGATGTCAATGACTTGAGCTCTGTCTGCAAACTGTGCCGCGTTTTTCAATACGCTGATGATACGCTCTTAGTTGCTAGACATCAGGACTATATGACAGCATTATCTCTTATCCAACAAGACAGCGAGTTAGTTTTGAAATAATTTAGCAATATTTTAAATAATGTTAACGATAATAAACACAGTTAGTATTTTTTCACAATTATTTGAAGAGAATTCCTAATGATGTGCCAATTCGTTTGCCCAGACCAAATTGTGCTCTTGGCAAATGCCATAAATCATGCATGTTTCAGCGGTCAAATACTTAGGTGTGTCCTTCGATTCCGACATGTCTAGGAATACCCATATGTGATTTGTCTGTTTTCAGTTTCGGAAAGTTGCATATTTGCTGCACTCTATTAAGACCCTTTGCCCTATGTATGCACGCAAGCAAATAGTATACGCCTTACCCTACAGTGTGTTAGGCTATGGTATTTGCTGCTTTTATTTCTGCTTGACCTTTTGGTGAAAGAAGGTCAACACACACTGAAATCTACCCTTAAATCAGTATTATATGGTAGGGCACGAAATAAAGATAGCAGTGTTTTTAACTTTTACATTTGCCTCACTTTGCTCGTCTTTTTTCTGGAACAGTAGTCTTTAAGCACATCTGGACAAGCGATTTTTGTACACCATATGCTCCTGTTAAAGATCTGCGAACTAGTGATCGTTTTCTCGTGCCTAGAGTGCGAAGCCGTTATGGCGAGCGTCTTCGAAAACATTGTGTTCCTTCTGTACTTAACCGGTTACCCAAAGAAATATTCTCTGCTAATTCCAAAAAGATAGTGAAAGCTTGTCTGTTTATATTACGTTGTTAGTTCCAGTATTCTGTTTTGATGCTATGTTTTTACATGTTTTTGTTTTCTCTCCGTTTGTGCGTATTTTGCGTCCACCCTTTCCGAATCCATTTTTCTTCTCTCATCCTTTTTTTTCTTTCTTTTCTTTGGCAACTTGTCTGCTCGGTACATGATCTATATGCTGCATGCTTTCAATGGTCTACCTGTCTTTGTTATCTAGATGACATTGTGGTTTTCCTGCCTACCTTTTACGTCGCACCTCCAACAAATATGTAGCGAGGAAGTATATTTTTCACGTATTTACAGTGAGACGTATACCAGCAGCGGGGATAGCTGCGAGCAGTGCCGAGCGGGCCGAGCGAGAGATCGTCGTCTTCGTCCATCGTCGACTCGCGGCATAGTGAATCTCTCCACCGTCGTTGTCAGCTCACTACAGTGCCATATCATTTGCCGGGCCGTCGCACTCAGGAACCGTCAAGTCCTTGGAAAGCATTTCGGCACACTCTAAAATGCCTCGCTTGTCGCAGCTCGTGAGAAACAAACGACCGCGACGAACGCCGCCATTGCCGCGCTGTAGCAACCGCACCGACTGATGACTTCTCGCTGTGAGAGAAGCGTTTGGAACGGGAGAGTAGATACTGCCATCTCGGGGTTTTAAATTTGCGCCCTCATTATTAACGCTCTGAAAGGTTCCTTATTGGATACCTACCCTTATGCCGCCGTTTCAATGCCTTCTGCAATCAAAACGAAGATCCTTCTAGACAGTTTATTACTTCAAGAACGTGTCTAGCAAACTTTTATGAGCTAACACCCATAAAAATCATCGTTGTATTCGCTGTTTTCTCATTATCATAATTCTGCCACCTCGCGGCCGTCCCAAATTATGGCGGTCAAATGCAGAATTTTTCAGCAATGGCGGTATTTCCTTTGTGTCACAGAACGTCATTTTAACTTCATGCACTTCATAATGCTTGCGGATCACGTGCTTTACGTCAAACTGCTGAAAGCCAATCAGATTTCAGGGAGCTTGTTTTATGCGGCTAGATTCTACAAACTGTTAAATAGAACGCAAGTGGTTTCTTACCTGCCATCTGTAGCTTAATTTCGCCTCCACAGTGACTCAATTCACCAACCAGGCGCCAAGAATCACTGCGCTCAAAATAATTTTTTAACGCGAGGCTAATTTGACGCAATTGCAAAAACTAACTTGTAAGCCTGGCGATTTTGCGTCCCAAATTTTCCCTCTGCGTTGCAGGTGACCGCCCTCAAAGCAAGTCAGCGAGGCAATATGGCGCCGAAAGGCGGCCATGTGTTAGCAAGCGGCACGAGTTAGGGCCGTTGTACGATCGTTTCGGAGCGCCTTCCGCCTCCTCCGCTTCGCGACCGGGCCTGGCGGATCCGCCTCGTTCGGCGAACAGATGGAAAGTTGGTCAACTTCAACTTTCTGGCGGACGAGCGCATCCGGCAGGCGACCGGATTGCAGCTATTGACTGCTTTTCCCGTGACGTCAGTGACGTCTCGAGCCCCTCCGCCCTCCGCCTCGGTTCTGCCCTGCCGGGGCAAGATGGCCATCCGTCGACTGAACTGGGGAGCGCGGCCTGGGCAGTGGCAGCGATGTCGCGAAGCATATTATATTGGCCACATCTTGATAATACCAGTGTTCAGAGCGACTGCAAACTTCGCCGCGTTCAGCAGTGGCGAGCAAGAGTTCCACTAGTTGAATTCTGTAATCATCTACGTTGACGGAGTTGACAGAGCGCCTCTTCAAACCGATGCAAGACCTGTGCAGTGGCGGTGTCACGAAGTGTTTATTTCGAGCTGTTTGTGGTTTTTGCATTCGTTTGTAATTCCTGCTGCGGCTCTGCAAACCGACGCAAGACCTGTGCAGTGCAATGGAGGTGTCACGAAGTGTTTATTTCGAGCTTCAACACGCACACCATGGCGATGCCGAAGCGCAGCCTACTAGGCCTAGGTGCAGGTCGCCGAGGAACGGAAAAAAGTACCACGTGACCACGAAAAGAGGTTATTTGGGGGGGGGGGGGGGCGCTCGTACGGGAAGTAGGTAGGGAAGGGGGGGAAGCGCAGTGTGCAGGGATATCGGGGTTTGGAGAGGGGGGGCGGGAAAGGAGGCAAGGGAGAAGTTAGTCGGGCGCATACCGATCTGTCCCTTGGGATGCGGGATCCCGTTTCGGCGCGTGGAGCGATGCTGGCGGTGCGCTCGCGCCGGCTAGGTTGCCATCAGCCGGAGAAGGCTATTGGACAGACGGATATGCCGGGCGCGCCTATCGGCATGCTGGGACCATCCGCCTCGCTCGCAAGCGCCAAAGTGATCGTACAACACCTTTCCGCCTCACGTCCGCCTGGCGGCCGAAAACTGGCGGACCGCTCGCGAAGCGGACGTGGCGGATGGCGCTCCGAAACGATCGTACAACGGCCCTCAGCAGCGCTGTGCTGGGGCCTTGCTGCCGCTCCTGCCGCCGGACAGGTGGTCCATTGCTTTTCCGGCTGCGCACATTCCCCAGGACGTGCGCGCCGCTGCCGAGAAGGAAATGTTCTTTAATATAAGCACCGTCGACAGCAGTCGTCAAAAAAGCGAGTCACCACTTCTGCACAGGACGTCAGAGGCGCCCCTTACACAACTCACAGAGGCCTGCTGACGCACAGTGTACGACTATTAACCGACGCATCTTGTAACTCTTCGCCGTTAATGTCATTAGGTGGCTACCGCCACAGTGACAGCACCGCGTTCAAAATTCAGAGGATTACACCATTCACGAGTTTGGTCTGAGTTCGTCTGTCAGTAAAAACCATATTGCACACCCCAGGAGCTGCGTGTAGTTCTTATGCACGTAAATGCTACGGTTGGGCCACACCCAACTGGTTTGGCGGTTACAACGAAGCCGTGGTGACATACACCAGTAATGATGGCCGTTAAAATTTAAAAGACACAACTTCTATGAAATTTATTCTTCTGATGCTTCTTCCTCCCTTGTCGCGGCGTTGAGTTTGTAGTTGATCAATGTACCAAATTGCTCACCGCACATCATAAAACCTTGGAAACAGCCATCCAGTTCACAGTCGAAAAAGAAGAGAATGAACAGCGTCCACTTTTTAACTTCTTAGTGAAACAAAGCCAGTCCGCGCTATTATTCAAAGTGTACAGGAACAGCACTCATACTGGCCGCTATCTTCACTTCAACTCACTTCACCCAGCCTCTCACAAGAGATCAGTGCTTTCCTCGCTTTCTCGTCGAGCAGACCGCATCTGCACAGAGCCAGAGGTCGTGAAGGCCGACCGTCAAAGAGTTCGCAAGGACCTTTCTGAATGTGGCTACCCGCTGCCTGTCGTCAAGGCTGTGGAACGCAAACTATTGCGACCCCCACGTTCTGACAGTGGCCCAGCCGCCAAAAAGCGTGCGCCTGTGCAATATGTGC
This sequence comes from Amblyomma americanum, assembly GCF_052857255.1. Taxonomy (NCBI): domain Eukaryota; kingdom Metazoa; phylum Arthropoda; class Arachnida; order Ixodida; family Ixodidae; genus Amblyomma; species Amblyomma americanum. The sequence goes on from NC_135498.1 coordinate 206,643,970, forward strand.
TCGGGATCAGCGACACCTTGGGGCGCATCTTGCGATCCTACGAAGTTGAGCTGTCACACGTGCCGGTGAAAAAGTAGCGACAGATCCTCGTCAACATAAAAGACTGCCTGCCAAAAGAAAAGTTTCCGGGCGTAGTATACAGCATACCGTGCAGAGATTGTGACCAAGTGTATGTGGGTGAAAGTAGAAACTTTGTTGAAAGGTGGAAACAACACCAGTATGATGTTGCAAACAAGAAAGCTTCGTCAAATGCACTCGCCGAACATTCTGAAAACAGGCAGCATGTTTTAGATTGGAGCAACGCGCGCATTTTAAAAACAGAAGAGAATCTCCAAAGCCGTTTATATCTAGAATCCTTAATCATTGAGACAATCGAACACACACTTCATCGCGCTGACGAGGCACGTCCTAGTGCATACGCCCGCTGCCTGATGCACATTTTCAAGCTTAAATAGCCAGCCTTTCACGTTTGTACCTGTTTGTGAACAAAGCTCCCGTGTGGGAGCCGAAACGTCATTTAAGTGTTCATTTTTATTCGGTCAGTGCTCTGCCTTTTTCTTCATGTGCACCCCCGACCAGACGCGTTTCCGTCCAACCCTCGACTTAATCAACTTACGCCGGTCGTATGGCCGAAGAGGAATAACCGAAATCCGTCGATTTACTGCCGTGAATACTCGAGTGGCATCATTCAAAGGTCAGTTGAACTTCAACAAGACATGCAAGACCCTTGGCCTCATTCCTCTGTCCCTCCGCCTCAACAGGCCCGTTGCAACAAGTTCCGGCTACAGCGTTGTCGCCAAGGCTGAACGACTTCTACTACAGGCAAGAATTTTGGATTGCAAACAAACGATTAGGAAACTAGAAAACGAAGCTCTCTTTTCACGGGGCCAGCTGGAGCACCAGTACCCAGAAGTATTCCCAAGTGTGCAACTACACGCCAATTTTCAGGCCAAATTACCTGCAGCGAGAACAGAACAATCCCACGAAACCAAACTCAACCGGCTCACACATCAGGATAAGCCTGCACGCAGCAACGTCACTTTGTCAACAGTTCACAACCTGTCCTTTTACAAGCGTGATCCGGCTGAACTGTCCGTACTAAACCTGAGCCTAAACTTCAATGTGGCACCGGTCCCAGATAAAAGAAAAATCGTATGCGCGGTATACAACGCCATCAGCAAGGTGCAAGATTTCCGCCGCGAAGAAGCACGTACTCGTGCAGTCCGCGCTCTTTCGAGGCTGCGGCCGCTTCAGGCTTCTTCGACACTCTCTTCAGTTCAGCGCAACGCCATCCAGCAACTCCGGGCTAATGCCGATTTGGTCATTCTATTACCTGACAACGGAAATGCCACTGTTCTTATCGACAAGGTCGACTACAACAGCAAAATGGTGACCCTGCTGAATGACCAGAGCACTTACGTGCGTCTCAAGAAGCACCCAACAACAAAGATGCAGACACAGTTGCAAAAGTTTCTATCGGACGTTTTTCGCTTGGTGCCACCCCAGCACAAGCCCCTCTACTTCGCGCCACTATGTCACAATGGCTCAGCACCGGCGCTGTATGGCCTTCCTAAGATACACAAAACCAAAGTTCCAATGAGGCCTACTGTAGATTTCACCCCTCTACAAGCTCTCTGGCTTCCTGCACCGCGTACTGGCTCCGCTCGTCGGAAGAACACCCACCAATGCGCGTCATTCTGCTTACTTTATAGAAAAAGTTCCAGAAGTGCGTCTTGACGACTGTGACATGATGGTCTTTTTTGATGTCAAGTCGCTCTTCACGAGCGTTCCAATTGACTTAGCAGTCGAGGTTTGCGCGGCAGCCTTGTAATCTGATGCCACTTTGCCTGGCAGGTCGCCAATCGATGTGACAGATCTCAGGCGACTCCTGCATTTCTGCCTGAGTAACACATATTTTAATTTCGACCAAGTGTTTTACAAAGAGGTTCACGGCACAGCCATGGGTGCGTCAATGTCGGTTACCGTGGCAAACCTTGCAATGGAATGGATGGAAAGCCGCGCACTAAATTCATGCAGCCCACAAACAAAGATTTTTGTGCGGTACGTGGATGACTGCTATTCTATTATCAAGAAATATGCTTTACTTGATTTCACAACGCATTTTAACAGTATCGGAAGAGCCATCCAGTTCGCCGTCTAAAAAGAAGAGAATTGACCACTTCTATTTCTGGTCGTCTTAGTGAAACGAAGCCAGTCCGCGCTTTCATTCAAAGTGTACAGAAAGAGCACTCATACTGGCCGCTATCTTCACTTTAGCTCCCTTCACCCAGCCTCTCGCATGATATCAGTGGTTGCCTCACTTTTTCGTCGAGCAGACCGTATCTGCCCAGAGCCAGAGGACGTGAAGGCCGACCGTCAAAGAGTTCGGAAGGACCTCTCCGAATGTGGCTACCCGTTGCCTTTCGTCAACGCTGTGGAACGATATCTATTGCGACCCCCAAAATCTGACAGTTGCCCAGCCGCCAAAAAAAACATGCACCTGAGGCATATGTGCCCGGGATCAGCGAAACCTTGGCGCGCATCCTGCGATCCTACGACGATGAGGTGTCACACGTGCCGGCGAAAAAGTTGCAGCAAGCCCTCGTCAACGTAAAAGACTGCCTGCCAAAAGAAAAATTTCCGGGCGTAGTGCACAGTATACCGTGCAGAGACTCTGACCAAGTGCATGTGAGTGAAAGTGGAAACTTTGTTAAAAATTTGAAACAACACCAGTATGATGTTAAAAACAAGAAAGCTTCGTCAATTGCACTCGCCGAACATTCTGAAAGCAGGCAGCAGGATATAGATTGCAGCAACGGGCGCATTTTAAAAACAGAAAAGAATCGCCAAAGACGCTTACATCTAGAATCTTTAATTATTCAGACAACCGAACACAGTCTTAATCGCGCTGAAGAAGTTCTTAATGTTAATACAGTGAACGATAATCTAACAGCTGCCATTACGGAGTGCGCAGTAGAAGTAGGCGGAAAGGCGGTTCGACACGATACCGGCAAGCTATCTCAGGAGACGAAAGATCTGATTAAGAAATGTCAAAACATGATGGCGTCGAACCCTACAGACAGGACAGCACTAGCCGAGCTATCGAAGTTAATAAATAAGCCCAAGGTAACCGACATAAGGAAGTTTGATATGGAGAGAATCGAGCGTGCTCTAAGGAACGGAGGTAGCCTAAAAACGGTGAGGAGGAAGCTAGGCATAGGTAAGAACCAGATGTATGCGTTAAGAGACAATGAGGGCAATGTCATCAACAATATGGATAAGATAGTTAACGTAGCCGAAGAGTTCTACACAAATCTATACAGTAGCCATTGCAATCAGAACGTTAATGATAGAGACAGTAGCGTACAGCAATGCGTCATCCCGCCAGTAACGGAAGGGGAAATAAAGAAAAGTTTAGGAGCAATGCAAATTGGAAATGCAGCTGGGGAGGGTCAGGTAACAGCGGATCTGTTGAAAGATGGGCGGGAGATTTTGCTAAAAAAACTAGCCACCCTGTATACGCTATGCCTTATGACCTCGACTGTACCAGAAGCTTGGAAGAACGCAAATATATTCTTAATTCATAGAAAAGGAGGCGCTGCGGACTTGAAAAGTTACAGACCGATCAGCTTACTGTCCGTTGCCTACAAGAATTTACTAAGGTAATCGCTAAGAGAGTCAGGGCAACCTTAGACTTTAATAAACCAAATGATCAGGTAGGCTTTCGTAAAGGATATTTCATAATCCATCATATTCACGCTATCAATCAGATGGTAGAGAAATGCGCAGAATATAACCAACCCCTACATATAGCCTTAATTGATTACGAGAAAGCATTCGACTCAGTGGAAACCTCAGCAGTCATACAGGCATTGCGGAAACAGGGTGTAGATGAGCCTAATATCCAAATACTGGGATATATATATAGGAACTGTACAGCTACCATATTTCTCCATAAATGCTAAGGCTTTCAATTGGCGTAGTTGGTTGTAGCAGTGAAACATATTGACTAGCGCAAACACAGACAGGGACCAAAGTAAGAGTAAGAGAGAGTACTATTATGTCTGCATTTTACGACCTCAGCCATACGAACCAACCGCCGTCTACTGCTACAGTTGCTTCAGACCTGGCCATATGCTTATATCCTGCCCTTTCACAACTCCAGTGGAACCTGCGTCAGAAGGCGCAGCGGCGTACAGATGTGGCCTCTGCAAAACTGACGACCACGACATCACATCACTCAATTGCCCCACAAAGCAAAAGGCAACAGAAAAGATTCATCGTGGGTATTTCTAAACAAATGACTCAAAATGTGAATACGCCCCTTGTGCAGACTTCCAACCGGTTTGCACCTCTTCAGTCGGATGAAGACGAGTGGCCCGAACTTCCCATGTTGCACACTCATGAATCTGCTACCAAGCAGACTTATAGCGATAAATTGCGTAAGGGCTGCCGACATCAGCAGGCTACAAAACAGCGTAGCATCCCGGAACCTCTCAACGATGTCATGGTAGCAGTTGATGACCAAATTGCAAGCCTTTTGGCAGAGGTCTCAAGGCTCCGACAACATCGTGAACTACTTGCCCGCCGTAGACATGCAGCAGGATCTGGCACCGCCACTAGAAATGATGAATCAGCACCGAGCATGTCCCGCCCACCAGCTCCTTTCACCGCTCCTCCCAGAGCACCTAATACATTCCCAGATAACTCTGCGGCGTTCCTGGTCCGCTTCATAGCTACCCAGTTATCCAACCTGACATCTGTTCTCTTGCAACGCTTGGACTACTAACCGAAAATGGCGCGTTCCGGCTTTCCTGGTGTGCTTTAGTGCAACTGTAGAGGCCTCTCCACTAAAGTGGGAGAGCTCAAAACCCGTCTTCGGTTGCACAAGCTCCAGGTGTGGGCCATGTTACTGCAGGAGACTAATGCATTGCCAGCAATTCCGGGCTTCAGTGGTTACGCGTCGCCTTCGATGAACGACCATCGTGTGCACAATGCTTCCCCTCCGGGAAAGACGGCGGTGTACGTTAAGACGAGTTTCCCTCACGTGTGCCTTTCTCTAGAAACTTGGTGCACCTCGTATCCGGAGGTAGTTGCAGTTGCTGTAAAATAACCGAAAGCAACTGTTGTGGTGGTATCCTTCTACGTAAGACCAGTGGGTGGCGCTCCCTCTCGTATTAATCGGGGCTGGTTATTGATTGTGCATAGTAGGTACCCCGGGTGGGGATCTGACTGGGGGTACCATACTTCGAGCTCCCGCGGCAGGCGTGTGCGGGATGCCTTCGCCGATTCGTTGTTCATTCTTCTAAATCACCCCAGTTCAGCAACGCGGGCTATGCGTCACAGTCACAGTGCCACCTATGCTCCTGATCTGGCGTGGTGGTCTGGCCCCGGCACTCCCTCGTGGCACCTTGAGCCTGACTGTTGGGGTAGTGACCACCACCCTATAATCATCGGTGTCCATCCATCACGTGCTCGCCGGTTACGCCGCAAGTGTACGGTGGTCAACTGGGATTGTTTCCGTGCGATTCTCCAGAATCTCCCTGCAGAGTCGTCACCATCGCTTGTTGACCGCATACAATGCGCGTTAAACAGGGCTACCACTTGCACCAGGGCAGACATCGATCGACCGGTTCCGGATATCGGTCTGCTAAACTTGTGGGCTGCTCGCCGACAGGCCGAGCTGCAGCGTCACGTGATCCCACATCTGCACAGGCACGTATAAGACTGAATTATATTACTTCCAAGGCTAGCAAATACAAACGCGATTTTTCACGAAGGCAGTGGCATGCGTGGTGCGAGCAGTTTTCGGCGAAGTCGTCGAATCCATCTCTCTGGCGAACTTCCCATGCAATGGAACACGGTCACCGTCGCCCCGACGCAGCTAGCACCGCATGCTTCGCAGCTAACTTGTCTCTTGATGATTTCGCCAGAGAAGCGGCACAGAAATTCTTTCCAAAATATGATGTGTTGCCCCCCTCAGCTAACCAGTCTAACTTAGCAGGGATTCCAGCTCACGTAGATACACTGCCATCAGCACCAGATGCCAAGGGTATAGCGTCTCCTTTTACCAAGCTTGAGCTGCTTGCAGCAATAGATGAGGTTGAACGAAAGACATCGCCCAGTCCGGATGCCATTCCATATGAGGTGTACAAGTACATGAGTTGTGCTGTCCTCCCTCAACTTTTCGACACCATTCACACAGTATGGCTAAACGGCTCTGTGCCTGAAACCTGGAAATTAGCCACTGTGATCCCAATTCCAAAAGCCGGGAAGCCACCGACGGATCTTGGCAACTTCAGGCCTATTTCTCTAACATCAACACTGTGCAAGCTGACAGAGAAAATATTAGCCACACGACTGTCGTGGTGGCTGGAGCACCGCGGTTTCTACCACCCCGCCCAAATTGGCTTCCGTCCATTCATCGGCACTGAAGATGGTTTGGCTGTCTTGGCGTCGCAAGTTATGTCATCAACTCGCAGCCACAGTGTACGTACCGTCCTCGCCATGGATATCGAAAAGGCTTACGATAATATAAGTCATGCTGCCATTTTGCATTCTATTGACATGCTGCATTTCCCTCTTCGAGTATGAAATTTTATAAAATCCTTCCTTGGAGGCAGACGATTTTCCATACGCCTCAGTGGTGACTCCATAGGATCATTTCAATCTGTTCGCGGTGGTCCCCAAGGCTCGGTGCTGTCACCAACACTGTTCAATATTGCCTTCATTCCTCTTGCATGGCGCTTACATGATGTCCCTAACGTTAAGTTCTTACTGTACGCTGATGATATCACGGTACGGAGCACTCACCATGACCTGCTAACTCAAGCGGCGGCCCTACAGACAGCCTTAGATATTACCGCCAATTACGCTGTCTGTTGGCCTTCAGCTTTCAGTGAGCAAAACTACGTTCATGTCAGTGGTCAACCGCTGGGGACGCCGTAAACTTGCTGCCACGCCAATCCGTCTTCAACTATCTGAAACCCCAGTTCAAGAATCTTCGACATTGAAAATTCTGGGTTTGTCGATACATCAGTCCGGAACGGGTACTGCCTGGCTTTTTCAGGCTAAAAAGCAGGCGTTGCAGACTTTGGGCCTAATCAGACGTATTGCTTCCAAAACCGGCGGCGCTCGCTCCCATGTCGCAGGACATTTGGTGAAAGCGGTTTTGCAACCGCGCCTCATTTACCAAGCACAGTTCCAATACTTAACCAGAGCTCAGTGGGATCGTCTGGAAGCTGTCAATCGAGAGGCAATGAGAGTTATTACTTGCCTTCCACGCATCACGCCGATCGTGGCACTTCAAGAAAATGCTCAGTTAAATACCCTTGACGAGCTTGTGCAGCAGCGCCGTGATGCCCGTAGCCTTAAGGCCACCCTTTTGCATTCACCGCGAGCGCTCCGGACCTTTGCTTCATCACACACCATACTGCCGCCGCCACCGTCAGTTCTTCCTCCATGGCACTTTGTGCAGTTGAGCGACAAAAAACCTACAGATCTACGTCGCCCAAATTCGCCTTATGCGGCATCGTCCCTTCGCGAGCGAATCGCGAAAAAAGACAGCCACCTACCCCACGGCTCAATTATTATATATGTTGATGCCAGTATCCAGGGCTGTGTAGCGACGACAGCGCTTCACTGTCCCTGCCAGCCTGCACTTAAGACGGCCAGGTTTCGATTCGCGGAGCCCCCTATACTTGCTTCTGTGCTGAGCTGCTTGCTATACAAGATGCGCTTCGCTCTGTAATCGCAGTTACTTTGCTCCCTACAGCTCACATTATCATCCGTACTGACGCCCCTCAAGCAATTCGTCTACTCCGACGCGTCAGCCGCAGCCCAGAAATGTGCCAGAATATACATCGCCCGGCGGCTCGCATCCCGCAAGCCATTCGAATTGAGTGGGTCCCACGTGGCCTACCCAATTCACAAAGATCTGCTGATTCTGCAACCCGCTTGCCAACCCTACCCACGTCAATGCCTCAATTCCTCACTATGGATGATGCTACCCTCCTACTCACTTGAAAGGAACACCTCCGGCGGCGCACACGTGCTCTCGTCCCTCCGTGTGCGATAACCCTCCCCCGCGGTCTTACCCGTGCAGGGGAGGTTGTGCTCCGGAGGATCCGGGTCGGAGTTGCCCTCACTCCTGCCGTTACTCGGACGTGGCCTCCATTTCGCCACTTGTATACCCGCCCAGAATGTCCAGTCTGCAACTCACAAGACACTGAGGGTGACATTCACCACTTGTTGTGGGATTGCCCGGCATTGAAGCCAACTAGAATTCGCCACCTGGCAGCAGCGGGTCTCCACCCAGACAACCCATCCTCATACATTGATTGGACGCAGAGGCCACATCACCGCTCCCTCCTCGCCTTCATTAGATCGACACATCTTTCCTGCTTTATTTAACAACCACCCACTCTTTTCTTTACTTTCTTTTCTCTTTTCCTCCTAACCCCCCTTATGCCCAGAGGCAATGAACAACGCTATCAAAAAAACTGCAATTCATGATCATTGAGTTAGACAGGGCAGTAAGGTGGGTCTAAAATTTAACATGCAGAAAACTATAGTAATGTTCCACAGTCTAGCAAATGAACAGCAGTTCACAATTGGCAACGAGATGCTGGAAGTGGTAAAGGAATACGTCAACTCAGGGAAGGTAGTGACAGCTGATCCGGACCATGACAAGGAAATAACTAGAAGGATAAGAATCGGGTGGAGCGCATATGGCAGGTTCTCTCATATCATGAATCGCAGGTTACCGATATCCCTCTAGAGGAAAGTGTACAGCAGCTATATCTTACCGGTACTCACCTAGGGGGCAGAAACGTGTAGGCTAACGAGAAGGGTTCAGCTTAAGGACGGCACAGCGAGCCATGCAAAGAAAAATGATAACTAACGTTGAGAGACCGGAAGCGGGCAGAGTGGGCGAGGAAACAAACGCGGGTTAATAACATCCTAGTCGAAAACAAGAGGAAGAAATGGGCTTGGGCAGGGCTTGTGATCCGATGTCAAGATAACCGCTGGTCCTTAAGGGTAACGGAGTGGATTCCAACAAAAGGCAAGCGTAGCAGGGGGCGGCAGAAGGTTAGGTGTACGGATGAGATTAGGAAGTTTGCAGGTATAGGGTGGGCGGAGGTGGCAAAAGACAAGGTTAATTGGAGAGACATGGGAGAGGTCTTTGCCCTGCAGTGGGTGTAGTCAGGCTGATGATAATAATGATCTATTTTCAGATTTATTGATGATTACTTGGTATTTTTACAGTGTGACAACCTCGAATTGGAGCAGCTGTTTTCAAATGTTGACGCAGTATTCGTGGAGTACCTTGAGCCATTATCATTAACTCATGATGCAGCACTTCAAGATTTCATTAGGTTCTTGGATATATCATTGCATTTCGCTCCTTCCCAAGTCTGTTGGTCTTATGAGCCCCGAGCTCAAAAGCTGATCCTTCCATACTCATCAGCTTATTCAAAACTCGTAAAACGAGCAATTGTTCACTCTCTTTTTAATAACGTTTTAAAAAAATGTTGTCAACATGGCATGGAACGAAGCTTTGGAATACAAGTCGATCGCTTAACGAAGGCTGGCTACCCACCCGAAGTTCTGACTTTAGTGGCAGTAAAACTGAAAAAAAATTAAAAGCCCTCAACGTAAGCCACTGCATTAGGCAAAAAGAGAAAAGAAAGGTTGTTGTGCTGTACCTCCATGAGGTTTCGCACAACCTCAGAAGTATTGGAAACCGTGCAGGTGTTCATGTGTTTTCAGCGCCCAAGAAAGTCTGGCATGTGCAAGAAGGTAAATGGCAGAAATTTTGCACAGCGCGGGTGTCTAGTTAGGCATGGTGAATGTTTTGTTACCTGTCAAGAAGGGGTCGCTTATTATCTGTACATGTCCTGCGGGAAAAGTACGTTGGACAGACGGGCCTCTTTCTCAACAAAAGTTTAAAAGAGCATCATGACAATTTTGCACGTGTGGTCATTTCTGGCCACGTAGCCAAACTTTGAAGGGACTGAAGAAACGGAAAAAAGTGATAATGAAATCTGTGAACCGGTGTACGGAGAATGCACTGTTATAGAAAAACATCGTGACGCTCTGACAAGAGAAATAATAGACACATATGATTGCAAAATTGCAGGATGTTTCTATAAGCGCGCCTTCAATGGCATTGTCACAAAAGGAAATGAAGTAATAATAATAATAATAATTGGTTTTGAGGGAAAGAAAATGGCGCAGTATCTGTCTCATATATCGTTGGACACCTGAATAGCACTGTAAGCGAAGGGATAAAGGAGGGAGTGAAAGTAGAAAGGAAGAAGAGTTGCCGTAGTGAAGGGCTCCGGAATAATATCGACCGCCTGGGGATCTTTAACGTGCACTGACATCGCACAGCACACGGGCGCCTTAGCGTTTTTCCTCCATAAAAACGCAGCCGCCGCGGTCGGGTTCCAACCCGGGTACTCCGGATCAGTAGTCGAGCGCTCTAACCACTGAGCCACCGCGGCGGGGCAAAATGAAGTATCTTGATTGCGAGATTTGACAGGTGGCACATTTCCGCCGGCAGTAGTTACTTCCGTACGTTGTTCTGTGGTTTTAGTGCTTTCTTTCCTTTCTGGTAGCTAGTAAGTATGAAAGCTTCCTGGCCGTCCAATAAAAATCAGTTGACAGTCAGTGCTCTGTTGTGATTGGTGTGTTCCTTTTGTCCCGTCTTTAGCGCTGCAGATATAGAAACAAAAACCCAACTCGCCCAGCATACTGTACTGATTCTACGAATGAATACGTTGATGATCTGCTTTGTTAGCCTAATCCTATCGGTACGAAATAAGCGGCTTTCATTAAGCATTATTTCGGTGAATTTTGTGAAGTTCACTTTACAAATAAAAAGGCTGTCTTGATGACTATTTTTATTGTAACAGTGGTTCATTTGGTGGCGCCAAGGTCCACTGAAGTCGCGGTGAAGCAGCGGTGGTCCGCCGTCAGTCAGGCTGAGCAGGGTCTCTCTCACGAGCGCTGGCAACGCGACTCTGCTAATGCCCATGTTTTTATTTACAACGGCCCCGGGCAGAAAAGGAACCATGCTGGCTACTCATGGTGCCGCCAACACAACCGGGTCGTACTACGGCTTGAGCCGTTGAACATGCAGTCTCGCGGGATAAACCGCTAGGGGCTCAATAATGTACACACTAAACACAAATCAACCTAGACGGGTGTTTTTGGCTTGTCCTCTAGCGACCTCCTAATCGAGGTTCGAAATACACCCTTAGATTTCGTGCAATTTCCACTCCAAAACATACGGACCACTTGCGGTTGGCGAAGGGAGCAGTTTTGGTGTAGATCTTTACACCAGAAATAACGAAGCACTTGCGGTTGACAATGGGAGCAAATTTGGTGTAGATTTTTACACCAAAAGTACGAAGAACTTGCGGTTAGCAGTGGGAGGTTTCGACCGCGGCGATACGCTGAGCGGTGGCTGCGGCGTCGTGTGTATGCAGGCGCCAAGATTTCGCAACGCCGGCATTCAGGAGGAGGAGTTGATGACAGCGGTCCGTTTTTCTATATTGCATTTTGGCTCTTTCTTACAGCGCTACTAGAACTGCTAACGATATAGGCGGAACGCTGCTAGTTCGTTAATCACACTAATCAGGTTCAAATGCGCTTTGGAATCAAAACAAAGCCCAATAGAACCTCAATGGTGAGATACACCAAGTAGTCCCGTTCCGTCCATGCCGTTACGTAGTACTGTAAGGAACAGGGCGAAAACGCTAGATAGAAAGTGCATCGGACCGCTGCCTTCACCTCCTTCTCCTGGATGCCTGCGTTGCACGACCGTGGCGCCATGCATACAAATGACGTCGCAGTCACGTCGCAGCGTACTGCCGTACATCGCGGAAACAAAACGAGACCAGCGGCGGCGGCAAGGAAAGGTCTTTAATCTGACTCCGCTGTGCATACGGCACTTTCGTAAAAAGTACACAACCCAATGCTCCGGCGCTAACCGAAAGAATTTTGACTAGGTGGTCCGCAATGGGCAAGAAAAGCAGAGTTGGAGAGACGGCAGGCAATGAAACTGAAAACAAGAGAGTCGTTACGGACCTACGTACCACATTCCTGCAACACATTGTATTTTCTTCTTGTTAAAGTCTGCCGTCTCTTCACTGCAGCTCAAAAACCGTATCCCTGATGTTAAAGATCCTGAACGGTGCACAAGGAAGCCACTTGCGGGCAGCTCCACATTGGACAAATGATACTTGCTATCTCTCTGCCCTTACTGTCATTACTGTCACTTATTTTTGCAGTTCTTAATGAACCTTTTTAAAGAAAATTTTGAATGCCGCGCTCCACTCGCGCATTGAAAAAATTTTTCGTGTACTATTTTCATGCACTCTGAGTCCTCAAAGTCGCAATATAAAAGCAGAAGGATTCGCAGTAAGGATCACACAAAAACATGGCATATAGCTTGTGCTCCGTGGTTTTATTTTCGAATAAATATAGAGTTCTTGGAATTTAACTTTATAGCGAAAGGTAGCTGTGTAAATTTGTTAGACATTTTTTCTCCGAGACTGCAGTTTTAAGCACTTTACAAAACATTGCTACTAGCACGTCCTCAAAAACCTGTTCACAATTTTACTTGTGCATGCGACATACAGCAATTCCATTGGATGTTCGAAAGCACTGAATTACACAGACCACTGTTAAAAATAGCACTGGATTATCGCAAATGTCAGTTACTAAACTATACACATATCTGAAATATACCACAAGCAGCATTGAAATGCTGCTAAACTGCGGCATGTCAAGCTTATTCAATTGAAAAGAAATTGAAGAGCCTGCGTAAAGTAAACAAAAGTTAATTAAGACCTGTAAATTACAATTTCATTTTTTTTAAATGGAGGACCATAAATAACATTTGCAACAAAAATTCTTGGACATGCATTAGAGATAGGGACAAACTTGAAATCAGCACCTAAAATTAATCAAAACTATCTAATACCAAATCTTGGAAAATCATGCCAAATCACTTCAGACATCCCCAGGATTCTGGACCATGCGCCTCGAAAAACCGGTCGCGCCATCTCGCGACAGCCGACGGCGCGGCGGCGCGTAACTCAATGGCGACAAAAAATAAAAATTGATATTTCGTCGCGCATAACAGTTAGAAATTAGCTCTCTCGCCTAGATGTTAAATGCATCTTAAAGTTTCATTTAGTCGAGTTTCATCGATGTAGCTTACATATTGCGTTTGCCATGAGCAATGATCTATGACAGCATGGAGCCTATGGCGAGGTCCTGGAAAATACCCCACTTGACTTCAATTTATCGCTCACTACAGCCCTATTTTAAAATATATCGACAAGCTCTAGCAGGTTCACGTAGGGTAATGTCCTACCTTTAAGGAAGTATAAGGTATTTTACATTTCAATGGCGTAAAAGTCTTCCTGCGCTATTTCACTATTGATCATGCATCATCAGCTTTTTCATGAAACGTGTGGCGCCCTCTCTCAGTGCGTTGGAAAGGCACACGTCCCTGCTCGCGGCCGGGCTCGAGAAGCGGAGGCGGCTCGATTCCGGCCGTGCCCTGCTACAGTGTCCCTGCTTTGGTAGGTTGCTTTGGGAGGTTGAGCCTGCCGTACGAATGCGCAGTTTTATCAAAAGTGCCCCCATCGGAGGGAGGCTATGGCCATGGGCTGCTACATAAAATGCTACAAGAAAGCGTGTGCCTTCTATGAGGTATATAGAGGAAATTATAAGAAGACTCTTTTGCTTGACAGGTACATTTTTCATTAAGCGCGTACAGTGACCACACCGGCATAGGTGATAGTGGAATTGCGTACGCAATAACAGTGCAAACCAATGAAGCTTCTAGGTACTTTCGTTCAAGCAGTGAAATTTGTAATTCCCGGACGCTCATACTTAGAGCTCACTCACTGATACTTGTATATGGTTCATGATTTGAACAGCGCGAACTACAAGGGACAAGAAAAGAAGGGAAACAGGACAGCGCTTGTCCTGTTTCCCTTCTTTTCTTGTCCCTTGTAGTTCGCGCTGTTCAAATCATGAATATCTACCAACTCGCCCAAATGAACGTTTTGTATATGGTTCTTGCACTGTGCATTCAAAATTGTAAAATCGTGTCTTAATGTCTACATTTCAACACTCATGTTATTAGCCTCAATAGCAGAAAGCTCTTCCAATCTTTTGTCGATGTGGTGCAAGTGCAGCAAGGATGCGTTGAAGTGAATGTTGCATGTGTTGCACATAAGAGGCGGCAAACCTGATGCTGCGTTTTATGCCAGTAGGTTATTTGTCCAATGTAACAATTAGTAGTGTGGTAGTTCCCATTTTTGTCTAGGTTGGTAAAGTGCTTCTCACGATTCGATCGTTCGCCGTCGAGAAGGGGTTTACCATTGCTGTAATCGATGCTAGTTTCGGCAATTCTGTCAAAGATGTACGTGAAGGATGAACCGCTAACGAAGACTTCATAGAGTGGCATGCTGGGAACTATTCTGAAGAGTGTGCCATCAGTTCGGCAAGCCAGTAACTACGCCGTTACCCAGAGCAGCAATCAAGAGTCAAACTCTAGTTAAATGTTTTTGATTATAATTTAAATCTGCTAAGAAATTAACAGAAGTTATTGTCGGATAACACGATGTTTAAAAGATTACTGGTTTTCTCCAGTACGGTGACTCGGCGCTCCACCCAACCCGTTTGTGCAATGCGCCGCTAGCGCGATTCATTAGCGACAGGACGCTACATGCTCGCGGCCCTGAATATGCAGTGAATTTACCGTGTTGCGAATATGTGCAACAATACCCATAAGCACTTTCGCACGAGTGGCGCGAATTTTTTTTTTTTGCATAAGTTCCAACCTACCCTCGTTTTTTTTTCTGCCGCTCTCCTATCTACTTTTCGCTATCCTCTCTCTTTGCTTTTAATTCCACCGGTTGCAGTTCCAGTGCTTGAGGGATTAGATAGCAATCGCTGGGCCGGCAACATTTTTAGCTTCCTTTTTGTATTCTCGTCAGTTGTTGTTGCCTCTGAAGCTGTTGGCAAACTACTACTTCTTGGATGTGTGACTCCCGGGGAGTTAGCGCGGCTTTTAAGCGCACAAACCGCGGGAGTCAGAAGAGGGAGCCGTTTCCACGGAACGATCCAGCGACTTTTAAATGTGCCATGCATCTCCATGTTCCTGGTGCTGGCTCCCTTCCCCTGTCGAGCAGACAGAGAGAATTTCAAGCCGTGGAGAGAAGGGGTTGGGGGGCGATGAAAGAACAACTTAAACCGCGAAGAAAAGTTCGGGGAACCTGAAATAGCTTCAAGCCATGAAGAAAAGAGCCACCGAGAGCCCGGCGATACCCGCCGCGGTGGCTCAGTGGTTAGGGCGCTCGACTACTGATCCGGAGTTCCCGGGTTCGAACCCGACCGCGGCGGCTGCGTTTTTATGGAGGAAAAACGCTAAGGCGCCCGTGTGCTGTGCGATGTCAGTGCACGTTAAAGATCCCCAGGTGGCCGAAATTATTCCGGAGCCCTCCACTACGGCACCTGTTCTTCCTTTCTACTTTCATTCCCTCCTTTATCCCATCCCTTACGGCGCGGTTCAGGTGTCCAATGATATATGAGACAGATACTGCGCCATTTCCTTTCCCCCAAAACCAATTATTATTATTAGCCCGGCGATCCTTCCATTGTTATAAACCGGACCCCCCTTCCAACGCGTACACGAGCGCCCGCGCGCTGATGCCGACATCTAGCACGGACGCCTCACCTAGGCTTGCTGGCGTCTCCTGCAGTGCGCATGCGCAGACCGGTTTCGGCTTAAGCCCCAACTCGATGGACACATCCTACGCGTACCAGCGGAGCGCCTACGCGCACGGGCGTACGCTGGAACCTGTCTGCGCATGCGCAAAGCGCGACGCGCGCGCAGGCGCGAGCAGTTGCAGATATCTGTCCATGTCAGATATCCGCGCCTGAGCGCGCGCGCTTGCGCGCGCGTCGGAAGCGGGGTCCGGTTTACAACAATAGGAGGACGGCGGGGGCTCTCGGGGACTCTTTTCTTTATGGCTTCAACCTATCCCAGGTTCCTGGAACGTTTCTTCGCGGTTTAAGTTGTCCTTTCAGCGCCCCCCAAATCCCCTTACTTCACGCTTGAAATTCCTTCGCTCGGCTCGAGAGGGAGAACGCCCCAGCACAGGGAGCATGGAGGTGTATGACTTTTTTCGACGCTTGGCACAGCGCGGCGCTGGGCGCGTAGGCGCTCCGCCGTACGCCTAGGATGTGTGCATCGAGTTGGGGCTTTATGCTAAGAGCGCGGACGCTGAGCGCGTACGCCCAGGAAGGGCCATTCGAGTTGGCGCCTCTAGGCCTTTTTGGGGGTGGGATGACTGTCTTTGAAGTGGCACAGGAGGCCTCCGATAATGATGTCCGGCTTGTGTGTAGTTTGCATCCCTTCCTTTCTGAGAACACTGGCCAAGGTTTCGAAGACACCCTTTACGAACTAACTGCATACGCGTTTTTGCCACCAGCGTGTCCTTAGCATAAGCATATCGAGTTGTTTTCGTTGCATCCTTTTCAGTTTTAGATGATACATCGAGTGAAGAATCTTGGGTATCCATTGCCTAGAAAAGTTTTATTTTGCTGATTATGAGATTTAATGGCGCACTGGCAACCTCGCACAAAGCGCAATGGGTTGAAGTGTTTTCTTCAACACAATGTTAGGTGGAAGACCATTTTCCGAGCACTTGAACTCAAAGAAACCAAGCGCCAGGCTTCGAGAAAACTTCTACCCATTGGAAATCAGTGGGTACACGGCGACACTGCGGAACGAATCACACACCGATGTGTCATTGCTGTTGTCGCTGATTTTAAAACAAATATGCAAGAATTGGGAATCGTCTTAACAAAAACTTGCTTGAATTCCACCCTACCCTTAGGGCACAATTTTCAGCACTGTTCCTCCCAAAAAGGCTACGGGAACAAGACGCACAACACGCAGCATTAAACGGATGAAGAATGTGGAGAGGCGGTAACGGAAAGGGCCAAGGATGATTTGAGCAGGTGCATAGGTACGGAGAAATTCTTTTCCAAGAGCTACACGGGCAGCCGGTAGCAGGGTGGTAAGAGGGAGGAAGAAAAGGACAGTGGGGAGGGGTCCCCTGCTGTGCCTTTGCCTGCCTTTCTTGTTTTTTCTCCTTTTTCTTTTCCTCGAATCGTGGAGCGCAGTCCATGGTTGCTTTTTGGATGCGCTATGTTTCTGTTCCCTATGGTGCGAAGCACGAGCTGCACGACATAGTCGGCGCCTCTGCGAAAACGGCCCGGAAAGGTCATGGACGCACTCTTGCCTCCAGGCTGTCACAAAAAAAAACTTACAACCGCTAATGTGTCAGTCCTGGCAAAGGGTTTCTCCACACGCAGACAAAAATCTCCCAAAAAAGACATCAGAATTTCTGCAGAAGATTCTTTACTGCCTTCCGCCAAACTAAGGAATTCCACCAGCCTTGTTAAAAGCACAGCGCATGGCACAGGTAGACAGTGCCACCAAAATCAATTTCGGACGAGTTAGCGTGGTTACGCCAGTTGCAACTAGGAGTGCTAGCACTTCGGTTTTCAGTGCTCTTTCAGTGTTCGGTTCCGTTGCGCATAGATGCAGCTGATGAAGACGACGATATCCAAACTACAGCGCAAGAGACTGGTATTTTATGACGCAGAATGTTCGGCTGCGGCGGTGTGGCAGTCGACGGCGGCAAAAAAGCGCTCCGCTGCCGCCGACGCCGGCGAATCGCCCGGAAAAACGCTCCATGCGGGCCACGCTTAACGCAGTAACCAGCAAAACGTATGCGTTCTCGCCACCTCGGGTTCGAAACTCACTCGCGGCCGTAAAACATTTTCGATTATTTTATTTCAGGTCAAGTAAATTTCAGACATACAAAGAGGCCACGTCGAAATCCAAAATTGAAGCCTCAGTGCTGCAATGAAAAATGCGAGCCCGTTAGCCCGCTGTTCTACCAGCTTGTGGAGGCAACGGTTGGTACCAATGCGGCCACTCGATGGAACCGCATCACCGAGTGGCCGTGGCTCTCATCTGCTCACTCACTGAAAAAGGCAGCGCGTTGGAAATGTTTTCTTTAAGCCCCAACTCGATGGGCACATCCTAGGCGTAAGGCAGAGCGCCTGCGCGCCCAGCCCCGCGCCGCGACGAGCGTCGAAAAAAGGCATCTACCTCCATGCTCTTTAGTGCTGGCGCGTTCCCCCACGAGCCGGCTGAAATAATTTCAAGCGTGAAGAAAGGGGATTTGGGGGGAGCTGAAAGGACCACTTAAACCGCGAAGGAAAGTTCCAGGAAACTGAAAGGGCTTCAAGCCATGAAGAAAAGAGTCCCCGAGAGCCCCCGCGGTTTTCCTAATGTTGTAACCAGGACCCCGCTTCGGATGCGCGCGCAGGCGCCCGCGCTCAGGCCCGGATATCTGACATGTACAGATATCTATGCAGCGCGCGCGCCTGCGCGCGCGTCGCGCTTTGCGCATGCGCAGACACGATCCAGCGTACGTCCGTGCGCGTAGGCGCTCCGCCGGTACGCGTAGGATGTGTCCATCGAGGTTGGGCTTTAGATCCTTTACTTCGTTCCTTGTCATGCAACGTGAGTGCACTGTGTTTTTATGGCCTGTGTACTGTACGAAATAAAACCGACCATTGTGAACGCGCGAGACATTTCCGCGACCACATAATTGGTGAAAGCTTCAAAAACCACGTGTTTTCGTCTTGTGTGGCAAGAAACGAATAGAATGCAACAAACTGTCCATTTCTCCAGAGATTTTCTGGCGACGAAAAGCGTCGAGCACGGTGCATTGAGTCTCCAGTGCCACCATATCAAAATTAAAAAAACGCAAAGTAGAGCACAAAAATCACGAAACACGGTTACCACCGCAGAACGCCAGATATCTCATTCTTTATTGCCATTTATTTTCATATTGCTTTGAGTACGCATGGCGTCACTATTCTTTTACTCGTGATGTCACTATGCTCGTAAACCTCTCAGCGGGGAAGCGTGAGCGCGTGCACTGAAAATGCGGACAACTCTTTTTTATGGAGGAAAAACGCTAAGGCGCCCGTGTTCTGTGCGATGTCAGCGCACGTTAAAGATCCCCAGGTGGTCGAAATTATTCCGGAGCCCTCCACTACGGCACCTCTTCCTTTCTTCTTTCACTTCCTCCTTTACCCCTTCCCTTAGGGCGCGGTTCAGGTGTCCGCCGATATGCGAGACAGATACTGCGCCATTTCCTTTCCCGAAACACCAACCAACCAACTCCTTTTCAAAGACAGCTGGTTCACATGATCTTTGCCTCGCGTCACTGCACCCTCGGCCAACCAAACACAAAGAACTATTGACAGGGTACTCTTGACGTGCAGCATTCATTTTCTCAGAAGTGAATGGACAACTTGCAGAATTGCTGGCTTAAAGGAAGGTTTCTTCCAACAACCCACGTTAGCAAACCGCGTTTTCACTTCCTGCTCTGCTGACTAACGGGGTTAGAATGAGGAGAGATGAGTCAGTCGTCCTCCACTGTATTCTGTTTCGAAAAGGTGAGGGGGGCTGCCTCCTATCCTGCGGGAACATGAAGCCCCGACGGTCGCCACCAGCTGTAAAAAAGAAGTTGTCAAAAGGTTACAATGATGTTTTCGATCGTTTCAGCGACGGTGGGGGCGCAAAGCGGGCTCTTCCTGAAGCGGCGAGCCGGTGATCACTCTGCGCGGCGCGTGCACTCGCAGTGGTTTGAAGCCTAAGTTACGCGTCAAAAATGAGCATATTCTGTTATTCTACAATTTGCGAACAGTCCAAATAGCAAACATGTTGTTTCTGCCAACATGTAATGTGTTCAAAAAGCTGTGATTAAGTTCATTCTGCAGGTTGGTAACGAGTTTCAGCCTAATGACCCGTCTGTTAATCAGCAACATACTCGTTGCTGATTAACACCATGTCGTCAACACCACCACGACACCATGTCGTCAACGCATTCCTGTTCGGAGTTCTGTTCATGCTGCCAACATAACCTATTACAGCTGCATGAAAGCAGTGCAGTGCTTGAACACTAAGCTATAGTATGGTGTATATGGTAATATTTTAAGGTGGTTGTTAGCAGCAAACACATTTTTCATCGAGCTTCAGTCCATTCTGGTCTAGATTAAACACGGCTTTCTGGCCACGACGTGACTGCTAAAGAGCGACATGAATGGCAAGAACTTCACAATGTACATATATTTCTCGGATATAATGCGTAAAGTGGTTGTATAATTGTGAACGCTTCTTGGCAACCGTCGTCTGCTCACTCGATCACAGTGTTTTCCCCCGCCAGTCAAAAACACATTTTCAGCGCTAACTTCAACTGTACTATAAAGCTCGAATGACCCCCTGGCTGCCGCTTCAAACAACAGCTACGTTGCCTCTTCTTTTACCGCATATATGCGACCAACGTACGCTGCAGATGGACTATATATAGTCGGAAATTAGTCTGCAGTAAAGCTACGCGCACATTCAGGGCCACCGAACAGAATTCCTCCGCGAGAAAATGTAGAACACTTGTAAAGCTTTTCTGTTTACCTAAACAAGCAGTCAATCAACGTCGAAATTGTAGGCTCAAGGATTTTGATGTTTCTGGCTGTTTGATGCAGTCCAACATTAAAAAGTTGATTTTGATCACTGCTGTAATATTACGCTGCGGAATGGCCATTGTTACCAACTGCTGATTTTTTTTTTTCAATGGTATCCTTATAAGGCCAGCACACAATAAATACACATACCGGATTTACGCGGGTAAGGGCCCCACTCGTGTAGGCACGAAACATAGCGCTAGACTGTCTGGGTCATTAAAGTAGTTTATTTACGCTTTCGGATAAGTGCCGAAAGAAAAAGAAAGTGAACGCGCAAAATAATTACGCTTCAAAGTGTTCATCGCACTTCACCATGCTAAGTTCGCAAGTTTCAACGACGCGGTTTTTGCGCGCGCGGCACTTGCGAACTAGCGATTCCATGCGAATATCGATAAAGATTTATTTCTAGCCTGTAAAGCAGCCAAACTCAAGCATAGGATCGTATTAATGACCAAGAATCATTTACTGCTGCTTATCTAGACTCTACGTTGTGACACCTTTGGTGTGATTTTTAAAGAAGCCGCTTTGCTTCCATAAAGACTCACGCTATGGCATCGGCGCCATCACCGCGTCGTCCGCAGTACCGTACTACCGCCGCGCCACCTCTAAGAGCTAGAATGACCGAATTCTCTTGACGAGTACCTATCTCGACCCGCTCCTCACATCCTCTCAACGTCTACTCACTCGTACAGATAAAGGGACCTCTCCAAACTCATTTTTCGTACAAGAATGCGAGATTGCCGTCTGTAAACGAGGGTTTTTGGCTGGCAAACTGTAGAGGACGCTCGATATTCTGCAAGAGTGCTCCAAGGGCCGTTTTTGGGTGCACGCGCCCAAAGTCGGCGCTCTTAACATACGACAGTACCGGTCTACGTTTGCCCACTGCTGGAGACGCCGTCCAAATACATCGGCGCCAGCTCACGGGCGCTCGAGCACGTGTTGGAAGCAGGGTCCGGTTAACGGCAGTCGGAGTACAGCGGCGCTCTCGGGGGACTTTTCTTCATGGCTTGCAGCTCTTCCAGGTTCCCAGAACTTCTCTTCGCGGTTTAAGTTGTCCGTTCAGCGCCCCTCAACCTCTTTTCTTCACGTCTCGAAATTCTTTCCGTCCGCACAAAGAAGCACCAGAGTATAACACAGTTTTTTCTACCTCTTTCATTTCATTTCCCCATTCTGCCTGCTATCCTGCTATCCGCTGCCCCAGCACAGGTGCTTCAGTATCGATGGCATATGCCCGGGCTAGCAAAAATATTTTCCTTCCTTTTCGTCATTATTTCAATAAAACCACCACTACTACTACATGCCTCTGACGCCATTCTGTTCTCCTCAGTACTCAATCCACATGGTCTCGGCCCGCCTTCGCGGCGTGTATTGGCGCCTGAGAAATGGCTGTTGGACAGACTAAGAGAGGAGGAAAAAAGCCAGTGACTTTTGTTCTTTCAGAGCGAGAACCTTATAGGGTGTGCGAGTATCGCATTGTTGCCTGCGAACTGAATAGTTTCGAATTATTATGAATATAGGCAAAGAAAAAATACATGTTGCTGGTAACGACTGAAATGCGCTAACAGACGGGACAGAAAAGAAGAACACATAGACATGCGATGATGGTGTCTGTATTCTCTTCCGTACCGTTGATGCTGTCCAGTCGTTTGCGTCAACATTCACCAACCAGCCCGACCTAGCCCTCTTCAGTGAACAAAATATCGACAGTCAAAAAAAGTTTTTCGCACAACAGAACAAGGAAATATGTATCAGACCATAACTTTATTTTGGTCGTTATTGTGGGGGGATTCACTCGTTTGGTTTTACGAGGTTTAACGTCCCGAAGCGACTCAGGCTATGAGGGACGTCGTAGTGGAGAGCTCCGGATATTTTCGAGCATCTGGTATTCTTTCACGTGCACTGGCATTGCACAGCACAAGGGCCTCTACAATTTCTCCTCTATCGAAGTGCGACCAACGTGGACGGGATCGAAGCCGCGTTTTTCGGGCCAGCTGCCGAGCACCATAACCACTGAGCCACCGAGGCGGCCCCAGGGTGATTTGAATAATGGCAGCAATAAACTTTAGTTTGTATGGCAATGCTGTGAAAACAACTCGTTGGATAAAATTACTCTGTTCCGTTTAAAATTTAATCCCTCAAGTTCAAATAATGCCTACATGACAAAGCTCATGAAATGCTGAGCTGCTATTATGTACTGAATCTTAAGAAAGCCCCGAAAGGTGGTGCAATATTTTCTTACTGGCGGAGTGACGTCAAATGCTGCTACCTGAACAGCACGACAAAACCCAAAAACATGCCTCTAACAAAGAAGAAAAACTTGCTGTTACAGCGCGTGCACAACCATTCCTTCGAGGCTCCCTCACGACCCCTAACTATAATTGACCACCCCGCGCCTATGACAAAAGTCAAAAAACAAGCCTCGCAACCAATATGCCCTATTTCTTTCTCCCTCCCCTCCCAACTATCTATCACCCGTATCACCTCCGGTATTCACTCCCTCTGGCCTCTTATCTATCCATTGACTGCTGCGCCATGTGCTGTCTGTTGTTATAGCCACAGAGCGATGAAACTACTTCCAAAACGTCAGATTTAAAGGTAAAATTTATTTGAAAAGGTACTTGTTGCATAGCTAGAGCTATTTCAATGGGAATTCTGGCATTGAAAGAGTGTCGCCCAGTCCAATCAGGCGTGACTGCGTGCAGACACGGCACATCACCCGTGTGGTGGCACGTCGCATGCGGCCTTACACATAGCATGACATGTGAGGTCGATCGAGGCGAGACATTTTGTACAGCGTCAAGTCTAAGTGGGATTTCCAGGACAGACCACCACATTAGCGGTGTCTGCCGTGCATATTGCCAGCCACTCCACCGATCCCAAAGCGATTCCCTTAAAAAGTCTAAAGCAAGCGCCATTTGGCCAGGTTAAGTAAAAAGCGGTGACGCATGCCTCGCAAGCACGAAGTGCTATTTAATTAGCTTAGGTTTAGACGAAGTTAAATTACTGTTTCTGTCTGAGGCAGTGTGTGAAGTCCTGTAGGTTGGTTAGCTGTAAAAAAGTGAATACAGAACACAGGCATAGAAGCGGTTGCGCTCGATAGAGAAAACGATAAAATAAACCTGGCTCAGCATTGTACGTAGCGTTGGATTAACGAAATTCATCGAAAAAGTACTCGGGAAATGAAGAAAGCCGCCAAACTTAATGTTGACATGAAGATCGTTTCAAAAGTCAGCAAAAGATAGCAAATGTTTGGAAATTATTTTATGCTAAGCGATAATTCGAAACGCCTGGCGATGTCCACGCTACGCTGACAAGAAAAATCTGCAGTGATTGTTTACATCCCAATCATTGCGAAAGCACAGATTTGTGATGCATGTAGAAGACAACGATGAGCGGGCAGTGCCGCGGTACGGAGCAGATGGAAGTTGACGAAGACGACGCTCTGCAACGTACAAAGTGCGGGGCAGTTTATTACGAGGCGTGTTCGCGGGCGGCGATAGTCTCATTTGTGTACCATCACAGGGTACAACTTAGGACTTTTATGAGAGAAGCGACTTTCCACCGGACTGGTTTCCTCTTTGAGGCGGTGTCTATTTTTGCCGGCTTTTAGTTGTGTTGCCTTTTGTCAAGCTAGTGCTGTGCAGCCACCAGCTGAGTGCTTAGTAAATAATATGTACATAGCCCCTTTATATGCATACATAACCTCGGGCAGTAAGCCCCATAATGGCAATAAAATGCGCCGATCGATATCCAAGTAGTCTCGCGCAGTGGCCTTTGTTCGCGTCTCCGCGGGTTCGACTCCCATTTGTGGATATTTGTGATTGCCTTTTCTGTCTCTTTTTTTCTATGCTCGGGACGGAGTGGACATACATAGGCAAGAGATGATTTTTCTAGGCTCTCAACCTCCGGATTAGTGCTTGCGCACTTATAGCTGCCGATGGAATAATTTTAGACAGCCCGAAGGACAGCTCAAAAAAAGCATTTGTAGAAATTCGCGTACCAGGCATGGCTACGACTTGAGGTGAGAACGTATCTATAGCATGAATGATTAGAGCTGCATTGATAGAGCATGCTGCTAGCGGTGGTGAAAAGGAAGAAGCGGATGGTTTGAGTGGCCATCGCCCCTCACGCTCTCCTAACAACGTACCTTAATTCCTTGATCCTTATGAACGATAGATATATATATGCTGTATTCCTAGTTGTAACGAGGCTAGGTGTAACGAGGCTTGTTGTAAATCTAGTTTTGACGAGGCTGAAAACGAAGCAAGCGAAGTTAGTTTCTTTTCGAGCTGAACGATTCGCAGATGAGTTGTCGTCACGTATGATGCTATCGAAATGAACTGCTGACGTAGCGGTGAAATTTTTCTTATCTTAAAGTTCTATAATTTACCTATTACTGAGCGTAGTTCATTAGGACGTGGTTGCATCTGAGCCCTGACAACCTGAATGTGTTCAGCGGAAAAAGGGAAAAACAAATTATTAGAGCTTTCAGTATATTTGAGTTTCTTGCAGGAATGTTTCGACTCAGAGAGTCAAGGAAAACTATGTTATCACGACGTGAATTTTATTTGATCAAGAGCCGACTAAAATTACCTGTTGCAGTTGAAATGATTTCATCTGTAAGAATGAAGACTCGAAGCGGGTGGTAGGCCCTTGGGGAAGAATTACATCTCCAGTTAGCATCAGCAAGCAAGCCATTTAAATATATTGAAATAGTTCATAGTAATCGTTTTGATCACAGGTGGGTACTGGGAAGGAAACCAATAAAAGAAAGCGTTTTTCGCTTCTTTCAGATTTAGTAGGAATGTACGCGTATACTAAACCGTAAGCACCGACCAGAAAGACATGTAACCAGTAACGTTTTTTGGTTCTTACGTTTTCCGCTTCGGTTCTATTTTATACATTATTTGGGCTTGGTATTTGTTATTGCGCGTTTCTCTTACTTTTATGGCACGGCTGTGCCTTGAAGCTTCTACTTTATCACCGCGCTTTTCTTTGGCGCGCCGGTCATCTTCCCGGGCGTTTGCTAGGAGCATGCTTTGTTTGAGTCGTTTATTGTTCGTAACTATTTCTTTTTGTCTTCTTAAAGCTGCATATTCACAGGCTAAGTGTACTTAGCTGTGACGGTTACGGGTCTTCTCATGTGTGCATAACTTTAACCGAAAGTTTGTCTTTATGTTGATTTGTATCTGCTGAGCTGTTGATTTTCTGTTAATCGTCCATGACTCCCATGATTTTTATGGAAAAGCCTAATGTCTATACGGCACTCTTGTAATAAAAGGAAGTTGGTGCAGCATGTGTGTGGTGTAGTCTTCGCTGCAGCACGTCTCTCCACGATGGCGATGCTGTAGGACTGGAAGATATATTTCCAGCATGTGTAGAATTATTTGGTGATCCTAAACATCTTCTCAAAAACAGCGCGTACGAAAGTGCGGATGGCAAGGGCACGCTGCATGCTATGATCCCGTCAATATAGTTGTTTGAAAATACACAGACATACTATCGGTTAGCAAAAGACAAAAACCAACGCAAATTTGGCTGCGGCACAATGAAAGACATTTAAAACTAAAAAAAAACTCTCATTTACGGCAAACGTTATCACGACTGCGGCTTTCAAAACCACTGAAGGATTTCTGTGCTAGGACAGGCTTAGTTAGGCTTTTTTCTGGGCGCTGTACAAAGTGACACTGAAAGGCACGCACTAAAGGTGCTACTGTTCCCTAGTCAAAGGTGATTCGGCCAAGTCCGGGAAATCAGCTTCGAAGGCGCAGCAAAGGTGTCTGCATTGGTGGAAGGGGTGGGTGGACAATTTTCAATTCTCAGAAAATAAGAATGGTTTAGCCGGGGCGAACACATGTGCATGTGCATGGAAGAAACACACGCCAGAAGTGGAAACGTTTTGCATTCCATACGTGAAAGGCGTGAGCGAGACGCTGGCACGCATTCTCGGTAAAGAAGGGTGCTAACAACGCACAGTCTATTGAGTGGCTTTACGACTACCACCATCGGACGCCTTCTCCCCCCCCCCCCGCCCCCCAAACGGCCGTCACCCAAAAGAAAGGGCCCAAGAGGTTGTATACCAAATGTCCTGCTCGGTCTTCCCGGAATCGTACATAGGGGAAACGAAGAACTTCGCCGAAATAAGGAGGCAACACAAAGCGGACGTCCGACAAATGAACCGTGACCGCAGCGCTGCGGCCGAACACTGCGAGGCATGCGACCACCGAATGGACGTTGACGGCACTAATGTACTGGAAACCGAAGCTAACCCGCATAGGAGGCTTCTACTTGAGTCGTGGCACATCCAACAGACAGGGAAGAATGTTAATCGCTCCCTGGGGACACTTCCCGCTTCTTACATCCATGGTTTGCAGCCACTGACCCGGATGTCTTCAACACGCGGGCTTAAAAAGCCGAGGTTCGAACCATCCGAGGGTTTGTCGACAGCCCGGCGCCGAGATGCGGCGATTTCCCTGTTAATCCCCGTCAGCAGGA
Source organism: Amblyomma americanum (assembly GCF_052857255.1). Taxonomy (NCBI): domain Eukaryota; kingdom Metazoa; phylum Arthropoda; class Arachnida; order Ixodida; family Ixodidae; genus Amblyomma; species Amblyomma americanum. The sequence goes on from NC_135498.1 coordinate 206,671,108, forward strand.
AGCGTGCATTGCGAGCAAGCGGGCGTAGACCGGCGAAGGCAAAGATCGAGCCAGAGGGAAGGAGCCAAGACGTTTTCCCGAAACCGCCCGCCCCCCTTCGCCCGTCTAAGGAAACCACCGCAGTGATAGCGTAGCATAGCGCATGATCAGCGCGGACGCGGCAAGCAGACGCCGCGTCTAAGCCGCGACGGCGGCGTCGAAGTCAGAGGATGGGGCATACCAACGGGTCCCGAGAAGCGGGCCTGCTTAACGAAACGCTGAAGCGTGTTCAGAGGCAGCAACGACAGGCTGGCGATTCTTTCCAGATTTTGCGGGGACGCCTGTCAACAGTCGTCCCGAAGACGAGTAGTCTACTACTCGCAGCGGTAGCGATCGGTCGAATATCGGTAATTGGCGTAAAGCTGGGAGCCGCATGGGAATGTTTTGATGTATTTTCATATGTTTCGCTTTTTACTTTTTAAGGGAGAGAGTTTGAGTAATACTGTGGAAGAATGGGGCGTGACACGTAAACCTGTTGGCCCAAGCATTTCGAGGGTTCATTCCCGGAATTACATTTTCTTATAGCAATTTAGATGTGCTGTGTATTTCAGGGAGAGGGTTTGAACCTTGCCGAAATTGGAGGGCGTGCCATGAAGTTTGTAAACCAATGATGGGTTAGTTTGCTGTTGATTGGGCGATGCAAGAGGTGGGCCGGGTTTCTAGGTCTTTAAAATCAGGGTCCGGAGCCATGCGAGGTCGTTCTGAGCTAGATTTAGATCCCTTGCATCTTCGGCGGTGCCAATGAAGGAAGATTTTCCCTTAGCCAGTTCCATGTAACCGCCATCGCCCCCCATACACCTTGCCCTCGTCTCCCGCATCCTTTAAGCTCCTCAGGACCTGGCTGTCTCGCTACTGTCTGTCATCAGCTGCATCTGGTTAGCCAGTTCCCTGCGTCCATTGACTTTCTTCTGCTGAAGTTTTGATGTACCACCTGGTCGAGAGAGTCATTGCCAAAACGGTAAGTAACAACCTTCCCAAGCCATTTCTTTAAGCACCTCGGTCCATGTTACGTTTTGTGTTTGTTTGCATGTCCTGATTACACAATTCAGGGCGGTCTGTAGAGCTTGTTGGTAACTTTTTTTAAATTCCTACAGCATGACAAGCGTAGAGCTTACATGCGTGTGCAATCACTGTGGATTTGGTTTGTGTGGAAGGATTGTCACGGAAATTCAGTGTGGGGTCATCGTTTCGATTAAAGAAGATAAGAGGCTTAGGCAGAATTCGACACAACCACTAGGTTGCGAACCAAACGCGCTCGAGGCCACAAGCACGCTTTGGTGTTTTGGGGAAAGGAAATGGCGCAGTATCTGTCTCGCATATCGGCGGACACCTGAACCGCGCTGTAAGGGAAGGGATAAAGGGGGGAGTGAAAGAAGAAAGGAAGAAAGAGGTGCCGTAGTGGAGGGCTCCGGAAAAATTTCGACCACCTGGGGATCTTTAACGTGCGCTGACATCGCACAGCACACGGGCGCCTTAGCGTTTTTCCTCCATAAAAACGCTGCCGCCGCGGTCGGGTTCGAACCCGGGAACTCCGGCTCAGTAGTCGAGCGCCCTAACCACTGAGCCACCGCGGCGGGTAATGATCTGGGAACAAGAAGAAACAAAGGACGCGTCTTCGTTTGGAGCTATCCACGAGGGCCACGATTAAACATTAATTCTTTCGCATTCCATGATTTCACAAGCAGTCTTCAGTGTCCTCAAAATTTCTTCGTTTTTTTTTTCTGACATATAACTGCGAATTTGTAAAGATAATACTTGTACATAGTTCCTGACCACTCTCCCTCCTATAGTTTATGGCTATAGTTATTGCATTTCTCTAATCTGCCTGATATCCCTTTATTTGCGCTGCCCCAGCTCAGGTGCTCGCAGCAGGAAAAATCTTTCCCTTCTTTTCTTTTTATTATTTGGATAAAATCACCGCTACTACTACTACATAGAATTGCCACCCATTACAGTTAGCATTCAACATTGCACATGCGACACGTGACACGCCGCCGCGGTGGCTGAGTGGTTATGGCGCTCGGCTGCTGGCCCGAAAGATGCGGGTTCGATCCCGGCCTCGGCGGTAGAATTTCGATGCAGGTAAAATTCGAGAGCCCCGTGTACTATGCGTTGTCGATGCATGTTAAAGAACCCCAGGTGGTCGAAATTTCCCAAGCCCTTCACTACGGCGTCTCTCATAGCCTGAGTCGGTTTGGGGCGTTAAACCCTCATAAAACAACGACCATAAAAAATGTACACAACGACCGGTCGTTCATGTTTATAGCATGCAAACAGCTTAAGGCCCTTGCTTACATGGTGCTAATTGCGGTTTACGTAGTGCTCTCATATTGTATTAGGTAAAATTACAACATTTGGCCAGAAAAAAGCAGTACAGGGAGACGTCGGAGCAAATGTATTATTATTCCAAAGGATATGCAAAGCACTGCAGATAATTTAGCGAAGCTTAAAGAGATAACATGCAAAGGTCCGAATAATGCAGAAATACAGCAGGCGCCTTCTGCTGGAGATAATATTTCTGAAGTACGTAATTAACAAGTAGCGCTATCTCTCTTGTTATTCATAACTTTAGCTCAACATTTTCAACATAAATGTAGACCAAGTGAGGACTTTATTTACTGATGTACGCATGCCAGTGTTACCGGATACGTTGTCATTCACAAGTAGACATGATGGAAAGCATGCAAGGCGAGCGAATTAAAGAGGAATCGCTCGTGGGCGATGTAAAACGGTATAGCATACCTACTGACAGAGGAGTGAAGCGGCAAGATTTGACACATAAAAAAAAACCTGCAGCTGGTTCGCTTTCCCATCTCTAGGAATAAAAATAAGCGCACAACAATATGTTTGGATAGAACAGATGACAACCTAAACCTTGCAAGTGCAGAATATTTTCAGCGCGCGCATTTGTTTCTTCAAGCTTTCCTTAGCATTAGCTGAGCGACTCTGAATACCAGGTGTTACCTGGAAGACGTTTCAAAAATATGCGTTTTGGCTTTAAAATATGGCTTTTACGGCACAATATTACCATTGAGAATTGTTTCCGGTGAATCGTTTTAACTATTCAGCTGGTTAACTAGATTTTAATAATTGTCTTTTAACAATTGCAGTTAGGCGCTTAGTCGTAATTTTAGATTTGTAGCCGGTAGTTAGTAATAGCCATATAAGTTTTTAGAATTTCCAAAACATGGTTACCTTTGGCCATATGGATCAACAAAATTTGGCTGTTTCGACTAGTTACGCGCACTGGAAAGGTTTCTTTGCTTGCATGCTTTCGAAAGCGCATGTATTTTGGCGCTAACTGGTTCTTGAAAATTGGCTTTTGAGGAGAGGAAATGACACAGTAACTGTCCCGCCTATCTCGGCGGGCACCCGAATTGCACCGTAAGGGAAGAGATGAAGGAGGGAGTTAAAGAAGAAAGGAACAAATAGGTGCCGTTGTGGAGGGCTCCAGAATAATTTCGACCAACTAGGGATCTTCAAAGTGCAGTGATATTGCACAGCGCATGGGTGCCTTTTGCGTTTCGCCTCCATAGAAGCGCAGCCGCTGCGGTTGAGTGCCAACCCGGGTACTCCGGCTCAGCAGATGAGCACCTTAACCACTGAGCCATCGCATGATGTAGCCAAATTTTGTCGAGCCACTGCGATGAGGGTAATCGCGTTTTCGAAATTCTAAAAACTGATACGGATATTAGTAACCTACCTCTAACTGCAACTAGGCGCCTAACTAATAGTTAAAAGTTAATATCAGAATTAGTAAACCAGCTTCCTCCCGGTTTACTGCCTCTTAACTACTGAGTAACTACCGGTTAGCTACAGTTTGCGGGCACTGGTATACTATGCCGCAAAATCCATATTTTAAAAGCGAAAACTTTTCCTGCTTTCGTCGGAGCGATTTCGCCGTCACCTCACGTTTGATCTTGAACGTCCTTGCTGCGCCGCTGCCACAGCAACCCAGCAAGTGACTTCGCCGCGCCGCCAAGCCTAGTCTTCGCCGTCTCTGCGCAGGGGCTCCACAGCCGTGCAGCGGCTGCTGCCTGACCACGTTATCTAGCCGAGTATCAGCTGGATAAAAAAAAATTAGTTGTTGCTCAACTACTGCTGAACCTTGTTAGAGAGCGAGAGCTGTGATGTATCGTGCAAGCAGACGCGGCTTAGCGTCTGTAGCGTTGAGTGCGTTCCGCACACTGGATGAGCAGTGCGCCCAACCTGCCACCCTGGCAGGTGGCATTTGAATTAATGGCTGATCGCGAGAGGTTGGTCAGGCTGCGGCCTATTGCTGCAGTGCCGCGTGTCTGCCACAACGTTGTCAGCGCTAATGCATGCAGCCCACATCTTTCTCTCACCACCATCACGTACCTCAAAGCGCTATTGAGGCGCCCACTTACACAGGTGGCCAGTTATATGCGCCCTTCCTTTCCACAAAATCACCAAGAAAGTTGTCAACGCCAACACCAATGAACACAATGAACACCGACGACTTTCGCTTTGTTAGCTGAGCTAATCCGAGAAAGCTTAATTTTGATGATGACTTAGTCTTCTCTGTAACACCTGGTATGTGTTACTGCTGTTATCTGTATAAGAGAGCCCAGAAAAATTCAAACCTTTTTCTTTTGCATTTGTTTATTGATGTTTGAAAATATGTTGTTAGCTTGCATATAAATAAGCTGCGAGGAATATAAACTTAAGAGGTGTCTTGATCACGTTTTCTTTAGTTTTTTAGGTTTTCATTGACTAAAATGTGTTAGAGAAATTGGTAAAATTGCGCAGTAGGAGGCCCCAAAGCGCGGCAGTCAGGGAGACTTCCTATAACAAAATGTCTCCGCAATTGGTATACCGCCAGTTTTCCCTCGGACTCACAAAAGGTACGACGAAAGGCGCGAGTGGACTACCTGCGCCGCACACACCGACAGGCACGAAATGCTGTATACGTCGACGCAGCCATGTACCCCAATTCCACGAACGCGGTAGCGGTAGTTTTGGACACCAACTTCAAGGAAATCGCCAGCGCCTCTCTACGCAACTGCTCTCCCACAGTAGCAGAAACGGCCGCAATTGGTCTCGCCATCCAGCACGGCGATACCACGCGAAACGGACTAAAAATTGTTACAGACTCCCAGTCAGCGTCTCGGCTCTTCCTCACTGGCAGACTTCCACACTCCATCGCTCCCATTCTGACTACACCACATGTTAAAAATTCCACATGCAAGCACCAAATCACTTGGGCTCCTGGGCACGAGGGGCACGAGGGAAACGAGGCCGCGGACAGTCTAGCTCGAGATACACCAACCGAGCGACTAACCTCCCCGACGTCAACCCTCTTCCCTCTATGTACGGCGAACGCCTCCTCCTTCTCCGAACGCAAAGGCAAGTCTATCCCCCACCACACTCGAAGCTAACGGCGGCAGAGGCGAGGGGCTGGCGACAACTACAGACGAACACCTTCCCAAACCTACACAAATACCATATCATGTTTCCCGATAGATACGACGGAATCTGCCCCTGGTGTGGCGGAATTCCAACAACATACCATGTAACATGGGGCTGCTCCGGCAGCAAGCCCCCCGAACTAGAAAAACATCAATCCGAGGAACAGTGGGAGTCTGCCCTGCTCAGCTCCGATTTGGTGACCCAGCGTAGACTGATATCCCAAGCAAGAGCAACTGCGGTGGACATTGGAGTCCTGAAATAAGGACTCCACCCAAAATCTGTTTTTTCCCGCCTCTTTATCCTACCTTTCTATGAATAAATGTTGTCTACTACTACTACCGCCAGTTTTGAACACTCGACTTCCTAAATTAGAGATGATGCCAGAGACAAAGCATTTTTCATAAATATATTTTTTCGCGCTAAGCGGGCAGCCTGCGTCCAGTAAGGTAGATAACGCGGTCAAGATTTTGAGCAAACCCTTCAATCCCCAGTAACATAAGTCCTCTAAGGCACTCATTTCGTCACAAATGGATATGTTAACATTTGCATAAATTACCATTCAAGTTCATTGGCTATTCATTTCGTAGTGACATATCTTTGCTTTGTCTTTTCTTTGGTTCACTTGTGCTTCGTTTTGTCGTTCCTCGGCGTGTGTGAGTTTTCTTGCGCTAAATGTTTCACCATGCCATCTTTTTTTACAGAGCAAGGGATACCTTATAAAATGGAAAGGATATTCCAAGTGGCATTGCTCCGTTGAACCAAGAAAAAATCTGAACGGCGCCTGTCTCCGGGAATTTAAGCACCCAAGCAAGCCATCGCCACAACGACTGGAAGCTGCTGCTGAGGAATTAATTTACGCTGTGCAAAAGAAACTTTCCAACAGCCGTCGATCCAGCGGGCTTGTCAAGGTGAACATAGACCTGGACATCTTTAGATGGGTTTTCAGTAGGAAAGGAAGGCCGCTCGAAAGGGGTTGGATTGTTTGCAATGAGTCAGACTTTTCAAAGCTGAATCTTCCCCTTGGGTGGCATACTCGAGAAACGAAACTTGGCAGTGTAGTGGAAATTGAGTTCCCAGTGCGTGTGAAGGCTGCTGTGACACGACAGAAAGCTTTCAAGCTCTTTCAAAACGGCTATCCTGTGGAAAGTCTGCAAATGTTCCTTGTGTCGAAGGTAGTTGCATGCAGAACCTAACCCACAGAAATAGTGAGCCTTCCGCCTTTCACATATATGTTGCCAGCAAACGTTTTGGAACCTTGTTTTTTTTTCGACATAGTATTGATTCTTGCATTTCAATTTGTGTTGTTTAGAACTTCTTAAAAATGAGTTCGGGAGCTTTGCGCTTAGGATTTCTGAATGTGCAATTTCATTTACATTGACAAATAAGACAGTTCAGGAAATCTTTAGCAACAAAACGGTTTTGGAGAAATCTTATTTTGAGACAATAACATCTTTTATTCCACTTGGCATGTCCATCCCAGAGAGTTTAAAGGTTGCAGTAGAGACAAGATTTAGAAGCCTCTGCTCCTCAATAGATACTCAGTACAGAAAAATTAATGGCCGAGCAAAAGAGGGGTTCCTTAAAAAAGAGCGCCATGTAAAAATTCCCTTCGATAAGGAAAGTTCTGTTCAAAATTCAAATAACAGTATCAAGGACATCATTATTCAAGCTTTACAAGAAGAAGTGAAGCGAATGGAGGGTGTATCAGAACGGTCTCTTTCTGAACTGCGTAAGTCCATTCAGGATTTTGAGGCAAAATGCCTTCAGCTGCAAAAAGAAAACAAAAGCCTGTCATCACAGGCAAAAAACTGCCGCTTGCTCAACAACTGCGGAAAAAGGGTCGGGGAAGGTTCGAAAAGCACCGATAGAAGAAAGCTGCATTCTGTAGGCAGCGTGATAGTTCAAGGGCTAGAAGAAATTTTGGAAAGCTATAGCTTGGACTTATGCCAGTTGGTTGTAGAAGACCTTCGAGGGCAACTGCACAAAACTACTTTTTCTGACATTGACGGAATCTCCGTGGAGCGAGGAATCAAAAAAGAATACCGCAGTAATGGTGAAACTATCAGGATCTTTCTTCCCCCGAGGAGAAAAGCGTCCGTGCAATCACCGCGCTCTTAGACAACCACTTTGTAAGCAATGTTTTTGGGAAAAAATGTCTTCAGCTGTCCCTAATTTACCCTCGCTCCGTGTCATCAATTCATACAGGCAAAAACTAGACGAAAGTACTGCTGTGTTTAAAACCCTAGGAGGAGCAGCTGGCGCTCAGGTGTCTTTTGTGCACGAACTTGAAACTGCCGTTGCGGAGTACGCAGTGAATAGAGGTATGACAGGAGAACAGCTCAGGTCGCAGCCAATTTTGGTCAAAATAGAAGGAGATGGCTGTGTAGTCAGCACACGAACAAGCTGGACAACTCTATCTTTTCTCCTGATTGACAGCAGCCGGAGGCTGCAGAGCCATACCTTTCATCGCCAGCTCGCAGTCGTCGAAATCTCTGAAAACTATTTTCAGATTAGAGAAAGTTTGAAGGATTTGATAGACGAAGTTAACAGTGTTGTGAAAAGGGGCAGTGTCAGCTTGGAAGGACAGGAAGTTCCCGTCATAGTCTGTCTGGGCTCAGATCTAAAATTCTTGCTCATGGTTCAAGGATTGCAGTCAGCGTCTTCTAGGCACCCATGTCCTTTCTGTCGTATTAATTTAAAGGAACGAAGCAGAGCTGGGGCAAACACAGAGGAGTGTAATAAGCCGCCTCTTCTGCGCACTCTAAAAAACATGAGGGAGGACGGCATTGTTGAAGAATTCGGAATGAAAGTCGTTCCCCTATTCAACATTGAACCTGCATTTGTGGTTCCAGACATTTTACACATGCGCATTAGAGTCGTTAATCGCCTGGTTGATGGATTGATTGTCGAAGCAATGGACAAAGACAACCGCGATAAAGTTACGAACTTAAACACCAAGAGCACTCACGTGAGCAATTCTGCAGGCAGTTAATAGCTGTGGTGTAAAATTTGAACTGTGGCAGGACGAAAGAAAAGGAAAAAATTTCACCTGTATTCAAGGAGACTCCTGCGAGCGCCTGCTCGAAATGCTGCGAGAGAGGCTCACTGGAAAACTCAGCCCGGAAACAGGAAAAAAATCATCTCACTTTGGAAAATGCTTAGTCGCATTTTTGATCATTTTGAACATAACACAACCGGCGAAAGCATCGAGCATGAAATAGCCAAATTCCATAAAACTTACTTAGAACTTGGAGAACGAGGGCATAAGGGTTACGGGGCTGAAAGAATGACGCCATATATGCATATTCTTGTCTGTCATGCCTCAAATAAGCATAAAGAATTCAAGTGTTTGGGGTGGTTTTCGAGCGAAGGCATTGAGAAAAAGAGTGATATTCTGAAGCATTTGCATCATGCAAGATCCAATAAATGGAATGCGGCCGCCGATGCGCTGAAGCTGGCAAAACGCCTTGAGAATAGCGCGCACGTAACAACAAGTCGAGCGTACAAAAAACACGATCGTTCTTACTGGGTTGAGGGTATGATTGAAGAGAGTCGCACAAATAGGGCTCGAAGCGCTCCTGAAATGGAGCGCGAGGATACACCTCCCGCTTGCATCGAGGATATGGACGCGTTTGAACTGCGGACCGAATTGAAAGCTGCTGGCATTTCAACGAAAGTAAAATCAGTTCTCAAACTGCGTGAAATGCTTCGCAAAGAAAGAGAAAAACGATGTTTTCAGCAGTCGACTTGACTTCTATTAGCAAAAATTGCCTGCAATTAGCAATTGCCTGCTCGCGATGTTCCACAAGTCTGTATGCCTGTTTTTATCATTTCTTACTTTTTTAATGAAATATTCATCAAAAATTTTTGTAGTGCAGTATGTGCACACTTGCAGCTTGAACGGTTTACTATGTCTCTTCACTCAATGTTAAAACTCGCATTCTCGCTGGTAAGACTAAACGAGAGTGAAATGCTTTGTTTGTGCTTGTGGCGACTTATATGTGCAGTAAATGTTCTTCGTTCTTCGCCATATTTGTGATAATCTTCCTTGATGTGCAATATTTACACGCTGTATCTGTATTCATGTATGATATGTTTATATTTTTTGTATCGCGCCACGCTGTGCTGTTTTGTGCTTTTGGGGTTTCATGAAGATTAGGCCAATTGTGTTTTATAATTACTGCAGTGCACGCTTGAAATGCCTTCACTATGCACCTCTGGCTGCCTATGTTCCCTGCGAAACGGCGCTGTTCATGTGGCTGACCTCATTGTAGCGTGAATGTTGCACCTCTCCTTTCCTCACAACCAGCCTAGTGATGTGCGGCGGTTGCAAGTGGTACACGTCTATGTAGAAAGTGTAAAGTTTTGCCATACTTAATATTTACTACCGACACTTTCTCAAGCTGGTTCTGTGCATAAGTGCATTGTGTATTTCTAGCAAACTGTCGAAATGGATCGTTTAGACTTTTTCTGCGCCATGATGTGATGCGATAATAAATGTATTCTGTCATGTCAAGTAAACTGCCGCTTTGATTTTTTGTACGAGTTTTTGTAGCGATTATTACGGCAGCATTTCGAGCCTTCAACGTGGCGGCGCCGTGGTGGTGGCGGCACCGCCACCCTGTGGCTGCGTTGACACCCTGTAGATGCGCCGCCACCCTGTCACGTGGTTGGTCACGTGGTGCGGCTGATCACGTTGTTGGTCACGTGTTTGGTCACGTGACCAACTTCCACTCGGGCAGCTGTAGCTATCGCGTCACTCCAGGTTTAACCAAAGCTAAACCACCGTTATTGTTTTTTGCAACTTGCACAAAAGGACAGGAACAAAGAATTGAGCAAAACACTCAACAGGTTAGGAAATTCGGTAGGCTGAAGAAGTTAAACTGAATGTACGCATTGCTACATTTAATTTTCGCTATTTTCAACTTCACTCCTGAACCTAATATGGCCTCCTTTTGGAGATTCTCATTTGCGATGGCATGTTCTATCTGCGGCCGCCTCAGCATTCACAGTTGACGGCGAGGGGACCGAATTCCCGGGGGTATTCAGCGTCGGTCGTAATCGAGTCACGTCACCATGCTGGTGAGTAACGTCATGTAGATCCGGGCGTCAGGGTACGTTAGTAAATTTCAGCTTTAACATAACTGATGTGTCTCCACTTGGATCCCAATTTAGATCAGTTACGAAAAACAACAGAAGGAACGAAGAGGACCGGGTGGGACGCATTGCTGCCGTTATATGATCTCTAATCGTCTTTGAAACATTTGTCAGGCAGTGCTTTCAAATACGTGAAAAGGTATGTTTGGCGCATCACAGCTCCAGCTGCCGCTGAGCGAGTTCTTACAACGTGAAAAAGCAATGCTTGCTTTCCGATCCCTCATAGTTATGTCACACCCAAAAATAATTGTGGAATCTCCTTCATCACGCTTTTCCATAAGCCGTATAATATTTCCATGCGTTTTGGTTTATGGTTTATCGTCCCAAAGCGACTCAGGCTATGAGGAACGCCGTAGTGAAAGACTCCGGAAATTTCGACCAGCTGAGGTTCTTTAACATGCACTGAAACCGAACAGTACACGGACCACTAGCATTTTGCCTACATCAAAATCCAAGCGCTCCATAACGATCGCAAAGTACAACATTGATGACTTGACTACACAACTCCTCATTGCGGCAGCACTATGAGCAGTACTTTTGAACAAAGAAAAGAAATCGCGCTGAAATTAAGAAATTTGGGGAACACTTAGCTCCGCCTTGTTGGTATGATGCTATAGCATTAACAGGTCTTTTCTGCGGCTTGGTGTCCTCTGCATATTTTGTATTCGAAATTTCAGGCTATTTCGCATGGTCTCATGACGTAACATTTAGCCCGGCGAGCAATGAGCACTCGACCGTATAACCAGCCAACAGCCACCCGCTAGTGCACCTCCCATCTCAGACATGTGACGGCGCTTGGTCATGTCACCAGGTATCGTAATCTAGTATCTTAACCCCGCTCAGCCACAGCGTTTAATGCCGGGATGCATGAGGCGTTTTTACGGCGTGAGGCCGGCGATTTTCACCCGATGGTGAGCGCCGCCACCAATGTGGACCTACCAGATAATTTTCGCACGTCGTCCGACGACGGTTGATGAGGCGGCGGCTGACGCGAGCGAATAGGTGCGCAGAAAGCCCGCTCTTTTCCGATATGACTGCTTGCGCACGTCGCCGTCGACGAGGCCGCCATGGCCGACGAGCACGTGGCGACTTGGGGGCGGGCATGGAAACGTGACTGTCTTGAAGATAACGATTCATCAAGCATAGCATGTCTTTTTTTTTTATGGGGACATGAATTACTGTCGTATGAAAATGGGCGCGCGCGTTTCCTCAAGGCCGGCGGAAGAAAACCACGCGCGCAAAAAGCCTGTGTTGTCTCGAGCGTGTGGTTCTCGATATCTGGACATGTTCATGCGGAGTAATGTGATGAAAAAAAAAATCCGAGGGATCTGGTTGCATGTTACATTCTCGAATTTTCTGTTTACATTATCCCTACGTCACAGGACAGGCCGGTGATCAGCCATGGAACTTAAAAGCTTCACATCCTGAGCCGGCCCTCGCCCTCCTAACCAAGCCAAACTTGCGACAAGCCAAGTGGGAGCTCCGCGTTTTTGCGCCACTGCATGCAATGGACTCTACCGTGGCGCGCGCGCGCACACCCACACACTCAGCCCAACACACACACACACACACACACACACACACACACACACACACACACACACACACACACACACACACACACACACACACACACACACACACACACACACACACACACACACACACACACACACACACACACACACACACACACACACACACACACACACACACACACACACACACACACACACACACACACACACACACACACACACATGCAGAAAAAGGCAGTGAACTAGGGCGCCAGAAAGTCACGTGCATGCAGGTACAATTCCTATACAAGCGCATCCCGAAAATGGTTACACGTTTAAATGGTATTATTCAATAATTTGTACGCTGAGCAACCTGTCATCATACTTGTGTATAAATGCAGGAAACACATGTGTGCAAGCAGCCTAGGTAAAATGATCAGCGCCGTTCGTAAGTAGAAGGCAGCATATTTTCATTTTTGCGAAAGCATAGCAGCTCATAAGGAGGAAAATCAGGCGTTGTCCTCCCGAGAGGTTTGGAAAAAACCACGTGACCTAATCAGAAAAAGAAAAATTAAGTTTCGTAAATAAAATACTTTCCGAAGTGGGTTCCGCACCCACGAAGGGAACCCGCCGCATTGGCTCAGTGGATAGGGCGTGATGTCAGTGCACGCTAAACATCCCCAGGTGGTCTAAATTATTCCAGAACCCTCCACTACGGCACCTTTTTCTTCTTTTTTTTTTCACTCCCTCCATTTTCCCTTTACGGCGCGGTTCAGGTGTCAGCCGATATGAAAGACAGATACTGCGCCATTTCCTTTCTCAAAAAACCAATTTTCAATTTTTACTTTCAAGGTTAGTCTCTAAAATTGTTTTTGAGGAAAGGAAATGGCGCAGTAACTGTCTCACATATATCGGTGGACGCTCGAACCACGCCGTGAGAGGACTGACCTCTGGCCCACTTGAAGGTCAAAACCGTAAGCACCGCGAAATCGTTACGAGGTAGCATAGTGAAGCTTTCGCATCAAAAGTGAAGGAAAATAATGTTGCCGGCCGTGGCAATTGCAATCTAATATCTTAACCACCCGAGCTGCAGCCGGCGGCGGAGAAAGGGAAATGATATCGAGGAGAAATATAAAGGGGAGCGATAGCAAGGAAGCACAGGATCGAGTATTCGGGTGTGGCTCAATCCCCGGTCCGCTTTTGAAGGGGGATGCCATTCACATACCTGGCTTAATATCTCATATGGGCCCTTGAGGCTTGGGTGTTATGCATATTTTTGAAAGTATGGCGGATTGCTTGGCGTAACGCACTCTGGCACAGGTCAGCCCGGTATTGCACTGCCTCCGGGATTGGCCCGTGGCCTACGGGCTATTGCGCGCGCTTTTCTTCTGTCTCTTTACTCCCATCTTTCACCTCCTACTATCAGCACGCAGGCAGCTGGGCGTGGCTCCGCATTGAGCCAGTAAGCAAGCCCGTGCTTTTCCTTTCGTCCTTCTGTCGACAACTCAACTCAACTCGAAAAAAGGAAGCACAGGGGCTCGAGCTGGGTTTGGGTATCGTCGCCTTCATCAACTTCCATTCGGGCGGCGTGAACTGATCAGCTTGGCTGGCCATTGCATTAGAGCAGCACGCCATCGCCGCAGCCGAACACCACGCTGCAAGCTTTCTCCTTCACAGCTCGTCAGTAGACTTAATTGTTGTCCGTAATTTTTTTCCCCGTTGCGAAAAAAACTTGACAATTATGGTGAGTCAGGCTATAACTGCAACCTCTTTCGACAAAAATAAAAACACTGACGTGTAAACAAATGCGCAACACAAGGTTCTTACTGATGCTTATACGGCCGCTAGTTCTGTTCGGTCACCAGTCATCAGATTTTCTGTACAGCAAAACACCATTTACCATGAAGACACAGACCGTCCCACGGGGAGAAGTTGGGTGCAGCGCTAAAAAAATTCTATTCCACGCATTATGCTCTGGACTCACTGAGTGATAGCTGGGCCTTGGCACAATTCTGGAACGTTTAGCCATATCTTGAGTGATGTGCATATATACCGCCAGTAGTTTTTGACAAATGGCCCCTCAAAGTCGGACAAAGACGGGGCGTGTACCCCGCTTCAACCCCAACCCGACTTCTTTCTTTTCTTGCACCGCAGTAAAGGAACAGACTAGGGGAGCCGCACAGTCAGCCCGTTTCGAACACGCTGGGTGGAAAAAAAAACAGAAACGCGAAGGGTGCCCCCCTCCCGAGGAGCTTGGCTTGAGGGGAGGACACACACAGCGGACAATGGGCGAAGCTTACAAGCGTCTCTCTCTCAAACCGGGAGGAAGAATGTAAGAGAAGGAGGAGGAGCTCAACTTCATGCGGCCCGTGGTGGCGGCGTTGTGAACTAGGAGCGGATGAACCAGAATCCTGGCCATGACTTCTTTCCTACACTTCACGCTAACTGGTGCACTCAGATAAGATTAGCTAAAATAAATATTGGGCACCAGACAATTCCCAGTGGCAACTTCCAAGTGGCTAACTTCAAGCTGCAGATCTCCACACTACAGAAAAAGATATACTAAACAGAGATCCGAAAGCAGCCCACTAAATCTACAGTAAATTATCACAGGTATCCAACCTCTAACTTTTGTGTTTGTTCTTGAGGAACACATAGGACGAACATAACCTTAGAAAATGTATAAAGCACATATCATTTGACACACATTCACATAAAAACATCATAAAACAAAACTTTATACTCAATATTAGAGGCATATGCTCTAGAGAAAGTTTATGTGCCCTGAAAATTATGTTAGCCACCAATTTCAAGGAGCCTGGTGCAAATAAAGTGCAGCACTCATAACTTAATGGAAAAATTAGAATACAGAAACACATGCGCACATGCGTTTCAATTTAGCTAACAAGTAATGACTAATGCTGAAACACAAGGAATTAGTCAACCTGGTATTACCTTGACTGTGGGGCCAAAAAAAGCAAAGAAAATAACACATAGCCAATGGTCAAAGCGACAAGTGCACAGGAATTCTGTTTGATCAGGAGAAAGGCATTCATCACCTTCACTCTAGGACGAAATGAAGTAAATTTCCAGAAAAGTTTCCAAGGCAACTGATCAGACTAAGAACTAGTAACATTGTGATTAAATAAGTAATTAAAAATCTGAGGATGTGTCTAAGCACATTTTTGCTTTAAGACTGAATTGTTCACAAAATCCATTATCACTATTAATTTTTTTCTAATTGCAGGATGTGTATATATGCTAGCAACTGTGTCATGTGGCAGAACGGGAAAACTATAACAAAACACAAAAAATAACAAAAAGCTGACAGCGCTCCCAGGAAGCTGTTCGAACTAGATGCAAAAAGATAAAAACCATGATTAGCCAAGGCAAGGACTTGAAACCAGTGGGGTGATGATTTTTAGGGTCAAAGAAATGTTACTGTTCCTGTTTGTCATGTCTTTCCACGCTGCCACATAACGCAAGTACAGCATTTGTCAAAGTTTAGAGCCAGAGGAATTCGCTTCTGAGCATTGTTTTGCATCGCTAGCATTCCAGATCTCTTGAAGGTACAGAAAATCTTGCCCTGACCACCGTGAATGCTCCACGTCCATGGATGCTCAGAAGCCCTATTATATGGCTTAGAAGCCAATCCCTTTGGTTCTTAACTTTTTGACAAAGACGTTGCATTAGTTTTCTCAGAGATTCAAGCTGATATTATTTTTCTTTTTCTTCGCTCTGGCCAACTGTGTCATGTTAACATTGATATAATATAGTAGCACAGTTGGTGTTCCACTACCAGTGTTCCAAACAATACTAAAAAACTAGACATGTACAAGATGTACCGGCAGATAGAGGCAGCTGTGAAGGAAAGATGAAGTGGTTTATAAGCACTGATGAGCTCAAACCCACCGAAACATGGTTTATTTTAAGCCAAGCCTATAAAAGCACTCTCAAGAAAGGTCAGCAGACAGAGTGCCTTTTTATATTTTCCAAACGAACCACCCAGAATGCTGCAAACAGCAGACACTCCACACAAGCAATGAGGTTTTCACTACAAGGTGCTCGCCAACGAACAGGATAACTGCGCCTTGATAGGTGAAGAGGCATGCTATAAGTACTTGGTCCTGCAAAATTAAATTGAAATATCAGTGGCATTACTAACACTTGTAGAAGTGCAAAGAAATACTGTCGCATTTCAGTATCATGCACATTATGACTACACTATCCTAGGGATGGGTTCATGAGGGGGTGGTTTCCCCTCCACAAAGTGAGAAATTTTACATAGAAAAACCATGCTCAACACAATTTTTTTCATGAATAAAGTCAAATAAATGTAAGGTTCACACATGTCAATGACCGATTTTTAAAGATAATGGCAGCCAGGCTATTGTACTTGGAGCTATCAACGCTGTCTAGCTTCTACTTCGTTGCCCACCACAACTATGTGCAGGAGACATTGGTGACAAGTTTTGTATCAAATTTTTTTCATTCATGATTGTTTATTATGGGTTAATTACTTTGTGACAATTCTGCTCGGAAACCAAAGTGATCATATTATATAGGCGCCTCTGTACATATGTTTTATTCATCAGAGCCAAGATCACATTTAGTGGGCCACCACAACTATCCAAAAGTTAAACAAAATGGTGCAATGGCCTCATTTACAAAGATTTGAAACCCATATTCTAGCTGTAAGACACTAACTGAGCTGCTCAGTCTCATTTAATTGCAGTCATTGGAGCAACAGCCTAACTATAATCTAACTAGAGGCTGAAGAAACAATGGTGAGCCACTGCCCTTAAGGGAGCATCATACACAGTGCGTATTCAAAAAGTACAGCTGCGCACGAAAAGGTTACCACTCTTGCTTGTTCCATTACATTTCATGCATATGGCAACTATAGGAATCTTTGCTGAGCTTCGAAGAAGCAAATGTTTTCCAGGGAATCATATTTAGAGCACCTATAACAGCTCGGAAGCTCGATGAGTACTGCCCAAGAATCGTATTTGTATGTGTACAATGAATACCTAAAAAAACAAAACGGTGTATGGTGTTGTTCATAGTGTGCATTGCCATTATACACAGCTTGTGAAGTAGCACTCAACAAGGATTGGATGTCATCGAAGACTAGAACACAAAGCACTCCTTACAAACTTAAAAAAAAGTAGGTGCACCTTATCAAGCCTGATTATCAGATGTCAATAAAATGACACAACCACAGCCGCAAAAGCAAATCATGGTGATCAGCTCTCCAAAGTTTCAAGCATGTCTAAAGAAATGACACCCGTCTCAACATTGGGTTATTTGTTATTTGAAGAGAGCGTAGTGAACACACGTGAAAATGAGACAGTAGCAACGCAAATCCCAATATAGCCGCATGTCAGTACGCTGTATCTGCTTAGCCATGAAAGTACTCTATTGTCAAAACTTTGCACAGTTGCAGCAGTTACACTGGCCTTTTTTCCTACTATTGTATTTTTTTTTAAATTGTAGAAGTAACTACGCCTGAATTTTAAAGAAAACCCATTGCGAGTCAACAACTCCTTACTGTAACTGCTTGCATTCCGCATCTTTGCTAAGTAACGAAACACCAGGGCTTTGTGCCAGCCCCAACTTTCCTAAAGCTCGTGATATCAATGGTTAAATTTAAGTAAATTCTGCGCCTAAAAGGTAGTCATCAGATGCCCAAATAAATACTGAACTCCTACTTTCGTACAAAATTTCAGTTCCTGCCTATGCCCACCAACCATTTGAAAAAAAAAAAAACCTACACGTGTTGCAGGGGGTATCTTTCCTTACGACTTAACTCTGAACTGTTTTGTACAGCTTGCAGAATAAACTGATATCCGGCTAGCGTAAGGGACAACGTATTTGTCAAACCTTTGCTTGCGGTGACTGAGTACTGAAACGAGGCCGACGCAGTTGGCATCGGTGTGGAGTTTCGTCGGAGAACGAGGGTTGAAGTAGCGCAGAATTGGTGGAGTGCTCGAGAGGCGACAGAGTGTCGTAAAAGCTTCATCACAAGCTGCCGACCAGGCCGAAAGGTGGTGGCTGGAAAGGATCTTGATCAGGGGGCCGATGATAGTGGCGAAATTGCGGACAAAGTGGCGGAAGTAGAAGCAGAGGCCGACGAAGCTGTGGAGGTCTTTTACAGAAGTGGGCTTCCGAAATTCGGCCACAGCTCGCAACTTGGCCGGGTCCGTGAGAAAGCCATCCTTCGACACGACATGTCCGAAAATAGTGAGCTGCCGGGCTCCGAAGCGGCACTTTTTCAAATTGAGTTGGAGGCCAGCATTGGCCAGGCAGCGAAGAACAGTCTCACGGCGCTGGAGGTGAGACGAAAAGTCCGGGGAAAAGATCACGACGCCATGTAGATAACAAAGGCATGTGTGCTATTTGAGCCCTCGGAGTATGTTGTCCATTATACGCTCGAATGTGGCGGGTGCATTGCAGAGGCCGAAGGGCATAACATTAAATTCATAAAATCCTTCGGGTGCGACGAATGCAATATTTGGGCGATCGGCCTCCGCCATCGGCACCTGCCAGTAACCGGAGCGCAAGTCCCTTGAAGAAAAGAAATCAGAGCCCTGCATGCAGTCGAGGGCATTGTCGATACGGAGAGAAGGTAAACGTCCTTGAGTGTAATCTTGTTCAGACGACGGTAGTCCCCGCAGAACTGGATGGAACCGTCTTTTTTTTTTACAAGGACCACTGGCGATGCCCACGGGAGTGCGACGGCTGTATCACGTGGCGCTTGAGCATGTCGGCCACCTGATCGTCAATGATGCAGCGCTCAGCGGCTGACATGTAGTAAGGACGTTGGCGCAAAGGGGCATGGTTTCCAGTGTCAATACAGTGGGTAACGGTGGAGGTGCGGCCCAAGGAATGTTGCTGGTAGTCAAACGAAGCTTGAAAACGCTGCAGAACGGTCTCGTTGGGTAGACGTCAGGGTGGCGTCTACAGAACGGCGAAAAATATCGATAGAAGACTGGTTGGTGATTGGAACAGGCGTAATGGCGCTGACGTGAAGGACGGCCGTGCTATCGACGAGAGCGTATGCTGAGGCGGGATCGAGAAAAGCGACACTACCAAGCGATTGGCCACGGAGTAAAGTGGTAGGGCAGGAGAACGGGTTGGCCACATAAATAGCACTGGAGTCACGAACAATTGTCAACACGGCATGAGGCAGCAACACAGACTTCTGGCCAGCGCATCGTAAAGAGGGGGTATAAGTGACAGTTGCATCTGAGAGAGCAGCACAAGAAAGAGGCACCAGCACTGAAGAGAAAGACGGAACGTCTGTGCCCTCTGAGGCGACCACAGTAGCGGCAGCAGCACCGGTTATGTCGAAGGAGGCGTCACTGTAGGGCGACAAGTCAAGCTGAGCACGGGCGCAATCAATAACGGCGTGATGTGAGGAGAGGAAGTCCCAACCAAGGATAACGTCGTGAGAGGAGCGTGTGAGGACGATTAACTGGATTGTGTAGGGAACGTTCTCGATGTGCAGGCGGGTTGTGCAAGCGGCTAACGGTCGAATGTCCTGAGCGCTGGCGGTGCGGAGAGAAACGGGAGGAAGGGGCGTCGTCACTTTTTTGAGTCTGCGACAGAAGGTGTGACTGAGAACGGAAACGGCTGCGCCAGTGTCAGTAAGGGCTTTGACGGCGACTCCCTCAACGAACACGGTAATAATATTGGCAGGCACAGAAACAAGTCTTCAGCGAGTTGCTGGCGAAGCAGTTCTTGCCTCCGGACCTACGGCAGTTAGTTTTCCGCACGGACGGCGGGTTGGCGGCGGAGCATCGGAGAACGGAAACGGCGGGCACGAGACGGCGAGCGGTGGGAGCGGGAATGGTAACTGGGAGAAGAAGAATCCGGAGGCGGCTCGTGTGATGCAGGCGAGAACGACGGCGGAAGGTCGTACGTCGGCTCACGCCTATAATCGTAGGGACGGTGGTAACGACTGCGACACAAACGAGCCACATGGCCAGCGACGCCACAGTTGTAGCAAATAGGGCTTGTGTGCGCCAGGGGTTGAGTGGCTGAGGCTGTGATCGGGAGCGGGCAACCGGACGGTAGGGTGAGGCTGCAGGTCGCTGGGGTTCTAACTGCCGGGTAGGTGGCCTGTAGACAGGGCAGCTGGTGAGGGCCGCGACCGCACCATGACATCGGCGTACGTCAGAGGAGCCGCGATGAGAGGTGGCTGAGGAGGAGGTGGCAGGACTTCAGCGACATGCTCCTCGATAACACGCTGTAGGTTGGGAGTGAGCGATGCGCAGGCGTAGGCGGGCAGGTAGACAAAGATAGCTGGCGTGCGACTTCCTCACATACAAACTGCTGGGTGCTCTGGAGGAACGACGGTTGCTTTAGAGTACCGTTCCCTGGGAGATACAAGCTGGAAAGTGTGGCCTCCTTTCTACGCGCCGTGTAGAAAGGCGATGTTTGCGCAGCTCATCGAAGCTTTGGCAGTAGCCGATGACACCGGAGACAGTCTGGGGATCTTTGGCAACGATCATCTGCAAGGCATCATCCTCAATGCCTTTCATAATATGTCAGATCTTGTCGGCCTTGCTCATAGAAGCGCTGACACGTTTGCAGAGGTCGACATCTTCTATATAACTAGTGAAGTTCTCACCGGTTTCCTAGGCACGACTTCGCAAGCGTTGCTCGGCGCGAAGCTTACGCACTGCGGGACGGTCAAAGATTTCTGTCAGGCTGGTTTTTAGAGCTGCCCAGCTTGAGATGCCAGCCTCGTGGTTTCGAAACCAGAGATTGGCTACGTCGCTCAAATAAAAGACAACGTTGGTGAGCTTGAAGGTGTCGTCCCACTTATTTATGCACTTACACGTTCATAGGCGGCCAACCAATCCTCCACATCCGTGTCATCTGTGCCGCTGAAGATGGCCAGGTCACGCTGCAGCGCGGCGCCGGAACAGAAGGCAGCCGACGGAAGTGGTAAAGCGGTTTGGGTGACGGTCTCAGGCATTGCAGAGGCGGTAGACAATGCGCGCGTGCGAAGCTCCAGGGCGAGGGGATCGTTGGCACCTCCACCACTTGTAATAAGGAAAATCTTGCAAAACACAGCGTCGCGAACAACCAGCGGCACTGTCCAGGCACAGACCAGAGGCATCGTTCAGTCCTGAGCACGCACTACGGACCGAACGCTCGGCGCTCGAGCTTCGGAGTGTTCGGTGCTTCTCGTCGTCTTCTTCGCTAAGCGCCAGCATCTGAAGATTCCAAAGCCGAAGTCCAGTCTAACACAACCTTGGAGTTCTTCATAGATTAGAACCTGGATAGAACAATGTCCACTCAAGTTTAGTACCAAACAATTCGTTATGAATAAAATGTATGTCGTTCGAATTACTGACTCTAATACTGATAGGTGAACAAGCCAATGAAGTATGTGATTTGGAATTAAAGCAGCTGTTATATTTTCACAAATAGCGACAGCACGTTTATACTGCACCCATCGAAGTTATGCCACAACACACTGCAGAAAGAAGCGTTTGCGGGTCGGTAGGCTGGAAACGCCGATTGGTCGGTGGGATGCGTGTCTGCGTGACATTTTTTCGATTCGCTCTCGGTCTCAACCGGATGTGGGGTCGCCGCGCCTTTCTCGGCCTGTCCCTAGAGAGCCTAGGGAATGGCTAGGGCCGGCCGGCCGTCCGCCGGGCGTGCGTGGTCCGCGGGCATTCTCTTCGTGAGCCCTGGCGGCGCCGCGCGCGTTTCGGGAGCTGTCCAGGTATGGCTTTTTGCGTGGTGCGCTCGTCGGCGACAGCCAGCTGAAATTTCTGTACAGTTCTTGCTTCCACGACATTGCGACGACCCCCAAAAGGCGCTGACCCGCGAGAAATCGCCAGTGACATAAAGGCACGCATTTTATCTCAAACTTAGCTTCATGAAGCGCTGCACCGCTTACCTACATGCCTTGCGCATTCCAGGACCTCGTTTTCTGCGCAGAACTCACCAAATTGCGGCGCTTGTAACGTAACTTTTTTTGCAGCATCGTTTCCTGGATGCTTCTGGCAAGCCGATGCTGTCCTTATTTGCCGCGGACCGATACCACGTGGCGAGAGGCAGGGGCATCGACCCCAGTGCGCCTTTGTTCCTTTGCGGTGGCAAGTCCAGGGTAAAAGTGGCCACGATAATTCTGCCACTACAATCTGCCCTTTAGGATTGCTATCAGCTGCAACGGTAAATCCAGAAGTTCCGACTCGCGCATTGTGGAAATCGCGCCTGGCCTGAGTATCCAGCATTCACCCAGAGCAGTACAGCTTTGTTTAATTCCTTAGAGACTTCTCGCGCTTTGTCGAAATCGACGGCAGCCGTGAAAATTTACATATTAGACCTCGCTACAGCATTATCCCAACGCAGCGACCCTTTGTTTCTTTGCGTTGGCAAGCGTTAGAAGCGCGCGCCGTCTCGCGCTTTGTCCAAGTCGGCTCTAAAACTCGCACTAGGCCTCGTTGCCTGGTTGACAAAGTGTACGGCTTTGTTCCTTTCAATGGGAACCCTCTGCCACTGCAGCCGGCGGCCTTAATTTTTATGATCGCTGTCAGCTTCAACAGCAAGTCCAAGAAATGTTACGACGATCGCGCGGTGTGGAAATCGGCGGTAGAGACAAAAAACTCGTGCTTGTAGCTACATACAGACTTACCCAGCTCCAGTGCGTCTTTGTTTATTTCCGTAGCGACTACTCACGCTTTGTAGAAATCGACGTCAAAATTTACATATTAGACCTCACTACAGCATTAGCCCAGCGCAGCGCGCCTTCATTTCTTTGCGTTCTAACTTGTTTGCAGCACACCTTTGTTTGCTCGTTACTTTTGTTCTCCTGAATCTGTCCAAAGAGCCGGGCTAGGTGGATGATTGTTCGCCGTCAGTGGAACCACATGGCGATCGCACTGCATACAGCACGACTTTGGTCCATGTGTTTTTTAAATAAAAACATCAGATGTCGAAGGTCGTGCCCGAGGATTGCTTCGACAGCTGGGGCAAAACCATGGGGACCGCACACGCTGTGTCGTCGCTGCCAAGTGAAGAGGCACAAAACGGCTGTCAACCTTAATAAAGGCCCTTCTCGGGGCCGCCTCAGTGTTTCCTGGCAGATCACACGCTTTCCACCCTGTGCACGTGCTCTCCTCATTTCCAATTAAATAGGTCCTTCAAACCCTGCAGAAGGCTTGAATTAGGAACTGCTAATATCAAGATGGTACTTGAGAAACAATAGCGGCTACAATAACAAAGATGAAGAGGGCCTGGAGTTACACGCAAATAAAAATGGTTGGAAGTACCCAGATAAGCTGAAATGGTTTTGGGCGGGAGTCCTAGTTATTATATATAAGACTCAAATAATGCATATTCAGCGTTTATCAAGGTTTTTGTAGAAATATATGAAGAACATTATGCAGTCTAAACGAATAAGAGAGCCGTGGATCACGCCAGAGCTCAGAAGAATGATAAAGAGCAAAAACAAGTACCATGCCTTTTTAAATAATCGCTCTCTTGAATCTCTTATCAAAAAAACAAGAAATAATCTAAATGCTGAGCTTAAGCGTGCTAAGATTGTGTATCATCAAAAACTGTTCTCTGATGTTAGAATGAAAAATTCAGACACTGTGTGGAAAGTTGTAGATAACTTGTTACGTCGCAATACGAAAAATGCGCCAGCTCAACGAATAATCTATAAGGGTTTTGAATTATCCGGTCAGGCTCTTGCTGGCCATTTAAACAGCAATTTTTTAACTACCCATTTACCTATGATGCATCTACCTGAAGTTCCTTCATCTTGTAGCCCTTTCGAAAGCCTTTTCCTTGAGCCCACCAATGAGACCTTTATGAATTTGAATAATAGCAAAGCCTTAGATGTTGACAATATTCAGATAAAACCAGTCAAATATGAACTTTCTTTCATTGCACCTGTGCTTGCATACATCTTCAATTTGGTAATTGAAACGGGAGTTTACCCAAAAGAAATGAAGAAAGCAAGAGGGACAGTTGTGTTTAGAGGGGGAGATAAAGATGCAGTGACCAATATCTGTGATTCCAGTCTTTTCAAAGGGCTTGGAAAAAGTAATCTTCCCGTCTAGTGAACTTTTTTAATGCAAAGCAAATCCTGTCTGAGGCTCAATTTGACTTCCGAAGGGGAAAGTCGACGGAAACAGCTTTGTTATCACTTAAGGAATGTATCCTGCAAAACATTGAAGCAGGTATTCTCACTGTCGGACTGCTCATTGATTTTAGTAATGCTTTCGATTCCCTAAACCATCAAATTTTAACTCACAAACTTTCTCAAAACGGAGTTCGTGGAACACCTTTAGACCTCATGAAATCATACCTGCAAAATCTAAAACAATCTGTCTATATCCACAACAATCAGTGTTCTTTTCTGGCGGTACGAAATGGTGTGCCTCAAGGCAGCATTCTGATCCCGATGCTTTTTATCATCTACATAAGCGACATTGTGCATATTTATGACAAAGCGAAATTTAGTATATACGCCGATGATAGCAGTTTACTTATCTCTGGTCACGACATAAACAAGTTAACTGAAGAGTGCAACGTAATCGTTACGAAAGTAGAGAACTGGTCCTCCTCTAATTGCCTCCAAATAAACCCTACAAAAAAGACTAAGGTAATTTTCCGTGCAAGGAACAAGCCAGTCGAACTACAACGCGCTCCTAAATACGCAGGTCTAGAAATTCGAATTGTTGACAGCCACAAAATCCTTGGAGTTACTTTCTCGTTGCATCTCAGCTGGGATCGGCTTGTGGAAAATATTTGTGAAAAGCTCTCTTCAGTAGCAGGTGTTCTATCACGATGTCTATGGCTCCTTCCCACTCACGTGAAAATTCAAATTTATCATGCTCTTTTCGGTTCCGTTTTAAATTATTGTAACTCTGTTTGGGCAACCACCACAAAAACAAATGTGATAAAAATACAAGTTCAGCAGAAGAAAATGATCCGCTACATTGCAAACCTTCCTTATCTCTCCAACACAAACTACTTTTAGAAATTATAACAAAAATTGTTTTGAACATGTGTATGTTTTTCGCATTTTGAGGTTATTTTATCATTCTTCTTCTGCTTATAGATTTTTCTTAATACGTACTGCACATTTAAGGACCGCTTCGAATCGACTCTACACCCGAAACACCGATCTCTGGTATATTCCATATTTTCGAAATAATTATAAACTACAAACGCTTGAACACAATTTACCGACCACTCTTAATAAGTACAAATCTTTGGCTAGTGTTAAACCAAGCGAGTTAAAAATGTTTTTGTTAATATATAGCCAGGTTGCATTTTATGTGCCTCTGCTGTCTGCCGGTGCCATGTATGCCTATTAAGTGTTTTTTTTCTATCTATTTTTCTCGGGTCCTCTCTTTGTTTTCATGCGTCTGTAAACTATTGTTAGTGAACAGACATGGTCATTGTTTTCATTGCATTGAATCTATATGTCACTTGCTTCGTTGTTCTTTCGTGTTTGTTATAATATATATATATATATATATATATATATATATATATATATATATATTTTCTTGATTGAAGTGCGTTTGTCGTCTACTGCCATTTCAGAGGTGCTTGGGCCCAGTAAAGTTGCTTTTTAGCAGCCTTTATCCGTTGCATCTCTCTAGGATGTAACTTGTACTCTGGAAAAATAAAGTGAAATAAAATGAAATGAAATTGCATTTGGAAGGGAAAGACAAGATTTCTTTTTGCAGTGTAAGCTTGCGTCTCTAGAATGAAAAGAGACGTTGCCTCGCACCGCTTGGGCTTGTCGTTTGACCCCTCGTTGACCCCACGAAAAAAAAGGACGGCTCTAGGAAACTATTTGCGGGATCTTTCCCCCGCTTAAGGAGGAGAGGGGGAGGGGGTTGATGACTTCCCCTTTGTGGGGTTCACCGCGAGACGCGACGCACGATGGACAAGACGACGAAAGGAAGCGGGCAAAGCTGCCTTTCCGAAATTAACCGTGACTTACAGGTGCTTATAGCTGTGTTTGGATTCCAGGGAAGTAGCAGCCGACCTCTGAATCCTCCTCACCCATTCCCACGAGGCTCTGCGTGCCATGTCGCCATGTGCGGTGAAAAGAGCAGTGTGCAGAGTTTAAATGAAACAAGTATGAAGCTTTACAATGAAGCCAATTACAGACAGCTAGAGGAATTTCAAGAGCATGCAGTGTGATGCTAGTGATCTCAGAAAAAACTAATGCAGTAAACTATTATTTCGTATTTTTTTTACCCAACAGATATGAAATGTCTGAAGATAAATCTGCACCAAACACATCGGCGCATCAGTTGTGATGCCTGAAAAAAGTTGTACCAACATATAAATGACCATGCCGTGATAATCAGGAATACCAAAGAATTAAGGAAAATAAAAACATTTTTTGTTCGGGCTCACACACCTGCTACAAACATATTTATGCGTAGCGATTTAAATGACTCTGTAGGAAGCTTTTTCGGTAAAAAGTACAATATGGCAGAAAGGAGTCTTTAGGAAATGCACTGTGTAGAAAAAGCCACACTAATTCCATGTCATCGTTCGATAAATGTAGCAAATACCGTGCAAAGAAGCTTGCTGCATAGTATAGTTGCAAGTTACTGGTTGCAGACCACCCTGCAGTCACTGGACTGTGATTGTGTATGTACTGCATGACAGTGCGTGGATTGCAGAGCAGTTAACCAACACAGGGATGCCTGTTCCTATCGTTTACCACAAATATAAACATCATCAATGAAACAGGATGCTATGTGAAACTTTTTGACATGTTCCTTTTTGACAGCCATGACCAGCTTTCCGCATTCATGTGCACAGGGTACGCTCCTTACGTGTATGCCTTTCTACCTATTAATGGCTTACAATGCAAACAGACAAAAAAAACACACAGAGCACAAGTACAGATAGTGTTTGTAGTCCACACTCTTCTTCTTCATCTCAGTAAATATGGCACATACCCACGCGGGGGGATTGGCCAAGGTACAGTGGAGATTTGCCAATGAAGTATTTGCACGGGGAAAAAAAAAGACGTGAGGCAGCGGCGTAGAAGACTGAATCAAGATAAAAATAGGGAAATTCAATTAAATTTAAGAAATATGAATTACCAGGAATAGAATCAAGCATTTTGGACATGAGACAGAATTTTGTATACAGCTAACAAGGTAACCGATCAGTTGCACTTATGTAATCATGAAGGTAGCCACAAACACGGCCTAACGGGAATTCCTTGGCGCTCGCACCGAACGAGAGAACTGGAAGAGACTGGAAGAGGGACCTCCAAATACTGATTTCCTTGAACAACCGCCGGCAAGAGAGGAGAAAATGATCTGATGTTTCAACTTGCCCACATGAGACACAAAGGTTTGTCGCAGCAAACCCGCATTTGCGTAAGTACAAATTTAAGTGAGGGATTCTGCATCGCAGAAGCGTCATGGCCACTTCACAATGCCTTGATTTGCACCTTCGGACATTCCATGGGTACTTTAAGTGATGAAAATCCACGATATTGAGCAACGGATCCCTCAAGCTGGCTGAAATATTTTGGAAAAGCTGGAAACGTGAAGTTTCCAACAGAATGAGGTGAGGGACGGGATAGATTACAGGAGCGCTGAGAGCTAACCTTGTCAATAAATCAGCCACCTCGTTAAAATAAACACCCGAATGCCTGCAGGTACCCGGAAAAAGCAGATTTCACGCACTGTGCACAGAACGAAAAACCTAAGCGACCGATTCAATAAAGATATTCTGGAATTTTGGAGAGAGACTAGAACTGAAAGGCAGTCTGCAAGAATAAGAACCCGTGCTACATGCGTGGGAAGTTTGAGAGAAGCCAAACCAATAGCCAAAAACTCTACGAAGAATATAGGAGTATTACCAGGGATACGAACGGAACAGAATAGCTCCAAGTCAGATCTTGCAAATATATCCCAATTGCCGCCTTCTCACAGCTGCTGGAAACATCAGTGGGAGAACAGTATGATGAGGAAAATTCTGTAGGTGTTCAGAAAGAAGACCGTTTAGGATATTTGCGGGCATATGTTTCGCATGGGACGGGTAAATATGGTCGTAATAGAAGACGGGGTCAGCCTGCGTATCAGCAACTCGTGGCAAGGACATCAGATCAACCTGTAGCGGAGCTTGCGTGAACCTGAGTTGCTGAAGCTGATAGCGTGGCCAGTGAGTGCCTCCCATGCCTATTGTCTTTTTCTTCCATGAATCATGACAGCATTCCGGCTCACCCCTTTCTCCATGCTCACGCAGACATTTCTCACAACTAGCCGGCCGTTGGATGGAATGAGCTTAGGGAAAATTACCTTTTTATGCACAGCTTAGAAGTATGTAGAAGGTACTTTGGCTGTGAGTGCTTTGGCCTTTCTCTCTCATAGTCCTTTTGCGAACTGAAGTGGTGAACTATGTGACCTTCTTCATTACTTATTGTGCCATCATTTTCGCAGTCAAAAAGTGGGCACATAGTAAAGATCTGCAAGCACTGAGGATTTGTCTTTAAACTCAGACATCATTATGAATGGAATCAATACAATGTAGAGGAACAAGTATAATGCAGCACATGTATGAGTGGAAGTGAAAGACGAATGTTGATGTTGTTAGCCTATCAAAAGATGACACATACCCACACTGGGCGATCGGCCAAGAATCCGGTGGCTATTCACCTGTACTCAGTTAAAAAAAAAAGAAAGAAAACCACGCGGGAACGCAACACCACTGGATGTGCTGAATTTCAGGAAAAAACCGTGCAACAAGTAACAAAAATATTCCTGAATCAGATTTTACATTGCATATTGAACCATGACTGTACCAAAGCAATGAGATATAAGTGAAGCATTTCATTCCTTTCGTGACAGAAATGAGCTGTGAGGTTTGTTAAATAATTAAAAAAGTGATTTTTGATGGCAGCCAGCATGGGTCGTTTCAAGTTATAGCTCACGATTACAATCACATCTGATATAGATGACACACATGCTATGAATGCAAGACCATTTTTTTCCTTTTTATATGAGAAATGCACAGGCAGTTTCAAAGCTTGCTTCACAATTTGATTTCTGACGTATACATAAATGCATGCCTATAAATTATTCGTGTTACACCAGAGCCAACAGTACTTAAGTTGGTAAATCATGTTCATTACCTGGGTGTCTTTAATAGAAAACATATACTGATGCTACTAATCATATAGAAGAACAAACAGCGGTTTCATGAAAACCTTAAGGAATACGTGATACTGTTGTGTCCATCAGGTAATGAACTATGCGGCAGTTTCAGTTTTGTCTTCTCTGATTTTCAGTTTCGGTTCTCTTACTTTCAGTTCCGCTTCTTCAGAGTTTCAGTTTCAGTCACATGCATGTTGCTTGACACCGCGTATACGTGACGCAAGAAAAGTAGAGGGGGAGGGGGGGGGGTCGGAGGAAACTTGGCGTCAGCATGACATCGCTCGCTCCGGTGTGTCGTTCGATCTTCCATCTACATTACAACAACGTGCCGACGCAGTAAACCCTTACTATGAGTTTCACGGTATCTTACGCCCCCTTGTATATTCCTGGAAACCCCGGGCCAGCCACCAATGCCATGGAACCAGTGGAAGGTACTGTCTTCTACCTACTTAGAGGCGTCTGGCGCCTGAGTTTGCTGCATCCCGGCGCAAAGCTATGCTTCTGCATTCGCGCGGCGTCGAAGGTCAGCGTCGTTGCGGAACGCCTCCCGCCACGGGCGCAATTTTAAAACGAAGGAGCAGGGACCTCAATTAAATGAAGTTACAAAAGGCGAAGATGCGTTTCTAACCGCGCTCAACACTTGCGACCGTCTGTTCTCAGCAACGACGGAACGCCACCGTGGTTCAAGATATGTTTACAGAACCCTAGTGAGCCTAGATCTGTTAGAGGTTTATATTGCTCAGTTATGCGATCTTGCGAAGAATAGCGACTTCGACAATTCCTGCCCGCTCCCCGCGGCTGCTCGCTGGACAGGGGGTGACAGCGCGTTTTTCTTGTTCTCTTTATTTCTCTTTCTCCCTTTCCTAGTATTTTTCTTTTGTGCCCATCTTCTTTCCAGAATCCGATTGCTTGTTGCTCTGTTCATGTGGCTGACACGTGTGCCAATTCCAACTCCTTAAGAAGAGAAGGAAGATCGCTGTAACTTCAGTCTTGAGAAAGGACAGACAGGCTCTGTCCAAAACGTCGACTCAAAATAAATCTGTCTAAATGAAGCGTTTCTCAACTTTTCATGTGTGTGTGTGTGTGTGTGTGTGTGTGTGTGTGTGTGTGTGTGTGTGTGTGTGTGTGTGTGTGTGTGTGTGTGTGTGTGTGTGTGTGTGTGTGTGTGTGTGTGTGTGTGTGTGTGTGTGTGTGTGCGTGCACGTGCGTGTGTGTGTGTGTGTGTGTGCGCACGCGCGCGTGTGTGTGTGTGTGTGTGTGTGTGTGTCTTCCTCTCCTCCCCCTGTCGAAACATCTTTCCCAGGAAGGTCACGAGTTTCATAAACTAAAAGTTACGCTTCTACAGAGCGGCTTCCAAAATACCCGAGAGCGTGAGCAAAGAGAATCATACTTTATATATAAGTTTAATACTGTGCAGGCTGGTATGAATGAAAACCCTGGAACTCTCTCCACACTTCAGAGGTCAGAGGACTAGCCCTACTGAAATTCACAGCACCCGGACTGCATCGCCTGAGGTCATGCCAATTTGCGTGCTTGCTTCCACATGCCGCCCTTCTCCCCCTGCCATTCTTTCATGCTCATGACCAGAGAAAACAGTTGTGACAGCAAAGCATATTGCCTATTCCCCCCTCAACTTTTTATATATTTTTATAGTTTTATTTTTTCCGGCTTTGCAGATAGTAGAGCGTGATGCTCGATATAGGACCGTAACCCATAGCAATAACAGACACTTGGGCGATTTCGCGCCTTCGTTCCCCATTTTTATTTATTTTTATTCAAAATACCCCCAAAGGCCCTCATTTGAGGGTATTACATGGGGGGGGGGAGTAAGTACAAAGCATTGTTATAAGGTTAAAGATATTGCACTAAAATAAAATAGAAATCACAAAATATTAATCATAAATAGGCATTCACAGAAAGGGTCGCAACAAGCACATAACAACAAAATTTGAGCATAAATAACAGCACCGCTAGAAAAAGAAAAAGACAACACTGGAAAAGGTGCGCTGAAGTACAAAAAAAAATATAAAATAAAAGGAAGACAAGGCGGAAGAAAAGAACGCTCAAAAAATACCTTTTTAGTTGTTGAAACATGAGTGCATAAGATGTTGGAATTTATTTAGATCAGATTCAGTGGCAATTTCTGATGGCAAAGCGTTCCATTCGGTTATTGTGCGTGGTAAAAAAGAATAGGCATAATGGAAAGACTGGCAGTTAATGCGTTTAACTTTGTAAGGATGATCGCGACGTGGAAAGATAACTGGCGGTGGCTGAAAGAATTCATCATGAAGGGAAGGATGGTGATAAAGCTTGTGGAAAAGTGACAGACGGGAAATTTTTCGGCGCAGTGCTAAGTTATCTAACTCGGCTTTAGTCTTCAATGAGGTGACGCTCTTGTAACATGAATAATCAGAAAAGATGAATCGCGCAGCACGGTTTTGCATGGCTTCGATGTTACTGATGATATAATTCTGATGAGGATCCCAAATGGCAGACGCGTATTCGAGTTTCGGACGGATTAATGTGGTGTACGCTAGTTTTTTTTACATGTGTCGTGGCCTCTTTTAAATTATGTTTGAGAAGTCCGAAAGTACGGTTAGCGGAGGCAAGAGTGAGATTAATATGATGATTCCATGATAAGTCGGATTGTAGGTTAATGCCAAGATACTTGTAACTTGTGGTGAATTCTACACTATTCTACACTACTCTCCTCTCTCTCTCAGTTTCTAGGAAGGAGCCCTCTTTTTGTCTCCGCGACGGAACGCGGGGCGGAGGCGCCCTTCTGACGCGAGGCAGCGCGGAGACATTTGCGCTTTGCGGCGCCCGGCTCCGGGATCGGGTTTCTGCGGTGCGTTTGGCCGGCCGCACCGCCACCGTAACTTACATTCTAACTGTTAACAGCCGCACCCGCGGGGAACGCATCGAGCTCTGAGGCATATGCGCGCAGTGTTGTTTTCCGTTCCTTTGTTCTTTTCTTGCTGCTTTCATGTTTATGATATTCTCTGTCCTCGTGTTCGAACCTCTCGCTTCCGCCGAAGGAGGCTTCCCCCAATAATAATTCTTGTCTGCGCCCCCCCCCCACCATTTTTTTCCTCTGCTTTCTATTCCCCCCCCCCCTTTTTTTTCGTCTGTTCCTTTGACCACCCTCCTCCTCCTTTCCCTATGTCGAAGAGAGGATCTGGTCGCTCGCTGTTTGTCTCTTGCGTGATCTGTTTGTTTGCTCGAAGGAGAGCGTTTTTCAAAGGAGCAAGAGAAATAAAGAGAAAAAGAAAAAAATTGGAGGCTTATCAAGGTTAAGCCCAGTGGATGCGAAGCATGGCTAGGCGTTCTTCGCGTTCTTCATCGGTTTCCGTAGCACGCTGCAGCCTTCGTTTTGCCTTCCTATTTATTATTAACGTCCTTAGCGTTTGGAGGCATCTGACCGCATACACGCCCGGCGCTAAGACGCTGGCGCGGTTGCGGGCACAGAGACTGACGCGACGGCGGGCGCGCGCCGCTTCATCCCTGGCGTGACGTCACATATCACGTGATGCAGCGATGGTGGCGTGGCGCCGCCGCCGCGTCGCGCTCGACGGCACGAACCAAAGCGTGGAGGCCTCCGCCGGGCGACGTCCGACGGCGCGATATGAGGCCCCATCTGCAGCCGGTGTGACGTCATCACGTGACGTCACATCATGTGATTTCACTTCAGGGTCAATGGTGGCCACCGCCGGGAGGCGACCGACGGCGCGACATGAGGCCCCATCTGCAGCCGGTGTGACGTCATCACGTGACGTCATGTCACGTGACCTACTTGAAGGTCACTTGAAGGTCAATGGTGGTCACCGCCGGGAGGCGACCGACGGCGCGATATGAGGCCCCATCTGCAGCCTGTGTGACGTCATCACGTGACGTCATGTCACGTGACCCCACTTCAGGGTCAATGGTGGCCACCGCCGGGCGTCGCGCGAAGGCCCGAAACCTACGTTAATATGCTTCGCATAAAACGCGCTGTAGCCCCCTGTCCACCGAGCAGCCGCGGAGAGCGGGCAGAAAAAAAGAGAAATAAGAAAGGAAAACAAGGAGCAGGAGGGGAGAATAGGCGCCCCTCAAGGCAGAGCGGCGGCTCGTACAGAAACAGACGGTGGAGGATTTGCGGAACAGATAAGAATTATAGGAGGTATTCACATGACGCCGTCCGCCAAGGGCGCTAGCGGCCGGCGCGGCATTCGCCATGTTGGTTGGTGGTCGCGTGCGCGGCAGCCGCAGCATTTACCTCGCTTGTGATGTGTGAAATGTGAGTGTATTTAGCGTCTCGCCGCAGATCATTTCTGTCCGACCGGTAACACCGTGTGACTGAGTGGATACGCCGTGAACTGCGCGAAGCAGAAAAGAGCGGACACGCTGAAAAGGTTACACTTTGTGAAAACGTCGACCCGTAGGAATGTGCGCAGGTGCCGGCGTGGTGTGAGGCGTACTATAAGACGGCTGCCGTGCGCTGAATTCACCGATATTGAGGTCCGCCTTGTGCACGGTGTAAGTTTGCCGACAGGCCGAGGAATTAAAACATGCAAATCTATGAGAGGGTGCAACTGGTTGACAAGCGGTCAAGCCGAACATCCGTGCGGAGGGTGCCAACGGCTGAAGTGCCGCTTTTCACCTAGGTGAGTAGTTAAACGTGTCTGTTCGTTTAGCTAGCTTAACTTGTCGTCTCTGTCTGCTGAAAGTGACGTGTTACTACCGATTGTAGCGGAATCGCTGCACATCGCGTTGCTGCGAACCGGCCTACAGATTCCAGGTCTGGTGCACTCGAAGCAACGTTGCGTTTCTACAATCAAACCTGCAAAATATTGTTGTTATATCTGCCATTCGTGCTGCGAGTGCATGCCAGTATTTGTTCGACCATTTTGTCGCGTAAATAAAGCAGCTATGACGCAATGTGCCTTTTTGCTGAAAAAAATGAGGCTTCGGCAGTTCGCGGACTATACGGCCGCTGGAAATATGAGTTTCTGCAGCGTCAGTTTTGGAATATGGGCAATTAATCATGTGATGTGTTATCCACGATGTATCCTGCATGAGTAGCTGACAGTTACGAACTGATATTAAAAGCTGCAAGTCGTGTACATTCTTGCGTGCAATGCAGCCGGCCAGTTTCGCTGCCGAGTTGCGGCAGGAAGCTCGTTTAAATTACGGCACAGAATTCTGCTGCAAACTTTATGCACAATTAGCGTTCCACAAAGAAAATTGGACGTTGTCGCATTTAACAACGTGCAGAGATGTTACGGTTCACTAACAAATCAGGCCGGATACCTCACGGCGTACCGTGACACTGCGCGAGCTTTCGTGAAACGACCGCAAACGTGGCGCATTTGCCGCGGCGACGCTCTCGCCGTCTGGTAGCGCTGCCTCAGTGAATACCTTCTATAGATGCATGTACTCGCGTGCCGCTGGCCAAAACGAGTAAACAAATAAAACGCAGACAGGGCAGACTTCCCTGGAGCCTCTTCGACAGGAATAGTCAATGCGGAATCAGCGGCGCAGTTAGCTTAACTAGAGACACGTGCACACGTGCAAGATGCGCTTTCTTTATCCCGCGCGCGTTGTCAAAAACGTGGGGAATTCCGAGAAAAACCTAGGGAAAGTGTGTCTACCCCCAACCGGACATGACGTCATTAAAAGTCACGTGAACATGACGTTACAAACGTGACGTCACATTTTTTGACCAATCAGCGTTTCCAGCCTACCGACCCGCAAACGCTTGTCTGCAGAACATAAGAACTGACAGCCGTTTCTTCTTTGCTTTCACTCGTTTTCCAGTGAAAAAGTGGTCGCACCATTGTGCTAAAAGCAACAAGTAATCAAATTGCAATTCTAAATGTGGCGGCCGAATCAATGACGGCAGAATACAAGGATGCACTTCAGAAGGTTTGAGCACATTCATTTGCTGCGACGCGCACGATGTGCAAAATTGTGTTTTTTGGGCGGGAACCGTGGCACTTTAGAAAAAAGCGACCTGATTTTTTTAAAGGAAAAGCGACCTGCTTTTTTTAAGTTAATAGCAATACCCGCATATCTCGTTCTGCGAACATGCATAAAAATAACAGTGGCCAAAAATGCTGCGCATCCAAACTAAAATGAGACAAATGCTTTGGAGAGCACTAAAATAAAAATGCCGAAAAGCTACATCCGCCACATGGTGTAGTTCAGTGCAGACGCAAGCCGATTTGTACACAGCGTTCGTGCGGAGCTTTGAGGAATGAAGGTGAACTTCGAACGCAGGCAGTGGGATTGACTGACAATGCAGGCGCTCAAGCGCTGGCGAATAGTCATATAAAACAACCCATACACAGGCAGCGCGTCGTTAAGAAAACTGCGCTAATGTTTTGCTCCATTCCGCAGCACAGTGCTTCAGCGCTCCACACAAGCCTGCTCACGTTTTTATCGTACAACGACATTTAAGACGCAGAATCACTCACCATGACGGCAAGACGGATGTGAGACGGCAGGGATTCAAGAATATCCTTCCGGGCAGCAGCGTCGAAGTGGAAACTTCTCTCCCGCTGGCCAAGGGCGCGGCAAAGCCAGCGCTTGTCTCGATTCGCCCACAACGGCGCCATACCGCCATTCGAAGCAAGAGCGAGGGGCAAGCTCAGCCGTCGTTCACGATATCCACTTCGGTGAACTCGGTTAAGCATACGTCTTTCCTTTCTCCGTCGCACATCGGAAAGCAGCAGAGGCAAACGCGAAGTCGCCGCTCACGATACCTGTTCCAAGGGAGCCTCCAGACAGCCCGCCGTGCTCAATTCTGCGACGCAATCCGAGACGGCCCCGCTGGCGCTGCTAGGCCAAGCGTCTACACCGCTCGTAGCGTCCGCACTCGCGACTCTCTCGCTGCCTCATGATCCTTTGCGCCGCCCAAACCTTGCTGCTTCGTTCCGGAACTAAGCGAAGCAGATAAAAGTACACATTTCATTGGCGCGTTCTTTTGAACTACCTCGCTCCGTCTTAGTTGCCATACGGAGTTTTTATTTCTACACCGTTCGGAAGATTCGGAATGCCCGTAACCACTCCGTTAGAGACGGCTGCATGATGAACGATTGCAGACCTAGTTAGCACGTCGTCAGTTCTAGCTGGTGTTACTTTGGTTTTTATGATACCATGCGCTCCGTTTTACCGGTGTTCGCTTCTGGCGATGCGCAGCTTTAAAGCGGACGAACACCGATAAACCTCCCATCTCGTATCATTCGTGTTTAGTGTGTAGTTGACTGGGGATCTGCGCTTCAGGACAAATGTAGGGGCCATGATATTTGGAAATATGTTTCATGGAGAGACCGGGGGTACTGGATGGCATTCACAGCCACACGTGTGAATGGGTGGGAAGGTCGGTTCAAGCTGATCTTCACATTGGCGCTGTTTGTGGCTCCCCTGTGTGTATGTCGTGAGCGATCGTGTGATCTGGCGGCGGTCTTCAGCGTGCTGGGCAGCTTCAGAGATGGTTTTGCTCTCATATGCGGCAGGGCGGTAGGAAAAATCTGTGTGGATGAGAGCAGAGCGCACGGATGCCGGCCGTGAACCAGAAAAAACGGAGAGAAGCCCGTGGTAGACTGTGTAGCAGTGTTACAGCCTAAGCTATCGGAGGTGTTTCCGGGAAGACTAAAAATTTTCACAAATAGGCTTTTTTGCGTAAAATATGGCTTTTCTGTCATAGTATTGTAAGCGTTGGCGGACACCTGAAAGCTGGTGAATGATCTCAAGTAGTAAGCTGGCTAAATAATTTCTGATAACTAACGCTTTACCTATCACAGATAGGCAACTAGTTGCAATTAGAGATTTTCAGCCGGTCTCTAATATTAGTCATATCGGTTTTTAAAATTTCGAAAATGTGATTACCTTCGCCGTTGTGGCTCGGCAAAATTTGGACGCATCGTGCGAAAGTATATGCGTTTTCGAAAGCATGCAGGCAATGCAACCCCTCCAGTGCACGAAAAAGTCTAATTTTGTGGAATCACAGTGCCAAGGCTAATCGCGTTTTCAAAATCCTAAAAACTGACATGGCCATTACTAACGACAGGCTACAAATCTCTAATTGCAGCTAGGCGCCTAACTGTAGTAGTTGAAAATTTATTATTAAAAATCAGTTAAACATCTTAATGCTGAAGACGATTCACCGGTTCTCTGATGTAGGCCAACACTGGTGACACTATGCTGCAAAAACCGTTATTATGCCGAAAAAGCCTCTTTCTGAAAATTTTTGTAAGCGTTCGCTGAAACACCCGCTATAGGGCAGAATAAGGTCCTGTTCGTGTGGTTGGCAGTGATATGCATGGCCAGCATGTTAGCAGGGTGCGATTAAAGCGTTCGGTTAGACCATTTGTTCGAGGATTGTAGCGGTACAAGTCCGATGAATTTTGTTTCCCTCAGGGAGCAGAGCTTTAACAACGTCAGACAAGAACACGCGTCCCGTATCACTGAGGAGTTCACGAAACCACCTAGGCGATCGACAAAACGTTCCTAAATGAAAGACGGCACATTACCAGCTGTAGCAGCCGGAAGCGCTGCAGTTTCAGCTTAGGGGATCAGGTGATCAATGCCAATAATGACCCAACGGTTGCAAGCACTAACATACGGCAGATGGCTGTATAAGTAGATTCCATCACGGTCTAATAGGCGAGGCGGGCAGGGTAGTGGCTGCAGCTACGCCAGCTACACCAGCGGCTCGATGAGGCATGTCCAACATTCCCGGAAAAAAAATTATAAAATTGAAAAGCTGTAAGACACTGTCATGAAAATATTGAAGGTAACGGTCATTCTTCTGATATGCAACAAAATCTTCCTTTTAAAGTCTTTCCATCGATTGCATCGAAAAGTTAAGACTGCCATGCAAAACCAATAGTGAACACTTTTAACGTTAGCAAAAACGTAATAGAAAAAAATTCAAGAATGTCATTGGGTGATCTGCGGATATATTGATTGTTCTAGTGAAATCTTACATTATACGAAGAAATTGAGTTCATGAATGGATTCTCGAGCAAAAATGCCTTTCTCCAGAATTGTTTGGTATGTTGTATTTGCCGCGCTAGCAGTACCTGATACGGATGCCAGTGTACATTTTGAACATTCCGGCGTGTCCGAAATGCAGGCGAGCGTAGAAACAGGTGCATATTCGGGAGCGTAGATGCCGTGGAATGACGAGACGGCATTTGCGTCCATCAGCGTTATAGTCGCAGCGATAAATGAGGCTATCGCAAGGGCGCGGATAGCTGGAGCCGCAAATGAATCGGATAAAAAGTGGACAAGAGAGGAAATCCGTTTGTTTTTACGCTGCTATGACGGCATATTGCTTATCGTGAGCGAAGACACAGTGGCTTCGAGGGTGAGGAGCCTGGCAATCTCGTCAGGCAGCGGAGTGCGGCACAAGTCATCGGGATCCTGACAGCCTTTCAAGCCAGTCGGCCGGAAGGACCTTTTAACAAGTCAACCAACAAAGGACATGGTGGTCCCTGACTACATCAAATAAAGACGGCCATAGAGGTAAGGATGAGGCTCCTACAGCACAAACTATACACAAGCACACTTTTTCTGTGACTGTGTAGTTGCGCTCGGCTTTCTTCGGGATGCGGCTGCCGTAAGCGACTATGCATTCGTTAAATACAGATTTTCTCTCAGCAAGCGCAGCCCCGAGCACAATACCACTGGCATCCGTGTGTACTTCGGTTGGTGCTTGCGGGTCAAAGTGGCGCACTATGGGTGGTGCCGTGAGGAGAGCGTGCGAGGTGTTGTATGTGTCGTAGCATGCTGGTGAGCAACGTGAGAGGAGGGCAGGAGGAGGAGAAGGAAAGCGGGGCCGGAGGTCCAACTTGAGAAATCCGCGCTGCTGCCGAGGAGCTGATTTAAAGGGGCAACAAAAGCGGCAAAGTGACGAATAAAAAGCCGAAAATGATAAAAGAAGCATAGGAAGCTGCTCAGTTCCTTAAAGAATGAAGGTTTCTGAAAACCAATCACAGCACCCTCCTTTGACATAAGGTGGCCTAAAATGGTCAATTCGCGAGCAGCAAAACGACACTGTTTAAGTTGAGCTGAAGGCTGGCGTCCGTAAGGCATGTCAGTGCGCTCTTGGCCCGGACAGATGAGTCTTAAAGTGGGGCGAAAAAACCATGATGTCGTCCAGATAGCACTGGCGGGATTTGTATTTCAGACCAAGGAATATAGTGCCCATCATGCGCTCAAAAGTTGCAGGAGCATTAGAGGCTGAAAGGCTTGATGCTAAATTCATCCACGACGTCAGAAGTGACAAATGCGATTTTAGATCGATTTTCGGCCGCCATGGAGCCCTGTCAGTACCCAGAGCATGAACTGGGAGAAGAGTTCTGCCCCTTGTAGACAGGCTAGTGCATCATTAATGCGTGGAAGAGGGCAAATGTCTTTCCGCGTTATTTCATTCAGGCAGTGGCAGTAAACGCAGAATTGAATAGAGCCATTTTTCTTTACGAATACCACGGTGCAGGCACACGGACTGTGAGAGGCCCCTCTGAAGCACGTTGTGAACCAACTGTGAGCCCATACCGTGCTTCCGTTCAGTGGCGGAGACGCGGTACGGGCGCTCACGAAGAGGGGCGTGGCCACCGGTGTCGATGTGGTGGGCGACAGTGTGCATGCGGCTCACAGAGGGTTAGTGGGAACCGAAGGAGGCGCGAAACTGATGAAGTAGCGCAAGTAGTTTAGTGCGTTGATGTGCTGAAAGCGTTGCGTCGATTGAGTGAAGGAAAACGTCTGTAGGCGAAGTGTCCAGCGCGGAACCGGCGGGCTGGGGGCGTCTACAGGGAAGGACATCGAACTGCTATTCTCATCACGATGAAGGATGGACTCAATAAGCTGGACGGTGCCGAGGCACTCACAGCGACGCACAGAGGAAGGATACGCAAACGTATTGGTCACGAACAACGCGCTAAAGCCAGCTCACAGGGTGAGTACGGCGTAAAGTAGGGGCAGTCTCTTGCGGCGGAGAATAATGGGCAATTGGGTAAACAGTACGTTGCCGTTGCGAACAAAGTCACAAATGATGGGCTCAAAAACAGCAGAGCACGCTTGTAATTCAAGATCTGCGGCAACGACGGCTTTGGGAGAAGGTGCATAATAGGCAGTGTGTGACGAGGAATCGCTGAACGCAAACAACTCCTTTTCAGCACGAGCACAATACATGACGGCGTTATGGCGCGTACAGAACGTCCTGTATAACAACTCGTGCAGTGCACGTCGCTAACGGCTCCATGGATTACGCGCTTGCTGTGCGCAGCAAGAATCCAGAAAGTCGTGTCGCCACTTTCCGCAAGCAAGATCATAAGATCATAAGGTTGCGGCCATGACATAGGGTGCCTCGAGCCAGCGCCGCCATATTGAAGCACACGGGATCGGCTGCGCTAGCGTTCGTAACGGCGCCGTTCATGCGCGCTTCGAGTGCTTTGACTTTTTCATCAATACTGCATCTTTTTACTCGTATTAGCCATTTTAACATCCGAGTGTCGAATTAATTTTAGGGCCCTGAGGGGTTGGAAAATTAGTGTGCTGGCTGGCATTTTAAAGATCCGCTGCCCAGCGGGTGATACCGCTCCATGCGAGTGGAAGAATGGTTTTCATTCTTTTTCTACGTGGTTTTTGGTCTTTCAAGTCATGCGCTTTGACAACAGCCGCTCGCGCGCGGCGGTTGGTTTCGCTTTTGTCGCGCGGGCTGTTTCCTTTTGTCGTGCTCGCAAAGACTAAACCTTTCTGCTTTTTAATCTTTCAAAGTGTACCTGCGAGTGCTTCGACTGTTTACTGCTCACAGGGATGCAATTACATCTGTTTACAGGCCGGCGCTGGTATATACAAACGATGCCGTGCATACCAAAGTTGCCACTGCGCCTGTATTTTCTTTCTCGAGGCCCA
Organism: Amblyomma americanum; assembly: GCF_052857255.1. Lineage (NCBI taxonomy): Eukaryota > Metazoa > Arthropoda > Arachnida > Ixodida > Ixodidae > Amblyomma > Amblyomma americanum. The sequence goes on from NC_135498.1 coordinate 206,712,329, forward strand.
CGAAAACTGACTGCCCCTCGTTGGCGGTAGGATAAAATACTACTGCAAGTTTTCCACTCGTTTCATTTTTCTGACGGGCGCCCAACCACAGAGCGTTCTTGCGACCGCTCATATGCAGACTTCACTTGCGCTCAACCAGAAAAGGTTTATTAAAAAACTGCAGTTTTGACGGTGCCTGTGCATAGAATAAAACCTTTAGAAAATATAGCGCCATCTGGTATGTGGCGCGCGAACTGCGGTGCCTCCGCCATTACTTGGGCATACGCCTGCTGGACTACGCTCGGTCGCATTGAAAGCTACGGCGCCCAGCGCAGCCACAAGAAACGCAATTTTCTTGTTTCTGTGTCCTAGACATCTTTCTTGACATTGGCTCTCTGCTCCAAGCTACAGTCACGATGCCGGCATGCTACTGTGTGCCCTTCTGCAGCCAGCGCGGCGTAAGAGACGCGCACGGAAACAAGATATGTATCCAGAGTACGGAGCGCATGAAACAGCTGCATGCTTGCTCCTTCTCGTCTGTGTCCTGTTCGTTTTCACGTTACAATAAATGGTATAAGTATTGCAAGAGCAGCGAAAAGTTCCTTCTACCGTGTAGCCTTTCCGCTGTATAGTGAGCACAAATATAAAGGTGCCGCCTTCCGTGCACTCGAGCAGATGCATTGTTTCCGATGCTGGCGACTGTTTCTGCTCGTCAGAAAATCAAAACGTTGCTCATGCGCAATTCTTTTGCATTTGCTAGCACCCGCGTCTCAACCATTCATAGTGAGTTCTGTGTGCGCGAAAAAAAGAACGACGGTGCGGCACGCGAGGAGCGCCGTCGTTCTCTCCGTTGCGAACCTGCAGCAAACGACGCCGACATAAGTGGAGTGCGGCAGCGTTTTCGTTGGGGCAGTGCCTGCGCACTCTGGCTTAGCAAACACTCCCGTAATCTGTCGTCTTGATCTCAAGTGAGCAAACCGCGAGTGATTTTGCACCGACGGCTAGGCGCACCGCCTCTGCTGATCGAACGCCCGTACCAGGATCGACGCGCATTTCGGCCTGCAGTGCACCTGCTCGTAGTCGAGTCCGCTCCAAGAGTTGTTAGGCCTCCTTTAACGACAGCACATTTATTTACTAAGTTAAGCTAAGTTTTGCAGCTCTGCCTCACAGTCACGGCAAAAGGAATATTTTCTCTACGGCAACGGCGCTGACCCAAGCCGGTCCGCTTGCTGAGGCGACGACAGATCATGGGAGGAGTGCACAAACTGAAAGCCTAAAACAAAGCATAAGCGGCATGCATTTCTGGGCTACGGGCAACATTTTTTGTGAATGCAGAACCTAGCGCGACACGGGCAAAATAGCGCGACAGCGCCGTTCATCGCTAGGGCCTCCGCTCGTAATTTTGTGTGCATAGAGCTCAGCCTTGAGCAGCCTTATTAGTGTGTTCAAAGTCGTCCCACTAGCTTAGTAGTAACTAACGGTACGCGGGTGCGCTTAGACACCTAATTCTCCTTACGCGCGACGGATAAACTTTTCCTGTGCGTACGCATCCCCGGAGCTTTCTGCCAGACTGAAGCACATTCGCAGACAAAATAATATGGGCCACACTCTGTGGCTTCAACTCCTGCCTCACATTTATTAATGAACATAGAATCTTTTCTTCCCCTATGTGCAAGTGCACGCGACACTTGCAGAGGTATGAGACACTACATTAGTGTTGCTAGATGGTGCCTAGACGAGCTTGATTGCACAAGCATGGTCCACATTATTCTGTCTTCAACTGTATGTACTGAAGAGGTGAAGAAAATGTACATTTTTCATTTCTTCACAACAAGGCATCTGACACCATTTTTCGAAGTGCATGTTTATTGATGCTTTTACACCTGCACCTTGACCAATTACTAAGTGGGCTGTACTTTTGCAGGTCACTTTCCTAGGGTTCCCCACAAATCCTGGTTTGAAAAAAATGGATTGCCGCAATAAGGAGAGATGAGGGCAAGGAGTTCCGCATAAACAAGCACACAAAGGTGTGCTCAAAGCACTTTGCCGATGGTGACTTTTATGCAAGCTATATTACCGGCACAGGGCGACTCAAAAATGATGCAGTGCCAAGCATATTTAGTTTCGCACAGAAGCAAAGTAAAGTGCAAAGGAAGCCACCGAAAGAGCGTTGCGTGCAGAATGTTGCTATGAATGGAGAAGTGACAACAGCCAGTGGAATGCAAGCCGACGACATATGTGATGAACTTTCTGGAACGCCTCATGTACCAACCGCATGTCTGGATGCTGAAATTAACTTCAGCTCCTTGAAATCACAGCCGCCTCAATGTACACGGGATTGCACGGGACAAAAACAAGCACAAGATCTGAGGCAATCACTCACAACTTTGAAGAATGAACTGAACGTTACCGAAGAGCATCTCCGAGAGGCTCATGTTGAACTTCAAAGAGCTAAACAAGAAGCAAAAGAAAAAGAAGAAGAAATAAAATCAGTAAAAGAAGTGCTGTTTCTTATCAGCAGAGAACTGGAACTCACCAAAGCAACAGCAGAGAAGCTTGAAAAGAAAGTTGGAAGAGAGTTTTCTATTGACCGATTTAATCACAGTGATGATGACATGAGATTTTATACCGGTCTGTCATCATATGGAATCTTTAAAACAATTTTAGTTTTCTGTAATCCAGGGGAACAGGGAGAAAACATCAGACTCAAATCTTCATCACATGCACACCCATCGCAGGCAGGTTGGCCAAGAAGCCTGACAGTGGAAAACGAGTTTTTCCTTTTTCTTGTAAGAATGCGCCTTGGATTTTTTTGAGAAGGACATTGCTGACAGGTTTTGTGTGTCAACTGCCACAGTATCAAGAATCTGTATTACCTGGGCCAGTTTTGCTTTCACTAAACTAACACAGATACCTCTGTGGATGTCAAAGGGACATTTTCAAAAGGAAATGCCACTTTCCTTCCAAGGAAAGTATTCTGCAACTCGAGTAAATACTGGATGCAACATATATTAAACGTCAGAGAGCCAGCTCACTTGCACTGCAGTCGGCAACATTGTCATCGTACAAATCAGCGAACAGCTTCAAAGGACTGATTGGCATCTCGCCCGATGGTAATGTGACCTTTGTCTCCAATTTGTTTCCAGTTTCTATTTCTGACAAAGAATGTGTGAGCAAGAGTGGTTTCTTGGCCCTTCCTTTCAATGATGGTGATGTTGTCATGGCAGACAAAGGTTTCAAGATTGAAGAAATGCTCGAGACAATCAACGTAGCTTTGAACAACCCCCCCTTTCCTCAGAAGAGGTCTATTCAGTGAAGAGGAGATAAAAGAAACGGAAGAAATAGCATCCCTGTGGATACATGCTCAGCGACGCATACAGCGCATCAAAAAGATTTCATATCTTCGATAGGCTGGTACCGCTTTCTCTGGGCCCCATCATAAGAACGGATAACTGGGCGAGTTGGTAGGGAATCATGTTTAACTGCGCAAAGAAACGAAAACAGAGAAGAAGAAGGCACGACGAGCGCTCATGTCGTGCCTTCTTCTCTGTCTTCATTTCTTTGCGCTGGTAAACATGAGCCCCATCATAATTGAAATGCGGATTGTATGTGCTATACTAACTAACTTCTAGTCTCCCCTGGTGCAACTGATGAGTGAAAGTTTGACAAATCTGCTCCTGTCATTATAAAAGGCAAGCTTTGTTCTCCCTTTTCTGAGCCTTGATGTTATGTAGTATGTGATAGCAAATAAGTGATGCTTGAAAACTGACAATGGACTTTGTGAATAGGGTAGCTGTACAGCCCATTACCCGTTTCCACACAACCATGAAATTCTTTATTTACACAGACACAAAAGAGGAAGACAAAGGCTACAGGATGAAATATACAGAATAAAACGTGCATGCCAGAAAATCTGAGTTATCAGTAAATGCACCATGCACCCAACACACATTACGACTTGACGCAAGAACTGAGCAATATAAATGTCTGTGCTCGACTTCGTTATTCTCTCAGGTAAAGCAACAAGGTCTGCGTGGTCTCCTTCATCCCTCGTTTCTTGGTTACCAGAGAAGCACATTAAAAAGTCTGGTATGAAAAACACAATTTGGCACATTAGCAGCTTTACGGTATAACAGCACAACAATAAGCAAGAACAAATGGAAGGATAAGGTTGTATAGACAGGCATATGAAGGTGGAAGTTACAACTGCCATAAAGAGAGGCACGAATGTCAGCAGACTTGGACACTCCAAACTGGTTGCTGGATATCCATCGAACAGACAGAACAAGTATTTGTGCACGCACGGGCCACCATTGAATATTTGTAGTGATTCCCGTGTATTATCCACTTTATTAAATATTTGAGTGTATTTTCCAGTGTTCATTAAATATTGTGACATGCTTGTCGTCTCCTTTACATTACAAAAACTATTCTATTCCCCGTCACATAAGACATGCCACAAAGGAGTACTGACACCAAACATTAGTTGCTAGGTTTTCTTCATGGTTCATACCACACTAGTAAATACAGAAAAGGCGGTACTCGCCAACTATTTCTGGCGGTTCAGGCAGGCTGCCTTTAGTGCTACAGTGAATGAAGATGACAAAGAAATTATGCTGAAGTTTTCTTGTCTCACACACATGACAGAGGGGCAAAACGTACAAACATTTGGAGTCTACATTCCTTTAATGACATTGATACGGGGTGGCAAGCCAAAGAACAGTACGACTTGATGGCAGGCGAAATACAATTTTAATGGCTGTGGGCCTAGTGTCATCGCTCAGTCCCGTGCCACTGCCCGCTTTTTCGTTGTTCTCTCTTTAACAATATTGAGAGCAGAATCGTTGGTTTACAGGCACTATGCATTCTTAAAGGTGTACTAAAGAGGAATCTGAACTCGTCTTTTTACCGCGGGAACACTACACGTTCCGGGCATTCTTAGAAACTTAGAATTATTCTCCTGGGTGGCCGATTGCCCTGATTAAATCTCAGTAACCGTCCAAGCTCCCGCCTTTTCTTTTTTTTTAACTCAACGCGGTAGGTAGGAGGAGTCAACCAACGCGTCAGCCAGTCCCGTGGCGGCTTTCTGCTCTGCCATCGGTGGAGTGATACGTAATTCAAAGAACCCACGTGAAATTTTTAGTTTCGCGGTCCGCATTTGTGGTTATATTACCTACCGCGTTCAGTTCAGAAAAGGCTGGAGTCGGGCCGTTTTATCCGATTTTATTAGGGCAATCGGCCGCACGGGATAATTTGAATTTTCTAAGAATGCCCGGAATGTGTAGATAGAGTTCCTGCAGTAAAAAGACGAGTTCAGATTTCTCTTTAGTGCATCGTTAAGGGCGTTTCGAGGCCATATATGGCAAAAGTAAATAATAATAATTGTTTTTTTTTGGGGGGGGGGGATAGGAAATGGCGCAGTATCTGTCTGATATATCGTTGGACACCTGAGCCGCGCCGTAAGGGAAGGGATAAGGGAGGGAGCGAAAGAAGAAAAGAAGGGAGGTGCCGTAGTGGAGGGCTCCGGAATAATTTCGACCACCTGGGGATCTTTAACGTGCACTTACATCGCACAGTACACGGGCGCCTTGGAAAGGAAAGAAAAAAAGAAATTGTCGAGTTTCTGTCTTGCAACAGCCCAATCTTAAGCAGAAAACATGACGCGGTCAATGATCAGGAACTGATCAGAAAAAACAACAAAATCGGTCCAGGATGAAGCAGATAAAGCCATCTGGCCAAGGACCTGATAGCAATACTTATGGCCATGGTGCAGCCTAAACACACCCATGCTGTCGTTCTTGAGGCAGTGCCCATCCCCCATATCGTCAGGAGTTTTTTCCTACAAACTGTAGGGGCACTTAACCTCAAGAAGGCCATGTTAAGGAATTTCGCACGGGTCGAAGAGTAGCCTGTCCGATGAAGCTCCCAGCCATGGACACGTAGAAGGGTCCACGACCAATTCGCTCCTACAGGCTTCGACATCATGGCCCCTGGCTTTCATCACAGTCACGTACCGCTGCACAGACGGCTGCTCATTCGTAATGCCGTACCTGCAACATGAATATACATTTGTAGCGAGAGCCTCGTTCGCCAGACAGCATGAAACATGCTCTGAGCGTGTAGGTTCACCACAGACTCGATTCTCGACAAAGGAAAACTAATTGTAAAGGATGTGTGGAGTCAAAGAGAGAGATATATATATCTCAAAGGGCAAAGCGGCTAGAGGTTTATGCTGTAGCGCGCCTCCCGTGACCGACGAGCGGCGCAGATGGGCGAGGAGGCGTCTTTAGTTACCGAACACACGGCACCGGCGTGTCGCGTCGCTTCCCCCTTGCTTCCTCTACACGCTTGTTCCAAGAGAACACAGAGCAGTCCATGCAGCACGCTTCAGTCATGGCGCAGAACACTGTACAGACGCAGGCTTGTCTGGAGCGCCCGAACTGAGGCCCGCGAAGCAAGAGATGAGAAATTTAAAAACAGGCGTTTTCACGGGTAATCCCAGCACGCAATCGCTGCATCAGAGCCAAGCAAAACATAAAAAAATGCAGTTCTCACACAAAGCAGCTGCGTTGAGATTTCTGGTTACTTGTGTAGTAGACCGATTCTGAGCTCTCTAGACCAGCGTGTACACATCAACACGGTTTCAGACAACATTAAGTACGAGGTCACGTTCGTATCGCATTTTCGCCCAACATGACGCCCGAGTTCAAGTCTGTGCATTAAATGTTGTTAAACATGCTACGCTTATATTGTTCCTAGTGATGGCACATATATGCTGCGGTTAGCAACTAAATTTAAACGCGTTCTCTGCCTCTGACGTACAGCGCGGACGCACTTCAGTGGTATTCACGGACTCAGTAGAAGCACCGTGAACGCGAATTTTTGCAAGTCCGCAAGAGAGGCACTAATACTCTATCTGCAGGATGACACGGCAACGTGCACTGTCGACGGATCGCAGTAAGTTTCGCGTACCAGCTTGTAGCTTCGCTGAGAGGTGCGGCCGGACGAACCGCGCACACCGTGGGCATCACAATAGGAGTCCAAAACCCTTTCCAAAAATCCGTCCGGGATGATGGTCAGGTCCTTCGACCACTGCAAATTTTCCACCATCGTTTTCACAAATGGAACCAAAGTATTGTAGACGCAACAAGGTGGAAACTGGTGCAAAGGCTGAGCAGAGCACCTGTGCGTCTTCTAGGTGCCCAAAATATGGCGACGGCGCCGACGGAAGTTGCTGATGATGATGCCTGCCAAGTTGCCAGACTGAATTTTCTAAATGGTCTACTGCAATTTTGCCTGCAAAATCGGGTGATGATGGGTTAGGCTGTTCAAAATAACTGCTACCTAAAGGGTGAGCTTCATTACTGCTGCAGAAATATATGTAACCTAGCTTGTCAACCTCACCACTTACAGACAGAACAGGCTACAAAAAAAAACAAAGCAAATTATTTATTTAATGTCAAGGGCAGTCAACCATGAAAAAACGCCGCCTACAATACAAGTAAACAAGACAGAGGGACAGAAAAGTGTGGTATGTACTGTGGGGTTTAACCTTAAAAGGAAAGCATAAAAGCAAAACATGAAAAAAAGTGCAAATCAGAAAATAAGCGAGCAAGACATAGAGGCAAAAGTTGCTGTGTACACTGTGGTGTAACCTTTGCAACAAACATGAAAACAAAGCAGAAAGAAAGATGCAAACTACAAAAAAGCCAGCAAGTCATTGGTAAAAAAGCAGCTATTTAAGGTGTGGTGTAACATTTAAAGCAAAGTACTCTACGGCAAGTTCACACCAGCCACAGTCTTGCTGTCATAACCGTCGTCTTAATCATCAGGCTCGTTTAGCCAGCGGAGGTAAATACGCAATCGCATGACAACAAAACGGCACATCAGTTTTCTCATAACGCTTGGGTGGTCAGCGCACTCCCTAGGTGGCAGAGAAACTGATCGCTCAATAAGGCTCGTCAATGTATTGATTGGGTGATTCAAATGACAAATATCCTTTTCCTGTGAAAATTTCTTCAAGACACATTCACAGGAAGAAACAAAGCGCAGTACCGTATGGCTTACATACACCAAAGTTTTAAAACCTTGATTGTACTCCTTGAGCTGCACAAGAGCATGCTCATCGGAAGCCTCATCAGCAATGAGGGTCTCAGTACAGGCAGAGCATGGTTTGTTAGTAGAGATAAAAGACTTCACCAAATGCCCTGCCAAGTGAGCAATGATGTCATTTTCTACAAGAGACAATGGCTGGCCCTCTGTGCATTCATCTTCGTACGAGGGTTCTTGAAATTCTTTCTGCACTTCTTGAATCTCTGCGGAGAAGAAATCTAGTAAGTAGTTGCTGTCGTCAGCTTCATAACCAGAGTTCTTACGTACCTTGAGGAACTGGCTGACAAAATTCTGAGCGCATTTTTTACATCATATGCACAGGGCACGGGAGAAATCATCCGGATGACCAAATACAGTTCTCCAGGCAATCTTGGGCCAATCGTCCTGTAAAGAAGAATGCGTAGCCACATTCCTTTAACAGAAATTCATGCAGTTGAAGCACTACAGCAGTGGACATTAGCGCCTCTGCCTGGCATGGTTTCCAGACCTTTTTGATGCCAGTGCCTAAGCTCTCAATGACTTCAACAGCGAGTTTCAGCGTTGCAATAACCTCTTCATATTAACTTTCAATTGATAAGCTCAGAGCAACAACAGGGTGCCGTGCAGTCATGATTGTGTACCATTTGAAAATGGCTTCACAAAACCAGGCTGTTTTTTCAGCCTTGGGCAGCAGCTTTATGTGCTCTACAAAGTACCTTATAGCTGCAGGTGCTTCCTGGAATAACTGAACAGCTACCCCTACCTTCATGTTTGTGAAGTGACCGTTGGAAATGTGCACAGTACTCAGGTTAGGCGCCACCTTCAGTTGTTCTGTGTACATCTTTAGGACTGCTTCTATGTACTCAATCGACACATCACTGCTTCGTAAATTGTACTTTGCCACTATTTCTTCACTAAGTTTCATGGGATCTTTTCGCACAAGGTGGCCTCTAATATTTTTAGTATACAGTGTTGTGCGTTTTTATCGTGAAGACTAAAAAGTTTCCCCGCCGCAACCGCTGGCTCATTTGCCGTGAACCTGCACACAGAGCTTGCGTATTACGGTAACTTTTGTATCGTAGCAAGTATGACAATGGTACTTAGCTGAGCCGTGCATGATGCGAAAACGCGATCGTCTACGTAGAGATCGGCGAACCAAACCCCGATGACGACGTTTTTTCGCTAAGCTGCGGAAGTGGCGCCATCTGTTTTTGGCAGTCGAAAGCGTCACGACTAGGCCGCCGAGGCCAGCGTTTCGACAAGCGCGGCCCTTTGAATATGCCGTTCCGTGCGTTTCGTCTGCTTCAACTGAAGCGCTTGCAACATTTTCGACTAATTGAGCGGAAAAATATCAGAACAACAAATTTAAAGAGCCTTTACCTTTCAAAGAATACTGCTCGTCTCGGCGGCCTTGTCGGGACGCTTTCCACTGCCGAAAACAGATAGCGCTACTGCCGCTTCTATGTACTCAATCGACACATCACTGCTTCGTAAATTGTACTTTGCCACTATTTCTTCACTAAGTTTCATGGGATCTTTTCGCACAAGGTGGCCTCTAATATTTTTAGTATACAGTGTTGTGCGTTTTTATCGTGAAGACTTTAAAAAGTTTCCCCGCCGCAACCGCTGGCTCATTTGCCGTGAACCTGCACACAGAGCTTGCGTATTACGGTAACTTTTGTATCGTATCAAGTATGACAATGGTACTTAGCTGAGCCGTGCATGATGCGAAAACGCGATCGTCTACGTAGAGATCGGCGAACCAAACCCCGATGACGACGTTTTTTCGCTAAGCTGCGGAAGTGGCGCCATCTGTTTTTGGCAGTCGAAAGCGTCACGACTAGGCCGCCGAGGCCAGCGTTTCGACAAGCGCGGCCCTTTGAATATGCCGTTCCGTGCGTTTCGTCTGCTTCAACTGAAGCGCTTGCAACATTTTCGACTAATTGAGCGGAAAAAATATCAGAACAACAAATTTAAAGAGCCTTTACCTTTCAAAGAATACTGCTCGTCTCGGCGGCCTTGTCGGGACGCTTTCCACTGCCGAAAACAGATAGCGCTACTGCCGCCCTTCAGCGAAAAAGCGTCGTCTGCGGGTTTTGGCTGCCGATCTCTATGTAGACGATTATGTTTTCGCATCATGCACGGCTCATCTAAGTAAGTACCGTTGTCAAACTTGCTACGATACAAAAGTTACCATATTACGCAAGCTCTGTGTGCAGTTTCACGGAAAATGAGCCAGCGGTTGAGGCGGGGAAATTTTTTAAAGTGTTCACGATAAAAACGCACAACACTGTATGTGAAGGATCTGGCATAAAAAACAATGACATGGAATTGTCACGTGGGTGGGGAACAGTGCATGTAGTGACAGAGTAGCGGGAGCTTGACAGGTTTAAGCTCCGCCACATCGCACGGTTGGAGCTCTCCATGTCACATGTCACGCACAACACACGCAAAGAAATGTCTGCACAAAGGTTGATTAAATGGAAGACAAAGTCTCTCAGCTTCTCTCCATTGACAAAAGCACCTGTGTAGTGATAAGCAATCACCTGCTTCCAGCGTGTGTTTACGCCTCCAACCATAAAGACGAGTACATGGTTTGCTGCTCGTTCGGTTTCACGGAGCGTCACCTTGCCAAGGAAGCAGTCACCACTGCGGTCAAGCTCGACACTCATCCGAATCTCCATTTCACCGAGAAATATGGCGCAGTCTTTTTCAATGTTTGACATTGCGGCCACTTTCACTTTCATCATATTTACTATATCAATCAAAACGCCGGGCTTAAATGACAGGTGCTGCAGTCGTCTGCAGAGTGTTCTTCGTGAAGGAAGAGGGTTGCCCTGTTCTAAAAGTAAGTCGCAGCCTGCAGAGCCACAAGCAAGTTTGAGTTGCCGCGCTTTCGTTATGGTTTCTGCACTCCATGTACTACCTTTCCGGCTCTTTTTCTTCAAGGCAGCCTTCTGGTCCTCGTTCAAGAAATCCAAATTTTTGGTCGGCGCACAGAGATCTTTTTCTAGCCGCTTTGTTTTTCTGGCAGCAGTCTTCAACTTCTTTTTTGCTGTCGACAAGTTTTCATGCAAATCAGTGTTTTTCTTTTTCGCATCTTGCTGGGCCTTTCGTAGCTCACATGCAGAGAGCGAGGAAATACCTTCATTGCTCTCATCCTAGACGGCACTTACTTCGAAAGACTCAGTTCTTCGGAGTCTTCTTGGTCAGCTTCTGTAGCAGCTGTTGAGGACGAGTTGGTGCCTTCCACGCCAGCAGGTCCACATTCGGCAGGCCGTCTCGTAGGCAGTTTCCTTTCATTATGTAGAGCTGAATTAATAAAAATAAAAAAGACGTCTCAATGCTTATTGCAATAACTGCAAATCGCGGAAATAATGCGCTAAAGTACAATTATTACTCACGTCTAAATTCAAACAGCGTGGGTACAGCTGTACACTTTAACAGGCGGCGTCCATCCTGTCGATTTCTCTTAAACTGGTCCTCTTCAAAGTGGAGCTAAAAAATAAATAAAACACCAAATGTGATCATTCACGTTTGTTTGGACTGATACAAAAGTACTTGTAAAAAGAACCAGTTATTTAACGTGCTTAACAAAAAATGTTCATAAAGAATGTTGCTGTATTACCGAACCTCGCACGTTTTCAAACAACGCGCAAGCTACGGCAGACGCCAAGCCAGAAAGCCGAGAAAAAATTTGACCCATAATATGGGTTTGCTGCACGTTCTGCTTAGGCATTTAGCTCTGTCACAGTATAGTAACCACGATCGGGTATGAAAATGCAACGATTGGTCTGCTTACGAACAGCGTAGCGCAAATATTCCGTGCGACCACAACATCGGCTATGTCGCTTTCGAATAGTACGAGGCAATTTTATACCAATAAAAAAAAAACCTCTATGCACGTTGACGTAAGAGCCGCAGTATATCTACTGAAAGCTCGGGGATAACCACAGGGCGTCGAGTGGCACCAGCACAACAGTCGCGCTCTCCAGACGATGCAATGTGTGCGTTCAGTAGCAAATAACGAGCACTTAAATTTTGTTTCGTCTATTTTTAGCTCAACACAAAAGTAACTCTGCTGTCTAAACAACCGCGACGCGAACTTCTCTGCAAAAGAAACGCCAGTGATTCCCGTGAAAATATAAAACAGGCGTGCGACGTTACGATTTTTTGCTGGTGCTAAAGTATTCCGCGAATAAAAAACATCCTCGTCCGACTCTATAATCAGGGTACTACTCACAAAGAAAGCGAAGTTCAAAACAAGAAACGCGCTCGCGCCCGTACTTATGCGCGTACCTACACGCTGCCTGCGCAGCAGCGGCGTACATATACACGTTTGCTTTAATTGCAAAATACGGGTCCATAAGACTTAGCTGTTTCGCAACTCACCTCGCAGATATATGAGCTGTCAGTTGCGTTCCACCGATCCCGCTTTTCTTGAGCTTTCCATTTCTTTCTCCGCTCCGAGTTCCGGGGGAAGCGAAAACAACGCAGGCCTTTACGTGTTGATCCGGAGCACATTGGCACACAACAACCCGTCGTGATGGCTCATGTGGACTTGACAAGCTCATCAACCATGCGGTCGAAAACTCTCAAACAAGTAAAACCACCAGCGAGTAATACGCAGCCACTGTGCCTGGTAGAATGCAAGCACAGCTGCTTGCACCGAGAAACAGCGTCCGCCCGCTGTGATTCAAAATGGCGTCTCCGCGAGAAAAGGCGGCGTGGGTGCGGTCAAAGGATGGCACCACCCTGAACGGCGGCGCTGCCATCGAGGCACCCTAGCCATGACAAAAACTGCAGCGCCGGTATCGACGAGCACCAGAACACAAGCACCGTCTGCAAAAACTTGAACAAGATTGTCGCGAAAGATATGAGGAATTTGACATTTCACTGGCGGCGCAGTTCGCGCCTCACGAACTGCGGCATATAGTTTTCCTTTCGCAGAAGAGTGAGGCTCCGGCGCATGGGAGAGAGCGAACGGCAGAGCGGTCAGGTGAAAGAGGACGACTCTGTGGCGGCTCGGCAGTCGCTGAGCAGTGCGATTGATGAAGCCAGTAGCCGACAATTGGGGAAGGCTGCGAGGATACTGGCACAACACGACGGCAAAGCCGGTCCACATGGCCAAGGCACTTCAGAAGAATGACAAGTGTCACCTGTACGCCAGGGATTTTCGATTCTTGGTAGCAGTCGGAAAAAAGACCTCGACGCTTGACGTACCTGAGGCACAGGCGCTTGAGACTTAACCTACCTCGAACGGTAGCTAGGTGGCCTCGCCCGCGCAACGGCATCAGCGTAGGTCAATGGAGCAGCGACAGGGGCGGGCTGAGGCGCTGGTGAAGCCGGACACACCGACGGAAAGGCTTCAGCAACACGTACGGTGGTGACATGGCAAAGGTCGAGCTCCCGGTATGGAGACAGGCGGTGTTAGGGCGGCAGAAGGGAGAGTTGACGACCAACTTTGAGCTGTTGCAATAGCGCCGAGTGCTCAGGTGAAGCTGCCAGGCCGGCAAGCGACTCGGAAGGCGCAGCGGGCTTGCGAGTGAGGTGCCGCTGCTTGCGCAGCTCGTAGTAACCCTCACAGAGACTGGCAACTTCCGAAACTGAACGGAGGCCTAAGGATATCAGCATCTGAAACGCGTCGTCCTCGAGCCCTTTTAAAATATATTTTATTTTGATAGCCTCGAACAACTGGGGCCTAAGTGCTGTCAGCCTTCGCCAAGCGCTGCTCGGCACGCAGTTTGCCGACAGCAGGACCATCGAACAACTAGGAACGGTTCTTCTAGAAGGTAGACCACGTGAGGAGGTCTGCTTTGTGCTTGTAATACAAGAGGTTCGCAGCGCTGGTTAAACGGAAGGTCACGTTGTAGCGTCTTCCTGTTTTTTATACGTGCTCACCCGTTTTGAGCCAATCTTCAGCCTCGGGGTCGTCAGTCCGGCTGAAGAGGCCTGGGTCCTGCTGGCGACCAGTACCCAACCAGAACATACGGCTGCCCGGCCCATTTGCACGACTTGATGGGTGGCGTCTCCCGGCATACCGGTGATCGGTAGCGTGCAGTTCCGGAGTTCCAGGGCGTACGGGGACGGCAGACCAAACCTTCAACAAATGTAACATTGCTTTATTTGGTGGCGCTTAGGTCCACGGAAGTAGCGGTGAAGCAGCGGTGGTCCGCCGTAGGTCAGGTTAAGCAGGCTCTCTTTCGAAAGGGATGGCAGCATGGCTGAACTAATGCGCATATTCTTCTTCACGCTATATAATTTCAGTATTTGCCCCATTCTTCAACGCAGTGCAATTTGGACATACGAGTGAAGCCATCTCAATTTTCTTTGTGTAATTTTCGAATTTGCGTTTTTTGCCTAGCAGCTGCTGATAGATATCTGCATAATAATGACACTATTGTTTGAGACTGGGTAGTAATCGGTAAAGAATTTCGCAAATGCGCCCAGACAAGATGTTTGGTGAAAATATGCATATAAGTTATATTTGTTAAAATACAAAACAAGATTAATGATTTAAGTGTAGTTTTTATGCATTTCTTGTTTGAGAACCCTCCATCTGCGGACGTTTCAAAATGAGCCTCCGTCTACAGTTCACCAGCTTTGTCGGGAATGCAAAAGGCTTTCTTAATGAAAGAGAAGCTATATTTTACTAATGCACTAACACGGAGAATGTTGTCTTCTATTCCTCCGCATCTGTCCAGTGCAGTTCACGCGCGGGTGTGTTTTGCCCTGGAATTTTTATATCAAGTTGCTTGTGCGTTGTCTTCTGATTCAACAGTTACAGTAAAAGCTTGCCAGTCTTATTCAAGACCTAATTGTGTGTCTTCAACTCACAAACCCACATCTGTGCGTTATGGGCAACGTTACTGGGGAAGAGCATGTGGGTTTTGGCCAGTTCGAGTCTTCCAGCATATACTAGACAATAAACAGGGGTGTGATGGACCTTAGGGTCCACCTGCTGCTGCTGGACGTTTAAAACGAGTGGAGCCAAGGTGAGCGTGACCGAAAGGAATGGCTGAAGATGAAGCACAGCTGCGCGACAGGCGCAGCTTCAAGCGAACTTGCAAATGATGATGACATCTTCATCTGTCGATGAAGTTCTAACAATCTGCCCGGCCCAAAATGATACTGGCAACCTCCAACGGGTACAGGAGCTAGACGGGACGATTGACTACAGTTCTCGAAGGCAACGGCAGGGAACGCACTGTGCCATCGCGCCCACGATGAAGGTCAATTCTTTCAATGGACCAGGTATGTCTCGGACGTTGTCGTTCCCCGAGAAGCACTATTGTTCAAGGGTTCAATAGGTCGGGTTGCTTCACTTGGTTTGTAGTAAAGTTTCTGAGTTCACCCTTTATTGAACAACAATTGAATTGAAAATTTATTTCTCCACACACATTACAGGGGAAAAAGGGGACACTGGGCAAAAAGCTGCATGATGCAGCTTGAAGTAGCACCCAGTGCCCCATGAATACAACGACAACAGTGTGTTTCGCGAACATCAGGTTGAAGTTGAGATGAATATCCCCATCAAAACAAAAAAAAAGGACAACAATAGTGTAACCCCGACCGCGTACACAACAGAGATGCACATAAACAATAGGAACAATAGTCAATATAATACACCGAACCTATTTTTATTGATGCCACAATAGATTCGAAAATGCACATGACAGATAATAACTGTTTCTTTGAGATGTCTTCTATACAAACATTATTCTCTGCCAGTGTGTTGGGGTAATTTCCTAGGTTATAGGATAAGGACTGTTTACGGTATAAAGTACGGCAAAAGGGTAGAAGCCAAGGTAAAAGACATCGGGTATTGTACACTGGTGTGTATTGATGTAGATTAGAGGCTGCAAGGAACAGTTGATTGTAACTGCATTTTTGTATGCACATAACAATATTGTCACGGTGTTGGTGACAAGAGAGGACCTGTTAGAAGGCAGGGCTCGGCAGCACGTCCTTCAGTTGGCGAGACGGCAAACTTCAACGTCTTTTTTAAAACGAGAGCACCACGAGCGTCGTCTTCTTTCCGAGCGCCACGAACGCCACCTGGCATTCCTCCCCTCTTAAAAAAAAAACACGCGCAGAAGAGCGCGCGAACACAAGCACACACACAAGCACACACAAGCACAATTAATCACACAAGAGAGGCACGAAGATTCTGGGTGGGTCACCGTGCCAAATACGGCTTCAGGCGCAAAACATGGACGATCTCTGTTCACCGTACTCGCCGCCGGATTCGAGGCTTACCCCCCGAGCCTGTTCCATCCGGTATGTCCACGGAGCAACCTGCCTTGAGCATCCCAATGCCTGGGGCGTCGACACCCTACTTCACGCTCCAGAACCCCCGCATCCCGAAGTCCTTCCACGGCGACATCTTTGAAGACGTGGAAGACTGGTTTAGCACTACGAGCGCGTTGCCGCATTCAACCAGTGGGATGACGCCGCCCAGCTCCGGAACGTCTACTTTAGCCTGGAGGACGGCGCTCGGATTTGGTTCGAGAACCGCGAAGATCAGCTGGTCTCTTGGAGTGAGTTCCGGCGTCGGCTCCTAGACACATACGGCAGCTCGGATCGTCGCGAACGGGCAGAACGCGCTCTGCAATCTCGCGTTCAGCTGCCCAATGAAAATGTTGCAGCGTATGTCGAGGACATGACGCGCCTTTTCAGACGCGCGGACCCTGCAATGCCCGAGGACAAAAAACTGCGCCATCTCATGCGTGGCGTCAAGGAGCAACTTTTTGCCGGCCTTGTCCGCAGCCCTCCGAAGACTGTCGCCGAGTTCCTCACTGAGTCTTCCACGATCGAGAGGGCTCTTCAGCAAAGAGCATCCGCGTACGATCGACCCGTATCCGCCGCCTCCGTTTCCAGCGAGTTACCGTTCCACGGCACCGATGCCTCCCGGATACGCGATCTCATACGGTCGATTGTGCACGAAGAAATCCGGCAGCTGTACGGGGCCCCTACCACAGCTCAAAGCTCCATGGCGACCTTTGTCCGCGAGGAGGTGCAGCAAGTGCTCCGGCCGTCCTTACCTGCCGGTGAGGCTCGTCCATCCCCTCCTCCTTTCGCGCCTGACCGTCGTCTCACCTACGCCGAAGCCCTGCAGTCCCCTGCTCCAGCACCGGCGTCCTTCGTTCCGGCTCCTGCTGAAGTGCCGGGGCCGCCTGCACCCGTGCTGCAGTACGTGGAAGCTCCCCGACCGTCCGCGCGCAAAGCCGCCGTGTGGCGCACATCCGACAGACGCCCCCTATGCTTTCACTGCGGGGAACCAGGTCACCTGTATCGGCACTGCCCCTACCGCCGTCTGGGCCTCGAAGGGTTTCCCCCCGATTCTCCTCGACCCCGCTATGGCGAACGACCCAGGGCCGTCGCGGATTTTCTTGAAGACCAACGTTGGCAACAGTCTCGTCGCCAGCGGGCTCGATCCCCATCGCCCGGGAGTCGTCCTTCACCTTCTACCGCGAGTTTTTCCCGGGCGGCGCAAGGCCGGTCGCCCAGCCCACGGCGGGAAAACTGCAACCAGCGACCTTAGGGGGTGGGCTCGCTGGACGTCGTTCTGAGGGGGATTCCCCATCGCCGCGGGCACGACATGCCGACGCCTCGCGGGTTCCGAAGTCCGCGGTCACCATTCACTCCGACACAGCGACACTCCCTCGACATAACGACGCTTCGACGGTTCCGAGGTCCGCAGTACCCGTTCGCTTCGACACATCGACACTGACACATGACGGCGCCTCACCGATTCAGACGCCCGCATTCTCCGATACTTCCGACGCACTGACCCCATTAGAAAGCACACGCCACGCTGACGAACTACCGGTGGCACAGCCTGCAGACAACGACGCCTGTGCCCGATCATCCTCTCCGGAGCCTGCATCTCGTGAGCGGCTTTCCTTAGACATACCTGTGATGCTGGATGGTCGCCACGTTCGAGCGTTATTAGATACTGGTGCTGATTATTCGATTTTAAGCAGCCAGCTCGCCGCCGTCCTCAAAAAGGTTCTCACGCCATGGGCTGGCACACACGTTCGCACTGCGGGCGGTCATTTGATTGCACCTCTCGGCATGTGCACCGCCCGAGTTCAAATCTGGTGGAGGTCGGATCGATCTCATGTCCCGTACCCCAACCGTTAGTCGGAGCTCCAGTCCAATTCCCGTCACGAACGCCACCTGGCAATATGAACGGGTGCAACAGACAAAATACCGTAAGGGGCCTAAAATGCTGCCCTGTGGGACTCCAGAAAAAATAGGTTTTAATGTTGACGATGTGCGGTCATTGACAACCATTTGCATGCGGTTTTCTAGGTAGGATTCCATTAAGGATAAACCTATTCCTCTGATTCCATAATGGAGTAGCTTATGCAGTAGTAGACGATGGTGGACTAAGTCAAACGCCTTTGTAAAATCAATATAAATTCCAAGAACGATTTTTCGGTCCTCAAAAGAATCTATGATCAGTTCCTTTTGTTTATTAAGCGCGATCTCTGTTGACCTCCCTTGCCTGAATCCGTACTGACTGTCAGAAAGCACGGAGTGTTTCCCTAAAAATTTGGTTATTCTGGTATAAATAATTTTTTCTAGGCCCTTGGATAGTACAGGAAGAACTGAAATGGGTCTATAATTGGACAGCTCTGTTTTCGCACCACCCTTATATATAGCCACAACCTTAGCGATTTTCATTTGGTCTGGAAAAGTTCCGGTGGAAAGAGCAAGATTGTAAATGCCTACCAGTACCTGTGCGAGTAAGTTAATCACATACTTAAAAGGCCTGATTTGAAAGCCGTCTTTGTCCTCTGCATTACTAGTTTTAGGTTTGTGAATACCGTATTATTTCGTGCTCTGTTACAGGCTCAAAAAACATCGACTCAGGAACACTTGGCGTTTGATAATCATACCCTGTGGCACCAGTAAAAGGACCGCAAAGGTCCTTTGTGAAATTAACAAAAAAACTGTTTAGTTCATTTGAAAGCTCTTCGCCCTTAATAAGTTTACCATCCCTTATGATACTATCAATTGCAGTCTTTGTATTAAAATTCAAAATTTTATTCAGTTGATCCCACGGTTTAAAAGTTTCGCTGGGCCATCTAGAAAACTTTTTAGTAAAGTATGCAAGCTTTGCGTTACGTAGCTCCTTGTTGAGGAGGTCGCGGAATTTTTTATACTGTTTCAGTTCTGCGAGATCCCTAGACTTCAGAAATTGCCGTACAGCCTCTGTTTTTGCGTTATTTTGCGCAGTAACTCTTCGGTGACACATGACTTTCTTGCTCTACGTTTACGGCTACATACTAGTGGGAAACACCTGTCGTAAACTGCCTTTAGTTTAGTTAACAGAGTATCATATGCTTTGTTGACTTCCTGGAGACATTCAACATCCTCCCATGTCATCTCACTAACGCCCATATAAAAACGCTCAAGAGTGCTGTTGTCTATTCTTCTATAGTATGACGCAGTCCTTTCTGGTATCGGAGAAGAACAGTGGTCTGGAATGAAGGCAACCACAGGAAGGTGGTCGCTGACGTCGGACAGAATTGTTCCAGCATGCGTGTTTGTTTTATCGATGTTAGTGATGATGAGGTCAATTGACGTTGCAGTCGTACAGGTGATACGCGTTGGCACATCAATAAGATTGCAAAAACCGCAACTGTCGAGCATTGTGAGGAGCTCTTCTTGTGACGCAGAAACAGTTATATCAACATTAATATCACCACCGATAAATAACGTAATCTCATTCAATGACACATGGTCAAAAAGAATTTCTAGGGCACGTAGCAATGTATCAAAATTTCCATTGGGTGGACGATACAGCACACTATACATGTATTTCCCGCTTTCTACTGTTAAAATCTCGTAGTCTGGCGTAGATTCTGTAAACCTGCTATTTACATCGACATTGCGGGATTTCAGAGCCTGTATCGAAACACCACCGCCCCTGCGACCACATCTGTTGAGAACAAAAAGACTATAATCATTTAGGTTTAGATAATTTGATTCATCGTGGTACCACGTTTCCGTGAGCATGGTCACATCAAAAGAAAAGTCAAGAGACTCAATTAATGACGCTATTTCTTCACTTTTGTTATTTGCAGAACAATTCAAATGAAAAACTTTGGTGCAACCCGGGTCAGTATTGCAGGCTAGCTCATTTAAGGCTAAGGAGGAAAGGAGATGGTGAGAAGCCATCTTTAAGCAAACAAACGAAAATGTACTGATGGATTCTTAGCTCAATTGATTTTGGCTATATTATCCATAGTGTTGATCTTGAGCAACGTGCTGTTCTCGTACTGACGCGCGTAGATCTGGCCATTGCGTACCCAGACAAACTTCCAACTCTTCTCCTTTTTCCTTCCAATCGCTTTGACAAGTAGTCGCTTCCGCTCTGGGCACAAATGTTCATTGACGTAGACCAAGTCTTTAGTCTGAAACCCAATATCTTCGCAGGTCAACCTGGCCTTTCGCGCCTTTTCGAGAACGGCATCTCGTTTGCGCCTGCTTGTGAATTGCACAACAATGTTTTTATCAGTTTCACTCTTTGCAACGGATGTTCTGTGCAGCACGTCGATATCAGAAGCAGAGATGCTTTCGCCGAGCTTATCACCCAGTGTTACCATGAATTGTTCGAGTTTTTCGTTTGCTTGCACTGGTATGCCTTTGATTTCCAAATTCGCGTTCCGCGAATACTACTCACATTGTAACATCCGCTGCTCATGCATTTTTACTTGAGCAGTAAGCGACTCACAGCATTGCTTCAATTTAGCATTTTCTTCTGTCAGTGTTGCGTGTTCGTCTAAGGTTTTCTGGATGTTCACCTTGATTTCCTCATAGTTATCATTTATGAAGGTAAGGCTAGCGTTTATATCTCGGAGTTCATTGCGAATGTCACGCTCAAACGAGTCCTTGAAAGTTCCAAGTTCCGCCTTAATTTCCTTTTTAAGCTCTTCAAAAGCAGAGGCCAGTTCTTTGTTCAGTTTTGACATTTTCTATGAGAGCAAAGTAGCACAAAAATCATAGCAACAGCTGTGTGGCAGACTTTAGAATGTCACGCTTACAGCAATCATGAATGCAAAATCACGAACCTGTTGCAAAGAACGAAAACGGGGGCTCAGTTCCGAGGTGTGGACAGTGCTGCTCACACCACTGCTGCCATGTAATGCGGGCTGTCCCGTTGATGCTGTATTTGTAGGCGCAGGTCTGTGACGTGGCGGTGATGCAGTTATTCCTTTCGGGGCCGCCAGCGTACAATTGTCGCCGTTTCTTGCGAGCTGGGCGGCCTTGGTCAAGGGCAGGAATCCGAGCTTCACCACCGACACCGTTGAAACTGTTGCAAAGAAAGAAAACGGGGGCTCAGTTCCGAGATGTGGACAGTGCTGCTCACACCACTGCTGCCATGTGATCAAACCTTTATCAGTTTATCTAAAGAAGAATTCGGTGGATATGACGCAGGAAAGGGTGGAAGCGCCGTCGGCCATCGACCCGCTAGAAAATAGGCCTGCGACAGCCGATAAGGCTCGTCAACGTCACTAAAGACGTCGTCAACGTCACTAAAGAATTGATTATCGCCTTGATTTCAATGAGAAGCGTGCTTATCTCAGCATGACATGAGTAGACGCCTGCCCAGCATGTTTTTTTAGCGACGTTTTCACTGAACGTATGAGTCTTTCATAGAATACGCCCAGCAAGGGAGCATTCGGGTTTCATAGAATATGTCCCATCAGGGAGGACTAGGGAGCACGTTGTGAGCTACGAAGTATGTGTGAACATCAGGATGTTCAATTATCCCCCAGGAGTTTTCTAGCTCTTTAGCCGATCTTACGAACGTTCGTGTGTTATCACTGTACACTGTCTGACAGGGCCGACGCCGATAAACGAATCTTCGCACGGCGTACAAAAAGTGTACTGTTGTCATATCTGCAACAAGCTCCAAATGTGAAGCCCTTGTTACGGCACATGTAAATAGCGTGATGTACACGCTCTCATGATGTACACGCTGTCATGAGGTCGAGCAAAGTGGGCTTAAGGGCAAGACTGGTTGGTGTAGTCGACGGGCAGTGGAGGCGTCACCTGTTGAAACGGGAAACAGGTAATTGGCCCAGTATTACAAATGGATGGTTTCACAACGGTATTTTGTAGGACCAGGCATTTGCCAATACATTTCCAATATTGGGTCGATTACATGTGCTGATTGGCCAGGCGTTGACAGATGAAACCCTGTCGGAGCAGCTTCTTAACAAGCTACCGCGCAAGAGGAATCCAGTACTTTTCACGCACTTGTGTTAAATTATCTCGAACGCGAGCGTGATAAACCTGGTCTGTGCCTGCTGGACGATCAATTGGGAAAAATAAGAGTTTCTTCGGCAGAAGTATGATATTCCGTGCTCAATACTTGTCACCTGAGTTTTTTAACTCGCCCCAGGAGTCGCAGCAGCCCATCGTTGTCAATATGAACCCAAGGCTCCCCACTGAACTTCCTGGGGAAAATGGGGCACATGGATGCACATAGATGGTACGTGCACATGGATGGTACGTAAGCGGTGCACATGGATGGTACGTACCTCGGCGCACATTTAGGATATCTTGTTCGACCTTTGCATTTCCGCGCAAAGTTTCCTTGTTTTAAACAGCAGAAATACCAGCCGTTATGCTTCAGAAACTCTTTTTTGGGCTACAGTCAACTGCGTGGAGTCGCAGTTGTCTGATAAATGCTTGGGTGATCGACAGAAAAGAACATCCTTTCAGCTGACTCAAATAGGTTGTTTGGATGGCTGAAGCTGTTGGTATTTTGCACAGGAATGCTGGTTTCCGAGTGTCTGGCGATTTCACCCTGTTCCTAGGACGCTGCGCTGTGTGTTTCGCCACAGCATCTAGGCATTCAAGTTGACGTCAAAAAAAAATCAGCAGCACTTGAAGATCATTCTACGCCTCTGACAACCACTGTTGAGAAGCGTCTTAAAGCGAATATGTTGATGGCCTGGGCTTGTGCGGTTGGTGAAACCGCAGTACCATGTCAGAAGGAAGCGTTCTCAATAAAACTTCTCGCAGCATGGAGCAATACGTTGCTGAAATTATTCCTAGGGTATTTAAAATGTGCATATGCCCGTGCCCATCGTCATATAAATTACACAGCGGACGAACGTCGGCTGATGAAAATATCGGTTTCAGGTTCAGCAGACCTTGCAGGTGATCATGAACTATAGCCTGCTCATCGCCGAAACGCTGCTGAAGCAACTCGATGGCGTCTCTGTGACAGACGGGAGTCGGCATAAAGCCTGCAATTGCTGACGTTGATATCGCGGACAAGAGCGTATCCAAGTAGTTAAACTTGTCTTCAGGGCTAGGTTCCGAGTTATTGTATGTTGTAGATCTGAACTGAATCCAAAATCTTGATAAGTTCTTCGGGTTCCCATTCAATGTAAAGAGGTGCAGTTGGGGCAACCAACGCTTCGCTTGGGATGTCCGCGGCTCGTCGACTTGACGCGCCGTCTGGATGGATATCTACGTCCGGAGCCGGCGTCGCAGTCTCGCTGATGTTTTCACTACCTTGTCACCGTAAGCAGGAGCGTTTGGAGACTGGCCTGCGATCAATTCATCCGGTGTCTCCTCAAAGATCTCGCCCAGGTTCTTTGTCTGCTGTAGTCCTGTAGAGGAAAACGTTGACCTCGGGACCGATGAATTATGGTTCCCGTCTCAGCTGTTCTTCCGCTTCGGCAAGAACACCGTAGATAAGGGTGCGGAGGCTTTGTCGCTGTCCCAGGTAGCGTTTCATGCTTTACAGCAGGAGACCTCTTCGCCACTGTCACAAGCTTGTCCCGTCTTCTTTACTAATGCCTCGCCTTGCGTCGCTGTGTGTGACGTCGTGTGAGAGGGTCGGGCTTCGGCACCAAGTGATGGACCTCAGGGTCCACCTGCTATTGGGTGAACGCTCCAAAGGAGCGTCGCCTAGACGACTGTGACCGAATGGAACGGAAGTGGTTTTTATGCGAAGCATACTAGCCGCACAACCGAGCTCTTCCTTGCTGCGCCTCGCGCGGCCGCGTAGCTACCACTTGACCTACATCGGCGCACCACGTGATATGACGTCACAACAGCTGTGAAAGCTGGGGCTCAACTCGTGCGCTCGCTTGCGGACGCGCAGCCTCCGCCGGCGGCCTAACTCTCGCTCCTACCGCTAGGAGATACTGACGTCACGCAATTGTATAAAAGGCGACGCACTCGTTGAGTCATTTGAGCTGCGAGATGTCGGCCAGGGAGAGGGCGGCTCGCCAGACCGCAAAGCGCAAGTTACAAAGAGCCACGGAAACGGGAGAAGAACGAGAAGTACGGCTTGCCAAGCGACGTATGCTTCGCATCCTAGGCTTAACCATAAGCTAAGCCAGGCCATTTTTTTATTATGAAGATGAAGCGCCGCTGCAGGAGAGGCTCAGCTTCACGCGAACTTAAAAATGATGATGACATCTTCATCCGTCGATGAAGAAGTTCCGACAAGGAGGTTCTGTTCATCGCCTCCGTTGAAACGCGTGTCTGGCCATGAATTGAACACGTGATATTCTATTGAATATAATAAACAGTGACAGAGTTCTAACGCAGCTAAACTGAGTAGACGTGCGAAAGCAGTGTTTAGCCTGGCTGAGTCATGGTTTTGATTAATTGAGTCGTCGGCACGTATGACGACGATATTAGACACAGGTTCAGCTCTGATCAAGGTTAAACTGATCTGAGCTGATAGTGCCGCAGATCGAAGTTGACGAAGACGACGATGTGCAATGCACAACGCAAGAGTGTGTTTGAAACGAAACATTCTCGGCCTGGCTGTTCGGCAACTGGCTGTTCCTGCTGCTGCGGTTCCTGTTCGCTGGTCGCTGTTCTGTTGACGTGGCTCAGCTACCCAGGCTGCGGGGCAGTGGCTAAGTACCTGGCGGTGTTGCGTTAGCTTGCTAAATTTCTCCTTCTTTTTGTCTGTGCCTGTTTGCTCCTGTTCTGGGGTGATTGGGTGCGGGACGAGAGCTTAATGTCTACTTCTTCTCCTGGCCAGGGGTTTTCCCCTTGGTCGGCATCTCTTCCTAAAGATCAGCTCACAAATGATCTCTTTTTCCGCAGCGGTGTTTCAAGCATTCCAGACGCATTAGTGCCTTCCGATGGAGACGTTATCCGACTGAACAACCCGGAGGCAGTGCAGGCGGCCCTTCAGTCCACATCGAAACACTTTATGCACATTACCGATGTCCGGCAGTTCGGCAGGGGTGGTATTTTGTGCCGGTCGCCGGATAAAGACTGTATTGAAGATCTAAAGTGTACGACCTTCGCCAGCCACCCGGTGAGCGCATTCATTCCGCCTCATCTAGCATGTTCCAAGGGCTTGGTTCGAGGGGTCGACTCTCGATTGAGCCCTGCGGAAACGCTTGAGAACCTCTGGCCCGCTGGAGTGATTGCTGTCCATCGATGCAGCAGGATGGTTGACCGAGTAAAAATTCCTACGGAGTCCGTCATTGCCACATTTGCAGGAATATTTTGCCCGTCAGACATTAAGGTGTGGCCATTGGTTTTTCGAGTAGATGCCTTTAACTCTCGTCCACTTCAGTGTCAAAACTGCTGGCGATTTGGCCACAGGGCGAAGCCTGCAAATCGGCCTTACGCTGCTGTGCCTGTGGGGAACGTCATTGCAGAGAGGAATGTCCTGAACAGCAAGAGAAATGTTGTTTGTGTAGCGGTGCTCACCCTGCTCATTCGCCTGATTGTCCTGCACGAGCACAAGAAGTTCAGGTGCTCGAGCTTATAGACAAGCGCAGATGCACGCGGAGAGAGGCTTTTGCCGCAGTCAAGGAGAGAGCCTCAGCCTACTCTAGTGTGGCCACCAAATGCCCACCCATAATAGATTCTAGTTGGTCCCAGGCTATTACAGCGGCAGTTGAGAAAGCTGTGGCAAATGCAATGGATTGCATTATGGAAACCGTGTCCACGTGCATTTCGCAGGTCATAGCTGCTCAGATGACCAATCTTCTGCAGGCGTCCACCGCGCCGCTCTTGTCTTCTTTGGCTTCGGAAGCTACCCCTCCTTCTGTAGTAATCGATTCCGCTCCACAGGGCCAAAAACAATGTGAGCAACAAAAGGCCTCTCAGGCCTCTCCTTCGAATAGCGTTATGGACGCATCCTCTATGGATTGTATGGATATGGAGTGTGATCTCGGCGCCCAGAAACGAAGTGGGTCTTCTCTGAATATTGCAGGTCCATCTTGCCCCCGTCAAAGACAAAGTAACACAAGTCAAAATGCTAAGACCAGGATTCTAGAAAAGCAGTCGCGGCTGCGGCACTCCCGCCAAGATAGGGTTCCTAAGTGTATGTACTCCAGTGGAATTGGCGACTTATATTCTCAGCTTCAACAGATTTAAATTGCCTATGCAATCAGCTTCTACCAGATTTAGTTGCTTTAGAGGAAACATGGCTAACTTCAAATTTCAATTATCATCTCAAGGATTACCATCCGTTCCGGCTTGACCAGTAATCACGAGGGGGAGGGTTGTTAGTGCTCATATCTACAAAGTTTTGCCACAGGGCATGCATTTCTTTTCAGTATGCGGACAATGAATGTGAAATCCTTGCGGTTGACCTCAGTGTCCCAGGTCAACAGCCCTTTACGGTAGCTAATGCATATTTCCCGTCGGGTGTGCGTGACACTCGGCCCCTTGACTCACTCATGTCTAGTAGCCGATCTCAGGTTCTATTACTTGGCGACTTCAATGCGCACCATGTGACTTGGGGGTTTAAAACCGACAGCTTTGGTTCTAGACTATTTGATTGGGCTTCTGGCAACAGCTTGATCTGCAACAATTCCGGATTGCCTACGTGTGTTCGCAGTCAATGCCGCTCTGCCTTGGATTTAACCTTTTCCTCCCCAGGAGTCTCTGTTATGTCTTGGGCGCCTGTTGACTGTGCAACAAACAGTGATCATCTACTGATTAGTTTCAAGCTTGCGTGTAAATTAACTCTTCCTGAGCGACATCAGCGCACGTTGATAAATTACAATTGCTTTAAACACACGCTAAAATCAGCCCTCCAAATCACTGCAGACACTTGCGCTCAGAGAAGTGCCGAAAGCAAGGCTGCACATCTATGTTCAGTACTGGACCATGCAAGGCAAAAGTCTGAATTTTTGGTTAAGAGAACAATGGGTGCAATCGCGAACAATTGGTGGAATGCTGAGTGCACGCGTGCATATAGACGACGGAAAGCAGCTTGGAAGAAACTTGTCATCAATCAATACCCAAAAAATTGGCTGGATTATAAGTATGTTGCAGCAGCATTTAAGCGCACTGTCGCCCGTGCAAAGGAGGAGTATAATACAAATCATTATGATTTCCTTTCCCAATCAGGAAGTAAACGAGCTTTGTTTAATTTCATGAGGCGCAACAAGGTGATTCCTCCGGCTACCAACATTGAATCCCTCGTTCAGTCCCCTGCTGACCTCGCAAAGACCTTAGAGGATATTGCGTGGGGCCTAGAGCTTCGCTTTACATCTGCTTTACCTTCTCCTACTATATTCACATGCACCTCAAGTGATTTCACTTAGGTCTCTATGCCTGAGCTGTCGCAAATTGTTCTGCGCTTATCCCCTGCGGCTCCTGGCCCCGGTAAGGTCACTTCATCTATGATCAAAATTTTGTTCAATGAATCTCCTGCAGACCTGTAGGCTCCAATTAACCATTCTATTAATGTTCCTTGGATACCGCATGAGTGACGTCTTGCTGAAATAGTTCCATTGCTTAAAAAGCAAGCGGAGGGCTTAACTTCAGATAATATACGCCCTATTTCGTTAACATCGAACCTAGTGATATTGGTGGAAGGGGTCCTTCTCAGCCATGTCATGTCATTCATTTCAGAAAATGCTGTATTGAATCCATGTCAAATTGGTTTCAAGCCGGGTTGTTCAATTTGGTGTACTCATACTGACCTTGAGAGTCGTATTAAATTAGCTCGCAATAGAAAAAAGTTTGCTGCGCTTGTCACCTTGGATGTCAGTAAAGCATACGACAGCGTGGAGCACTCGACTCTATTACTACTATTACAGGAACTCAACTTCCCAAGCTATTTTGTAGCCTGGATTTCTGTTTTTTTGAAAAATAGAAAATTTTACTGCTGCCAAAATGGTGTTTCCTCAAGGAGATTTCCACAGTCAAGAGGTGTTCCGCAAGGATCAGTTCTCTCACCTGTTCTTTTTAACATTTTCTAAGCTCAATTCCATGCATTCAAAATGTGAAAACTTATGTGTACGCCGACGATATTGCATTTTTTGCGTCAGCAGGTGACATTCACACTCTTTATCGAACCCTGCAAAATTACCTCAATGTTCTTGACAACTGGCTAGGAAGAATTCATCTGTCCCTTAATGTGAATAAATGCACATTGTTAGTATTTCCAGTTTCTGTTCCTGTAAATATCTGCCTGGTCTATAGAAATAAGATAATACCTCAAGTTCAGACGGTGAAGTATCTCGGTGTAATATAGGACTCTACTCTCTCCTGGCTGCCACACATTGAGCAAGTTTCTGCAAAAGAAGTTCGGGCCATTGGCATCGTGCGCAGGCTTTGTAGTGCTAGGTCAGGCATGAGAAGGCATACGCTTCTGATGATTTATAAAATGTACGTCCGCCCTATTTTGGAGTTCGGGTGTGTTTTATTTTCAGGAGCTCCTGCCTATAAACTTCGCCCTCTTGTGCTTTTGGAACGTGAGGCGTTGCGCCTTTGTCTCGGGCTTCCAAAATATGTCGCCAATGCTGTTCTGCACCTTGAGGCGCGAATGCCTTCGTTATCAGCTAGGTTTCGCCTTTTAACAGTTCAAACATTTTTAAAATTGTGCGACTCACCTCTTCACGCTTCCAGTATAATATTGGAACAGTTGTTACACTGAAAAGGAACTGGAGCGGCTGAACGAGGGCACCAGAGAAACGGACCTACACTTCAGCGTCGTCTACTTCTAGAGGCTGCGATCTCTTTCTTCTTCTACTTCCAATCCTCGTATCACTGCCCCCTCTTCAGGAGATCGCCCCGATGCGGTGTTACCCTCAGACCGAATAGCGGGGAGAAAAAGTGTTCAAGAGGTACACCACGAGTCTGACATCACGGAATACGACTACATGCAGCCAAAATGTCGCTCGGGGGGTCGCTCGTAGTACGGCTTCATTCGCACCACATGCACAACGTCGCTGCGCTTGACGTTGTGCGATGAACGAGCTGGCGAGGCTGGTGCAACTTCGTACGTTACGTCGCTGAGGCGGTGGACAAAAAGGTAAGGGCCGAAGTAGCGGCGCAGTAACTTTTCGGACAGCCCGCGACGACGAACGGGCGTCCAAACCCACACATAGTCGCCTGGGTGGTAGGTAACGTAGCGGCGTCCAAGGTTGTAGCGGTCAGCATCGATCTGCTGCTGACGGTGAATGCGGTGTCTGGCCAGTTGCCGTGCTTCTTCCGCGCGCTCAACATAGGTGGCGACGTCGACAACAAGTTCACTCTCACTGTCAGGGGGGTCCACGGGTAGCATAGCATAGAGGGGGGTGGTAACCTGTCGACCGAAGACTAATTCGAACGGAGTGAACTGCGTCGTCTCTTGCTGCGCGGTATTATACGCAAATGTTGCGTATGGGAGAATTTCGTCCCATGTCTTGTGCTCGATATCAATACACATGGAAAGCATGTCGGTCAAGGTCCTGTTGAGGCGTTCTACCAAGCCATTTGTCTGCGGGTGGTAGGCTGTTGTACGTCTATGGCTGGTGTGCGTGAGCTTGAGTACAGCCTGAGTGAAGCGGGCCGTAAATGCAGCTCCACGGTCAGTAATGATAGATGCAGGAGAGCCATGACGCAGGACGATGTTGTGGACGAAGAAGTCGGCGACTTCAGCAGCAGTACCGTTTGCAAGTGACGTGGTCTCAGCGTATCGAGTCAAATAATCTGTCGCGACCGCAATCCACCGGTTTCCTCTGGTCGACTTCGGAAAAGGGCCGAGGAGGTCTATGCCAATTTGCTGAAAAGGGGTCTTTGGTGGTGCAATGGGCTGCAGAAAGCCGGCTGTCTTCAGAGGAGGAGATTTGCGCCGTTGGCAATCCCGGCATTTTGTTACGTATCTACGCACGGATGGGAGTAAATTGGGCCAGTAATACTTAAGCCGAATCTTTGCCAGTGTGCGACTAACCCCCAAGTGGCCGGCGGATGGTTCATCATGACAAGCGCTTAAGATTTCGGACCGTAACTGGGATAGCACAACAAGCAGAAACGTCTCTTTGTTGCTGTGAAAGTTGCGCTTGTAGAGGACTCCACGCCGCAGAATGAAGGTCTGTAGTCCACGGCAAAACACACGAGGTACATGAGAATTCAAACCCTCCAGATACTTAACGAGTGGCGCCAACTATGAATTTGCTCGTTGAAGCTGCGCCATACGGGAGATGCTAATGGCACAAAGAACAGGGCAATCTTCGGGGATGTCTTGCGTAGCAGGTTCCACGGGCGCTCGTGATACAGTCTGCGTCCTGGTGCTGCCGACCCGATTTATAGACGACCGTAACGTCGTACTCCTGTAAACGGAGGCTCCATCTGGCCAACCGGCCAGAAGGGTCTTGAATGCTGGCCAGCCAGCATAGCGAGTGATGATCGCTGACAACACGAAACGGTCGGCCGAAGATGTAAGGTTGAAACTTACTCAGCGCCCAGACGACGGCAAGGCACTCTTTTTCGGTCGTCGAATAGTTCCGTTCCGATCGAGAAAGTGTGCGGCTCGCGTAGGCGATTACTCGCTCTGCGCCGTCCTGCCACTGTACGAGGATCGCTCCGAGGTCGACATTGCTGGCGTCAGTGTGGACATCAGTCTCTGCATTCTCGTTAAAATGAGCTAGTATTGGTGGACTTTGAAGGTGGCAGCGGAGTTCCTCGAAGGCTGCGTCTTGGGCACTTCCGCATACGAAGGGTGTGTCATCTCGAGTCAAGGCAGTCAATGGCTGAGCTAGGCGAGAAAAATCTTTAAGAAAGCGGCGGTAATACGAGCAGAGGCCCAAAAAACGTCGGAGGGCCTTCTTGTCGGTTGGGCGTGGGAAACTGGAGACGGCGGAAGTTTTGTCGGGGTCTGGAAGAACACCTTGTGCGCTGACATGTCCTAAGAAACGGAGCTCCTCGAAGGCGAAATGGCATTTCTCTGGCTTGATCGTTAGTTGTGCAGACTGAAGAGCTTGAAGGACAATGCGCAATCACTGCAAGTGTTGTTCGAAGCTAGACGAAAAGATGACCACGTCGTCCAGGTACACAAGACACGTCTACCACTTCAAATCAGCTAAAACAGTGTCCATCATGAGTTGAAATGTGGCCGGAGCGGAGCAAAGTCCAAACGGGAGCACCTTAAATTCGTACAGACCGTCGGGTGTCACGAAAGCCGTTTTCTCGCGGTCTCGCTCGTCCACCTCGATCTGCCAATATCCGCTTTTCAGATCTAAGGAAGAGAAGAACCTGGCGTCCCGGAGTCGGTCAAGGGCATCATCGATCCTCGGGAGTGGGTATACGTCCTTTTTGGTAACATTATTCAGTTTCCTGTAAGCAACACAGAATCGCAACGTGTTGTCTTTCTTTTTCACCAGGACCACCGGCGACGCCCACGGACTTGTTGACGGCTGTATAACGTCGTCTGCAAGCATTTCATCGACTTGCGTCCTAATAGCTTCGCGCTCTTTAGGCGAAACGCGGTATGGACGCTGACAAACTGGTTGCGTGGCCGAATCGGTGACAATGCGATGCTTGGCTACCGGAGTACGTCCGACCTTGAAGCTCGCCGCGAAGCAATCTTAAAATCAAGTAGCAGCGACGACAGAAGGTTCTTCTGATGAGGTGACAATTCCGGGTTGATTTTAACCTTCTGAAGGGCGTTACTTGGTGCGGCATCGTCGTGAAGATTCACCTGCACGGGGCATAGATTCGGCAACCTATCCACGTCGTCGAGGAAGGCGACGGCCGTTCCCTTGGCGAGGTGCTGAATTTCGTTCGTGAAATTCGTCAGAAAAACTGTCGCACAGCCGTCATTCAGTTCAACAAGACCGCGCGCGATAGCCACACCCGATCTCAAGCAACAGCGAAGGGTGACTCTCCGCAATACCTTCGTAGTCGTGAAACGAGTCGTTCCTCACTAACACCAGCACACTGGACCGTGGTGGCAGCATTACGTCGTCTTCGACTATACGCAGAGCGTTGACTCCTGGCCCTTCTATGTTACTGTGCGCTGCGGCTTGCTTCGTCGAAAATGTGACTCGCGCCTCGTGTAGATCGATCACAGCACCGTTTGCCTGTAGAAAGTCGAGGCCCAGGATCAAATCTCTCGAACACTCGCTCAACACGACGAATTCACCCACGTAGACGAAACCGCGGATGCCGACTCGGGCTGCGCACCTTCCGGCCGGGCTAATGAGGTGACCCCCAGCCGTGCGAATGCTAGGGCCCAACCATGGTGTCAAAACTTTGCTCAATTCCTGGGCGAGGGTGTGGCTCATCACGGAATATTCAGCCCCAGTATCAAGTAAAGCGCCGTGAAAAGATGGCGGTGTTCGTGGCGTGTGGTAGAGGATGGGCGCCGGGAACCTACTGTCTGTGGCCATTTCCGGTGGGACCGTCGGTCGAGGCTGCGTCTTCCTCGTCGGGTTGTCAAGAGGCCCGAACTCAGGTGTCTCACCGCGGAGGCGGCGGCTTGGGCGCTGATGGACCGGTGTGAGTGCCGTCTTTATCACGTAGGCGTACGCAGGTCGGGAAGCGTACCCAGCACTGCTCCACCAGATGTGTAACAGTTGTTACACTGAAAAGGAACTGCAGCGGCTGAACGAGGGCACCAGAGAAACGGACCTACACTTCAGCGTCGTCTGTTGTTGTTAGCCTATCAAAAAATGGCACATACCCACACTGGGGGATCGGCCAAGAATCGGGTGGCTATTCAACTGAACTCAGTTAACAAAAAGGAAAAGCACGTGGGAGCATAACACCGGTGAATTTTTCGTCAAGAACAGAAAAGGGATGAGTGTTTTGATTTTAAAATTTTATGAATAATAATAAAGAGAGTGATTAAATAATAATGATTTAGTCAAAATGTAATAATTGATAGAAAAGAAAAGGTTGAAACACTTAGCAAGGCAGTCGATTAGATTCTATCAGGAAATTTTGAACAGCGGTGCAAACAGATCTGTGGCTGAACACAAATGTGGTGGCGCCAAATGATAGCAAGAGCGGGCTGCTCAAACTAAGGCCAAGATGCTGCAAGGGCTCCTCCAGCAACCTTTTTCTCAGTGAGTTGAATCGGCGACAATACAGCCAAAAATGTTCAATGGATTCAGGCTCACGGCAAAATGCACAAAGGGGAGAGAGCGCCAAACCCGACTTGTGTAAATAGAAATTTAGAGGGGGGATGCGGCAGCGTAGCCTCGTCAGTGATACTTCAAGCTGCCGAGAGCAACAAATTTTCCTGTTCCAATAATATTTAAGGTGCTCATAATCCGCCGATGTTAAAAGTGATGTGTTCTGCGTGCTTAAAAACGCACGTCGCCGAAATCTAGATGCTGTAATGTAGGCTGTAGCCGGGATGATTGGCAACACGGGGCCGCTGAGGGAAGCCTTTGCGAGATTATCAGCAATCTCATTTACTGTCACACTGCTGTGGCCGGGAACCCATACTAAATGAACAAGGCTCAAATGCGGAGGAAGTAGGGATAAGAAAGTTGATAAAATGGGACCGTCAACCTGTGCAGCGAGTGACGAACACAAAGATAAAGAATCAGTAATTACTGCAACTGCTGTAATAGAGGGGTCTAGCTTGCGTAGAGCAAGTACAACTGCTAGAAACTCTGCTTGAAAAATAGGGGTGAAATCTGGAAGGCGCAGAGAAAAGGACCAGTATAAATGGGAGCAAAATATTCCCACACCTGCTTTTTCATTGCATTGCGATGCATCAGTGGCTATTGCTATATCGGTTGGTAGGGTCCTCAGATGATCTTCTAGAAGGCCATTTAGAATACTCGGTGGCAAAAGTTTTGCATTTTTTGGGAATATGTCGTCGAAAACAATGTGGATAGTGGGCCCATTCCGAAGCGCAGGAAGGATATCATAAATGTTTACATCTAAAGGCTGAAGTAATCTTTGCACAAACACTACCTGAGGGGAATTGAAACGAGACCAGGGGACACCAAAAAAGGAGGTCGGCTGAGAACAGAAAATGCTTTGGGAACGGTGGAAATGGGATTCATAGATCCTGAGGTAAGTTTGCACAGTTAAAAATTGAAGGCGTGATAAGAGAGACGGAATGCGGGCTTCAAGGTACAACACATTGATAGCCACACATTTTGGAAGGCCGAGGCACATGCGAAGTGCTTCCCTCTCTAAAAGGACGAGAGGGCGAAGTTTATATGTAGCCGAGCCTGAAAACAACACTGATCCAAATTCTAAAATTGGCCTGACATACATTATGTAGACCATTAATAGCGCATCTCTGCGCATGCCGTACCGGTGATGACATAATCTCCGTAACATGCCCACGGCACGAGCCCCTTTCGCCGCGACATGGTCAATGTGAGGTCGCCAGGTGAGTTTGTTGTCATAAATGACCCCTAGGTATTTTAGGGATTGAACCTGCGGTATTATTTTTAACTGGCAAGTGAGAGAGACCACTACAGGAGTGAATAGAGGGAAAACAAGAGTAGCGCACTTGCCAACATTTAACTTCAGGTGTAATCCGCTCAACCAGTGCTCAAGTGTATTCAAATATGACTGCAACAGACCATACAGAGAATGTATATCCGGCGCAGCAGCGAAAAACGCAATGTCGTCCGCATAGACGTAAGTGCGTACATGGCGGTGGAGAGGAATTGAGCTTAACAGAATATTAAAGAGCACAGGAGAAAGAACAGCTCCTTGCGGTACACCTCGCGTTTGTCTATACCTCTCTGAATGAACACCATTATGGATGCAAAAGAATTCCCTGTTATGAAGAAATGCAGATATCCATGCCACTATATAATCTGGAAATTGAAGAGACTGTAGCCTATGTATCAGGATGGAGTGTTCTACACTGTCGTAAGCTTTGGCGACATCTAACGTAACCAAAGCCGCGACCAGGCGTTGACGACGAGCAAGGAGAATTCTGCTCTCAAGATCAGCATGTACATTCCATATCGAACACCGTGGCCGGAAACCGAGTTGGCACGGGCTGAGTATACTTTTGCGGTCCACAATGGCTGACACCCGAATTAGTAACAACCTTTCTATCAACTTTACCACGTTTGATGTTAAAGAAATTGGCCTAATATTATCCAATTCATAGCCTCCACCCTGATTTTTAAGTAAAGGAATCACCTTGGACAGCTTCCACTCAGAAGGTATCCAAGCGTGTTTGAGAGAGTAGTTTATTAGGTGCAATAAGGAGTTGGGAGACTCTTCAAATAGAATCTTGAGCATCTTTGTGGTAACACCATCAGGGCCAGGAGCAGCAGCTGGCAATCTCTGGACAACTTGTGAAAGCTCTGATAGATTTACTTGTGAGGCATTATCATTTGGTACAACTGGTGCAAACAACAATGGTCGCATAGGTAGTAAAGACGAGAACCGCTTTTGCAGGCCTGTGGCTATTAATTCAACCGCCTGGATAGCTTCTACAGGTGACATAACTAATGACTGAACATTATGAGAGGACATGAGCTGTTTCCTAGACCGTAGAAAACCGAATAGTGCACGTCGGTTTCCCGCCTTTGAAAGATAATCGAAGTGTTCTGAGTCATAATTTTCCTTTGCGCGAGAAACTGTGCGTTTAAAGGTGGCTGCAATAAATTTATAATCACTCCAGT
Organism: Amblyomma americanum; assembly: GCF_052857255.1. Lineage (NCBI taxonomy): Eukaryota > Metazoa > Arthropoda > Arachnida > Ixodida > Ixodidae > Amblyomma > Amblyomma americanum. The sequence goes on from NC_135498.1 coordinate 206,748,247, forward strand.
TATTCGGACATTGGTTATGAAGAAGCTTTTTCCATGCTGCCTTCCTCCGCCTGTAATCTCTTGTACAGTCCGCATTCCACCAGTTAGAAGAATTCCCTTTTATTGGCCTCACCAGGAACTCCGACTTTTTACGGCTTTCCTCAATAGCCAGACATATGCTTGCTGACTGGTGGACCTCGGCGATGTTAGACACTGGAGCAAGGGCAGAGCGCAACGCCGTCTGAAATCTGTCATAATTTACATGTGACCGCAACTGAGAAGACGCCAGAGTAACACGACATATGATATCAAAATGAATAGGTATATGATCACTTGAAGTGCCGCTATCAACTGTCGACCAATTCGTTACGCCAATTCCAGGACTAATGAACGTGAGATCTAAAACAGATTGAGTGTGTGAGCGAAGATAAGTGGCCGATCCTGAATTTAAGCACATCAGGTTGTGATCAGAAACCCAGTCCCAAAGGCGCTTGCCGCACGAATTAGTCCTAAAACCCCAAGACACATGGTGAGAATTGAAGTCCCCAGCCACGAGAACTGGGTTTTTACAGTTTACGAGTAAAAAATCCAGAGGTCTAACATCCTGAACTCCATTGGGGAAATAACAATTTGCTATTGAAAATTGAGAGCACCCAGGAAGGACAAAGTCTATTGCCAAAATCTCACAGTCAGGAGACATTTGTTGAAAAGATACCACAGCCCTGTGGCAAAATTTTGAAGAGACTAAAGTTAGTAAACCCCCGCCTCTTGACTGGCGGTCTAGGCGAAATGACCGGTAATTTTTGATATGAAAATGTTTGTCGGCTGAAAGCCACGTTTCTTGCAGAATAATGACATCCGGATTAAGCTGAGTAGAAAGGCAGTGTAAATCTGTGGAAGCGGAAAGAATAGAGCGACAGTTCCACTGCAGAACTCGCAACGACGCTATGGTTGCGGAAGTCTAGCAGCAGCAACTGCCTGCTCCAAAATGGTATCCTTGGGTTTAGTGCCAAGCTGCTTCTTCTTTGACTTGGGCTGGGTGCCCTGAGAAGACAACGAATGAGACATGGGGGACCCACTGCGCTTAAGAAGCCGCGCATCAGGCTCCACCATCTCGGAATCATACATTATATCAACATCCCTCGAAGTACCCGAGGTAGGTACAGCGGAAGTGACAGAAGTTTGTTCCTGGGGTTGTGATACTACTGGAATTTGAGACCGGATAAGAGAAGAGGGAATTGTTGTCGAAAGAGGTGCCAAACTAGCCTGCACGGCATGTGTAATCTGAGCCGCTAGAACATTTGTAAAGCACTCCGACACACTTGCGACAATCTTTTCTACCATTTTAGACATCGAAGCCTCCACAGCAGCCGCAATTGCCTGGGACAGCGTTGAGTCTAGCATGACACCTTGCCGAGCGGTCACACCGGCATAACCGCGTGCACGTTCTTTGACCTCTGAAATAGCGTCACGGCGCGAACAGCGTTTCCTGTCAATTATTTCCAGAATTTGAATTTCCTGAGCTCGAGAGGGACAATTTGAGTAGTTTGCAGAGTGCGCACCACCGCAAAGGCAACACTTCTCATTCTTCTCAGTGCAGGTGCTTGTTGTATGACCATCCCCACAGATGCAACACCTCAAGTTGGATTTGCAACCGCCAGCGCTATGTCCATAACGCCAGCAGTTGTTACACTGCAGAGGCCTTCATGATAATGGGTCGACCCGAAAAATTAGAGGCCATGCCTTGATTTCAGAGGGGCAGGAAGTGCCGGCAAAGGTAGCAATCACTGATTCAGTGGGCATCCGCACGTTGTTTACATCCCGGCTACAGCGGTGCACAGCAACAACACCTGCAGCCGACAGAAGCTCAAGAGTCTCTGCCGGAGATAGGGAAGAGTCTACACCTCGTACAATACCCTTCGTGCATGCCAGATGAGAAGGGATGAAAGAACTTACCCGAAGGGAGGCAAAGGATGAGGAGTTTAGTAAATCTCTTACACAGGCAAGGTCTGGCGATCTGCACAGAATCCCACCGCGTCCAAACTGGCGAACCTCTGAGATGGACTCATAAAGAGAAGTCGTCGACTGGAGAGCAGCCCGAACAGCACCAGGGTTGTTCATCCTGATAGCACCACCATCCTTAGGCACCAGCGCGACAGGGATACTGCCGACACCACTGCGCAAAAAAGCTTCCAACGGTAGGACATCAGTTGACAGAGAAGCCGACCAGAGGGAACTCCCCTTGCCGGGAGACTGGGTGGACATAGTCCGGGGTTACTGCCTTACCGCGCAAAGACGCAGAGAGAAAATGCCACAATCAGCCACCCGAAACCTAGCCGATCGTTCCCAGCAGAGCAGAGCCGTCGGGGCAGCGATCAACAGGACGGCGCAAGGGTTAGATCGAACGTCGCCGACGAACGTCAGGATCTCAGGGTCAGCGTCGTCTACTTCTAGAGGCTGCGATCTCTTTCTTCTTCTACTTCCAATCCTCCTGTCAATATTTCTCAGTCAACCTTCCGCCTTTTTTAGTGCTGCCTGGTCTCGATTTCATACCCCGCAGATATGTTACGTGCAGTCCTTCTTTGATCGCATAAATATTCATTTCGCAGATGTCTGCCAAATTAATAACAACTCCTCATCTGTCCAGATTGAATTCGATGACATTTTCCCATCGAATGCAAAGCTGCAGCCCTTCCCGCTTCTTCAGGGTCTATTGCAGGACCACCTAAGGTCCTTTCCCTCTCATGTTCTTATTGCTACCGATGCCTCGCAGGATCGCGAAAAGGCAGGTGTGGGAATTTTTTCACCTTCACTGGATTGGTCTTTTTCTCTCCGTCTTCCTGACTTCACTCCAATTTTTCTGGCTGAATTATTAGCGGTAATCTTAGCCTTACGAAAATTAGAATCTACCGTTTCCCTGGTCCTGGTTATGACAGACTCTCTGTCCATTTGCTCTTCCTTATCCTCACCCACTGACTCTCGGCCATTATGCCTCTTTAAGTTCCTGATTCCGCTCTATCTAAATTCGGTAAGGTTGCTTTGGGTACCAGGTCACATAGGCTTTCACTTAAATGAGGTTGCAGATTCCTTAGCAAGAGCCTCTCTCAGCGGCCCAATTGTTGCTGTCCTACCATCGTGTGCATATACAGCTGCGGTGAGGTTTCGCAGCTACACAATATTTCAGGAATTTGCTGCCTCGGCTCTTACATCATCTCCCGAATATCAGCATCTTCTGCGTCCTTGGAGTAGCAAAGACTGGCGCTCACGCAGACTAGAGGTCTCTTTCACGCGCTTGCGTTGCCGGGTTCCCCTTCTAAATTTCTACCTTCACAGATCTTGCCTGGCAGCTACCCCACTGTGCCCTTTTTGTGCCGACCCTGAGACAATAGATCACTTCCTGCTGTTCTGCCGCCGCTTTTCTCATTTGAGGAAGCGTCTTTTGCAAATTCCATTTCATCAACTGGGCTTGCTTGTGTCTTCCGCGGTTGTTCTTTCCATTGGCGCTTCTTTGCTTGGACGAAGCGACAGGAGTGTGCGCTCTACTGTGCAAAATTTTCTTCAAGAAACGCAGCGACTCCAATACTAATTTCTTTTTCCCGCTCATTATGCACATTAAGCATTTTTCCCGTCTTCGATCTCCAATTTAACTGGACCCCTTTCCTTCCCTCTTCCAATCTATCAGACTACATACTATTGACACTGCTTTTCCCGTCAAAACTTTCCTGTATCCAGTAATTAACCGCCTGTGTCTTGGCCACTCCCCCGTAGTGGGTATGTGCCAGCAACGTCTGAGGCCTTCCTTCCTTCCTTCCTTCCTTCCTTCCTTCCTTCCTTCCTTCCTTCCTTCCTTCCTTCCTTCCTTCCTTCCTTCCTTCCTTCCTTCCTTCCTTCCTTCCTTCCTTCCTTCCTTCCTTCCTTCCTTCCTTCCTTCCTTCCTACCTTCCTTCCTTCCTTCCTTCCTTCCTTCCTTCCTTCCTTCCTTCCTTCCTTCCTTCCTAGTGTGTTGCAGTTTAAAACCTGGCGTGACCGGCAGCGGCTATAGCGCAGTGCCCTCGTGCAGTGGCCAGCGAAGCTAATCTGTTCGCGCTATCACGGGCTTAAAATCGAGTCTCGGCAATATTTATTCTGTTCCTGCGAGGGCTGTTATTGTGCTAGGTTTCGCCTGACTTACTAGTCATACGAGCTGGTTGATGCATGGCTTCAAGGGACGACGCTGGTGCAAAAAAATGAACAAACACAAGCGCTGGCTACTACCAACAGAAACAGTTTATTTGCTTGCTCAATATATACCGACAAGAAAAGAAAAATATCACCGGTTCACAGGGACAAAACAATCGCAGCAACCAAATAGTTTGAAGTAGATACTTAAATTTCAACACAGAATAACTTTCTTCAGCAGCGCGACTGAATGTGTGCTGACGCTAGTCTATGCCTCGTGTGGATGATGTAGGCCTTGTAGGTATCCCTGGCTGTTCTATTTTGTATCTTCTCAATACCCAACAGGCTGGAAAAGCTTTGCAAGTTAGTAAACAAGGATCGCCCATCGTCAAAACTATGCGAAAAGTAACATGACAAGAAGTTCGCTGACTGCAAAAAGGATTCATTGTCAGTAAAGCAGCTGAATGGGCTAGTTGGTTTTGCATCTTGGTGAAAAAACAGCGCACAAGCAGACACAGACAGAAAGAAGGGGACAAGCGCTTGTCCCCTTCTTTCTGTCTGTGTCTGCTTGTGCGCTGTTTTTTCACCAAGATGCAAAAAGGAAGTCGCGTATGAGATACCACTATCATGTGTGTCATCTTTGGGCAGACGGGACGTTGCCTTAACTATAGGCTACGGGAGCATAACGACTTAAAAGAAGACGCCAGAAAAAACTTACCTTACCACGTGACCTTATGCAAGTGCACGGCCAATTTGCAAAAGCACGGTTCTAAGAAAATACCAGCATCAGCGCGTGCGCGAAATGTATGAAGCCTATCTTATTCATTGCAGAGGGAAAACCCCTGTCAGCGCGCTTCTTTAATGCTGAAAAGAAAAGAGATTAGATTCCTCGGTGGCTGAACATGCGCAAAGCCTTGCTACTGTTTTTATTTTTTTATGTTTTCATGCAGTGGGCGTTGCCCATGGGTATATATTGCTCTTGCCCCAATAAAATTTTTTCAATCGTTAGTAGCGCTGGCGTGTGTCTCCTTTTACATTGTCCCGTCCTTACGCTTTTAATTCTTCTCGTCAATACCTTCGTCTGACTCAGGTCAGGCATGCAAGCAAGCCAAAAGCAGGGGCCAGTTGGCTTTGCTTCATTGAATATTGCATGCTACTACCAAGGACACCAAACGACACGACAAAAAAAAAGCAAATATGTACGTGCCAGCGCGAACTCACAGCTGTTTCAAACACATGTAACACTTGTATTTATACATTTTTTTACTGTGTGATATGTATAATAATTTCATCTTGAAGATACATGTGACACCCCAAAACTATCTCTTTTTGATTATGTTTATCAGTGTTTATGTTGACGCAATAGAAGCGTCACTAACACACTTTTCAATATCTCTTCGAAGATTGCATATGCTTCCCTAATCTGTCTTTATATCCTTTGATTTCCATGTCCTAGAATGCTGTACTGATCAACTGAATGTACTGTCGATTTACGGTAATACGCTATAATTATTTATGGGCAATCGCTGTCGCATCGGCTAAATAAGGCTACAAACCTCGCAGTCATTACGATCGATATTTTCTTCTTCAAGCAAGTTTAGCTATTTTTGTCGAAAAGTGAACTGTAAGAAGCCTAGGGCCAGTCGTGCATCAAAAACACTACATTCACTCTGTGCAGCGCCAGAGGGCGCCGTCGAGCAGATACCGTTGAAATGTGGTCCCACGTAAGCCGTTCAGACAAAACGGTGCCTGAGCGACCGGCTGCGCGAACATGCCAGTTCTTTGCAGAATGGGACTTGCAGCAATCCTGCAGCTCACTGCAAGATGTGAAGGCTGCAAGCACAAGCTGCTTCAGACGAAGGTTTGGACAAGATACAAAGAAATAACAGCCAGGGAAATCTATTATTCCTGTATCATTCACACGAGGTCAGAGACTTGAGTAAGCACACATTCCATCGCACTGCTGAAGAAAGGTTCGCTCTACTTTGGCGCCTAAATAGCTACTTCCAACTATTTGACTGCGGCGAATGCTTTATCCCTGCGATCGTGTGATGTTTCTCCTTTTCTTGCCGGCATATGCTGCGCAAAGAAATAAATCATTTTGGTTGCTAGCAATCAGAGCTTGCGTTTGTCGATTTCTTTATTGCGCTGCCAGCGTTCCTTGCACTGAAGGTCAAGCTTCGCAAAAACTCGATGAGCCTGTTAGACCTCGTGAAGCTTGCGCACTAAAAAGCGATGTGATTACAACTTTTGAGAGGACATTTGAATATTTAGACACTGCGGGCCATAAGGAAATTTGTCCGCATCAAAGTCACGAAGTAACGCGAAGAAATGTATTAAGCAAGTAATTTTCGTGAATGGCTTCTCGCGTATCTATTAAATATTCACAACATACCATTCTGAACGCCCCGTATATCAAGCCATATCCCGTATGTCATTCCAGATTACTCCAAACCTTGCTTGGATCATAAAGTGCTAATCGAGAGCAAAAGCACAAGGAGTATATGCCCAATATTCTTGGACAAACATCTAGAATTTTGAAAAATTCTATGATACTTTTATGAAAACAATGAAGCTAATGGTCCATTCTTCTAATGTGTAACAAAATCTTTATTTTCAAGTGTTTCCATCGATCGCATCGAGCAGTTAAGGTTGAATTAACAACCAATGAGGAACGCTTTTGACGACAGCAAAAACGGTATTAGCAAAAAAATATCAAGACTAGTGTCAGATTGTTGGCGAATATATTGATTGTTATACTGAAATCTTACACTTTAAGAATAATTGCGTTCCCATACTTTTTCCTGCGCAAAAATGCTTTTGTCCAGAATGGTTAGGTGTGAAAGAATTAGTGACACGCGTTGGAGATTACGCCTGCTGTCACTACTCACGTCTCCCTGAGAGGCTGCGTTTCTTTCGAGTGACGTAGCTTTCGGGCTGATCAACAGCCGCCGCAGCGCACGTGTCAGAGAGCCCTTCTAGCCGGAGGTGCGCGGAGGTCGCAGTGGCTGCAATCGGACCATCCTTCATACGTTGTTTGGGGAGAGGAAACCCTGCACGGGGCCAGATTGCAAAGCAGCGCTTACCGGCTTCCGACTTCCCCGTGGTCGACACTGTTTGCGACGGCGCTTGTGGCGGACACGCGGTTTCCTTCGCGGCATGCATCCCGCCTCCGGAACGGCCCGAGGAAGTTGCGCACCTTCGGGATGCAGACTGCGCATAAATAGGCGCAGTGCCCGGTGCTCCTCGCCGGTTCTCTGCTCCGCAGAGTGCGCTACATCCCGGGTGTTTGCTACCAGCCTACAGACATGTCGCGCTATCTTCTTCCACTCGCGGTCATCTTAATAGGTAAGCGCTTATTCTTGCGTCACGGCACTAGCCTGACTATGCACTCTTTGTGGTTTTTAAACTCTCTCCGCGCAGTACTTCTAATGCGTCTTCTAGTCTGTTAAAGAGAACTAAGGGAAAAGCTATTAATAATTCATGGAATATGAATAGTTTGCTGTGTCCACTCTAGATTGGGTTTGTATACGGTACGGTGGAAAAAACCTAATAGGGGATATGTGACAAGTTTGTAGGCAACTAAACTGCGCGAGCAGAAAACATTTGAAACGAATGCGCTACATTGGGAGTGAAAATAACAAGACATGATGTTCTCATTGCATGTTGCTAAGGGGGACGCACACGGGACCACGGTTCCGACGTAAAAGGGTGCGTTCCTTCTGTTTTGGGAAAAAGCAGAGCCTGGCTTGCAAGCAAGAACAGATCTGCAAATCGTCCTTTGGCCAATGTTTCCGTCTTGCGGTTTCGGAAGACACGCAACATCCTGCACATTTTTGCGACCTTGAGTGGGCGCCTCAATCAAGCCAATATTGGCCTTTAAAAAGACCTTTCCTAATAATCGTAGCCATAATCGCGCCTGTTTCCATGGGGTGACGAATCATTAGAGTGCTTTTTGGCCGTGAGCGACTACCGCCTTTCAGCCAAACTTTTTATCTATTTACCTAATTAGGCTCCATCTAGTGGAGAGAATCACCTGGCGAAAAATGCAGACGAGATCTTTCTGTAACCCATACGTGTTAAACAAAATCTACCTGGACGTTCAGCCGGAATGAAAAGGGTGTCAGGAACTGGCAGCCTATGACCACATATTATAGAGCTGTAGCATAGCGCCGCCACCGACGGATATTATGTGTGGTCCTTCTCGCGAGCAGTGGGAGGCCGTGTTGTCCAGCTCAGACCCAGTCGTCCAGACCAGGGCCGTGGAGTGGGCCACCCAGGTCGCCGTCAGCCATGGGTTGATGGCAGTCTATCATGGACTAGTCCGCACAATTGTTCGGACGAATGTAAAATTTTTCAATTCATCCACGTTAAAGGTGGACGGGGGCGGGGGGTAACACTGAGCAAGATGTATTAACACTCTGCAGTAAAATTCAACTTACCAGCAATTCGATCAACAATTTTCGATCAACAAAAGTACGCCAAATCTCGAATCCCTGACGCTGGACGATAGTTGGAAATTGCAAGTAAGCCTTGATGAACGCTCAAAATTTTCGAAAGAACAAAAGGTCAGACTTGCATCAAAAGTTACAAAGGATATTAGAGGAAAGTCAGAAAAACACGCCCCACAGATTGAACAAAAAGTCAAATTGAAAGCCAAACAGAAATAACGCACAAAAAGCACAGATAAGTGGAAGGTTTTCTCCTTTCCGGCATGGTGAGGCGTAAAGGCGCGGACAGAAGTAAACGGAGCGCGCCGCACAAGAAAGAACTAGTGTTCCTGTATATACAGGAACACTAGAAAGAACTGCGCGTCAGCGCCGCCTAGCCAAAGAAGACGTAAGCTAAAAATCGCGACGCGCATATGCAGGCCCTCTACCTGCGCTACCCTCTCCTTGCTCCGCTTGCCTCGCATTCGGCCAGCGTCAGGGACGCGCTGATGATGATAGCGGTCGGATGGTTGCGCCCTCTGTAGGGAGTGGGCATTTCGGAACGCACAGACCACTGCCTTTATGCCGCAAATCCCGCGGGGGCGACACCACTATTATGCCGTTTCATCTGAGATAGCTGTAAGCGCGTTTCCATCGCAAATAGCGCGCGTCCTTCGATCTTTAGTTGCCTCTGGGATTCATTTCCGTCTCGCTATAGACCAAATAAACTCAAAAACACTCGATCCATTACCGCAGTTTCGGGTTCTTTTAATACAGTTACCGTTCATTTTCGGCTTGCACCTACGATGAACCGACAGAGCGGCAAAGCATGCGCCCTGTGTGTCTGTACTGCACCACAGTGCTCCTGCATTGGAACCTCGCCTAGGAGGTAATCTTAAAATAAGACGAAGCCACCGCTCTTGGCGCTTCTTGCAGCGCGATCCAGCGTCGCAAGGATAGCGACTGCTTACAAATGTGCTGGATGCAGCTGCTGAGTTGCCACGCCTATATTGTCATACAGACCAATGTCGATATGTATACCGGTAGCAGTGAAGTAATGCAGCTCGCACAAAAGAGTTAGGATCGCTTGCCGGTGTCCGCCGTTACCCATTATCTGATTAGTGGGCGCACACGGGTAATTATATGCCGAATTTCGCACGCGGGGCTCGCAACACTGACGCACTGCTGCCGCGGCATTCACGTGGGTGAGACAGCGTGTGCTTGTAGTCATCCTAAGATCCAAAGGTGCATGCAAGGCGGAAACCATGAGCTCTGCTCTGCACATCACAGCGTGGTACGCAGCGCACTGTCTCGGTGGCGATAAGAGCAGGATCCAGTATAGGGAGAGTTTGATTCGGGGAAGACAGGCAGGGTGCATGCACTAGTGCTGCGTCGGCACCGGCGAATCATCAATGATAACCGTAGAAAATTAACACAAAAGAGCGGCAGTACGACGAGTTTTTCGAGCGTGTTTGGTTGCGAGCGAGACGCAGAAGAGTCCCAGCGGCAGCAAAAGTTCGGAACACGCGGGTTATTGCGGCGCAAACGCGCCTCCAGCTGTCTCACACGAAGCGGCTTAATGGTAGAGCCGTCCCCGCGCAATCTGCCATATCAAGACAGCGGTCTGTGTATTCCGAAATGCTCACTAGCTACACAGAGAGCGACCATCAGATCATGATCATCATCAGCACCACATAGACGCCGGACGAATGCGAGGCAAGCGGAGCATTGAGAGAGTCGCGCCGGAAGCGGGCCTGCAAATGCGCGTGGCGATTTCGAGCTTTCGTCTGGTTCGGCTAGGCGGCGCTGACACGCAGTTCCTACAAGTGTTCCTGTATATGCTTCCGCAGGGAGCATATATAGGAACACTAGTTCCTACTTGTGCGGCGCGCTCCGTTTAGTTCTGTGCGCGCCTGTACATCTGTAGTGCACGAAGAGATAAGTGACATGCAGGCCCCAGAACTTCGTGCGCGTAATTTCGGGTATAAACGATTGCATTTTTTCTGGGTACCAGGATTTGAACAAGAGACAAGGAAGAACAAATGGATGGCAGGTGTTTGGAAGCATTTGGCGTGGAAGCTTTACAGTCAGCCGACGCGCCCTTTGTAGGGAAGTTCAAATCAGTAAAGATGCCGATAACGGTTAGCCGTTCCGCGCGTGATTGCCAAAGCTTAAATTGTGATATATTCTGTGGTATTAAGGCAACTAAATATATTAAATTGCACACTCATAGTAAACAAGGAGATTGTGAAATCATATGTTGCTAAAAAACTAAATACACTATGTTTAACTATATATGTTGTAAAGAAATCGATATTAACTGTGTAGGAATCACTGACAAGTGCTTACTAGAATAAACACCACATTTCAATATCTTGGCGCAGCCTTTGATAGGCAACCGCGTCAGTTATTTCATTTGTTAGCAGTGAGGGCGCATCAGGCATTAGAGTGCTATAAACTACTACAAGCATGTGACTTCTTTGACACGAATGTATTGCGTTTTTGATTCTTCTGCTTTTTCAACAGCCACCACTCATGCTGTCCAGGATCAAGGATTTGAACGTACAAGAGTTATGAGGCAATCCGAGAATCACAGAAATGATAATTAGGAATTATAACGAATTATAAGCAGGCTCACTCAATCAAAACCATCATTCTACGCCTCATTGGGCCTCCGAGAAGCAGCGACTATCAAAAAATACCACCGTAAGATACGACCGCCACTTCCTTAAATCCCTCTGTCACACATCACGAACTGCCAGAAATCAAACACTAGGAAATTTTAATCTACTGTCCACCCTTTACGTATGTCCAGAATGACAGCTCTTTCATATGTGCTTAAATAAGAAATACAGTTCACTCCAATTAAATTATGCTTCAAGGTTTTTTCCTACGGCAAGCAATTTCTTTCAGTACATGCATTCTCTACGGGAAGTTTTTCCATGTGTCAGGTCGATCGCATTTCGATGGAGGCGAAATGCTAGAGTTCCGTGTACTGCCCTAAGTAGGTAAATAACTCCAGGTGGTCGAAGTCATCCTGAGCCTTCAATTACGGCGTCCGTCAAACCTGAGTCGCTTTGGGACGTTAAACCCAATAAAGCACAAACCTTTTTAAGGCGACAGGCTTTAATGGCTCATGGTCCGCCGGAAGTGTCGGTTAGCCGGAGGTCTCCGCCTTTAACTTAATCGCTTTCTTTAACTATTTAACAATTATTTATGTCCCACCTGTATTGTACATGTGATCAAGTGTCTGATTGTACTTGATTTGGTGGATCCTTAAATATCCAGTGGCTATAGGTCCAAAAAGTTTTGGAAGCAAATTTATTGTACACAGAAGAACTAAAAAAATTTGGATTTTAGTTCGTGCTAGCTGCTCCCATAATCCTTACTTAAGAAACAAGAAAATTTAGGAAGTTGGGTATTCACTGTCGCTTTTGTCTTTAAATTTAAAAAGATACACAAGACGGTTACCGATGTGCAGCACGAAGTACAGCGAGAGCTGTTAAGGCATTTGTATTTTACGATCTCTCAAGATCGGAGGTGCGCAAATTCCTTCATTTTACTTTTCCTCTCTCACCCTCAATTTTGAATTCATGGCCCTCCTTCACTCTGGCCCTCAATTTGAAAAGTTATCCAGCCCTCCCTCACCCTCGTCCTCACTTCGGAAATTTTGTTGGCCCTCTCTCGCCGTCATCCTCACATCATCGGCCCTCCCTGTCCCTCACCGTCAGTTACAGTAGCTTTAAAACTCAAGTTATTTTTTGTTGTAGGTAACTCTTGATGATATTAGTGAGTAATAAAGAGACAAGCCTTCAAGGCAGTATGCTTATATGCATGTGCGTGTGTATGTGTGTTGTTTGAGCTAATACGTGAGACAAAGATGCATACACTGCATGCATACATGTGCCCTGAACTTGTAACATTTCATTGTTATCTATGTGCAGTGCTCAGTTCAGTCAGCGCGTTGTTGTGTCTGTGTAAAAAAAGCTAATATACACAAGAATATTTAGAAAACAATGCAGTAGCGTTTACCAAGACAATTACTATAAGTCCTAAGCACAGAGTAGACTCAGAACACGCAATGTTCGTAGGTGACTTAACTTCCATTACCCGTTGACACTGCGATAGCACAGGGTCTTCTGAATTTTACTGTTTATTCTATTCTACCGTCATTTCATTCAGTTTGCTGCATGCTCGTCTGATGACGCTTCCACGCGCACGGATTGAAGATGATGAAGACCACGCTTTCAAATTACAGTGTGAGAGACTGGTAGTATAATAAGCGTGAACGCAGGTATGTGCCGAAGACGACGACATTTCAAGCACAGCTTGAGAGCTTGGCAGTTCGTACAGGCAGGATGTCAAGAATTCTTCCAACTGATTTTTCATCACAGGGAAGTCTATGAACCAAGATTGATGGTTGTGGGGCTAGTGGTAAACATGGCTTCAGTGGCAGCTCGAGCCATTCGCAAACAAGGAGAGCCCTTGCGGTATTAATCATCAAAACCGCTTCGTCAATTGTCAAGAGGGTGCTGTATATCGCGTGCCTATGTCTTGTGGCCGCGAATATATCGGACAGACAGGCATATGGGTCAGCACAAGATCGAGAGAACACAATAACAAAGTAAAAGAAGGAAAACAGGGTCAGCTCAGCCTGCACTTTTGAAACTGCAACAAAACTTGTAGACGTCAGCGCAGAAAAAAGTCATGCGTGCTAGAATTTAATCAATGCACAATTGAAGGTAACCATAATTATCAGGGAGTTAGAGAACTTATCGAGGCGGTGAACGTTGCGCGTGCGGGGGATAAGTGTGTGGCCATGCCATGGGTGCCATATTTATTGAAGGCTGACGACGAGGAGTCAGCAGCGGAGCGGCGGCGGCAGCGTCCGGCCCCTGCCAAGGTCCCGAGCGTTCCAACCATCGCGTGCTGGAAACACTTCGGCCTCTTCCGCTTTTCGCTAGAGCCGGTCGCGTGGGTCGCTACAGGGATCCCCCCTAGACGAGTAGTCGGTAAGAGTCAAAAGGCCCGTACAGGGTGTCCGGGAACCGAAGACCAGGCTCTGGCGGGCGACCCTGGCTGTGGCGTTGCCGCCGAGCTTTCAGGGGGCGCGGAGAGACGCAAAGGGGCAGGCGAAGAAAGAACTTGCTAAGTGGCCCCAGTGCCAGAAGTTCTGGTGACGCAGCTGCCGGCCCGCGCATGAAGTGCGGCGCGGCAGAGGGGACCGGGTGTGTCCGGGGTCCCGAGATTGGCGCAGCTGATGCCGGGTCGAGCTGCCCGGTACCCAGAAGGGCGGCTGCAGCAGGCGCAGCGGGATTCTAGGCAGGGAATTGGCAGTGGTGGACTGCATAGGGCGGCAGGGACACGCTCACAGCTATCCTTAAAGCGATTGGTTTGAACGTGACGGGCGGCCGCACGAGTAATGTCCTTGCCACTGGCGCCGAGCCGGGCACGAAGGAGGACGCCGGCGAGGGAGCCGCAATCGGAAGAGGCCTCGGTACCGTGACAGCATCCGGGAGCACGTCCGTGGGACTGGTCAGCCTAGGCGCCGTGCTAGGCGGCGGCGGACGAAGCTGCAGTGACCAGAATCGGCTGGGGCACGAGGTCGTGTCCAGTGGGCTCCCATTGAACTGGCGGTTGGCGACGGCCGAGCCACGGGTGTCAGGCTTCTTTGAAGATGCAAACACCTGAGGGGAACAAGAAAGGTCCACATGAGCAGCCAGGTTTGACTTGAGGGCAGGCGCTGGCACTGGTTCTGGTTCCTTGGCAGGCAAAAGGAGAGCGAGTTACAATCGCCATGCATGGTCCTGCTGATACCGGGTGGGCTTTCTTAACCTGCGTCGTGGAACTAGGAGTGCGTCGCGCAGCTTTGGAGGGGCTGGGGGTGTCACTGGCAGGCTGTGGCTGTGCCGAGAGCGAGGTAGGAACAGCTGGCTGCGGCTGGAACAGCACTGGCGAGGCAGACGGAGATGCCGAAAAACGCGACACACATGCTGCTGCAGAGCATACCTTGCCGTTAGGAGAAAAAATGGCATTCCTCTGGGCCAGTTGCTATGAATCCAGCATTGGACCAGCATGAACTTTGGGACGCATCAACGTAAACAGACACATGAAACGCGGAGCACACAGCTGTTGTAGGGATTGAAGAAGCGCGAAGAAGTGCGCCCAGCGAACAAGAAAGGTAGTGAAAAATGGCATTCCTCTGGGCCAGTTGCTATGAATCCAGCATTGGACCAGCATGAACTTTGGGACGCGTGAACGTAAACAGACACATGAAACGCGGAGCACACAGCTGTTGTGGGGATTGAATAAACGCGAAGAAGTGCGCCCAGCGAACAAGAAAGGTAGTGAAAAATGGCATTCCTCTGGGCCAGTTGGTATTCATCTATCTTTGGGCCAGCGTGAACTTTGGGACACATCAACGTAAACAGACACATGAAACAAGGAACACACAGCTGTTGTGGGGATTGAAGAAGCGCGAAGTGCGCCCAGCGAACAAGAAAGGTAGTGAAAAATGGCATTCCTCTGAGCCAGTTGGTATTCATCCATCTTTGGGCCAGCGTGATCTTTGGGATGCATCAACGTGGGCAGACACATGAAAAACGGAACACACAGAGGAACACACAGTATGCAGAGTGGGCTGCGCAGGAGGCAAGGACGGAGTTGCCGACGAACGGTGCGTGGAAGGCGTTGAAGAAACAGTCGAGGCGATGGAGCGCTCGGATAGTGGTACCTCATCCGGAGCCGCTGTCGGATGGGCGCTTTCAGTAGCTGTACTGGCTTCCGGTGCCCCTCAATGAGGCGGATTGCTGGGGGGGGGGGGGGCGGATTGGAGCGCCGTAAAAACGGAAAAAAGCTGCCTTCAGTTAATCGAACAGGTGGCCGTCCGTTGGCGGAAGGTCGAGCCGGTCAACGACGTTGGCGGGCAGCTGCCACTTCGCGAGGAGCAACCGCCAATGCTGGGACGACACGCGGTTGGCGTACAGCTGGGCTGCCACTAGCGCGAACCAGGAAATGGTGCTGTGCCGAAGGAATGGCCACAGTTTTACGCGGAACGGGTCCTGGGGCGGGATCGGGCGCCACTCATCTTGCGGGAGGTCCATGACGAGGCAGGAACGCGAAGGTACAGTGACGGGGCTCCGGCTATTAAGGCTTTCGAGCTGTCAAAGGTCAGCACAATGTGGAGGTCGCTAAAGAAGGCGACCGCGGCCACATTTATTGAAGGCTGCCGAAGCGGAGTCAGCAGCGTAGCGGCAGCGGCCGCGTCCGGCCCTGGCCAAGGTTGTTGTTGTTACCCTCATATAATGGCACATGCCCACGTAGGGGGATTGGCCAAGAATTGGGGGGCACAGAGGGTTTTTCAGATAAATAATTCCTGGACGAAAATAAAATGGATGCTGAGGAAGGAAGAAGTAAACTAAATGGAATATCGAAATTAAACGGGAAATGCATAACGCACGTAGGAGATCGAGACTGATGTTTATAGCCGAGTGGTTAAATGATAGTGATAATAGTATGAATAAAATTATATTGAAAAAAATAAAATTACCAAGGTAGCCGATTTTATCGAATTACAAAATGTTGTACAGCCACCATACTTGCGTACAGCCACCATACTTGGGCTGTACCCAAGTATGGTGGATCCGAACAACAATATTACTGGGCTGCTCGAACAAAGGCCAAGCTGTTGTAGTGGTTTCTCTAAAACCACCTTCTCATCATGGTGTGCCGGCGACAAAAAAACAAAAATGGTCTATGGTTTCGTGCTCACCACAGAATACGCAGACGGGATTAGGCGCCAACCCGGACCTGTACAAATAAAAAAATGAAGGGTGGGATTCGGCAGCGTAGCCTCGATAAAGATACCTCAAGCTGCCGTGAATGGCATGATTGCCTGCTCCACGAATACTTCAGCTGCAGAAAATCATCAGACCTTAAAAGAGAGCCAGTTGTCATTCTTAACAAATTCTATCTTCGAAACCTCGCTGCTGTGAGGTACGCTGTAGCAGGGACGATAGGAAGCTCGGGGCCATTCAGGGACGCCTTTGCCAGGTAGTCCGCAACTTCATTAGCTGTCACATCGCAATGACCTGGTACCCATATCTTGTGAACAAGGCTCAAATGCGGAGGGAGTAATAAATGGAAAGTGTTTAAGATTGGCGAATCCACTGCCGAAGCAAGGGACGAACACAAAGAAGGAGAGTCTGTAATGACAGCCACTGAAGAGAAAGCTGACTCTAATTTTCGAAGAGCAAGCACCACCGCCAGAAACTCCGCTTGCAAAATGTAGGTGTAGTCGGGAAGCCGCACAAAAAAAGACCATTCTAGAAGCGGGCAATATATTCCCGCTCCTGCCTTTTCATCAAATTGTGAGGCGTCAGTAGCTATCTTTAGGAGAGCGAGTTGACGGGCTAGTTGGTATTGCATGGTGTAGAAACCGCGCTAAGAACAGGACAGCAGAAGCACAACCACATAGATTTATAGCCTCAGGATAAGTTCACTTTTTTCACTCCACGTGCCTTATCACAGCCATAACTTATCACCTTGCATTATCAGTTATTCTACAGAAAATCGCCCAAGCAAGAAAGGGTTACCACAAGAGTGGTGACAACGAGCGCACAAAAGCATTTGCGTCGGCTCAGTCAACAACCAACGCTGTCATACTATTCCACTCATCAACTGTGAGCAGATGAAATGATACCTAGAACTGCTTAGTCCTCGCAAAGTAAGGCCGAAAAACATTCGAGTGGTTAATTCAAGACATCCTTGTGTGATAGATTAGATGAAGAAATTTTAGTCTCACAATTTTTTGCAGTACACGAAGGGGCTCGAGTTTCAGTCGCTGCAGCATATCGGTAATGGAAGATGAGGATCGGTGGTCTGAAACAAAAATCGGGCAGCAAGTCGCTGAATTTGTTCCACTTATGCGATATCTTTCACATATTTTGAGTCCCTCACCGCGGAAGCATGATCAAGGACTGGGCGAGCTACCTACAGCGTGATATGGCCTACTGACGCAGGTGCCTCCAGAATTAAGCATGCAATCCATGTAAAGGCTGCTGTGAAGTTCGCTGAACATGCCTGTGTGACATTCAGTCCATTGGTAGCGAGGAATTCGGCGCTTGTGGAACCACTTCGCATCAGGGGGACGCCTGACGGGGGTTCGGCGGCAGCTTTATTGTGTTCAGCGTGTTGCCAACAAAAGGACTCGTCCCGTCCCCGTCTCTTATTTTTGCCGTCGATGTCTTTGTGTCCTTCGCGCTGCCCAGGGAAACCCGTCTTGAAGAAGCTTAGGCAGGTACGGTGACCGACATATGTGTGGCGCTGTTGTAAAGCATGAATATACACCAACTCGTGCAGCTTTCTTCGCTCTTCAGTACATATACTCTATAGGTTTGGTTTATGGGGGTTTAACGTTCCAAAGCGACTCAGGCTATGAGAGACGCCGTAGTGAAGGGCTCCGGAAATTTCGACCACCTGGGTTCTTTAACGTGCACTGACATCGCACAGTACACAGGCCTCTAGAATTTCGCCTCCATCGAAATTCGACCGCCGCGGCCGGGATCGAACCCGCGTCTTTCGGGCCGGCAGCCGAGCGCTGTAACCACTCAGCCACCGTGGCGGCTACATATACTCTATAATAGATGCCAATCACTGAAATATAAATCTTGAGAAACTGTTCGTTTTTAATTCGGCCTTAATAAGGCACACTGCGTCACTCTTGTCCTTTAGGTAAACGCTAATAACGCAACCTGCGAAAGGCACACTCATCGTTCACTGAAATTGCAGAAACGGTGCTCTTGTGCTCTGGTAATAAAGCGATGAGCAGAATTGAAGCACTGCACGGAAGATGAAATTGATCACGCAATTATTTCTATACTGCCTTCAATGCGCGGCGAACATGGGCGAAAGAGGCGCAGGTAGACGCCGGATCCTCTTCGGATTTTCGCCTTTTCCGACGGTCTTCTATCGCCCGCCGATGGCACATGAATCCAAAGGGCGCGAATACTCCGCCTTGCATGGCAGACAGCATCGTGTGCAGACGTTGACGTTTCTCCTTCGCTGTCCCACCGTTGTTTGTCCAAAGCCTGGCAGGCAGAAGCCTTGGCTGTGGCATTTGTGTCTAACGCCGCGAAAGCATGCAAGACGTTCATGGGGGCACGCTTTCCGTCCTCGATTGCTTGTTACGCGCGTTTCATCATACGAAGACAATCGTGCTCTCTAGGGGATTATCGTCGTTGGCCGCGGCTTTGATTTTTGCGCATGCGTGGCATGGCGCAAGTTGATTCAACCGCCTGGCGCCTGTGGATAACTTGTTGGCCTGTTAACAACCTACGCTTCGCGTGATTAGCATTCTTTTCAGACGGAGGCCGCCGAGCGCAGCACCTAAAGATCATCGATATTGATACGTGCGGTTGCCACACTTTCACTTATTCTGGTCAGGATATGCTACAGTGACTCCTTTTAAGCTCTGCTTGCGTTACCTCCACGAACAACATCACTTAATTAAATTCTGATAGCAGCGGCAACTAGCAATTAAACGCCATTTTTAACATGATCGTAAAAAAAAAACGAAGTATCCCGCGCAGCGTGAACGACATGCCCGGACCCGCTGAAGGCGCTGTCTTGTGTGCGAAATCAAAGTCGTCGACTACTCATAAAACTTAGGGGACGTTTAAGATTTCAATGGCGTAATCTATCAGTACTATAAAAAACTTCACCGCAACTCACACGCCAAACATCATACTTACATTTTTCACATGTACACTTTTTAAGAGATATTCAAATAACATATTACAGACCGGTATATTAGAAATACAGTCTCATCAGATTGTTCATGTACAATGAACCATAAAAACATTCGCCTTTATTTCGTATAATTACCTAATTCCTAGTTAGCATACTCATCACTACTCATCGCGCACGAGCACATGTTTTCAAGAAACCGCACTGAGTCATAAACGACAGCGAATTCAGCAGGTGCCACACCATTATACAACTCGAACCAACAAGGCTTTGTGGCACATGAGTAACAAGCCATCTCGCAATTCGAAGAACCTGGGTTTCGAAGTCCCGTGAGGACCAAATCAGCTCAATTTTTTGCTAAGTGAACATTTCTTCCATCTTTTCCTGACGCAGTGGACTTTAAACGACACAGCCGCGTAGAAAGAGAAGAATGCTTACTGACATCAACAAGAAGGACGCATGCGCATCGTTTGAATGATATGTACCTCACAGACCGCCTCATTGTGTAGTGTATTCTCAGTGTGACATAGCAGTCAGCATGTATTGCACAGCGTCTCTCTTACTGCTACAGCACATGGAACATCCCCGTGGCAGGAGCAGCATTAGCAGTAACATTTATGCTTCGATGATAACTGTTTCTTTCTTGTCTATTTTATGAAGTATCTGTAGAAAATCGCTTCTCAGAGACAACGCACAAACTGGCAAACATTCGAGCTTCAAAGCTTTCCTATAACCGGGATGAATATACTGTTAAAAATAAGTTCTCCATAAATTTGGTTGAATGTTTTCCTTGTTATGAGGAGGGTTGCAGATGCTTTGAACACTCCGTCAGGTGATGTATAACTCCTTACACGTCGAAGTATCAAGCACAAAAAATAATTAGTAAAAATAAGCTTTAGAATAAGTGGTATCAAGTAAAAAAAATATTCCAAACTTCAGTGACCCATAAAAAAAAGGGAGACTTGCACTGTCAAAGCAGGAGGCCACGCAGACTCATCAAGTACATCATCAAGTGTGGAAGAAGACGAAGACCTAGTGGGTGGATACGTGTCTGCTTCTAGGTCTGTGTTTTCGCTTTTCGCTGTCTTCTCGTGTGTGGCGTGGGTCGGACAGTGACCTCCGTGAGACCGAATGCTGACGACGCCCCTGCGGAGAAATTCCCGGCACGGCGGGCGCATTCTCAAGTGAGAAAACCCAACCGGAACCCTCAGGGGCAAGCTAGGCTTAGCTCGGCGCTGCCGAGCGAGGCCGCGCTACGCGTCTGCATGGATTCCGCGTTGTCGACGACGGCTACGCGGATGCCCGCTGTGTTGCCACCTGACGCAGCCTCCACGTCCACGCAATCGTCAGCGCCTCTGGGCCTCCAGCCTGCGCCGTCTTCCGATGCTACGACTTTGGCCTGTGACATGGACTGCTCTACCGCCTCCGTGCCCGTGGCACTCCCTCAAGAAACTGTGCCCGTCGCGCCAGTTCAGTATTCCCACCAAGGGCCGTCACCAGCGTCTGAGCCTCCTCCACAGATGCCTCCCGTGAGTCAAGGCTCTCTTCCGCCTGCTGCGAACTCGTTCCGCGTTACCATCAAGCCTACATTGCGCTTTGATATGACTGCCATCCCTGCCCGGAATGTTCAAGCCACAATTGACCATGCCCTCGGCTCTTCGAACTACTGCGGGTATGTCGTCCATCGCCCATCGAACACCATCACGGTAAACTTGTCATCCTTGATGGACGCCCAGAAACTTTGCGCAGTTACGCGGATCCCCCTGGACGACAGCAAGCATGTCCCGGTGCAAATATATTTTGCATCTGGTCCTGACACACTCCGCTGCATGGTTTATCATGTCGACAGCACGAGCCCTCCCGAGGAGGTGCGCGCAAATATTCGCTGCTCAACTCATGTTGTACTGCAAGCACGGCCTATGGGTCGCCGGGGCTCATACCTGCTCATCCTGCAAGGCCCGTTGACTCTCCCGAAGTACCTTACCTACTACGGTGCGATCGTCAAACCACAGCCCTTCCGACCTTGTCGTATTTTTGCTATAACTGCCACAAAGAAGGACATATGCAAAATACATGCCCTAATCCAGCAGCTGTGCCCGACATGAATGAACCAACAGCTCATTGTGCCCTGTGCAAATCGCCGGACCATGACATTCGCTCCCCCGCTTGTCCAAAGAAGAAGCAAGCGAAGAAGTTTCACAAAACGCCTGCAAAAACGGATGTTCCTACAAGTAATCGCTTTGCAGCTCTCGCATGTGACGACAACGACTTCCCTGAACTTGCTTTATCTGAGCCTGCTGCTCACCATACGTCTCCTCGCCAGCGTACATATGCACAAGCAGCTCACCTTCCCGGATCAAATGGTACGCCCAAACGTCCAGTGCATCCATCACATGTGGATACCACAGATGAAGACACAGCTTTAGACAATGCAATCGCGGAGGCTCGCCGCCGGCTAGACGAACTCACCCAGCGCCGGGAACAGCGTCGTTCTCAATCCTCTCGAAGAATTCTCATAACTCGGGAGCAATCATAAGAGGAATCACCTAGGGTAAGCACTGGCCCACAATCAGGTGCTGACCACCTGTTAGCCGTGACTACCCCGACAGTGGACAAGATATTAGCGCTGATGAAGCAGGTGACATCCCTCATCGTGGAAGCTCTTCGGCCTCGTCATGGATAGCGCATCATCATCGGTGGTGGTGCAGTGGAACTGTCGAGGTTTCGCTAATAAGGCCTCTGAAGTGAACATCCGCCTTCGCGACGGAAAGCTGAGGGCATGGGCGTCCTACTGCAAGAGCATAATGCACACCCACGCCTTTCAGGTTTCTGCGCATACCATTCACCATCTATCCCTGATCGCCGTTGCACCGCCTCCTCCCTCAGCCCATGTAAATCTGCAATTTATATTCACAGTTCCGTTCCGCACACACCGCTCGACCTTTCACGGTGGTGCAACACACGTCAAGAGGTTGTCGCCCTTCTCGTAAAACCTGCACGCACACCCCTTATTCTAGTTTCTTTTTATAGTCGTCCTGGCTCCGCATCTCCTAATCTGGGATGGGTTCGTTTTCTACGTTCTACCAACTCGGGTATCCCTATTGTAGTTGGTGGCAACTTCAACGGCGCACACACTGCGTGGGGTTACCCATCGGATTGCTCAAGGGGTTCACACATCCAAGGGAGCTTTTCAGATCATTCCTTTCAACTTTTAAACCACCCGAATACTTCTACCCGCCCACGAGGTGGCCCGTATTCACCTGATTTGACTTGGTGGTTAGGCCCCGGTAACCCTCGTTGGGCTGTTGATTCTGATACTTGGGGTAGCGATCACAGCCCTATTTTTATCTCCCTCACGCCTACGCGTCTACGGAAAATACGCCGCACTGTACGAATAACATCATGGGATTCTGTACGCGCAGACAATCATTTATCTACATTCAACCCCTCTTCAGCATTGTCTACTCTTTCTGCTGTTCTCGCTACTCACACTATTGCCACTACTGTAAATGAAGACGACCCAAACCCGGACATACATCTCTTGAATCTGTGGGCTCTTCGTCGCCAGGCGGATCTTTACGCTACTCGTCACCCCGATGACCCTTCGGCTCTTCCTACTCTTCACCGCGCTACCGCACGGGCGCGGCGCTATGCAAAGCGGCTAGGCAGGCAACGCTGGGCTGCATGGTGTGCCCGCCTGTCCTCTACGCAGGGCAATCGACATCTTTGGAGAGTGTTTCACGCCATGGAGCGCCCTTCTCAGGTTGCAGATTACACAGAGAGCATTCGCCTCGCGCTAAATGTGGATGAGGACACATTTGCACAACAAGCGGCCCGTCAATTTTTTCCAAACCATGACTGCACCGCTACGTCTCCACCTGACTTATCGGTAACAGAGCCCCCCGATGGGATTACTTCTGACGTCACCATAGCAGAGCTGCTGGCCTCCATTGACCGTTTAAAAACTACTACTACTCCCGGGCACGACGGCATACCTAACTCCTTATTCCGTAACTGGGAAGGGAGGGCTTTGGAAACCCTACTTGATACTTTTAACGAAGTGTGGCTTTCTGGCGTCATGCCGGGAGACTGGAAGCATTCTATTGTGGTTCCAATCCCCAAGTCAGGTCAGCCTCCAGTATCTCTCTCGGCCCTTCGTCCAATTTCCCTTACCCCTACGATCTGCAAGCTTTTTGAAAACATTCTAGCCGCACGCTTATCATGGTGGCTGGAATCCCATGATTGTTACCCAGATTCCCAAATTGGTTTCCGCCCACAAATTGGAACGGAGGACGGCCTTGCTACTTTGGCTGCTGACGTGCTTGACCACTCTCCACAGAGTCACCTTGTACGAACCGTAATCGCTACAGACATAACAAAGGCATATGATAACATCCTTCACTCCGCCATTCTTGCCTCCCTTCAAACTCTTGGTCTTCCTCACCGGTTCCTCCTCTCCATTCACGCCTTTTTAGCAAATCGAACCTTCAGCGTGCGTGTCCACGGAAAGCCCTTTGGTAATTTCACTTCCAATAGAGGAGTGCCGCAGGGCTCCGTTCTCGCCCCCACATTATTTAATGTGGCTTTAATTCCTCTTGTTCGAGCCCTAGAGACCATCCCTTCTATCCGCGTGCTTGCATATGTCGATGATATCACCTTGTGGTGCTGTCATCCAGATGCGTCTATTCATCAGTCGGTCCTTCAACACGCGCTGGATGTATTGACATCTCGCCTCCCACCTTTGGGTCTAACACTCTCTCCTACTAAATCATGTTTCATTCGAATTGGAAATAAAGCCGCCTTACGGAAAGCTCCCCCTTTAAATTTTACGGTACATAATTCTCTGATTCCACAGGTAGAAACTGTTCGTATTCTTGGTCTTCTCCTCCATACATCTGGGACTGGCACCCCGTGGCTGACAGCCACCCGTAAATCGGCTCACGCTACTCTATGTCTGATTCGTCGCATGGCTATGCGCTCTGGTGGCGCACGTGCTCATACGGCCCGCCAGCTTGTGCTCATACGGCCCGCCAGCGCTCTATCCTTCAGCCACGGATAGTATATCAGGCTCAATTTCAACATCTCACCCGCAGACAGTGGGACTTCCTTGAAGCTATCAATCGTGAGGCTATGCGCGTTATAACATATCTGCCTCGTTTAACACCCATACCTGTGCTACAGGAGTTCGCCCAACTTAATACACTCAGTGAAATCATCGACCAACGGGTGGCAAATAGAGCTCGAAAACAGTCTCTCAAACTTCATCGTTTAAAGACACTTCCACCGTGGTCCTATTGCCAGCTCACTGACAATCGCCCCACTGTTTCCCCGTCGGTATCTGCAGCGTATCTGCCTGAAGGGTGCATATTATACACGGATGCATCTCATTCTGCAGAGAGGGGAGTTACTGCTGTGTATAGTCCATCTCATCCGCATCTCAACTCACGCGCAACGTATACTGCGGATACGTGCACTCCCCTGGCATTGGAACTTCAAGCCATTTACAATGCCATTGCTTCCCTTCCGCTCGTTCCAACATTCAATACAGTTCACATTTACACCGACTCCCGCGCCGCCCTTAAACAGCTTAAGGCTGTTCGACGAACGTTCCAGATTTCACAATCTATTCATGTGCTCTGCGCAAAGTATCCATGTCCTGTGCGCATACACTGGATTCGCGGCCATGCCCAGGATCCACTTAACATTCAAGCGGATGCTATGACTCATCTTCATACATTAGACAATCCGCCACCTTCCCCTCTTCCCCCAGATCCGTTCCTGTCCCACGTTTCCGATTCCGAAGTTCTGCGCCAGCGAACACGCGCTCTAATTCCTCCGTGTTCGCACCCTCTCCCCCGTAGTCTTACTCGGCAGGAGGAGGTATCCGTGCGCCGGATTCGGGCAGGGGCGGCTCTGACACCATCTGTCCGTCATCGGTGGCGTGCCAAAGATCTGCCACTACCTGACAAGTGCCCTCACTGTGGCGCTGCACCGGACATATGTGATGTGCGGTTGTTGTGGACGTGCCCAGCGACGGCTGCTATCAGAAAACGGCTCCTCAGGGAGGTGGGCCTGCGGTGGAACCGCGAAAGTGACTTCGTGAAGTGGACAATGGACAACCGTTTCATTAACAACCTCTGTGACTACCTCAGCGCAACGGCTCTTCACTCCTTCTTTTAACTTTCAATCCCGTGCATTCCTTCCCCCCTTTCCTTTTTCAACTTATGCCTCATGGCACACTTCTCGAATAAAAAAAAAGTACATACACGGGTTTAGTGTCCTCGCCTAGTTGTTAGTGTACGTGATTTTGTTCTCATTCTCTCCTTGCTGTTTACATTGCAGTTGCGGCGATCGTCAGCGCAGATGTAAGTGTTCTACACAGGTATTTATTAGTGTTTTGAAAGATTTTTGTAACTTTAGCGCTATTGCTGCCTTTTCTTCGGTGATTTCGCCAATGTTTCCGATAGTGTCACGTGCCGCGCATGAATCGGTGTCTTGCGTAAAGCGTACAAATCGATATGTCATTGGGTGTTTGGGCACAGGAAAGGATAATTAAAAAAGGTTTACCACATCTTTAGCATATTGATAACGCGTGCGGTGCTCCTTGTTTACGTTGGTTTCTGGCTGCAAATCAAATTGCACAAAAAGTGTGTTGTACGTAGGCATTAGTTCTATTTCTAAACTCTCTTGCTGTCATTATTTCTCAGAAAGAAGCCTTGAAAATAAACTTTCGAAGCATAAAGCGATAAGAATAAATAAATTAGTTATGATACGATTACGCAA
The DNA here is from genome assembly GCF_052857255.1 of Amblyomma americanum. Taxonomy (NCBI): domain Eukaryota; kingdom Metazoa; phylum Arthropoda; class Arachnida; order Ixodida; family Ixodidae; genus Amblyomma; species Amblyomma americanum. The sequence continues at coordinate 206,774,343 of NC_135498.1, forward strand.
AATTTTTTTTTCTGCGAATGAAATGATAAGGACAAAAAACTACGGCTGGGAAATTGCGAAACTTCGGACCAAACTTAAGCCTGCTTTGTACCACCTGAGACTGTATCAAAGAAGTTTTTGTAGAATAAACATTTTATCCGTTCAGTAGAAAACTATATTGCTCATGTATATTTTTCCATGCAGCAGTCCGTGGTTTCACTCCAATTGCTTTCATAATTTGCTTGAAGCACATTTCAGCTTTTTTTCAATGTCTGAAAGAGCCTTGGTGACCTATGCTTTGAGGTAGTCAAAGATTTTTCAACAATGCCCAATCTTTCTTTTTGACTCTGGTTCTTTTTTCAATCTCTTATATACACGCGGCACTGGTAACGGCAGTGTTGATGACGGTCAACAGTTGATATAGCTTTCATCTACATTTTCTTGTAGCCGTTCCAAAACTAGAAATATATTATTTCCACTCAAGTGAACTTAATGTGCCTAGCAACGGATGGTATTCGTAGTTTTGGCGCAATAACTCTATAGAAGTCATTTATACTGCTTGGTAAATAAATTACGCTTCTGTCAAAAGCTTTTTCACTGAGCCTAGCCTAATAACATTCATCGCGCAATAGTGCCATTTTTGTACTTGCTGTTCTCTGGATTTTTTCCTTTAACTTTAGTTTCCTGAAAATATGTAGTGCCGCTTCACGTTAACCTGCTTATGCTGCTAATTTACGTTGTTTTTTTTTTGGTTTTGTAGCGTCGACTTCCCAAGTTGAACTTCAGACCGCAGCCCAGCCGCGTAGGTATTCTTCTTTACAGTGGGACAGGAGTCAGTGCATTTTGATTATTGGCATTAAAACAAGAACTGCTCGTCTTTAATGATTATAGATGTGAGACGGCGTGAAACAATGACTTTTTGACATAGAATGTATTGCTTTCTTTGTTTAAGACAGTCAGTGTATTCAACAGTGAGCACTACTGGAGCTTTGACCGCAGCGAACTACCCTGATTGCGTTACGATCCCGTGGTGTATATAAGCGTTCAAAACAAACGGAGCAGGATTGCTGCTGGGTTGGTTGATTCCTATAAGAGAAAAAAAGCGGCACATCAACTTTAGACATGCATGGGTTAAGTATGAGACCCATAGAAAATTAGGGCTCGTCGACGTCTCTCACTGCGTTGATGTCTGACTCCTGCTCTTCTATATTTACCTCCAATCAGCATACACTGCAGTAGTGCCTCTTACATCAGCCTGAGCCGTGCCTCAATCAACAGCCGCCTCAACACCGTCGAAGGTGCTTGCGGATGGACATAATTTCTTTGCTAAACGCGGTACCTTGTTGCCAGTAGCCAGTCTGTGACTTTTCGGTGTCCTCATGAAAATTACACGCTGTTCAACACCTACCTTGTTTTGTTTATTTTATGCGTGCTTCAGTTACCGCAAGATGTGTGTTGCAGGATATGAGAAAACAGGGCAACAAAAATATCAACTCAGGCAAAGAACGAAGTAAAACTGACAACGCAGTCACCTAGCTCTAAGAATTCCAGCGGCGGTTCTCAGCGGGTGTCTATGCACTGGAGGCAGAACTGGCTACACAGGTGTGTAGGTGTGAACCCCTCACTCCCGCATCAGATTACGTAACAGGGTTTACGCGCGCCCAGCCACGTTATCGCCTTCGAAGAGTCAATGGGCATGGCACGCAAACATTCGGAGCTACCGATGCTAGGTTGCCTCGATGCAACGTTTCTTTGGTAGGGTGGTGACACATATGGTTCAGTCTAGGAGACGCCATTTTCAATCACACGCATCTCGCCGACCCATGCAAGGAAGAGAAAGGCTTTAAAATTTAATTTCAAGTAAGGCTTCTCTGTCTCAAAGCAGTACTGGATGCTGTCACGTATCAAAGACATGAAAATACTGATTTCCGGAAATATAATTCCATGCGGACAAATTGAGTCCTTGCTTGAAAATGTGAGAGTCGTTACCACCCTACCATGAAAAGCTTCATTGAGACGCCCTGGTTGCAGGTCTTTCGCCTTAAGCGCACCTGCCTTCCGCTTCTCGCATCTCCTCTATTGACTCGTTCACCTCTTTTAACTCCTTGCATCCGCGAAGAGAGCGATCGACGCAATGTGAGAGAAGGAGACACAGCTCTCGCTATAAAGATAAATTTAGCTGCGTCCCTTGAAGATTTCACCATGTAACCAACAAACCACACTAAGAGGAAGGAATGAAAATGAAATCTAATCAAGTGAACTATTCGATGAATGTTTGGAATATTACAATAACATAAAATATACTGAAACAAGACTAGAAAAAGCGTTGCCAATTAGGCCTTTCAATTTTTTTTACAAGTTCGGAGGTTCCGTCAGTTAATACTCGCAGAAAGGAAGATTTCTAGAACAGCTTGGAGTGCTATTTGGGTTTCTTTCTGTAAAAAACATTGGCGCAGTGGGTCAAGAATTTTGTAGACAAATATAACTTATGTGAAATACATTTTGAAATGCTCACATAGCAGCTTATGACGTCACGTTACAGTTACTTTGCGCTACAGAGACAAGTAATCACTTCTACAGCGAAAACTGCATTACCTTTGTATAAGCCATTTGAAGTGCACAACGGAAGCCGTAATGCGTTACGCATGTGAGGTTGAAGTGCCCATCGTGAAGCAAGAAATTCACTGCGTCGTTTGTTTCCTCAAAACACCCCGATTATTTTCACTCCCGCTGTTCACTCTCTCCCTTCGATAAGATAGAGTGAAGGCCAGTACGAAACAGAGAGTACGAAACAGAAAGTAGCAAAGCGAGTACGAAACAGAGAGCCTAAGTCAAGTATCTAAACGTGCTGGAAACGAGCAGGCCAAAGCCAAACAGCTAAACATGCTGGAAAGAGAGGCGAAGCCTGGCAGCGAGGTTGCGCGAAACAGAAAAGCAAAGCCAAGAATTTGTTTGTGTGTCAGTTTGGCTCGTCGTGCCCAAAAAATTTTAAGTAAATATGCTTTTTCCGGTTCTACCGTGCTCCTCGTATGCCCGTCGTAGAGCTTAGCTCTGCTAATACTTTGCGGGGTCCTTTGCTGTAATTTATCAAGACTAGTACAGGAAGTGAGCTCCTTTTATTTGCTTTAATCTCGTCAATTCTACAACAACCTGTTCACCAGGAATCCCCTCTGTATGCCCATAAGAAGCTAACAGGAGAGCTCGAGTATTGAACATTATGTGTGCACTGTTACGGATCTCTCCAGAGAACACTCAGACCGAAAGAATGGACTAGGCGACGGGTGCACCCACACAAACGCACATTTAATACACCCTACGTGGCACACACACTAGAACACAAAACTAACAAAACTAACACAAAACACAAAGACTATAAATACACACGACCCGGGCACACTACTACCAGCGTGTACTACTAGTGTTCTACTATTAGCGGTCGGCGTTCGTGCTCACGGTTGATTCGGTGTGGCTGCGGCGTTGTATGGATCGGGTAGGCGGCGTTGGACGTGTTTGTGCTGGCGTCGCTGGCGGCGTTCGACGCGCTTGGGCTGGCGTCGCTGGCTGCGTCGTACAAGCTCCCAGTCCAAGCACCCGTGGAGGTGATGCCGGTGTTGTTGGCGTTGGGGGCACTACCCGGATGGGTGGCAACAGCGCTGGAGACACCCCTGGCCGTAGCCGGTGGTAGCGTCCTCTGTTGACTCCCTGGAACGGACTCAGGCACGGCAGGAAGTCCACGATGCGGAGTAGTAGAACGCGAGCTCACCGGAGCAGCAGCCGGCGTCGCTCTCTTCCAGCCAATGCGTCCCTGACCCGCCGGAGCCTCCGCTTCTCTGCTGTTCCCCCTCGGGCCTCGCTTTCACACGCCCTTTTATAGCCTCGGTGTTAGTCCACGTAAGCCTTGTCGTCGTCTTCTTCTCTTCTCCACCAATCATCTCTCTCCACCTCACCGAATGCTTCTCCACCAATCATCTCTCTCCACCTCAACGAATGCTTCTTGTTCCTCTTCTTTATTCTTCGGTTAATTCGCGTCGTCTTCTTCACACCTTTTTCCTTTAAAATTTAATTTAGGCTCCTTAATTTATGTGACAAGGGCCCCCTCTCTCAAGAGTTTTTCAATGAAAAACTGCTCACGTCACCCTCATCACCAAGCCATCCAGCCAACCGACTATCTTCTGTGGGGATTCTGGACCCAGCACACGACACACCGCAGAGGTCCAGCGCACACCCAACGCATACCACGAACACAGCACACCAAACTGCGTGTTCAGAACACTAACGCACCACTGCCGCTGTCCGTACAGAGTCCTTAATAAACATGTTCGTGTTCAGAACACACTCCCTTATATGATCACATAACACCAACAACAGCAACAACAACAAGGTAAATCCCAGAGATACATTACCACAGCAACAACAACAACAAATCAACTACAACACCAAAAAGTTACATTCCAGAGATACCTAGAGCTCTTCAGTTGGCTCTACTCATGAAGTCCGCTCCAACGTTATCTCTGCCTTCAATATATTCCACCTGAAATGAGTATTCTTGCAAGGCCAAACAAACTCCATCTCATAACTTTACTATTGTTCATTTTAGCCTTGGTTAAGTATTCAAGCGGCTGATGATCTGTTTGAATCCTAAAATGTCTCCCATAAAGATAAATGTGGAATTTCTTTACCGCCCACACCACCGCCAGACATTCCTTTTCAATAGTAGAGTAGTCGCGTTCACTAGCCGATAATCTCTTGCTTGCAAAAAATACCGGATGTAGCACGCGATTCTCTTCTTGCAAGAGTACGGCTCCTAAAGCTCGGTCTGATGCATCAGTGCGAAGCACAAACTCTTTATCCATATTCGGAGCAAGCAGAACGGGCGGTTGTGCCATACACCCTTTTAACATCACGAATGCATTTTCATGTTCAGCAGTCCAATTCAGCTTATTGCTTGCCCCCTTCTTAGTGAGTTCGAGAAGTGGGTAGGCTATGTGGGCATAATCGGGAATAAAGTCCCTGTAGTAACCGGTTAACCCCAGGAACGACTGTACCTCCTTCTTGGTCGTCGGTGTCTGGGCCTGCTGTATTTTGTCCAAGATGTCGTCTTTCGTCGCGATGCGGCCCATCCCCAGCTTGTGTCCGAGAAAACAAATGGCTTCAAAGCCCACCTCACATTTCGCCGGTTTTATGGTTAACCTGGCTTGCTGAATTATATCAAATAGTTTTTCCAATGTAATTACGTATCTGTTACGTTCCAGGATGTCATCAATATAGTGTTCTACATTTTGGAGCCCATCCAAAACCTTCCTCATCGCCTTCGTAAATAATGCAGATGCTGTCTTCAAACCAAAAGGCATGAATTTAAATTGAAATAAACTCGCCGAGCACGAAAAGGCACTCTTCTCTTTAGAAGAATCTTGCATTGGTATTTGCCAATACCCTTTAGTTACGTCAAATTTAGAAAAAAACCTTTTGTGAGCCACCTTAGCGGACAACACGTCCGCTCTTGGTATGGGCTCTGCATCGGGTACTATGATGTCATTTAGCCGACGAAAATCTACACACAGTCGGTTAGTACCATCGGGTTTTTTGACAACCACAAGAGGCGCATTGTATGCTGACCACGACCTCTCAATCACACCAAGCTCCAACATATCCCGCACCTCCTTTTCTATTGATTCTTTAACTGCTAAAGGCAGAGGGTATTGCTTCACCCTGATTGGTCTATCTGTAGAGAGATCTAGTCTGCAACATATGACATCTGTTTTGCCCGGCACATCTGAAAAATCATGCTGTTTGCTATGGAGTAGGACCTTTATCTGTGAACTTCGGTCTTCATTCATATTGGGGTTAATTAGCACCTTATCCCAACCTACAGTTTTCTTCCCACTGCATGTGGGCATCTCGACAACATCATCTGTCTCCTCCGCTACTACCGAGTATGCTACCTTGGGGGCGCACTGTACGGGAACTCTTTCTTCGTACTTTTTCAACATGTTTGCAAGGAGCACCTTCTTGGTGTTATTTATCAGTAACTCATAATCCATGTCATTTTCTTCTGCGTCACAAGGTAAGGGCCCTTCCACTGCAACAGTAACTTATTATGATTCGTGGGAAGCAAGATGAGAACCTTGTCGCCCGGATTCAAACTCCTGTGAGAGGCTTTCTTGTCACAGTAGCCCTTATAGCGTTCGCGCGCTCTTTCCAGGCCTTGATGTGCAAGCCTGCATGTTTCTTCCAACTTGTCCCGCAACTCAAGAACGTATGTGTAAGTTGTCTTGTGATCTGATGCAATCTCCTTATTAGGCCACAGCTCCTTGAGTACTGTAAGTGGACCTCTAACGGTTCTCCCATACAACATCTCAAAGGGCGAGAAACCAAGACTCGTTTGTGGTACTTCGCGGTAAGCGAACCAAAGAGCTTGGAGATATCTATCTCAATCAGTATGTCTCTCCTGGCACATTTTCTTCATCATATTTTTGAGGGTGCCGTTGAACCGCTCTACAAGCCCATTACACATGGGATGGTAAGGCGTCGTCAGTAACTGCCTTACTGACAAAAGGCGGTTAACCTCCTTCATTAGGTCCGATTTGAAGGTCGAGCCCCGGTCACTCAAAATTTCCCTCGGGAACCCATAACGCGAAAACATTTCCACAAGGCCCTCCGCCACTTGGATACTGTCAATAGTTCTCAGTGGAATAGCGTGAGGATAACGAGTGGCCACGTCAACGAGAGTAAGCACATATCTATTGCCTTTGGCGGATACTGGACAGATTGGCCCCACCATGTAAACCGACACTCGCTGAAACGGTAGGTCGATGGCTGGCATCTGGCCCAGAGGTACGGGACCAACTCTTCCTTTGGGAACTGTGCGCTGGCACACGTCACATGAACGAACAAAGCGCTTAATGTCACTCTGAACACCCGGCCAAAAGAACTCCTCGGTGATCCTAGGCACCGTTTTTTGAACACCCTGGTGTCCGGCCATAATAGCGTAGTGTCCTAAGCGCAACACGGTCTCTCGCAAATCTCTCGGTAACACCAGCTGTTGGACGCGCCTTCCTGAACTAAATATGTTTTCCCTGTGCAGAAGACCATTTACCAATTGACATTCGAAGGACGTGCGACTCTTCTTTCTTTTCACTTTTTCCCCGACTCTTTCGAAGCAGGTCTTCAGGCTCGGGTCTTCTTTTTGACTAATTGCAATTTCGCCCGGTGTTACGCTCAGGCACATCGTAACAGGCGTAGAGAGCGGACGCTGCGTTGCTCGGGCTGTCGCTTGAGCTCTTGTCTCCACCGCCGACGAGAAACTGACTGCACCCGTCTGAGCTGTCGCAGGCCTTTCCTCCTTTGGATCTTCTTCAACGTCGAGCATCCTCCACTCGGGATCGGGCTCTTCGACACTTCTTGCACCAGTAAAGTTTCCCAGGATGAGATCATAGATGGGCTGGTCTACGCATTTTGCCACTATCTGCCCAGTATAATATGGCGTGGACACTAGAATCCTTGCTTCAGGAAGGTATCTTACTGTGCTATCTACAAGAGTGACGGCCGACGCTTCCCCTGTAAGATCCTTGTCCTTCACCAGGCTTCTACGAACCAAGACTGTGTTAGCTCCGCTGTCTCTAAGCACCAATATAGGACGGTCCCCTATTTGCCCAACCACCACTGGCATTGCTGCTTTCGACTTGGGTGTTCCACTCACTGCCTCATTTTCAAGCGGCGTTTGCTCTCCTTTCAGCTGCGGAACTTCGGGTGGCGTGACAAGTTCCACCCTCGAGTCGACAACGCATGCAGCTCGGTCCTGCGTTCTGTATCGGCACTCATCCAGAGTATGACCCCTCCTCTTACAACCTTGACACACAACCCGTGTTTTTTGGGTAGCACTACTAGTCCGACAGTCAGCTGCACGGTGTCCCACCTTGCCACAGAGAAAACACCTTACTGGCATCTTAGATGCACTGCCATATGCTCTAGGTTTTGCCGCATGTCTTTAGGGTCTTTTGGGTTTCCTCTTTTGCCTTACTCAAATTCCTTATCCCTTGAGACTCAAGGAATTGGTCAGCGGTGTCGGCGAACTCTTCCAACGAACACAACTTTCTTTCCTTCAGGAATAGCGCCAGCTTTGAGCTGCAACACGCTAAAAATTTCTCTGTGACCAGCTTGTCACGCACACATTCAAAACTCTTTTCTGTGTTTGACATATCAAGCCACCTATCAAAATAGTTTGTCAGCCTGCAGGAAAACTGCTTTGCGGTTTCCGAATCCTCAGGTTTCGCGGTGCGAAATCTCTGACGAAAACCCTCTACCGTAAGCCTGAATCTTTGGAGGAGTGCCTTTTTGACTTTCTCGTAGTCCATGGAATCAGCAGCGGGCATCCTTCCAAACACATTCAACGCCTTTCCGACTAAACACATGCTTAATGCCGTGGCCCATTCACTGCGCTCCCAGCCTTGCCCCAAAGTTATCCGCTCGAATCGTTGCAGATATGCATCCAAATCATCTCTCTTGTCATCGAAAGGAGCCATCAGCTTTCTTGGACAAACTCTGTCCGGTATAGGAGATTCTGTACCCGCTAAGGAACGCTGATCATTGTCAGTGATCTCCTCATATCCTCCCGCGACATGCGCCTGTTTCCACAAAATGAACTCCTTCTCCCGTTCTATCGTTCTTTTCTCCTGTTCTGCCTCGCGGGCTCTTCTAGCTTCTCGCTCTTCTGCCTCGCGAGCTTTTTTCGCCTCGCGCTCTTCTGCCTCGCGAGCGTCTTCGCATGCTTGCGCCCTTTCCTCTCTCTGCCTTTTTGCCTCTTCTTTCTCCTCGTCACAGAGACGCATCGCCTCTTCCTTGCTTAACCCTAGCTTGTGCGCCAGTTCTAACGTTCTTGCCAAATCCATACTTTCTGCCGTCGAGAGATCGGAAAAATCAGAGACAAAGCAAAAAAGAAAAAGGACGTATCCTGGCACAGGCTCGCCACTTATCTTTGTCACGGATCTCTCCGGGGAACTCTCGGACCGAAAGAATGAACTAGGCGACGGGTGTACCCACACAAGCGCACATTTAATACACCCTACGTGGCACACACACTAGAACACAAAACTAACAAAACTAACACAAAACTCAACGACTATAAATACACACGACCCGGGCACACTACTACCAGCGTCTACTACTAGCGTTCTACTATTCGTGGTCGGCGTTCGTGCTCACGGTTCGTTCGGTGTGGCTGCGGCGTCGAGGCGGCGTTCGCCGTACTTGGGCTGGCGTCGCTGGCTCCGTCGTACAAGCTCCCGGTCCAAGCGCCCGTGGAGGTGATGCCGGTGTTGGCGTTGGGGGCACCACCCGGATGGGTGGCAACAGCGCTGGAGACACCCCTGGCCGTAGCAGGTGGTAGCGTCCTCTGTTGACTCCCCGGAACGGACTCAGGCACGGCAGGAAGTCCACGATGCGGAGTCGTATAACGCGAGCTCACCGGAGCAGTAGCCGGCGTCGCTCTCTTCCAGCCGATGCGTCCCTGACCTGCCGGAGCCTCCCCTTCTTTGCTTTTCCCCCTCGTGCCTCGCTCTCACTCGCCCTATTATAGCCTCGGTGTTAGTCCACGTAAGCCTTGTCGTCGTCTTCTCTTCTCCACCAATCATTTCTCTCCACCTCACGGAATGCTTCTCCACCAATCATCTCTCTCCACCTCAACAAATGCCTCTTCTTCCTCTTCTTTATTCTTCGGTTAATTCGCGTCGTCTTCTTTACACCTTTTTTCGCTAAAATTTAATTTAGGCTCCTTAATATATGTGACATGCACAACGCGACCACTCGTAGTGGGGAAAAGAAATCCGTTACATGTTGATTACAGAAACTTGGCGACCTTTTCTCAGAAGCCAGTAACCCACGACTTTCATTTGAAAGGGTTGTGAGCCAGCCGGGCAGACTCCAGCCGGCGAAATTTGTTAACATTGCAGTTCCGCTATGACGTGAAGGCGGGAGGAGGAGGTCGCAACCTCCGAAACTTCGAAGGCGCTGCAGAAGTGAGCGGCGAGTACGACGTGTACCGAGCAAAGAACGGAGCCAAGGTTGTCGTGGGCGGAGGTGTTTCTCAGGATGTGCTGCGCTACCAGGGGAAGACGTACCAGGGGAAGACGTACAAGGGCAAGCCAGAGGCCAACGTGGGCATCGGCGTCGAGATTCCCATTGGGAATTGAAGAGCGCACCGAGCCTTTCGGCGCTGCACAGAATTTAGAGGAAACTGTCGCCATGCCATCTCGGCTAATAAACAATTGCAAGTAAAAACGCAGTTGTATGGCAACATGTGTAACATTTTACTCTTATTAAATGCTTTAAACCTACATTGGACTTTCCTGGATCGTAAAGTTTGTTCATGCAGCACGCTCGAACTGGTCCCCAATGCTGTTTGCTGGGTTTCACAAGCCGAAAAACACTGGCATCTACACAGGGTGCGCAATTAATTTAATCTGTGGTACCTTTCGACCCACATGCGTCAATCCCATCCTGTTAACAAACTGGGCAGAATAGGTGATATATTGCTGAAATTATAACGTACACTTCAATGACATGCGCGGCGTGGGATCCGTTTCGCCAATCCGCCGTTGAGGCAGCCACAATGTTTAGGTCGCCCTGAGCCTCAACTTCCTGTATCGCCAAATTGGCCCCACGAATCCGCACGTCTGTCACTTGCAAAGAGGGATCACACCCAGTCTTCTCTATGCTATTTCAAATTGGGTGGTTTCTCATGTCCAATAAATGTAGACAGATCTTCACCTTGTTTACTTAGAACGATATTTTGTAAGCGCCTGCTCCATGCCCTTTCACGGGTACTTGTTATGCATCGTGATTTACCTGTCGACGTCTCAGGCAGCTGTGACGCCGTAGCGCGCAAAGTAACTGTCAGAAGAAATGTGCACATCTGAAGCAGCCAAAACAACCGAGCGAACTCTAAGACTTAGAAGGAGTATGTCAAGGGAATTGCACGCAGCAAGACATGTCGGCAACATTTCTTGTTGTTTGTGATCAGTCTTGTACACGTTAGAAAAAATAACTAACTGATTACAACTACAATTAGTCCACCTGAAATATAATTGATGACAGTAATCTATTATCGCCCCATTAAAGTAACTAAATAATAGCAGAAACGTACTAGGTTGCTTTTGCGTTACTTTTGATATTTAACTTGGTCATCGAAGTGAAAGCTTTGATGACTAAGGGGCTCGCCTAATTAGTGCTGGTGATCCGAAAGCATTTATTTCCATCATTTGTGAAAGCTGGCTCTACAAAAAAAGAAACAGAAACAGAAAATCGAAGCTCTAAACGGACAGCCAGGCTATTTCGTATTTCCATTGGAATTCGAACAATATTAAGAGGATGGCAAATAGATATGCTATCGACGTGGTTTCCTGAGGCCCATACAAGCTTGTCAAGGTCTGTGCAATGCTTAGTGATTGAAAGCATGAACAATGCTCTGAGAATCACGTCACCAAGCAAACCAAATTAAGGATCAAACTTATCTATAAGGTCCACTCACTTGCACAGGTGTTTACAATGAACCACCAGGAATATGCTAAAAAGATGAGTCTAAGAACACAGCTTAACGTAAAAAATAAATCCGGCCGTTTCTTCGCACGCCATTGTAACCGCTATTCATCAAAACCAAGTAACTTGCATACACCAAAGATAAACGAAGCCAAAATATTATCCAAGTTTTTTTTTCTATCTCTAAAGCGGGAGACAAGTGTCGGTACAGCCTCTCTTTCACTCCTTGATAAAGACCTCGGATTTTTGGGCGGAGACGTGTAGGCACTTTTATTTTTCACAATGTAATTGTAGCCGTATTTTCTGCGACTTTCATATGACTTGATTACCATTTGACTTCGATCGCTTGTTTTATTTTTGGCGCTGCTTTGCTACGAATGGGCTTAACTGTCTACACTAGTTCCTTGTTGTTGTTGTCCTCTGTTAAACTGGCACATATGTACAGCGGCAGATTGGCCAGGGTAGCCTTGTACAGCCGAACAGTTGAGAAATATTGATTCATTTAAGGTGGACGAGGTTAAATTTTGGGTTAAAATGCAAAATTGTGAATTACCACTAGCAAAGGAGTCCCCCTGATGCAATGATGAAATGTTGCAGATAATCTCACACTGCTTTTAGGAAATACCCCCCGGCGCATGCCTCAAAGCACAGAAAAACTGGAAAAGAAAGAGGAAGCCCTAATCAAGCGAGAGGAATCTGCAGATTAACTTCTCGCAGAGAAGCAAACCGCTGACAGCATAGGAGAAATTGATCAACTGTTTCGAATTCAGCACATGCTTCGAACGAATTCGACAGAGAGAATTCTGATTAGAACAGCTAAATATTTAGTCGTTGAATTCTGACCCGCAAGACGGTCATAGAAACCTCACATTGCCGTGAACTACATAGGCGCCCACTCCAAGGGAATGCCAAATGCTGAAAATCCGCTGCAGCAAGGAAAGGCTCTTGACTGAAAGAATGCAGTGCAGGAACCGTTGGAAGCGGGCTGTTGTCGAATGCACAGGGTTGACAGTAAATGGTACCACTGGTCCACAGAGGGCAGAATTTACTAAAAAATTGGCGGTAACATTACCATCAATGCCGCAGTCCAAATGTCCAGCGAAGCGCACTCCTTTAATATAAGGTGAAATGAAAAATCTTAGGGAACGGCCCAGAAGAGCGTCCCTCGAGCCTTCGAGTGCAGTCAGGACAGAAAGGCTGTCAGGAAGTATAATGGCCTGACTAAAATTGCAAGGATTCGTTTGTAAAGCCAAGTGAATCGGTAGAAATTCAGTGGCGAATACAGGCGCATAATCAGATGCCCGAAAGGAATAAATACAATTAAGAACCCTGAAATAAACGTCAATAGCTGCCTTTCCCTTAAGCTGAGACGCCTCTGTGAAAACCGCATGCGCACTATGTGTTGGAAATTTGCCCAGATACTCTTCTATAAGACCATTTAAAACATTTCCAGGAAAGTTCATTTAATTCTTTGGGAGGGTGGTTTAAAAGCTAAGAGCAGCATTGCTACGAAGGTTGTGAATGTATACTACACAACTGATTGTGACTGAGATTTTTTACAGCAGAGATTTTAATCTGAGGGAGCTTATACCTATTCCGAAAAAAATGCCTTAGAGCACAGTCGGGGATGACGTAAATATGGGGCTAGCCAATCCTAGAATACGCTCTAAAGCTCTAAGGAAAGTTCGCACAGTGAGAAGCTGAAAACGTGAGTTTAAATAAGGTATTCGCGCCTCCGAGACCACCACTGCATTTGTCACTGTTTTTGGTAGTCCAAGAAAAAGATGCAGAGCACGTCTTTCCAAAAAAGCCAAAGGTTGAGTCTTCTACCATCAACCAGAAAAAAGAACGCAACCAAATACAAGCAGCTGCCTTACATAAGATTTATAAAGAAGGATCCAAGTGTCACGGCAGATGAAAGATTTTCTGCGACTAATTTTCACCAACCTGCCAAAAGCCCGCTCACCTTCAAACACATCTGTTCAAATTTGTAGTCGTCAGGCTAACTGCGGATCGTATATCTCACGATCCATAAATTTGTGGGGATAAGCTTGTGGGATTGGAGTACTGCGATTCAGCAAGGAGATGAAAAGAAGGGATTCCGGAGGGAAGCAATATGGGCACTCTTATTAACATTTAGGACTAAATTCAGGCTGTCCATCCACACTTCCCGAGCGTTGAGGTACGCTTGCAAATGAGATACAAATTATCGGTATTGTTTGCAGAAACGAAGAATGCAATTTCTTTCGTATACACATATACCTTCACTGCTGGCGCGCGGCAATACCTTCATGAGTACATTAAACAGTGACGGCGAGAGCACCGAACCCTGAGGCACATTCCTCAACTGAGCGAACATTCTGGTATCGTACTTACCATTCGTGCAAAAGAAACGGTTAATCGTTCAAAAACTCTCTTATCTGCAGAAAAATGTAGGGAGTTTTCAGGTCAGCCATTTTATGAAGCAAAGCACTGCGCTCAACGCTGTCGTACGCCTTAGTCGCATCTAACGTAACTAGAGCTGGCACCGCCTTCTTCTTTACTGCAACCTTAACTCTGATTTGCAAGTTTATGTGAGCAGACCAAACTGAACAACCACTGCGAAAGCCAATCTGAGCCCCACTGAAGGCAGGTAGAGCCGATGCATGATTCATGAGGCGACTGTGTACAACCCGCACGACAAGTTTTAGCTAATTTACAGTGAGATAAATTGGCCGAATATTATCAAGATCAAATCCCTTTCCCAGGTTTTATTATATTCACTGTTTTCCAGTCCTGTGGAACCCAAGCTTTTTCCAAAGACCACTTCCAATGCATAGGACATCCTGGGCAAAGTCTTGAGCTAATATTTTCAGCATGCCACCTGCGGCTCCGTCAGAGCCAGGGGAGGTGGACTGCAGACCACTAACTATGGACATTAACACAGATGGAACAGCTTCAGTGAACTCTGCACGCACACGCGGTAAAATCGATGAAACCGTGCTTAGTGCCTGATAACGCACGTCTAGCTACTGATGTATGCAATTCCAACTGTCTATTGCTTGGGGGTGTCACCTTTTCGCGCACTTATACGTGTGCTCTCAGGCATCCTAGAGCGTGCGGGGGTAGCGGTTTCGGTCTTAAAGGAATTACCTTCGACTCACGTAACAAGCTCAGCCAGAAACCAACTACCAAGTGACAGGGGGGTTGTCGTTTGGAGTCCAGGTTTCGCCGATTGCAAGCCAGAGAGAGGTTCTGAGAAAAAGGCTCACAAACAAAAAGTTACACAGCAAAAATACGGTACAGAGGATTTCTAACACTCGTATTAATACACACGAAGATATTCCGCAAAAAAAAATGCAACTCGTGCAAAGGTAAGACTTGAGAGAATAGTATTGCACAAAAAAAGCCCTTGTACCCAAAGTGCACTAACACGAGACAAGCAAACGAAATAATTTGTTCACCGGGCACTGCGACGGTCTGACGACCGGATAGTGATGACGGAGGCGTCCCGCAGGGTGGCGCACGTGGCCCCACTGGTCCGTGTCTGGGCTACTGGTGTTGAGCCGGTAGCCATGCAGGCACGCTTCGGCTAAGCTTAAACGGCTACACGGGCTAACAAACAGCGGTGAACGCCCTTCATATGCTGGCGCGCGACACGTCTGTTCGTTCTTCGCACAAAGGAGGGCGCATACATACAGACAGTGTTAACTGTAGAATCTCCTTCTCATTCTCGCGCCGCGCGCGCGTCCCCATTAGTCAGGCGTGGAGATCGTGTTCGAGAAAGTACCAGTTGTTTCTTCTGATGTTCCACCGTATGCGCGCGAGCGAAGTGGAAAGGACATCACTCTTTAAACCTACGCCCTCTCCGTCGGCAATGAGTAGAATTTGCTCCAACCTTCTGGATTGTGCGACGGCGTGCGCGGAAATTTTTTTCTTTGGTGCCGCGCCAGCGAGCAAACGAAGTGGAGATAGCAGCCGGACACAAGGTTCGGCGCTCTCCGGTGTTCTTGACTGTTCCTGAAATCTCTAGGGCGCGCAGTAGCAAGATTGCTTGCGCGCCGCGCCGGTGTCCCGAATGTGCTCCGAGTTTTTTGGTAGAGGGCTAGAACTGTAAACCGGGTTACGGGACTGGAAGCAAAGTGTTAGTGCAATCCATAAATTTCTACAAAGCTTTTCGATTTTCTTTGCTAGAAAAATAGTTTTTTAAATTTACATTGTATTCTTCCTTGGCTTTAGATATGGTACTTTTAAACGATGCTGCAAATTATTTGTTACTTATCCAGTTGTTAGGGGACTGGTTATTCGTTATGCTTCCGACGTGCGGTTTCCCTGTCTTCATTTAACCAGCACGATGGAATCTTGTTTTCCACAGTTGATTTAACCGTTAACACCGAACGGTGAGTGGCTTGTAACAGAGAAGTTAAAAACCTAGGGGGCCTGGTCCGAGCTAACCCCGGGGTCAGGAGACGAAAGCGCATGACCTAGCAATTTCTTAAACTGTACAGTGTTAATGAAATTTTGACTTGAACCGGTCACCCTAATGAGACTGCACAATATAGTGAAATTTATTGGGTAGTGATCACTCGACGTGCCACCGTCAACTGGCGACCACGAAAGTACCTCTACCCCATTAAGAGCGAAAGTCAGATCACTCGCTGAACGCGAATGAGCACGCCTTTTTTGTTTTTGTTTTGACGCAGCCTGGCTAAGAGATATACAATTCTGCGTTCATAAACACAGGTTATTTGTTGTTTATTGCGAGTTACAAGCCTTTTTTGTTTCTATTTTCTTGTTTTTTGCTGTTTAGAACTATTGCGTGTGCCTTTAGTATGCAATGACAGCGCGGATCAAAGTAGGTTTACCGCTTGATCTTGTGATAGACGGGCTATGGTTGTATCTTCAAAATATGTCTCTTTGAAGCTCAATCAATCAGCTGGTAGTCAGCGCCCGTAATGTACCTATTCCTTCTCATCGCGCACGTCACCTCTGCACACTTTCTAACAGTTCACAGAAAAAAAGCATTTTTATTATTATTACAACGAATTTGCTTTTCACGACGTTTTGCAAGCAGCATCCATGGATGGCGCCAGCTACACCAGGAACGAAATACGGAAAGCGCAGCACGTCTACCTCTTACGGTATTGAAAGCGTCTTCGATAATAATGGCTTACTCGGGATCACGGGCTCTTCACGCGTGTCACAAACTCATTTCATTTGGGGTTTTCAGTTTGCTCGCGAAGAGAGTTGAGGGTTCATTACAATGATGACAGTATCACATGACAGTGTGCTAATGCGTAGTTGGTAATTCACGTTTTGCTAGGAATTTCCTTAGCTGCGTCATTGTTAATTCCCAATAGAAAGAAGTAAGCAAGGTCAAAGCTAGTGCAAGTGACTAACTTGTAGATAAACATAGCTAAATCAGGCTCAGACACCGCTGAACATTTCTTTCAATCATATTATCGCAGCCCTTGAGGAAAACAAGGAAATATTTAAGCTATATACAAGCTCAGCCACAGAAAACATCTCCGCCAATTTACTCTGGACCCGCCGCGGTAGCTCAGTTCTTAAAGCGCTCGTCTGCTGACCCGCAGTACCCGAGATCGAGCCAGACCGTGGCGGCCGCGTTTCGGTGGAGGAGAACCGCATAGGCGCCCGTGTGCTGTGCGATGTCCGTGCAAGGTAAAGATCCCCAGGTGGCCGAAATTATTCCGGAGACCGCCACTACGGCACGCCTTTTTTCCTTTCTTTTTTTGCTTTCTCCTATATCCCTTCTCTTACGGGGCGGTTCAGGTGTACAATGAGATACAGGTATGTTGGACAGTTACTACACTATTTCATTTCCTGAAAAAAAACAGTTTAAACCAAAACCAATTACTGTGGCAGCAATTACACTTCCAACCACTGTCCAAATGCCAGACATTTCCCTCTTGATCGACGCGCCTCCACAGTCCTCGCAAGGTACTCACGTTTTACCATGGGCATCTCTCATGCTAACGGGTACCAATAAGCAGACGTTCGTCATCGTGGCAGCAAGCATGAGAACAGGTTGCGAGATAGGGCCCGAGCAGTGGAAAACACGCGAGGACAAGGTAAAAAATTCCGGGGCGTCAGCTAGCAGCTTACGCTACGGCGCGCGACTATAGTAAGTAGTCAATGGGCAGGGACCAAAGGCGGTTCCGCAGCTTTTGCCGGAGCCTGTATTTTGTTCGTCCACAGACACCACCAACCCGGTTTGCACTCTGAAGAATCCGCACCATAACACAGCGGTGGCTGGGCCAAGACAACGTTTATTGCTTTGATGCGTGTTAATATAGGCGTAGTGCGAAACGCTTAGAGAAGGAGTGTGAGGAGGAGGACAGCGGCTATAAATATTGCCGTAAGTGTGAGGAGGAGGACATCGGTGATAACTTTTGCCGTAAGCTGGCGTGACGTCATTTCGATGCAGCATCTCGTTCACCTACGATACATAGCGGTCTGGGGGTTTTCGTGTCTGGCCCGACCGGCGCAGTGCTGGCGTCGGGTTGCTTGTGGCAGTCTCGCATATTCCTGGCCCCTGTTCTGGTGTCCAAACTACTTGGGGGCTGGCGGTTCCTTCTTGGCGCTCAGGGTCACAGGCTCCGTCGTCCACTTCATGCTCCCCCACACGTGGTTTGATCTGGTCATTGTGTCGACGAATGTTGTCCCCCTCTGGACCATCCGTATTCATCCATGCGAGTGCCGTCCGATTACGTGATTCGGGCGGGAATCCTTGGCTCTCCTCGTTCGAAATTCTTTACCCAGACAGGTTTCCCCGGCCGCTACACACCAGTAACGTGGCGTTCAACTGGGGACAGCATAGGGACATGCCCCGATGTTGCCACTGCATTGTCCAGTCTGGAACAGAGCTCATAGCCCATAAGGAGTTTCGCTGGGGTACTGCCCCCGGCCTGAGGCGTCCTTCGGTACCTGTGGAGAATCCTTGCCAAGCGTGTTCTCAAAGACCTATGGGTGTTCTTCTTCAAAAACTCTTTAACAGTTCGCACGGCGTGTTCCACGAGCCCGTTGGACTGCTAATAATACGGTGCTGTCCGGAGATGTGTTATGTTATTCAGCTTTATAAACTCCCGAAATTCTGCACTTGTAAATTGCGGGCCATTATCAGAAACCAGAGTTCGCGGTGCAATGGGAACGTGCTGAACAAGGTGCGCAGGGTTTCTATGGTGCCGTGGGTTGTGATTCTTTTCAGGGGTACTGCTTCGATTCATTTACTATGTGAATACACAACGATAAGTAGATGTGTTCATCGATCCGGCCCGAAAAGTCAATATGCAGCCTAGACCAACTATCGCTCGTTTCTGCACATGCGACCGGGGATTTCTTGGGGGGCATAGGCGCTGCCTGTACGCAACTGGGCCACGACTAATCCATGTTCTCAATCTCGTTATATATCCCAGGATACCAC
Source organism: Amblyomma americanum (assembly GCF_052857255.1). NCBI lineage: Eukaryota > Metazoa > Arthropoda > Arachnida > Ixodida > Ixodidae > Amblyomma > Amblyomma americanum. Next base: position 206,793,277 of record NC_135498.1, read on the forward strand.
AGCAGGGAGCGGCCTAGCCGCTGCATTGAGCAAATATCGTGATGGGAATCATGCAGTAGGTGTAACATTACCGCTCTTGCGCTGTTAGGGACGATTACGCGATGGTCCCAGAATAGAAGCCCGTGACTCCAGGTTATCCCAGCCTTCCGGTTGAAGTACGGTCGCAAATGCCGGTCTTTGGGTCCCAAGTTTCTTGGCCATCCTTCGCGCACCCATTTTTGCACCTTTGCTAAGTCGTCATCGTGCGAGGTGACAGCGGCCACTTGCTTCGCGGAATGAATGCTGTCATTAAGGAAGGCAGAGGCTCTTTTATGTTTTATTATTTTTTTTGCCTCACCATAATTTATGTCATTAAGGTTTTTCATGAGCAACACATACTCCCCATCCGCGGTTTCTTCCAGGGTCTCTGGCTGAGACTTTCCGGACGTCGGGAGTAGGCTGAGGGCTTCTGCTGGAGCGTTGTCCTTTCCTGGCTGGTGTTTGATGACGTAGTCCTCTGCACTCAGCAGCAGGGCCCATCCCTGGATTCGGGCGGCGACCATAACTGGTACAGCCCGATCTGGATTAAAAAGTCCCACAAGCGGCTTATGGTCAGTCAACATTGTGAATGGCTTACCGGGTAGGTACTGTCGGAATTTCGAGACCCCCAAAACTAGAGCCAGAGCTTCGCGCTCCAGCTGTGAACAATTTCGCTCGGCTTCCGTCAATACCCCAGAAGGAAAACCTATGGGCCGACGCCCCCCATCCCCGACTTCGTGAGAAAGCACAGCACCATTCCCATCCGGGGATGCGTTGCGTTCCAGGACAAGAGGCTTGAGTGGGTCAAAATGAGCCAGGAAATCAGCGGACTTGAGGAGGTCCTTCACCGTGTTGAACCACGTTGTTGACGTGACCCCACTCTCACTTAGCTACCTTGCGGAGCAGTTGATACGGGGGCCATGGCTGTAGATGCATTGGGAAGAAACTTGTGGTAGAATGTTACCATGCCCAGATACGCCCTTAATTCTGCGAGGTTCCGCGGCACCTGCATCAGAAGAATGGCCTTCACGTTTTCAGACTTTGGTTGCCGTCCCTGAGCACTAATTCGATGTCCCAGGAAATCCACCTGTGCTCGATGGAACTTGAACTTGTCCGCATTCAAGCGCACGCCATTTTCCCGAAACCGCTGCAACACTTCGTGCAGTATGGTGCAGTCATTGTGTTTGTCTGCGATGATGACGGCGTCTAAGTAGACCTGAACCCCAGGAAGACCTTGAAAGTTGGTCTCCATCCGGTGTTGGAACACTGCCGGCGTGGAAGCCACTCCAAATGGCAGGCAAGTGAACCTAAATATTCCCTTATGCGTGTTTATGGTCGTAAGTAGCATGGTTTCCTCGTCTAACGATAGCTGATTGTGAGCCTCCCGCAAATCTATCGTGGTGAAAACCTGACTACCGTTCAACGTCGCCAGATATCTTCTACCCGGGGTAGCGGATATTGCTCAGTGTTACAAGCTTTCTTTACCGTGAGTTTAAAATAACCGCCGAGGCGAACGTGGCCGTTACGTTTTACCACCGGCACCACCGGTGCGGCCCACATAGAATGAGGCACAGGGACAATAATGCCCGCGACCAAAAGGCGCTCAAGCTCAGCGTCTACACTTGGAAAAAAGGCGTACAGAACTTCGCGTGCTTTCCAGAATTTCGGTACCACGTTGTCCCGCATCTCAAAGTGTAGCGGCGGACCCCTGATGAGACCTAGGCTTGGCGCGAACACGTCAGCGAATTCCGTTACCAAACGGACGCACGTTAACATCGTTCATCCTGACGAAAGGCCTGCGCTCACCTCTCGTGTTCACGTTCATTACTGGCGCATCCAGTGTGCTGAACGCCTGGATCAGGTCGCCTCCGGACAGGTTGGGGCTGGGGCAGCTGAGGACTGTCAGGGATCCGTCCATTGACTGGTTTCCACACGAAACCTTGAGCTGGAGTTGTCCCCGAACGGGAAGCCTTCACAGAAAGCAAGTCAGTTTGAATGACGACTCACGCAACTTGGGCTAAACTGTCTTGTTTTGCTCAGAGGTGAGCCATGTGATGACCGACACTGGTGACCATGTATCGACCTGCATGTCCACTGGATCGCTCACACAATTCAATGTCCGTACATTGTGTTGCGTGATGCCGACCTGCCTGACATGACCGTCCGCTGCTTCAGACGCAAATACACCGTCCGTGCCCACAGATGAGCTCTCCTCCCGCGAAGGCAGGGTATTTGATGCGACAGCCCTAGTGGCCCTTCAATGAACTCTCTCTCTCTCGGGCGATATGGCCCCGCTCGGGCGATATGGCCCCGCTGTTGGCACTTGAAGAATACTGCCGGCGTAGGGAGGCTAGCTTTGAGAGCACATCGCAATACACCAAATCAGGGGGTACAGGGTGATATGGTATGGGCGTCGTTCGAGAGCAGAGAAGCTAGCAGTAAGATAGAATTTGAGAAGCGATTGAGAAAAATTGGGAAAAGCGATGGGCCAGGAAATTTTTCAGATGCCTGTACAAAAGGAATGCTGACACGCAATGAAGAAAGCGAACTAGAAAATTGACAAGCAATCATCTGAACAGCACTAGGGGGCAAATCAGCAATCATCGGTTGAGAAAAAGTTTAAATAAACAATGAGAGCTCTGAGAAAAACAAACAGGGATGCTGACTAAATCAGCACTGGAAACATACAGGATTTTTAAGCAGGAAATTGAAAAGAAAATATGTATAATAATTGCAGGTAAAGCTCTTTGTTGTTTGAGGCAAGGACGGTAGTTTTGGGGACTATGACATATAGAGTCAGGTACAACGAGATAGGCACGTTGTGCCTTGGGTCCGGAGAGAAGGAAGAGACGGCTGAACACTTGCTACTTTTCTGTGAAGGGCTTCACTTACAGTGGAAACAAGTGGGGCAGGTTTATCTAATGCATTGGGGTTTAAGGACAATGAAGGAAAAAGTAGATTTTAAGCGGGTAGAAGTAACCAAGCGAACGTTATCTGATTGGTGGCTAAGATCAAGACCAGATTAAAATTTCACAAGTCATGGCCAGGTGGCTAGAATCACCGCCCGATTTCAATTCATTTCATATTATTGCCTTAAAGACCCACGAGGGTTATTACATAAGGGGTGGATACATGTATTTTGGTAAGCAGGTGTTAACACAACCAAACATGATTGGTAACATTATTGGCAAAGTTGGATGAGAATGTGACGGCTGCGATGTCGTTGGGTAGGTCGTTCCACTCTGCTGCAGTACGGGAAAAAAATGAATCGGCAAATATGGTAGTTTGGGCACGAGGTCGGGAAACTTGAAAAGGATGACGAGTGCGATGAGATTGCGGGCTGGAGGGAGGCCGAGTGAACTATGGAAAAATTTATGAAACAAGCAAAGGCTGGCAATTCGGCGCCGAGATGATAAGGGCATTAGGTCGGATTCAGCTTTCAACGCTGACACACTTGTGTCGTAAGAATATGATGAATGAATGAATGTGGCTGCTCTGTTCTGGATTTATTCGAGGGCATTTATAAGGTAATCTTGGTGCGGGTTCCGAGTGGGTGAGGCATATTCTAGTTTTGGTCTCACAAGGGATTTGTGCGCTAATAATTTCACATGTTTAGTGGCTTGGCGGAGATGACATCTTAAAAATCCAAGTGTTTTATTAGCGGATGAAATGATGTTCGTAGCGTGTGTGCTCCAGGACAAGTCGCTACACAAGGTAATGCCTGAGTACTTGTATGATAGAACCGGGTGTACAGGGACGTTAGCTATGGCGTATGGGAAATGAAGTGGGTTGCGGTGACGCGTGAAGGACAAGATTTTAAATTTTTGAGAATTAAGTTTCATTAACCAATTGGCACACCAGTCCTGGATGCGGTTAAGGCCGTGTTGAAGAGATGTTCGGTCAGAAGCGTTATTAACCTTGCGGTAAATTACACAATCATCGGCGAACATGCGAATATTACTAGATACATGCGTTGGTAAATCGTTAATATAAATTAGAAACAGAAGCGGACCGAGGACAGACCCTTGCGGGACGCCTGACGTTACTGGGATAGGACTAGAGTTGTGGTTGTTAACGGTGACGTACTGTGAGCGGTTAGTCAAGAATTCTACTATCCATTTAAAGATATTATAGGGGAGGTTCAAATATGAAAGTTTTAGCAGTAAGCGTTTGTGACGAACCTCTTCGAACGCTTTTTCATAGTCCAGAAAAATAGCATCGGTCTGTAGGTTAGAGTCAATATTAGCGTGCAGATCATGAATAAAAATGGCCAGCTGTGTTTCGCATGAGAAGCCTTTTCGAAAACCGTGTTGCGCAGGATGAATAAAGTTGTGACAGTCGAGGAAACTCATGACATTGGTGTAGATGACGTGTTCCATGAGTTTGCAGGGTACGCTGGTAAGGGAAATGGGACGGTAGTTAAGCGTTGAATTTTTTTTTACCCGACTTGAAGACTGGAACGACTTTACTGCTTTTCCACTCGCGTGGTAGTTGACCTGATAACAGTGACTGTGAAAAAAGTAAGCATAAAAATTGCGCACAAATATCCTTGTTATTTTTCAAAAGCTTTGAGTTAATATTGTCGATACCGGATGAAGATGAAATTTTCATGGTTTCAATTAGGGACGAAATTCCAGATGACGTTAAGACAACTGGTGGCATAGCATAACTTATCATTGAGGGTGGTGCTGAAAATGATTGTGGTATATCAGTTTCTTTCGTAAATACAGATGAGAAGGCAGAGTTAAACACGGAAGCGCTCTCAGCATCAGTGAAAACTGTGCCTGACTCATCGGTGAGGGTTATTTCTGGTGCGTGATGCGGATTGATAACTTTCCAGAACTTTCTGGGGTTACTAGTTAGCATATTCGGAAAGTCCAAGTAAAAAAGGTATGCTTCGCATTAGAAATAGCGGCGAGATATGATCTTTCAGTTTCGCGATATTTTACCGATGCGCAATGCGTCCCCTGAGACTTGGCTGAACGGTAAAGGCGCTTCTTTTTGTTCTCGAAACGTTTCAGTGGTTTAGTAAACCATGGATTTTGTGAATTAGAGCTTTGGGGGGATAAATCTAATAGTTAGAATTTCTAGTTTGTCTTTGAACAGCAATCAATTTTCTTGAACACTTTGGAAATGAAAACGTGAAGAAAAAACTTGAAAAACCGCGTTAAATTCATTTTTTATGACGTTATAATTCTCATTGTCATAAAGATGGATGGTTTTATGGTATTTGCGGCGCCGGTTTGGCGTAAGGAGAAGGTTACCGTGAATTACTTTGTGGTCGCTTATTTCACATAGGTATTTAATGGGCTGTACGTTGTCTGGGTGATTGGTTAATAAGCTTACCTTCAGCCACTCATCTGCTGCCTGTGGATGCCTCAAAAAGTGGCTTCAGCACATTCCACAGTGCCTGGCAGACTGTTGCCACAAGGGAGCATGCCGTAGACCTTCCTACCATAAAGTTTACGATAACTTCCTTAGGCTTTGACCCGTGGCCAGGAACCAGCCGAAGCAATGACATTAAAAGGTTGAATAGCGTCGATATTCGCTTAACTATGAAATTGATTTAAACACCACAGATGAACTATTTATCGTTGATTATTTACAATGAAAACAATGCTCACTACTATGCAACATGAACTCATGAAACAGATAAATTCAGCACGCATTCTGTTATGACATGGTCAGAACTGAAATACTGTATAAATGCAGTACATGTAAATACAGTTTACAATTTTTCAACCAAAGCGAGTTACCTAATTGTACTGGCCAAACTGTCAACCGCCGGAATCGCACTGCCGAACCTGGTGTCCTCAAAAGTTATGAAACTTCGTACCAGATCCAGGAGTGTGTCTAATGTCCGGGGAGGCATCCGGAGGAAGCTGCAAAGCGCAAAGGAGAAAAAAGGTTTGAGGAAAATGATGGCAAAGTTCTGCCTTGTGCCACGAAGACAGAAATGAAAACTTACTCTCTGTAGTGCACGTCGTGCGCCCGAAGCTGCGCTAGCAGGCGGCTTGCGTGCGCGGCCACTTCCAGCGATCGGAGACAGGGCCGGACCTACCAGCGACGCCGTCGCCGATGTTCTGTGCCGTACGCCCACGCGCTGCAAGAGCTCGCGCGGCCGCAGAGCACATCAGAACGGCGACGACGTCTTCCTCTTCACTCTGGTCGTCGTAGTACATATTATACAATACAGGCACATCACAACAGACAAGCACGAGAAATCGAGGGTCTGGCGCCAACAAGCAGCCGACAGAAAAACAGCGCGAACGAGTCATTTCGATGGTTCTTGTTTGGAACGAGAACGGAACGGGAAGGCGACCCGCGTAGTCGCCTTTCTAGTGTGAACATCGGTGTTGTCGAGGGGTGGTGTAGTCGCAGGCGACTGCTGGTCGCGCGACCTCTGCGTCTCTCAAGTGTGAATGAGCCCTTAAATTGAAGATCGTACCTGAACGTAAAAGGCCGAAATATAGGCTGATTACTGATTTCACTCATACTGATGATAACATGACAGTAAATGATTTGGCATCAAATTTGATAACTTCTTATTTAGTGACGACCACTGCAATATTTGTACATTGGTTTAACGATTTTATAAAGTTGTGCATGACTGCCTGTGCACCTTCGTGCCCAATAAGAGTGCTAAAAGGTCATCATCATCATCATTATCAACCTGAGTACATCCAATGCAGGGCAAAGGCATCTCCCATGTCTCCCCCAATTAGCCTGTCCTTTGCCAGCTGCATCCTCTCTATGCCTGCAAACTTCTTGATCTCATCCGCCCACCTAACCTTCTCACGCCCCCTGCTGCGCTTACTTTCTCTTGAAATCCACTCCGTTAACCTTTAGGACCAGCGGTTTTCTTGCCTTCGCATTACATGCCCACCACAAATCCATTTATTCAACTTTAAGTCGACTAGGATGTAATTAAGCCGTGTTTGGTCCCTCACTCACCCTGCCCGCTACCGGTCTCTTAACGTTACACAAACAATTTTCTTTCCATGGCTCGCTGCGTGGTCCTTAACTTAAGGTGAACCCTCTTCGTTAGCCTCCACGTTTCTGACCCGTAGGTTAGTACCGGCTAGATACAGCTGTTCTACACTTTCCTCTTGAGGGATATTGGTGAACTGCTATTCATGATCTGGGAGAACCTGTCATATGGGCTCCACCCCATTCTTATCCTTATAGTTATTTCTCTCTCAGTATTCGAATCAGCTGTCACTACCTGCCCTGAGTAGATGTATTCCTTTTTCGTTTTTCGCGCCTCCCTGCCAATTGTGAACTGCTGTTCCCTTGCTAGATTGTTGAACATTAATTTGGTCTTCTGCATGTTAAATTTTAGACCCAGCGTTCTGCTCTGCCTATCTAATTCATTGATCATGATGTTCAGTTCACCTCATGAGTGACTCAGCAAGGCAATGCATCATAGATTCGCAGATTATTTAGGTATTCTTCTTCTTATTATTATTTAGGTAGTAGTAAGACAAAAAAATGCAGCCATTTGCATAAAACAATAGAATAGTCTCAAGAACATTGAGCACATACGTTCGCATAATGATCAACCAACTGGCCCCGGTATCAGCTTTCCAAGCATAAGGACCCATCACAAAGAAAACGCGTTTTTCATCATGAAGTCGATTACAATGCGAGGTCACGTGGCGCGCCTTGAACTGGAAAGATGTCGCCACACAACAAATTCCTACAGAAAGTTTCATTAGCAAACTAGAACTGCTGCTACAAGCATGACACTTGGCTTGCCTTATATACACCCACCGAGATACGACAGGTTATCTTGCCCGTTGAGGCGGTTTTTGCGCAATGACTGTCAGTCCCCAAATGGTCACACAGGTGTCGCAGTGTCGCATTCAAGTCTGCAGGCTACCTAAAACCGAATTACTGTTCGTAACTTGCGTCAGGCACCAGTCAGGATTCGAAATGTCAACCAAGAAATACATTGGCGTCTATGGGCCTTGCCAGTCGGGGTCCTATTTAAGTTTATTACTTACAAATACTGCTGTGCCATGAATTGGACATTGCAGGAGTGGTACAGAGGGCTTCACATGAAACTGCATTATTAGGAAAGCGCACGATTAAAATTTGAATCCAAAAAAAAGAAGGAAGTGAAGAAGGACGAACAAAGCGCTGTGCTTTTCTTCCTTCTTCTTTTGTTTGGCTGCGTGCCGTTGCGCAGAAAAAAAAATGTCAGCTTCAATCAAGAATACTAACTAGCTCAAGGACTAACTCTACTGGGTTCAAAAATTACGCAGAAAACATTACACAGAAAGAAAATACATGAGTAGGTAATTCTCGAACAAAGCGATCAACAGACATCTGACGTAATGTGCCATCTAACTCGTTCCATATTTTGACTGTGACAGGAAAAATGAAAATTTAAAGCAGTTTAAAAACGGCATAAACGGCACGATGTTAAACGAGTTGGTACAGCGAGTGACACGAAAGGGCGCGTCGATAAAAATACGCTTGTTGATGATCTTGTGAAGAAGGATAGCTCGATCACATATGCGTCTGCGTTGAAGTGTGTCAAATGATAAGGTGTGGGCGTGAGCTGTGGGAAAGAAATGGCGGTCATAACGCTTGTATATAAATCTTATTCCTTTTTTCTGTACATTTTCAAGTTTAGCGACGTCTTTAGCGAAGTGCAGTGACCAGAGCGCCGAGGCATATTCAAGAACAGGCCTTTCTAGAGATTTGTATGCCATCAGCTTAGAGTTTTTGGCCGCATCTTTTAACGTACGGTTTTAAAACCAAAGTTTCTTGAGACCATTGGAGCCAGTTAAATCTACATGTGTAGATGAATTTATGTTTGAACAGAACATTAACCTAGGTACTTGAAGACGTTTACGTGCGTTAGTTGGTATGTGTTGTTAGTATACGGGAAACAAAAAAAGATTTTTATTATTAGTGAATGTCATCGGCACAGTCTTGCTAAAATTATTTTAATTTGCCATGTGTTGCTAAAATCACAAAATGAAAGAAACACATTATTTAAAGTGAGCTGGTCACATGTATTGTTTATATTTGAATACAAAACGCAGTAACAGAACGCATTAATCTGTATATAAACAGATTTTAACGGATGTGTTATCAGTAATCTGGACGACGTCATTAATGTAAATGAGAAATGAAAGTGGCCCTAGAACTGATCCTTGTGAGACGCCAGATATTATAGAGAAAGACGTTGATTGAGAGTGATTAAACGTAATAAAATGTGATCTTAACCGCATAAGTAGTCCTTAGTCTACCTTAGTAGTCGGACACCGTGAGTTCTCTTGAAAAGGCACCAACTTTAGTCATGAGCTTACTGTGAAAAACCAAATCGAATGCTTTAGAGTAGTCGATGAAAATGGCGTGCATCTGACCCCGATCATTTAGGCATGATGCAATGTCGTGTGTGAATTCAATTAACTGCGTGAGAGTAGAGAACCCAGCCCGGAAACCAATGCTGATTATTAGAAAGAAGATTAGTGTTAGATAAATACGAGACAATGTGTTTATGAATAATGTGATCTAATTTCTTTCAACAAGTACAGATTAAGAAAATTGGTCTATAATTGGAGAGGATTTGTTTGTTACCGGCCTTAAATACTGGCACTACATTAGCTATTTTCCTGATTTGTGGAACGGTTCCTGATTGGAGGGATTTTTGGAAAATAACAACCATGTAACGGGCACACCACTCAGAATACTTTTTTAAAAACATATTCGGTATACCATCGGCTCCAGCACATTTGGCCATGTCAATTTGTAAGAAAAGATTAAGAACTCCGATGTAACTTACATCCAACTCCGGGGAAGATAGCAATTCATTGACTGAACTGAACATCGGTCTAGTGCCGTTGTCACTATCAAACACCGATTTAAAATATTTATTAAGAGCTTCAGAGATAATTAAAAGGTTAGAACGTGGTTAATCATTAACAACAAATAATGAAGAACATGGACAAGACGGAATAATTGTTTTCCAGATTTTGGATGGGTTGGTAATCATGAATGTTGTCAGCGTGTTCTAATAATAAATTTTCATAGCGTCATATCTTTGGTTCGCAGAGCCACTTTCAAGGAAACTAGAAGCGCACCACAGAATTTATGCTGTGACTTACATCACCTGCGAAGTCTCTTTATGCGACGAATAAGGAGGACGGTTTCCCTGCTGTACCATATATGCTTGGGATATATTTTGGGATACCCTGGGCCTTCAGTCCCCAGTGGCTGCGGAGCAACTGACCACGGCGGCGGTCAGACCTGTGACGGAGAGGAGGGTGCTAATAATTTCTAGCTCCGGACGGCTGCCATTTTATTCTGAACCTGCCAACGTTTAATGCTAGAACTTTATCTAGTGAGGCTAACCTAGCAGCGCTGTTACAGGAACTAGCGAGAATTAAATCGGATGTCATAGCGCTTAGTGAAGTTAGAAGGACAGGTGAGGCGTATACAGTACTAATGGACGGACGCACAATGTATTATCACGGATCAGCGGATAGACGAGAACTAGGCGCGGGATTCCTCATTAATCAGGATATAGCTGGCAACGTAGAGGAGCTCTATAGTATTTACGAGAGGGTAGCAGGTATTGTAATTAAGCTCAGTAGAAGGTACAACCTGTAGGTGGTGCAGGCCTACGCGCCTACATCTAGTCATGATGACCAGACTGTTGAAAGCTTCTATGAAGACGTGGAATCGGCAATGAACAAAGTAAAAACGCAGTACACTGTACTGATGGGCATCTTCAATGCGAAACTGGGCAAGAAGCAGACTGGCGGCCAGGTGGTAGGTGACTATGGGATGGGATTTGGGAATAGCAGGGGAAGCTATTAGTAGGGTTTGCAGATAGAAGTAATTTACGCATCATCAATACCTTCTTCCTCAAACGAGGGAACAGGAAGTGGACCTGGAAGAGCCCTAGTGGTGAGACTAAAAATGAAATTTTCTTCATACTGTGCGCTCACCCTGGTATCGTGCAGGATGTGGAGGTCCTCGGAAAGGAGCTTTATGGCGACCACAGAATGTTAAGTTCTCGAATTAGCCTAGACTTGAAGAGAGAAAGGAAAAAGATATTGAAGAGGAAGTCCATTCACGATCTAGGTGTTAAAGGGAATATAGAGGAATTCAGGATATCACTGCAAAACTGATATTCAACTTTAACTGACGAAGATCTTAATGTTGATACAATGAGCCATAATCTGACAGCTGCCATTGCGGAGTACGCAGTAGAAGTAGGCGGTAAGACGGTATGACACGATACCTGCAAGCTATATCAGGAGATGAAACATCTGATTAAGAAACGTCAAAGCATGAGGGCGTCGAACCTACAGACAGGAGAGAACTAGAAGAGCTATCGAAGTTAATAAAAAGCGCAATGTAGCCGACATAAGGAAGTTTGATATGTAGAGAATCGAGCGTGCTCTAAGAAACGGAGGTAGCTTGAAAGCGGTGAGGACGAAACTCGGCATAGGTAAAAACCAGATGTATGCGTTAAGAGACAAGGAGGTCATTGTCATCAGCAATATAGATAAGATAGTTAAAGTAGCCGAAGAATTCTACACAAATCTGAACAGTAGCCTGTGTAACCAGAACGTTAATGAGAGCGACAGTAGTGCACTGCAATGCGGCTTCCCGCCAGTAACGAAAGAGGAAGTAAAGAAAGCCTTAGGAGCAATAGAAAGGAGAAAAGAAGCTGGTGAGGGTCAGGTAACTGCACATTATTTGAAGGACGAAAGGGAGATCGTGCTGGAAAAACTAGCCACCCTGTATACGCAATGCCTTATGACCTCGACCGCACCAGAAACTTGGAAGAACGCAAACATTACTTGAATCCATAAGAAAGGAGACGCCAAGGACTTCAAAAACTACAGACCGATCAGCTTATTCTCCGTTGCCTACAAGGTATTTATCAAGGTAACCGCTAATAGAGCGGAGGCCATCTTATCTTTTAGTCAACCGAATGATCAGGCAGGCTTTTGTAAAG